>NC_086322.1:18326025-19692275 GCF_036172605.1 Pelobates fuscus
CTAGAGGGAGTAAGGTACCAACGGTATAATATTTTATAATAGGACTCTAAATGTGCCACACACTGTGTAATACCCCTCAATGCATTTACAAAGTCAATCCATTCTGTGATGTTAAATGTTTTATCCAGTTCTCCATCCCATTTTATCATTGAATCAAATGAGTGTAGCATATAGAAATGGCTCCTTACCAAGCATGATCCAAATAGTATATTTTTCTAATTTTGAAAATTCCAGTTTACTTTGGTTCAAATCCTGTCCTAAAAGGCCACAATTATCAATAAGATTCATTATATTGTTGTATATTATTTCGTCGGAAATGTTCAAATCAAATTTGGTTTTCATTTGGTCAATTTGCTAATTGTGTTTAATGTAAAGAAATTATCAATGTGTGTGCTGGATTGTGATGGTGTAATGCGTACTTGGATTAATATATGGAACACAACTGCAGATAACTGATGGCTTTGTTTAATGAATAAGATTGGAGATAATGTATTAAATAGTACAGGTACTGTAGCTTTAAATATTTGGAAGTTGTTAAACGGAAGAAGCAGCAGCAGATTTGCAAATAGTGTAGGAAAAGGCAATTAATTAGTCCATGGAAGAGACTAGCTTTTCAGAGCAGAATTTGTTTGGTAAGTTGCAGGAGATATTTGTTAGTTTGTGGCAATAGAGAGTAAGCAGACTTGCAAGCAGGCAGAATCCAATTTTGAACTAAGAGTACTACTTAGCTTTTTAGTGGGGGATAATCCCAGGCTTGCTTTTAGCGTTTTCTCCAGGAAGAGAAAGTGTCTTAGCAGGTAAGAGTTGGTCCGTGATACAATCCGTGGTCGAGGTGAGGAGAAGGTGAGTCAACGAATTCCAGTCCGGGTCCGGTACACGTAAAAGTAAGTGGAATAATGCTAGCCGGTTTGAGGTTCGAGGTTGAAGCCTTTCATTAATCCAGCGTTTGGAATCTGGCGCGGTCTCCCTATGTAGCGTGGGGAGACCGCGTCAGAGAAGGGGGCGTGGCGGAGCTCCGTCTACTCGGAAGTGCCAAGGTAGCGGTAATGCCAGCAGTTAGGATATGACAGATGGGAACATATTTATGTAATGCGGTCGTTGAGATGGAGGAAGTCATACTATTTCTTTAATAAGATGTGAGAATATTTTTGTTGTCTCCATCTCGAGCCATTGAGGCTGTCCAGTATGCAAATTAAATTTTAACGCAGCAGCTTCGTTAGTAGCATGATAATAATGAGCAATGTCTGGCAAACCCATACACCCACATTTTGCAATACAAATAACTTAATTCTTGCCTGTTTCCTATTACAAATAAATGTCAAAAGGCTAGGGTGAATGTTACGAAAGCTGGTAGTTATGGTACCTTGTTCGCCTATTCCTCCCCAACTGCTGAGCCTTAGTGATTATAGCTGCATTTTGGGTGTAGTTATGAATAGTTCCAGATGAATGCAGCTTCCAAAACATTTCTCCCCATCCAGTAGATAGTTACCCAAACATGAGCTTAGACTTGATGAAGGGTACAACAGGAATGAAGGTTTATTGATGTCACACTTGCTTTTATGCAAGTCCCCATGCAAGGGGACCTCACACCTGGACCTTGTTGGGCACCAGGACACAACAATTACAACCAATAGCATAACATTGACAAAGTGAATCACTCCCATTACAAACATACAATCCCCTTCTCTCTGCCTGTGAGATAATTAGATAAGCTAAGGGATAACCTAATTATCTCCAGGCAGAAAAAACACATTTTCCCCAAAACTTAGAACGTACCCTAAAACACATGGTATCCCCATAAATTGCATATCCCTGATAACCCTGATCTGGGTGACCAACATATTCAAAAATCACCCAGATCGGTTCAGGAGTTTTTGAATTGTATGGAAGTATGGTGGGTCTATTTCGTTAAAGTCAAATAAACTAATGATAGCACGAATGGAGCCCCCTGGCTCATTGTTCCCCTTGTTCGTGGGAACCAAACTACCGAACGGCACTCTTAGCGTGTTTGGGAAGTCGAGTGTCCGATTTTAGTTCCAGACACTCAACGACCAAGTCCCGCTGCCTCCTTTCGAGAAAACAAGATGGCCGCCGGTTTCTCTTCCCCGTGAAGTTCGGCTATACGAACGGTGGCAACACAGAGAGAGCGCTCAATCGACAATTCCCTTTGTAGATAATGAGCCAGGGGGTGGTCGGTGTTTCATCTACCAAACAAATAAAACATAAAAATACCGAATGGCCTCACAAAGTCACAAATAAAAAGTATTTTTTCTTTACATTAGTTCTTCCCCTTAGTTCCATGGGTCGGCATACCCGCCAGACCCTGTTGGGCTGGCTTGGGGATGTCCGCGTGAGAGATTTATAATTCCAGTTCTTTTGGGCGTGAGAGGCCATCTGCATTACCGTTTTGTTTGCCTGGGCAATATTGTAGCATAAAGTTATAGGGTTGTAAAGCCAGACTCCAGCGGATCAAACGAGGATTGTCTCCAGAGACTTGTTTGAGCCAAATGAGGGGGTTGTGGTCAGTTAGCAAGGTCAGTTATACAGATAGGCCATACGAGCCAGGCATAGCTGACTTCTCTAGGTGGTAGTTTGCAGCTGAGGTATGCCACCTTGTGTTCCATTCCGTCGTCCCCCACTTGGCTTAGCACGGCTCCCAGCCCAAACCTTGAGGCTTTTTATATACATAACCATTGAAATATGCTTAGTAGAGTTGAGCAAACCCGAACTTTATGATTTTTGGACCCCGGACCCGAACACGGACATTTCAGTGAAGGTTCGAGTTCGGTGTTCGACGATTTAATGTCACGTTTTGGAAAGCTACAGCTCAGCCAATCAACAAGCGTTTGACTCATGTGCCCTTAGAAGCCATCACAGCCATGCTAATGGCATGGCTGTGATTGGCCAATGCAGCATGTGACCTAGCCTCTATAAGCTGGAGTCACATGAGCTCTTATTAGTTTAGGGAGAGGATGCTGCAGCTGTGAGGGACAGATTAGGAAAGAATTCTGATGTTGAATCTGCAAACTACAGCGATTATTTTTGTGGGTGCTATCCTACATTATTGTACTCTGACCTGAGCCCAGTGCCACAGAGAAATAATCAGTCAGTCTGTTTGTTAATGTGCCAGGCACATTACTTTAATCCTGTTCTAGTAGCTCAGTGGGCTTTAAAGTGGGGCTTTAAAGTGAAAAATAAGTGTTATTGTGATCGCTTCATATACAGAAGCATTAATATACATTTCTATATTGTGTAAAGACACAACTACAAAGTTAAAATCCAAACACCAAAACAACGTGCCAGACAATCTACCTGTGCATGGCTAGTGTGATACAATAAGTCTACATATTAAAAATGCAATAACCCACAGAAGATGGGCGAGAATTTACTACATCGTTCACTTGTAATATTGTTTCACACCTACAACATTTGTTAAACAGATCTAAGTGATAGAAAAGAGATTGATATTTTCTACACTAGAAAGTACCCTGCTATACAAGCTGCTACATTTAAACCAGTTATCAATCGCTAAGAGGTACTTAAACAATATTGTAATTCTGGGGCAATACCCTCACAAGTCAAACTGAGAGGTCAGTTTATAGGGAAAACTGTTGCCTGGATACAATTCTAAAACAATTTCGATATGTCCTTTGCAGACTTTACAATTTAAATTTTTCAGTGATTTTAAACATGTGAATAAAAAAATATTTTAAAAAGTGTATAAATATCAAAAAACAAGCTTAAAAAAAAATAAAAAACAACAACTCTGAAGCATGTTTGTCATTCTGGATCTTCAGTTGGGCTGCAAAAGAATGAGTTTTTAAAGTATACCACACAAGTTTTACATAGGTTGCCATTATACTGTATATGAAATATTTGGAGATTCAATTTAGATTACTTGCACTTTGAATCTTTAACACTCCACGCAGTGTTACCACTCCAGCTTGACAACTTTCCATGGGAGGAAGTTACCAGAAGGCCCCCAGGTGCCTGAGGCTCCTGTTCAGGACCTACCAACACAGGAAGGTGCTACCAACACCCAGTGGAACCCAGGTAAGTTGTCAAATCGCAAGCTGATTACTTACACTGGGAGGGCTCCAGGACACACCAGGGACCATAATCTTTATCACTAATCTACAGGCTGTACCAATTATAGTGTTTGCCATTTCAGTGAGTTATTCTTAGTGAACTTTACATGCTGGAAAAACACAGGTGCCAACTGTTGTGTCTTTCTGCAGTGTGCAGACCGTCAAGGAGGGCTGGGTTGAAGAGTGGGTGAAAGATGATGTGGAGGATGATGATGTCCTACACCCCACATGGAATGAAGGTCATGCAAGTACCAGCACAGCAAGAGAGAGCAGGGTGCAAAAGCGGTGCGGCCGTTCCCTAGACAGTATGCCTGCTACTGCCCACCACACCCAGGGACCGAGCACACCAAAGTCAGGTCCAAGGAGTTCCCTGGCATGGCAGTTCTTCAGACAATGTGCTGATGACAAGACACAAGTGGTTTGCACGCTGTACAATCAGAGCCTGAAGCGAGGCATAAACGTGCTAAACCTGAGCACAACCTGCATGACCAGGCATCTACAGGCAAAGCACGTGCTGCAGTGGAATAAGCACCTCAAAAACCAAGAAAGGTCTCAGGCTCCTCCTGCTTCCTTTTCTGCTGCTGTCTCGGCCTCTTTCTCCACCTCTTCCTCCACCCCACAAACAGAGGATGTGGCAGCAACGCCACCACATCCACCACTGTCCCTAAGCATCTCCACACTGTCGCATGGAAGCATTCAGCTGTCCATCTCCCAAACACTGGAGAGAAAGAGGAAGTACCCCCCTACTCACCCGCGATCCCTGGCCCTGAATGCCAGCATTTCAAAATTCCTGGCCTTTGAAATGCTGTCATTCCGTCTGGTGGAGATGGACAGTTTTAAAAACCTGATGGCGTTATTGGACTGCAAGAAATGCACCGCAGGCCGCAAATGTTTCTTTTTTTTAATGTCCCAATATTTTGGGGGCTACCCCAATTAAAAAAAAAAAAAGAAGAAAGAAAATGTGTTGGCTACGGCCACCTCCTCCTCCTAGTTCAAGATCATTATTTTTACTTTTTATGTATTTTATGTTATTTTAAGTTATTTCTCTATCCACATTTGTTTGCAGGGTACTTGTCCTACTCTTACCCCCATTTTACTTCCTTTTGCAGCCATCCTGCCCTTTCCAGGACTTTTTTTAGAGGCATTTTAGTGCCCAATGACTTCAATGGGGTTCGGGCTCGGGGTCAAGTTCGAGCCCGAACTCAAACTTTTAGACAAAGTTCGGCCGAACTCGACGAACCCGAACATCCAGGTGTCCACTCAACTCTAATGCTTAGTACTGTAATTTCCCTTTTATGGTACAGTTTGACTTCACCGATCAGCTTTTTGGCACGCATGTCACAAAGCTGTCTTTACAAAGTAGTATATAATCTGTAAGCTTACTGTAACGATACCTTGCCTTTTCCCCCCGGACCCACGCAGCGCGGCATCCTCTCTTCTTGTTTCCGGGAGGCGGCACAGTCTTTCGAACGCCGGATGCTTCAGACATGCCTCTTCTTTTGACACAGCGCATGAGTGCCGACGTCAGCATAATTATCCTGCAATAATTCTAATGTTGCCCCACTCCTGGACCTATTGGGGGCGTGGATTTAAAGTTAAAGACACCACATTATAAAAAGGCGCCTTTTTCATTTGTTCAGCGCCCTATTGTGGTTCTTGATAGTTCCCTTTAGTGCTCTTGAGACCCTTTATTGTATTTACTGGTATTTGACTTTTGGCTTTTCCTTCTGACTATTCTGCTCTCTGGTCTCTGCTCTCTTGACTATTCCTTTGACTACTCCTTGGCGTATAAGTCCGGCTATTCTAAGGTCCGGTATACATCACTTTCTTATTTATAATCTGCGTTTAGGGGTAACTTTTCATCTACTGGAGTGCCAAAATGGGCCATGGACCCTGCAGGTGTTAATTTTCATGAAAAAAATATTGGTCCGATTTGAGGAACTGGATCTCCAACCTGAGAAGCATATACCTGCTCCCAGACACCAGGAACCGCCTATGGAAATGGTTGCAGGTGGTTCTTCTAACCACGCTACATCGCCTCTTCATTATGGGGGCGATCCTAAGAGTTGTTGTGGCTTCCTAAACCAAGTGAGCATTAATTTCGAGCTCCATCCTAGAGCTTATCCGACAGACAGGTCGAAAATTGGTTATATTATAACACTCTTAGTGGTTGGTTATATTATAACACTCATAATGGGTTAGCTTGGGCTAACCCATTATGTGAGAACGACCATCCCATAGTGTTCAACTATGCGGAGTTTGACGCTGCCTCTTTAGGAGAACTTTTGATCCCCTAGGGAGACGAACTAATGCTACTAAAACTCTTTTATCCTGGAGATAATTGGGAAGTAATCCAATTATCTCCAAGGACAGAGGCAAAACTCCATTGAACACATGGTAGCGAAAGACAAAATACATAAAAATATATAACTGTGCAGCTATTACATAAAACAGGTACATTCAACAAATCCCCAGATAGCTTAGCTTAGATCTGAGCGCACATTATTACTGAATGGTGCTCAGATCACATACATACAGATTAATTGCCATGGAGCCAAAGTCTTTCACATAGTCTTTCGTTATACGAATGGGCTCCATGGCATATCTATCTGGGGTATTACTGTTCATATAGGGCAAGTACCGAATGACCTGGCTTTCGTGTCTTTGCAGGGCAAAATCAAGCTTTTCAACATGGGGCCATAGTCTAAAGGCAGCAGGCTGGCAATCATGCTCCTCCAATGCTCAGTGGCAAGATTGGTCTCATCACACCGCTCCTATTACCTCTATGACTAAAAAAGGAAGGAATCATACGTAATGGAATCTGGAAGCTAAGGATGCTTTTGAGAAGTTAAAAAAGACTTTTTCATCGGCACCCGTATTAAGACAACCTGATCCTTCAAGCCCTTTCTTGTTAGAGGTGGACGCATCTGAGACTGGTATAGGAGCTGTATTATCACAGAGACCTTCGGATCAACCTCTACATCCCTTTGGGTTTTTTCGAAAAAACTGACAGAGACCGAAAAGAGATATGAAATAGGGGATAGAGAACTTTTAGACATTATCTCAGCCCTCAAGGAGTGGTGTCATGTATTAGAGGGGTCACCTGTACCAGTTACCATACTTGCTGACCATGAAAACCTTTCCTACTTCTGAGAGGCTAAAAGAATGACAGACAGACAGGTTTGTTGGTCCTTGTTTTTAACACGCTTTAATCACATTGTGACATATAGACCTGGATCAAAAAATACAAAAGCTGATGTGTTATCCCGACAATATGAACATCTATCTCCCCCTGAAGCCCAATTGTCCTACATAATACCAGCCGATCACATAATAGCCACTGTCCATGCTAAGATATCTTCTGGTTTATTGGAGGAATTATCAAAACTCCAGGATCATACCTCTTTTGCTATCCCTCGGGGGAAGTTATACGTGCCTTTAGCTTATAGAAGAAAAGTCTTGTTCTTGATGCACGGCTCCAAAATTGCCGGTCAACCTGGTATCCATAAAACTGAATCACTCATTGAAAAACAGTTCTGGTGGCCTTCATACAAAAAAGATGTTCAGGAGTGACAGATTCTCGAAGATGACACATCTTGTTCCATTATTTAAGTTGCCATCCTCCTCAGAACTGGCCACTTTGTTAATAAAATAAGTGGTTCGATTACACGGTATACTTGATGATATAATTTCTGACAGAGGTTCACAATTTGTTTCTCATTTCTGGAGGGCATTTTGTAACCAGTTGGGTATTCATCTTAATCATCCTCAATCTAACGGTCAGTGGCGGATCCAGGGGGGGGGGGGGGGCAACGGGGCAATTGCCCCCCCCCCGAGATTCTCCCCCCGCCGGCTAGTGCAGGGCTGGCATTGCACAAGTGCCAGCCCTGCAATGTGCCTGCGGACCGGGGAGATCAGAGATCTCCCTCCCCGGTCCGCAGGCACTGTGCTGACAGCCGTCAGGGGAGGGAGAGAGGACCCGGGAGCTCAGCCAGCAGCTCCTCCGGGTCCTCCTCTCGCGAGATTTGGTGCGTTGCCACGGTTACAACGGCAACGTTCCAAATCTCGCGAGAGTGAACTCTAGCCCTGGAGCGCGGGCTAGAGTTCACCTCACCACCACTGGGACCACCAATGAATCCCACTGGGACCACCAATGAATCCCCACTGGGACCACCAATGAATCCCCACTGGGACCACCAATGAATCCCCACTGGGACCACCAATGAATCCCCACTGGGACCACCAGGAAACGAAAAATGTTCCCCCTCCTCCCAGTAAAGGTAAGAAGGGAGGGGGGACATAACGTATATATTTATTTTAATTAAATAAAAAAAAACACACACATATAAAAAAGCCCCCCTTATCCTTCTTATCATACACACATTGCCCCTGCCCCCCCTACACACACATTGCCCCTGCCCCCCATACACACACATTGCCCCTGCCCCCCCTACACACACATTGCCCCTGCCCCGCTACACACACATTGCTCCTGCCCCCCTACACACACATTGCCCCTGCCCCCCATACACACACACATTGCCCCTGCCCCCCATACACACACACATTGCCCCTGCCCCCCCATACACACACATTGCCCCTGCCCCCCCATACACACACACATTGCCCCTGCCCCCATACACACACATTGCCCCTGCCACCCATACACACACATTGCCCCTGCCCCCCCTACACACACATTGCCCCTGCCCCCCCTACACACACATTGCCCCTGCCCCCCTACACACATTGCCCCTGCCCCCATACACACACATTGCTCCTGCCCCCCCATACACACACACACATTGCCCCTGCCCCCCCATACACACACACATTGCCCCTGCCCCATACACACACACATTGCCCCTGCCCCCCATACACACACACATTGCCCCTGCCCCCCATACACACACACATTGCCCCTGCCCCCATACACACACACATTGCCCCTGCCCCCATACACACACATTGCCCCTGCCCCCCCATACACACACACACATTGCCCCTGCCCCATACACACACACATTGCCCCTGCCCCCCATACACACACATTGCCCCTGCCCCCCATACACACACACACATTGCTCCTGCCCCCATACACACACACATTGCCACTGCCCCATACACACACACATTGCCCCTGCCCCCCATACACACAAAAATTGCCCCTGCCCCCATATACACACACATTGCCCCTGCCCCCCATACACACACATTGCCCCTGCCCCCATACACACACACATTGCCCCTGCCCCCCATACACACACACATTGCCCCTGCCCCCCATACACACACACATTGCCCCTGCCCCCCATAAACACACACATTGCCCCTGCCCCCCATACACACACATTGCCTCTGCCCCACATACACACACACATTGCCCCTGCCCCCATACACACACACATTGCCCCTGCCTCCCATTAACACACACATTGCCCCTGCCCCCCATAAACACACACATTGCCCCTGCCCCCCATAAACACACACATTGCCCCTGCCCCCTATACACACACTGCCCCCAGATACATACTGCCCCCATACACACAGCCCCCCATACACACTGGCCCCCACATACACATACACTGCCCCCACATACACACACATTGCCCCTACATACACACACACTGCCCCCTATAAACACATTGCCCCCACACACATACATTGCCCCCACACATACACTGCAATACACACACACACTGTAACTGTCACACACACATACTGTCCCACACACACACTGCACCCCTGACATATACTGCCGCCCTCTTTTACACACTGCAACCTTCACACACACACTGCTAACACACTGTCCCCCTCACACATTGCACCACTCACACATACCACTGCTCCTCTGCCCTACCACAGCCCCATTTCCCAGAGGACCTCAGGTAAGTTGTCAAACTGTTCTTAAACAGTTTGACTACTTACTCTGGGAGGGGGTCTCTGCACTATTGGCACAATAACCACTACACTGAGCTGTAGTGGTTATTGTGTCTGGATTATTTATTTAAATAATCTACAAGTGACCCTCCCGAGATCAGGCTCTGGATCTGCCACTGCTAACAGTGTTATTGAAAGGATGAATCAATCACTTGAACAATACATACGCTGCTTTACTTCCAAATATCAAGATGATTGGGTGGAACTACTTCCTTGTACTGAATTTGCCCACAATAATTTGGTTCACAAATCTACGCAACACAGTCCCTTTATCAATTATGGTTTTGACCCTACTACTCTTCCGAGTTCCTTTTCTTCTACTGGAGTGCCAAGTGTTGACAGCACTGTAAATAGTATGAAAGAGACTGTGTTAAACATATATTGGTTCAAAAGGCTGAATCACAGATGTATAATGCAGATAGACATCGAAGAGCTGCACCTACTTTTGTGGCAGGGGACAGGGTGTGGTTGAACACGCGCAATATAAAATTAAGAGTCCCTTTGAAGTTTGCTCCACGTTTTATTGGTCTCTTCAAGGTACTCAGTCGCATTAATCCAGTCTGCTACCGTTTACTCTTGCCTGCTTCTATGAAAATTCCTAATTCCTTTCAGGTTTCCCTCCTTAAGCCCTTAATATGTAATCGTTATACACGTAAACCCTCGAGACCTCCTGCAACACTTGTGGAGGGTCAAAATGAATTCAAAGTGAAAACTATTTTGGCCTCCTGCGTTTCCAGGGGAAAACTCCAGCTTGGACTGGAAAGGGTATGGCCCTGAGGAGCGCTCATGGGTTGATGCCTCCGATGTCCATTCTCCTCGTCTGGTTCGTTTATTTCAGAGACGTCGTTCTCTCTTCTTGCTTCCGGGAGGCGGCACAGTCTCTTGGATGCCGAACTCTCAAGACACACCTCTTCTTATGACACGGCCCTATTGTGGTTCTTGATAGTTTCCTTTAGTGCTCTTGAGATCCTTTATTGTATTTACTGGTATTTGACTTTTGGCTTTTCCTTATGACTATTCTGCTCTCTGGTTTACTGATTTTGGCTTGGTTATTCTCGTGTACCTGCTTTCCATACTCCCAAGACTCTTGGCTATTCCTTTGACTACTCCTTGGCGTTTGAGTCAGGTCATTCTAAGGTCCGGTATACGTCACTTTCTAATTTACACTCTGCGTGTAGGGGTCACTGTCGTGACACTTACACTATAAAATAGGGAAGTAGTCTTTGAATCAAAAACTGTAATTTTAAAGTGTCAATTTGGTTTCCACCTGAACATATCTCCGGGTAAATTTAATATCTAACAATTGGTGCCGAAACCCAGGACGGAAACAATCCATTCCATTCGGACGAAATACTGGGAAACTGAGATTTGTAGACTGTGACTCTTAAGCTTTAGTGGTAAGAAAAAGGTTTCTTTTCTACCTATCTAGATTCACTCTCTATTGAGCTCTCTGAGTCCTAAGTCTGGGTGAGTAGGGTTTTAAAAGAACTTGTTTTCTGTGGTTGGTTATGTTCAGGTGGAATGTCTTGGGAAAGAAATCTTGGAATTTTTTTATTATGAAGTTTTAGTTCACATACATATTCAAAGTTGCATTGTTATACATCTGTAACTCGCGATAACAATTTGTATACAGTTGCTTTAAACATATTTTGATCAAGTTGTATAGTGTTGTAACAGTAAAGGCTTTGGGATGTGAACCTTGGTTTTAATTCGTATAGAAAAGAGGGGTCAGATGGGGTGGTCCCGATAACGATAAACGTAAGGATGATATGGGGGGGAATAGAGAGAGAGATCGAGGTGCGCACATTTCAATGCAGAAATAGGTAGATACCTTGAGTTGTCGGGTCAACTCAGATACCTTGAGTTGTCGGGTCATCTGTTGTTTATGTCACTCTCTTTGGACGCATCAGACATAACTTTGACTTAAGTAATTGGAGGTTGTGTCAGCATCACTCATTCTTATGGTGTCAGTTACTATTGCTATTCGAGCTCATGTTTACTGACCTTGGTCAAATTTCCCCCTCGATTATACAGATACTTATATGCTTTTATGGGCGCGGCTGTCGAGGTTCCCGATAGTCTCTACAGTGGTTAGTTTATCTCAATGGCTTTTTCCCATGTGTCCCACGCTATCTTCCAAATTTTGTTTTTTTGGTGCGCTGCTAGTCTTGCTGCTCTTTCTGAGGTTTTGTTTTGCTCCACCAGGTGTATGCATTCTGCGAAAGCGGGGGCATTGTCTGTTCCCCATTTCCTACTAATCACTGCTATATTAATTTGGAATATTAAATAGCATAGTACCTTCGGCAGCCCCCCTGGGTAGTTATGCAACATATAGGTATCTGGAGTGTGCGGGAGGAGTATTCCAGTTGTGGTTCTCACCAGCTGTGTCACTTGTAGCCAGTAGTGTGCTGCAGACGGGCACTCCCAACATATGTGAAGCATGTTACCTAATCCATCAGGGCAACTCCACCATTTGTTGGGCACTTTTGGGTTCATATGGTGGAGTCTTTGGTACTAGGTACCATCTATATAGTAGTTTTCTGGCTAGTTCTACATGATTGGAGCAGAGGGTTAGTGTTCTAGGGGTCCCAAATAATTTTTTCCATTTCTCTTCAGATATGGCTGTACCCAGCTCTTTTTCCCACGCCCGGATTTAAGTCAAGTGTTCGATTGTCTGGCCTATGTTTAGGCTTGCATATACCAAGGATATAGTTTTCTTCGCTGGGGTTAATTTCATTAGTATCCTCTTGAAGCTCATCAGCCACTGCCCATTTACAAGTTTTGTTGCTGGAAAGTAGTGTGTTAGGAGCCACGCTCGTATTTGGAGGTAAGAAAATATAGCTGTATTTGGTAACATAAATTCTTATTTAAGTTGTGCAAATTATTTCATTTGCCCTTGTGTGTGAGTTGTGCGGTGTAATGGATACGGTGTCTTTCCCAAAGGTGGGAGTTAAAGTCTGGGATTATTGACTTTAGTGTGGCTAGTGGTATTGCCGGGGAGTTTGTTTTGGTCAGGCAGAGTTTAGCCCTATGTGTTTTCCATATTTTAAGCGTCAGTGCTGTATTTGGGAGGGTATTCAGTCCTTTGGGTCTCATGTGGTTAGGGAGCCACATTATTGATGTGAAGGGGAACCTCTGTTTCCCAGCTGCTTTTAGATCTACCCATTGTGGTGGGCAGTCTTGGGTTTGAGCAGAAACCAAAGGTTGTATGTTAGCCGCCAGTTAGTAGTTACGTAAATTTGGGAGGCCCATGCCTCTCTCTTTATAGGGTTTGTACATTGTGGAGGCTGCCATTCTCTGTCTCTTGCCGGCCCATATAAAGTGATTTGGCTCGTTGGTTGTCCAGTAAATACCTTGCGTGTACCGGGATCGGGAGTGTCATAAACAAGTACTGGTATTTCGGGACTACTATCATCTTAACTGCTGCTTCCCTGCCCGACCATGAGATAAATGTGTTGGTCCAGCTCTGTAGCTGCTCCTTAACTTTGTTTTGTAGGGCTACGTAGTTGGCTTTTAGGAGTCTATCTGTGGTGGGGGTGATACGTATCCATAGAAATGTCAGGTGATCTGTTCTCCAGTCGTAACAGAACTGTCTTTTAAGCGGAGCCATGTTTGTTTGTAGTATTGAAGCTTGTGGCGGAACCAGCCTCACCACTGGGCATTGGAGAAGACTGATTGCCAGTCGCCTGCCCTGTGACACTGGCCCCATGTTGAAATGCTTGATTTTCCCCTGCAAAGACCCGAAAGCAGGGTAATTTGATACTTTCCCTATGTGAGCAGTGTTACCCCAGATAGCTATGCCATGGAGCCCATTCGTATAACGAAAGACTATGTGAAAGACTTTGACTCCATGGCAATTGAGCTGTATGTATGTGATCTGAGCACCATTCAGTAATAATGTGCGCTCAGATCTAAGCTATCTGGGGATATGTTGAATGTACCTGTTTTATGCAATAGCTGCACAGTTATATATTTTTATGTATTTTATTGTATTTTTCTACCATTTGGCTAATGGTGTTTTGCCTCTGTACTTGGAGATAATTGGATTACTTCCCAATTATCTCCAGGATAGAAGACTCTGTGGAACCGGTTTTGGGCAGAAAAGCCATGCTTCATTTGGTCACAAAGGACGTTGATCTAACCTTTGACCCACTGGCCCAATTTGTATGATGTTGATGTATGTTGGTATTTGGAGTATGCTGATTCTGAAAATGAATTCACATTTATGTGAATGTGATGCATACTTTTAAAGTTATGAATATTGTGTAAAACTGTATTTTCCTGTCTGTGATAATTATATTAACCCATTGTGTAAGGTAATTGTATCACAGGCAATGTGTGGGAGTGTCTGAGTGTATTGTATATGTTTATTGGTTGTTCTGTTAACCCTGTGGGCTGTCCTGTATGTGTTAAACCTGCATAAAAGTAGGCACTTTGGTGCCAAGTAAACACAGTTCTACTTCACTCTCCATTTAGAATGCCGTCTCTTATTGGGGGAATCTGCTACAAGGGATTGCTATGCTCGGCATACTCTCTTGCTATAATCACTACTAAGTTATTTTAAGAGCTTGTTCCTGTCTTGATCTCTGAAGGAGTCTACGGTGGTTATGGTGTCGGCTGGAGTGCTTGGAGCCCTCAGGAAGCGCTCCTTCAATGGAGGTACCCAGTCGGGGTGCCTGTCGATCCATTACAAAGCTCATGGCTTGAGTCTTAGTCACATTTAGCTTGTAATAGGAGCATTTACTGTACTTGTCCAATTTTGTTGAAAATGCCTGCAATGATTCTGGTGGTTCTGTAAGGGTAAGCAGAATGTCATCCGCGAAGAGAGCGCGTTTATGTTCGTGTTGTTGTGCCTTGATGCCATGGATGTGTGTGTGGTTTCGGATCATAGTGGTGAGTGGCTCCAGCACCAAGAAGTATAGTAGCAGAGACAAAGGGCACCCCTGCTGTGAGCCACTTGTGATGTCTATCGCCTGTGAGATGAATCCGCTGTTTGTGACCTTGGCTGAAGCATTGCTATATAGTGCTTGTATTGCGGCTATAAACTGTGATGGGACGTTACATTTTTTTAAGCACCTCGAGGAGGAAGATCCAGTGCAGCCTGTCATACACCTACATACTTTTCCCGTCCCATCTGCCCCCTCTCTTCCCATAACAAATCCCACTTGGTCTCTGTGTATTATGGTCGGTATGATATCTGCTAGTCGATTGGTAAATATGTTCGCAAAGATTTTAATGTCTATGTTTAGCAGTGATACGGGCCTTAGGTTTTGGGCTCTATCTGGTGTTTTGCCTGGTTTGGGGAGAGTTACTATGTGCGCCATCAACATCACTGGCGGCGCCTCTCTTGCCTGCAGCATCGCCTGGAAGGCCCGCTACAGGTGGTGTAGGATGTGTGCATATGTTTAGTAGTGTATGCCGGTTAGGGCATCAGGCCCCAGAGATTTACCAGGCAGTAGCGATGCCACTGTGGATGTTATTTCCTCCACAGTGATGGGTAATTGTAATTTCTCTCTTTGAGCCGTGGTCAGGGCCGGGAGGTGTATCTTATCTAAGAATGCTGTGATTTCAGTGGGGTCAGGTTGGTGGACAGAAAGGTTGTTTTTGAGATTGTTTAGACTGGTATAGTATTTTGCTAGCTCCTCTGTTATCTGTTGTGGATTATATAGTCTTGTCCCATCTGGCTTAGTAATGTATGGTATTTTTGAGGACATTTGCTTTTGGCGTAGTCTTGACCCCAGCAGTTTCCCTGCTTTGTTGCCGTGAGCGTATTCTCTAGTTTTCAGTTTCTGTAACATAAAAGCAGTTTTGTTTGTGTGCCATTCATTTAGAGCTGTTTGAAGTTTGGTAATGGTGTTTAGGAGATCAGGGGCGGGGGAGATATATTGCCGTGTGGTGGCATCTCGCAGTTCCCTTAAGAGTTGCAGGTGATTGGTTTGGGCTATTCTTTTGTTGTGAGCTGCCTTACCCCCCTAATTATTGATTTGTGTGCTAGCCATTGTGTCAGTGTTGACGCGTCGGGTGTGACGTTAGTGGTAAAGTGGTAAAGGAGGACACTCTGATTATAGACCTTCTCTCTCTTTCTCGGACTATCGGTAGCAGGTTGCAGGAGACTGGTGTTTTATATTTTTATGCATTGGTAATAAAGAAATTCTTGGTTTACACATATCCGGATTGGCCCACGTTCTTTCTACACTGAGTGGATCCCACGATCACTGGGGGCTGATCCTCCCTGGAGCCTGATAGTTTGGGGTGGTACTTCAACCACTCCACCATTGTGAGTGAGATACATATTTATTTATTGTTAATGTTGCACTGTACAAACATATTGCACTAGGTGTTGTATTATTTGTATTACAGAGCCGTGTATTATTTGTTCCAGAAGCTCTGCAAGTACATCAGTTCTTTTTTTATTTATATTGGATATCCCTTGTCTGCACATATATGCACTTTGGCACTCCACATATTGTGTAAACTTCTTAAAGCACTATAGCACTTTGGTATTATTGCATTGTAATCAAATGTGTTATATGCCCTTCAGATTTTTTAGGTGTGATTAACACTGTATTATATTTATTGTAAGCGCACTCACTATTCCTTATTACCTATTTAACACTTAGGAGATCTCACCAGGACTCCCAGTGAGTTGCAGCTATTTGTTTTGATTTATATTGTGTATGCTCGCTATACATATATATTTTCCTCCTTGTGCGCCATTTAACCTTCCGGCGATATATATTGCTGTCTCTCTCTCCAGCAACAGCTTGTGTTCCAGGGAGAGGAGCACAGCACCCTCTCTCTCCAGCGGCAGCATACCCTACCAAGAGGAGACACCAATCTCCCAGACGGTCAGCCGGTCCAGATCCCCAACTACCTTCGCCGGAAATGCTCAACACCTGATGCATGCAGAAAAGGCCTTCACAAGCCTCTGCTAATGTGTACATAGTTGCATAGTTACACAGTTACATAGCTGATAAGAGACCGTCCATCAAGAAAACAAAGAATAAGTGCACTTGAGTATAAGAATGGCTGGGTGAGACTGGTATAAATGTCTAATCTGCACAAGGTACAGGCAAGTCTGGTGGGATCCATGCCTGGTTCATTTTAATAAACGTGAGCTTGTCCACGTTGGCTGTGGACAGGCGGCTGCGCTTGTCCGTAGTAATGTCGCGAACACGAAGTTTTTGGTTCGCGAACGGCGAACGGGAACTTCCGCAAACGTTCGCGAACAGGTGAACCGGGCGAACCGCCATTGACTTCAATGGGCAGGCGAATTTTAAAACCCACAGAGACTCTTTCTGGCCAAAAAGTGATGGAAAAGTTGTTTCAAGGGGACTAACACCTGGACTGTGGCATGCTGGAGGGGGATCCCTGGCAAAACTCCCATGGGAAATTACACAGTTGATGCAGAGTCTGGTTTTAATCCATAAAGGGCAGAAATCACCTAACATGTGGGTAAGTGGTCAGGCTTTATTATGGCCGTCAAAACACCTACTTGCTGATCTCCTTAATTACGCTTGAAGTCCCAATATCTCCTCGCCACTCCGACTGAGTTGTGTGCTTTAACTGGATCTCGCAGGGATTCTATGGATCTGGTGTAGCTTGCCAAGAATCTACTGCTGCTGGTTTAACCTTGGAGTGATGAATCCACGGAGTCACTTCAGCCCCCTTTATAGCTGTAGGGGTAGACAAAAGAACAACATAAGGACCCCTCCACTTAGGCCCCAACGGTACACTGTTCCACTCTTTTATCCAAACTTGATCTCCTGGATGATAGCTATGAACAGGGGGATAAATAATCACAGGTAATCTATCTTGTACCCATTTCTGTAACTCCTCCATAGTTTTACACAACTCTACAACCTGCTGCCGGGTAATTCCTTCTCCCAACTGACTCAAATCCCCCCTTAAGTTACCAAGTACGGGAGGTGGACGCCCATACATGATTTCAAAAGGTGAGAGACCCATCCTTCTGGTAGGTGTACTACGAATACGCAACAGAGCTATGGGCAAAAAACTTAAGTTGAGTCTCTTGACACATCTTTGCCAATTGGTTCTTAATAGTTCTGTTCATCCTTTCCACTTTCCCAGAACTCTGAGGTCTATATGCCGTATGAAGCTTCCACTTAATACCAAGCATATGAGTCAGTTGTTGTAGGCACTGGTGAACAAAGGCTGGACCATTATCCGATCCTATAGAACATGGTAGTCCATATCGGGGTATTATTTCTCGCAACAGGAATCGCACAACTTCTCCTGCTTTCTCTGTACGAGTGGGACATGCTTCTACCCAACCTGAGTAGGTACACACAACTACTAGTAGGTAGCGATGTCCGCCGGATTTAGGCATTACCGTATAGTCTATTTGAAGATCGGACATAGGGAGTCCCCCCATATACTGGACTCCCGGTGGTTTCACTGGTCCTTGCCTTGCGTTATTCTTGGCAAATATCACACATCTTCGTACAATGGCTTGAGTCAAGTTGGACAATCTTGGTATGTAGAAATGTTTCCTAAGAGATTCTTCCATACTCTCTCTTCCGGAATGTGTCCCGTTATGATAATTCTGGACAATTTCTACAGCTAGTGATGCTGGAATGACTATTCTTACATCTTCTAACTGATACCAATTATTCTCCAGGTACTTCCCAGCTTCAGTCTTTAACCACTCTTCTTCTTGAGCTGTATTATCTGCCATCCGATTTCCTTTTGTTACATCCCCATCACCTTTCAGATGCGCTCGACAATGTATGATACCAACTTCTTTCGGTTCCCACATGGCTTCCAATAGTTGTAGTATCTCAGCTGCGTACTTGATTTCTTTACAATCTGAGTTCAATAGTCCTCTTTCTTTATACAAGGCTCCGTGGGCATGAGTGGTTAAAAACGCATACTTGGAGTCCGTGTAGATGTTCACCCTTAAACCTTCAGATAATTGTAACGCTCGTGTGAGTGCGATTAGTTCTGCCTTCTGTGCCGATGTTCCTTTTGACAATGGCCGAGCTTCTATCACCTTGTCTATGGTTGTCACTGCATATCCTGCATAGCGAATACCTTCTTTCACATAACTACTGCCGTCCGTATAATACTGGACATCAGGGTTCTGGATAGGAAAATCACGAAGGTCCGGTCTACTTGAGAACACTTCATCCATCACCTCCAGGCAATCATGTTGGCTTTCAGTAGGTTGTGGCAAAAGGGTAGCTGGATTCAAGGTATTAACAGTCTCTAGATGCACTCTCAGGTTTTCACATAACATAGCTTGATACTTAGTCATGCAGCTATTACTAAACCAATGATTGCCTTTATAGTCTGGCAACGTTTGTACTGCGTGCGGGACTCGCACGTAGAGTTCCTGACCCAGAGTAAGTTTATCAGCTTCGGCTACCAGCAGGGCGGCGGCAGCTACGGCTCTTAGACAAGGTGGAAGACCACTGGCCACTGCATCCAATTGTTTGGACATATATGCAACAGGTCGTTGCCATGATCCCAAGTACTGTGTCAATACTCCCACAGCCATTCTTCTTTGCTTGTGTACATATAAGTAGAATGGACGTGTATGATCAGGTAGACCTAATGCTGGGGCGCTCATCAACGCCTTCTTCACATCTTCAAATGCCTTTTGCTGTTCAGGGGTCCACAGGAAGGGATCGTGTTCTGTACCTTTTATAGCTGTATAAAGAGGTTTCGCCAATATCGCATAACTGGGAATCCATATCCTACAGAAGCCTGCTGCCCCCAAGAATTCCCGCACTTGTCTTCTATTCTTGGGTATTGGTATTTGGCATACAGCTTCTTTTCTCTCTGGCCCCATTATCCTTTGACCTTCAGAGATATGGAATCCCAGATACTTGACAGTTGGCTGACACAACTGGGCTTTCTTCCTGGACACCTTGTATCCTGCCTTCCAAAGAATGTGTAGTAAATCATGTGTTGCTTGCTGACATATTTCTCTTGTAACTGCCGCTATCAACAAATCATCTACGTATTGTAATAGTACACACTCTCCTGGGATGGACTTGAAATCCAGTAAGTCTTGACTTAAAGCTGATCCAAATAGGGTAGGTGAATTTTTAAACCCTTGGGGCAGTCTTGTCCAAGTCATCTGGCGTTTCGAGCCCGTTACAGCATTTTCCCATTGGAATGCAAAAATACACTGGCTTTCCGCAGCAATTCGAAGCCAAAAGAAGGCATCTTTGAGATCCAAAACAGTGAAATAGGTAGCCCTGCCCGGAATTAAAGCAAGCAGGTTATATGGATTGGGCACAACTGGGTGTATACTTACGACCGCATGATTGACTGCTCTCAAGTCCTGCACAGGGCGATACTCATCTGTACCGGGCTTTTGAACAGGCAACAATGGGGTGTTCCAGGGGGAGGTACAGAATTTTAGGTTACCATACCTTATGAACTTATCCAAATAAGATTGTATATTCTTATTGGCCTTTTGTGGGATGTGATATTGTCTTAAGCTCACTGGATAAACCCCAAGTTTTAGTTAGATTCGAATTGGTGGGATATTGCGAGCAAGTCCTGGTGGGTTATTCTCTGCCCACACTCCTGGTATATTGAACAAGGATTCATCACTCTTAGGGTTTTGGCTGGTCAACACTGTATACAGTCGCCACTCTTGGGTATTGGTATTTGGCATACAGCTTCTTTTCTCTCTGGCAAGGGGAGTAGCGTTACCAACAGCACCTCCTCTTCCTCTTCCGGTGGAGGAGGAGTAAGGGGGCGGCATGGGGATCTCGGACTCAGGAGGCGTGTCCAAAATGGGCGTAATTACGGCCTTAGTGGACAAGCGAGTTCTGGCCACCATGAGGCGACATTGTTCCTCGTGGCATACCCGGATCCATTTTGGCGAGTCGCTTACGGCCTGCTTCCAACAGTCAATATACGGAAACTGTCCGTAAAGTTCAGGCCTACCTGATACAGCCACGTGTACACGCTGTACCAGATTAGGATCCAAACTGCCACGTGGTGGCCATGCAGCAACCAAAGTAGGCCATTCCCTACTACATAAAGTAGTCAGGCGTGTTGGAGACATCTTTACCGCAAAATAATACACAGTGTATCCCTTTTTAAAGTTTTTCAACATACATCCTAAGGGATCCATCACCGTTGAATCTGACGCACCCATACCAACAATGAAGCGTCGTCTCCAACAGAAACTAAACAAACACACTTCCAACAGACACACCCGTTCCCTCGGCAACAGCACCACGTGGTACAGTTACTAAGCGAAACGCACACAACAAAACGCTCAGGGAATTCCCGTACACACACAGCTGTTACACCAGTCACTAAGTAACTATCACTGTACCTTTTAGCGAAACTATACAGTCACCCACGCTATAATTCCCTATATCTGAATTACCCGTCTATAACATACCCCAGTAACATCGTCTTTACAAACAGTAGTTATAGTACGGTTCGCATTGGTTAGTGTACAATTTAAAGTCGCAGTTCAATTAGTAATGGTTATGGTGTTAAACATGCAACATAGACGACAGTTATTAGTAGTTATTTACAGTATCAGTAATTATACATGGTTATGGTACCGTGCGCTATAATACAGTTACACACTATTCACACTCTCGCTAGACGGCAGAGCTCACGCTATCTAGCAAGATATATACGCTACTACAACAATCTTTAACACATTTACAATTCCCAACTAATCTATTGGCCAGTACCTTGATGGACTACCTAAAACTATCTACATCCGTTTTGGTTAGCCACACTGCCCAAGCACCACATATAGCGAACTAGGGGCGGAATTTACAACAGCACCCTCTTAGTCTATATACTCTATCAAAAATCTAGTGGGTTCCAAATTTACACGCCTTCCCACTTAGCCAAGATAGGTTGAGATCTAGCGGACCGAATTTACACAGACGCCGCTTAGTCTCCCGGTCCCTCCGACCTAGCGAACGTAATATACACCCTAGAACGCTAGCCTAGACAAGACACCGGTGTCCGGCTTGGGCTATTTACACCAGAACCCAGCCTGACTCTAAACCAAAATTAAACGGGCTGACTACAGGGCGTTTAATTGAGTGGTGCACCTTCGCTCCTTCCCTCCACTGGAGGGGGCAGATTCCAAATAACCCCTTATGGGCCTACCGCACAATCGGTATCCAATACCTCTAGTGGGTCCACCGTCTAAAACAGTGGTCATCTTACCTCCTCGTTCCTGAACCTGAGTTCACACTCATCGACGGGGACACCCCAGCACTTACTACGTAGAGGCCGATGATCTCCTGGACAACAGACCAGTGGCACCGAGACGAAGGGAGGTCAACGCAGAAGTTCAGGGGTGCAGCCGTAGAGAGCGTGGGCAACGATAGACCGTCTCACGCCTCTGCTTCTCAGCTACCATTGAACGATGAGCTTCCCGGCCAATGCACCAAATGATACCGGAGAAACTGACGGAAGCCAAGCACAGAGGGATGGACACAGGTTTCTTCAGGAAGGAAGAGATTCTTCATTCGATTCACTGACCGGGACTCAGAGGGACTAATGTCACCAAAATACAACAAGATCTGAGCCCCGAACAATAGTGTAGGCCACTTATATAGGCATGTAACTCCACCCATAATCAGCTCCACCCACACATACTCTTACCCAAATCAACCGAACAAGAACTAAATTCCTGTTTGACCACATGGCTTGCCCAGCACAATGGAGGAGGGGAATACTATATCCTGTATTCTTGCACATGCTCCGTACACTACTGATTGTATCTTTGCCACGTGCAACCAACCGACCGATACACCAGTATATGCACGTACACATACCACGTGGTAATCTCCGCCTACTACATTTATTTTTACCGAGATTCCACCACAGTGCTAGTGTTGGTGGTGGCGGCAGGCAGGCGAGTGGTAACTTGAGAGGTGCTCGAAGCTAAGCTGGAGAAGGATGGTGCATCAAGGTTCTGAGCGGAAGCTGTAGAAGATTGGGTGTCCTGTGTAGTAAACTATGTGCTCCAAACTTTTCGAGTTCAGGGTACGTGGCCTCTGAACACTGGGCATTATTCTAGGGCCAAAGGTAATCACAGCACCACGACCACGAAGGCCCCTGCGGGGTGGCCTGCCTCTTTTTTCGATTAGTGGTACTATGCGTGCAAGCTACTGTGACAACAGATATGAGTGGTGGCACTGGGCAAGTGGGCACAGTATACGCTGTGGCACTGTGCAGTGGCATGAGTTGGCAGAGTAGATGCTGTGAGTCTGACACACACACTGGCAGACAACTAACTGCTATTCAATCTATTACAGTCAAAATTTTTTTTTTTTTTTAAATGTACACTACTGTTACACCAGATATGAGTTGCACTGGTGTGACACTGTGCCCTGGCAGGCCCTGAAACGCACACGCGTGAAGGAAACTGACTGCTATTATATTACAGTTAAAGTTTTTTTTTTTTGTTCAATGCAAGCTATTGTGACACCAGATATGAGTGGTGGCAATGGGCAAGTAGGCACAGTATACACTGTGAGCCTAACACACGCTGGCAGACAACTAACTGCTATTCAATCTATTACAGTCAAAATTGTATTTTTTTTTTTAAAATGTACACTACCAGGGCCGGACTGGGAAAAAAATTAGGCCCAGGCATTTTTCAATCAGAGCGGCCTCCTAAGAAGGGGGCGGGGCCAGAGAGGGTGTGTTTTGTCATCACTAATGACAAGCTCGCCCCCTCTCAAAGTGAGCATGTTGGTTCAATGCGCAGAGCCCCACTGAAGAGCTCTGGCATTAGAAAAAGGCCCTGAATTTGTTCTGCGCAGCGCAAGCAAATTTAATAACATGCTTGCGCTGTGTTTGCTTTTAAATTGTCTCTGGTGTCTCCACAAGTGGGATACCAGAGGACAAAAGGGCCAGGAAAGTGCATGGTGCATATGTTTGGAGCCTGTATGTGGGATTGCGTGTGTGTAGAGTGTGGTATTGTGTAAATAGGTCAATTTCATTTGTGTTTGTGGTGTAATGTGTGGCTAGGGGCTGTAGAGAGTGTGTGTATAGGGAGCATAGTGTTATAGGAGATGTAGCGAGTGTGTGCATACGGGCTGTAGTGTGTGTGTGTATAGGTGACGTGCTGTGTGTAGTGGTTGTAGAGAGGGTGTGTTTAGAGAATGTTGTATGTGTTTGCGTACAAGGAATGTAGTATGTGTGTAGGTGGTGCAGTGTGTGTTTGTGTAGGAGATCTACTGTGTAAAGGACCCAGAGTGTGTATAGGAGATTGTGTGTGTGTGTGTGTAGGGGATTAAGAGTGCATATAGGGTAAGGGATCTAGAGTGTATCTGGAGCGTAATGTGTGTAGTGGTGCAGTGTGAGGGGTGCTCTAGCGTGTATATATTTATATATTTGGACGTATTGTATGTTTGAGGAGCGCAGTGTGTGTGTGTGTAAAAGGGGTGCTGTGTGTGAGGGTGTTTTTATCTGCCGTCACATTCTAGGTTTCAAATTTTCTGTGTCTGTTAACTGACTGAGGGTTATTTTATACATTATATATATATATATATATATATATATATATATATATATATATATATGTGTGTGCTGTCTGCCTGAGGGTGCTGTGTGTGAGTGATGGTGTGCTCTGTTTTTGGGTGCTGCGCTGTGTGTGTCTGCGTGCGCTGTGTGTATCTGGGGGTGCGCTGTGTGTCTGGGGATGCGCTGTGTGTCTGGGGATGCGCTGTGTGTCTGGGGATGCGCTGTGTGTCTGGATGCGCTGTGTTTCTGGGGTTGCTGTGTGTCTGGGTGTGCTGTGTGTGTGTCTTGGTGTGCTGTGTGTGTGTCTTGGGGTGCTGTGTGTGTAACGGATGGCCTGGCACCCCGACTGGGTACCTCCGTTAATGGATGCTCCTAAAGTTTCCTGAGGACTCCAAGCACTGCAGCAGACACCACAACCACTGAATCAGAGAAGCGTATCAATCCTCTTAAGCATATGAATGCTGTAGACAGTTGAATAGGAAACCCTACGAATAGGTTTACACTCCTAGCAGTCAAACTGGAACAGCATACAATAAATCCTCCCCCAATAATGAGACGACACTTCACTTTGAGGGTTAAGCAGGAACTGTGGACTGGCACATCCAGCCTGGCTTTTATTTCCATCTTACACATATAAGACCGCCCACAGGGGAGGTGTAAAATATCCAATAGCATCCCGGTTGCAACCCACACATCCCCTCCCTTTAGTGTGACACATAATCCCATTATTCCAGACACAAATTCCCTGGGTTTCTGGATGTACCCCTAAACATAGGGATACCCCTTTAAAATGGTATCCTCTGATAGCCCTGATCTGGGTGAGCAACATACTCAAAAATCACCCAGATCGGACCAGGGGTTCGGGAGTTATGAGCAGGCAAAGATTTGACCGACCGCATGGGTAAAGTATCCGAAAACAGTTCCATGTATTTTGGCCCTGCGGTCGGTCACAGACAAGGGAATAAAAACATACGAATTGCCTGGGTTATGGAGCCTAAGGAGGATTCGAATGAATCCCCTAGTTCGTGGGGTTCTTTCTACCGAACGGCGGGCCGTTCGGTAGTTTCCACACGAAATACTGGAAGTCTGGAGGTCTCAGCGTTGTTTGCCTAGTCGAGTGTCCGATTTTAGTTCCAGACACTCGACGGCAAAACACAGCTGTTCGGGAGTTTAAGATGGCCGCCGCCACGTGTTCGTTTCCCGAATGGCGGCCACCCAGAGGACAAAGACCACACTGCACTGATTGCCAATTACCTGTTTGCAACATTGTTGCAAATGGTAATTGGAGGCACACTTATTCCTGAGTGGTCTGGTTGTTCGGTAGTTTCACTCAATATAATGAATGGAGTGATTCTACCGAACAATCAGACGAATGCTGCATACATATCCCAGGTTAACTGAACACATAAATACATACATAATATTAAAGGCAGTATTACTGTAATATGCTCCACAGTCTTAAAGGTACATTATCCCAAAAAGTCCCAATAGGTCCACGGATGGCCCTTAAAGGTCCAGTAGCAGTAATATAAAATATTACATGCCCAAATATAGTTCTTTAAAACGTACCAATTTTCCGTGGGCCATAGTCAGCAGGTAGGAGGCAGGCAGCCAGGCCCCTCCAATGTCCAGTGGCGAGGCGGGTTCCGACACATTTCTCCCCTTTTCCATTAAGACTATCCAGACTCCAGACCTCCAGTCGGTCTGGGGCTCTGATAGTCGGCCGGCCTTTCTCACAGGGTGTAGTTGTCCATATGGCCCCCTGCCACTTGTGCCCAGTTGTAGGTCCATGGCTTGGGGAAAAAATAACCAGGGTGTCTTCTCCCCTGTTTGAACAAAGCTGTTGTTGGGGAAAAGGGGTAACAGGCTCCTCTCTCTGCGACCCCCTCTCTTGTTGTAGGGGAAAAACGACTGTCTTCCCTTCCAATACTTTGTCTTGCTGTCGGGGACCAGGACCGACTGTCTCTATCCCCGGTGGTGTAGGTGCATAGACTACGGTCCCATCTGCATGGTTGTGTGGCTTACTGTATCCCCTTGGTGTGCTAAGCTGCCGCTGGGGAGAGGGGGTAACAAACTCATCTCCCTTACACACTTTCAGCCGCTGGGGAGAGGGGGTAACCGGCTCCTCTCCCTGAACCGTAAACTGCCGCTGGGGAGAGGGGGTAACAGGCTCCTCTCTCTGCCACCCCCTCTCTTGTTGTAGGGGAAAAATGACTGTCTCTCCTTCAATTGCTTTGCCTTGCTGTTGGGGAACCGGGCAGACTGTCTCTACCCCCGGTGGTGCAGATGCAGAGACTACGGTCCCATCTACACTGTTATGGGGCTTAACATCTCCCCTTGGTGGGTTAGGTTGTCGCTGGGGAGAGGGGGTAACAAACTCCTCTCCTTTACACACTCCCAGCCGCTGGGGAGCAGGGCTGACCCTCTGTACTCCCTGTAGGCAGGGCGCAGAGACCACGGTCCCATCTGCGCTGGTGAGGAGCTTACTGTCTCCCCTTGGTGAGCTGCGCTGCTGCTGGGGAGAGGGAATAACAAACTCCTCTCCCTTACACACCTTCAGCCGCTGGGGAGTGGGGATAACAGGCTCCTCTCCCTGAACCGTAGACTGCCGCTGGGGAGCAAGGACGGCCCCTTCAGCTCCCTGTAACTTGGGCGCAGAGACCACGGTCCCATCTGCGCTGGTGTGGGGCTTACTGTCTCCCTGTGAAGAAATGACTATTATCTGGCATTTCTGCATATTTCTTGCTTTTTCTGTTTATTTTCATTCGGCAGATGGGACTGCCGAACAAAGACCACCCCTGGCTCACTTAACTTCAAAGCCGGCATCACTTTCACCCTCTATGTGTGCGGTCAGCGTTCGTACTGCCGAACGCCACGTGGCAGAGAAAACCGCGGCCATCTTTTTTTCGTCAAACAAAGGCAGCTGGACTTGGTCGTCGAGTGTCTGGAACTAAAATCGGACACTCGACTGACCGAACACCGGTCTCAATCATACGAACGCTGGAACTATTGATGCCGATTAGCTAGAAGAGCGCTATTCGGTACAAATGTGCACACGAATGAGGGGAACAATTGCTGCTAGGAGCCAGGGGAATCCATTCGGTACTTTTATTCGTTTTCCCCCTTTTTCTAAAGTGACCGGCAAAACCACACGAACCTCTGGAACTATTTTGGGCAGCCCACCCACGGTGAACCGGTCACAAAGGACTTCCATGGTTTTTGCGAACCCCTGAACCGATCTGGGTGAAATTTGGATATGTTGGTCACCCAGATCGGGGCTATCAGGGGACATAGGATTTGTGGGGATACCCCATGTAGAAAGGGGTGTTCCAGAAATTGGGGAAAACAGTGATTTTTCAGCCTGGAGATAATTAGGTTGTTACTGTATCAGACCTGATTATCTCCAGGACTAGGGGAGGGAATTATCTGTTTGTGTTGGGTGTGTTTTATACTTTTGCTGTGCAGGATTGGATAAATGTTACTCCTCCCTGTGGGATGTCCCCTTGCATGGGGACCTGCATAAAAAGCCATGTATGTGAATAAAAGTTAGTTCTACTTGTATCCTGATCCTGGACTCTGACTGTTATTTGGAATTCGTATGCTTTACCAAGGGAATTATCTTGTGAAGCTGTTGTATTTCGTATGGATTTCGTTTCCTGTGACTACCGAACCGAGGTCTCTCTACATTAGACTCTGACATTTCGGGAGGAAACTACCGAAAGAGGTTTGGCTAGACTTGGTTTCCTTACAACTGGTGGCAAGCGGAGGGATTCGAATCCCGAATGGATATTTCAAACCAAGCACGGGAATGAATGGCTCAGCAGTACCAGCTACTTAAAAGAACCACACTAAAGGACTTACTGGAAGCTCGAGGCAGAGTGGCAAGTAACAAGACAAAAGCCACGTTAATTGCAGAATTAATAAAGAGCGATAATACCGGTAATACAGAGATGGATCAAGAGGAAGAAACCGTGATGCAAAAGGACATCCGATGGATGATCAGTCTATTGGGACCCAGCCCAACTGCGGAGGCGGTTCTGCAGGTCATGGCACAAGACAATCGCAGACAATCGCAAAAAGAGCGAGAGGACTGGGACAGACCGTCACAGGGAGATTTACTACACTCCCCGGGAAGTACTGGGGAACTACCAAAGAAGGTAAATTATGCAGCCTTCAAATCTTTTAATGACAATGAGATGGAAATTGACAGTTACTTACAAGACTTTGAACGTCAATGTGCACTGGAGGGATTAGACTCCACAAAATGGGCTGCAGTCATTAGCAGTAAATTGTCAGGTAGAGCAGCTGAGGCGCTGCGAGCAGTACCTGAGGGGGACATACATAATTATGAAAAAGTAAAAGACATTTTGTTGGCCAGATATGCTGTAACCCCGGAGGCATACCGGAAAAAGTTTAGAGATCTGAGGAAGACTGGGAGAGATTCCCACACGGAATGGGCTTTTCGGCTACAACGGGCGGCCCGTAATTGGATGAAGGGCTGCCAAGCAACCACCCTGGAGGATGCTTTGCAACTAATGTTATTGGAGCAATTTTTTAATCACACTGCAGAGGACATAAAAGACTGGGTTAAAGATAGAAAACCAAAAACTGTGGAGGAAGCCGCCAGGCTAGCGGACGAGTATCAGGATAACAGGAGGAAGGAGCAAGGGGTGAGCAGACCACCTTTTAAGCCTAATTACACGGCGCCAACAACCCCTACCCCTCCTAGACCCTCCATGAGTAACCCCTCACCGAACCCAGCAAACACATCTCAACCCCCTGCAGTGTGCCATTATTGCAAGCAACCGGGACATTATAAGAATCAGTGCCCTCGCTTAAACCGGGGAAGCTGGGAAAGGCAACCCCCACAACAACCCAGGGCAGCTGCTCATTGTGTGCAACAAGAAAGCACAACACCTGTCCCTAACCAAGAAGAACAGTGGAGTGTGTTACACGAGGTCAACCCAGTGCAAGCTGGGGGTGACAACCGGGACCACCACCGCCAATGGATTACCGTAGATGGTGTGGGGGCCCGGGCGCTGAGAGACTCTGGGGCTACTTTGACTGTGGTGCAACCTCACACAATCAGAGCGCAAGCTCGCACCGGACGCACAGTCGCTGTGAGGGTGGCTGGGGGCGCTATCCACAAACTGCCCACCGCTAATATCCTCGTCGATTGGGGTTAGAAACATAGAAACATAGAATGTGACGGCAGATAAGAACCATTCGGCCCATCTAGTCTGCCCAGTTTTCTAAATACTTTCATTAGTCCCTGGCCTTATCTTATAGTTAGGATAGCCTTATGCCTATCCCACGCATGCTTAAACTCCTTTACTGTGTTAACCTCTACCACTTCAGCTGGAAGGCTATTCCATGCATCCACTACCCTCTCAGTAAAGTAATACTTCCTGATATTATTTTTAAACCTTTGTCCCTCTAATTTAAGACTATGTCCTCTTGTTGTGGTAGTTTTTCTTCTTTTAAATATAGTCTCCTCCTTTACTGTGTTGATTCCCTTTATGTATTTAAATGTTTCTATCATATCCCCCCTGTCTCGTCTTTCCTCCATGCTATACATGTTAAGATCCTTTAACCTTTCCTGGTAAGTTTTATCCTGCAATCCATGAACCAGTTTAGTAGCCCTTCTTTGAACTCTCTCTAAGGTATCAATATCCTTCTGAAGATAGGGTCTCCAGTACTGTGTACAGTACTCCAAGTGAGGTCTCACCAGTGTTCTGTACAATGGCATGAGCACTTCCCTCTTTCTACTGCTAATACCTCTCCCTATACAACCAAGCATTCTGCTAGCATTTCCTGCTGCTCTATTACATTGTCTGCCTACCTTTAAGTCATCAGAAATAATCACCCCTAAATCCCTTTCCTCAGATGTTGAGGTTAGGACTCTATCAAATATTCTGTACTCTGCCCTTGGGTTTTTACGTCCAAGATGCATTATCTTGCACTTATCCACATTAAATGTCAGTTGCCACAACTCTGACCATTTTTCTAGTTTACCTAAATCATTTTCCATTTGGCTTATCCTTCCTGGAACATCAACCCTGTTACATATCTTAGTATCATCCGCAAAAAGACACACCTTACCATCAAGACCTTCTGCAATATCACTAATAAAAATATTAAAGAGAATGGGTCCAAGTACAGATCCCTGAGGTACCCCACTGGTGACAAGCCCAAGCTTCGAATATACTCCATTGACTACAACCCTCTGTTGCCTGTCACTCAGCCACTGCCTTACCCATTCAACAATATTGGAATCCAAACTCAAAGATTGTAGTTTGTTGATAAGCCTTCTATGTGCAACAGTGTCAAAAGCCTTACTGAAATCGAGGTAAGCAATGTCTACTGCACCACCCTGATCTATAATTTTAGTTACCCAATCAAAAAAATCAATAAAATTAGTTTGGCATGATCTCCCTGAAGTAAACCCATGTTGTCTCTGATCTTGAAATCCATGTGTTTTTAGATGTTCAACAATCCTATCCTTTAACATGGTTTCCATCACTTTCCCCACTACTGAAGTTAGGCTTACTGGCCTATAGTTGCCCGACTCCTCCCTATTACCTTTCTTGTGAATGGGCACAACATTCGCTAACTTCCAATCTGCTGGGACTACTCCTGTTATCAATGATTGGTTAAATAAATCTCTTAATGGTTTTGCTAGTACACCACTAAGCTCTTTTAATAGCTTTGGGTGTATTCCATCAGGTCCCATTGACTTATTTGTCTTTACTTTTGACAGTTGAAATAGAACCTCTTCCTCTGTAAACTCACGTGTAATAAATGACTCATTTATCCTTTTTCTTAACTGAGGTCCCTTTCCTTCATTTTCATCTGTAAATACCGAACAAAAATATTCATTGAGGCAGTCAGCTAGACCTTTATCCTCATCTACATACATTCCTTCTTTTGTTTTTAATCTAACTAATCCTTGTTTTACTTTTCTTTTCTCATTTATGTATCTAAAAAAGGTTTTGTCCCCCTTTTTTACTGACTGTGCTATTTTCTCTTCTGTGTGTGATTTGGAAGCTCTTATAACTTGCTTAGCCTCTTTCTGCCTAATCTTATAGGTCATTCTGTCTTCCTCACTCTGTGTTTTTTTATAATTACTAAATGCTAACTTTTTGTTTTTTACTATTTTGGCTACATCTGTGGAGTACCACAGTGGTTTCTTGAATTTTTTGCTTTTACTGACAAGCCCGGGTTCCGGGTCCAAACAGCTGGAGGTTGGGATTATGCAAGAACTACCCACCGAGGTTTTGTTGGGAAATGATGTGGGATGCTTAACCTCTCAACTAGCCCGAGACACCCCTGCCGAGGCATACCCGGTTACCACCCGAGCTCAAGCCAGACTGGAAAAACCGGGTAAGGGTGGTATTTCGACTATTTCGATCCCCCCTTTCCTTTTTGGGATACCCCCCAGGGGTTTGAACAAGAGCAGCGTACCGACCCCACATTAGAGGGATATAGGAAGGCAGTGGCCGTTACCCCAGGGAACAAACCGCACGAAAAGTTTGAATGGTATAAGGGGTTGCTGTATAGAGTGACCGGGGGGGGGTGGGACAGGGGGCCACCCAGGTCATCAAAAGACAGTTAATTGTACCCCGTAAATTCCGGGCTGAGTTGTTAAAACTCAGTCATGACATTCCCCTAGCAGGACATCTAGGGGTCAAAAAGACAAGGGACAGGTTAACCCAAACATTCTTCTGGCCCAGGGTCACCCAGGACCTCAAGTATTATTGCAGGACGTGCGATGTCTGTCAAAGGGTAGGGAAAAGGGGAGACCTTCGGAAGGCCAAACTTCACCCATTGCCCATTATAGAACAGCCCTTTCACCGAGTAGCGGTGGACTTAATAGGACCCCTCAGCCGACCCAGCCAGTCGGGCAAAAAGTTCATACTAACGGTAGTCGACTACGCCACTAGATACCAGGAGGCAGTCGCCCTCACCAACATAGAGGCAGAGACCGTGGCAGAGGCCCTTGTCCAGATACGGGGCCCTGTTCAGCGCCCTGTATCATCCCCAGACTAACGGGCTCTGTGAACGGTTCAATGGCACTCTAAAACAGATGCTAAAAACCTTTACAGAGTCCCACAAGAATTGGGAAAAATTCCTTCCCCACCTTCTGTTTGCTTACCGTGAGGTGCCCCAGGCCTCCACTGGGTTTTCCCCCTTCGAACTCCTGCTCGGGAGAAAAGTTCGGGGCCCACTGGAGCTCGTACGGGAACACTGGGAGGGCAATACAGATGAGGGGGGAGTCCCTATCGTCCAGTATGTCCTGGAGTTCCGGGACCGTCTGCGGGCTCTCACCGAATCTGTTCGGGAGAACCTGCAGACAGCCCAGGAGGACCAGAGAAAATGGTACGATAGGGGAGCCCAAGATAGAGTACTGGACATAGGGCAGAAGGTATTAGCTTTGAGACCAGTTAAAAAGGATAAGCTGCGAGCAGCCTGGCAGGGACCGTTTAAGGTAGTAGAACAGGTTAGCGAGACTACCTACATCGTGAGCAAATGTTCAGATGAAAGGCTGACCAAAGCCTTCCATGTGTACATGCTCAAACCATATTTTGAGAGAACAGAGGATGTGGGCGCCGTGTGTGCCCCCGCCACGGAAGATAGTGAAGGACTACCCCTCCCTGATTTACTAGACACCACCCCCTGTACTATTGACCAAGTAAGCTTGGGTCAAAATTTAAACCCTATAGAGAAGGGTGAGGCCACGCAACTGCTGCAGGGATACCGAGAGATGTTTTCAGCCACCCCAGGCTATACCTCCGCTGCGGTACACCGCGTGGAAACCCAGGGAGAGACGCCGCTACGGCAACAGCCATATCGGATCCCGGAGGCAGTGCGTGAGAGTATGCTCACCGAGTTAAGGGATATGTTACAGCTAGGGGTAATAGAAACCTCTCAAAGTCCTTGGGCCTCCCCGGTAGTACTAGTACCGAAGCGAGACGGCACCACGCGCTTCTGTGTAGACTATCGGAGGCTTAACGACCGTACCATAACAGACGCCTACCCCATGCCCAGAATAGATGAGCTCTTAGACCGTATGGCGGGAGGGAACTACTTGACTACCCTGGACCTGTGCAAAGGTTATTGGCAGATCCCCTTGGAGCCTGCGGCCATTCCCAAGTCGGCATTCGTCACCCCTTTTGGGCTATACCAATTCAAGGTTATGCCCTTTGGGATGAAGAATGCCCCGGCTACGTTTCAGAGGATGGCCGATAGGCTCCTGGAGGGGTTTCAGGACTTCGCATGCGCGTATCTAGATGATATTGCCATCTACAGCCGCACATGGGGAGACCATCTGGGTCATGTGTCCAGGGTACTCAAACGAATCCACCTCGCAGGGCTCACATTGAAACCCGACAAATGTCACGTAGGCATGGCCGAGGTACAGTATCTCGGCCACAGGGTGGGCTCCGGTAGACAACGTCCAGAGCCAGCTAAGGTAGAGGCCATAGCTAACTGGCCCCAACCTCGTACCAAAACCCAGGTACTAGCCTTCTTAGGGACGGCCGGTTATTATAGAAAGTTTGTCCCAGAGTACAGCGCCCTGGCCAAACCCCTCACCGACCTTACCAAAAAGGCCCTTCCCAAACAGGTCTCCTGGACCCCAGAGTGCACGGACGCTTTCCAGAAACTTAAAGCGGCATTGAGTGAGGCTCCTGTGTTGGCAGCACCCGACCACACTAAACAATTTCTTGTACACACAGATGCCTCCATGTTTGGGCTGGGAGCCGTGCTAAGCCAAGTGGGAGCAGACGGCATGGAACACCCGGTGGCATACCTCAGCCGTAAACTTTTACCCCGAGAAGTCAGCTATGCCACCGTGGAAAAAGAATGCTTGGCTCTCGTGTGGGCACTCAAGAAGCTTCAGCCCTATTTGTACGGGCGGGCATTTACCTTTATGACTGACCACAACCCCCTGGTATGGCTTAACCGTGTAGCTGGAGACAATCCCAGGCTATTACGGTGGAGCCTAGCCCTTCAACCCTATAATTTTACCATGCAGTACCGGCCCGGCAAACAAAATGGTAATGCGGATGGCCTGTCACGCCAGACCGAACTGGACTCCTAAAAACCTACTTTTCTCGGACATCCCCAAGCCAACCCGACAGGGTCTAGGCGGGTATGCCGACTTATGGACTTATAGGGGAGCAGTGTGAAGAAATGACCACGGTCCCATCTGCGCTGGTGTGGGGCTTACTGTCTCCCTGTGAAGAAATGACTTTATTATCCAGCATTTCTGCATATTTCTTGCTTTTTCTGTTTATTTTCATGCGGCAGATGGGACTGCCGAACAAAGACCACCCCTGGCTCACTTAACTTCAAAGCTGGCATCACTTTCACCCTCTACGTGTGCGGTCAGCGTTCGTACTGCCATGAGGAGGGGTGTGCTGCCATGGAGGGTGCTTCCTTCCCTGGTGGTCCAGTGGTGAGAGTGAACTCTAGCCTGGCAGAGAAAACCGCGGCCATCTTTTTTTCGTCAAACAAAGGCAGCGGGACTTGGTCGTCGAGTGTCTGGAACTAAAATCGGACACTCGACTGACCGAACACCGGTCTCAATCATACGAACGCTGGAACTATTGATGCCGATTAGCTAGAAGAGCGCTATTCGGTACAAATGTGCACACGAATGAGGGGAACAATCGCTGCTAGGAGCCAGGGGAATCCATTCGGTACTTTTATTCGTTTTCCCCCTTTTTCTAAAGTGACCGGCAAAACCACACACATTATCTCTGGAACTATTTTGGGCAGCCCACCCACGGTGAACCGGTCACAAAGGACTTCCATGGTTTTTGCGAACCCCTGAACCGATCTGGGTGAAATTTGGATATGTTGGTCACCCAGATCGGGGCTATCAGGGGACATAGGATTTGTGGGGATACCCCATGTAGAAAGGGGTGTTCCAGAAATTGGGGAAAACAGTGATTTTTCAGCCTGGAGATAATTAGGTTGTTACTGTATCAGACCTGATTATCTCCAGGACTAGGGGAGGGAATTATCTGTTTGTGTTGGGTGTGTTTTATACTTTTGCTGTGCAGGATTGGATACATGTTACTCCTCCCTGTGGGATGTCCCCTTGCATGGGGACCTGCATAAAAAGCCATGTATGTGAATAAAAGTTAGTTCTACTTGTATCCTGATCCTGGACTCTGACTGTTATTTGGAATTCGTATGCTTTACCAAGGGAATTATCTTGTGAAGCTGTTGTATTTCGTATGGATTTCGTTTCCTGTGACTACCGAACCGAGGTCTCTCTACATTAGACTCTGACATTTCGGGAGGAAACTACCGAAAGAGGTTTGGCTAGACTTGGTTTCCTTACACTCCCCTTGGTGGGTTATGCTTCTGCTGGGGAGAGGGGGTAACCAGCTCCTCTCCCTGAACTGTAGACTGCCGCTGGGGAGCAAGGACGGCACCTTCCGCTCCCTGTAACACACACTGCCGCTGGGGATCTGGGCCGACTGCCCAGCATCCCTGTAGGGCCGGTAGAGAGATCTCGATCCCATCTCCACCTGCCATCTGTGGGTCTCTCCAGGACCAGTCTATGAGGTCCCCTACTTCTGCAGCTGGTAGTGAAGCAGGGGGTACCTCTGCCGCGTTTTCCCAGCTGTAGGCTGGCTGGTCTGGGTCTGCCACCCAGTTTTCCCGGTCTGAGTCCATGCTCTGTGGCTGACATGAGTTTAGTAGTTCCACATAGTCCATCTCCAGCTTTCGTTCCATGGCAGCAAAACGGCGGAGGTCTTCTCGGAGTCCAATAGATCTCGGGCCCTGTAACATCTCACCTCGGTAATGAAAGATAGCCCAGTACCGTGACTCTGCTGGACTGCCGAAGTCGACGTCTTCCGCTAAGGCTTTCCACAACAGGCCAGGGCTGGTGTAGTTCTCCCCCTCCGGCTGGATGCCCTCTGCCCTCCACGTCTCTGGCTGGACGGTGCACCACCACAGTGCCCGGTATGAGGCGTCCAGGCTCAGTTCCCTTTCCACGAGGTACTCAAGTTGTCTTACCCGCTGCCCTCCGGGTTGGTCTCCCAGAAGCGGCATCCGCCAGGTCATTTGTTCCTCCAACTGGTATGCAACACCAGGAAGGCGCTGCTGCCGTTGATACTGGACTTCCTCTAGGGCATCGTACCATAATTCTTTTCGGGCATTATCTCTCCATTCCAATTCACTCTCTTCCTCAGGTGTGTGTGCCCAGGGGTCCACAAACCCCATTTTCCCAAATCTTTCTGTAGACAGGGACGCTGTATGAACACTAGCGTCGCCCTCACTTTGTAACTCCAAACGAGCTGCTTTACCTCGCACTAGGACACCATCCCACCGCTTGCCACCAATGTAACGGATCGCCTGGCACCCCGACTGGGTACCTCCGTTAATGGGTGCTCCTAGCGTTTCCTGAGGACTCCAAGCACTGCAGCAGACACCACAACCACTGAATCAGAGAAGCGTATTAATCATCTCAAGCATATGAATGCTGTAGACAGTTGAATAGGAAACCATACGAATAGCAGTCAAACTGGAACAGCATACAATAAATCCTCCCCCAATAATGAGACGACACTTCACTTTGAGGGTTAAGCAGGAACTGTGGACTGGCACATCCAGCCTGGCTTTTATTTCCATCTTACACATATAAGACCGCCCACAGGGGAGGTGTAAAATATCCAATAGCATCCCGGTTGCAACCCACACATCCCCTCCCCTTAGTGTGACACATAATGCCATTATTCCAGACACAAATTCCCTGGGTTTCTGGATGTACCCCTAAACATAGGGATACCCCTTTAAAATGGTATCCTCTGATAGCCCTGATCTGGGTGAGCAACATACTCAAAAATCACCCAGATCGGACCAGGGGTTCGGGAGTTATGAGCAGGCAAAGATTTGACCGACCGCATGGGTAAAGTATCCGAAAACAGTTCCATGTATTTTGGCCCTGCGGTCGGTCACAGACAAGGGAATAAAAACATACGAATTGCCTGGGTTATGGAGCCTAAGGAGGATTCGAATGAATCCCCTAGTTCGTGGGGTTCTTTCTACCGAACGGCGGGCCGTTCGGTAGTTTCCACACGAAATACTGGAAGTCTGGAGGTCTCAGCGGTGTTTGCCTAGTCGAGTGTCCGATTTTAGTTCCAGACACTTGACGGCAAAACACCGCTGTTCGGGAGTTTAAGATGGCCGCCGCCACGTGTTCGTTTCCCGAATGGCGGCCACCCAGAGGACAAAGACCACACTGCACTGATTGCCAATTACCTGTTTGCAACATTGTTGCAAATGGTAATTGGAGGCACACTTATTCCTGAGTGGTCTGGTTGTTCGGTAGTTTCACTCAATATAATGAATGGAGTGATTCTACCGAACAATCAGACGAATGCTGCATACATATCCCAGGTTAACTGAAAACATAAATACATACATAATATTAAAGGCAGTATTACTGTAATATGCTCCACAGTCTTAAAGGTACATTATCCCAAAAAGTCCCAATAGGTCCACGGATGGCCCTTAAAGGTCCAGTAGCAGTAATATAAAATATATATTATTAATAATATATATAGTTCTTTAAAACGTACCAATTTTCCGTGGGCCATAGTCAGCAGGTAGGAGGCAGGCAGCCAGGCCCCTCCAATGTCCAGTGGCGAGGCGGGTTCCGCCACATTTCTCCCCTTTTCCATTAAGACTATCCAGACTCCAGACCTCCAGTCGGTCTGGGGCTCTGATAGTCGGCCGGCCTTTCTCACAGGGTGTAGTTGTCCATATGGCCCCCTGCCACTTGTGCCCAGTTGTAGGTCCATGGCTTGGGGAAAAAATAACCAGGGTGTCTTCTCCCCTGGTTGAACAAAGCTGTTGTTGGGGAAAAGGGGTAACAGGCTCCTCTCTCTGCGACCCCCTCTCTTGTTGTAGGGGAAAAACGACTGTCTTCCCTTCCAATACTTTGTCTTGCTGTTGGGGACCAGGACCGACTGTCTCTATCCCCGGTGGTGTAGGTGCATAGACTACGGTCCCATCTGCACGGTTGTGTGGCTTACTGTATCCCCTTGGTGTGCTAAGCTGCCGCTGGGGAGAGGGGGTAACAAACTCCTCTCCCTTACACACTTTCAGCCGCTGGGGAGAGGGGGTAACCGGCTCCTCTCCCTGAACCGTAAACTGCCGCTGGGGAGAGGGGGTAACAGGCTCCTCTCTCTGCGACCCCGCTCTTGTTGTAGGGGAAAAACGACTGTCTCCCCTTCAATTGCTTTGCCTTGCTGTTGGGGAACCGGGCAGACTGTCTCTACCCCCGGTGGTGCAGATGCAGAGACTACGGTCCCATCTACACTGTTATGGGGCTTAACATCTCCCCTTGGTGGGTTAGGTTGTCGCTGGGGAGAGGGGGTAACAAACTCCTCCACCCCCCCCCACCTTCTTACCTTTATCCTGGGAGGGGTGGTCCGTTCTGCCATGAGGAGGGGTGTGCTGCCATGGAGGGTGCTTCCTTCCCTGGTGGTCCAGTGGTGAGAGTGAACTCTAGCCTGCAGGCTATAGTTCACTCTCGCAAGATCTGAGTGTTGCTGCGGTAAGAGAGGACCCGGCAGAGCTGCTGGATAGAGCTCGCCGGGTTTTCTCCTCCCTCCCTCCCCAAGCGGCTGCATCTGAGTGCCTGTGGGCCGGTAAGGGAGATATTTGATCTCCCCACCGGCTCATGGAGGCACACAGCAGGGCTGGCGCTCGGGTAGCACTGGCCCTGCAGGGGCTAGCAAGGGAGATCCTGTGATCTCCCCTGCCGCCCTCGGCCCCACAGCCACAGCCAGACCTGTACACTACTGTTACACTAGATATGAGTTGCACTTGTGTGACACTGTGCCCTGTTGGCCCTGAAACGCACACGCGTGAAGGAAACTGACTGCTATTATATTACAGTCAAAAAAGTTTATTTTTTTAAAATTTGACAATTTTCATTTTTATGCTGTTAAGGGTACAGAAAAGAAGAGGGAAGGCAGGGGGGGGGGGGAGGTAAACAGATTTCATCCATGCACATTACAACTCGGATACAGCTGGTAGTGAGTATTTAAATAGTGTGCACTGCACTTATTCAACATAAACCGATTGTTACATCCTTCATGGGACAAAGTGTTCTGGTTGTACCTACGACACATTCCCATATGGGATCTAACAGGATGGCCCTAATCTTTGTATTCTAGTTCCACACTTCTGACCGCTGCCTCTCGCCCAATTGCGAGGTGCTGTCACACTTATGAATTCTATATACAGTATTATTGGTAGGTTACATTTACTTTCATTTATCACCCGATCTCCATGATTTCCACATGTCCCATGCTGCCTGGGCGGTGTTTGCCGGTGGGAACAGCGTTTTTAAGCCCGTTTCAAACGAGCATTGTGTATCTAATTCTGCAGTGACTCGTTGTATACTAGGGGTGGCTGTTTGTTTCCAATGTTGTGCGATTAAGCGTTGCGCTGTAAAAATCATATGCAGCAGGTTTTTGTGTGGCCCTGGGCAGTCCTCTCGGGAGGTCCGTTATCAACATCTGCCGGGGCTCGAAGGGAATAACGCAACTAGTTGCTGCTTGGGCAAGTTTATGGACCCCCGCCCAGAAGGTTTGGAGGTGGGGGCACGTCCACCAGACATGCAAGACAGTGCCCTCCGCCCCATTGCAGCGCCAGCACCAATTGGGAGTGTTAGGGAAAATTTTATGCAGCCTGCTCGGTACCATGTACCATCTATAGATTGTTTTGTAAAGTTGTTCTAGGTGTGTAGATGATTTGATCAGGAGTTGAGGCAATCGGAATATACGTTCCCAATCTTTGCTCAAGAGGGAGCAGTTCAGGTCTGATTCCCACAGTAATGCTATTTTTGAGGCAGCAAAGGGCAGGTGGCGTGACAGTAGTCTGTAACACACGGAGATCGATTTACACGTAGTGGGGAGCAATCCCTTAATAAGCATCTGTTCCCATACATTTGGAATTACGGGCAGTAGGTTGGGTACCGCATCCCTACAGTAGTGTTTGGTCAAAAATGATCGTAACTGGATATAGGAGTAGTATGATGTAGGAGGCAGTGAATGCTGGGTTTGCAGCTCTTCAAAGCTGAGCAGTTTGCCTTGTTCGTACAGGTGTGTCAGGTGAGTGATACCCCGGACGTGCCATGGTGTGGCGTGGAATGTGGGGATGCAATATGTGAAGGACATGATCGGTGTTGCCAGTGATAAGCTATTGTGGCCGCTAAGTTGTGTCGCGTGTTTGTCCCAGAGCTTTAGAAGTAGCTCAATCGAGTGAGGTGCTAGGGGCCATTGTGGTCTAGATTTTTTTGGTATCCATACTACGTTGGCTAAAGTGTGTGGGGCCACCAGCTCTTGTTCTAGTTGTACCCATTGTGGGGGTGGTGTTTGGAGGAAATGTGGGAGGGCAGTGGCTATGATAGTTGCACAGTAATACGTGTGTATGTTAGGCAGCGCCAGTCCCCCCTCTAGTCTAGGTGCATTTAGCAAGGCTTGTGTCACTCTGGGTTTGCCCCCTTTCCACACAAATTGGTTTATATCTGATTGGACCGTTTTAAAAAAGGATCTGGGGAGTTCTAGTGGCAGGTTACGAAACAGATAGAGTAGTCTAGGTAGGATTGACATTTTGATCGCTATGATCCTTTCCGTCCAAGACAGTTATAGTGGTGACCATTTTTTAAGTAAGTGACGACAGTTGTTCCATACCACCACATAGTTTGCAGCGAACAGAGCAGGGTGGGCTCTCGTGTATGTAATCCCCAAGTACGTGATAGTATCAGTTCTCGATTCGAACGTGTAGTCCCGCTGAAGTTGTTTGGTTAGTGTGGTTGGTAGTGATATGCCTAGTGCCTGAGTTTTGGACGTGTTGAGGGAGTAGTAGGACACCCTCCCATATTCCTTGATCAGCCTCATAACTACGGGGAGTGTGGTACCTGGATGAGTTAGATAAAGTAAGATGTCATCCGCAAAAGGTCCTACCTTGACCACTTTGTGGCAGATCTTAACTCCTTGGATTTCATCATTAGTTCTGATCCCCTCTAACAATGGTTCTAAAGCCAGGACGTACAACAACGGGGAGAGCGGGCACCCCTGCCTCGTACCATTGGTTATCTGGAAAGGGGAGGAGAGGAAACCCGACTGGAGTACTTGTGCCGAGGGGCTCGCATAGAGTGCGAATATTTGTCGGCAAACTTGAGATGGGACCCCATATGCCTCCAGTACCCCCTGAAGGAAGGGCCAGCCAAGGCGGTCAAACGCTTTTTCGGCATCTAATGTTAACAGGAGACCGCCCCCTCTGGCCCCCCTAAGCTGCTGGAGAATCACCGATAGCTTTCGGGTGTTATCCAGGCCCTGTCTTCCTCTCACGAAGCCAGTTTGGTCATCTTTGATAAGGGAGGGCAGCAAAGGGGCAAATTGGTTAGCCAAGATTTTTGCATACAGCTTAGCGTCCGTTTTGAGTAGGGAGATAGGCTGGAAATTTTTACAGTTGTCAGTCGATTTACCGGGTTTTGGCAGGGTCACTATGGTGGCCCGCAGCATATCCGGCGGCAGTGCTCCCCTCTCCATCGCCTGGTGTGGTGCCAAGGTCGAGGAGTACTTTTTATAGTAGAGATTGGAAAACCCATCTGCTCCAAGTGACTTGCCATTAGGCAATTCCCTGATAGTGTCTAAGATCTCCGTCACCGTGAGGGGGCGTGTCAGGGTGTCTATTTGGCTTTGTGAGAGTTGGGGTAGTTTAATGCGGTCCAGAAATGTTTTCACTTCAGTTGCAGTGGGGGTGTGTGTATTGGGGTCGTCTTTCAAATTATACAGTCTGGAGTAGAAGGTGGCGAACGTGTCACTAATCTCTTGGGGCCCTAGTTTTTTTGTCCCGTCTTCCCCCAGTATGTGTGCTACTCTATTAGTGGACAGTTTGTCCCGTAGTCGTGCTGCTAAGTACTTGTTAGCTTTTCCACCGGAGTGGTAGTTAGTCGCTCTCAATCTATTTAGTAAATACTCAGTTTTCGCTGCGTTCAATGTATGTAGTTTTCGGTAGGCTTGCTGAAGTTCCGCAGCAAGTTTGCTGGTGGGGTTGGCCTTGTTCCTATTTGTTAGTTCTGCAATTTGTTCTTGACATCGGAGAAGTTCTCCCTGTCTCTGTCGTTTCAAGTATGCTGATCTCTTAATGAATAGGCCCCGGATGACCGCCTTATGGGCTAGCCAAACCGAGGTTTCTGATACCTCTCCCCCGCCATTCAGTCGGAAGTAGTGGTCTAATTTGTTTTTTACTAGGTCAGCAAAGGAATCGTCAGAGAGTAGTGACTCATTAAGTTTCTAGGTCCCTCGCCCCCGGAATTGGAACGCGTCATGTAGTGTAATGTAAACTGGGCAATGATCTGACCAAGCAAATTATCCAATTTTACATTCCGCCATTTGGGCCAGGGATCTGCTGTCTAGTAGGAATGCATCTATGCGGGAATAAGTATTATGCACCGCGGAGTGGAACGTATAGTCCCTCTCCATGGGATGCGAGATCCTCCAGCCGTCATACAGGCCATATTTTGAGATCAGGGTGGTGAGGCTTTTGCACGTCTTGGACAGGCGCCTGCCCCTATTACGGGATGGCGTAGCTGATGTGTCCAATTGTGGTGATTGGATCAAGTTAAAATCCCCACACAGGATTAGGCCTCCCTGATGGTAGTCCTCCACTATTTGGAGAAGTTTGGTAAGAAAGTTTGTCGAGTCTGTGTTGGGGAAGTAGGCTGTGACCAGTGTGTATTGCGTCGCATTAAAAAGGCCCACTAATATAATGAACCTCCCTTGCGGGTCGATGTACTGTCTCTGGACGTCCAGAGCTATGTCCCTGTTAATTAGAATTGACACCCCTTTCGTTTTGGTAGCAGATTTAGCATGGAATTGGTTCGGGTATTGTTTAGCAAATAGCTTTGGTTCTATGGGTGATTTAAAATGGGTTTCCTGGATACACGCTATATCTATAGCGTCTGAAGTAACAGGCTTCTTTTATTTGGGGAATTAAGCCCCTTCACGTTATAGGAGACTATTTTCATAACAGAGTATTAGATATCGGGTAGGCGATGACTCATGAGACTCATATTCATAAAGCGTATGGTATTGTGAGGTGACTAGTGTGCAGTACATAATATTGCTCAGCTGTGTAATGGTAGGTCTGTTGGTAATCACAACAGTGCAGTAGATTGAAATCCAACTTGGTGAGGGGGGGGGTGGAGATAGGGATAACATAGAAAAACATTTATTAACAAGTGACAAAGAGCTCAAAACCACTTGAGCTATATCGTGCCTAGTTATACTGGGCACAGGTGGTGGGTGACGTGGCTATCGGTCGATCTGGTGTTCTGACGACCGTATCTAGGGGGGTGGGAGTCACGTGTAGGAGGTGAAAATTTGGGATTATCTCCTTAGTGCATGGGTGGAAGAGACCTCGCTACATGAGGCACAACCAATATCCATCAGTGCCTTGCCCTATTTATGCTTAAGTAACAGGGACCAGTTTGTCTTGGAGTTTATCTGCTAATGGGCAGCGCCTATTCTAGCCGTCAACTAAAAGTTGTTGCGGTCATTATGTACGTCAGATAGTACTCACAACAATAAGTATTATACAAACATATTCCCTTTTCACTTTTCAGTGAAGGTCGTGGGACCAGGTGAATCAGTGAGCAATGGCACAACATATAAACAATATTGGAACGGTTAATGAGGTATTGGTCTAGCAATCATGCAGCATATACTCAGCCTTCACGTTAGGCCTTGGACCAGTCTGCCGACAGTCTCGGTATTTTTGTAACAGTTTGCGCAGGTACGTCCGGCCCAGGGAGCCCCCAGTCCGTCAGCTTCTTCAAGCCTTCTTCCACAGAAGAGATGGGGTGATTGGAGTTGTCGTGGTGGACAATAAGCTTTGCTGGGAAGCCCCATTGTAACGGATCTCCGTGTACTCCGACCGAGTACCCTCCGTTGATGGATGCTCCTAGCGCTTCCAGAGGACTCCAAGCACTCCACCAGACACCATAAGCACCGCAGGCTGCAGCTATCTCCCTTCAGAACGAAGCAGGAACAAGCTCTTACAAGAGCTAAGTGATTAAGCTCAGGGGAATATGCAGAGCATAGCAATCCCCAGCGTAATACAGCAATTCCCTCCAATAACGAGACGAGGCTACGTTTTGAAGGGTCAAGAAGAACTGAGGACTGGGACACCCAGCCTGCTTTTTATTACAAAAAGGTACACACAGTACACTCCCGGTGGGAGGTTGAAATTAACCAATCACCTACATGGTACCACCCCCACGTCTCTTCCCCTCAGATAAACATATAACATAATTATAGCATACAGTAAAAATACAGTTTTCACACATACACTGTAACTTTAAAACTATACATTCAATCTCCATAACAATTACATATTTGGAATCAGCATACTTCAAACATAAACACTTCCAAAAATCAGCCAAATCCCCCCAGTGGATCAAAAGTTAGCTGGAGGTCCCTTTATGACCGACCGCAAGCACAATTTCCTGCCCAAAACAGTTCCATAGATTTGGGCTGTGCGGCCGGTCAATTTCATGCCGAAAAAACGGGACTTAGTCTCTGGAGCTTAAAAACGAAGTGTAGAAGAAGGTAAGGGTCAGCGGTGTTCGGTAAAATGTGTAGCCGATTTCAGTTCCATGAATTTGGCTACACATACCGCTGACCTCGTTCGAATGAACAAAGATGGCCGCCGCCACGTGTTCGTTTGTCGAATGGCTGCATCCGAAGTGCCCATTTAAAGCTGCAGCACTGTTCCAAATTATTTAAAGGGACAGTCTTATAAAATCCAATCGGCTAAAAGAGTCTTTAACAGGTAATACCTTCCAGGGGCCATAGTCTTAAAGGGTATTGTTACCCAAAGTCTCAATATGGCCCCAGACAGTTCTTAAAGGGCCAGCAGCAGCCCAATATAGGTTAATACGTTTTCAGGGGCACAATCTTCCAGGGGCCATAGTCATGAGGAAGGAGGCTGGCAAATAGGCTTCTCCACAATCCAGGGAAGCAGGGCAATTTTCCATTTAAAGGGCCAGTTACAAATAGCGATTTGTAACACATCTCCCCTTTGGGGGGAAGACTAACCAGGCACCTGACCTTCTGTCGGTCAGTGCCTCCGTTAGTCGATCCACCAACCCACAATAACCAAATGCCAGAGTAGCCCACCCACAACAAACAGGTACAAGGGTGACCCACCCACAAGACACAATTACTGCACCTGGGTATTTTGCTGTGGTGATGTGGTAACATGCTGTGGGGACTGGAAGGGCAGAGGCCAGCGGCGCTCTGCCCTGATGCCAGCTCTTCTGCTGGGATAGCCTGTAGGACATCAGGATCTGGATCAGGGACAAAGGTAGGGCAGAGGCCAACTGCACTCTGCCCAGCTGCCAGCTCTTCTGCTGGGGTGCTGGGAACATAGTCCGGCTCAGTAGCCAAGGGAACATGGACGTCAGTAGGGGTTAACATCGCCTCTGTTAACCATGGTGCCACACTAGGAGTAAGCTGGGGAGGGGAATTTGTACTTATCCCCTCCTCCTGTTGTCCCGGTGAGGGTAGTTGGGGATCTGGACAGGCTGTCCAGCATCCCTGTAGGTCAGGCACAGAGACCACAGTCCCATCTGCGGCGTCTGGGAGGTTGGTGTCTCCCCTTGTTAGGGTAAGCTGCCACTGGGGAGAGGGGGTGCTGTGCTCCTCTCCCTGAAACACAGGCTGCCGCTGGAGAGGGAGACCGCCTGTCTCCACTCCCGTAACATTGTCCTGCTGCTGGAGAGAGGGACCAACTGTCTCTGCTCTCTGTAGGACACACTGCTCCTGGGGGGGAAGGTTGACACCTTCGGCCCCCTGTAACTCACACTGCCGCTGGGGGGGGAGGACGACACCTTCGGCCCCCTGGGGTACACACTGCCGCTGGGGAGGAAGGATGACACCTTCAGCTCCCTGTAACACACACTGCCGCTGGGGAGTGAGACAGACTGTCTCCCCTCCCTGTAAAACATACTGCCGCTGGGGATCTGGGCCGGGTGCCCAGCATCCCTGTAGGGCCGGTAGAGAGACCTCGGTCCCATCTCCACCGGCCACTTCGGTTTCTTCCTCGTCCCACTCTACCTGTGGCTGGAGTTTCTCCCAACGTGCCCACTGGCCTTCCCTCAACGCCCTGTGTTGTAGGTTCCGGGTCACCATGTCCCACACGAACCGCACGTATTTCTCCTCTGGATTGGGTCCGTAAAACTTCAGGCACAACCCTACCATCGTGCCAAACTCTAGTACGGAGTAGCTATACACCATGCTTGCTGTAGCCACTGCTGGTTCCATTATGGTGCTGAAGATAGGGACGCTGCACAACTCCACACGTTACCGGTGTCTCTGAGCTGCTTCTCCTCACACTATGACGCCATCCCACCGCTTGCCACCAATGTAACGGTTCTTAAAGGGCCAGCAGCAGCCCAATATAGGTTAATAAGTTTTCAGGGGCACAATCTTCCAGGGGCCATAGTCATGAGGAAGGAGGCTGGCAAATAGGCTTCTCCACAATCCAGGGAAGCAGGGCAATTTTCCATTTAAAGGGCCAGTTACAAATAGCGATTTGTAACACCCATCGGTACGGAACCTCCTGCGCCCTCAGTGTGGTGGTGATAGGTGCAAGCGATTTGCGAAATTGGAGTGTGTGCGCTGACAAATCCGCAAAGATCTTCAGGTTCCCATATTGAGAGGGTATATTATCTTTTCTAGGTTCTTTGACAATTTTCTCCTTGACATGGAAAAAATGCACTCTGGTTATTACATCTCTGGCTGCTGAGGTAGGAAGATGTTGGGGTCTCCTGAGTCGGTGTGTTCTATCTAGGACCACTTGATCCGGGTGAACTTCTGGGATCAGTTCCAGGAAAAAAGGACTGGAGGTAGTTGTGCAGGGCTTCATTTGTGATCGATTCAGGGATACCCCTGATGCGTAAATTATTTCTCCTGGACCTATCTTCCAAGTCAGCAATTTTCAGGTTTTGTTCACGGAGAAGTTGTTGCACATGGTGTAGCTGGTCAGCCATGCTGTTGTGCGCGGAGGCATGCTTGCTGATTGTGTTCTCCATGTGAGACGTGCGTAGGCCCAGGTCTTGTATGTCCCTTTTAAGTTCGCCGGCTAGCGTTTTTATTTGCCCTGCAATGGTGCCCTGTATCTGCAGGGTGAAATCCGCCATGAAGGACTTCGTTGTGGTGATTGTAAGGGGGCTATCCTCTAGTATTGAGGTGGGTGAGAATCCTCCCTGGATCCGTGGCCGCCGCCATCTTGGATTTCTTCACGGCCGTCGCGGTGTTTGGGATTTGCGACTTTAGCCATAAAAAAGGTTGCTTTATCCGCTTTCGCCGGTTCCTTGGCGGAGCGGTGTGACATCGTGTCGGTCCCTGCAGGTTTTTGTACCGGAGTTTGGTATGTAGCCCGGTTAGTTTTCCTCCTTTAGCGTGTATCTCCTCGGAGCTCTAGAGGAACACGTCCATGCGGCTCGGGTGTTAGGCCACGCCCCCCAAAGTTGTTGTTTTTTTTTTAAATGCAAACTATTGGGACACCAGTGAGTGAGTGGTGGCACTGGGCAGGCCCTGAAATGCACACTAGTGAAGGAAACTGACTGCTATCATATTACAGTCAAAAAAAGTTTTTTTTTTTTTTTTTAAATGCAAGCTATTTGGACACCAGTGAGTGAGTGGTGGCACTGGGCAGGCCCTGAAACGCACACTCGTGAAGGAAACTGACAGCTATTATATTACAGTCCCAAAAGTTTTTTTTTGGTTAAATGCAAGCTATTGTGACAACAGATATGAGTGGTGGCACTGGGCAAGTGTGCAAAGTATACGCTGTGAGCCTGACACACACGCTGGCAGACAACTAACTGCTATTCAATCTATTACAGTCAAAATTGTATTTTTTAATGTACACTACTGTTACACCAGATATGAGTTGCACTGGTGTGACACTGTGCCCTGGCAGGCCCTGAAACGCACACTCGTGAAGGAAACTGACTGCTGTTATATTACAGTCAAAAAAGTTTTTTGTTTTTTTTAAATGCAAGCTATTGTGACACCAGTGAGTGAGTGGTGGCATTGGGCAAGTGGGCACAGTATATGCTGTGAGCCTGACACACAGGCTGGCAGGCAGGCAATTGCAATTACATTACACAGAAAAAAAAAAAAGCAGACTGATGTTCTAGCCCTAAAAAGGGCTTTTTGGGGTGCTGTCCTTACAGCAGAGATCAGATGAGTCCTTCAGGACTGTAGTGGACACTGAATACACTAGCCTAGCTATCAATTTCCCTATCAATCAGCAGCAGCTACACTGTCCCTCCTCTCACTAAGAATGCAGCTTCACAATGAATGTAAAATGGATGCTGTCCAGGAGGTGGGAGGGTCTGGGAGGGGGAGGGTCTGCTGCTGATTGACTGGAATGTGTCTGCTGACTGTGAGGTACAGAGTCAAAGTTTACTCAATGATGATGAATAGGGGGCAGACCGAACAGCTCATATGTTCGCCATCCGTGGCGAACGCGAACAAGCGATGTTCGCCAGGAACTGTTCGCCGGCGAACCGGTCGGGCATCACTTCTGATCTATTTTAGAGAATATTTTTTAAAGATCTTTTGAGAGTATACGTTTGGAGGGTAAACATTAACAAGGGTGTTGCATATGTAATTTATATTACATACCAATATCAAGTATCTTCCTTTGGGATCTTTTAATTCTACAGTCAGCTCAAATTTTAACCATTTTGCGAGGATAATTGCGACTCCTCTTTTCTGTGAAAGACCTGAGGAGAAAACCCTAGGAAATCTGGTAAAACGCCAGCGGTGTGCTCCACCAGTCTTCCAATAGGTTTCCTGCACAAAGCATAAATCAGATTTGTTTTTCTACTATACAGTCATATAAATAGCCTCTTTCTGCGATGGCAGGATTGGCTGGCAGCCATCTATTTGTCACCCATGGCTCGACTGCGCATCAACGGACAGCTCTCTCAACCTTTGACCATCACCAATGGCACAAGGCAGGGATGCCCCCTTTCACCGCTCCTGTTTATTTTGGTCCTTGAATCATTCTTACAAGGGGTCAGAGATAACCAGCACAGTCAGGGTTTTAAAACTGACAAACAAGATTATAAGGTTACAGCATTTGCAGAGGACCTCTTTTCTATCTCGAATCCACTGTCCACAATACCGTACATTCTAGAGGAGATGAAGGCCTATAGTGCAGTTTCCAACTTCCGGGCTAACTTAATCAAATGTAATTTACAACCCATATACACTATGAGGGCTATAGATACCCAACTGAAAGAAACATTCGACTTCACTTGGACACCTAAATCCCTCAAATACTTAGGAATCCACATCCTACACCACATATACAATCTCAATTTTATCACATGACAGGAGGCTTCGTATTTTGCATAATCTTTCTTTACTATCTCCATAGCAGCAAAGAAAAGAGTGACACAACTTTTAACCAATCACAATGTAGAATAGGGTATAAGAGGTGTGACATATGACATCATTTCATTTTTCTTTGCTGCTCCATCACAAGTTAAGTACAACATTTTGTGTTATCAATATTCAGCTTATACTTATTCTCTATCCATACTTTTAGTTCTATCACTGTGTCTTCATTTATTACCCTAGTATTTCTCTTACCCTATCTGTATATCCTGGAACCTTGCCTGGCTCCCTAGGTACCTTTCACGGCTTCCCCGCCGTTTGTACTTTCCCTCCATATCTCTGCTTTTCTGCCAACGGTTTTCTGTGTGCTCGCGCACAACCGTTTCGGTTGTTTTCTACCGAACGTCTTATTCTGTAGTTTTTTGCGCATTCGCCTATTTGGCGCGAATGCCCACGGTCTCTTCTGCGCCACCGCACATTGACTATTCGTTTCTTTTCTACCGAACGCTTCTCGTTTGGCAGTTTGACGCGATCGTCTTTTTAAGGCGTTCGCGTCCATTCTTTCAATTCGCACATTCGGCAGTTTAGTTATACGAACGGCAAGCATCCAGCTTTGCCGCCCAAACTGGGGGAGGTACTATCCTCCCCACACTAAGGCTGTCAGTCTGGCGGCCATCTTAAAGAGATAGACACTGCCTGTTTTTCTGCTCCAGCTAATCCTGCAAGCAAGTAGAAATTCTTCTACCCCTTTTCACTCAGTGGGACCAGGTTAGTGCCTTACACTTGGGGTTGGTTTAGCCAGTTGGTCTGTACCTTATTCTGGCCGGGGTGAGCCCCCATTTTATGCTGCTAAACGGACCTGTTCATGCAGGATTCCTATTACCTGGGTGAGCCCCAGCGAAACAGCCCTCTCTATCTTCTACGACCTACCGGTCTCTAGCCTCAGGTTATTTAGTCCTGATACTATACCACCCGGTCCCCAGGCCTCTCCACTAATTGTGCCTAAGTGCCCTCACGCAATTTATCGGGTGAGCCCCGGATTCTCATTCCTTATAATGGAGGAATCACAAACCTCAGACCTCCAGGCCATGATAACAGAGCTGTGGCTGCAGCTATGGAACAGGCCGCTTCCAAGTCACTCCCAACAGACTCTGAAGTCCCCAGGCCCATCTCTAAACGGGTTCATTATAAAGCGGACTCCGAAGACTCCGACTCCTCCATGGAACGTTCCCAACGGTCTAAATGCCATTGGAAGGGCAATGTAACCCCACGCAAATCTAAAGGGAAAGCCCCTGCTGATCGCAGAAAAGCCACGGTTCGTGCTACCCACGATCTCACACAACTTTCCTCAGGTGAGGAAGATGTAGAACCCACTCAGGCACTAGCTGTGCTGGATGAATGGCAGGCGGCAGCCTCCGACCAGGGGGACTCCGACAGAGATTCCGCGGCCAACTCTGACCCTTACTTCATAAGGGAACAGGGTCTGGGTGAGCCCCAGGACTCCATGGCAACATCCATGGATAACCCACAGGAGGGCATGGAGATTTTCCTTGACAATTCGGGCCTCCAAATGTTTGACCCAAGAAACATCCAGCACCCCCGTTCGGAAGAATGGTCACCACCTGAGCGTTTGGCAAGGTTTATGCACTTCTGGCTCAGAAAATCGCTGGACAAAGAAGTAAGGAACCGGATGAGATCCAAATGCCCTCGGCCTAGCCTACCAGACAAAGTGACGCACACCCCCGAGTTTGACCCGTTTATGACTACATTCATGTCCCGAGGGGGTCGGGATCCGCGCAAGGACATAGAGCACGGTTTTAAAGGAGCGCAAGACAAACTGCTAGATGCCATTGGGCCACTAGCTAGAATCATGGATATGGCGGATGACGCCTATGAAAGGGCTGACACTTTTACCCCAGATACGGTGCGTGAATGGGCACGAGATACCCAGAAATGGGCACAAAGGTGTTTCTGTTTCCTAGGGAAGCACTTTACCGTATCGATGAAAAACTGGTCGAACTGGGGGACAAAGAATTAGGACCCTTGGCACAGGGTAAATTATTTGGAGAGGCCTTCCTTAAGGAGTTAAATAAAAGGGTCAATATATTCACGTCCCTTAACAAGGCACAAAGTTCAATGCGGAAAGTCTTCCACGGTTCTCACACCCGTGGTGTTTTTGGAAGGGCTGGACGGCAGAGGGGCCGTGCCGCCAGCCGTTTTTGGCCATCCGGCCCACGTACAACAAGGACTCAACTATTCTACCCAGACTCATCTAGCCGACATAGATTCCACAAATTCAGGGGATCTGATCGCGGCCGAGGCAGCCGAGGACGCTCACGGGCAAGATTCACCAAGGTAAGTCGGAATCTTACTCTGCCTCTAACCTCCTGTCATATCGCAGGTCGTGTTTCTCTTTTTTTCCAGAACTGGAAAGAACTATCTTCAGACGCGTGGATAATCCAAACAGTGCAGGGCTATCGAATAGAGTTCGACTCGACCCCGCTCCAGCTGGCCCCTCCACGTCCGATCCAGACTACACGGGCAGACGCCCGCCTCATAGACGCGGAACTCCGAGAACTTCGCTCCAAGGGTGCCATCCAACCAGCTCCGGATGCCACCGGTTTCTACAGCAATATCTTCCTGGTATGTAAGAAAACCGGCGAATTTGGCCCCATATCAATCTCAGGGAGCTCAATTCTCACGTGGTATATCAACATTTCAAAATGGAAGGTATCCATCTTCTCCGGGACTTACTTCAACGCGACGACTGGTTCACTCGTCTGGACCTCAAAGACGCGTACCTTACCATTCCGGTACACAGAAGCAGCCGTCCCGACCTCCGTTTCTTCTGGCACGGGACCCCCTGGCAGTTCACCTGTCTCCCGTTTGGCCTCACTTCAGCCCTGTGGTGCTTCACCAAGATTATGAAGCCAGTCCCAAGGCATAAGATGCATCATCTACCTCGACGACATCCTGATCTTCGACGAGGATGCAGAGACTCTGCGGAGACACACGAAAAACACACTACACCTTTTGGAGTCTCTGGGTTTCGTCGTCAACCGCCCCAAGTCCGCAGTGACCCCGGCTCAATCAGTTCAATTCCTCGGATTCGTAATAGACTCCACATCATGCACTCTCCACCTCCCGGCTACCAAAATTACGGCAATCCGCAGGGAGATCCGGAAAGTCCTTCGTCGGACAACCATACCCCTACGATTACTGGCACTGATCGTAGGCCTTCTCTCTGCATCCATCCAGGCCATTTTCCCCGGACCCCTGCACTACAGGGCCATGCAACGCCTCAAGGCAAGTTTCCTTCGCAGACAACCGACATACGACCAACCGGTTCCAATGTCAGCCGAAGTTCGGGAAGAGCTACACTGGTGGCTGAACTGCATGCAGGCTTGGAATGGCAGGGCCATATTCGGGAACCAGCCAGACTTCGTGCTGGAATCAGATACCAGTCGTTCAGGCTAGGGAGCAACAGACGGAACCACCTCCACAGGAGGAGTCTGGAATTCAGAAGAGCTCTCGATGCACATAAATTGCCTGGAACTCTTGGCCGGGTCCTTCACCATTCGCAGCCTGGCAAAGGATCGATCCAACTGCTGCATCCTACTCCGCATGGACAACGTCTCAGCGGTAAGATACATCAACCGCCTTGGAGGCACTCGTTCTCGAACACTGGTGGATCGATCCTTCGACTATTGCCTACCACACAACAACACCTTGCTGGCAGAGCACTTACCAGGAGACTCCAATACGACGGCGGATTGGTATTCACGCCACTGGCGGGACGCCAGCGATTGGCAACTAGACCCTCATATTTTCGCGCTACTGGATGTACAGAGGGGACCTCTCTCCATAGACCGATTCGCATCCCGCAACAATCGACAGACAGAGGCTTTCTTCAGCTGGCTCCCAGACCCGGAGAGCCTTGCAACGGACGCTTTCCTCCAACAATGGCCACGGGACGGTGCCTACGCATTCCCACCTTTCACAATGATAACGAGGGTCTTTCACTGGATCCGTCTACAGGCAATGAGAATAATTCTCATCACAACGCTCTGGCAGAGCCAGCCATGGTATCCGGACCTTCTGGAACTTTCAATCAAAGATCCCCTCCTCCTACCAGATGCCCCAACTATCCTCAGGAACCCATTGGGCCTACCTCACCCACTAGTCCTGCAGGAACGCTTGCCCCTTGTGGCCTGGACTCTTTCTGGGGCTCCTGGAGAAACGAGGAATTATCGCAGGAAACTAAGGACCTGCTATGGGATTCATGGGCACCAGGAACAAGGAGGTGCTACTTATCAGCATGGCACTCCTGGACAAGTTGGTGTGTGGGACGGGACCTCAATCCCTTTACTGCACCTACCCACTCCATCATGAATTTCCTGACCTCACTTTTCACTGCCGGAAAATCATACCGTTCCATCAATGTGGTACGGTCAGCCATCTCAGCGGCCCATACTCTGACCCAGGGGACTCCTGTTGGTAAGGACCCGCTCATCTGCAGACTTCTCCGCAGCATGCGCCTTTGGCGCCCCCCGGAACCCAAATACTCTAGACTTTGGGACGTTGGTGTGGTCCTTCAATTCTTACGTAACTGGCCTCCCAACGAGGAACTGTCACTCCGCCAGCTTACCACAAAATTCACCTTCCTGCTCTGTCTGGTTTCTTTTTCGACGGGTTTCGGACGTACGCGCCTTTGACGCCGACGCGTTTACCTTCTGTCCGGCGGGTGTTACCTTTCGGGTCTCACGTCGCACTAAGTCCAACTCTCACTTAGTTTTCTACCCTTTCTTCCCTTTTGACCCTCAACTCTGCGTGGTCTCAACCCTCTGTCAATACGTGGAAGCCACCGCGACGTTGCGGCAATCTTCCACTCATCAACTTCTCATCTCTTACGTCTGCCCTTATGGTCCGGTTTCGGTTACTACACTAGCCAGATGGGTTAGATGGATACTATCCCTTGCCAGTATTGACCAAGCTTTTGGAGCACACTCCGTACGTGGGGCAGCGGCCACTTCCGATAATGTGGCAGGCGCGTCCCTTTCGGACATTTTACAAGCGGCGGACTGGACCAGAGAATCTACCTTTAGGGCATTCTACTTTCGTCCTCTTGATAATCCGGCGTTCTCTTTTCTTTCACAGAGTTGAAATTGCAAAATACGAAGCCTCCTGTCATGTGATAAAATTGAAGATTATGCTAGCTTTAGTGTACAGATAATCTTAATTTTAATAATGACAGGAGGCGAGTATTTTCCCTCCCTTCTCTCTTTCGTTCTTCCCTCCCTTTTATTTTCACATCTACCTATAACACTTTGCTCTCTCATATGGTGGTATAATAACCTAACGGGATTGCACTTGCTTAAATGCCTTATTTACATTCATTTGAAGATCAATATATATACTGCTTATGGGTGGGATATATATTTAACATCATTAGTCGGGAGGACGTTTAGTTTATTATTATCATTTTACTAGTCGATATTAAGTTAAATTAAGGGACAGACACTCGTTATTTTAAACAATCATTTCTGGACTCTAACACACCTTATACTCTCGTTTCAGCTTAACCAGAAGCCACACGGAATCATTAAAGTCTCCATACAAGATGTCATCATCATCGCATCATGGACCTTACCATCAGGTCTTGGGAGACCATCGTTTGAGGGGATGCCTTCGTCTGCATTCTACCTGTTCCGGTTCAATTTATTCTATTAGTTCCAATTTCTTGTTCTATGGACTTTTCAGTTGTTCTGTTAATTTTTCTACATTTATGACTAGTGTTGTCGCGAACCCGAAATTTTCGGTTTGTGAACGCCGAACGCGAACTTCCGCAAATGTTCGCGAACCGGCGAACCGCGCGAACCGCCATTGACTTCAATGGGCAGGCGAATTTTAAAAACAACAGGGACTCTTTCTGGCCACAATAGTGATGGAACAGTTGTTTCAAGGGGACTAACACCTGGACTGTGGCATGCCAGAGGGGGATCCATGGCAAAACTCCCATGGAAAATTGCACAGTTGATGCAGAGTCTGCTTTTAATCTTTTAATCCATAAAGGGCAGAAATCACCTAACATTGACACCTGTCCTCAAAGCCCAGCCCTGATACACACTGACACAGAGCAGAATAGAGACTGTTCCCCCTACATAGGGTCACTTGGCAGATATGGATTGACACCTGTCCTCAAAACCCCTGATACACACTGACACAGAGCAGAATAGGGGCTGTTCCCCCTACATAGGGTCACTTGGCAGATATGGATTGACACCTGTCCTCAAAACCCCTGATACACACTGACACAGAGCAGAATAGGGACTGTTCCCCCTACATAGGGTCACATGGCAGATATGGATTGACACCTGTCCTCAAAACCCCTGATACACACTGACACAGAGCAGAATAGAGACTGTTCCCTGTCCACAGAGACCATGATACACAGTGACACAGAGCAGAATAGAGACTGTTCACCGTCCACAGAGACCATGATACACACTGACACAGAGCAGAATAGAGACTGTCCCCCCTACATAGGGTCACTTGGCAGGTATGGATTGACACCTGTCCTCAAAGCCCCTGATACACACTGACACAGAGCAGAATAGGGACTGTTCCTCCTACATAGGGTCACTTGGCAGATATGGATTGACACCTGTCCTCAAAACCCCTGATACACACTGACACAGAGCAGAATAGGGACTGTTCCCTGTCCACAGAGTCCATGATACACACTGACACAGAGCAGAATAGAGACTGTTCACCGTCCACAGAGACCATGATACACACTGACACAGAGCAGAATAGAGACTGTTCCCCCTACATAGGGTCACTTGGCAGATATGGATTGACACCTGTCCTCAAAACCCCTGATACACACTGACACAGAGCAGAATAGGGACTTTTCCCCCTACATAGGGTCACTTGGCAGATATGGATTGACACCTGTCCTCAAAACCCCTGATACACACTGACACAGAGCAGAATAGGGACTGTTCCCCCTACATAGGGTCACTTGGCAGATATGGATTGACACCTGTCCTCAAAACCCCTGATACACACTGACACAGAGCAGAATAGGGACTGTTCCCCCTACATAGGGTCACTTGGCAGATATGGATTGACACCTGTCCTCAAAACCCCTGATACACACTGACACAGAGCAGAATAGAGACTGTTCCCTGTCCACAGAGACCATGATACACACTGACACAGAGCAGAATAGAGACTGTTCACCGTCCACAGAGACCATGATACACACTGACACAGAGCAAAATAGGGACTGTTCCCCCTACATAGGGTCACTTGGCAGATATGGATTGACACCTGTCCTCAAAACCCCTGATACACACTGACACAGAGCAGAATAGGGGCTGTTCCCCCTACATAGGGTCACTTGGCAGATATGGATTGACACCTGTCCTCAAAACCCCTGATACACACTGACACAGAGCAGAATAGGGACTGTTCCCCCTACATAGGGTCACTTGGCAGATATGGATTGACACCTGTCCTCAAAACCCCTGATACACACTGACACAGAGCAGAATAGAGACTGTTCCCTGTCCACAGAGACCATGATACACAGTGACACAGAGCAGAATAGAGACTGTTCACCGTCCACAGAGACCATGATACACACTGACACAGAGCAGAATAGAGACTGTCCCCCCTACATAGGGTCACTTGGCAGGTATGGATTGACACCTGTCCTCAAAGCCCCTGATACACACTGACACAGAGCAGAATAGGGCCTATTCCTCCTACATAGGGTCACTTGGCAGATATGGATTGACACCTGTCCTCAAAACCCCTGATACACACTGACACAGAGCAGAATAGGGACTGTTCCCTGTCCACAGAGTCCATGATACACACTGACACAGAGCAGAATAGAGACTGTTCACCGTCCACAGAGACCATGATACACACTGACACAGAGCAGAATAGAGACTGTTCCCCCTACATAGGGTCACTTGGCAGATATGGATTGACACCTGTCCTCAAAACCCCTGATACACACTGACACAGAGCAGAATAGGGACTGTTCCCCCTACATAGGGTCACTTGGCAGATATGGATTGACACCTGTCCTCAAAACCCCTGATACACACTGACACAGAGCAGAATAGGGACTGTTCCCCCTACATAGGGTCACTTGGCAGATATGGATTGACACCTGTCCTCAAAACCCCTGATACACACTGACACAGAGCAGAATAGGGACTGTTCCCCCTACATAGGGTCACTTGGCAGATATGGATTGACACCTGTCCTCAAAACCCCTGATACACACTGACACAGAGCAGAATAGAGACTGTTCCCTGTCCACAGAGACCATGATACACACTGACACAGAGCAGAATAGAGACTGTTCACCGTCCACAGAGACCATGATACACACTGACACAGAGCAGAATAGGGACTGTTCCCCCTACATAGGGTCACTTGGCAGATATGGATTGACACCTGTCCTCAAAACCCCTGATACACACTGACACAGAGCAGAATAGGGACTGTTCCCCCTACATAGGGTCACTTGGCAGATATGGATTGACACCTGTCCTCAAAACCCCTGATACACACTGACACAGAGCAGAATAGGGACTGTTCCCCCTACATAGGGTCACTTGGCAGATATGGATTGACACCTGTCCTCAAAACCCCTGATACACACTGACACAGAGCAGAATAGAGACTGTTCCCTGTCCACAGAGACCATGATACACACTGACACAGAGTATCCGCGTGAAATAGGGCCGTGAGTAATGACGTCACGGGTAGCCTGCCCATAGTATCGCATAGGGTGGAAGAGCTGATAGGACATCTGAAACGTATTGGGATGGAGATGCTTAATTGTTCTCCAAAATGCTTGACACCACCCCATAGTGAATCTCTGCAAACTTTAATACCATCAGAGGAGGAAGAATGTGGCAGCCCACTGGGATTATTCGAAAAATTTCTAATTGATGATTTTCCAGACCCTGTGGTTGACATTAGTCCAGATTTACATCTAGTGACCCATGAGGATGTTCCAGGCACTACTTGTGAAATAAAGACAGATAATAAAGTGAATGATCCTTCTCCTTGGGACTTGCACCCTGTCGTTGAAGGTGGAGTAGGCAATGGCAAGAGCATGCTGTGGGTAGTCAGTGCAAACACTCTCTTCCCGGTGAATAATGAGGAGACTAACTATGATGACATTATTTGCGCTGAAAGTAATGATGCCAGAGATCTTTTGAAACCATATGGAAGGAACGAATAGGTTAAAAGAAAGGCAAGAGACCACCTGCATATAGACAAGAATACGCATAAGAGAAAGAAGAGAACAGGTGAAAAAGAGAAGCTGCAGACTGCCTATCTGCAAATAGTTGAGTTATGTCCTGAAGATGTCCGTGTTACCACAGTGCAGACTCTGTTTGATACACTACTGAGGAGAGTCAGAGAAACCCCAGATCTTCACGTATTGGATGAGTCGGTGCGTGGAGTTGCAGAGAACGTAGAACAAGAAATATTTAAACTTTTCCTGTGTACTGACAGCAGATATAAGAATAAATACCGGATCCTCCTTTTCAATTTGAAGGACCCTAAAAATCAGATCCTGTTCCGTCGTGTGGTCCTTGGTGAAATCACCCCACAGTGTTTGGTTCTAATGAGTGCAACGTAAATGGCTGCACAGGAGCTGGCCAACTGGAGAATTCAAAAGAGAAAACATGCACTGGAACTAATCGAGAAAGAGGAAAGACAGCCATACCAGATTCAGATGACAAAGCTGACACACAAGGGGTTAATTGAAATTGATACCGTGCCCGATCAGAACTTGACCCTAGAGGATCTGTCTGATTCTGTGTGGCAGCCTCAGGATTCTCAGCAGGATTGCATCTCAGAGAAAAGGGACACAACATCCCAACACAAGAGCCACCTTTTAGATCAGGACTGCCTTATACGCAAAGGGCTGATAAACCCCCCAGGTGATGCTGACTTAAGCCAATGGGTAATTACCAAGAAACCAGAGAAAATATGGAAACACCATATAACTAATGGCAATCAACATTCTTCATGCATTGAAAAGAAGAACAAGAAATTGTATGATCCAGATACTAAACTCACAGATCCAGCAGACTCAAGTGTGTGGAAGGGATTCCTTCACATGTTCTCTATAAAGCAGTTTAAAGTTACAGCCACGCCAGAGTCTGGTTATAGCAGTCATCTTTGCCAGGATTTACCAAAAGTGTTAACATCCGAAGGATGCATTTTGCAAGAGTCTGTTTGGGAATATGTGGATCGTATCTGGCCAGAGTGCACCAAGGACATGTGTGTGATCCGACTGAATCAAAGAACGTCAAGTGATGCAGTTTCATATGCTCGGCTGTATTCTTATCTTAATCGGAAGCTGAGATATGCAATCATCAGAAGTCATGGCATGGAGGCGTTCCTAGTGCCTCTACCTGCCGGCCAACCCATCCCTCAAAGATTGCGTCCTTTGAGAGGTCCAGGTTTGGAAGACAACCATCCTATTCTGCTTCTGATCTTGCTTCTTCCAAGCCATCCTTCCTGGACAGCTTATCCCAAAAAATCTTCCAAGAAACATAAAGAAGGTTTGGATATCCCAGATGATATTTTCTCTGACATATTAGCAGATGTTGAACGAGAGGAGAGACAAATGGCCGAGCAAGGGCTCCCTCCTCCAGGTTTCCCAAATTTTGAGCAGTGGAATCAGAATTCTGAGGATACAGGAGAGGAAGTTGGCATGCCTGAGATCATGAATATGCTCCAAAATTTGAGCAATGGCCTTCAGTTCCCAGGAGAATTCTCTGTAATTATAGGAGAGAGTCAGGGTGCTAATATTATGCCACCTCATCCATGTGCCAAATACTGTTCCAGCAGGTCTCCCATATCCATCTTTTCCATTGTATCCAGAAGCAGCCTACCCTGGCTGGCATGGTATGTTGCCCCCTACTCATGCAGTAAATCCATTGTCCATTGACCCAGCCAATCTCTTCTCTTACCCGCTTTCACAAATAATACCACCTAACTTCTTATCTGATCAACATTTTACTGCAGGACCTCAACCTTTTGCATAAATGTTGTAGTTTTGTTATATTTACGTTTTTTGTTTTTTTTTAACTTATGTTTTAGCGAAATATTGAAAAAAATACATGTAATGTGCTGAACATCAAAGCTGAAATTTTAATTTGTCTCAGTAAGTTGAAAGCCATACTTTCTATGGGAGTTTCAAATGTTCAATAATTTTATAGCATTACAGGAGGCTTCATATTTGCTTAAGTCTCTCTTTACTAGAACTCCACAGCAGCACATTAACAGAGAGATAAACACCAAAGACAAAAACATAAGGTATCTATATAAGGCTCCTCCTAAGCCACCATTTCCTCTTTCTTTGCTGCTCTGCATCAGTACAGGTCAGAGTACCTCTGCCTCCTGCTTCTTGTGGGTGGCTTTGGGATTTAGTGTGATTTATTTATGATTGTTATGAACTATGCTTGGTTGTGAGATTTATGTGCCTTTCTGGCTCTTTTATTTTCTTTGGTGAATGTTTCCTTTACAATACTGATCGTTTTTTTCATGTGTTTATTTATACAGATTACTGACAGTTTGCCATGTGTTTATTTATACAGATTACTGACAGTTTGCCATGTGTTTATTTATACAGATTACTGACAGTTTGCCATGTGTTTATTTATACAGATTACTGACAGTTTGCCATGTGTTTATTTATACAGATTACTGACAGTTTGCCATGTGTTTAGTTATACAGATTACTGACAGTTTGCCATGTGTTTAGTTATACAGATTACTGACAGTTTGCCATGTGTTTAGTTATACAGATTACTGACCGTTTGCCATGTGTTTAGTTATACAGATTACTGACAGTTTGCCATGTGTTTAGTTATACAGATTACTGACAGTTTGCCATGTGTTTAGTTATACAGATTACTGGTAGTTTGCCATGTGTTTAGTTATACAGATTACTGGTAGTTTGCCATGTGTTTATTTATACAGATTACTGACAGTTTGCCATGTGTTTATTTATACAGATTACTGACAGTTTGCCATGTGTTTATTTATACAGATTACTGACAGTTTGCCATGTGTTTATTTATACAGATTACTGACAGTTTGCCATGTGTTTATTTATACAGATTACTGACAGTTTGCCATGTGTTTATTTATACAGATTACTGACAGTTTGCCATGTGTTTATTTATACAGATTACTGACAGTTTGCCATGTGCTTAGTTATACAGATTACTGGTAGTTTGCCATGTGTTTAGTTATACAGATTACTGGTAGTTTACCATGTGTTTATTTCTTTGTGCCTGTTTTCTCCTTGGGAGTTTTGTTTTACCCTGTTGGCTTTATTGTTTGTTCTGTTTCCTCTGGCTTATTGGCCGTGGTGGTCGCCGAGAAGCGGTCTTCCGACCGCTCCCCGTGCCGACCGCCGGGACCGCGGAGAAAGACTCCTGCGGTCCCTCGTGTGTTGCCTTTGATTCCCGCCCGCCGGCTTCGTCCGCCGAGCGGGAATCCCCGTTTTGTTCTTTACCCTGCCCGCGTCCCCGCTCACTCGCTAACACTGTTATCAGAGTGGGGACGGAGCAGGGATCTATTCATTTGCCGCGGGAGCCTCCGCTCCCGGTCACCTTCCCCGCGACCGCGTGGTCGGGCAGTGGGTGCGCGGCTCTCCACTGTGTTAGATGCGCGCGTCACTGCCTTATTAAAGGTACAGTGACTAGCTGGTCCGGTGTGTTTCCCCATCTCCTGGGCTGTTTGGGGGTGCGTATTTTTTGGTGACAGCTTTCTTTTCTGTCCATGTGAGGCAGCTCTGTGAGCCCTTGCATCATAAATTATGCCCCATATATGAGGGTCGCAGATTCAATCCCCCTCACCTTCCCAAGTAACTAAGCTATAGACTTTAGTTTTCGATTCTTTGCATGTGTGCTTGCCCTGCATGTTTTTCTATGGACATGGTTTTACGGTTTACTGGTTCTCCTGACTTCCACATGGCACTGCGTGCCTCCTGCAGGTGTCCCTGCCTGGTGTCCTTACCCACTTATTGAACTAGGACTGCTCTAATCAAGCCTCGGTTGCCTGATGGAGGTAGCACTGGCGTCAAAAGGATTGTGGGTTCAGGCCCCATCTGGGTGGTTGAGCATGGCACTCTTATTTTGTGGCCTAATGGATTAGGCACAACTATATAAAAACTAAAGTGTATCGCTATCTTGAAGAACCTTGCCTATAAGGACCCAGCTTCGTCTCTACCCTGCACCCTAATAGTCAAGATTCTACTACATGTCTAAAAGGATCTAGGTTTCCGCCTGCATTATACCTCTGGGTCGGTACCGCCCGTACCCTTATACTGGCCTGCCTTGTCTGTGCCTTTATAATCGGCCTGCTTTGTCTGTGCCCCTTGATTGACCTGCTTTGTCTGTGCCCCATGATTGGCCTGCTTTGTCTGTGCCATACTATGCATGCTATTGGACTGGTGGCTCCATACCCTGGATAACGGTTTGTTGAGCCTGCATGCATTATTACTTGCCTCTGCCAACACTAGGGGTGCTGCCCCTTTTGCCTGCTAATGATACCTGTTTTCTAGCTCCGTAGGTATCAAGTATCATAGACTCAGACTTTATGGACGCCTCTGCACAGGAGCAGAATTTGCAGGCTTTACTTAATGCGGCTGTGACCGCATCTGTTGAAAAAGCCCTGGCTAGGGCCCTCCCTCAACCACATACGGACAGGGGTGTGTGTGGAACCCCTCAGTTGGCAGAAGACTCGGATGAGTCAGACTCTCAGGTGCGAGAGCAGGCAAGTGCGCGAACGCGCTATTGAAAGGGTGAAGACCCTGAACCACGCTCCCGGACGGGCAAGACTCCGGTGAAGTGACGTGGTTTGAGGTTGACAACCTCGCCGGCCAGGCGCCACCGCCTATCGGGCGCAGGGGAGGAGGCGTCCTTACCCCCCCCACCCCACCTTGGCCGTGCTGGATGTGTGGCGGGCAGACCAGCCTCCCTCAGATGGAGAAGATGTTTGGGTTGCGGACCTTGGCGAGGGTCCCGGTGGATGCTGGGAAGAGGAAGACGCGCCACCGACTAGGGCCCCCACGACAATGTTGGGGGACGATACCCTTTTGGGCACTACTGGAGAACCTATGTTAGAGCCTCAATCTATCCGACGCCCCAGGTCCTCGGACTAGTCACTGCCCGACCACTTGGCACAATTTGTGCGCTACTGGGTCCGTAGACCCCTTGGAAGTGAGGCCTGCAAGAAGCTGCGGGCGGAATGCCCCAGACCGGTACTGCCGGACAGGGTGGCGGTTACCCCGGATGTTGGCCCTAACAGACGAGGCCTTCATAGAAGGTAGGGCTCTGGACCCAGCCACCATGAGGGACTGGGCACTTCGTTCAATTTGCCTGCTGGGCAATGCCACTGTGGACCTTTGCACGGAACCCAGGAAGACGGCACTCTTCCATATGGACAACAAGCTGTCGGATTTGGGAGCCAAAGATGTGGGTCCCCTGGCTAAAGGTCTGCTGTTCAGGGAGCCTTTCGTTGAGGAACTGCAGAAACAGGTTATTCTGTTTACCTCCCGGGATAAAGCGAAGTCTTCGATCGGGAGGGTCTTCCGCCCACGGTTACCTTGGGACAGTGCGGAGTTATGTCACAGACTTCCACTCTTCCCCTACACAGGTTGGACGCCCGAGGATCCCCGTCATCACAAGAGGCCAACAGCCCTTGTTGGAGGTGGAAGTTCGAGCAACGCTAGCCAAAGGCGCGGTCCTACAGGCCCCGGATTTGGGGGGTTTCGTCAGCTCGATTTTCTCCTGGTAAGGGAGAAGTCTGTAGAATTCCGTCCAGTGATCAATTTAGGAGAAATGAACGCCTTCGTGGTATACAACCACTTCGAGATGGAGGGCATTCACCTTCTTCGATGCCTTCTCTGGCCAGTAGACTGGGTCACGAGACTGGACCTAGAAGACGCTTACCGCTCCATCCCGGTGGACGGGGCCTGTCGCAGTCCCCTCTGATTCGTATGGAGAGACTCTCCGTACCAATTCCCATGCCTCCCCTTCGGCCTCAGCTCGGCCCCTTGGTGCTTCACCAAGCTCCTGAAACCGGTGGTCACCCAATTCAGAGCAGAGGCCGTACGCTGCATCGTCTATCTGGACGACTTGCTTATCTTTGCGAGGACCCCGCCGGGCTCAGATTTCGGACGTGCTCTGCGTTTTCCTCGTTGGAATGCCGGGGGTTCGTGGTCATTCTGAAGAAATCGGCCTTGGAGCCTGCGCAGACGGTGGAATTCTTGGGTTTCGTAGTCGTTGCGCAAGACGGCATTCTCCGCCTGCCTGTGGCGAAGATAAGGACCATTCGGAAGGAGATCAGACGTGTTTTCGACAAGACCGAACTCCCCTCTGGAGGTTGGCTCGCGTGGTGGGTCTCCTCTTGGCCTCTATACAGGTGTTCTACCCGGGCCCACTACATTACAGGGCCATGCAGCGGCTGAAGGCGCACTCTCTACGCAAGAGACCCTCTTAGGACCAGATGATCTCCTTGGCCTCGGACGTGCAGGCCGGATTGAGCTGGTGCCTCCCGCATATATCCGCCTGGAACAGCAAGGCGATATTCGGGATGACCCTGGATCTCGTGTAGGAGTCGGATCCGAGTCTTTGGGACTGGGGTGCCTCGTGCACGACGAGGTCCACGGGGGGCCCGTGGTCAGACAATAGATCGGAATCCCGCATCAATTGCCTGGGGTTGATTGCAGGTTCGTTGGCAATTCGGAGCCTGGCGAAGCATCTGTCAGACTGATGCGTGCTCCTTCGGATGGACAATGGTTCGGCGGTGCAATACATCAACCACTCGGTTTCGAGCACTAGAGGTGTTATCTCTCAACATGGAGCTCCTGGTTTCGCTGGTGCTTGGAACGGGATACCGATCCCTTTACGGGTCCTGTATCTAGCGTGCTGAATTTCTTGTCTCTTGTCTTTGACCTGGGTCGGTCATATCGCTTGGTTATCGTGGTTAGATCAGCTATCTCGACGGCACTTGTCCCGCTTCGGGTTTTTCCCCATCGGCCAGGATCCGGTAGTCTGCAGGCTCCTGCGTGGAATGAGACTGGTGCGTCCTCCGGCGCCCAAGTATTCTTCCCTCTGGGACGTGCGTTTGGTTTTGGCGTTCTTTCGGAATTGGCCTGATAACCAGGACCTTTCTCTTCGCCAGCTTTCAGCGAATTTTGCCCTCTTGTGTCTGGTCTTGTTCAGATGTGTTTCGGATGTCCGGGCCTTCGGTGTCGGCGCTTTCTCGTTTTTCTCCAGAGGGGGTCTCAGTCAAGGTGCTTAGACATACCAAGTCGGATTCGACGGTTGTATCATGCCCTTACTTCTAGGACTCGCCTAAGCTTCGTGTAGCGAAGGCACTGGCGCGATGGATAAGATGTCTTTTGGCTCTGGCGGGCGTGGATGCGACCTTCGGAGCGCTTTTGGTTAGGGGCGCCGCAGCTTCCGGAGCTTTTTTGGCGAGCGCTTCCCTTCAGGACATCTTGCGTTCGGCGGACGGGTCCCGTGTAGAGTTTTTTCGCCTATTTTACTTTAGACCGTCGGAACATGCTTCTTTTGCTTTGCTGTCGGAGCGTTAAAACAGCAAATATGAAGCCTCCTGTCATGCTATAAAATTGTAGATTATACTAGCTTTAGTGTAACTATAATCTTAATTTTATTAATGACAGGAGGCGAATATTTCCCACCCAATTTGATTTCTTCCCCCCCTTGTTTTGGATGGATTGTATTTCTGTTGATTTGTCTGATTATCTGGGCTAGGTTGGTTAGTCTGGGGTGATGTTGTGGGAAGTGCATGTTATAGTGTATTGACGGTCATTAGTATGGATTTCGTGTCTTTATTCTATCATTACTGGATCGTGGGATTTATGTTTTATCAGTACATTTCGTTCACTAATCAGTGTTTTCGATTCTGTTTATTTCGTTTCAGTTTAATGGTTCGACTTCAGTTCATAGGATCGGCCGTTTGGCGGGATAAAGATCAAGTTCATCCATTATCCGAAGTTTTTCCAGATGACATTCATCGTTATGTTGTGAATTTTTCTTTATTTAGTTATTGTCATTGTTGTGTACGTTACGTTGTCGCAGCGTGAAAGAGGAAATGGTGGCTTAGGAGGAGCCTTATATAGATACCTTATGTTTTTGTCTTTGGTGTTTATCTCTCTGTTAATGTGCTGCTGTGGAGTTCTAGTAAAGAGAGACTTAAGCAAATATTCGCCTCCTGTCATTAATAAAATTAAGATTATAGTTACACTAAAGCTAGTATAATCTACAATTGTTTTCTGAAGAAAGCATAACTGTGTTTTTAGCAAGCAACAACCCCATATTAAGCTGTTTATTCACTGAACATCTATTTGTACTGAATTGAAAACTGAATGACAAAATGTAGGCAGAAAACGAATGATTTGAATATATTCTTCAAATACCAGAATTTTTTAATTAGTTTTTTAGTTCACTACTATTCTGTGTTTAGTAATGTATAAGTGTGCCAGATGTGACAAGTTTACATAGGTTAATTATAGCCACTGTTATATCTGGGCTACAAATACATGCATTTTGGCAAACACCTCAAAGCCCATGTAAGCTTTGTGTTGTTGAATTTCAGTGATTTCTTTTATGTTGCACGTGTACAGTTGTACTGTAAAATGGGTAAAGCATGGGATATGTTTTTACATTTGTATACTAAAAATTTGAATATACGTTGAAAAAAAAAAAAAAAGGACGCATGAGCCTACAGGCATTGCGCATGAGCGTCCAGAAACGTGGCAAAAAAATTCCCAGCTCCTCAGAGGCTGTCCTAGCACCCGGGTCATACAAATATTCATTAACAGCTTTTTCTTGTTGGAGCAGGCGGTCGAACATTAGGAGTGTTGAATTCCAACGTGTAGGGCTGTCGCAAATCAAGCGCCTCACTGGCATGTTGTTTCGCCGCTGGATATCGGCAAAGTGAGCCATGGCCGTGTAGGAACGCCTGAAATGGCCACACACCTTCCTGGCCTGCTTCAGGACGTCCTGTAAGCCTGTGTACTTATGCACAAAGCGTTGTACGATCAGATTACACACATGTGCCATGCACGGCACATGTGTCAACTTGCCCAACTTCAATGCCGCTATCAAATTTTTTCCGTTGTCACACACCACTTTGCTGATATCCAGTTGCTGCGGAGTCAGCCACTTTTCCACCTGTGCGTTCAGGGCGGACAGGAGTGCTTGTCCGGTGTGACTCTCTGCTTTCAAGCAAGTCAAACCCAAGACGGCGTGACACTGCCGTATCCGGGATGTGGAATAGTACCTGGGGAGCTGGGGGGGTGCCGTTGATGTGGAGCAACAAGCAGCGGCACAAGAGGACTCAGCCGAGGAGGTTATGGAAGAGGATGGAGTAGGAGGAGTAGAGGAGGTGGCAGCAGGACTGCCTGCAATTCGTGGCGGTGTCACCAACTCCTCTGCAATGCCACGCATTCCTTGCTTGTCAGCCGTCAGCAGGTTTACCCAATGCGCAGGGTAGGTGATATACCTGCCCTGACCATGCTTTGCAGACCAGGTATCAGTGGTCAGATGGACCCTTGCCCCAACACTGTGTGCCAGACATGCCATGACTTCCTTTTGCACAATCGAGTACAAGTTGGGGATTGCCTTTTGTGAATAGAAATTCCGGCTGGGTACCTTCCACTGCGGTGTCCCAATAGCTACAAATTTTTTGAACGCCTCAGACTCAACCAGATTGTATGGTAAAAGCTGGCGGGCTAATAGTTCGGACAAGCCAGCTGTCAGACGCTGGGCAAGGGGGTGACTTGGTGACATTGGCTTCTTACTTCCATAAGAGCCATCCTCTTCCATAAGCTTCTTACGCTCAAACATGTCCTTGACAGACACATGACTGTGGGCAGATGAGCGGGAACTGCTCAAGGCGGGAGACGGAGTGGCGGATGGTTGAGAGGGGGCAAGAAGGACAGCAGTGGTTGACGTGGCTGAAGATGCTGGACCAAGAGGAGGATGGCGGCTTAGAGTAGGCGTGCTGCTTGTACTCATGTGTTGATCCCATAGGCGTTTGTGATGTGAGATCATGTGCCTACGCAAAGCAGTTGTACCTAGGTGGGTGATGGACCTCCCACGACTCAGTTTCCTTTGGCACAGGTTGCAAATGGCATCGCTGTTGTCAGAGGCAGACACACAAAAAAAATGCCACACTGCTGAGCTCTGCAATGACGGCATTCTGGTGGTGGACACAGCATGCGTTGATTGGCGTGCTGTCGAGCTGACCCCAGGTGCCGATGCATGCTGTCTGACTGTGCCACTAGCTCCTTGCGACGACCCCCCCCTGCTTCCAACTCGTCTCCTCCTCCTCTCTGTCTCCCCATCTGAACTTTCGCCCTGTTCTTCTTCTTGCCGAGCGGGCACCCACGTGACATCCATGGACGCATCGTCATCATCAACCGCTTCGCTTGTATCTGACAACTCAGAAAAGGAAGCAGCACAGCAGGTACAACATCATCATCATCACACCGTACCTCCATGTGTTTAATGCTGCCTGCCTGAGACATATCCCTGTTATCTACATCCTCTAGCAATAATGGTTGCGCATCACTCATTTCTTCAAACGGGTGTGTGAATAACTCCTCTGACATACCAAGTAAAGCGGCTGTGGTGCTAGTTTTGGTGGTGGCGGCAGGCGGGTGAGTGCTATCTTGAGAGGTGCCTGAAGCTAAGCTGGAGGAGGATGGTGCGTCAAGGTTCCGAGCGGAGGCTGTACAAGATTGGGTGTCCTGTGTTAGCCAGTCAACTAAGTCCTCAGAACTTTTCAAGTTCAGGGTACGTGGCTTCTGAAAACTGGGCATTATTCTAGGGCAAAAGGGAATCACAGCACCACGACCACGACGGCCCCTGCGGGGTGGCCTGCCTCTGCCTGTCATTTTTGGGGGGATTAGTGGTACTATGCGTGCAAGCTACTGTGAGACCAGATATGATTGGCAATGTGAACTGTAACAGTTCTGCAGAGCACACACTGTAGGCCTGAGACACCCGCTTGAAGACAAGTAACTGCTATTCAATCTATAACAGTGAAAAATAAATTTTGGTTTTAAAAGCACGCTATAGAGACACCAGATATGATTGGCAATGTGCACTGGAACAGTTCTGCAGAGCACACACTGTAGGCCTGAGACACCCGCTTGAAGACAAGTAACTGCTATTCAATCTATAACAGTGAAAAACAAATTTTAGTTTTAAAAGCACGCTATAGAGACACCAAATATGATTGGCAACTGTCAAAGCACGCTGGAACAGGTCTACAGAGAACACGCTGAAGTAGGCCTGACACCCAGACGCTTGCAGACAACTAACTGCTCTTCTCTTACAGTGAAAAAAATATATTTATTTTAAATGTAAAGCTTAACCTATTGTTAAAACAGATATGAGTGGTGGCACTGGGCAAGTAGGCACAGTATCCAATGTGAACCTCACACAGAAGCTGGCAGGCAGGCAACTGCTCTTCTATTACAGTGAAAAAAAATATTTATTTTAAATGTAAAGCTTAACCAATTGTTAAAACAGATATGAGTGGTGGCACTGGGCAAGTAGGCACAGTATCCAATGTGAACCTCACACAGAAGCTGGCAGGCAGGCAACTGCTCTTCTATTACAGTGGAAACAAAATTTTGGTTGTAAAGGCACGCTATAGAGACACCAGATATGAGTGGCAACTGTCAAAGCACGCTGGCACAGGTCTGCAGAGCACACGCTGAAATAGGCCTGACACCCAGACGCTTGCAGACAACTAACTGCTCTTCTATTACAGTGAAAAAAAAATATTTATTTTAAATGTAAAGCTTAACCAATCGTTAAAACAGATATGAGTGGTGGCACTGGGCAAGTAGGCACAGTATCCAATGTGCACCTCACACAGAAGCTGGCAGGCAGGCAACTGCTCTTCTATTACGGTGGAAACAAAATTTTGGTTGTAAAAGCACGCTATAGAGACACCAGATATGAGTGGCAACTGTCAAAGCACGCTGGCACAGGTCTGCAGAGCACACGCTGAAGTAGGCCTGACACCCAGACGCTTGCAGACAACTAACTGCTCTTCTATTACAGTGAAAAAAAAATATTTATTTTAAATGTAAAGCTTAACCAATTGTTAAAACAGATATGAGTGGTGGCACTGGGCAAGTAGGCACAGTATCCAATGTGAACCTCACACAGAAGCTGGCAGGCAGGCAAATGCTCTTCTATTACAGTGAAAAAAAAATATTTTAAATGTAAAGCTTAACCAATTGTTAAAACAGATATGAGTGGTGGCACTGGGCAAGTAGGCACAGTATCCAATGTGAACCTCACACAGAAGCTGGCAGGCAGGCAACTGCTCTTCTATTACAGTGGAAACAAAATTTTGGTTGTTAAAGCACGCTATAGAGACACCAGATATGAGTGGCAACTGTCAAAGTACGCTGGCAGGGTTGTGCAGGGCACACGCTGAAGGAAGGCCTGACAGAGCCGCATGAAGGACACTGACTGTCTGCTATTAGCTTACACTGGAAACCTTTTTTCTTTGTAAAAGCACGCTAAAGAGACACCAGATATGATTGGCAACTGTCAAAGCACGCTGGCACAGGTCTGCAGAGCACACGCTGAAGTAGGCCTGACACCCAGACGCTTGCAGACAACTAACTGATCTTCTATTACAGTGAAAAAAAATGATTTCTTTAAAATCTAAAGCTTAAGCTATTGTTAAAACAGATATGAGTGGTGGCACTGACTGTGCAAATGGGCAAGGCATCCAACCTGACACAGAAGCTGGCAGGCAGGCAACTGCTCTTCTATTACAGTGAAAAACAATTATTTATTTAAAATCTAAAGCTTAACCAATTGTTAAAACAGATATGAGTGGTGGCACTGACTGTGCAAATGGGCAAGGCATCCAACCTGACACAGAAGCTGGCAGGCAGGCAACTGCTCTTCTATTACAGTGAAAAAATTTTTTTTTTTTAATCTAAAGCTTAAGCTATTGTAAAAACAGATATGAGTGGTGGCACTGGGCAAGTGGGCACAGTATCCAATGTGAACCTCACACAGAAGCTGGCAGGCAGGCACCTGCAATTACATTACACAGAAAAAAAAAAAAAAGCAGCCTGATGTTCTAGCCCTAAAAAGGGCTTTTTGGGGTGCTGTCCTTACAGCAGAGATCAGATGAGTCCTTCAGGATTGTAGTGGACACTGAATACCCTAGCCTAGCTATCAATTTCCCTATCTAATCAGCAACAGCTAAACTTTCCCTCCTCTCACTAAGCATGCATCTTCCGAATGAATCGAAAATTGATGCTGGGAGGGAGGTTGGAGGGTGTGGAAGGGAGGGAGTGCTGCTGATTGGCTGGAATGTGTCTGCTGACCGAGAGGCACAGGGTCAAAGTTTGCCCAATGATGATGAATAGGGGGCGGATCGAACTGCGCATGTGTCCGCCCGCCGCGGCGAACGCGAACACGCTAATTTCGCCGGGAACTGTTCGCCGGCGGACAGTTCGGTACATCACTATTTATGACCTTGTGATGTCGCAATTTTAAAGAGGAAATGATGTCATATGTCACACCTCTTATACCCTATTCTACATTGTGATTGGTTAAAAGTTTTGTCACTCTTTTCTTTGCTGCTATGGAGATAGTAAAGAAAGAAAGATTATGCAAAATACTCGGCTCCTGTCATTATTAAAATTAAGATTATCTGTACACTAAAGCTAGCATAATCTTCAATTTCCCTCCATTACTTAAGACCCACGCAACTGGCACAAACCATGTTTTGGCTGGTTCTGTAGGATCAACATCATAAAAATGAACATTCTCCCTCGTCTACTCTATCTCCTCCAAACAATACCTGTCACAATACCGGGCAAATTCTTTGTGGCAACCAAATCCATGCTCACACGATACATCTGGTCCTATCCGCATCACAGAATAGCCTACACAACACTAATCTCGGACAGGGAGAAGGGAGTACTTAACTTACCTGACATAGTATCTTACCACAAGGTGGTCCATCTAAATAGAATATACGAATGGTCCCATACACCACAAACTCAACAATGGGCGCAATTCGAAAATACGTTCTCTGAAACACCCCTGACCTCAAGTCCATGGCTGATTTCAGGTCACCAACAAACACCTTATCTTTGGACACACACCCAACGATCACAGCCACACTCAAAGTTTGGCATAAATTGACAACAACCATTTCAATTTCACCCCATCCTTCCCCTCTATACCCACAACCCCCTTTTCCCAACAGCAATCAGGAAAAGCTTACACCTTATATCATAAGGGTCCAACCCTCCAATTACAAGACATGATTCAAGATAGCAAGCTAAAAACACTGCACCAAATCCTACCTAATACCACACACACGGGCAACCAACAACTTCGTTATAACCAAGTAATCCTTTTCATAAAAAAACAAGATCTCATGTCTCAAGAAAGCAATTATAAGCACCTCACTTGTTGGTACGACACTCCAGCGAAAAATGTATAAAATCCATAGCACTGCCAATGATGAGTGTTGGAGATGCCATCATAGAGGAGCACACCACTCGCAAATTTGGTGGTAATGTCCCTTCATAACAAAATTCTGGAACAGGATTCATATGATCATCCAAGATGTAACTAATAGCAGCATACCTTTTACGCCTCACCACTTTCTTTTTCTAGTGCCTCCAATAGGCCTCTGAAAAGAAACAATATCCCTTTTCTACTATCTTGTAATGGCAGCAACACAACAAATACCCAAATACTGGAAACATACACAGGCACCCACTATCAGGGAATGGATAAGTAGAGTAGAATACATCAAACAAATGGAAGAACTGACCTATGCTAAAACCAGTAATTTCCAAAAATGTACTAATATATGGGGTCCATGGACGAACTACTTACAATTGAAATCTTCCCAGGACAAACAACCTAGACTCTCACCTCAGCCTCTCTCCCCCTCTATTCAGGTATTTAGTAATGAACACACTAAAATCCAACAAACACACATAGACCACGCATGCCTCCCACACCAGGATGTGTGACCTACCACTAGATTTACAATTGCAGAATAATGTTACCCATTATTATTATTTTTTGTATACATACAACTCTCACTACTACCAACGTACCAAAATGAGAACAAAAAGTCTCATCTACTTTTCAACTATGACTGCATGAACTACTGTATTCAATTGTTTAAAACAAGTACCTTCTAAATGTTTTGTTAAAACCAAAAATGTAATAAGTGAAGCCATGTCTTGGCACTCAATAAATTACTCTGTACTGTTAACATTTTATCCACTATGTATAATTGCGAATTGAAAAATACAAAATAAAAAGTTTAAAAAAAAAAAAAAATTGTCATCTATTTGCTGCAATGTCCTTATGGCATACATTATGTGGGTAGGACATGTAGGAAATTAAACAAGAGAATATTAGAACATAAAAACAATATCAAAAATAATTACAAAAACACATTTAGTCCCCATTCATTGTAATAATTGTCCAAGGTTTAATCGGAAATCTATGTATTATATAGTTTAGAAAAAGTAAAAACCCACTGGAGGGAGGAGATATAATGTAAAAATCAGCACAAATAGAAACTCTCTAGATAAACAAACCTAGAACCATACAACCAGGGGGGCTTAATGTTGATATAGCTGTATAATGCTTTTTAAACTGAACAATTTGCCTATCTTTTATTCTTCACATTGTTAATTATATTTTATACTTGTTTATGTATTTGCATCTTTTTAGTAAAGTTGTCTTTTTTATAAATAAAATAAAAAATTTTAAAAAATAAAATAAATAAATTGCTTCTGTAATTTAGGTGTATTGAGACCCTGTGCATTGATTGAAAATACTTTTAATGTCATCTATACAGAGCCTGCTGAAGTCCCCCCTGCCAAGACATACACACAACAGACAATCTTACATTCACATTTAGACAATGTCTAAATAGACAGAATCCTAGCCTATATTTATATCTAGACTAGATCACAGTTGCCGACAGGATCAGGGTAATAGGTGGAGTCTAATGCATTCAATGTTCCTTCCTAATCTACCTCTCCCAGAGGGAAAAAAAATGGATAAATAATTTTAAAAAAAATATAACACTTCAAATTTCTTAACTTTCAAAAAAAATGATGTTTCCCTTTGTGGGTTTAAGTAAAATCCCTCATGCATCCCACCAATATTTACTATAATAGACTTTCTATTTCCTTCTTTCAATTTTGTGTGATAAATTCTAAACCATATAAAGTGCATTCCAAACATTAATTTTAAGTACTAAATTTAAATATGTGTTAAGTGCCTATTTATTAACCAAAGAGCCCCCTCCCCTCCTTTTACAATGACTGATTTTATAATCACTTCTTCTTAAGCAGAAAGTCCCTCATGTTCTCTCACCAATATTTCCCATAATCAACTTTTTTTTGGACCCTTTTTCTTAAAATTATTATGAGTGATAAATTATTTGTCATATAAAGTGCACTCCAAAACTATCATTCTACATGCTAAATTTAAATACGTGTTAAATGCTAATTTAGTCATCATGCAAAAAGTGCAATTTTCTATTCCGTTTTCCTTCTTTACTATATTATTTACGCTTACAAAAATTATTTTAAGGTAGTTTTCTTCTGAGTAATAGGTTTGAATACCCATACAAGGTGCTAGTTTTGTGCGACACAAATTCACACGTGGAACTATTTTCGGACACTCGACATCATGAACACCGATAGGACTTCCATACACTTGTAATTTTGTACAGAAACTACTGAACAGAGCGGCATTCTCCAGAAATTAAGACACGAACGGGGGAAATATCACGAGCTAAGTGACAAACCAACAAAGTTGATATTCCGTGTATTTTCCACAGCTAAAAACTCTGGAACTCTGTTGGACAGGCGCCTCGTGTGTAGCCGGCTAAACTTTGACTTCCATGGAAATCCCGAACCCCTGAAAAGATCTGGGTGATTTTTGGATATGTTTGTCACCCAGATCGGGGCTATCAGGGGATATCACGTTTGTGGGGTTGCCATATTGTTTAGGGGTACTTTCGGGTTACCAGTAAAAAAAAATACTTTTTGTGCTGAGAGATAATGGAGTTAGATAGGCTCAGCTCTTGATTCAACTATCTCCCCAAGCACAGAAGATGGAATTTTCAACTGTAAAAGGGGAGTGTTTTAGAACTGTAAAAACATGTTGATTGGTATAACAACTTCATCACCCTGTGCCCCACAAGGTCCAGGGGGTGTACCCCTTGTATGGGGAATTGTCATAAAAGGCCAGCCTGTGGCATCCATTAAACAGTTTGTTTTACCCCTTCATGAAGTCTTGGCTCATGTTTGGGGATTGAGAGCTATATTACATTAAAACTGCAGGGCAGTCAATGACACAGCAAAAAACACTGTAATCCTAGATAGTCAACGACACAGCAAAAACTACTGTAATTCCAGAGGAGTTACATATCCGCATAGAATCCTCTCCACTATTTGGAATCAGACACCATGCAGTCAAACACCTCTGGTGAATACCTCACCAACGCAACAGAGAAAGTTCATGAACAGAGGCAGTAGGTCAGATGAAGATCTCTGTACTGGATCAAAGAAGAGTAGTTTCACTATTAAGAAATCTATAGTAGGAACTCTGAATGAACAACAGAAACTGGGTGGCTAGATTGTAAATGCACAAGGAGAAGGATCAAATAGTACCTTTGTAAAATGTTAAGATCCTTAAGGAAAGTAGAGTGAGTGTGATGGCACCTTTGAGGTCACAAGATCTTTGTAGGTCGAGTTTTAGAAACAATTGAGATCCATTCCCTGGCTAACACTGGTATTGTTAAGTTTGCTGGGATGGATGGATGGTGCTCTCTGAAGTGAAAATGTTCCAATGCTTCATGGTCTTAAACACCAATTCAGGGTCAATGATGACCCATGTGGTGCTGTTCTTCATTAGTGATTTTTCAGAATCTTGGTAAGAACTACCTTTCATTGGTGCATGGTGTATAAATTAGATTAAACCACCTATATAAAATAAAATGTAAATAGTGTTTGGTTAAACCACGGTAGACAAGAACCTTGCACACGGCAATCAATGGACCCAGTCAATTTGGATAGATAATACATTGTGCATTGGGCCTTCAGCATGGATAATTTCTATTATTAGGATCACTAGGTCCACACCCATGGCTGATTCTGGGATATCGTCAATTTGGATGTTTTTCCACCTTGAGCAGTCCTCAATTTCTAGCTTTTCTTGCATGACTTACATGTAATCAGTAGGTGATGACATGTTTCTAATTTATCTTTGGATTCAGACATATAAGGTAAGTATTTTTATATTAGGTTGAATGTCTTGTCTTAAGTCTTTGAGCAGGCCTTCCATATGGTCTTTAAAGCGTCTTAATCTAGTACTGCAGCCACAGCTCTTTTAAGGCTTTGCAACATCATCTTAGGAGACCTTATGGTCCAGAGGACTAGTCAAGTGCTTGTGCACGGTAAGTTTGCCTTCAAGTATCAGAAACTTTGATGATTTTCCCTGGGAATTTTGGTTTCTTGGGCTATCATAAAATTGGCCACAATAGCCTCTGTGAGCTACTTTAGGTCCTGCTGTTTTTTGTGGAAAGCAGAGGTACTCTAGCAAACAAACTTTTTCAACATATAAGTCACACTACTTATAGAAATATTTTGCACAAGAGGTTTTGTTTAGATACTTAATATTTATCATTCGTACAATTTAATCTGGAGAAGATTGGGTACTTATTCAGTTTATTTGTTTAAATTCCCCCAGACTGCACATTATGTTTACTATGACAAATGAATGATTAGATTTTACTGTAACGGACCGTTTTGCACACAAGAGGTTAAAAAACGTTTAGGCGATATTCTGGAAACAGCCGAACAGGAAAAAACATACAAAAGGTACTCCTGGCAGTCAGCATACAATCCAATTCCCCCAATAACGAGACGACACTTTGTTTTGAGGGTCAAGCAGAATCTCGTTTACTGGGGCTAACTGCCCGGCTTTTATGCAGGTCTCCCACCTGGTGGACACTCCCCTAGGGGACCAGATGGGAGACTGGGACACAAAGGATACAAGAACCAATCACAGACTTACACATTTCACCAATCCCACAATGCATTACAATCCCTCCTCTCTGCCCTGGAGATAATTGGGAAGTAATCCAATTATCTCCAAGGACAGAGGCAAAACTCTATTAACCACATGTTAGCAAAAGGACATAAAATTGTAGATTATACTAGCTTAAGTGTAACTATAATCTTAATTTTATTAATGACAGGAGGCGAATATTTGCTTAAGTCTCTCTTTACTAGAACTCCACAGCAGCACATTAACATAGAGAGAAAAACACCAAAGACAAAAACATAAGGCATCTATAAAAGGCTCCTCCTAACCAACCATTTCCTCTTTCACGCTGCGACAAGACATAAGGTACACAAAATGCAATAAACTAATAAAAGGAAGAAACATAACACAACAAAGAATGCCATCTGTAAAAGGACTTCGAATAACAGATGTAATCTTGCGCTTCATCCAGCGAAATCGAGATAAACAAAGTCGAAAACACTGATTAGTCAATGAAATGTACTGAGAAAACATAAATCCGACGGTACAGTACTGATAGTACAAAAACATAAAACCCCAGTATATAATTACTGACAATACCAATATAACAGACACCTCCCCTAACTTCCCCAGGCAGCACCCTAGACTACCATATCTAGCCCAGGCGACTCAACAACCCGTAGAAAATCAACCAACAATCGATCTAAACAAAGGGAGGGAAAGAAAAAACGGGTGGGAAATATTCGCCTCCTGTCATTAATAAAATTAAGATTATAGTTACACTAAAGCTAGTATAATCTACAATTGTATATCATGACAGGAGGCTTCGTATTTGCTGTTTTAACGCTCCGACAGCAAAACCAAAGAAACATTGTCCGACGGTCTAAAATAAAAACTGGCGCAAAAACTCTTCACGGGACTGGACCGCCACATACAAAACGTCCTGCAGAGAAACGCCCACCAAGGAAACTCGGAAGCAGCAGCGCCGTTAACCGAATGCACTCCAAAGGTCGCATTCACCCCCGCCAGTGTCAAAAACCATCTCATCCATCGAGTCGGGACAGGGGCGAAGGGTCGCGTTGCGTCACGTCTGAACGAAACCAGACACAACAAGAGGCCAAACACAGCAGAAAGCTAGCGAAGTGAAAAGTCAAGGAACCCCGGCCAAATCCCAAAGAAAACGCTAAAACCATACTTACCTCCGAGAGGGAAGAGTATTTAGGTGCCGGAGGACGTGCCAGTCTCATCCCACGTATAAATCTGCAGACCAGCGGGTCCTGACCGATGGGAAAAAGCCTCTAAACGGAACACGCGCCGCCTAAATAATTGACTAGTCACAATACCCAGACGGCACAACTGTCTCAAAACATCGAGGAGGGCCAAGACACTCAGCAAGTTGGTCACGGGCTGGTAAAGGGCTCGGTATCCCGTCTTAGGCACCAACGACACCATGAAATCCATGCTGAGAGATAAACATCTCCTCGTCCCGGGAGCTCAGGAATCCCAGAGAAGGTCCCTGGCCGATAGCGATGATGCCTCGACATACCAGGCACTCCCGAAAGAGTCCAAGAGGAGTATTCGAGATGACGGTAAGAGAAGAGGATCCCGACAGGAAAATCCAGAAGCTCCGTGAACCAGACCGATCCCGCCATAGCGGAGTCAACAACACTAAGGACACACGTCGACCTCGAACATGAAGTAATACCTGGGGGATCGAGGCAAACGGAGGAAACACCTATGCTTCCTGAGAAAAAAAAACATACCTGTCGAAACGCGACCACACTGTCGAAACGCGACCACCAACGCGCACGCTGGGGCCAGGAGCCAACTAAAGCACGACCGAATCCAATGGTCGTCTCGGAGGCGAATAGACCCACCGTGAACGAACCCCTGCGACGCTTGAGTACGAGGAAGATGGGTCGAAAGAGTTCCCAGTCGCTGGCATCCTTCCAATGTCTGGAGAACCAATCCGCCGTCAGGTTCGACTCCCACGGCAGATACTCTGTCTGTAATGCGATGTTGTGCTGGAAGCAGAAGCTGGAAATCCCCTTTGTCACCTCCAGTGTGCGAGACCGAGTGCCCCCCAAGCGGTCGGTATATTGCATCGCTGAGACCTTGTCCCTCCGAAGGAGGACGCAGCAGTCCGATAGGTGACTTGCCAGTCTCCGAACTGCCAACGAACCCGCAATCAATCCAGGCAATTGATGTGGAACTCCGATTCCTTGTCCGACCATGGGCCGCCCGTGGACCCGGTCACGCACGTCGAACCCCAACCCAAAGGCGTGCAGTCGATTCCAGTATGAAATCCGGGGTTGGTCCGAATATTGCCTTGCCGTTCCATGCGGCCATGCGCAGAAGCCACCAGTGCAGTCCGGCCTTCACGTCCGGGAACAGAAAAATCATCTGGTCTGAAGAAGGTCACATGCGTAGAACAGGGGCCTTCAGCCGTTGCATGGTCCTGTAGTGTAGTGGGCCCGGATATATTGCCTGTATCGAGGATGAGAGGAGGCCAACCACGCGAGCAAACATTTGAAGGGGAATCCGGACTTGCCGTAATATCCTTCTCATCACCTCCTGGGCGGTTGCCATCAGTGCCAAAGGCAGACGAGGAACGCATTCCATCGCATTGACCACGACACCCAAGAACTCCACCGTCTGGGAAGGTTCCAAAGCTGATTTCTTCAGATTAACTATGAATCCCAGGAGCTCCAATAAGGAGATCGCCGAACGCGTTCGATATCCGAGCCTGGAGGGACCTTCGCAGAGGAATAGCAAATCATCTAGAAATAACAGGAAACGGACGCCCTCTGACCAGAATCGGGCGACCACAAGTGTCAGCAGCTTGGTGAAGCACCAAGGGGCCGAGCTGAGGCCGAACAGGAGGCATGTGAATTGGCGAGGGACGCTATTCCAGGTGAAGCGAAGCAACCCGCGACCACTCTTGTCCACCAGGACGGAGAGGTAAGCATCCTTCAGGTCCAGTCACATAAACAAGTCTCCCGGCCGGGGAAGGTCCCGAAGGAGATGAATGCCCTCCATTCCCGAAAATTGACCACCGGGCGGAACTCCCCCGACTTTATCTTCACTAGAAAATCGAGCCAATGGCGAGCAGAGTCCGAACCTCCGAATCTATCAAGGAACGTTGAACTCTCGCGATGAAGGAGACACTTGGAGGTCCAACCTGCGTCAGTGGGGAGTGGAAGTCCATGACATAACCCCATACCGTCTGATGGACCCATGCATTTGAAGACACTTCCTGCCACCTGTCTCTGCAGTGAAACGATCTGTCTGTACGCAGTAGAGGGGAATAGAAAAGTGGCAGGAGTTGTACTCACCCGCAGGAAATCTATCTCGTCCTCTGGCACGGTCTCCATGACCTCTACCCGCCCTTCGAGTGTAGTGAGGTCTGGGCTGGCATGGCGGAAAAAAGGATGGGCCACGCGATCTGTGGGTCCGAAGACCCGCCGGGATAACCGTGAGTGAAACACCTTCCTTACAGAGGACTGTGCTTTATCCAGGGAAGCAAATAAATCGATGCGTTTCTGTAGCTCCTTAATGAAAGGTTCCCCGAACAGTAGGTCTTATTGCCAGGGGGCCCAATTATTTGAACCCTGGCTCCGATAGCTTGGTGTCCATACGAAACAGAGCCATTTACCTGCGTTCGGTGCAGAACCACATTAGCATTGCCTAGAAGGCAAATGGGGCATAGCGCCCAATCCCGCATGACGGCCGGGTCCAGGCTCGTACCATCCGTGTAGGCCACGTCTGTCAGGGCCAACAACCTGCACAAAGGGGCCCATCCTATCCAGCTGTTTATCTTGCTTCGAGCGGAGGCGACGATCGACCCCTTTCGTGGGGTCCCGACCTGTACGATTCAAGTACGAGGCCACCAGGGGGTCAAAATCCGGGTCCCCCACCACCTTGTCTGGCAGGACAGCCAGGGGCATTCAGCCTGAAGTTTCTTGCGGGCCTCCCTTTCCAGGGGTCCACGGACCCAGAAGCGCACGAATTGTGTTAAGAGGTCAGGCCGCGACCATTATGAGGACCTGGGGTGCCAGATAGTGCGAGGGACAGACAGAGGTCACCTGTAGTATCTAAAAAAGGTGTCATCTCCCGGCACCACCGTGGGGGCCTCTGTTCCCGGTGCGTCTTCATCCTCCTAGCGCCAACCCGGGGCAACACTACGGTCCTCGTCCCAGTCATCTTCTGCCACTGAAGGGGATTGGTTTGCCCGCCACTCATCCAGTACAGCCATGGTAGGGGGGGGGGCAAGGAGGCCTCCCCCCACGCCCGATAGACGGCGGTGCGAGGCCGGCGAGGTTGATAACCTCGAACCATGTCGCTTCGCCGGAGCCTTGCCCTACCGGGAGCGTGGTTCAGGGTCTTTGCCCTTCCAATAGCGCATTTGCACACTTGCCTGCTCTCTCCCATGAGAGTCTGACTCAGCCTAGTCGTCTGCCAAGTGGGGGGGTTCCACTCGCACCTCTGTCCGGTTGTGATTGAGGGAGGGCCCTAGCCAGGGCTGTCTCCACAGAGGCGGACCCCGCCGCATTAATCAATGCCTACAAATTCTGCTCTTGTGCAGAGGCCTCCATAATATCCGAGATGATGGTACGTGACACCTAAGGAGATAGAGAACAGGTATCACTAGCAGGCGGTAGGGGCCGCACCCCTATAGTTGGCCGAGGCAAGTATTATACGCATGCAGGCTCAACAATCAGGGGTCCAGGAGTGGAGCCGCCAGGCCAGTAGCATGCATACAATGGCACAGACAATGCAGGCCAAATCATGGGGCACAGACAAAGTTGGCCAATCAAGGGGCACAGACACAGCTGGCCAGCATTTGGGCGCGGGTAGCACCGGCCCAGCGGTATATGGAGGCAAAACGTAAATCCTTAGAGGTGACAGGCAGGCAGGCATATCTTGACACAGAGGCGTAGATTAAAGATGTACCAGGGTCCTCAGGACATCCAGAACCTTGAGAGATAGTGTCATCAAGCAGGGTCCCATGCAGGAAATATGTGGATGTAATGCGTTAACCAATCCTAAATAAGCCCAGGCAGCATGCATAGTGTAAGCCGCATGGGCACAGAATCCATGCACTGAGAGTACTGCAGTCAGTAGTGTTATAGGCCAATGTGCATTGTACCGCTACATGTAGCGAGACAGGGGAAAAAACCTGCACCTGGGAAGAAACCTCAAATCACACCTGGGCGATAAAGTACCTAGGGAAGTTGAGCAGTGAAACATGGCACAGAAAAAAACAAAAGTGTAAACCTCAAATAATACCAGGTGGCAGTAATTCATTACAGAAATGTATCCCGATTCATATCGGCACTTAAAAACAAAGGTGTAAATCACAAAACATACAAGTGGTCAGTAATGTGGTACAGAAACATATCCAGAATCATGGTGGCACATACAAGAACAAAAGAGTCCTGCGCCCTTAAATGAAGGGCGCACATGCAGTAGTCACATCAGCAAGCCGCGTACCCCCGGACCCGGCCACGCGGTCACGGGGGAGAGGGCGCACGGAAGCCGCATCCCGCGGCAACAGTGAGGCTCCCTGTACCCTCCCCACGCCGCCCGAGTATGGTAGAATGCGAGCGAGGCGTGGGAGGGACAGGGAAGCAGGTAGAGGATTCCCGCCCGGCGGACGAAGCCGGCGGGCGGGAATCAGTACACGGGGCATGAGGGACCGCCGGAAAAAGGCACACGGAAAAAAGCATAGTAGAAATGCATCCTGATTCACATAAAATCGGAAAGAATAAATAGGCAGAGAAAAACAAGAAAGAAAAGGAAAAGTAATAAATCAATCACAAAAACAGGAAAATTAGGGAAAAAAGAAAAATATGCCTGTAAACAGTGTGTATAGACAAAAGGGGTATATATATAATAAACCCACAGCCACCCAGGAAAAACCAGGAGGCAGTGGTACTCTGACCTGTACTGTCTGCGGAGCAGCAAAGAAAGAGGAAATGGTTGGTTAGGAGGAGCCTTTTATAGATGCCTTATGTTTTTGTCTTTGGTGTTTTTCGCTCTATGTTAATGTGCTGCTGTGGAGTTCTAGTAAAGAGAGACTTAAGCAAATATGAAGCCTCCTGTCATGATATAAAATTACATATGGTTACATTTAACATATAAAACATACACCTCCTACATATCCCCAGATAGCTTAGATCTGAGTGCACATTATTACCGAATGGCGCTCAGATTACATACAGTTCAATCACCATGGAGCCAAAGTCTTTCCCATAGTCTTTCTTTACACGAATAGGCTCCATGGCATGGCTATCTGGGGTGATGCTCTTCATACGGTCAAACTACCGAATGAACAGTCAGTCGGTTCCACTACCGAATGCAGAGGTAAGGATGCTGGAGGCTAAGCGGTGTTCGCGTAATTAAGTGTCCGTTTTCAGTTCCATAGTTTGGGCGCTGCACACCGCTGGCCTTTCGGGAGCTAAAATGGCTGCTGCCACGTGTTCGGCAAACTAACAAAGGCCACCCAGCATTTGTCAATTAAGTTGCGGTTAACCGCAGCTGCTGGGTGGTCAATTGATGGCACACTCCAGTTCCCAGGTGGTCCCTAGATCAGTACTTTGTTCGGTAGATTGAATCTACCGAACACCCCGGCAGAAAGGCATGAATAAGCCTTTCTGCAGGGAAAATAAAGGTTTGAACTGCAGGGCCATAGTCTAAAGAGAGCAGGCGAGCAACCAGGCTTCTCCAGTGCACAGTGGTGAGGTTGGTTTCGCCACATTTACCATCAATAGTTTGGATTAATTGCCATAAATTGTGATTGAATTAACTAGATAAAACAGTCCTTTGATAAATTGTGCCTCTTGATTGGGCAGTTAAATTGTTAATATCTATGTCTAATGTCTATTTGAAGCTTTTTTCTTTAAATTATATATTTGTTAATGGAGAATAGTTTTAAGCAACAGTTTAATAAAATAAATAAATAAAACAATGTTATTTTCTATTCTTGCTGTGAATTCTTGTTTATTTCTATGATGTTTGGGAATTATATTCACTTGTGTAAATCTGAATGTATGTATATAGACTATGGATTATTATATAAACTGCAGCTCCAATGTTTGTTATAGAGAGCACCCTGAACACAGATACACAGAGAGCGAGGACAGTTTCACAGGACCGAGAAGGACAGAGAGTCTCTAATGGAGATTTTCAGACTAATTACCCTGTGTGTAATTGTTGGAACATGTAAAATGCAGAATTCAATGCCTGCGTGCTCTCTAAGCATACACAATTTTTTATTTGAGTATGAATATTATAAGGAAGGAGATATCATCATTGGAGGACGTGTTACTGTGAACATGGCTGTAAGAATTGGATATATAAAGACTTTTAATTCCTTCCCTGCGTATAGAATATGTATAGAGTAAGTAACACTCAAAATTTCAAGGTGTAATTTACTAGCCAAATCTAAAAGTTCCTTGTCACCATGACAAAGTTCTTTGTAAAAGTGTATTTAAAGTAGTGAACATTCCTTGTGAATTTCAGATGTAAAGTCAAAATAGTTGAAAAGGAAAACAATCTTTGTCAGCTGGGCATCAGTCTGGCTACTCTGGCATTAAATTTGAATAATGCCAGTACCCAGATAGATTTGTTTAGAAATGTCTTTCTTAAAAAATATTCTCATGTATCCATCCCACTTTTAAGTAATTTTAAGATATTTTAAGTAATGGATTCCGAGCCCCAGCAAGAGAGACTGATAAGCTCCCAAATACAAATTGGTGACTGACTACTTAAGACAACAGCTACGTGCTCCCCATATAATGTCCCTGATGATGGTGCGGTATACACTGAGACACATACTGGGTCACTGTTAGATTTTCTATGTAATGTTATAGGATACACATTCTTGTTTTAAGTAGTCCCTCACCTGTTTGCCTTCTGAAGTGTATTAGTCCCACTTGCCAAGATGGGGTCAGCTACGTCGTCAAATTTGGTAGCAGGAAGCTGTGGACTTATTTATGAAGTAGCTAGTGACTGGTATGTAGGTTGCCTTGAGCGACTGGAGAATATTTTGGTTTGTAGATTGTTTCTTACAAATCATGTAAACTGGTTCATCCTACAGGCTGTATTTGGTGTTAGGATATTATATTTTGTATGTATTTTCCATCTCATTGGCATTCAGTTTAGCTGCTGAGGACTAGTTGTGGTGGAAGCTACAGGATGACCTAGAAACATCTAGAACATATGTGGTTAAATTGCTGTACAAACACTTAGAACCAAGGTGCATGTGTATGGAATGCCAGGAATGCTTACAAGTAGCTAATGTATGTACTGATAAGTAATCGCTTGCTAACTGGGTAATATTTGCTGCAGTTTGGGTGTAACTCTTGTATTTCCTCTATACGTATAAAGTATAGGTATTTTGGTCTATATTGTATAGAGATACACCTCTGAGACCAGCTTACCAATAGATAGCTATAAACATTTTATAACTTTTTTGAACTGTTTAAAGGAAAGAAAATCCTTTTTGGGTAGACTGTGGTGTTAGGAAACAAATCATTTTGTCTAGCCTGGGATATGTATTCTATTGTGAGGCTACCTTTAGCAGTTTCTGCTGTATCTACAGTGCCTTGCAAAAAAGTATTCACCTCCCTTGACTTTCTACCTATTTTGTTCCATTACAGCCTTAAATTCAATGTTTTGTTAATCTGAATTTTATGTGATGGATCAGAACACAGTAGTCTAAATTGGTGAAGTGAAATGAGAAAAATATATACATAAAACTATGTTTTAGAAATAGAAAACAGTAAATTGGCTTGTGTATTCACCCCCTTTGTTATTAAGCCCATAAAAAAGCACTGGTGCAACCAATTACCTTCAGAAGTCACACAATTAGTGAAATAATGTCCACCTGTGTGCAATCTAAGGGTCACATGATCTGTCATTACATATACACACCTTTTTTGAAAGGCCCCAGAGGCACCACTAACCAAACACTGCCATAAAGACCAAGGAACTCTCCAAACAAGTAAGGCACAATGTTGTTGAGAAGTACAAGTCAGGGTTAGGTTATAATAAAAAATATCCAAATCTTTGATGATGCCCAGGAGCACCATCAAATCTATCATAACCAAATGGAAAGAACATGGCACAACAGCAAACCTGCCAAGAGACGGCCGCCCACCAAAACTCACGGACCAGGCAAGGAGAGCATTAATCAGAGACGCAGCACAGAGACCTAAGGTAACCCTGTTCCACAGCAGAGACTGGAGTATCTGTACATATGATGACAATAAGCCATACGCTCCATAGAGTTGGGCTTCAAGGCAGGAGTGGCCAAAAGAAAGCCATTACTTTCAGAAAAAAACAAAATTGCACATTTTGAGTTTGCGAAAAGGCATGTGGGAGACTCCCAAAATGTATGGAGGAAGGTGCTCTGGTCTGATGAGACTAAAATTCAACTTTTCGGCCATCAAAGTAAACGCTATGTCTGGCGCAAACCCAACACATCACATCACCCAAAGAACACCATCCCCACAGTGAAACATGGTGGTGGCAGCATCATGCTGTGGGGATGTTTTTCAGCAGCCAGGACTGGGAAACTGGTCAGAGTTGAGGGAAAGATGGATGGTTCTAAATAAAGGGATATTCTTGAGCAAAACATGTTCCACTCTGTGCGTGATTAGAGGCTAGGACAGAGGTTCACCTTCCAGCAGGACAATGACCCCAAACACACTGCTAAAGCAATACTTGAGTGGTTTAAGGGAAAACATGGAATGGCCTAGTCAAAGCCCAGACCTCAAACCAATAAAAAATCTGTGGTCAGACTTAAAGATTGTGCAAACCATCGAACTTGAAGGAGCTGGACCAGTTTTGCAAGGAGGAACGGACAAAAATCCCAGTGGTAAGATGTGGCAAGCTCATAGAGACTTATCCAAAGCGACTTGGAGCTGTGATTGTCGCAAACGGTGGCTCTAAAAAGTATTGACTTTAGGGGGGTGAATAGTTATGCACATTGACTTTTTCTGTTATTTTGTCCTATTTGTTGTTTGCTTCACAATAAAAAAAAAAAATCTTCAAAGTTGTGGGCATGTTCTGTAAATTAAATGATGCAAATCCTCAAACAATCCATGTTAATTCCAGGTTGTGAGGCAACAAAACACGGAAAATGCCAAGGGGGTGGGGGGTGGGAGGGGGGGGGGAGGAGAATACTTTTGCAAGGCACTGCAACTAGCAGCTAGACAGAGGCAATTTATACTTTGAGTGGGGAGATAAGAGATTGGTATGTATTTTGTCATTGATCCTACTACACGATTATCTTACCAATATGCAGTTGTTAAACTTTTTTTTTTTTTTGATGTTTGTAGAAAGAAAATCTAAATGTTTTTTTTCTGGCTTTGTTTAGTCCAAAGTATGCTGTGCAAGTGCAGTATTTCTTAACATGAAACAAATTAACATTAGAGCAGTAAATCCACCAAGCACTAACCCATTTTGCAACACAATCTCAATCATTCATATACATAATTTAAAGTATTAATAAATACAATACCAATGTCATTGTGGTTCCGTCCTAATTGAAACAAACATTTCGACTATCCATCATTAGCAGTAGTGTCATGGCCTCTAAGAGTTGCAGCACATCTTCCTTGGTAATGAGTACTGCTGACACCTCCTTCACCATTTCTTCCACTACCACCACCTCCACCTTAACCAGTATTAGTGGTATTCATTCTCAGGATAGTTGGATTAGCAGCAGCATATCTGATTCACCACCCAGAAGGCAATTTGATGTTGCCCAGCCTTTTCATGCTGCAATAACTTCTATTCTGCTTTCGCTGACATGGAAGCTTTTTAGATTACATCCGATTGAAACATTACAGCTTCTGTGTTTTATGGTGCTTGGAGCAAGGGATCAGTGAAATCAGTGAAATCGTTGCCGTTGCCTCGGTTACTCCTTATTTCGTGTATCCCCCCATTAAACAACGAAGGGAGAGCTCAGCAGAGACTTTGTCAGTGCCATCAGTGCCACTGTTTACTAAAGAGTACCCAAGTAGCATCCCCAATGTTTTGTCTTGGTGGTGGTGGTGGCGAGGATCTGCTGATGATGATATCACTCTTTCCCCCACCACTAAATAATTTTTTTTTATATATGTTCCAGGAGGAAATTGGCTGATATTTAGGAATTATAAGAGGAGTGTCTACTATTTCTACACCTGCTGACCACTCACCACTTAGATAAAGCCCATCATTAGTTGTAAAAAAAAAATAAAAAATTCATTTAATTGCAACAGATTAACCGTCATACCCTACCTGCTCCAGAAATAGCTCACCTAGTGAGATTATTATTAATATCACCACCTCCCTTCCCATTGCCATTAGTTAACCAAGTGCTAAAGTGGAGGCTAGTGTTGTGACAACAGGTAGATATTGATAAAGCAAAGTTTGGTTTTACTTTCTTACAGTCTTCCAGAAAAGCAAATTGCAAAGTGCAAATTGTGTGGCAAGGAAGTGAGTAGGGCAAGAGTAAAGGATCATCTCACTACTCTGAACTAACATATATAAAAATACTTCAACTTTCATTACTGAAAGAAGAAGCAGAAAAAGAAGGCACTAGGGCAGGTATCAAGTCCTCTGTTGCTGTATCTGGTTCTGCACAACCAACTACCACCTTTGGTGTCTCCTCCACTACTAGCACCCTTAGGCAAATCAGGTGGTATGCTGAGCCTAGTGCCACTAGGTGGCAGGGACAGATAGACACCGAGTCCATGTTGTCAGTTTTCCACTATATATTTATTGACCCATATATATATATATATATCTGTCACTATGGCTCTCTAAGGTATGATTGATGTACCGACGAACATCTTGTCTCCGGTCATTCCTGTGCTCCAAGACCAGTTCACAGAGGTAGAAAAGTGGATCACAAAAAACAAACTCTTCCTAAACACTGACAAAACTGTCACAATGATCTTTGGAACAGTACCTAAATTACAAAATTCCCATCTATGCATCAAAGCAATATCAAATAGCACACTGACCGCAGTCCACACTTTCAAATACCTGGGTTAGACCCCAATATATCTTTTTGCCTCCACATAGAAAAACATGCATCTAAACTTTATCCAAAACTAGATGTCCTGTACAGAAACAAATCCTGCCTAAGCCCTACAGTAAAGTAAAAGATTGTACAGCAAACGCTGATGCCAATCATTGATTATGGGGATGTAGTATATGCACCTGCCCCGCAAACCCACCTTAATAAACGTAATAAATTGCATAACTCGTTCTGCCGCTTTGTGCTACAATGTAATTACATGACCCACCATTGTTACATGCTAAAAGAACTAAACTGGCTGTCGCTGGAATCCAGAAGCACCCTTCATCTTTCCAGCTTGTTTTTAAGAGCTTTTCTGAGAAGATCCCAACCTACCTGAGCAGAATGCTCTCCCCGGCTGTTCCCACATCCTATAACCTCTGACCCATTACCAGCACCATTACAAGCGTCTCGATCCTCCTTTTCCTGCAGAACACCGCAATTATGTAACGACCTCCGGCACACTTTCAAATCTTCCCCAGGCCTAAAATCCTTTAAGAGATCCCTCTCTACATATCTCAAAACAGAATGCCCCTGCATGGTTGATTATATAATTCTTACCTGTTTTATGTTACATTTTATTTATATTGTGTATTAATATTGTTTTTGTATCTTATTGTAGCCTATTGTATCAATGCAATGTTTTGTGGACCCAGGACATACTTGAAAACTAGAGAAATCTCAATGTATCCTTCTTGGTAAAATATTTTATGAATAAATAAATAATTAGGAGCAGTCAACAAAAGGCCATTGGGTGCACTTCACTATAGCTTTATAGAGAGTTTCTAGAGGCCAGCATGCTTTCCTCTTCTTGATGGCACACTGGTGGTATCCTCTAGTGCCAGGGCAGGCTGGTGCAGTGGACAAGGTTCAAGGTTCGCTCCTGCTTGGAACATATTCATCCTCACCTTGCGGTATCTGCGCTCAGTGGCCATGCGTTAGTCTACCGGACTACTGCAACATGTTGATGGACGCCAGCCGCTGCGGATTCACACCAAATTATAGCCCCAGTTCCGCCCACGGTAATGACGTTGTCAGGCTGCGCATGATGTCACACGTGAGACGCGCGCACACATTCTGGGGTCAAAGGATGATTTCGGACAATTACATTTGTAAAGGGCTTATTTAAACGCATTTCTACTTCTCCTCTTTGCCCTGTCATGGTTTCCCTAGTGGCATTCCACGAGTGTGTTTCTGAGCGTTTATTTCTGGTTATTGACTTTGGTTTCATTTGACTTCCCTGTATTCTGGTATTCCTGACTTTTGACTTTCCCTCATGGTTGTGTCTCATTTTGTGTCTCTGACCTCGGCAAGTATTCTGACTATTCTCTGGTTCGTTAAGTCCGGCCATTCTAAGGCCCGGTAAGACGTTACCTGTTAGTCCTAAGTGTGATACAGTTCTACGTGCTGGATCAACTTGTAACCCTGACACTGCTACAGTGAGGGAAAAAAATATTTGATTGCCTGCTGAATTTGAATCTTTTCCCACTGGCAAAGAAATGCTCAGTCTATAATTTTAATGGTAGGTAGATTTTAACCCTTTAAGTCCGGAGGACGTACTATTACGCCACGCAGAAACCGGCTCTAAACGCCGGCGGGCGTAATAGTACGTCCTCGCTTTTATTGCCGCCCACGTGGCCGGCGGTATTCTCCCGCTGCAGATCGCGGTCGGGGGGGATGCCTGGCCCCCCGGGCAACCCCCCCTGTGGCCGGTGACCGCGATCTGCAGTCTCTGATCGCAGTGACAGGCTGTCACTGCGACCAGTATTCAGCATGTGTCAGCCGATTTCAAATCGGCTGACACATGCGGCCGGCGGCTTTCCCGTTGTGCAGATCGCGGTCGGGGGACTTACCTGGCCCCCCAGGCAGTCCCCCTGGGGTCAGTGACCGCGATCTGCTAAGTCTGATCGCAGTGACAGGCTGTCACTGCGATCTCAAAGCACTCTGATCGCAGTGACAGCCTGTCACTGCGATCAGTGTTACATGTGTCAGCCTATTGGCTGACACATGTAACTGGCACAGTGATCCCCCTGCAGATTGGAAGGGGGGAGTGCTTGTACCACCCAGGCACTCCCCCCTGTGGTCAATTACCCAATCTGCAGGAGGTGATCACAGTGACAGGCAGTCACTGTGATCACTGATCCTGTGTGTCAGCCAGTGATGTGAAATCACTGGCTGACACTGTCTCTGCCCCCTGTCCTGTAAAAAAAATAAAATATTAGTTCAAAAAATAAATTTAAAAAATTACAGTTACAAATAAAATATACTTAGATCATATGTATTATATATATATGATCTAAGTATATATATATACACATACACACACACACACACACACACATTTACACATACACGACGTGTATTTAAATATTAATAAATAAATATATATATATATATATATATATTAATATCAAATTACACGTAGACTGATACAGATTAAATATATATATAATTATTGTTATATATATATTTATATATAATATAAAAAAAATATATATGTAAATACGTAAAAAAATAAAATTAAAAAAATATTGAAAAATAAATAATAAAAAAAATATAGATGTGTGTTATTTCGTTCTAACTGTATTGTGATAATAATATATATATATATTTATATCAAAATACACGTAGAACAAAATAATATATATCATAATATATATCTATATACATAAATATATACGTATATATACCTATATATAAATAAAAATATTTAAAAAAAATTATATATATATATATATATATATACGTATATATACACATATGTATATATATACATATATTAATTCTACACATATATTTATGTAATAATTTTACATAATTAGGTATCCTAATTAATTACAATTAGCGGGACCTGCCTGACAACCCATGCCGAAACTATAGGGAATTTAATTTGCTAGCACTATATTTAACCCTATAACTTTCCAAGACACCATAAAACCTGTACATGGGGGGTACTGTTTTACTCGGGAGACTTTGCTGAACACAAATATTAGTGTTTCAAAACAGTAAAATGTATTACAACGATGATATCGCCAGTAAAAGTGACGTTTTCTGCATTTTTCACGCACAAACAGCACTTACACGGACGATATTATTGCTGCAATACTTTTTACTGTTTTGAAATACAAATATTTGTGTTGAGCGAAGTCTACCGAGTACAACAGTACCCCACATGTACAGGTTTTATGGTGTTTTCAAATGTTACAGCGTCAAATATAAGGCTTGTGTTTCATTTTTTTCACATTAAAATTCGCCAGATTGCTTACGTTGCCTTTGTGACCCTATGGTAGCCCAAGAATGAAAATTACCCCTATGATGGCATACCATTTGCAATAGTAGACAACCCAAGGTATTGCAAATGGGGTTTGTCCAGACTTTTTTAGTAGCCACTTAGTCACAAACACTGGCCAAAATTGGCGTTTTTTGCATTTTTCACACACAAACAAATACGAACGCTAACTTTGGCCAGTGTTTGTGACCAAATGGCTACTAAAAAAGACTGGACATACCCCATTTGCAATACCTTGGGTTGTCTACTATTGCAAATGGTATGCCATTATGGGTGTAAATTTAATTCCTGGGCTACTATACAGTCTCAAAGGCAACGTAACCAATCTGGCGAATTTCAATTTCAAATGTAACACGCTATATTTGACCCTGTAACTTCCCAAAACACCATAAAACCTGTACATAGGGGGTACTGTTTTACACGTGAGACATCGCTGAATACAAATATGTGTATTGTATTGCAGTTAAAGCAAACAGTATTTTGACATCCACAGTTAAAATGTCACATAGAACTAAAAAAAATTAAAAAAATATTTTTTTCTCCCATTTTTTTATATATTTTTTATATTAAATTATGTTTAATACCTAAATATTTGATGTTAAATGAAAGCCCTGTTTCCCCTGAATAAAATGATATATAATAAGGGGGGATGCATTTCATATGAAAGAGGTGAATTACGGTTGGACAGACATATAGCGCAAATGCCAGGTTTTGTTTACGTTTTGTTCTGTTCACAACTTGTACATTTGGCTGCGGTGTTAAGGGGTTAACAGTAAGAGACAGAATAGCAACAACAACAAAAAATACATAAAAATCGTCAAAAAAGTTAGAAATTGATTTGTATGTCAATGAGTGAAATAAGTATTTGACCCCTTCGACTTAGTACTTCTCATATCTCTGTTAGCACTGTATGCTCAAACTAATTGTTTCCATGCTATCATAATATGGTGGAGAGAGTATTGTTATACAGATTTTCTCTTTTTTACCATGTATTATTGTTCAATTTTCTAGATGTTATAAATTATTGTCCACTTGGCCATCTGGTTGAACTCAACCATACTCCCCAACATCTGTCATGTGAAAGACTTCATCTGCCTGAGGCTGTCACTTAGACCATGTAGGATACGGTCTGGTGGGGTTGGGCATCAGTGCAGTTACATGTACATCCTCTTGGTTGAGAGGTTCTTTGTCCTCGCTTTTGGGGGACGTCCATTTTCTCTTTCTCCACCTATCCCTCATATATCTTGCTCTTTTCTTACTTTCCTTCTGTGCAGGGCCTCTGTCTGCCTCTTTTCTGATTCATGTTTTCCTTGGTGTGGGGCTCTGTCATGAGACCCCAGTTCTGTGCTTGTGACTTTTCTGCAACACTTGATCTCGAGTTGGACTCAACTGGTTGCCCGGCATGCTTCTGGGTGACTCTTGGTCCAGTGGGGCGCTCTGGTAAATTGTGTCTCCCCTTTGGCTCCAGGAAATGTCCGCATTGCTGTGAGCTTCTCCCGCTCTGTGTTTTCATAGGGCTCATTAGCTGTTTCTGATTTTGTAGCAAGGTGTTGTCGCGAACCCGAAATTTTCGGTTCGCGAACGGCGAACGCGAACTTCCGCAAATGTTCGCGAACCGGCGAACCGCGCGAACCGCCATTGACTTCAATGGGCAGGCGAATTTTAAAACCAACAGGGACTCTTTCTGGCCACAAAAGTGATGGAAAAGTTGTTTCAAGGGGACTAACACCTGGACTGTGGCATGCCGGAGGGGGATCCATGGCAAAACTCCCATGGAAAATTACACAGTTTATGCAGAGTCTGCTTTTAATCCATAAAGGGCAGAAATCACCTAACATTGACACCTGTCCTCAAAGCCCCTGATACACACTGACACAGAGCAGAATAGAGACTGTTCCCCGTCCTCAGAGACCATGATACACACTGACACAGAGCAGAATAGAGACTGTTCCCCGTCCTCAGAGACCATGATACACACTGACACAGAGCAGAATAGAGACTGTTACCCCTACATAGGGTCACTTGGCAGATATGGCGGGGTCGTGGGAGGGGGAGGATGACTTTCACCTCTTCCCCTGTTAGATTCCGGTTGTACTGTGACATCACCCTTATACGCTGTGTAAAGCATACTATTTAATTTGATCAGCATGGCCACTTGAGTTTTTTTTTTTTTTTTTAAATGTTTCATTTTTATTAAGATGAAAAGTGGTGGATTGACACAAATCAGGCTTATCACAATCGACAGTTGGTACATAATGACTTCGATATACAAGGTAAGGACAACTTTCAGCGGTATTAAACATCATACTCATGCTGTAACGGTACGTATTAACTGAGGTTAACATTCATGACTACGTTATGAGTGGTGAATAGTGCCCCGCTCATGGAAGCTGGAATCTTTGGGGTGTGTCGGACAAGTATCATGCGTGCATGCAGTACCGCTGTCATTTTACTGTAGCATATTTGTGTGTCCTGTAGGCTGGATGAGTATTCGCCTTACGCTTCATCTCATGTTTTGGGGCTCGCCATGGCTAGCCCTTTTTGTGTGTGTGGGGGGGGGGTTGGAGGAGTTTAACTGGGAGGAGGGTAAGATGTGGGAGGGGGAGGGGGGAGATTGAGATGCTCTCACTCTATATAGCTTGATAAGGTATATCGAGACAAGTTGGTGCCACTACCTATATCACCATTTCGACCAGGTCCTGTTATAGTGGACTAGTGTTCCACTTATTGTATGTGCCATCTTCTCGTACTGTTTCGTAACGTCCACTCTAGCCAGTACTGTCTGTACCTCAGGGACCGACTGGGTTTTCCACAGAGCTGCTATGCACGATTTGGCAGCTAGAGTTATGTGGGTAACCAGCTCCGCCTCGGAGGCTTTGAGGTCTTGGGGCAACATGTGGAGCAGGTAGTGTTCTGGCTTAAGTGGTATGCGTTTACCTATTTTAGAGTGGATTATGTCTTGGATTTTTTCCCAGTATTGGTCAAGTGCCTGGCAGTACCAGAATATGTGACTCGTGTTTCCCACTTGGTGGTTGCAGCGCCAACAGTTGCCCTGCACCCCAGGGTAAATTTGGGCCAACCTAAATGGCGTGTAATACCACCGCGCTCTCCAGGTGGTGCCACAGTGGGCAATCCGGGGAGGAGAGGAGGCGCGCCGTCTGAGATAAATTCGTTGCTAAATAATATTTGGTTATGTGTGGCACACCCACCCCGCCTGTCCCCATAGCCATACTGATGTTCGCCAACGAGACCCTAGGTGGTTTTTTCCTCCAGATGTGTGCGTTAAGGAGGCGTTGGAACGCTTTGAGAGTATATTTTGGTAAACTGACAGGCAGGGCCCTGAAGAGGAACAGTATTTGCGGTAGTATAATCATTTTTATGGCATTTATGCGCCCTAACCACGATGCGTATTTTGTACTGTTTTCCCATCCTTCCAGCACTTGCTTTGTTTTCGCTAGGAGCTTCCCATGATTATATTGGATGAGGAGCCGTCTAGAAGGTGCCAGTTGTGTGCCTAGGTACGAAATGGAGTCCTTCCTCCATTCAAAGGGATAAAGTGTGCGGAGGGTCGCGAGTTGGGATCTGGGCATATTCAACGGGAGCACTTGCGTCTTTGCTACATTGTTCTTGTAGTAAGAAACTCGGCCGTACTCCCGCAATAGGTCCAGGAGAGCAGGTAGGGAGTCCAGTGGGTTCGCTAGGAAGAGGAGTATGTCATCAGCGAATACCGCTATTTTCTGTGGGCCTATCGGGGAGGGTGTACCGGTAATGCTGGGGTCAGTTTTGATTTTGAGAAGCAAGGGTTCCAACGCTAGGATAAAAATAAGAGGGGATAAGGGGCAGCCCTGCCTCGTGCCATTCGACAGGGCGAATCGTCTGGAGACGAAACCGGAGTTCATAACTGTGGCTCGGGGGGAAGTGTATAGGGATAAGAGCCCGGTCAAGAATTGTTTTGGGAAGTTGAACCTGCGGAGGACCTCCGACATATACCCCCAGTGGAGTCTGTCGAAGGCCTTTTCCGCATCTAAGGCCATCATTAAGCCCTGTGACCCATCCCTGTTCATTATTTCCATTATGTCTAGGGCCCGTCTGGTGTTGTCCTCCACCTGTCGCCCAGGGACAAACCCCGACTGTTCTGGAGAGACTAATTGGGCTAACATGGGGCGGAGTCTGTTCGCAAGTACCTTAGCGAACAACTTAGTGTCAGCGTTAAGGAGAGATATTGGGCGGTAGTTCGCGCATGAGTCAGTGGATTTGCCCGGTTTGGGGAGTGTAATGATAGTGGCCTCTAACATTTCCGGGGGTATGCTGCCTGATTTCAGAATGTAATTAAATAAGGCCGTGAGGTGGGGAAGCAACTGGTCCTCAAAAACCCTGTAGTAGTGAGTGGAGAAACCGTCCGGGCCTGGGGCTTTGTGTCTAGGTGTTGCGTGCAGAGCTTTGGATATCTCTGAGGCCTCAATTGGGTTGGTCAATGCGTTGGCCTGCTCGCTGGAGAGCCTGGGGAGGGACACTCCGTCCAGGAAGGTAGCAATGTCTTGGGGGCTTGGTTGGTGCTGGGTTGCCTCTCCAGAAAGATTATATAATCTTTCGTAAAAGTGGGCAAATTCATCTACTATTGCCTTGGGGTTTCTGATTTTAGCGCCCGTGCTGTCCTTTACGTACGGGATTTTCACCTGAGATTCCCGTTTTTTGAGTTGGGAGGCCAATAACTTGCCTGCTCTGTTTCCCTGCCTATAGTAAGTGGTTTTCAGTTTTCGGATTGCACGTTCCACTTGTTGCATCTGTAGTGCTTCTATGGTGGCCCTGATTTTTTGCACCTCTTGCCTGTCAGAGTGTGTAGAAGAGGCCTTATGGCGTGTTTCCGCCTGTTTTAGATCTGCCATTAGGGTCTTGCTCTTTTCTGTAATTTGGCGTTTTAATTTTGCCCCCTGTCGTATGAGCAGACCGCGTGTAACCGCCTTATGGGCAAGCCACGTCATGGCGACGTTCGTGTCAGTGTAGTGGTTATCCACAAAGTAGTGTGCCAGAGCGCTACGTATCTCAGCCGCTCCCTCTACCCTGTCTATCAGAGACTCATTCAGTCTCCACTGTCCCCGACCCCGGACTGGGTGGAGCGTAGTGAAGACCGATGTGAGGGGGGCATGGTCCGACCAAGTTATTGGGGCCATAGAAACCTCCTCCAGAGTATCTAACCCCTTAGCGTCCACCAAACACATATCTATCCGGGAATATTGATCGTGTACTTTGGAGTAAAATGTGTAATCTCTGGAGGCTGGATACATTGCGCGCCATGTGTCGTGTAGGCCGTGTGAGTGGATGAGTGTAGTTACCTTTGCCCCCAGTTGCGTGGATCTCAGATGAGATGCGGGTTTGCCGGTCCTATCCAGTCCGGGGTCTAGGACACAGTTGAAGTCCCCACATATAAGCGTCTGCCCTCTCTTTTTCTGGTCTATGAGTCGTAAGGCCTTCTTAATGAAGTCATATTGGTTGGTGTTGGGGGCATACAGGTTGGCTACTGTCACTTGGACATCGTTGAGCAGTCCCACAAGTATTAGGAGCCTACCATCGGGGCTCTTGTGTTCTACCTCGCATGTAAATTGCCAGTCTGAGTGAAAGAGGATGCTGACCCCACGAGTCTTATTAGGTGCTGTGGCATGGTAAGCTTGTGGGTAGGACGTGGATGAGAATTTCGGTGGGTTGTTAACCGAAAAGTGGGTTTCCTGTATGCAGGCAACCGAGGCGCGCAGGGAGCGTATTTGGATGAGCGCTAGTCTGCGTTTTTGGGGGGTGTTCAGCCCGTGGGCATTGAGGGACACTAAACGGAATTTATGGTCAGGCATCAGGGTAGATAATGGGGGAGGCCGTGAGGCCTAGTGGTTTGGGTGAAGCATTGCCCCGTGTCAACACGTGAGTGATCAGGTGGGACGGGTCACTTGTTTCACCCGTTGTCTTGTCTAGTAGTGGGGGGGGAGCATCTCGGGGATAGGGGGTCGGGACAAGGGGAACAACCTGGTGTATAACCATAATAACAAAACCATACAATAAAACAAAGTATATACAGTTCAAACAGCTAATAAGCATCATGTGGAGGACCCCACCGCCGCGCTCACACCCTCTACTGCACTGAGAGGGGGTCACAGCGGCGGGTGGTGTCCGGTAAAGGTATTGGGGGGGTATTCGATAATAGGAGAGGCCTGTACGTCTTCCAGAGCCCAGACCCTTCTGAGCTGGGTATAGGGAAACGGGTGACTGGTACGTGTCACTACAAAGTCCCGTGTGAAGGTCACGAAGATGAGCCTCCCCCGTGGAACTGGGAGGCAGTGAGAGAAGGGGGGGGGGGGAGGGGGTGTGTTCAACTTGCCCATGCTGGGTTAAGTAGAGCCTGCGCCCGCTGTTATTAGTAACAGTTCGGGGCTCCTGAGCGGTAAGTCTCAAGGCCTAGTGTCTATATGTCGAGGCCCAGGTTGGGCAACCATTTCAGTGGTGAGGCTGAGGCCAGTTTCTGTGTGCTAGGCTTGGGGGGGGAGGGAAAAAGGGGGGGGGGAGGGAAAAAGGGGGGGGGGAGGCTGAGTGACCGTACTCACGTGGGTGCCAAAAGTCCATCGTGCTCAGCAAGTCCCGAATGGGGATAACCATCATAGGGAGTCCCTTGGAGTGTGAGAAAAAGTAGGAAACAGGCTGGATCCGGCATCGCCGTTCTGGTAGCTGTATAATCTCTTAGGCCTTGGTCCAGTCCGCCGGCACCTTCCGTGGGGAGACTTGTGCAGTGGTCATTTTATGGTCCGGAAACAGGCCCCATATCTTGAGCTTGTCCATTCCCAGAGTCGGATCTTCAATCTTCGTTAGGGAGCCGTTCCGCCAGACGAGGAGTTTAGTGGGGAATCCCCACCTGTAGGGTATTTTGTTGTTTCTCAGACATTTCGTGACGTTCACAAAGTCCCGTCTCCTGGCCATTGTCATCGGTGAGAGGTCAGCGAAAAGTGAGATTCCTTCGTAGGTGGCCGGCATCGCTGAGGCCTTCCTTTGTGCCACCAGCACAGCTTCTTTGGCACTATAGTAATGCAGTCTTGTCACTATGTCCCTTGGGACGTCGTGTGCAAGGTTTTGAGGTTTTGGCACTCGATGTGCCCGATCTAGGCGGAGGTCCGCCGGTTCTAGGTTTGGCTGGATTGCCTGGAAAAGTCGCTGGAGGTAAGCTGGCAACTCCTCTTGTGTTACTGTCTCAGGCACCCCCCGCACGCGGATATTGTTGCGGCGGGAGCGGTCCTCCAGATCTGCCAGTTTTTCCATAAGGCGCTTGTTGTCGGCTTCCATTTTTTGTATTTTCTCCACAATGGAATCATTTGCATGGCAGAGCTCGTCCGTTTTTTCTTCCAGTGCATTGACTCGCGACCCCACTTCATGGATGTCTTTTCTCATGTCAGAGACTGCAGCTTGGAAGTCAGCTTTCATAGAGGTGCGCAAGTCTTGCAGCATGGACGCCAGGCGTTTTTCCGACACAGAGAGGCCCTCAGCGGTTGCTGGCCTCGAGTCTGTGTCTGATCCTGCCTCTGAGGTATGAGATGGTGAGTGGGAGCCGCCGCCATCTTGCTCCATGCGTTGTTTGCCGCCTTTACCCTGTCGGAAGAAATCCGAGGCCCTCTGTGATTTCGGGGGTGCCATCCTGTGTGCTGCCGGGTGTCCTGCCGTTGGGTACCTTTGCAGGTCGTTTCGGGCTCTTTTGCCGGTGTTTTGCCGCTTAACAGGCCGTTCCGATCACGGAGCACTTACAACATGCGACCGCTCCGTCCGACCGGAAGTTCCGCCCCCCGCCACTTGAGTTTTTATAGTTTTCACGCTGCTTGTAGTTTATATATGGTTCACAAAAATCAAACAAACGATAAAGTAAACATGTAAGGATTCAGAATATTCTTTCAAACCCTTACACATTGTGTGTACGTATTTTTTGTCTTAAGTTTGTGGCTTTAAAGAGGTTCACGTTGTTTCTATGATGTGCATAGCATGTTCTTGTAAATGTTTGTTAAATTTTTCCTGGAATTGTAATTTTTGAATCTGAATAAAGATAGTCAAATCCCTGATACACACTGACACAGAGCAAAATAGGGACTGTTCCCCCTACATAGGGTCTCTTGGCAGATATGGATTGACACCTATCCTAATGATCCCTGATACACACTGACACAGATCAGAATAGAGACTGTTCCCCCTACATAGGGTCACTTGGCAGATATGGATTGACACCTGTCCTCAAAACCCCTGATACACACTGACACAGAGCAGAATAGAGACTGTTCCCTGTCCACAGAGACCATGATACACACTGACACAGAGCAGAATAGAGACTGTTCCCCGTCCACAGAGACCATGATACACACTGACACAGAGCAGAATAGAGACTGTTCCCCCTACATAGGGTCACTTGGCAGATATGGATTGACACCTATCCTAATGATCCCTGATACACACTGACACAGAGCAGAATAGAGACTGTTCCCCCTACATAGGGTCACTTGGCAGATATGGATTGACACCTGTCCTCAAAGCCCCTGATACAAACTGACACAGAGCAGAATAGAGACTGTTCCCTGTCCACAGAGACCATGATACACACTGACACAGAGCAGAATAGGGACTGTTCCCCCTACATAGGGTCACTTGGCAGATATGGATTGACACCTATCCTAATGATCCCTGATACACACTGACACAGAGCAGAATAGAGACTGTTCCCCCTACATAGGGTCACTTGGCAGATATGGATTGACACCTGTCCTCAAAACCCCTGATACACACTGACACAGAGCAGAATAGAAACTGTTCCCTGTCCACAGAGACCATGATACACACTGACACAGAGCAGAATAGAGACTGTTCCCCGTCCACAGAGACCATGATACACACTGACACAGAGCAGAATAGAGACTGTTCCCACTACATAAGGTCACTTGGCAGGTATGGATTGACACCTGTCCTCAAAGCCCCTGATACACACTGACACAGAGCAGAATAGAGACTGTTCCCTGTCCACAGAGACCATGATACACACTGACACAGAGCAGAATAGAGACTGTTCCCTGTCCACAGAGACCATGATACACACTGACACAGAGCAGAATAGAGACTGTTCCCCGTCCACAGAGATCATGATACACACTGACACAGAGCAGAATAGGGACTGTTCCCCCTACATAGGGTCACTTGGCAGGTATGGATTGACACCTGTCCTCAAAGCCCCTGATACACACTGACACAGAGCAGAATGTAGCAGCGGCCAGAAAAATTGATGTTTGTTTCACAGGCAGAAAGTGCCCTAAAACATGGCGGCTTGAACCCTAGTTGGTGGCGGATAAGTCACGCAAGTCAAACGTCATTCAGAGCTAAAATACAGCAGCGTGTGGACCATTTTTAGCCCAAGGCAGCTCATCTCATCAGGCCTTTTTTAATCGAATGTATCGCCCAGTGTCAGTCCCTTCGGGATCCATCCCTCATTCATCTTAATAAAGGTCAGGTAATCTAGACTTTTTTGACCTAGGCGACTTCTCTTCTCAGTGACAATACCTCCTGCTGCACTGAAGGTCCTTTCTGACAGGACACTTAAAGCGGGGCAGGCCAGAAGTTCTATCGCAAATTGGGATAACTCAGGCCACAGGTCAAGCCTGCACACCCAGTAGTCAAGGGGTTCATCGCTCCTCAGAGTGTCGATATCTGCAGTTAAGGCGAGGTAGTCTGCTACCTGTCAGTCGAGTCGCTCTCTGAGGGTGGATCCCGAAGGGCTGTGGCGATGCATAGGACTTAAAAAGGTCCGCATGTCCTCCATCAACAACACGTCTTTAAAGCGTCCTGTCCTTGCCGGCGTGGTCGTGGGAGGAGGAGGAGGATGACTTCCACCTCTCCCCCTGTTAGATTCCCGTTGTGCTGTGACATCACCCTTATACGCTGTGTAAAGCATACTTTTTAATTTATTTTGCAAATGCTGCATCCTTTCCGACTTGTTATAATTCGGTAACATTTCCACCACTTTCTGCTTATACCGGGGGTCTAGTAGCGTGGACACCCAGTACAGGTCGTTCTCCTTCAGCCTTTTTATACGAGGGTCCCTCAACAGGCAGGACAGCATGAAAGACCCCATTTGCACAAGGTTGGATGCCGAGCTACTCATTTCCCGTTCCTCCTCCTCACTGATGTCATTGAAGGTATGTTCTTCCCCCCAGCCACGTACAACACCACGGGTACCAGATAGGTGACAACGAGCACCCTGGGATGCCTGTTGTGTTTGGTCTTGCTCCTCCTCCTCCTCCTCAAAGCTACAATCCTCCTCTGACTCCTCTTCCTCACAATCCTCTTCCAGCGTTGCCGCAGGTCCAGCAAGCGATGCTGATAAGGCTGTTTCTGGTGGTGATGGTGACCACAACTCTTCCTCTTCACGCTCATCTACAGCCTGATCAAGCACTCTTCGCAGGGCACGCTCCAGGAAGAAAACAAATGGTATGATGTCGCTGATGGTGCCTTCGGTGCGACTGACTAGGTTTGTCACCTCCTCAAAAGGACGCATGAGCCTACAGGCATTGCGCATGAGCATCCAGTAACGTGGCAAAAACATTCCCAGCTCCCCAGAGGCTGTCCTAGCACCCCGGTCATACAAATATTCATTAACAGCTTTTTCTTGTTGGAGCAGGCGGTCGAACATTAGGAGTGTTGAATTCCAACGTGTAGGGCTGTCGCAAATCAAGCGCCTCACTGGCATGTTGTTTCGCCGCTGGATATTGGCAAAGTGAGCCATGGCCGTGTAGGAACGCCTGAAATGGCCACAAACCTTCCTGGTCTGCTTCAGGACATCCTGTAAGCCTGTGTACTTATGCACAAAGCGTTGTACGATCAGATTACACACATGTGCCATGCACGGCACATGCGTCAACTTGCCCAACTTCAATGCCGCTATAAAAATTTTTCCGTTGTCACACACCACTTTGCCGATATCCAGTTGCTGCGGAGTCAGCCACTTTTCCACCTGTGCGTTCAGGGCGGACAGGAGTGCTTGTCCGGTGTGACTCTCTGCTTTCAAGCAAGTCAAACCCAAGACGGTGTGACACTGCCGTATCCGGGATGTGGAATAGTACCTGGGGAGCTGGGGGGGTGCCGCTGATGTGGAGCAAGATGCAGCAGCACAAGAGGACTCAGCCGAGGAGGTTATGGAAGAGGATGGAGTAGGAGGAGTAGAGGAGGTGGCAGCAGGACTGCCTGCAATTCGTGGCGGTGTCACCAACTCCTCTGCAATGCCACGCATTCCTTGCTTGTCAGCCGTCAGCAGGTTTACCCAATGCGCAGTGTATGTGATATACCTGCCCTGACCATGCTTTGCAGACCAGGTATCAGTGGTCAGATGGACCCTTGCCCCAACACTGTGTGCCAGACATGCCATGACTTCCTTTTGCACAATCGAGTACAAGTTGGGGATTGCCTTTTGTGAAAAGAAATTCCGTCCGGGTACCTTCCACTGTGGTGTCCCAATAGCTACTAATTTTTTGAACGCCTCAGACTCAACCAGATTGTATGGTAAAAGCTGGCGGGCTAATAGTTCGGACAAGCCAGCTGTCAGACGCTGGGCAAGGGGGTGACTTGGTGACATTGGCTTCTTACGCTCAAACATGTCCTTGACAGACACATGACTGTGGGCAGATGAGCGGGAACTGCTCAAGGCGGGAGACGGAGTGGCGGATGGTTGAGAGGGGGCAAGAAGGACAGCAGTGGTTGACGTGGCTGAAGATGCTGGACCAGGAGGAGGATGGCGGCTTAGAGTAGGCGTGCTGCTTGTACTCATGTGTTGATCCCATAGGCGTTTGTGATGTGAGATCATGTGCCTACGCAAAGCAGTTGTACCTAGGTGGGTGTTGGACCTCCCATGACTCAGTTTCCTTTGGCACAGGTTGCAAATGGCATCGCTGTTGTCAGAGGCAGACACACAAAAAAAATGCCACACCGCTGAGCTCTGCAATGACGGCATTCTGGTGGTGGACACAGCATGCGTTGATTGGCGTGCTGTCGGGCTGACCCCGGGTGCCGATGCATGCTGTCTGACTGTGCCACTAGCTCCTTGCGACGATCCCCCCTGCTTCCAACTCGTCTCCTCCTCCTCTCTGTCTCCCCATCTGAACTTTCGCCCTGTTCTTCTTCTTGCCGAGCGGGCACCCACGTGACATCCATGGACGCATCGTCATCATCAACTGCTTCGCTTGTATCTGACAACTCAGAAAAGGAAGCAGCAGCGGATACAACATCATCATCATCACACCGTACCTCCATGTGTTTAATGCTGCCTGCCTGAGACATAGCCCTGTTATCTACATCCTCTAGCAATAATGGTTGCGCATCACTAATTTTTTCAAACGGGTGTGTGAATAACTCCTCTGACATACCAAGTAAAGCGGCTGTGGTGCTAGTTTTGGTGGTGGCGGCAGGCGGGTGAGTGGTATCTTGAGAGGTGCCTGAAGCTAAGCTGGAGGAGGATGGTGCGTCAAGGTTCCGAGCGGAGGCTGTACAAGATTGTCCTGTGTTAGCCAGTCAACTATGTCCTCAGAACTTTTCAAGTTCAGGGTACGTGGCTTCTGAAAACTGGGCATTGTTCTAGGGCAAAAGGGAATCACAGCACCACGACCACGACGGCCCCTGCGGGGTGGCCTGCCTCTGCCTGTCATTTTTTTGGGGATTAGTGGTACTATGCGTGCAAGCTACTGTGAGACCAGATATGATTGGCAATGTGAACTGTAACAGTTCTGCAGAGCACACACTGTAGGCCTGACACACCCGCTTGAAGACAAGTAACTGCTATTCAATCTATAACAGTTTTAAAAGCACGCTACAGAGACACCAGATATCATTGGCAATGTGCACTGGAACAGTTCTGGAGAGCACACGCTGAAGGAAGGACTGACAGAGCCGCTTGAAGGACACTGACTGGCTGCTATTAGCTTACACTGGAAACCTTTTTTCTTTGTAAAAGCACGCTAAAGAGACACCAGATATGATTGGCAACTGTCAAAGCACGCTGGCACAGGTCTGCAGAGCACATGCTGAAGTAGGCCTGACACCCAGACGCTTGCAGACAACTAACTGCTCTTCTATTACAGTGAAAAAAAAATATTTATTTTAAATCTAAAGCTTAAGCTATTGTAAAAACAGATATGAGTGGTGGCACTGGGCAAGAGGGCACAGTATCCACTGTGAACCTCACACAGAAGCTGGCAGGCAGGCAACTGCTCTTCTATTACAGTGGAAACAAAATTTTGGTTTTAAAAGCACGCTATAGAGACACCAGATATGTGTGGCAACTGTCAAAGTATGCTGGCAGGGTTGTGCAGGGCACACGCTGAAGGAAGGCCTGACAGAGCCGCTTGAAGGACACTGACTGTCTGCTATTAGCTTACACTGGAAACCTTTTTTCTTTGTAAAAGCACGATAAAGAGACACCAGATATGATTGGCAACTGTCAAAGCACGCTGGCAGTGTTGTGCAGGGCACACGCTGAAGGAAGGCCTGACAGAGCCGCTTGAAGGACACTGACTGGCTGCTATTAGCTTACACTGGAAACCTTTTTTCTTTGTAAAAGCACGCTATAGAGACACCAGATATGAGTGGCAACTGTCAAAGTACGCTGGCAGGGTTGTGCAGGGCACACGCTGAAGGAAGGCCTGACAGAGCCGCTTGAAGGACACTGACTGTCTGCTATTAGCTTACACTGGAAACCTTTTTTCTTTGTAAAAGCACGCTATAGAGACAACAGATATGACTGGCAACTGTCAAAGCACGCTGGCACAGGTCTGCAGAGCACACGCTGAAGTAGGCCTGACACCCAGACGCTTGCAGACAACTAACTGCTCTTCTATTACAGTGAAAAAAAATTATTTATTTTAAATCTAAAGCTTAAGCTATTGTAAAAACAGATATGAGTGGTGGCACTGGGCAAGTGGGCACAGTATCCAATGTGAACCTCACACAGAAGCTGGCAGGCAGGCAACTGCTCTTCTATTACAGTGAAAAAAAAATATTTCTTTTAAATCTAAAGCTTAACCTATTGTAAAAACAGATATGAGTGGTGGCACTGACTGTGCAAATGGGCAAGGCATCCAACCTGAAACAGAAGCTGGCAGGCAGGCAACTGCTCTTCTATTACAGTGAAAAAAAATTATTTCTTTTAAATCTAAAGCTTAACCTATTGTAAAAACAGATATGAGTGGTGGCACTGGGCAAGTGGGCACAGTATCCAATGTGAACCTCACACAGAAGCTGGCAGGCAGGCACCTGCAATTACATTACACAGGAAAAAAAAAAAAAAAAAAAAAAAGCAGCCTGATGCTCTAGCCCTAAAAAGGGCTTTTTGGGGTGCTGTCCTTACAGCAGAGATCAGATGAGTCCTTCAGGATTGTAGTGGACACTGAATACCCTAGCCTAGCTATCAATTTCCCTATCTAATCAGCAGCAGCTAAACTTTCCCTCCTCTCACTAAGCATGCAGCTTCAGAATGAATCGAAAATGGATGCTGGGAGGGAGGTTGGAGGGTGTGGAAGGGAGGGAGTGCTGCTGATTGGCTGGAATGTGTCTGCTGACTGAGAGGCACAGGGTCAAAGTTTGCCCAATGATGACGAATAGGGGGCGGATCGAACTGCGCATGTGTCCGCCCGCCACGGCGAACGCGAACACGCTAAGTTCGCCGGGAACTGTTCGCCGGCGGACAGTTCGGTACATCACTACTTACCAATTATAACTTTTACATGTCCTTACACTTACCTGTTGGGGCTTAAATATACCGCAGGTCTCCATTGCATCGAGGCCTCTGTCATGACCATGTTACTATAGGTTTTATACAACAAACTCATTTCATGGATGCAGCGGCACCTGCACTTCGGAGTAAACACTTCCCAGATTCTTATTTTAGCAATCATCCCACGGTACGTAGAGCTGGCATAACCATATTAATGGCAGCAAAATTGAAGTTCATAGAGATAGATAGACTGGTTAACCCAAGGGGGGCGATTCATATTCTTGAAAGGGGATATAATAGGTGGTAGATACACACTAGAAACTATGTATGTCCCCAACAGCATTCAGTGCCAATAAATCCGCAAGACTATTGCTAAGCTATCTTCCTTCACTGAGGGAATGTTGATTCTGTGTGGGGATTTTACCATTCCACTGAACCCCATAGAATATTCTCATGGCTACCTCACATGGCATGGGCTTTGGAGATATAACGTTGGGAAGGATAAGCATACTTTACAGCTGCACTTGACAGATGCCTTACCAATACATAAGGGTACCAGGCAAGAGTGTTTATTTTCTCCAGTGCTATTTACATTGGCACTAGAACCGTTCCTAACAGCAGTTGGGGGGATTTGTTGACATTGAAGGTTTTTCATGGAAATCCTCCACCCACCCACAAGGTAGCAGTCAATGCAGATGATCTTTTGATCTTTATCAAACAACCCACGACAATTCATTTAATGGAATTGTTTGAATCTTATGGAGCTCTCTCGGGATATAAACTTAATCTGTGCAAATGCAAAGTGCCTAACATATCAGCAACTGCTACAGAGGAGAAGATTATTTGTTGTCAATTCCCATTCCATTAGTGCACTTTGCATATGATGTATTTAGGGATCTCAATCAGGCTAACCCTACTGCCCTCTATCAAATAAACATTGTACCATTACTCAACACCATTAAGCAAGACTGAAAAAATGTAAACTACCCCCACATATCCTGGCTTGGAGGAATTGCAGTAATAAAGATGAACATTCTCCCAAGGCTCCTGTATCTGTACCAGACTATACAGGTTGCCCTTCTGCCAGCTCACTTCGCCTCCCTACGATCTTCCATTATAAGATTTGTCTGGAGAAGGGGAGAGGTTGAGACTCAGACATGAGATACTTTCTCTGTCAAGATGCTGGCGAAGGTTGGCCTGTCCAGACTTCCGTAAATATCACCATGCTACAGTGTTGTAAAGGATCCTAGATTGGCATATTCACTTACCACAGATGAAATAGATCGCATTAGAAAAGGGGAGATTTTCTCCTTTCCTCCTGGAGACGGTATAGAATTTGAGGGGGATAATATTGGATAGATTGAACACAGGCAAGGCCATCAGAGGGTCTTCACATTTATCGCCAAAACTAAGTCTCATAATCCCCATTGCAATCAACACCCAGATAGGAGGTGGTTTACCATTGTAGGTCTGGGATTTCCTTGGATCAGAGGAATTTATCCCAATTCACAGAGTGTTGATAAATGCTAGCATATCGTCGTTGGCAGAATTAACAGGTGGAAACACCCCATGTAGAATACGAATGTTTTGCTATACACAACTGCAACTTATTAATCAAACCCTCCCCAAAAAGACAGAGGTCCACCGTGATCTGACGTGGTTTGAGGACTTGTGTAATAACAAGAACGCTCTGAATAAGGCTCTCTCTATGCTGTACCCATGCCTTTTGCAGGGACACTTGGAGAGCAAAACAACCTTTTGTAGACAAAGGGAATCAATAGCCAATAGATCCTTTACTGATGCTCAATGGGAAAATAAACTAATATTGAATCATAACAACTCCTTCAGCTCCAGATATCAGGAATCTAACTAGAAGTTATTGTCATTGTGGTACAGGACGTCTGCTTTATTTCACAGGATATTCCAAGATGATATCCCTAACCTCTGTTGGAGATGTGGGATTGGAGAAGTAACAGTCAAACATATTTAGTGGGATTGCCCTTCTATAGTTTTGTCCTGGGATGAAATTAGACTTCAGATCCGTTTAGGCGATATACCACCTTTTGATTTGGTAACTGTACTGTTTCACTTTATATCTGCTCCCATCACAGCCTATAGGAAATCAATGTTACAAAATCTCCTTAATGCTGCCAAGTTCTTGATACATGTGCACTGGAAACAAGAGCCCCTACAATTGAACAATGGATGGATAGGGGGGAAGACATTCTCATTGTCAGAATCTATGCATCCTTCTGTGCTGGGAACTGCCATGAGGCATGTTCAACGCTGGCAACCCTGGTTGGAGTTTATGGTGTGGAGGGACACTGGGATGGTCAGGTCATCTCTGGTGGACGCGGGCTTTATGACTGTGGGGTGCCCCAGTGTCATCTTTATTTTCTCATAGCTGCATCACTTTTTTCCAGTTTCCTTTTTACTGTTCTTACTCTGACCTCTGTTGTCGTACCTCTGGAAGCCACAATTTTAAGAGGATATAGATGTAAGGTAGATATGAGAGTGTCACACCCTGAGGTGGGAGAAAAACTCTCTCTTAGATATAGTCCTAAACTACACCTAGACTTTGAATCAGGTATATTGAAAGCAACCTTAACAGGGGAGTATGTTGGAGTATGGCCTTTTTTCAACCCATGTATCATACACACCCACATTGAGGCAGAAACATTGTCTCTTTACTGTCTAAAGTTTTTGCTGGCACTGTATTTAGTGTTCCTGCCCAGTACGTAGACCTACTCTTACCTTACCATTAAGATGTATATCATGCAGAGTGTGAAAACAATGGTAAATCTGTCAAAACAACTATTCTCGCCTGTATTATAAAGCATCACTGCCTTAGATTGGTACCTCAATTAACTTGTTTAATTGTGTGTAATTCACTTACTATGCTCATACTCTAGTACATGCGTGTACACCTCATGCAGTTATGTTTTGGTTTAATGCCGTTGTTTGGTGGGAGAAATGGGAGAAAAAACTGCCAAAAGTATAAGAATAGTGTCTCCAAAATGATCAGAGCTCACCTGTCTGATCCTCATTGAGGAGTTTCAAAGCAACAGTAAAGAGAAGAAGACCACTGTCCAAACCTCCACAACTTAGATGATACGTGATCATCTACTGAGATCAAATGGCCACTAACCTCTCTCTTCATAGTTATTTCTAAAAAAAAAAAAAATTAATTTAATTATCCCTCCCCCTGTTACCATTTTTTTTAAAGCTGATTTTTTGTAGTGGTATTGCACTGGTTGCCTGCACCGACCACAGATGCAATTAGGGAAGGCTGATAGGGCACTGTGTCTTTCAACAATGAAGAATAATTACTGATGCTACAAAGTGGGTGTTTGGAATGGGTGACCGGTTTGTTAATTGACCAGTGAGTTTTTTTTTTTTTCCTTTTTTGGATAAATTCACTATTTTAAACATAAAATAACTACCTTTCCCCATATTTCATTAATACAACATGGCAAAAGGAAAAATAATACACTCAATCTTCATTAGACTTGCTTCCTATTTTTCTTTAAACCAGATTTATAATGGCTAATATTGTGTAATAATAAAGCAAAGCAATATTGCAGCCATTTTTGCATGTCAGCACATTCATGGTCCCCTTTTTTCTTAATGTTCTGGCTGTGCGAATGGCTTCCCTAAATATTTTTTCTTACTGAAGTTTGCCAAAAGCACACCGTGACATGAACTGAATTCTGCATTTTGCCTCCGCTCACCACCGTTCACCCTAAAACATGCATCTTCACATGTATTTTCCTTTATTCCCCTCTTGAATTTCATGCCCCATTTAGTGTATCTTATTCCCCTTTAGTTTTACTGCTAAAGTCCTTTAGTATTTATCTTATCCAACAATTTTTCGCTTTGTTTGTCCCTAACAAACACACATCCCTGTGTGTGTCTCTTACTTCCCTCCATCTCCTTTGTGCGTGTTTTTCTACCCCAGTCCCTTTAAATGTCTCTTCCCATCCCCCAAACCCTTTGTATCTTTTTCTCCCCTTCCCTAGTCTCTCTGTGTGCCTGTTCCCCCAGCCCCTTTTGTGTAACTAATTTTCCCCTTCCCCATCCACTCAATGTTTTTCTCCCTAGCTTCATGTGTCTCTCTCTCCCCAGTCTCTTTTGTGTGTCTTTCTCCCCTTCCCAGACCCTTTGTGTGCCTCTTCCCATAGCACCTTGTCTTTTTTCCCCAAGCCCCTCTATGTGTATTTGTGTCTCCACCATCCACTGTCTGTCTCTTTTGCCTATTTCATAGTGCCTGACTGTCTCTTTTGCCCCTTCTCCATACCCTTTGTGTACCTTTGTGTCCCCACAGCCCATCTGGGTGTCTCTCCCCCAAGCCTCTGTCTATCTCATTTGCCCCTTCCCTAGCTCCTTCATTTCTCTTTAGGTCACTCCAGCCCCTCTGAGTGTCTCTCCCCTTAAGCCCATGTTAGTCTCTTTTGTTTCAACCCCTGTCTGTCTTTTTTACCTTGCCATGTCTGTCTCTTTGGTCCCTTTCCTAGCTTCTGTCTGTCTCTTCTGCCCTTTCCCCAGCCTATTTGTGTCCTCTGGGTGTCTCTTACCCGAAGCTAATGTCTGCCTATTTTGTTCCTTCTCCAGCCTCCATCTATATCTTTGCACCCCCCCCCCCTTTGAGATTTCCTTTCATCGTTACTCTGCAGCCAAGCCATGGACCATGGTATAGCAGGTTCTGTATCCTCTACCAGGTCTAACAGGAACCTGTTTGGCTCTCTCTGTGGGCACTTTCTGTCAGACCGGGTAGAGGATACAGAAGCTGTGCCGCCTTATGGTTGCACCGGCCCTGGTTCTGTGAGAAATTACAACAGATAGCAAATAGTAAATTGAGATGATTGTTTACTGGCAGTTCATACCTATAGTTCACAATATATAAATTATAAAAAGTTCTAGAGGCTGTAAATTACTACAGTGCACCTTTACCATCTAATGCATGTGGTATCAGAATCTTAACCCCTTTAAGACGGAGTCAATAGTACACGTTGCGCTATAGGTCTGTTCAACCGTAATTCACCTCTTTCGTATTAAGTGCACCCACACTTATTATAAATCATTTTGTTCAGGAGAAACTGGGCTTTCAATTTCTCATGAACTATTGATAGTTAACAATTTATTATGAATAAAATTTAAAAAACTGCAAGAAATTAAGATTTTTTTAAAAAAAAATTGTAGACATTTTAACTGTAAATGTCATAATACCGATAGCTTTAACCTCAAAAAAAACCACCTATTTGGATTCAGCAAAGTCTCACGAGTACAACAGTACTAACAGTTTTTACGGTGTTTTGGAAAGCAAAAGGGTCAAATATAGCACATTCCATTTTTCAGTTTTTTCAAATTGAAATTTGCCAGATTGGTTATGTTGCCTTTGAGAGCGTATGGTAGCCCAGGAATGAGATTTTCCCCCATGATGGCATACCATTTGCAAAAGTAGACAACTCAAGGTATTGCAAGTGGGGTATGTCCAGTCTTTTTTAGTAGCCACTTGGTCACAAACACTGGCCAAAGTTAGCGTTCGTATTTGTTTGTTTGTTTTTTTTGTGAAAAAAGCAAAAAAAACCAAATATTTGGCCAGTGTTTGTGACTAAGTGGCTACTAAGAAAGACTGGACATACCCCACTTGCAATACCTTGGGTTGTCTACTTTTGCAAATGGTATGCCATCATGGGGGAAAATCTCATTCCTGGGCTACCATACGGTCTCAAATGCAACATAACCAATCTGGCAAATTTCAATGTGAAAAAAAATTAAATGCAAGCCTTATATTTGACTCTTTAGCTTTCCAAAACACCATAAAACCTGTACATGGGGGTACTGTTATACGAGAGACTTCACTGAACACAAACATAAGTGTTTCAAAACAGCAAAACATATTACAACAATAATATCGTCAGTAAAAGTGCTGTTCGTGTGTGAAAAATGCAAAAAACTTCAATTTTACAAAATAAATCATCATTGTAATACAATTTATCATTTTGAAACACTAATATTTGTGTTCAGCAAAGTCTCCCGAGTAAAACAGTACCCCCCATGTACAGGTTTTATGGTGTCTTGGAAAGTTACAGGGTTAAATATAGCACATGAAAATTTAATTCTCTGCACTTGCTGCCTGGGTTGTCAGGCATGTCAATCAAATTTTATTTAATTAAATCACATAATTATGTTAAAATATTACTTAAGCATACACATAGAATTTTTAAATATATATATACACACACACGTATTTAAATTCTATGTGTATACTTATGTAGTTATTTATGTAATTATATATTATCTATATATACATATTGGAGTTATTTGTATTTTATATATAGATAGATATATATAGAATGTAATTCTAAGTGTATTTTGTTACATATATATATATATATTAATAACAAAATACAGTTAGAATGAGATTACATATGTATATATTTGATATTTTTTCAAATATTTTATTTATATTATTTTATGTATTTACTATTGTAATTATACGTGTATATATAAATATAAAATATATATAGATGTATTATATATATCATATATATGTAACGTCATTCTAAGTGTATTTTAAGATTAATATATGTACTTATATTAACATTAAAATACATTACGTATCTATATTTATATCTATATATATAGCTATACACATAAGAAAAGAGTGCACTCCAGAGGACTTCTTTGAAAAAATAATATTTCTTTTATTCACATCTGTGTGAAGATACAGTCAAGTCGACGTTTCAGTCCCAGAAGTCCTTCTGGGACTGAAACGTCGACTTGACTGTATCTTCACACAGATGTGAATAAAAGAAATATTATTTTTTCAAAGAAGTCCTCTGGAGTGCACTCTTTTCTTATGTGTATATTATTCGGCTGAGGCAGCACCGAGGCAGACACAAGACCGGCAAATTGAGTGCGGGAGTATCAAGACTATATATATATATATATATATATATATATATATATATATATATATATACACACACACACACACATGCATACATACATACATACACACACACACATATATACATACACACACACAGGGGGGCCATGTGATCGCTCTTTGAGAGCAATCACATGGCCCCTGGGGGCCTCATTTGCCAGGGGAGGGCTGCCTGGGCTGTCAGGCAGCCCTCCAGAAGAGGATCGCGGCGGAGGTGAGTAAATCTCACATCCTGGGGCAGAAAGCCGTTATGGCATTCTAAGCCGCCGCAACGGCATTAAAGCCCATTTAATGCGTTAAGGCATGGAACACCGTAACGGCATTATTTACTATTTCTCACAGTATACCACTCACAAAGTAATTGTAACAATTGTAACAATTGTTACTTTATTATTTTATAAAATTCATAACATGATTATTACAGCTATTACTTTAAAACCTGTTGATTAACCTATTACAATAAAACAACCCACAGAATTCAACCTTACGAATACCGAAAACTACTGGCTTTTATTTTTACAATTGATGAGATTAATAACAACCCAGAAATTTTACCCAATATCACTCTGGGTTACCACGTGTTCGACTCTTGTGGAAAAGCTCACAAATCTATAAAAAAATCTCTTCCAAATACTGTCTGGGGAGAATAAGGAAGTTCCAAATTATTCCTGTCGGAAACTGGACAAACTAGCTGGATTTATAGGAGATAAACTGTCTGTTACAACCATCCCGATGGCACAAATTCTGAGTCTGTACGGTTACTTGCAGGTAATATTTATGGGAAATGGATTAACAAGTTACATTGTAAACACAAATAGTCTAATTTTATGAATGCATATCATGAAATATAATGTTACTCCTCTAGTGTTTACCTAAAGTGGGCAGTATTACATTTTGCAACCCCTTGCACTAAGGAAAATGAAAAGCAGATCAGGTCAGCCCGAGGAGCTCCATATTTATCCAAATTGGAGAGCTTTTATTTACTCCTTTTAGCTGTCTTAGGCCCAACCAATACTGTCTCCCACTATCACATGTGTACCTTCTTTTCAGTATATATTTAACATAAAAATAATACTAAATAAATAATCTCTAGTACCTGCTATCTGCTACCCTTTGCTCTACTAATGCAATGTTTAGTTGGACTGGTGAAGAATATGATATTGGATACATGCATAGTTCCTATTTATTCACTAAATTTAACTTAATTTAATATCATTTAAAAACATAAGTGCAAAGTGTAAATGTTGGCATTCAGTTAGTCAGTATTCAATAGACTTGTGTAAGGCAAACAAATTTGGTTTGTCAAAAATGATTATTTAGAGAAAAAAAAATGGCTTGGATGAACCGCAATTCATCTAAGTGACATTGTTACGGTTGGACCATAGAAAGGATGCTCCTAGCGCACCCCAAGGAACATCAGCACTGCACCGGACACCCTAAGCACCGCAGACCCCACAAACCGCCGCAGCTTGGTTGGGGTCTTGCCGTCTCTTACCCACCCTGGACCTAAGATAAGGCTCCAGGTTCCAGTGGGTGAACCACTCTTCCTCCCAGAGAGCGAAGCAGGATAAGGAACAAGCTCTTACATGAGCTCAGTGAAGCTAAGGGTGTATGAAGAGCATAGCAATCCCTGTAGTGATTATAGCTGTCCCCTCCAAACAGGAGTCAAGGCTGCGAGTTGCGGGTCAAGTAGAACTGGTTTAATGAACACAAGGGCATTTCTTATAAAAACACATTATCAGGCCAGAGGCACACCCCCTGGACCTGATCGTAAACTGGGACAAAAGGGACACAAACCAAATGGAATAATAATTAGTACAGCAACCCTCCCACATACAGTCAGCAATCCCTCCCCTATGCCTGTGATATAATTAAGCTAGCTAATGTAATATCCTAACTATCCAGAGGCAGAAAATATCCAGTTTTACCCAAAGTCCAGAAACACCCCAAAACTCCAACATATCCCCATAACTTATACATCCATGGGTAGCTCTGATCTGGACAAACCACATATCAAAAAATCACCCAGCTCAGAGCAGGGGTTCATGAATTCTATGGAAGGCACATTTGACTGACTGCAAGCATGGCTTTCATGCCCAAAATAGTTCCACAGATTTAGGCTGTGAGGCCGGTCTATCTTCTCCTTCCCATAATGAATAAATTGCACAAATGGATTGGTTTGTGCAGTACTTCATTGAAAGCGTCTCGTTCGTTAGTTTGTTCTCCAGAAATAGCACTCCATTTGTATGGATTTAGCCAAACGCATGGAAGGTGGAAGTCTCAACGGTGTTCGTGGGAAATAGTAGCCGAAAAAAGTTCCAGGTGTTTGACACCAAAATACAGCTGGGCGCGTTCGGCTTATCAAAATGGCCGCCGCGTGTTCGTTCATACGAACACAGGCCACCCAGCCATTCGTCAATTAAGCTGTGGTTAATCACAGCTTCTGGGTGGTTAACGAGCAGCACACTCCACATGCAGGGTGGTTGGCTGTTCGACGGTTTGTTTGATAATCTCTATTTACCAAACCACATAGAGAAAAAGGCACGAACAAGCCTTTTTACAGTCTTGTGACAAAGTTTTAGCCATGGGCCATAGTCACAGGCAGGAGGCTGGCAATCAGGCCCCTCCAAAAGCCAGTGGCTAAGGGTAGTTTGTCACAGACATTTCTGTTTACATTTTGTTATTGTACTTGTTTTCAGAAAAAAAATTAACATTTGGAAGAAACTAAATGGAGAGAAAACATGCCTATCAGTGTACTACAATGCCCAAATGTTTTGGCAATATCACTATATATGTATTAAAAAATAATAATATTAAAGTGAAACTATAGGCGCCCACACTACTTAATGGGGATACAGTGTCCTTGTCCCCCCTTAGTCCTGCAATGTAAAAAAATTACATTGCCGTTCTACCACTGCCTTTAGTGTCTGTCAAACTGACAGCCACTAGAGGCACTTCCTAGCATTTGAAAGAGTCAAGCAAAACCCCAAAAGAAAGGATTGCTTTCCTATAGGAAAGGTCCAATGTGCATGCAGCGCTTATTGAGCGTTAGGTCCTCCCCAATGGCTGACGTTGGAGGAGGCAGAGCATGACCCAGCACCAAGTCACATCAGGTCTGGAATTGGGTAAGTAAATAAAGTGTTATTTAACCATTTGCATCACTGGGGGAAGGGAGGGCAGAGGAATACGTTGGTGTTAAGAATACATCTTTGTTTTCCTAACATTAAAGTGTTCCTTTAAATAAGGATGATTGTTTTTATTAGTAATATGTGTAACTAACTAACTAACACTACTTTATTAAGCCAAAATAGATGGCTGCATTGAAATATGGGTTGCTACTTGTTAGATGTACGGCTACTGTAACATTATTGTGTTTGACTTTAGGATTAAACACTGTTTTGTAGTGTTGTCGCAAACCCGAAATTTGACTTCAATGGGCAGGCAAATTTTAAAACCAACAGGGACTCTTTCTGGCCACAAAAGTGATGGAAAAGTTGTTTCAGGGGGACTAACACCTGGACTGTGGCATGCCGGAGGGGGATCCATGGCAAAACTCCCCTGGAAAATTACACAGTTGATGCAGAGTCTGCTTTTAATCCATAAAGGGCAGAAATCACCTAACATTGACACCTGTCCTCAAAGCCCCTGATACACAATGACACAGAGCAGAATAGAGACTGTTACCCCTACATAGGGTCACTTGGCAGATATGGCGGGGTCGTGGGAGGGGGAGGATGACTTTCACCTCTTCCCCTGTTAGATTCCCGTTGTGCTGTGACATCACCCTTATACGCTGTGTAAAGCATACTATTTAATTTGATCAGCATGGCCACTTGAGTATTTATAGTTTTCACGCTGCTTGTAGTTTATATATGGTTCACAAAAATCAAACAAACGATAAAGTAAACATGTAAGGATTCAGAATATTCTTTCAAACCCTTACACATTGTGTGTACGTATTTTTTGTCTTAAGTGTGTGGCTTTAAAGAGGTTCACGTTGTTTCTATGATGTGCATAACATGTTCTTGTAAATGTTTGTTAAATTTTTCCTGGAATTGTAATTTTTGAATCTGAATAAAGATAGTCAAATCCCTGATACACACTGACACAGAGCAGAATAGGGACTGTTCCCCCTACATAGGGTCACTTGGCAGATATGGATTGACACCTATCCTAATGATCCCTGATACACACTGACACAGAGCAGAATAGAGACTGTTCCCCCTACATAGGGTCACTTGGCAGATATGGATTGACAAGGGGGGTGTACTAGCGCTAATTTTAGTGAATGTGACAAAGTGAACAAGCTGCTTCAACTTCAAATTCTTATCTTTATACAATAGTGGAAAAAGTGAAACGTGAAGTGAAGCGCTGATATTTTAAACAATTGTTTAAAAAGAACTTTACTGCATTCTGTCCATAGGAATGGGGGATGTTGCTATAAAGTGCGGTGACATCACTGGTAACTAAAAACCGGTCTGAATTCCAAGTGCATTCTTTTAAAATATTTAAAATGGTGATTGTATCTTTTATATATGAGGTAGTTGTTTTAACAAGGGGTTGTAGATGAATGTCCAAAAAATGAGATAGTCTACTAGATACTGAGTCTATCCCTGCCACTATGGGTCTTCCCGGGGGGTTATTCACATCTTTGTGTACCTTTGGCAGAAAATAAAATACCGGTATTTTTGGATGTTTAATGTTTAAAAAAACGTATTCTTTTTCATTAAGGATTTCGAGATCTTTGCCTTTATTAAAAAAGTTTAAAAATAGTTCATTAATATCTTTATTAGGATTATAATTGAGTTTTTTATATGTCTGTTCATCTGCTAGTATCCTTTCGGCTTCTCTACAATATGATTCCTTGGACATTAAAATTATCCCCCCTCCCTTATCTGCTGGCTTTATCACAAGGTTAGTGTCTGATTTTAAATCTTTAAATGCTTTTCTTTCCTGAGCAGTAAGATTATTATTAAAATTATCCCTTTTTTCTAATTTTTTTATTTCAGTTAATACCATTGTCTCAAATGTCACCATTTTTTCCGAGACCATTTGTTTAGGATAAAAAGATGATTTTTAATTTGGTATGTCTTAGTTCTTCTTCTTGATTATATTGGGTTTCTATTGGATTTTTCATAAAAAACTTTTTCAAACAAATATTTCTTTTAAATTTATTCAAATCTATATAAAATTCAAATTGATTTAAGGGTTTGTTTGGTGCAAATTTTAGTCCTTTTGCTAACACTCTCTTATGATGTTCGGTTAGGGTTTTTTGACTTAAATTAAAAATGCCTTTTATGGGATTAGGCTTCTCTGTATTCGCTCTCTTTTTTCTTTTTTGGATAAGTTTACCTCCTCTGGTTCCTCTACACTTGAATTCCTCCGTCTTTTGTATGGAGTCAAAGTGTTTGGGATATTTTCTCTTTTGTACCTCTCTTTTCCCTTGCTCTTCCAAAAATCCTGATCTTCAAACTTGTCTAGAACTTGGAATCTATTGCTGGTGGCTAGGGGCTCATCATTTCTGTAATAGGTGGGTCTTTTGTATGGGGTCCTCTCTCTATTCTCTCTTCTATTATTTCTCTCTTTTTGTCTTCCTTCCTCAAATCTGTTGCTCTCTCTGTTTCTTTCCCTTGACTGTTCGTTGTACATAGATCTCTTTTTGTAATCGTTTTTTTCCCATAATTTTTCTCTATACGTAGATTTCCTTCCTTCTCTTTCTCCCCAGTAATTGTCCCTATTTCTGAAATTCTGTATCCTGGGTTTAAAGTTGTCCCAGTTTCTAGTCGGGTTTTGTTCGTAGTTTGTCCTATAGTTGTAGGGTTTATAATCCCTATATTTTACATGGACCCTATTTTCTATATTCTCTCTTTGATTATATGAGGTGGTCCTCTGGTTCAATGGTTCCTTTGGATTCTCTCTTATTTCTGGATCTTTATTTTGATGATTGTATTTGGAGAATGTTCTAACCTGTTTCGTCTTATAGTCCTTAATATCTCTTAAATATTTGCTTTTTTTTGTATTGATAATTTCTTTCTCCAATATATCTAGATTTTCTTTTATCTCTTGTGTCATATTATCGATTTGTTCTTGATTTAGTTTATTAAGGATAGCATTTTGATTTTTATTAATCTCCAGATCTAGTTCTTTTAAATACTCTTTTCTTCTTTTTATGATCAGGTTCATGGAGGTTATGGAAAAGTTTTCCAACATACAGTTCCACTCCTCCATAAAGCTTTCGACTTCTTTATCAAATGTTGGAGTTTTGAAGTATCTTAAACCCCTAGGAGTTATACCTTCTTTCAAATATTTCTCCAATGTGGCTATCTCCCATTTAATTTTTAATTCCTCTTGTAACAGTTTTTCTAATTGTTCATCATTGTATGTTATTTTTTGTCTAATACATTGTGGGTCTGTCCATTTAGCTATTTCTGTTTCCATATCTAGATAGGTTTTATTCCTTGTGTCGAAAAGTGACATATTTAATCTAAAAGCAGCTAAGTACGAAAAGTAAAAAGATAAGAAAAATTACCACAATTCAAATGTAAAAACAAGGGGGGTGTACTAGCGCTAATTTTAGTGAATGTGACAAAGTGAACAAGCTGCTTCAACTTCAAATTCTTATCTTTATACAATAGTGGAAAAAGTGAAACGTGAAGTGAAGCGCTGATATTTTAAACAATGTGAGGTATAAAAATGCAAGGATAATACCTTAAATTCATACATACAGGTCCATAAGTGTCATATAGTACCTTAAAATAAAACACAAATAAAGCAAAATAGTGTATCCTGTGATATACAAAAAAGTGTATATAAAATATATAGATTTCCCACTCACACTTTCGAGAGCTAATAGATATAGCTCAAAAAAATAGCCTGTAGGATCCGTAAAGGCGATCCTAATCCCTTCTTTTGGTGGGAATTCTTCCTCTTCCTTGGTCTCTAAAATCAGGAGAGGTATATGGTGCAGTACCTTAGATAAAAGCTTTCAAAAGGATAAAATAAAATGGGTACTTACAAACCCAGAGCCTTCCAAATCGGCTCTGATCAGGCGCATATGTGGTTAAGGACCACAAACCTTCTTTGTTCTAATAAAAGTAGCAGGAACAATGCCAGTAGTGTTTAAAAAATATTATAAATACTTTATTACATAAAACTATATAACATATAAAAACACTTTACTAGGCATTAAAAAAGTCCAATTTCCATGAAGACAAATAATCTCCAACTTCCCAGGACGCGTTTCGCTGTAGTAGCTTCCTCAACTGGATATTCAAAAAATGGAAAAGTCTTCATTTTCCTCCTTGGACCTGTTCCTGCTTTTATACAACTCCATAAATCCGTGTTATCAGTCCGGCTTGTAAATTTGCGGGCTATCTCCATGGTGACGGTGACGCCCTGCGTTCCAAGCCTCACTTTCAGTTCTTTCTCGTGGTTCCGCCATCACTTCCGGTCACGTGGGGGTATGCCGATACGTCATGCGTTCCAAATTTGCGGTTCATTGGGATCGTATTTCCGGTAAAACATAATATATGAGCAAACCATAAAAGAGAAAACCGTACTGTCCCTTAATCATAACTGTATATAATCATTATATAAAGTGATTAAATTATTTCCTTATTATCATATATCTATAGATAGAAGAATAATATTTATGGACAAGGGAATACTTATATGTGCAATATAATCAAGTGTTCAAAGGCTAGTATAATCGTATATTCTTTTTATAAAAAAAGAGAGAGCAAATCGTTTCTTATTCCAGCATATCTTTGTAGATAAAAACGTAGTATATAGAGGTTAAGGTGTGATTCTACATACTTACTATTAAAAGAATAGTATAAAATTCTGTTTTATAAGCATAAAACGAATCGTAAACTCAAACTTATTTTTAAAATATTAAGAACTGTATATAAACATAGTGCCATCTGAATAAAAAATAAACTTAAAAAGAATTGAAAAATAGATGAAAATCTAACTTTAAAATTCTATTTTAAAAAATGGCACATCTCGAAATCTGTGTTAAGACCATAGGGAATCAGTGTATTTAATTTAAAAATCCATTCCATTTCTTTTCTGCTCAATTTAGTATCAAAATCCCCTCCTCTCCAATCTTTTTCTAGTTTTTTTATTCCCAAGAATTTTGTGTTTTTCATCTCACAGTTATGGTGCATTTTATAATGAGCAGAGACACTGTGATTTTCAAAACCTTTGACTATGTTCCTCCCATGTTCTTCAATTCGAATATGTAACGCCCTTGTGGTTTTCCCAACGTATTGTAAACCACAAGGGCATATCATTAAATATATAAGATTATTTGAGTGGCACGTCAGAAATTCTTTAATTTGATACTCCGTTCCCTCTCTGCTTAGAAATTTTTTTTAATGTGTCTTTTCCTATTTGCGGTCCTCTTACAGGCCAAACAATATCCACACCCAAAGAAACCTTTTTCCGTATTTAAAAAAGTGTTGGTTGTTCTCTTTTCTTTTATGAAACTTGATGTAAGAGCGGTACGGAGATTTCCAACTCCTCTATGTATGAAACGGGGCTTTTCTGGGAGAAATGTTTTGGCAATAGGGTCTTGTAACAGAATGGGCCAGAATCTTGAAATTATTTTTCTAACTTTGTAGTTATCAGTACTAAAGTTACATACAAAAGGTATATCTTTAAAATTCTCTTCTTTTTTCCCTTTATATTTTAGTAAACTACCCCTTTCTATTTCCTTTACCTGCTTCCTATCATTTTCTAATTTTTCTTCTTCATATCCTTTCTCCAAAAAGTCTCGTTTAATTTTATTTGATTGGATTTCAAATGTTTTTGAGTCAGTGCAATTTCGCCGTATACGAAGGAATTGGCCTTTAGGAGCGTTTTCAAGCCATGGGGAAAAGTGGCAGCTGTCCCTTCCTATGTAGCTATTAGCTTCTACTGTTTTAAAATTATTTTTAGTTTTTATTTCATTGTCCTCTATATATATATATGTAGATCCAAAAATATGATCTCTGATTTGCTTCAATTATTTGTGAGTTTTATTCCCCATGTGTTAGTATTTAAATAGTTTAAAAATTCGATCAGATCGCTTTCCTCTCCTTCCCATATGAAAAAAATGTCATCAATGTACCGGCCATAGGTAACCAAGTTCCGCCTCCAGCCATGCTGCCCATATATAAATGACTCTTCCCAATGGGCCATAAATAAATTTGCATAGCTGGGGGCGAACTTGGTTCCCATGGCCGTTCCATTTACCTGGAGAAAAAACTCCTCTCCATACCAGAAAAAATTATTTTTGAGAATGAGGTCTATTCCTTCCAAAATATATTCTCTCTTTATTTCCATTAAGTCTGAAGAATTGTTTAAAAAGAACTTTACTGCATTCTGTCCATAGGAATGGGGGATGTTGCTATAAAGTGCGGTGACATCACTGGTAACTAAAAACCGGTCTGAATTCCAAGTGCATTCTTTTAAAATATTTAAAATGGTGATTGTATCTTTTATATATGAGGTAGTTGTTTTAACAAGGGGTTGTAGATGAATGTCCAAAAAATGAGATAGTCTACTAGATACTGAGTCTATCCCTGCCACTATGGGTCTTCCCGGGGGGTTATTCACATCTTTGTGTACCTTTGGCAGAAAATAAAATACCGGTATTTTTGGATGTTTAATGTTTAAAAAAACGTATTCTTTTTCATTAAGGATTTCGAGATCTTTGCCTTTATTAAAAAAGTTTAAAAATAGTTCATTAATATCTTTATTAGGATTATAATTGAGTTTTTTATATGTCTGTTCATCTGCTAGTATCCTTTCGGCTTCTCTACAATATGATTCCTTGGACATTAAAATTATCCCCCCTCCCTTATCTGCTGGCTTTATCACAAGGTTAGTGTCTGATTTTAAATCTTTAAATGCTTTTCTTTCCTGAGCAGTAAGATTATTATTAAAATTATCCCTTTTTTCTAATTTTTTTATTTCAGTTAATACCATTGTCTCAAATGTCACCATTTTTTCCGAGACCATTTGTTTAGGATAAAAAGATGATTTTTCTTTTAATTTGGTATGTCTTAGTTCTTCTTCTTGATTATATTGGGTTTCTATTGGATTTTTCATAAAAAACTTTTTCAAACAAATATTTCTTTTAAATTTATTCAAATCTATATAAAATTCAAATTGATTTAAGGGTTTGTTTGGTGCAAATTTTAGTCCTTTTGCTAACACTCTCTTATGATGTTCGGTTAGGGTTTTTTGACTTAAATTAAAAATGCCTTTTATGGGATTAGGCTTCTCTGTATTCGCTCTCTTTTTTCTTTTTTGGATAAGTTTACCTCCTCTGGTTCCTCTACACTTGAATTCCTCCGTCTTTTGTATGGAGTCAAAGTGTTTGGGATATTTTCTCTTTTGTACCTCTCTTTTCCCTTGCTCTTCCAAAAATCCTGATCTTCAAACTCGTCTAGAACTTGGAATCTATTGCTGGTGGCTAGGGGCTCATCATTTCTGTAATAGGTGGGTCTTTTGTATGGGGTCCTCTCTCTATTCTCTCTTCTATTATTTCTCTCTTTTTGTCTTCCTTCCTCAAATCTGTTGCGCTCTCTGTTTCTTTCCCTTGACTGTTCGTTGTACATAGATCTCTTTTTGTAATCGTTTTTTTCCCATAATTTTTCTCTATACGTAGATTTCCTTCCTTCTCTTTCTCCCCAGTAATTGTCCCTATTTCTGAAAGTCTGTATCCTGGGTTTAAAGTTGTCCCAGTTTCTAGTCGGGTTTTGTTCGTAGTTTGTCCTATAGTTGTAGGGTTTATAATCCCTATATTTTACATGGACCCTATTTTCTATATTCTCTCTTTGATTATATGAGGTGGTCCTCTGGTTCAATGGTTCCTTTGGATTCTCTCTTATTTCTGGATCTTTATTTTGATGATTGTATTTGGAGAATGTTCTAACCTGTTTCGTCTTATAGTCCTTAATATCTCTTAAATATTTGCTTTTTTTTGTATTGATAATTTCTTTCTCCAATATATCTAGATTTTCTTTTATCTCTTGTGTCATATTATCGAATTGTTCTTGATTTAGTTTATTAAGGATAGCATTTTGATTTTTATTAATCTCCAGATCTAGTTCTTTTAAATACTCTTTTCTTCTTTTTATGATCAGGTTCATGGAGGTTATGGAAAAGTTTTCCAACATACAGTTCCACTCCTCCATAAAGCTTTCGACTTCTTTATCAAATGTTGGAGTTTTGAAGTATCTTAAACCCCTAGGAGTTATACCTTCTTTCAAATATTTCTCCAATGTGGCTATCTCCCATTTTATTTTTAATTCCTTTTGTAACAGTTTTTCTAATTGTTCATCATTGTATGTTATTTTTTGTCTAATACATTGTGGGTCTGTCCATTTAGCTATTTCTGTTTCCATATCTAGATAGGTTTTATTCCTTGTGTCGAAAAGTGACATATGTAATCTAAAAGCAGCTAAGTACGAAAAGTAAAAAGATAAGAAAAATTACCACAATTCAAATGTAAAAACAAGGGGGGTGTACTAGCGCTAATTTTAGTGAATGTGACAAAGTGAACAAGCTGCTTCAACTTCAAATTCTTATCTTTATACAATAGTGGAAAAAGTGAAACGTGAAGTGAAGCGCTGATATTTTAAACAATGTGAGGTATAAAAATGCAAGGATAATACCTTAAATTCATACATACAGGTCCATAAGTGTCATATAGTACCTTAAAATAAAACACAAATAAAGCAAAATAGTGTATCCTGTGATATACAAAAAAGGGTATATAAAATATATAGATTTCCCACTCACACTTTCGAGAGCTAATAGATATAGCTCAATAAAATAGCCTGTAGGATCCGTAAAGGCGATCCTAATCCCTTCTTTTGGTGGGAATTCTTCCTCTTCCTTGGTCTCTAAAATCAGGAGAGGTATATGGTGCAGTACCTTAGATAAAAGCTTTCAAAAGGATAAAATAAAATGGGTACTTACAAACCCAGAGCCTTCCAAATCGGCTCTGATCAGGAGCATATGTGGTTAAGGACCACAAACCTTCTTTGTTCTAATAAAAGTAGCAGGAACAATGCCAGTAGTGTTTAAAAAATATTATAAATACTTTATTACATAAAACTATATAACATATAAAAACACTTTACTAGGCATTAAAAAAGTCCAATTTCCATGAAGACAAATAATCTCCAACTTCCCAGGACGCGTTTCGCTGTAGTAGCTTCCTCAACTGGATATTCAAAAAATGGAAAAGTCTTCATTTTCCTCCTTGGACCTGTTCCTGCTTTTATACAACTCCATAAATCCGTGTTATCAGTCCGGCTTGTAAATTCGCGGGCTATCTCCATGGTGACGGTGACGCCCTGCGTTCCAAGCCTCACTTTCAGTTCTTTCTCGTGGTTCCGCCATCACTTCCGGTCACGTGGGGGTATGCCGATACGTCATGCGTTCCAAATTTGCGGTTCATTGGGATCGTATTTCCGGTAAAACATAATATATGAGTAAACCATAAAAGAGAAAACCGTACTGTCCCTTAATCATAACTGTATATAATCATTATATAAAGTGATTAAATTATTTCCTTATTATCATATATCTATAGATAGAAGAATAATATTTATGGACAAGGGAATACTTATATGTGCAATATAATCAAGTGTTCAAAGGCTAGTATAATCGTATATTCTTTTTATAAAAAAAGAGAGAGCAAATCGTTTCTTATTCCAGCATATCTTTGTAGATAAAAACGTAGTATATAGAGGTTAAGGTGTGATTCTACATACTTACTATTAAAAGAATAGTATAAAATTCTGTTTTATAAGCATAAAACGAATCGTAAACTCAAACTTATTTTTAAAATATTAAGAACTGTATATAAACATAGTGCCATCTGAATAAAAAATAAACTTAAAAAGAATTGAAAAATAGATGAAAATCTAACTTTAAAATTCTATTTTAAAAAATGGCACATCTCGAAATCTGTGTTAAGACCATAGGGAATCAGTGTATTTAATTTAAAAATCCATTCCATTTCTTTTCTGCTCAATTTAGTATCAAAATCCCCTCCTCTCCAATCTTTTTCTAGTTTTTTTATTCCCAAGAATTTTGTGTTTTTCATCTCACAGTTATGGTGCATTTTATAATGAGCAGAGACACTGTGATTTTCAAAACCTTTGACTATGTTCCTCCCATGTTCTTCAATTCGAATATGTAACGCCCTTGTGGTTTTCCCAACGTATTGTAAACCACAAGGGCATATCATTAAATATATAAGATTATTTGAGTGGCACGTCAGAAATTCTTTAATTTGATACTCCGTTCCCTCTCTGCTTAGAAATTTTTTTTAATGTGTCTTTTCCTATTTGCGGTCCTCTTACAGGCCAAACAATATCCACACCCAAAGAAACCTTTTTCCGTATTTAAAAAAGTGTTGGTTGTTCTCTTTTCTTTTATGAAACTTGATGTAAGAGCGGTACGGAGATTTCCAACTCCTCTATGTATGAAACGGGGCTTTTCTGGGAGAAATGTTTTGGCAATAGGGTCTTGTAACAGAATGGGCCAGAATCTTGAAATTATTTTTCTAACTTTGTAGTTATCAGTACTAAAGTTACATACAAAAGGTATATCTTTAAAATTCTCTTCTTTTTTCCCTTTATATTTTAGTAAACTACCCCTTTCTATTTCCTTTACCTGCTTCCTATCATTTTCTAATTTTTCTTCTTCATATCCTTTCTCCAAAAAGTCTCGTTTAATTTTATTTGATTGGATTTCAAATGTTTTTGAGTCAGTGCAATTTCGCCGTATACGAAGGAATTGGCCTTTAGGAGCGTTTTCAAGCCATGGGGAAAAGTGGCAGCTGTCCCTTCCTATGTAGCTATTAGCTTCTACTGTTTTAAAATTATTTTTAGTTTTTATTTCATTGTCCTCTATATATATATATGTAGATCCAAAAATAGGATCTCTGATTTGCTCCAATTATTTGTGAGTTTTATTCCCCATGTGTTAGTATTTAAATAGTTTAAAAATTCGATCAGATCGCTTTCCTCTCCTTCCCATATGAAAAAAATGTCATCAATGTACCGGCCATAGGTAACCAAGTTCCGCCTCCAGCCATGCTGCCCATATATAAATGACTCTTCCCAATGGGCCATAAATAAATTTGCATAGCTGGGGGCGAACTTGGTTCCCATGGCCGTTCCATTTACCTGGAGAAAAAACTCCTCTCCATACCAGAAAAAAATATTTTTGAGAATGAGGTCTATTCCTTCCAAAATATATTCTCTCTTTATTTCCATTAAGTCTGAAGAATTGTTTAAAAAGAACTTTACTGCATTCTGTCCATAGGAATGGGGGATGTTGCTATAAAGTGCGGTGACATCACTGGTAACTAAAAACCGGTCTGAATTCCAAGTGCATTCTTTTAAAATATTTAAAATGGTGATTGTATCTTTTATATATGAGGTAGTTGTTTTAACAAGGGGTTGTAGATGAATGTCCAAAAAATGAGATAGTCTACTAGATACTGAGTCTATCCCTGCCACTATGGGTCTTCCCGGGGGGTTATTCACATCTTTGTGTACCTTTGGCAGAAAATAAAATACCGGTATTTTTGGATGTTTAATGTTTAAAAAAACGTATTCTTTTTCATTAAGGATTTCGAGATCTTTGCCTTTATTAAAAAAGTTTAAAAATAGTTCATTAATATCTTTATTAGGATTATAATTGAGTTTTTTATATGTCTGTTCATCTGCTAGTATCCTTTCGGCTTCTCTACAATATGATTCCTTGGACATTAAAATTATCCCCCCTCCCTTATCTGCTGGCTTTATCACAAGGTTAGTGTCTGATTTTAAATCTTTAAATGCTTTTCTTTCCTGAACAGTAAGATTATTATTAAAATTATCCCTTTTTTCTAATTTTTTTATTTCAGTTAATACCATTGTCTCAAATGTCACCATTTTTTCCGAGACCATTTGTTTAGGATAAAAAGATGATTTTTCTTTTAATTTGGTATGTCTTAGTTCTTCTTCTTGATTATATTGGGTTTCTATTGGATTTTTCATAAAAAACTTTTTCAAACAAATATTTCTTTTAAATTTATTCAAATCTATATAAAATTCAAATTGATTTAAGGGTTTGTTTGGTGCAAATTTTAGTCCTTTTGCTAACACTCTCTTATGATGTTCGGTTAGGGTTTTTTGACTTAAATTAAAAATGCCTTTTATGGGATTAGGCTTCTCTGTATTCGCTCTCTTTTTTCTTTTTTGGATAAGTTTACCTCCTCTGGTTCCTCTACACTTGAATTCCTCCGTCTTTTGTATGGAGTCAAAGTGTTTGGGATATTTTCTCTTTTGTACCTCTCTTTTCCCTTGCTCTTCCAAAAATCCTGATCTTCAAACTCGTCTAGAACTTGGAATCTATTGCTGGTGGCTAGGGGCTCATCATTTCTGTAATAGGTGGGTCTTTTGTATGGGGTCCTCTCTCTATTCTCTCTTCTATTATTTCTCTCTTTTTGTCTTCCTTCCTCAAATCTGTTGCTCTCTCTGTTTCTTTCCCTTGACTGTTCGTTGTACATAGATCTCTTTTTGTAATCATTTTTTTCCCATAATTTTTCTCTATACGTAGATTTCCTTCCTTCTCTTTCTCCCCAGTAATTGTCCCTATTTCTGAAATTCTGTATCCTGGGTTTAAAGTTGTCCCAGTTTCTAGTCGGGTTTTGTTCGTAGTTTGTCCTATAGTTGTAGGGTTTATAATCCCTATATTTTACATGGACCCTATTTTCTATATTCTCTCTTTGATTATATGAGGTGGTCCTCTGGTTCAATGGTTCCTTTGGATTCTCTCTTATTTCTGGATCTTTATTTTGATGATTGTATTTGGAGAATGTTCTAACCTGTTTCGTCTTATAGTCCTTAATATCTCTTAAATATTTGCTTTTTTTTGTATTGATAATTTCTTTCTCCAATATATCTAGATTTTCTTTTATCTCTTGTGTCATATTATCGAATTGTTCTTGATTTAGTTTATTAAGGATAGCATTTTGATTTTTATTAATCTCCAGATCTAGTTCTTTTAAATACTCTTTTCTTCTTTTTATGATCAGGTTCATGGAGGTTATGGAAAAGTTTTCCAACATACAGTTCCACTCCTCCATAAAGCTTTCGACTTCTTTATCAAATGTTGGAGTTTTGAAGTATCTTAAACCCCTAGGAGTTATACCTTCTTTCAAATATTTCTCCAATGTGGCTATCTCCCATTTTATTTTTAATTCCTTTTGTAACAGTTTTTCTAATTGTTCATCATTGTATGTTATTTTTTGTCTAATACATTGTGGGTCTGTCCATTTAGCTATTTCTGTTTCCATATCTAGATAGGTTTTATTCCTTGTGTCGAAAAGTGACATATTTAATCTAAAAGCAGCTAAGTACGAAAAGTAAAAAGATAAGAAAAATTACCACAATTCAAATGTAAAAACAAGGGGGGTGTACTAGCGCTAATTTTAGTGAATGTGACAAAGTGAACAAGCTGCTTCAAATTCAAATTCTTATCTTTATACAATAGTGGAAAAAGTGAAACGTGAAGTGAAGCGCTGATATTTTAAACAATGTGAGGTATAAAAATGCAAGGATAATACCTTAAATTCATACATACAGGTCCATAAGTGTCATATAGTACCTTAAAATAAAACACAAATAAAGCAAAATAGTGTATCCTGTGATATACAAAAAAGGGTATATAAAATATATAGATTTCCCACTCACACTTTCGAGAGCTAATAGATATAGCTCAATAAAATAGCCTGTAGGATCCGTAAAGGCGATCCTAATCCCTTCTTTTGGTGGGAATTCTTCCTCTTCCTTGGTCTCTAAAATCAGGAGAGGTATATGGTGCAGTACCTTAGATAAAAGCTTTCAAAAGGATAAAATAAAATGGGTACTTACAAACCCAGAGCCTTCCAAATCGGCTCTGATCAGGAGCATATGTGGTTAAGGACCACAAACCTTCTTTGTTCTAATAAAAGTAGCAGGAACAATGCCAGTAGTGTTTAAAAAATATTATAAATACTTTATTACATAAAACTATATAACATATAAAAACACTTTACTAGGCATTAAAAAAGTCCAATTTCCATGAAGACAAATAATCTCCAACTTCCCAGGACGCGTTTCGCTGTAGTAGCTTCCTCAACTGGATATTCAAAAAATGGAAAAGTCTTCATTTTCCTCCTTGGACCTGTTCCTGCTTTTATACAACTCCATAAATCCGTGTTATCAGTCCGGCTTGTAAATTCGCGGGCTATCTCCATGGTGACGGTGACGCCCTGCGTTCCAAGCCTCACTTTCAGTTCTTTCTCGTGGTTCCGCCATCACTTCCGGTCACGTGGGGGTATGCCGATACGTCATGCGTTCCAAATTTGCGGTTCATTGGGATCGTATTTCCGGTAAAACATAATATATGAGTAAACCATAAAAGAGAAAACCGTACTGTCCCTTAATCATAACTGTATATAATCATTATATAAAGTGATTAAATTATTTCCTTATTATCATATATCTATAGATAGAAGAATAATATTTATGGACAAGGGAATACTTATATGTGCAATATAATCAAGTGTTCAAAGGCTAGTATAATCGTATATTCTTTTTATAAAAAAAAGAGAGAGCAAATCGTTTCTTATTCCAGCATATCTTTGTAGATAAAAACGTAGTATATAGAGGTTAAGGTGTGATTCTACATACTTACTATTAAAAGAATAGTATAAAATTCTGTTTTATAAGCATAAAACGAATCGTAAACTCAAACTTATTTTTAAAATATTAAGAACTGTATATAAACATAGTGCCATCTGAATAAAAAATAAACTTAAAAAGAATTGAAAAATAGATGAAAATCTAACTTTAAAATTCTATTTTAAAAAATGGCACATCTCGAAATCTGTGTTAAGACCATAGGGAATCAGTGTATTTAATTTAAAAATCCATTCCATTTCTTTTCTGCTCAATTTAGTATCAAAATCCCCTCCTCTCCAATCTTTTTCTAGTTTTTTTATTCCCAAGAATTTTGTGTTTTTCATCTCACAGTTATGGTGCATTTTATAATGAGCAGAGACACTGTGATTTTCAAAACCTTTGACTATGTTCCTCCCATGTTCTTCAATTCGAATATGTAACGCCCTTGTGGTTTTCCCAACGTATTGTAAACCACAAGGGCATATCATTAAATATATAAGATTATTTGAGTGGCACGTCAGAAATTCTTTAATTTGATACTCCGTTCCCTCTCTGCTTAGAAAATTTTTTTAATGTGTCTTTTCCTATTTGCGGTCCTCTTACAGGCCAAACAATATCCACACCCAAAGAAACCTTTTTCCGTATTTAAAAAAGTGTTGGTTGTTCTCTTTTCTTTTATGAAACTTGATGTAAGAGCGGTACGGAGATTTCCAACTCCTCTATGTATGAAACGGGGCTTTTCTGGGAGAAATGTTTTGGCAATAGGGTCTTGTAACAGAATGGGCCAGAATCTTGAAATTATTTTTCTAACTTTGTAGTTATCAGTACTAAAGTTACATACAAAAGGTATATCTTTAAAATTCTCTTCTTTTTTCCCTTTATATTTTAGTAAACTACCCCTTTCTATTTCCTTTACCTGCTTCCTATCATTTTCTAATTTTTCTTCTTCATATCCTTTCTCCAAAAAGTCTCGTTTAATTTTATTTGATTGGATTTCAAATGTTTTTGAGTCAGTGCAATTTCGCCGTATACGAAGGAATTGGCCTTTAGGAGCGTTTTCAAGCCATGGGGAAAAGTGGCAGCTGTCCCTTCCTATGTAGCTATTAGCTTCTACTGTTTTAAAATTATTTTTAGTTTTTATTTCATTGTCCTCTATATATATATATGTAGATCCAAAAATATGATCTCTGATTTGCTCCAATTATTTGTGAGTTTTATTCCCCATGTGTTAGTATTTAAATAGTTTAAAAATTCGATCAGATCGCTTTCCTCTCCTTCCCATATGAAAAAAATGTCATCAATGTACCGGCCATAGGTAACCAAGTTCCGCCTCCAGCCATGCTGCCCATATATAAATGACTCTTCCCAATGGGCCATAAATAAATTTGCATAGCTGGGGGCGAACTTGGTTCCCATGGCCGTTCCATTTACCTGGAGAAAAAACTCCTCTCGATACCAGAAAAAATTATTTTTGAGAATGAGGTCTATTCCTTCCAAAATATATTCTCTCTTTATTTCCATTAAGTCTGAAGAATTGTTTAAAAAGAACTTTACTGCATTCTGTCCATAGGAATGGGGGATGTTGCTATAAAGTGCGGTGACATCACTGGTAACTAAAAACCGGTCTGAATTCCAAGTGCATTCTTTTAAAATATTTAAAATGGTGATTGTATCTTTTATATATGAGGTAGTTGTTTTAACAAGGGGTTGTAGATGAATGTCCAAAAAATGAGATAGTCTACTAGATACTGAGTCTATCCCTGCCACTATGGGTCTTCCCGGGGGGTTATTCACATCTTTGTGTACCTTTGGCAGAAAATAAAATACCGGTATTTTTGGATGTTTAATGTTTAAAAAAACGTATTCTTTTTCATTAAGGATTTCGAGATCTTTGCCTTTATTAAAAAAGTTTAAAAATAGTTCATTAATATCTTTATTAGGATTATAATTGAGTTTTTTATATGTCTGTTCATCTGCTAGTATCCTTTCGGCTTCTCTACAATATGATTCCTTGGACATTAAAATTATCCCCCCTCCCTTATCTGCTGGCTTTATCACAAGGTTAGTGTCTGATTTTAAATCTTTAAATGCTTTTCTTTCCTGAACAGTAAGATTATTATTAAAATTATCCCTTTTTTCTAATTTTTTTATTTCAGTTAATACCATTGTCTCAAATGTCACCATTTTTTCCGAGACCATTTGTTTAGGATAAAAAGATGATTTTTCTTTTAATTTGGTATGTCTTAGTTCTTCTTCTTGATTATATTGGGTTTCTATTGGATTTTTCATAAAAAACTTTTTCAAACAAATATTTCTTTTAAATTTATTCAAATCTATATAAAATTCAAATTGATTTAAGGGTTTGTTTGGTGCAAATTTTAGTCCTTTTGCTAACACTCTCTTATGATGTTCGGTTAGGGTTTTTTGACTTAAATTAAAAATGCCTTTTATGGGATTAGGCTTCTCTGTATTCGCTCTCTTTTTTCTTTTTTGGATAAGTTTACCTCCTCTGGTTCCTCTACACTTGAATTCCTCCGTCTTTTGTATGGAGTCAAAGTGTTTGGGATATTTTCTCTTTTGTACCTCTCTTTTCCCTTGCTCTTCCAAAAATCCTGATCTTCAAACTCGTCTAGAACTTGGAATCTATTGCTGGTGGCTAGGGGCTCATCATTTCTGTAATAGGTGGGTCTTTTGTATGGGGTCCTCTCTCTATTCTCTCTTCTATTATTTCTCTCTTTTTGTCTTCCTTCCTCAAATCTGTTGCTCTCTCTGTTTCTTTCCCTTGACTGTTCGTTGTACATAGATCTCTTTTTGTAATCATTTTTTTCCCATAATTTTTCTCTATACGTAGATTTCCTTCCTTCTCTTTCTCCCCAGTAATTGTCCCTATTTCTGAAATTCTGTATCCTGGGTTTAAAGTTGTCCCAGTTTCTAGTCGGGTTTTGTTCGTAGTTTGTCCTATAGTTGTAGGGTTTATAATCCCTATATTTTACATGGACCCTATTTTCTATATTCTCTCTTTGATTATATGAGGTGGTCCTCTGGTTCAATGGTTCCTTTGGATTCTCTCTTATTTCTGGATCTTTATTTTGATGATTGTATTTGGAGAATGTTCTAACCTGTTTCGTCTTATAGTCCTTAATATCTCTTAAATATTTGCTTTTTTTTGTATTGATAATTTCTTTCTCCAATATATCTAGATTTTCTTTTATCTCTTGTGTCATATTATCGAATTGTTCTTGATTTAGTTTATTAAGGATAGCATTTTGATTTTTATTAATCTCCAGATCTAGTTCTTTTAAATACTCTTTTCTTCTTTTTATGATCAGGTTCATGGAGGTTATGGAAAAGTTTTCCAACATACAGTTCCACTCCTCCATAAAGCTTTCGACTTCTTTATCAAATGTTGGAGTTTTGAAGTATCTTAAACCCCTAGGAGTTATACCTTCTTTCAAATATTTCTCCAATGTGGCTATCTCCCATTTTATTTTTAATTCCTTTTGTAACAGTTTTTCTAATTGTTCATCATTGTATGTTATTTTTTGTCTAATACATTGTGGGTCTGTCCATTTAGCTATTTCTGTTTCCATATCTAGATAGGTTTTATTCCTTGTGTCGAAAAGTGACATATTTAATCTAAAAGCAGCTAAGTACGAAAAGTAAAAAGATAAGAAAAATTACCACAATTCAAATGTAAAAACAAGGGGGGTGTACTAGCGCTAATTTTAGTGAATGTGACAAAGTGAACAAGCTGCTTCAACTTCAAATTCTTATCTTTATACAATAGTGGAAAAAGTGAAACGTGAAGTGAAGCGCTGATATTTTAAACAATGTGAGGTATAAAAATGCAAGGATAATACCTTAAATTCATACATACAGGTCCATAAGTGTCATATAGTACCTTAAAATAAAACACAAATAAAGCAAAATAGTGTATCCTGTGATATACAAAAAAGGGTATATAAAATATATAGATTTCCCACTCACACTTTCGAGAGCTAATAGATATAGCTCAATAAAATAGCCTGTAGGATCCGTAAAGGCGATCCTAATCCCTTCTTTTGGTGGGAATTCTTCCTCTTCCTTGGTCTCTAAAATCAGGAGAGGTATATGGTGCAGTACCTTAGATAAAAGCTTTCAAAAGGATAAAATAAAATGGGTACTTACAAACCCAGAGCCTTCCAAATCGGCTCTGATCAGGAGCATATGTGGTTAAGGACCACAAACCTTCTTTGTTCTAATAAAAGTAGCAGGAACAATGCCAGTAGTGTTTAAAAAATATTATAAATACTTTATTACATAAAACTATATAACATATAAAAACACTTTACTAGGCATTAAAAAAGTCCAATTTCCATGAAGACAAATAATCTCCAACTTCCCAGGACGCGTTTCGCTGTAGTAGCTTCCTCAACTGGATATTCAAAAAATGGAAAAGTCTTCATTTTCCTCCTTGGACCTGTTCCTGCTTTTATACAACTCCATAAATCCGTGTTATCAGTCCGGCTTGTAAATTCGCGGGCTATCTCCATGGTGACGGTGACGCCCTGCGTTCCAAGCCTCACTTTCAGTTCTTTCTCGTGGTTCCGCCATCACTTCCGGTCACGTGGGGGTATGCCGATACGTCATGCGTTCCAAATTTGCGGTTCATTGGGATCGTATTTCCGGTAAAACATAATATATGAGTAAACCATAAAAGAGAAAACCGTACTGTCCCTTAATCATAACTGTATATAATCATTATATAAAGTGATTAAATTATTTCCTTATTATCATATATCTATAGATAGAAGAATAATATTTATGGACAAGGGAATACTTATATGTGCAATATAATCAAGTGTTCAAAGGCTAGTATAATCGTATATTCTTTTTATAAAAAAAAGAGAGAGCAAATCGTTTCTTATTCCAGCATATCTTTGTAGATAAAAACGTAGTATATAGAGGTTAAGGTGTGATTCTACATACTTACTATTAAAAGAATAGTATAAAATTCTGTTTTATAAGCATAAAACGAATCGTAAACTCAAACTTATTTTTAAAATATTAAGAACTGTATATAAACATAGTGCCATCTGAATAAAAAATAAACTTAAAAAGAATTGAAAAATAGATGAAAATCTAACTTTAAAATTCTATTTTAAAAAATGGCACATCTCGAAATCTGTGTTAAGACCATAGGGAATCAGTGTATTTAATTTAAAAATCCATTCCATTTCTTTTCTGCTCAATTTAGTATCAAAATCCCCTCCTCTCCAATCTTTTTCTAGTTTTTTTATTCCCAAGAATTTTGTGTTTTTCATCTCACAGTTATGGTGCATTTTATAATGAGCAGAGACACTGTGATTTTCAAAACCTTTGACTATGTTCCTCCCATGTTCTTCAATTCGAATATGTAACGCCCTTGTGGTTTTCCCAACGTATTGTAAACCACAAGGGCATATCATTAAATATATAAGATTATTTGAGTGGCACGTCAGAAATTCTTTAATTTGATACTCCGTTCCCTCTCTGCTTAGAAATTTTTTTTAATGTGTCTTTTCCTATTTGCGGTCCTCTTACAGGCCAAACAATATCCACACCCAAAGAAACCTTTTTCCGTATTTAAAAAAGTGTTGGTTGTTCTCTTTTCTTTTATGAAACTTGATGTAAGAGCGGTACGGAGATTTCCAACTCCTCTATGTATGAAACGGGGCTTTTCTGGGAGAAATGTTTTGGCAATAGGGTCTTGTAACAGAATGGGCCAGAATCTTGAAATTATTTTTCTAACTTTGTAGTTATCAGTACTAAAGTTACATACAAAAGGTATATCTTTAAAATTCTCTTCTTTTTTCCCTTTATATTTTAGTAAACTACCCCTTTCTATTTCCTTTACCTGCTTCCTATCATTTTCTAATTTTTCTTCTTCATATCCTTTCTCCAAAAAGTCTCGTTTAATTTTATTTGATTGGATTTCAAATGTTTTTGAGTCAGTGCAATTTCGCCGTATACGAAGGAATTGGCCTTTAGGAGCGTTTTCAAGCCATGGGGAAAAGTGGCAGCTGTCCCTTCCTATGTAGCTATTAGCTTCTACTGTTTTAAAATTATTTTTAGTTTTTATTTCATTGTCCTCTATATATATATATGTAGATCCAAAAATATGATCTCTGATTTGCTCCAATTATTTGTGAGTTTTATTCCCCATGTGTTAGTATTTAAATAGTTTAAAAATTCGATCAGATCGCTTTCCTCTCCTTCCCATATGAAAAAAATGTCATCAATGTACCGGCCATAGGTAACCAAGTTCCGCCTCCAGCCATGCTGCCCATATATAAATGACTCTTCCCAATGGGCCATAAATAAATTTGCATAGCTGGGGGCGAACTTGGTTCCCATGGCCGTTCCATTTACCTGGAGAAAAAACTCCTCTCGATACCAGAAAAAATTATTTTTGAGAATGAGGTCTATTCCTTCCAAAATATATTCTCTCTTTATTTCCATTAAGTCTGAAGAATTGTTTAAAAAGAACTTTACTGCATTCTGTCCATAGGAATGGGGGATGTTGCTATAAAGTGCGGTGACATCACTGGTAACTAAAAACCGGTCTGAATTCCAAGTGCATTCTTTTAAAATATTTAAAATGGTGATTGTATCTTTTATATATGAGGTAGTTGTTTTAACAAGGGGTTGTAGATGAATGTCCAAAAAATGAGATAGTCTACTAGATACTGAGTCTATCCCTGCCACTATGGGTCTTCCCGGGGGGTTATTCACATCTTTGTGTACCTTTGGCAGAAAATAAAATACCGGTATTTTTGGATGTTTAATGTTTAAAAAAACGTATTCTTTTTCATTAAGGATTTCGAGATCTTTGCCTTTATTAAAAAAGTTTAAAAATAGTTCATTAATATCTTTATTAGGATTATAATTGAGTTTTTTATATGTCTGTTCATCTGCTAGTATCCTTTCGGCTTCTCTACAATATGATTCCTTGGACATTAAAATTATCCCCCCTCCCTTATCTGCTGGCTTTATCACAAGGTTAGTGTCTGATTTTAAATCTTTAAATGCTTTTCTTTCCTGAACAGTAAGATTATTATTAAAATTATCCCTTTTTTCTAATTTTTTTATTTCAGTTAATACCATTGTCTCAAATGTCACCATTTTTTCCGAGACCATTTGTTTAGGATAAAAAGATGATTTTTCTTTTAATTTGGTATGTCTTAGTTCTTCTTCTTGATTATATTGGGTTTCTATTGGATTTTTCATAAAAAACTTTTTCAAACAAATATTTCTTTTAAATTTATTCAAATCTATATAAAATTCAAATTGATTTAAGGGTTTGTTTGGTGCAAATTTTAGTCCTTTTGCTAACACTCTCTTATGATGTTCGGTTAGGGTTTTTTGACTTAAATTAAAAATGCCTTTTATGGGATTAGGCTTCTCTGTATTCGCTCTCTTTTTTCTTTTTTGGATAAGTTTACCTCCTCTGGTTCCTCTACACTTGAATTCCTCCGTCTTTTGTATGGAGTCAAAGTGTTTGGGATATTTTCTCTTTTGTACCTCTCTTTTCCCTTGCTCTTCCAAAAATCCTGATCTTCAAACTCGTCTAGAACTTGGAATCTATTGCTGGTGGCTAGGGGCTCATCATTTCTGTAATAGGTGGGTCTTTTGTATGGGGTCCTCTCTCTATTCTCTCTTCTATTATTTCTCTCTTTTTGTCTTCCTTCCTCAAATCTGTTGCTCTCTCTGTTTCTTTCCCTTGACTGTTCGTTGTACATAGATCTCTTTTTGTAATCATTTTTTTCCCATAATTTTTCTCTATACGTAGATTTCCTTCCTTCTCTTTCTCCCCAGTAATTGTCCCTATTTCTGAAATTCTGTATCCTGGGTTTAAAGTTGTCCCAGTTTCTAGTCGGGTTTTGTTCGTAGTTTGTCCTATAGTTGTAGGGTTTATAATCCCTATATTTTACATGGACCCTATTTTCTATATTCTCTCTTTGATTATATGAGGTGGTCCTCTGGTTCAATGGTTCCTTTGGATTCTCTCTTATTTCTGGATCTTTATTTTGATGATTGTATTTGGAGAATGTTCTAACCTGTTTCGTCTTATAGTCCTTAATATCTCTTAAATATTTGCTTTTTTTTGTATTGATAATTTCTTTCTCCAATATATCTAGATTTTCTTTTATCTCTTGTGTCATATTATCGAATTGTTCTTGATTTAGTTTATTAAGGATAGCATTTTGATTTTTATTAATCTCCAGATCTAGTTCTTTTAAATACTCTTTTCTTCTTTTTATGATCAGGTTCATGGAGGTTATGGAAAAGTTTTCCAACATACAGTTCCACTCCTCCATAAAGCTTTCGACTTCTTTATCAAATGTTGGAGTTTTGAAGTATCTTAAACCCCTAGGAGTTATACCTTCTTTCAAATATTTCTCCAATGTGGCTATCTCCCATTTTATTTTTAATTCCTTTTGTAACAGTTTTTCTAATTGTTCATCATTGTATGTTATTTTTTGTCTAATACATTGTGGGTCTGTCCATTTAGCTATTTCTGTTTCCATATCTAGATAGGTTTTATTCCTTGTGTCGAAAAGTGACATATTTAATCTAAAAGCAGCTAAGTACGAAAAGTAAAAAGATAAGAAAAATTACCACAATTCAAATGTAAAAACAAGGGGGGTGTACTAGCGCTAATTTTAGTGAATGTGACAAAGTGAACAAGCTGCTTCAACTTCAAATTCTTATCTTTATACAATAGTGGAAAAAGTGAAACGTGAAGTGAAGCGCTGATATTTTAAACAATGTGAGGTATAAAAATGCAAGGATAATACCTTAAATTCATACATACAGGTCCATAAGTGTCATATAGTACCTTAAAATAAAACACAAATAAAGCAAAATAGTGTATCCTGTGATATACAAAAAAGGGTATATAAAATATATAGATTTCCCACTCACACTTTCGAGAGCTAATAGATATAGCTCAATAAAATAGCCTGTAGGATCCGTAAAGGCGATCCTAATCCCTTCTTTTGGTGGGAATTCTTCCTCTTCCTTGGTCTCTAAAATCAGGAGAGGTATATGGTGCAGTACCTTAGATAAAAGCTTTCAAAAGGATAAAATAAAATGGGTACTTACAAACCCAGAGCCTTCCAAATCGGCTCTGATCAGGAGCATATGTGGTTAAGGACCACAAACCTTCTTTGTTCTAATAAAAGTAGCAGGAACAATGCCAGTAGTGTTTAAAAAATATTATAAATACTTTATTACATAAAACTATATAACATATAAAAACACTTTACTAGGCATTAAAAAAGTCCAATTTCCATGAAGACAAATAATCTCCAACTTCCCAGGACGCGTTTCGCTGTAGTAGCTTCCTCAACTGGATATTCAAAAAATGGAAAAGTCTTCATTTTCCTCCTTGGACCTGTTCCTGCTTTTATACAACTCCATAAATCTGTGTTATCAGTCCGGCTTGTAAATTCGCGGGCTATCTCCATGGTGACGGTGACGCCCTGCGTTCCAAGCCTCACTTTCAGTTCTTTCTCGTGGTTCCGCCATCACTTCCGGTCACGTGGGGGTATGCCGATACGTCATGCGTTCCAAATTTGCGGTTCATTGGGATCGTATTTCCGGTAAAACATAATATATGAGTAAACCATAAAAGAGAAAACCGTACTGTCCCTTAATCATAACTGTATATAATCATTATATAAAGTGATTAAATTATTTCCTTATTATCATATATCTATAGATAGAAGAATAATATTTATGGACAAGGGAATACTTATATGTGCAATATAATCAAGTGTTCAAAGGCTAGTATAATCGTATATTCTTTTTATAAAAAAAAGAGAGAGCAAATCGTTTCTTATTCCAGCATATCTTTGTAGATAAAAACGTAGTATATAGAGGTTAAGGTGTGATTCTACATACTTACTATTAAAAGAATAGTATAAAATTCTGTTTTATAAGCATAAAACGAATCGTAAACTCAAACTTATTTTTAAAATATTAAGAACTGTATATAAACATAGTGCCATCTGAATAAAAAATAAACTTAAAAAGAATTGAAAAATAGATGAAAATCTAACTTTAAAATTCTATTTTAAAAAATGGCACATCTCGAAATCTGTGTTAAGACCATAGGGAATCAGTGTATTTAATTTAAAAATCCATTCCATTTCTTTTCTGCTCAATTTAGTATCAAAATCCCCTCCTCTCCAATCTTTTTCTAGTTTTTTTATTCCCAAGAATTTTGTGTTTTTCATCTCACAGTTATGGTGCATTTTATAATGAGCAGAGACACTGTGATTTTCAAAACCTTTGACTATGTTCCTCCCATGTTCTTCAATTCGAATATGTAACGCCCTTGTGGTTTTCCCAACGTATTGTAAACCACAAGGGCATATCATTAAATATATAAGATTATTTGAGTGGCACGTCAGAAATTCTTTAATTTGATACTCCGTTCCCTCTCTGCTTAGAAAAATTTTTTAATGTGTCTTTTCCTATTTGCGGTCCTCTTACAGGCCAAACAATATCCACACCCAAAGAAACCTTTTTCCGTATTTAAAAAAGTGTTGGTTGTTCTCTTTTCTTTTATGAAACTTGATGTAAGAGCGGTACGGAGATTTCCAACTCCTCTATGTATGAAACGGGGCTTTTCTGGGAGAAATGTTTTGGCAATAGGGTCTTGTAACAGAATGGGCCAGAATCTTGAAATTATTTTTCTAACTTTGTAGTTATCAGTACTAAAGTTACATACAAAAGGTATATCTTTAAAATTCTCTTCTTTTTTCCCTTTATATTTTAGTAAACTACCCCTTTCTATTTCCTTTACCTGCTTCCTATCATTTTCTAATTTTTCTTCTTCATATCCTTTCTCCAAAAAGTCTCGTTTAATTTTATTTCATTGGATTTCAAATGTTTTTGAGTCAGTGCAATTTCGCCGTATACGAAGGAATTGGCCTTTAGGAGCATTTTCAAGCCATGGGGAAAAGTGGCAGCTGTCCCTTCCTATGTAGCTATTAGCTTCTACTGTTTTAAAATTATTTTTAGTTTTCATTTCATTGTCCTCTATATATATATATGTAGATCCAAAAATATGATCTCTGATTTGCTCCAATTATTTGTGAGTTTTATTCCCCATGTGTTAGTATTTAAATAGTTTAAAAATTCGATCAGATCGCTTTCCTCTCCTTCCCATATGAAAAAAATGTCATCAATGTACCGGCCATAGGTAACCAAGTTCCGCCTCCAGCCATGCTGCCCATATATAAATGACTCTTCCCAATGGGCCATAAATAAATTTGCATAGCTGGGGGCGAACTTGGTTCCCATGGCCGTTCCATTTACCTGGAGAAAAAACTCCTCTCCATACCAGAAAAAATTATTTTTGAGAATGAGGTCTATTCCTTCCAAAATATATTCTCTCTTTATTTCCATTAAGTCTGAAGAATTGTTTAAAAAGAACTTTACTGCATTCTGTCCATAGGAATGGGGGATGTTGCTATAAAGTGCGGTGACATCACTGGTAACTAAAAACCGGTCTGAATTCCAAGTGCATTCTTTTAAAATATTTAAAATGGTGATTGTATCTTTTATATATGAGGTAGTTGTTTTAACAAGGGGTTGTAGATGAATGTCCAAAAAATGAGATAGTCTACTAGATACTGAGTCTATCCCTGCCACTATGGGTCTTCCCGGGGGGTTATTCACATCTTTGTGTACCTTTGGCAGAAAATAAAATACCGGTATTTTTGGATGTTTAATGTTTAAAAAAACGTATTCTTTTTCATTAAGGATTTCGAGATCTTTGCCTTTATTAAAAAAGTTTAAAAATAGTTCATTAATATCTTTATTAGGATTATAATTGAGTTTTTTATATGTCTGTTCATCTGCTAGTATCCTTTCGGCTTCTCTACAATATGATTCCTTGGACATTAAAATTATCCCCCCTCCCTTATCTGCTGGCTTTATCACAAGGTTAGTGTCTGATTTTAAATCTTTAAATGCTTTTCTTTCCTGAACAGTAAGATTATTATTAAAATTATCCCTTTTTTCTAATTTTTTTTATTTCAGTTAATACCATTGTCTCAAATGTCACCATTTTTTCCGAGACCATTTGTTTAGGATAAAAAGATGATTTTTCTTTTAATTTGGTATGTCTTAGTTCTTCTTCTTGATTATATTGGGTTTCTATTGGATTTTTCATAAAAAACTTTTTCAAACAAATATTTCTTTTAAATTTATTCAAATCTATATAAAATTCAAATTGATTTAAGGGTTTGTTTGGTGCAAATTTTAGTCCTTTTGCTAACACTCTCTTATGATGTTCGGTTAGGGTTTTTTGACTTAAATTAAAAATGCCTTTTATGGGATTAGGCTTCTCTGTATTCGCTCTCTTTTTTCTTTTTTGGATAAGTTTACCTCCTCTGGTTCCTCTACACTTGAATTCCTCCGTCTTTTGTATGGAGTCAAAGTGTTTGGGATATTTTCTCTTTTGTACCTCTCTTTTCCCTTGCTCTTCCAAAAATCCTGATCTTCAAACTCGTCTAGAACTTGGAATCTATTGCTGGTGGCTAGGGGCTCATCATTTCTGTAATAGGTGGGTCTTTTGTATGGGGTCCTCTCTCTATTCTCTCTTCTATTATTTCTCTCTTTTTGTCTTCCTTCCTCAAATCTGTTGCTCTCTCTGTTTCTTTCCCTTGACTGTTCGTTGTACATAGATCTCTTTTTGTAATCATTTTTTTCCCATAATTTTTCTCTATACGTAGATTTCCTTCCTTCTCTTTCTCCCCAGTAATTGTCCCTATTTCTGAAATTCTGTATCCTGGGTTTAAAGTTGTCCCAGTTTCTAGTCGGGTTTTGTTCGTAGTTTGTCCTATAGTTGTAGGGTTTATAATCCCTATATTTTACATGGACCCTATTTTCTATATTCTCTCTTTGATTATATGAGGTGGTCCTCTGGTTCAATGGTTCCTTTGGATTCTCTCTTATTTCTGGATCTTTATTTTGATGATTGTATTTGGAGAATGTTCTAACCTGTTTCGTCTTATAGTCCTTAATATCTCTTAAATATTTGCTTTTTTTTGTATTGATAATTTCTTTCTCCAATATATCTAGATTTTCTTTTATCTCTTGTGTCATATTATCGAATTGTTCTTGATTTAGTTTATTAAGGATAGCATTTTGATTTTTATTAATCTCCAGATCTAGTTCTTTTAAATACTCTTTTCTTCTTTTTATGATCAGGTTCATGGAGGTTATGGAAAAGTTTTCCAACATACAGTTCCACTCCTCCATAAAGCTTTCGACTTCTTTATCAAATGTTGGAGTTTTGAAGTATCTTAAACCCCTAGGAGTTATACCTTCTTTCAAATATTTCTCCAATGTGGCTATCTCCCATTTTATTTTTAATTCCTTTTGTAACAGTTTTTCTAATTGTTCATCATTGTATGTTATTTTTTGTCTAATACATTGTGGGTCTGTCCATTTAGCTATTTCTGTTTCCATATCTAGATAGGTTTTATTCCTTGTGTCGAAAAGTGACATATTTAATCTAAAAGCAGCTAAGTACGAAAAGTAAAAAGATAAGAAAAATTACCACAATTCAAATGTAAAAACAAGGGGGGTGTACTAGCGCTAATTTTAGTGAATGTGACAAAGTGAACAAGCTGCTTCAACTTCAAATTCTTATCTTTATACAATAGTGGAAAAAGTGAAACGTGAAGTGAAGCGCTGATATTTTAAACAATGTGAGGTATAAAAATGCAAGGATAATACCTTAAATTCATACATACAGGTCCATAAGTGTCATATAGTACCTTAAAATAAAACACAAATAAAGCAAAATAGTGTATCCTGTGATATACAAAAAAGGGTATATAAAATATATAGATTTCCCACTCACACTTTCGAGAGCTAATAGATATAGCTCAATAAAATAGCCTGTAGGATCCGTAAAGGCGATCCTAATCCCTTCTTTTGGTGGGAATTCTTCCTCTTCCTTGGTCTCTAAAATCAGGAGAGGTATATGGTGCAGTACCTTAGATAAAAGCTTTCAAAAGGATAAAATAAAATGGGTACTTACAAACCCAGAGCCTTCCAAATCGGCTCTGATCAGGCGCATATGTGGTTAAGGACCACAAACCTTCTTTGTTCTAATAAAAGTAGCAGGAACAATGCCAGTAGTGTTTAAAAAATATTATAAATACTTTATTACATAAAACTATATAACATATAAAAACACTTTACTAGGCATTAAAAAAGTCCAATTTCCATGAAGACAAATAATCTCCAACTTCCCAGGACGCGTTTCGCTGTAGTAGCTTCCTCAACTGGATATTCAAAAAATGGAAAAGTCTTCATTTTCCTCCTTGGACCTGTTCCTGCTTTTATACAACTCCAAAAATCCGTGTTATCAGTCCGGCTTGTAAATTCACGGGCTATCTCCATGGTGACGGTGACGCCCTGCCCTGCGTTCCAAGCCTCACTTTCAGTTCTTTCTCGTGGTTCCGCCATCACTTCCGGTCACGTGGGGGTATGCCGATACGTCATGCGTTCCAAATTTGCGGTTCATTGGGATCGTATTTCCGGTAAAACATAATATATGAGTAAACCATAAAAGAGAAAACCGTACTGTCCCTTAATCATAACTGTATATAATCATTATATAAAGTGATTAAATTATTTCCTTATTATCATATATCTATAGATAGAAGAATAATATTTATGGACAAGGGAATACTTATATGTGCAATATAATCAAGTGTTCAAAGGCTAGTATAATCGTATATTCTTTTTATAAAAAAAGAGAGAGCAAATCGTTTCTTATTCCAGCATATCTTTGTAGATAAAAACGTAGTATATAGAGGTTAAGGTGTGATTCTACATACTTACTATTAAAAGAATAGTATAAAATTCTGTTTTATAAGCATAAAACGAATCGTAAACTCAAACTTATTTTTAAAATATTAAGAACTGTATATAAACATAGTGCCATCTGAATAAAAAATAAACTTAAAAAGAATTGAAAAATAGATGAAAATCTAACTTTAAAATTCTATTTTAAAAAATGGCACATCTCGAAATCTGTGTTAAGACCATAGGGAATCAGTGTATTTAATTTAAAAATCCATTCCATTTCTTTTCTGCTCAATTTAGTATCAAAATCCCCTCCTCTCCAATCTTTTTCTAGTTTTTTTATTCCCAAGAATTTTGTGTTTTTCATCTCACAGTTATGGTGCATTTTATAATGAGCAGAGACACTGTGATTTTCAAAACCTTTGACTATGTTCCTCCCATGTTCTTCAATTCGAATATGTAACGCCCTTGTGGTTTTCCCAACGTATTGTAAACCACAAGGGCATATCATTAAATATATAAGATTATTTGAGTGGCACGTCAGAAATTCTTTAATTTGATACTCCGTTCCCTCTCTGCTTAGAAAATTTTTTTAATGTGTCTTTTCCTATTTGCGGTCCTCTTACAGGCCAAACAATATCCACACCCAAAGAAACCTTTTTCCGTATTTAAAAAAGTGTTGGTTGTTCTCTTTTCTTTTATGAAACTTGATGTAAGAGCGGTACGGAGATTTCCAACTCCTCTATGTATGAAACGGGGCTTTTCTGGGAGAAATGTTTTGGCAATAGGGTCTTGTAACAGAATGGGCCAGAATCTTGAAATTATTTTTCTAACTTTGTAGTTATCAGTACTAAAGTTACATACAAAAGGTATATCTTTAAAATTCTCTTCTTTTTTCCCTTTATATTTTAGTAAACTACCCCTTTCTATTTCCTTTACCTGCTTCCTATCATTTTCTAATTTTTCTTCTTCATATCCTTTCTCCAAAAAGTCTCGTTTAATTTTATTTGATTGGATTTCAAATGTTTTTGAGTCAGTGCAATTTCGCCGTATACGAAGGAATTGGCCTTTAGGAGCGTTTTCAAGCCATGGGGAAAAGTGGCAGCTGTCCCTTCCTATGTAGCTATTAGCTTCTACTGTTTAAAAATTTTTTTTAGTTTTTATTTCATTGTCCTCTATATACATATGTAGATCCAAAAATATGATCTCTGATTTGCTCCAATTATTTGTGAGTTTTATTCCCCATGTGTTAGTATTTAAATAGTTTAAAAATTCGATCAGATCGCTTTCCTCTCCTTCCCATATGAAAAAAATGTCATCAATGTACCGGCCATAGGTAACCAAGTTCCGCCTCCAGCCATGCTGCCCATATATACATGACTCTTCCCAATGGGCCATAAATAAATTTGCATAGCTGGGGGCGAACTTGGTTCCCATGGCCGTTCCATTTACCTGGAGAAAAAACTCCTCTCGATACCAGAAAAAATTATTTTTGAGAATGAGGTCTATTCCTTCCAAAATATATTCTCTCTTTATTTCCATTAAGTCTGAAGAATTGTTTAAAAAGAACTTTACTGCATTCTGTCCATAGGAATGGGGGATGTTGCTATAAAGTGCGGTGACATCACTGGTAACTAAAAACCGGTCTGAATTCCAAGTGCATTCTTTTAAAATATTTAAAATGGTGATTGTATCTTTTATATATGAGGTAGTTGTTTTAACAAGGGGTTGTAGATGAATGTCCAAAAAATGAGATAGTCTACTAGATACTGAGTCTATCCCTGCCACTATGGGTCTTCCCGGGGGGTTATTCACATCTTTGTGTACCTTTGGCAGAAAATAAAATACCGGTATTTTTGGATGTTTAATGTTTAAAAAAACGTATTCTTTTTCATTAAGGATTTCGAGATCTTTGCCTTTATTAAAAAAGTTTAAAAATAGTTCATTAATATCTTTATTAGGATTATAATTGAGTTTTTTATATGTCTGTTCATCTGCTAGTATCCTTTCGGCTTCTCTACAATATGATTCCTTGGACATTAAAATTATCCCCCCTCCCTTATCTGCTGGCTTTATCACAAGGTTAGTGTCTGATTTTAAATCTTTAAATGCTTTTCTTTCCTGAGCAGTAAGATTATTATTAAAATTATCCCTTTTTTCTAATTTTTTTATTTCAGTTAATACCATTGTCTCAAATGTCACCATTTTTTCCGAGACCATTTGTTTAGGATAAAAAGATGATTTTTCTTTTAATTTGGTATGTCTTAGTTCTTCTTCTTGATTATATTGGGTTTCTATTGGATTTTTCATAAAAAACTTTTTCAAACAAATATTTCTTTTAAATTTATTCAAATCTATATAAAATTCAAATTGATTTAAGGGTTTGGTGCAAATTTTAGTCCTTTTGCTAACACTCTCTTATGATGTTCGGTTAGGGTTTTTTGACTTAAATTAAAAATGCCTTTTATGGGATTAGGCTTCTCTGTATTCGCTCTCTTTTTTCTTTTTTGGATAAGTTTACCTCCTCTGGTTCCTCTACACTTGAATTCCTCCGTCTTTTGTATGGAGTCAAAGTGTTTGGGATATTTTCTCTTTTGTACCTCTCTTTTCCCTTGCTCTTCCAAAAATCCTGATCTTCAAACTCGTCTAGAACTTGGAATCTATTGCTGGTGGCTAGGGGCTCATCATTTCTGTAATAGGTGGGTCTTTTGTATGGGGTCCTCTCTCTATTCTCTCTTCTATTATTTCTCTCTTTTTGTCTTCCTTCCTCAAATCTGTTGCTCTCTCTGTTTCTTTCCCTTGACTGTTCGTTGTACATAGATCTCTTTTTGTAATCATTTTTTTCCCATAATTTTTCTCTATACGTAGATTTCCTTCCTTCTCTTTCTCCCCAGTAATTGTCCCTATTTCTGAAATTCTGTATCCTGGGTTTAAAGTTGTCCCAGTTTCTAGTCGGGTTTTGTTCGTAGTTTGTCCTATAGTTGTAGGGTTTATAATCCCTATATTTTACATGGACCCTATTTTCTATATTCTCTCTTTGATTATATGAGGTGGTCCTCTGGTTCAATGGTTCCTTTGGATTCTCTCTTATTTCTGGATCTTTATTTTGATGATTGTATTTGGAGAATGTTCTAACCTGTTTCGTCTTATAGTCCTTAATATCTCTTAAATATTTGCTTTTTTTTGTATTGATAATTTCTTTCTCCAATATATCTAGATTTTCTTTTATCTCTTGTGTCATATTATCGAATTGTTCTTGATTTAGTTTATTAAGGATAGCATTTTGATTTTTATTAATCTCCAGATCTAGTTCTTTTAAATACTCTTTTCTTCTTTTTATGATCAGGTTCATGGAGGTTATGGAAAAGTTTTCCAACATACAGTTCCACTCCTCCATAAAGCTTTCGACTTCTTTATCAAATGTTGGAGTTTTGAAGTATCTTAAACCCCTAGGAGTTATACCTTCTTTCAAATATTTCTCCAATGTGGCTATCTCCCATTTTATTTTTAATTCCTTTTGTAACAGTTTTTCTAATTGTTCATCATTGTATGTTATTTTTTGTCTAATACATTGTGGGTCTGTCCATTTAGCTATTTCTGTTTCCATATCTAGATAGGTTTTATTCCTTGTGTCGAAAAGTGACATATTTAATCTAAAAGCAGCTAAGTACGAAAAGTAAAAAGATAAGAAAAATTACCACAATTCAAATGTAAAAACAAGGGGGGTGTACTAGCGCTAATTTTAGTGAATGTGACAAAGTGAACAAGCTGCTTCAACTTCAAATTCTTATCTTTATACAATAGTGGAAAAAGTGAAACGTGAAGTGAAGCGCTGATATTTTAAACAATGTGAGGTATAAAAATGCAAGGATAATACCTTAAATTCATACATACAGGTCCATAAGTGTCATATAGTACCTTAAAATAAAACACAAATAAAGCAAAATAGTGTATCCTGTGATATACAAAAAAGGGTATATAAAATATATAGATTTCCCACTCACACTTTCGAGAGCTAATAGATATAGCTCAATAAAATAGCCTGTAGGATCCGTAAAGGCGATCCTAATCCCTTCTTTTGGTGGGAATTCTTCCTCTTCCTTGGTCTCTAAAATCAGGAGAGGTATATGGTGCAGTACCTTAGATAAAAGCTTTCAAAAGGATAAAATAAAATGGGTACTTACAAACCCAGAGCCTTCCAAATCGGCTCTGATCAGGCGCATATGTGGTTAAGGACCACAAACCTTCTTTGTTCTAATAAAAGTAGCAGGAACAATGCCAGTAGTGTTTAAAAAATATTATAAATACTTTATTACATAAAACTATATAACATATAAAAACACTTTACTAGGCATTAAAAAAGTCCAATTTCCATGAAGACAAATAATCTCCAACTTCCCAGGACGCGTTTCGCTGTAGTAGCTTCCTCAACTGGATATTCAAAAAATGGAAAAGTCTTCATTTTCCTCCTTGGACCTGTTCCTGCTTTTATACAACTCCATAAATCCGTGTTATCAGTCCGGCTTGTAAATTCACGGGCTATCTCCATGGTGACGGTGACGCCCTGCCCTGCGTTCCAAGCCTCACTTTCAGTTCTTTCTCGTGGTTCCGCCATCACTTCCGGTCACGTGGGGGTATGCCGATACGTCATGCGTTCCAAATTTGCGGTTCATTGGGATCGTATTTCCGGTAAAACATAATATATGAGTAAACCATAAAAGAGAAAACCGTACTGTCCCTTAATCATAACTGTATATAATCATTATATAAAGTGATTAAATTATTTCCTTATTATCATATATCTATAGATAGAAGAATAATATTTATGGACAAGGGAATACTTATATGTGCAATATAATCAAGTGTTCAAAGGCTAGTATAATCGTATATTCTTTTTATAAAAAAAGAGAGAGCAAATCGTTTCTTATTCCAGCATATCTTTGTAGATAAAAACGTAGTATATAGAGGTTAAGGTGTGATTCTACATACTTACTATTAAAAGAATAGTATAAAATTCTGTTTTATAAGCATAAAACGAATCGTAAACTCAAACTTATTTTTAAAATATTAAGAACTGTATATAAACATAGTGCCATCTGAATAAAAAATAAACTTAAAAAGAATTGAAAAATAGATGAAAATCTAACTTTAAAATTCTATTTTAAAAAATGGCACATCTCGAAATCTGTGTTAAGACCATAGGGAATCAGTGTATTTAATTTAAAAATCCATTCCATTTCTTTTCTGCTCAATTTAGTATCAAAATCCCCTCCTCTCCAATCTTTTTCTAGTTTTTTTATTCCCAAGAATTTTGTGTTTTTCATCTCACAGTTATGGTGCATTTTATAATGAGCAGAGACACTGTGATTTTCAAAACCTTTGACTATGTTCCTCCCATGTTCTTCAATTCGAATATGTAACGCCCTTGTGGTTTTCCCAACGTATTGTAAACCACAAGGGCATATCATTAAATATATAAGATTATTTGAGTGGCACGTCAGAAATTCTTTAATTTGATACTCCGTTCCCTCTCTGCTTAGAAAATTTTTTTAATGTGTCTTTTCCTATTTGCGGTCCTCTTACAGGCCAAACAATATCCACACCCAAAGAAACCTTTTTCCGTATTTAAAAAAGTGTTGGTTGTTCTCTTTTCTTTTATGAAACTTGATGTAAGAGCGGTACGGAGATTTCCAACTCCTCTATGTATGAAACGGGGCTTTTCTGGGAGAAATGTTTTGGCAATAGGGTCTTGTAACAGAATGGGCCAGAATCTTGAAATTATTTTTCTAACTTTGTAGTTATCAGTACTAAAGTTACATACAAAAGGTATATCTTTAAAATTCTCTTCTTTTTTCCCTTTATATTTTAGTAAACTACCCCTTTCTATTTCCTTTACCTGCTTCCTATCATTTTCTAATTTTTCTTCTTCATATCCTTTCTCCAAAAAGTCTCGTTTAATTTTATTTGATTGGATTTCAAATGTTTTTGAGTCAGTGCAATTTCGCCGTATACGAAGGAATTGGCCTTTAGGAGCGTTTTCAAGCCATGGGGAAAAGTGGCAGCTGTCCCTTCCTATGTAGCTATTAGCTTCTACTGTTTAAAAATTTTTTTTAGTTTTTATTTCATTGTCCTCTATATACATATGTAGATCCAAAAATATGATCTCTGATTTGCTCCAATTATTTGTGAGTTTTATTCCCCATGTGTTAGTATTTAAATAGTTTAAAAATTCGATCAGATCGCTTTCCTCTCCTTCCCATATGAAAAAAATGTCATCAATGTACCGGCCATAGGTAACCAAGTTCCGCCTCCAGCCATGCTGCCCATATATACATGACTCTTCCCAATGGGCCATAAATAAATTTGCATAGCTGGGGGCGAACTTGGTTCCCATGGCCGTTCCATTTACCTGGAGAAAAAACTCCTCTCGATACCAGAAAAAATTATTTTTGAGAATGAGGTCTATTCCTTCCAAAATATATTCTCTCTTTATTTCCATTAAGTCTGAAGAATTGTTTAAAAAGAACTTTACTGCATTCTGTCCATAGGAATGGGGGATGTTGCTATAAAGTGCGGTGACATCACTGGTAACTAAAAACCGGTCTGAATTCCAAGTGCATTCTTTTAAAATATTTAAAATGGTGATTGTATCTTTTATATATGAGGTAGTTGTTTTAACAAGGGGTTGTAGATGAATGTCCAAAAAATGAGATAGTCTACTAGATACTGAGTCTATCCCTGCCACTATGGGTCTTCCCGGGGGGTTATTCACATCTTTGTGTACCTTTGGCAGAAAATAAAATACCGGTATTTTTGGATGTTTAATGTTTAAAAAAACGTATTCTTTTTCATTAAGGATTTCGAGATCTTTGCCTTTATTAAAAAAGTTTAAAAATAGTTCATTAATATCTTTATTAGGATTATAATTGAGTTTTTTATATGTCTGTTCATCTGCTAGTATCCTTTCGGCTTCTCTACAATATGATTCCTTGGACATTAAAATTATCCCCCCTCCCTTATCTGCTGGCTTTATCACAAGGTTAGTGTCTGATTTTAAATCTTTAAATGCTTTTCTTTCCTGAGCAGTAAGATTATTATTAAAATTATCCCTTTTTTCTAATTTTTTTATTTCAGTTAATACCATTGTCTCAAATGTCACCATTTTTTCCGAGACCATTTGTTTAGGATAAAAAGATGATTTTTCTTTTAATTTGGTATGTCTTAGTTCTTCTTCTTGATTATATTGGGTTTCTATTGGATTTTTCATAAAAAACTTTTTCAAACAAATATTTCTTTTAAATTTATTCAAATCTATATAAAATTCAAATTGATTTAAGGGTTTGGTGCAAATTTTAGTCCTTTTGCTAACACTCTCTTATGATGTTCGGTTAGGGTTTTTTGACTTAAATTAAAAATGCCTTTTATGGGATTAGGCTTCTCTGTATTCGCTCTCTTTTTTCTTTTTTGGATAAGTTTACCTCCTCTGGTTCCTCTACACTTGAATTCCTCCGTCTTTTGTATGGAGTCAAAGTGTTTGGGATATTTTCTCTTTTGTACCTCTCTTTTCCCTTGCTCTTCCAAAAATCCTGATCTTCAAACTCGTCTAGAACTTGGAATCTATTGCTGGTGGCTAGGGGCTCATCATTTCTGTAATAGGTGGGTCTTTTGTATGGGGTCCTCTCTCTATTCTCTCTTCTATTATTTCTCTCTTTTTGTCTTCCTTCCTCAAATCTGTTGCTCTCTCTGTTTCTTTCCCTTGACTGTTCGTTGTACATAGATCTCTTTTTGTAATCATTTTTTTCCCATAATTTTTCTCTATACGTAGATTTCCTTCCTTCTCTTTCTCCCCAGTAATTGTCCCTATTTCTGAAATTCTGTATCCTGGGTTTAAAGTTGTCCCAGTTTCTAGTCGGGTTTTGTTCGTAGTTTGTCCTATAGTTGTAGGGTTTATAATCCCTATATTTTACATGGACCCTATTTTCTATATTCTCTCTTTGATTATATGAGGTGGTCCTCTGGTTCAATGGTTCCTTTGGATTCTCTCTTATTTCTGGATCTTTATTTTGATGATTGTATTTGGAGAATGTTCTAACCTGTTTCGTCTTATAGTCCTTAATATCTCTTAAATATTTGCTTTTTTTTGTATTGATAATTTCTTTCTCCAATATATCTAGATTTTCTTTTATCTCTTGTGTCATATTATCGAATTGTTCTTGATTTAGTTTATTAAGGATAGCATTTTGATTTTTATTAATCTCCAGATCTAGTTCTTTTAAATACTCTTTTCTTCTTTTTATGATCAGGTTCATGGAGGTTATGGAAAAGTTTTCCAACATACAGTTCCACTCCTCCATAAAGCTTTCGACTTCTTTATCAAATGTTGGAGTTTTGAAGTATCTTAAACCCCTAGGAGTTATACCTTCTTTCAAATATTTCTCCAATGTGGCTATCTCCCATTTTATTTTTAATTCCTTTTGTAACAGTTTTTCTAATTGTTCATCATTGTATGTTATTTTTTGTCTAATACATTGTGGGTCTGTCCATTTAGCTATTTCTGTTTCCATATCTAGATAGGTTTTATTCCTTGTGTCGAAAAGTGACATATTTAATCTAAAAGCAGCTAAGTACGAAAAGTAAAAAGATAAGAAAAATTACCACAATTCAAATGTAAAAACAAGGGGGGTGTACTAGCGCTAATTTTAGTGAATGTGACAAAGTGAACAAGCTGCTTCAACTTCAAATTCTTATCTTTATACAATAGTGGAAAAAGTGAAACGTGAAGTGAAGCGCTGATATTTTAAACAATGTGAGGTATAAAAATGCAAGGATAATACCTTAAATTCATACATACAGGTCCATAAGTGTCATATAGTACCTTAAAATAAAACACAAATAAAGCAAAATAGTGTATCCTGTGATATACAAAAAAGGGTATATAAAATATATAGATTTCCCACTCACACTTTCGAGAGCTAATAGATATAGCTCAATAAAATAGCCTGTAGGATCCGTAAAGGCGATCCTAATCCCTTCTTTTGGTGGGAATTCTTCCTCTTCCTTGGTCTCTAAAATCAGGAGAGGTATATGGTGCAGTACCTTAGATAAAAGCTTTCAAAAGGATAAAATAAAATGGGTACTTACAAACCCAGAGCCTTCCAAATCGGCTCTGATCAGGCGCATATGTGGTTAAGGACCACAAACCTTCTTTGTTCTAATAAAAGTAGCAGGAACAATGCCAGTAGTGTTTAAAAAATATTATAAATACTTTATTACATAAAACTATATAACATATAAAAACACTTTACTAGGCATTAAAAAAGTCCAATTTCCATGAAGACAAATAATCTCCAACTTCCCAGGACGCGTTTCGCTGTAGTAGCTTCCTCAACTGGATATTCAAAAAATGGAAAAGTCTTCATTTTCCTCCTTGGACCTGTTCCTGCTTTTATACAACTCCATAAATCCGTGTTATCAGTCCGGCTTGTAAATTCACGGGCTATCTCCATGGTGACGGTGACGCCCTGCCCTGCGTTCCAAGCCTCACTTTCAGTTCTTTCTCGTGGTTCCGCCATCACTTCCGGTCACGTGGGGGTATGCCGATACGTCATGCGTTCCAAATTTGCGGTTCATTGGGATCGTATTTCCGGTAAAACATAATATATGAGTAAACCATAAAAGAGAAAACCGTACTGTCCCTTAATCATAACTGTATATAATCATTATATAAAGTGATTAAATTATTTCCTTATTATCATATATCTATAGATAGAAGAATAATATTTATGGACAAGGGAATACTTATATGTGCAATATAATCAAGTGTTCAAAGGCTAGTATAATCGTATATTCTTTTTATAAAAAAAGAGAGAGCAAATCGTTTCTTATTCCAGCATATCTTTGTAGATAAAAACGTAGTATATAGAGGTTAAGGTGTGATTCTACATACTTACTATTAAAAGAATAGTATAAAATTCTGTTTTATAAGCATAAAACGAATCGTAAACTCAAACTTATTTTTAAAATATTAAGAACTGTATATAAACATAGTGCCATCTGAATAAAAAATAAACTTAAAAAGAATTGAAAAATAGATGAAAATCTAACTTTAAAATTCTATTTTAAAAAATGGCACATCTCGAAATCTGTGTTAAGACCATAGGGAATCAGTGTATTTAATTTAAAAATCCATTCCATTTCTTTTCTGCTCAATTTAGTATCAAAATCCCCTCCTCTCCAATCTTTTTCTAGTTTTTTTATTCCCAAGAATTTTGTGTTTTTCATCTCACAGTTATGGTGCATTTTATAATGAGCAGAGACACTGTGATTTTCAAAACCTTTGACTATGTTCCTCCCATGTTCTTCAATTCGAATATGTAACGCCCTTGTGGTTTTCCCAACGTATTGTAAACCACAAGGGCATATCATTAAATATATAAGATTATTTGAGTGGCACGTCAGAAATTCTTTAATTTGATACTCCGTTCCCTCTCTGCTTAGAAAATTTTTTTAATGTGTCTTTTCCTATTTGCGGTCCTCTTACAGGCCAAACAATATCCACACCCAAAGAAACCTTTTTCCGTATTTAAAAAAGTGTTGGTTGTTCTCTTTTCTTTTATGAAACTTGATGTAAGAGCGGTACGGAGATTTCCAACTCCTCTATGTATGAAACGGGGCTTTTCTGGGAGAAATGTTTTGGCAATAGGGTCTTGTAACAGAATGGGCCAGAATCTTGAAATTATTTTTCTAACTTTGTAGTTATCAGTACTAAAGTTACATACAAAAGGTATATCTTTAAAATTCTCTTCTTTTTTCCCTTTATATTTTAGTAAACTACCCCTTTCTATTTCCTTTACCTGCTTCCTATCATTTTCTAATTTTTCTTCTTCATATCCTTTCTCCAAAAAGTCTCGTTTAATTTTATTTGATTGGATTTCAAATGTTTTTGAGTCAGTGCAATTTCGCCGTATACGAAGGAATTGGCCTTTAGGAGCGTTTTCAAGCCATGGGGAAAAGTGGCAGCTGTCCCTTCCTATGTAGCTATTAGCTTCTACTGTTTAAAAATTTTTTTTAGTTTTTATTTCATTGTCCTCTATATACATATGTAGATCCAAAAATATGATCTCTGATTTGCTCCAATTATTTGTGAGTTTTATTCCCCATGTGTTAGTATTTAAATAGTTTAAAAATTCGATCAGATCGCTTTCCTCTCCTTCCCATATGAAAAAAATGTCATCAATGTACCGGCCATAGGTAACCAAGTTCCGCCTCCAGCCATGCTGCCCATATATAAATGACTCTTCCCAATGGGCCATAAATAAATTTGCATAGCTGGGGGCGAACTTGGTTCCCATGGCCGTTCCATTTACCTGGAGAAAAAACTCCTCTCCATACCAGAAAAAATTATTTTTGAGAATGAGGTCTATTCCTTCCAAAATATATTCTCTCTTTATTTCCATTAAGTCTGAAGAATTGTTTAAAAAGAACTTTACTGCATTCTGTCCATAGGAATGGGGGATGTTGCTATAAAGTGCGGTGACATCACTGGTAACTAAAAACCGGTCTGAATTCCAAGTGCATTCTTTTAAAATATTTAAAATGGTGATTGTATCTTTTATATATGAGGTAGTTGTTTTAACAAGGGGTTGTAGATAAATGTCCAAAAAATGAGATAGTCTACTAGATACTGAGTCTATCCCTGCCACTATGGGTCTTCCCGGGGGGTTATTCACATCTTTGTGTACCTTTGGCAGAAAATAAAATACCGGTATTTTTGGATGTTTAATGTTTAAAAAAACGTATTCTTTTTCATTAAGGATTTCGAGATCTTTGCCTTTATTAAAAAAGTTTAAAAATAGTTCATTAATATCTTTATTAGGATTATAATTGAGTTTTTTATATGTCTGTTCATCTGCTAGTATCCTTTCGGCTTCTCTACAATATGATTCCTTGGACATTAAAATTATCCCCCCTCCCTTATCTGCTGGCTTTATCACAAGGTTAGTGTCTGATTTTAAATCTTTAAATGCTTTTCTTTCCTGAGCAGTAAGATTATTATTAAAATTATCCCTTTTTTCTAATTTTTTTATTTCAGTTAATACCATTGTCTCAAATGTCACCATTTTTTCCGAGACCATTTGTTTAGGATAAAAAGATGATTTTTCTTTTAATTTGGTATGTCTTAGTTCTTCTTCTTGATTATATTGGGTTTCTATTGGATTTTTCATAAAAAACTTTTTCAAACAAATATTTCTTTTAAATTTATTCAAATCTATATAAAATTCAAATTGATTTAAGGGTTTGTTTGGTGCAAATTTTAGTCCTTTTGCTAACACTCTCTTATGATGTTCGGTTAGGGTTTTTTGACTTAAATTAAAAATGCCTTTTATGGGATTAGGCTTCTCTGTATTCGCTCTCTTTTTTCTTTTTTGGATAAGTTTACCTCCTCTGGTTCCTCTACACTTGAATTCCTCCGTCTTTTGTATGGAGTCAAAGTGTTTGGGATATTTTCTCTTTTGTACCTCTCTTTTCCCTTGCTCTTCCAAAAATCCTGATCTTCAAACTCGTCTAGAACTTGGAATCTATTGCTGGTGGCTAGGGGCTCATCATTTCTGTAATAGGTGGGTCTTTTGTATGGGGTCCTCTCTCTATTCTCTCTTCTATTATTTCTCTCTTTTTGTCTTCCTTCCTCAAATCTGTTGCTCTCTCTGTTTCTTTCCCTTGACTGTTCGTTGTACATAGATCTCTTTTTGTAATCATTTTTTTCCCATAATTTTTCTCTATACGTAGATTTCCTTCCTTCTCTTTCTCACCAGTAATTGTCCCTATTTCTGAAATTCTGTATCCTGGGTTTAAAGTTGTCCCAGTTTCTAGTCGGGTTTTGTTCGTAGTTTGTCCTATAGTTGTAGGGTTTATAATCCCTATATTTTACATGGACCCTATTTTCTATATTCTCTCTTTGATTATATGAGGTGGTCCTCTGGTTCAATGGTTCCTTTGGATTCTCTCTTATTTCTGGATCTTTATTTTGATGATTGTATTTGGAGAATGTTCTAACCTGTTTCGTCTTATAGTCCTTAATATCTCTTAAATATTTGCTTTTTTTTGTATTGATAATTTCTTTCTCCAATATATCTAGATTTTCTTTTATCTCTTGTGTCATATTATCAAATTGTTCTTGATTTAGTTTATTAAGGATAGCATTTTGATTTTTATTAATCTCCAGATCTAGTTCTTTTAAATACTCTTTTCTTCTTTTTATGATCAGGTTCATGGAGGTTATGGAAAAGTTTTCCAACATACAGTTCCACTCCTCCATAAAGCTTTCGACTTCTTTATCAAATGTTGGAGTTTTGAAGTATCTTAAACCCCTAGGAGTTATACCTTCTTTCAAATATTTCTCCAATGTGGCTATCTCCCATTTTATTTTTAATTCCTTTTGTAACAGTTTTTCTAATTGTTCATCATTGTATGTTATTTTTTGTCTAATACATTGTGGGTCTGTCCATTTAGCTATTTCTGTTTCCATATCTAGATAGGTTTTATTCCTTGTGTCGAAAAGTGACATATTTAATCTAAAAGCAGCTAAGTACGAAAAGTAAAAAGATAAGAAAAATTACCACAATTCAAATGTAAAAACAAGGGGGGTGTACTAGCGCTAATTTTAGTGAATGTGACAAAGTGAACAAGCTGCTTCAACTTCAAATTCTTATCTTTATACAATAGTGGAAAAAGTGAAACGTGAAGTGAAGCGCTGATATTTTAAACAATGTGAGGTATAAAAATGCAAGGATAATACCTTAAATTCATACATACAGGTCCATAAGTGTCATATAGTACCTTAAAATAAAACACAAATAAAGCAAAATAGTGTATCCTGTGATATACAAAAAAGGGTATATAAAATATATAGATTTCCCACTCACACTTTCGAGAGCTAATAGATATAGCTCAATAAAATAGCCTGTAGGATCCGTAAAGGCGATCCTAATCCCTTCTTTTGGTGGGAATTCTTCCTCTTCCTTGGTCTCTAAAATCAGGAGAGGTATATGGTGCAGTACCTTAGATAAAAGCTTTCAAAAGGATAAAATAAAATGGGTACTTACAAACCCAGAGCCTTCCAAATCGGCTCTGATCAGGCGCATATGTGGTTAAGGACCACAAACCTTCTTTGTTCTAATAAAAGTAGCAGGAACAATGCCAGTAGTGTTTAAAAAATATTATAAATACTTTATTACATAAAACTATATAACATATAAAAACACTTTACTAGGCATTAAAAAAGTCCAATTTCCATGAAGACAAATAATCTCCAACTTCCCAGGACGCGTTTCGCTGTAGTAGCTTCCTCAACTGGATATTCAAAAAATGGAAAAGTCTTCATTTTCCTCCTTGGACCTGTTCCTGCTTTTATACAACTCCATAAATCCGTGTTATCAGTCCGGCTTGTAAATTCACGGGCTATCTCCATGGTGACGGTGACGCCCTGCCCTGCGTTCCAAGCCTCACTTTCAGTTCTTTCTCGTGGTTCCGCCATCACTTCCGGTCACGTGGGGGTATGCCGATACGTCATGCGTTCCAAATTTGCGGTTCATTGGGATCGTATTTCCGGTAAAACATAATATATGAGTAAACCATAAAAGAGAAAACCGTACTGTCCCTTAATCATAACTGTATATAATCATTATATAAAGTGATTAAATTATTTCCTTATTATCATATATCTATAGATAGAAGAATAATATTTATGGACAAGGGAATACTTATATGTGCAATATAATCAAGTGTTCAAAGGCTAGTATAATCGTATATTCTTTTTATAAAAAAAGAGAGAGCAAATCGTTTCTTATTCCAGCATATCTTTGTAGATAAAAACGTAGTATATAGAGGTTAAGGTGTGATTCTACATACTTACTATTAAAAGAATAGTATAAAATTCTGTTTTATAAGCATAAAACGAATCGTAAACTCAAACTTATTTTTAAAATATTAAGAACTGTATATAAACATAGTGCCATCTGAATAAAAAATAAACTTAAAAAGAATTGAAAAATAGATGAAAATCTAACTTTAAAATTCTATTTTAAAAAATGGCACATCTCGAAATCTGTGTTAAGACCATAGGGAATCAGTGTATTTAATTTAAAAATCCATTCCATTTCTTTTCTGCTCAATTTAGTATCAAAATCCCCTCCTCTCCAATCTTTTTCTAGTTTTTTTATTCCCAAGAATTTTGTGTTTTTCATCTCACAGTTATGGTGCATTTTATAATGAGCAGAGACACTGTGATTTTCAAAACCTTTGACTATGTTCCTCCCATGTTCTTCAATTCGAATATGTAACGCCCTTGTGGTTTTCCCAACGTATTGTAAACCACAAGGGCATATCATTAAATATATAAGATTATTTGAGTGGCACGTCAGAAATTCTTTAATTTGATACTCCGTTCCCTCTCTGCTTAGAAAATTTTTTTAATGTGTCTTTTCCTATTTGCGGTCCTCTTACAGGCCAAACAATATCCACACCCAAAGAAACCTTTTTCCGTATTTAAAAAAGTGTTGGTTGTTCTCTTTTCTTTTATGAAACTTGATGTAAGAGCGGTACGGAGATTTCCAACTCCTCTATGTATGAAACGGGGCTTTTCTGGGAGAAATGTTTTGGCAATAGGGTCTTGTAACAGAATGGGCCAGAATCTTGAAATTATTTTTCTAACTTTGTAGTTATCAGTACTAAAGTTACATACAAAAGGTATATCTTTAAAATTCTCTTCTTTTTTCCCTTTATATTTTAGTAAACTACCCCTTTCTATTTCCTTTACCTGCTTCCTATCATTTTCTAATTTTTCTTCTTCATATCCTTTCTCCAAAAAGTCTCGTTTAATTTTATTTGATTGGATTTCAAATGTTTTTGAGTCAGTGCAATTTCGCCGTATACGAAGGAATTGGCCTTTAGGAGCGTTTTCAAGCCATGGGGAAAAGTGGCAGCTGTCCCTTCCTATGTAGCTATTAGCTTCTACTGTTTTAAAATTATTTTTAGTTTTCATTTCATTGTCCTCTATATATATATATGTAGATCCAAAAATATGATCTCTGATTTGCTCCAATTATTTGTGAGTTTTATTCCCCATGTGTTAGTATTTAAATAGTTTAAAAATTCGATCAGATCGCTTTCCTCTCCTTCCCATATGAAAAAAATGTCATCAATGTACCGGCCATAGGTAACCAAGTTCCGCCTCCAGCCATGCTGCCCATATATAAATGACTCTTCCCAATGGGCCATAAATAAATTTGCATAGCTGGGGGCGAACTTGGTTCCCATGGCCGTTCCATTTACCTGGAGAAAAAACTCCTCTCCATACCAGAAAAAATTATTTTTGAGAATGAGGTCTATTCCTTCCAAAATATATTCTCTCTTTATTTCCATTAAGTCTGAAGAATTGTTTAAAAAGAACTTTACTGCATTCTGTCCATAGGAATGGGGGATGTTGCTATAAAGTGCGGTGACATCACTGGTAACTAAAAACCGGTCTGAATTCCAAGTGCATTCTTTTAAAATATTTAAAATGGTGATTGTATCTTTTATATATGAGGTAGTTGTTTTAACAAGGGGTTGTAGATGAATGTCCAAAAAATGAGATAGTCTACTAGATACTGAGTCTATCCCTGCCACTATGGGTCTTCCCGGGGGGTTATTCACATCTTTGTGTACCTTTGGCAGAAAATAAAATACCGGTATTTTTGGATGTTTAATGTTTAAAAAAACGTATTCTTTTTCATTAAGGATTTCGAGATCTTTGCCTTTATTAAAAAAGTTTAAAAATAGTTCATTAATATCTTTATTAGGATTATAATTGAGTTTTTTATATGTCTGTTCATCTGCTAGTATCCTTTCGGCTTCTCTACAATATGATTCCTTGGACATTAAAATTATCCCCCCTCCCTTATCTGCTGGCTTTATCACAAGGTTAGTGTCTGATTTTAAATCTTTAAATGCTTTTCTTTCCTGAACAGTAAGATTATTATTAAAATTATCCCTTTTTTCTAATTTTTTTTATTTCAGTTAATACCATTGTCTCAAATGTCACCATTTTTTCCGAGACCATTTGTTTAGGATAAAAAGATGATTTTTCTTTTAATTTGGTATGTCTTAGTTCTTCTTCTTGATTATATTGGGTTTCTATTGGATTTTTCATAAAAAACTTTTTCAAACAAATATTTCTTTTAAATTTATTCAAATCTATATAAAATTCAAATTGATTTAAGGGTTTGTTTGGTGCAAATTTTAGTCCTTTTGCTAACACTCTCTTATGATGTTCGGTTAGGGTTTTTTGACTTAAATTAAAAATGCCTTTTATGGGATTAGGCTTCTCTGTATTCGCTCTCTTTTTTCTTTTTTGGATAAGTTTACCTCCTCTGGTTCCTCTACACTTGAATTCCTCCGTCTTTTGTATGGAGTCAAAGTGTTTGGGATATTTTCTCTTTTGTACCTCTCTTTTCCCTTGCTCTTCCAAAAATCCTGATCTTCAAACTCGTCTAGAACTTGGAATCTATTGCTGGTGGCTAGGGGCTCATCATTTCTGTAATAGGTGGGTCTTTTGTATGGGGTCCTCTCTCTATTCTCTCTTCTATTATTTCTCTCTTTTTGTCTTCCTTCCTCAAATCTGTTGCTCTCTCTGTTTCTTTCCCTTGACTGTTCGTTGTACATAGATCTCTTTTTGTAATCATTTTTTTCCCATAATTTTTCTCTATACGTAGATTTCCTTCCTTCTCTTTCTCCCCAGTAATTGTCCCTATTTCTGAAATTCTGTATCCTGGGTTTAAAGTTGTCCCAGTTTCTAGTCGGGTTTTGTTCGTAGTTTGTCCTATAGTTGTAGGGTTTATAATCCCTATATTTTACATGGACCCTATTTTCTATATTCTCTCTTTGATTATATGAGGTGGTCCTCTGGTTCAATGGTTCCTTTGGATTCTCTCTTATTTCTGGATCTTTATTTTGATGATTGTATTTGGAGAATGTTCTAACCTGTTTCGTCTTATAGTCCTTAATATCTCTTAAATATTTGCTTTTTTTTGTATTGATAATTTCTTTCTCCAATATATCTAGATTTTCTTTTATCTCTTGTGTCATATTATCGAATTGTTCTTGATTTAGTTTATTAAGGATAGCATTTTGATTTTTATTAATCTCCAGATCTAGTTCTTTTAAATACTCTTTTCTTCTTTTTATGATCAGGTTCATGGAGGTTATGGAAAAGTTTTCCAACATACAGTTCCACTCCTCCATAAAGCTTTCGACTTCTTTATCAAATGTTGGAGTTTTGAAGTATCTTAAACCCCTAGGAGTTATACCTTCTTTCAAATATTTCTCCAATGTGGCTATCTCCCATTTTATTTTTAATTCCTTTTGTAACAGTTTTTCTAATTGTTCATCATTGTATGTTATTTTTTGTCTAATACATTGTGGGTCTGTCCATTTAGCTATTTCTGTTTCCATATCTAGATAGGTTTTATTCCTTGTGTCGAAAAGTGACATATTTAATCTAAAAGCAGCTAAGTACGAAAAGTAAAAAGATAAGAAAAATTACCACAATTCAAATGTAAAAACAAGGGGGGTGTACTAGCGCTAATTTTAGTGAATGTGACAAAGTGAACAAGCTGCTTCAACTTCAAATTCTTATCTTTATACAATAGTGGAAAAAGTGAAACGTGAAGTGAAGCGCTGATATTTTAAACAATGTGAGGTATAAAAATGCAAGGATAATACCTTAAATTCATACATACAGGTCCATAAGTGTCATATAGTACCTTAAAATAAAACACAAATAAAGCAAAATAGTGTATCCTGTGATATACAAAAAAGGGTATATAAAATATATAGATTTCCCACTCACACTTTCGAGAGCTAATAGATATAGCTCAATAAAATAGCCTGTAGGATCCGTAAAGGCGATCCTAATCCCTTCTTTTGGTGGGAATTCTTCCTCTTCCTTGGTCTCTAAAATCAGGAGAGGTATATGGTGCAGTACCTTAGATAAAAGCTTTCAAAAGGATAAAATAAAATGGGTACTTACAAACCCAGAGCCTTCCAAATCGGCTCTGATCAGGCGCATATGTGGTTAAGGACCACAAACCTTCTTTGTTCTAATAAAAGTAGCAGGAACAATGCCAGTAGTGTTTAAAAAATATTATAAATACTTTATTACATAAAACTATATAACATATAAAAACACTTTACTAGGCATTAAAAAAGTCCAATTTCCATGAAGACAAATAATCTCCAACTTCCCAGGACGCGTTTCGCTGTAGTAGCTTCCTCAACTGGATATTCAAAAAATGGAAAAGTCTTCATTTTCCTCCTTGGACCTGTTCCTGCTTTTATACAACTCCATAAATCCGTGTTATCAGTCCGGCTTGTAAATTCGCGGGCTATCTCCATGGTGACGGTGACGCCCTGCCCTGCGTTCCAAGCCTCACTTTCAGTTCTTTCTCGTGGTTCCGCCATCACTTCCGGTCACGTGGGGGTATGCCGATACGTCATGCGTTCCAAATTTGCGGTTCATTGGGATCGTATTTCCGGTAAAACATAATATATGAGTAAACCATAAAAGAGAAAACCGTACTGTCCCTTAATCATAACTGTATATAATCATTATATAAAGTGATTAAATTATTTCCTTATTATCATATATCTATAGATAGAAGAATAATATTTATGGACAAGGGAATACTTATATGTGCAATATAATCAAGTGTTCAAAGGCTAGTATAATCGTATATTCTTTTTATAAAAAAAGAGAGAGCAAATCGTTTCTTATTCCAGCATATCTTTGTAGATAAAAACGTAGTATATAGAGGTTAAGGTGTGATTCTACATACTTACTATTAAAAGAATAGTATAAAATTCTGTTTTATAAGCATAAAACGAATCGTAAACTCAAACTTATTTTTAAAATATTAAGAACTGTATATAAACATAGTGCCATCTGAATAAAAAATAAACTTAAAAAGAATTGAAAAATAGATGAAAATCTAACTTTAAAATTCTATTTTAAAAAATGGCACATCTCGAAATCTGTGTTAAGACCATAGGGAATCAGTGTATTTAATTTAAAAATCCATTCCATTTCTTTTCTGCTCAATTTAGTATCAAAATCCCCTCCTCTCCAATCTTTTTCTAGTTTTTTTATTCCCAAGAATTTTGTGTTTTTCATCTCACAGTTATGGTACATTTTATAATGAGCAGAGACACTGTGATTTTCAAAACCTTTGACTATGTTCCTCCCATGTTCTTCAATTCGAATATGTAACGCCCTTGTGGTTTTCCCAACGTATTGTAAACCACAAGGGCATATCATTAAATATATAAGATTATTTGAGTGGCACGTCAGAAATTCTTTAATTTGATACTCCGTTCCCTCTCTGCTTAGAAATTTTTTTTAATGTGTCTTTTCCTATTTGCGGTCCTCTTACAGGCCAAACAATATCCACACCCAAAGAAACCTTTTTCCGTATTTAAAAAAGTGTTGGTTGTTCTCTTTTCTTTTATGAAACTTGATGTAAGAGCGGTACGGAGATTTCCAACTCCTCTATGTATGAAACGGGGCTTTTCTGGGAGAAATGTTTTGGCAATAGGGTCTTGTAACAGAATGGGCCAGAATCTTGAAATTATTTTTCTAACTTTGTAGTTATCAGTACTAAAGTTACATACAAAAGGTATATCTTTAAAATTCTCTTCTTTTTTCCCTTTATATTTTAGTAAACTACCCCTTTCTATTTCCTTTACCTGCTTCCTATCATTTTCTAATTTTTCTTCTTCATATCCTTTCTCCAAAAAGTCTCGTTTAATTTTATTTGATTGGATTTCAAATGTTTTTGAGTCAGTGCAATTTCGCCGTATACGAAGGAATTGGCCTTTAGGAGCGTTTTCAAGCCATGGGGAAAAGTGGCAGCTGTCCCTTCCTATGTAGCTATTAGCTTCTACTGTTTAAAAAATTTTTTTAGTTTTTATTTCATTGTCCTCTATATACATATGTAGATCCAAAAATATGATCTCTGATTTGCTCCAATTATTTGTGAGTTTTATTCCCCATGTGTTAGTATTTAAATAGTTTAAAAATTCGATCAGATCGCTTTCCTCTCCTTCCCATATGAAAAAAATTTCATCAATGTACCGGCCATAGGTAACCAAGTTCCGCCTCCAGCCATGCTGCCCATATATACATGACTCTTCCCAATGGGCCATAAATAAATTTGCATAGCTGGGGGCGAACTTGGTTCCCATGGCCGTTCCATTTACCTGGAGAAAAAACTCCTCTCGATACCAGAAAAAATTATTTTTGAGAATGAGGTCTATTCCTTCCAAAATATATTCTCTCTTTATTTCCATTAAGTCTGAAGAATTGTTTAAAAAGAACTTTACTGCATTCTGTCCATAGGAATGGGGGATGTTGCTATAAAGTGCGGTGACATCACTGGTAACTAAAAACCGGTCTGAATTCCAAGTGCATTCTTTTAAAATATTTAAAATGGTGATTGTATCTTTTATATATGAGGTAGTTGTTTTAACAAGGGGTTGTAGATGAATGTCCAAAAAATGAGATAGTCTACTAGATACTGAGTCTATCCCTGCCACTATGGGTCTTCCCGGGGGGTTATTCACATCTTTGTGTACCTTTGGCAGAAAATAAAATACCGGTATTTTTGGATGTTTAATGTTTAAAAAAACGTATTCTTTTTCATTAAGGATTTCAAGATCTTTGCCTTTATTAAAAAAGTTTAAAAATAGTTCATTAATATCTTTATTAGGATTATAATTGAGTTTTTTATATGTCTGTTCATCTGCTAGTATCCTTTCGGCTTCTCTACAATATGATTCCTTGGACATTAAAATTATCCCCCCTCCCTTATCTGCTGGCTTTATCACAAGGTTAGTGTCTGATTTTAAATCTTTAAATGCTTTTCTTTCCTGAGCAGTAAGATTATTATTAAAATTATCCCTTTTTTCTAATTTTTTTATTTCAGTTAATACCATTGTCTCAAATGTCACCATTTTTTCCGAGACCATTTGTTTAGGATAAAAAGATGATTTTTCTTTTAATTTGGTATGTCTTAGTTCTTCTTCTTGATTATATTGGGTTTCTATTGGATTTTTCATAAAAAACTTTTTCAAACAAATATTTCTTTTAAATTTATTCAAATCTATATAAAATTCAAATTGATTTAAGGGTTTGGTGCAAATTTTAGTCCTTTTGCTAACACTCTCTTATGATGTTCGGTTAGGGTTTTTTGACTTAAATTAAAAATGCCTTTTATGGGATTAGGCTTCTCTGTATTCGCTCTCTTTTTTCTTTTTTGGATAAGTTTACCTCCTCTGGTTCCTCTACACTTGAATTCCTCCGTCTTTTGTATGGAGTCAAAGTGTTTGGGATATTTTCTCTTTTGTACCTCTCTTTTCCCTTGCTCTTCCAAAAATCCTGATCTTCAAACTCGTCTAGAACTTGGAATCTATTGCTGGTGGCTAGGGGCTCATCATTTCTGTAATAGGTGGGTCTTTTGTATGGGGTCCTCTCTCTATTCTCTCTTCTATTATTTCTCTCTTTTTGTCTTCCTTCCTCAAATCTGTTGCTCTCTCTGTTTCTTTCCCTTGACTGTTCGTTGTACATAGATCTCTTTTTGTAATCATTTTTTTCCCATAATTTTTCTCTATACGTAGATTTCCTTCCTTCTCTTTCTCCCCAGTAATTGTCCCTATTTCTGAAATTCTGTATCCTGGGTTTAAAGTTGTCCCAGTTTCTAGTCGGGTTTTGTTCGTAGTTTGTCCTATAGTTGTAGGGTTTATAATCCCTATATTTTACATGGACCCTATTTTCTATATTCTCTCTTTGATTATATGAGGTGGTCCTCTGGTTCAATGGTTCCTTTGGATTCTCTCTTATTTCTGGATCTTTATTTTGATGATTGTATTTGGAGAATGTTCTAACCTGTTTCGTCTTATAGTCCTTAATATCTCTTAAATATTTGCTTTTTTTTGTATTGATAATTTCTTTCTCCAATATATCTAGATTTTCTTTTATCTCTTGTGTCATATTATCGAATTGTTCTTGATTTAGTTTATTAAGGATAGCATTTTGATTTTTATTAATCTCCAGATCTAGTTCTTTTAAATACTCTTTTCTTCTTTTTATGATCAGGTTCATGGAGGTTATGGAAAAGTTTTCCAACATACAGTTCCACTCCTCCATAAAGCTTTCGACTTCTTTATCAAATGTTGGAGTTTTGAAGTATCTTAAACCCCTAGGAGTTATACCTTCTTTCAAATATTTCTCCAATGTGGCTATCTCCCATTTTATTTTTAATTCCTTTTGTAACAGTTTTTCTAATTGTTCATCATTGTATGTTATTTTTTGTCTAATACATTGTGGGTCTGTCCATTTAGCTATTTCTGTTTCCATATCTAGATAGGTTTTATTCCTTGTGTCGAAAAGTGACATATTTAATCTAAAAGCAGCTAAGTACGAAAAGTAATAAGATAAGAAAAATTACCACAATTCAAATGTAAAAACAAGGGGGGTGTACTAGCGCTAATTTTAGTGAATGTGACAAAGTGAACAAGCTGCTTCAACTTCAAATTCTTATCTTTATACAATAGTGGAAAAAGTGAAACGTGAAGTGAAGCGCTGATATTTTAAACAATGTGAGGTATAAAAATGCAAGGATAATACCTTAAATTCATACATACAGGTCCATAAGTGTCATATAGTACCTTAAAATAAAACACAAATAAAGCAAAATAGTGTATCCTGTGATATACAAAAAAGGGTATATAAAATATATAGATTTCCCACTCACACTTTCGAGAGCTAATAGATATAGCTCAATAAAATAGCCTGTAGGATCCGTAAAGGCGATCCTAATCCCTTCTTTTGGTGGGAATTCTTCCTCTTCCTTGGTCTCTAAAATCAGGAGAGGTATATGGTGCAGTACCTTAGATAAAAGCTTTCAAAAGGATAAAATAAAATGGGTACTTACAAACCCAGAGCCTTCCAAATCGGCTCTGATCAGGCGCATATGTGGTTAAGGACCACAAACCTTCTTTGTTCTAATAAAAGTAGCAGGAACAATGCCAGTAGTGTTTAAAAAATATTATAAATACTTTATTACATAAAACTATATAACATATAAAAACACTTTACTAGGCATTAAAAAAGTCCAATTTCCATGAAGACAAATAATCTCCAACTTCCCAGGACGCGTTTCGCTGTAGTAGCTTCCTCAACTGGATATTCAAAAAATGGAAAAGTCTTCATTTTCCTCCTTGGACCTGTTCCTGCTTTTATACAACTCCATAAATCCGTGTTATCAGTCCGGCTTGTAAATTCACGGGCTATCTCCATGGTGACGGTGACGCCCTGCCCTGCGTTCCAAGCCTCACTTTCAGTTCTTTCTCGTGGTTCCGCCATCACTTCCGGTCACGTGGGGGTATGCCGATACGTCATGCGTTCCAAATTTGCGGTTCATTGGGATCGTATTTCCGGTAAAACATAATATATGAGTAAACCATAAAAGAGAAAACCGTACTGTCCCTTAATCATAACTGTATATAATCATTATATAAAGTGATTAAATTATTTCCTTATTATCATATATCTATAGATAGAAGAATAATATTTATGGACAAGGGAATACTTATATGTGCAATATAATCAAGTGTTCAAAGGCTAGTATAATCGTATATTCTTTTTATAAAAAAAGAGAGAGCAAATCGTTTCTTATTCCAGCATATCTTTGTAGATAAAAACGTAGTATATAGAGGTTAAGGTGTGATTCTACATACTTACTATTAAAAGAATAGTATAAAATTCTGTTTTATAAGCATAAAACGAATCGTAAACTCAAACTTATTTTTAAAATATTAAGAACTGTATATAAACATAGTGCCATCTGAATAAAAAATAAACTTAAAAAGAATTGAAAAATAGATGAAAATCTAACTTTAAAATTCTATTTTAAAAAATGGCACATCTCGAAATCTGTGTTAAGACCATAGGGAATCAGTGTATTTAATTTAAAAATCCATTCCATTTCTTTTCTGCTCAATTTAGTATCAAAATCCCCTCCTCTCCAATCTTTTTCTAGTTTTTTTATTCCCAAGAATTTTGTGTTTTTCATCTCACAGTTATGGTGCATTTTATAATGAGCAGAGACACTGTGATTTTCAAAACCTTTGACTATGTTCCTCCCATGTTCTTCAATTCGAATATGTAACGCCCTTGTGGTTTTCCCAACGTATTGTAAACCACAAGGGCATATCATTAAATATATAAGATTATTTGAGTGGCACGTCAGAAATTCTTTAATTTGATACTCCGTTCCCTCTCTGCTTAGAAATTTTTTTTAATGTGTCTTTTCCTATTTGCGGTCCTCTTACAGGCCAAACAATATCCACACCCAAAGAAACCTTTTTCCGTATTTAAAAAAGTGTTGGTTGTTCTCTTTTCTTTTATGAAACTTGATGTAAGAGCGGTACGGAGATTTCCAACTCCTCTATGTATGAAACGGGGCTTTTCTGGGAGAAATGTTTTGGCAATAGGGTCTTGTAACAGAATGGGCCAGAATCTTGAAATTATTTTTCTAACTTTGTAGTTATCAGTACTAAAGTTACATACAAAAGGTATATCTTTAAAATTCTCTTCTTTTTTCCCTTTATATTTTAGTAAACTACCCCTTTCTATTTCCTTTACCTGCTTCCTATCATTTTCTAATTTTTCTTCTTCATATCCTTTCTCCAAAAAGTCTCGTTTAATTTTATTTGATTGGATTTCAAATGTTTTTGAGTCAGTGCAATTTCGCCGTATACGAAGGAATTGGCCTTTAGGAGCGTTTTCAAGCCATGGGGAAAAGTGGCAGCTGTCCCTTCCTATGTAGCTATTAGCTTCTACTGTTTTAAAATTATTTTTAGTTTTTATTTCATTGTCCTCTATATATATATATGTAGATCCAAAAATATGATCTCTGATTTGCTCCAATTATTTGTGAGTTTTATTCCCCATGTGTTAGTATTTAAATAGTTTAAAAATTCGATCAGATCGCTTTCCTCTCCTTCCCATATGAAAAAAATGTCATCAATGTACCGGCCATAGGTAACCAAGTTCCGCCTCCAGCCATGCTGCCCATATATAAATGACTCTTCCCAATGGGCCATAAATAAATTTGCATAGCTGGGGGCGAACTTGGTTCCCATGGCCGTTCCATTTACCTGGAGAAAAAACTCCTCTCCATACCAGAAAAAATTATTTTTGAGAATGAGGTCTATTCCTTCCAAAATATATTCTCTCTTTATTTCCATTAAGTCTGAAGAATTGTTTAAAAAGAACTTTACTGCATTCTGTCCATAGGAATGGGGGATGTTGCTATAAAGTGCGGTGACATCACTGGTAACTAAAAACCGGTCTGAATTCCAAGTGCATTCTTTTAAAATATTTAAAATGGTGATTGTATCTTTTATATATGAGGTAGTTGTTTTAACAAGGGGTTGTAGATGAATGTCCAAAAAATGAGATAGTCTACTAGATACTGAGTCTATCCCTGCCACTATGGGTCTTCCCGGGGGGTTATTCACATCTTTGTGTACCTTTGGCAGAAAATAAAATACCGGTATTTTTGGATGTTTAATGTTTAAAAAAACGTATTCTTTTTCATTAAGGATTTCGAGATCTTTGCCTTTATTAAAAAAGTTTAAAAATAGTTCATTAATATCTTTATTAGGATTATAATTGAGTTTTTTATATGTCTGTTCATCTGCTAGTATCCTTTCGGCTTCTCTACAATATGATTCCTTGGACATTAAAATTATCCCCCCTTCCTTATCTGCTGGCTTTATCACAAGGTTAGTGTCTGATTTTAAATCTTTAAATGCTTTTCTTTCCTGAGCAGTAAGATTATTATTAAAATTATCCCTTTTTTCTAATTTTTTTATTTCAGTTAATACCATTGTCTCAAATGTCACCATTTTTTCCGAGACCATTTGTTTAGGATAAAAAGATGATTTTTCTTTTAATTTGGTATGTCTTAGTTCTTCTTCTTGATTATATTGGGTTTCTATTGGATTTTTCATAAAAAACTTTTTCAAACAAATATTTATTTTAAATTTATTCAAATCTATATAAAATTCAAATTGATTTAAGGGTTTGTTTGGTGCAAATTTTAGTCCTTTTGCTAACACTCTCTTATGATGTTCGGTTAGGGTTTTTTGACTTAAATTAAAAATGCCTTTTATGGGATTAGGCTTCTCTGTATTCGCTCTCTTTTTTCTTTTTTGGATAAGTTTACCTCCTCTGGTTCCTCTACACTTGAATTCCTCCGTCTTTTGTATGGAGTCAAAGTGTTTGGGATATTTTCTCTTTTGTACCTCTCTTTTCCCTTGCTCTTCCAAAAATCCTGATCTTCAAACTCGTCTAGAACTTGGAATCTATTGCTGGTGGCTAGGGGCTCATCATTTCTGTAATAGGTGGGTCTTTTGTATGGGGTCCTCTCTCTATTCTCTCTTCTATTATTTCTCTCTTTTTGTCTTCCTTCCTCAAATCTGTTGCTCTCTCTGTTTCTTTCCCTTGACTGTTCGTTGTACATAGATCTCTTTTTGTAATCATTTTTTTCCCATAATTTTTCTCTATACGTAGATTTCCTTCCTTCTCTTTCTCACCAGTAATTGTCCCTATTTCTGAAATTCTGTATCCTGGGTTTAAAGTTGTCCCAGTTTCTAGTCGGGTTTTGTTCGTAGTTTGTCCTATAGTTGTAGGGTTTATAATCCCTATATTTTACATGGACCCTATTTTCTATATTCTCTCTTTGATTATATGAGGTGGTCCTCTGGTTCAATGGTTCCTTTGGATTCTCTCTTATTTCTGGATCTTTATTTTGATGATTGTATTTGGAGAATGTTCTAACCTGTTTCGTCTTATAGTCCTTAATATCTCTTAAATATTTGCTTTTTTTTGTATTGATAATTTCTTTCTCCAATATATCTAGATTTTCTTTTATCTCTTGTGTCATATTATCGAATTGTTCTTGATTTAGTTTATTAAGGATAGCATTTTGATTTTTATTAATCTCCAGATCTAGTTCTTTTAAATACTCTTTTCTTCTTTTTATGATCAGGTTCATGGAGGTTATGGAAAAGTTTTCCAACATACAGTTCCACTCCTCCATAAAGCTTTCGACTTCTTTATCAAATGTTGGAGTTTTGAAGTATCTTAAACCCCTAGGAGTTATACCTTCTTTCAAATATTTCTCCAATGTGGCTATCTCCCATTTTATTTTTAATTCCTTTTGTAACAGTTTTTCTAATTGTTCATCATTGTATGTTATTTTTTGTCTAATACATTGTGGGTCTGTCCATTTAGCTATTTCTGTTTCCATATCTAGATAGGTTTTATTCCTTGTGTCGAAAAGTGACATATTTAATCTAAAAGCAGCTAAGTACGAAAAGTAAAAAGATAAGAAAAATTACCACAATTCAAATGTAAAAACAAGGGGGGTGTACTAGCGCTCATTTTAGTGAATGTGACAAAGTGAATTAAATACACTGATTCCCTATGGTCTTAACACAGATTTCGAGATGTGCCATTTTTTAAAATAGAATTTTAAAGTTAGATTTTCATCTATTTTTCAATTCTTTTTAAGTTTATTTTTTATTCAGATGGCACTATGTTTATATACAGTTCTTAATATTTTAAAAATAAGTTTGAGTTTACGATTCGTTTTATGCTTATAAAACAGAATTTTATACTATTCTTTTAATAGTAAGTATGTAGAATCACACCTTAACCTCTATATACTACGTTTTTATCTACAAAGATATGCTGGAATAAGAAACGATTTGCTCTCTCTTTTTTTATAAAAAGAATATACGATTATACTAGCCTTTGAACACTTGATTATATTGCACATATAAGTATTCCCTTGTCCATAAATATTATTCTTCTATCTATAGATATATGATAATAAGGAAATAATTTAATCACTTTATATAATGATTATATACAGTTATGATTAAGGGACAGTACGGTTTTCTCTTTTATGGTTTACTCATATATTATGTTTTACCGGAAATACGATCCCAATGAACCGCAAATTTGGAACGCATGACGTATCGGCATACCCCCACGTGACCGGAAGTGATGGCGGAACCACGAGAAAGAACTGAAAGTGAGGCTTGGAACGCAGGGCAGGGCGTCACCGTCACCATGGAGATAGCCCGCGAATTTACAAGCCGGACTGATAACACGGATTTATGGAGTTGTATAAAAGCAGGAACAGGTCCAAGGAGGAAAATGAAGACTTTTCCATTTTTTGAATATCCAGTTGAGGAAGCTACTACAGCGAAACGCGTCCTGGGAAGTTGGAGATTATTTGTCTTCATGGAAATTGGACTTTTTTAATGCCTAGTAAAGTGTTTTTATATGTTATATAGTTTTATGTAATAAAGTATTTATAATATTTTTTAAACACTACTGGCATTGTTCCTGCTACTTTTATTAGAACAAAGAAGGTTTGTGGTCCTTAACCACATATGCTCCTGATCAGAGCCGATTTGGAAGGCTCTGGGTTTGTAAGTACCCATTTTATTTTATCCTTTTGAAAGCTTTTATCTAAGGTACTGCACCATATACCTCTCCTGATTTTAGAGACCAAGGAAGAGGAAGAATTCCCACCAAAAGAAGGGATTAGGATCGCCTTTACGGATCCTACAGGCTATTTTATTGAGCTATATCTATTTGCTCTCGAAAGTGTGAGTGGGAAATCTATATATTTTATATACCCTTTTTTGTATATCACAGGATACACTATTTTGCTTTATTTGTGTTTTATTTTAAGGTACTATATGACACTTATGGACCTGTATGTATGAATTTAAGGTATTATCCTTGCATTTTTATACCTCACATTGTTTAAAATATCAGCGCTTCACTTCACGTTTCACTTTTTCCAGATATGGATTGACACCTATCCTAATGATCCCTGATACACACTGACACAGAGCAGAATAGAGACTGTTCCCCCTACATAGGGTCACTTGGCAGATATGGATTGACACCTGTCCTCAAAACCCCTGATACACACTGACACAGAGCAGAATAGGGACTGTTCCCCCTACATAGGGTCATTTGGCAGATATAGATTGACACCTGTCCTCAAAACCCCTGATACACACTGACACAGAGCAGAATAGGGACTGTTCCTCCTACATAGGGTCACTTGGCAGATATGGATTGACACCTGTCCTCAAAGCCCCTGATACACACTGACACAGAGCAGAATAGAGACCGGGGGTCTAGTAGCGTGGACTCCCAGCACAGGTTGTTCTCCTTCAGCCTTTTTATACGAGAGTCCCTCAACAGGCACGACAGCATGAAAGACCCCATTTGCACAAGGTTGGATGCCGAGCTACTCATTTCCCGTTCCTCCTCCTCACACAGAGCAGAATAGGGACTGTTCCCCCTACATAGGGTCACTTGGCAGATATGGATTGACACCTATCCTAATGATCCCTGATACACACTGACACAGAGCATAATAGGGACTGTTCCACCTACATATGGTCACTTGGCAGATATGGATTGACACCTGTCCTCAAAACCCCTGATACACACTGACACAGAGCAGAATAGGGACTGTTCCTCCTACATAGGGTCACTTGGCAGATATGGATTGACACCTGTCCTCAACACCCCTGATACACACTGACACAGAGCAGAATAGGGACTGTTCCCCCTACATAGGGTCACTTGGCAGATATGGATTGACACCTGTCCTCAAAGCCCCTGATACACACTGACACAGAGCAGAATAGAGACTGTTCCCTGTCCACAGAGACCATGATACACACTGACACAGAGCAGAATAGAGACTGTTCCCTGTCCACAGAGACCATGATACACACTGACACAGAGCAGAATAGAGACTGTTCCCTGTCCATAGAGATCATGATATACACTGACACAGAGCAGAATAGAGACTGTTCCCCCTACATAGGGTCACTTGGCAGATTTCGATTGACACCTGTCCTCAAAACCCCTGATACACACTGACACAGAGCAGAATAGGGACTGTTCCTCCTACACAGGGTAACTTGGCAGATATGGATTGACACCTGTCCTCAAAACCCCTGATACACACTGACAGAGCAGAATAGGGACTGTTCCCCCTACATAGGGTCACTTGGCAGGTATGGATTGACACCTGTCCTCAAAGCCCATGATACACACTGGGGGGAGCTACTGTCCTCCCCAACCCCTGCGCGGTGGGTGGGGGCCATAAATCACAATGGGGGGGACCTACTGTCCTCCCCCCTCGGCCCCCACCCCTGCACGGTGGGTGGGGGCCATAAGTCACAATGGGGGGGCCTACTTTCCTCCCCCCCGGCCCCCATCCCTGCGCGGTGGGTGGGGGGCATAAATCACAATGGGACGGACCTACTGATAGGAGTGGAGTATTGTTCATATCAGTTTAATACCTTCCGTGTCTCCTATCAGTGGACGTGTATATGGCAGCCATTTAAGGAACCGCACACCTGGGACCCGAGCAAGGTCACCTCGTTCAAGCTTCTCTGGTTCCTTGATGAGCCAGCTGCCCGTGAGTTAACATGTCCCGTGAAGAAGCACTCTGTCCTGTAAAGCCTCACCACAAAAAAATTAAATAAATAACAGCACTCGGAGTGGTGATATTAGTAAATGTTCATATCAGTTTAATACCTTCCGCGTCTCCTATCAGTGGACGTGTATATGGCAGCCATTTTAGGAACCGCACCCCTGGGACCCGAGCAAGGTCACCTCTTTCAACAGGCGACAAGATTTGGCCCTGTAAAACTCTCCTGGATATTATGTACAATTTCTATGGATATGGCATTGATTTATGTAACAGGGAGATGGAAGAAGATGCTTGGTCGGTCCTCTTACTTGAAATTTGGGGCACTGCGTGGGCAAGCTAATGTGCCACCAGATAGGAGTGGTGAGTTTAGTATTGTTCATATCAGTTTAATACCTTCCGCGTCTCCTATCAGTGGACCTGTAAATGGCAGCGATTTTTAATTGTGGAATCACCTCCCCTTTTTAGGCCAAGGTGGGAAGATGCTTAGACCACTGGTATATTGGTGCCATCTTGGAGGATTTTTTTTTTGGTTTGGTTTTTGAAGCCACAGTGCTGCACCAGTGGGCCTAAAAATTAGGCATGTACACATGCCTGAAAAATTTGGTATTGTTGCAGCCGCTGCTGTAGCAGCGGCCAGAAAAATTGATGTTTGTTTCACAGGCAGAAAATGCCCTAAAACATGGCGGCTTGAACCCTAGTTGGTGGCGGATAAGTCACGCAAGTCAAACGTCATTCAGAGCTATATTAGGAAAAGGAAGATGGCTATAGAGCTAGAAAGGTCCAGCTCTGGAGCCAAGGCAAGGACTAAATGGGCAACAACTAAAGGGCTTAACCCAACGCAATAAGTATTAGAAAATAGAATAAATCCCAAGAATCGAGGTGTTCAGAGAGGAAAGCAAAATCCATCTACCAGAACACACTCGACTGAGGGTGTGCCCACAATAGGGTATTCACTCCCTTGGTGTGCAGAGTAATAGATGTACAGAGTAAGGAAAATAATAAATCTTTAATAGAAAAACGTACAGAGACTAAAAAAAAATCATGGGATAAAGGAGTGGGGGTTGGTCCATATGGCTGTACTGACTATGGGGGGTACTGGACAGATCACTGTAGAGAGTACTGTACCACAACCCCTAGAGGCTATTTGCTCATACTAGCATACGGTAAAAGAGTATCTACCTAAATGTATATAGCACCAGAACACAGATCAACCCTATAGTGTCAGAGTGTCTGCATACATTGTAGCCCAACTGTATATTCTGGGGGGGATACCCCAGACCCCAAGGTGTCCTTCCCTGGAGTATATGGTAAACCGTGGGGATGCTGACTGCACTGGTGAGATAAATCGGGATCAAAGGCATACAGTGTGGGGGAAAAACAATGAAGTCATAATAGAATTGGAAAACTTCCCCCTGTATGTAAAGATACCCAAGTAGGTCGATTTAACTGAGTAGTAGTCAGCCCCAAATTACAAAGGTAGTGGATTGCTTATACAAAAATAATGTAGACAAAGTAGCTGGGACGATCTGTTAGTGCTTATTGATAGAACGCTAAGGTCCCAGAGTAGTGCTATTAGGGAAAGATACAAAGTTACAATAGTATGAAGTTGCTAGTTTGTGAGCTTTCCCTAGAGACACAGGAGCTGCCCCTGTCTCTCAGATGCAGGGAATGTCTCCCATCCAGCCAGGACTCAGATGCCCACTTATTCCCAACCCCTTGTATTGTAAAAACAAAACAAAATACGAGCTCAGCCTGAGTCTAGGTATTGGTAGAAAAGTATCGCCCAGTGTCAGTCCCTTCGGGATCCATTCGGTAACATTTCCGCCACTTTCTGCTTATACCGGGGGTCTAGTAGCGTGGACACCCAGTACAGGTCGTTCTCCTTCAGCCTTTTTATACGAGGGTCCCTCAACAGGCAGGACAGCATGAAAGACCCCATTTGCACAAGGTTGGATGCCGAGCTACTCATTTCCCGTTCCTCCTCCTCCTCACTGATGTCATTGAAGGTATGTTCTTCCCCCCAGCCACGTACAACACCACAAGTACCAGATAGGTGACAACGAGCACCCTGGGATAACTGTTGTGTTAGGTCTTGCTCCTCCTCCTCCTCCTCAAAGCTATATTCCTCCTCTGACTCCTCTTCCTCACAATCCTCTTCCAGCGTTGCCGCAGGTCCAGCAAGCGATGCTGATAAGGCTGTTTCTGGTGGTGATGGTGACCACAACTCTTCCTCTTCCTCTTCATGCTCATCTACAGCCTGATCCAGCACTCTTCGCAGGGCACGCTCCAGGAAGAAAACAAATGGTATGATGTCGCTGATGGTGCCTTCGTTGCGACTGACTAGGTTTGTCACCTCCTCAAATGGACGCATGAGCCTACAGGCATTGCGCATGAGCGTCCAGTAACGTGGCAAAAAAATTCCCAGCTCCCCAGAGGCTGTCCTAGCACCCCGGTCATACAAATATTCATTAACAGCTTTTTCTTGTTGGAGCAGGCGGTCGAACATTAGGAGTGTTGAATTCCAACGTGTAGGGCTGTCGCAAATCAAGCGCCTCACTGGCATGTTGTTTCGCCGCTGGATATCGGCAAAGTGAGCCATGGCCGTGTAGGAACGCCTGAAATGGCCACACACCTTCCTGGCCTGCTTCAGGACGTCCTGTAAGCCTGTGTACTTATGCACAAAGCGTTGTACGATCAGATTACACACATGTGCCATGCACGGCACATGTGTCAACTTGCCCAACTTCAATGCCGCTATCAAATTTTTTCCGTTGTCACACACCACTTTGCCGATATCCAGTTGCTGTGGAGTCAGCCACTTTTCCACCTGTGCGTTCAGGGCGGACAGGAGTGCTTGTCCGGTGTGACTCTCTGCTTTCAAGCAAGTCAAACCCAAGACGGCGTGACACTGCCGTATCCGGGATGTGGAATAGTACCTGGGGAGCTGGGGGGGTGCCGTTGATGTGGAGCAAGACGCAGCAGCACAAGAGGACTCAGCCGAGGAGGTTATGGGAGAGGATGGAGTAGGAGGAGTAGAGGAGGTGGCAGCAGGACTGCCTGCAATTCGTGGCGGTGTCACCAACTCCTCTGCAATGCCACGCATTCCTTGCTTGTCAGCCGTCAGCAGGTTTACCCAATGCGCAGTGTAGGTGATATACCTGCCCTGACCATGCTTTGCAGACCAGGTATCAGTGGTCAGATGGACCCTTGCCCCAACACTGTGTGCCAGACATGCCATGACTTCCTTTTGCACAATCGAGTACAGGTTGGGGATTGCCTTTTGTGAAAAGAAATTCCGGCCGGGTACCTTCCACTGCGGTGTCCCAATAGCTACAAATTTTTTGAACGCCTCAGACTCAACCAGATTGTATGTAAAAGTTGGCGGGCTAATAGTTCGGACAAGCCAGCTGTCAGACGCTGGGCAAGGGGGTGACTTGGTGACATTGGCTTCTGTTGTGGATCAGAATGTTGATCTTTGTTATATTCAGAGGAAACCCAAATTGTTGTTCCAAGTGCACTTGGAGAAGCAAGAATTAGACACCAGACACCTGTTGGTATTCAAAATAAGCCTCTGACGTTTTTTATTCATCAGCTGGGTTTTATACATTAAAAAGCAAGTGCTTACTTGCAAATACTCTTAGAACAAAAATAGCAAGGGAATACAGATAAGACATAGGGATGAGCGCCATGTATACATAACAAATAAGTTTCTGGGTAAGAGAGAACAACAAGATTAGAGTAGAGACATCTTGGGTGGGGGCTCTCTGCTCCCGGGACTTAGACATATATGGTCTTAAGTGTTGTTCAAGCATCAAGCAATCAATCCTAATTCCAAGTTAGCCAATTTTAATATAGGATATCATTATATGACACCTATAAGCTTGAGCCTTGGAATCAAGATAAATTCTATCACAATCCCCTCTTTTGATCCAAGGGTTTACTACCATGGTCCTGTGTAAGGACAGATGTAGCATAACCTGATTGCTCAGTACAGAACAGGTTAAAATTCTTTCTGTAATCTGGGAGACCCAGTGCTGGAGCTGACGTTACCAGTATCTTAAGTGTATAGAAGGCATTTTCTGCCACATGGTTTAATTTAAATGGTTTGTTTTCGTTGGCAAGACAATCATACAGTGGTTGCATGTAGATAGCTACTGAACGCAGCCAAGGACGACAGTAAGATATCAAACCGAGATACGTGCGAAGCTGGGCTAAACTGCGGGGGGGGTTAATATTTTGAACTGCAGTCTTTCTACTCTCTGTGAGATGTTTTATGCCCTGGGAAATGCAATGTCCTTGGAAAATAACTTTCTCTACACAAGCTTGCAGTTTCGTTTTTGACGCTTTGCAGCCTGCTTCTGCTAAGAATTTTAGCAAGGAAAGAGTGTTTTCAATACAAGATTCCATACTATCGCAACATAGCAGTAGGTCATCGATATACTGCAATAAAATTACATTATTTGGCCTCTCCCATTCTTCAAGAATCTGGGCCATTGCCATGCTGTACATAGTGGGTGAGTTTTGTGCGCCCTGTGGCAAAACTGTCCAAGTATACTGCTTGTGTTTATGTGTAAATGCAAATAAAAACTGACTGTCGGGATCCAGGGGGACACTGAAAAATGCATTTGCCAAGTCAATAACCGTAAATACCTTAGAGGAAGGTGGTATTTGTGCCAACAAGGAGTGTGGGTTGGGAACATTAGGGGCAATCAGTTCAGTTACAGCATTAATTGCCCTCAAATCATGTACCATACAGTATACCACAGGTTTACCTTTCTCTTGCTTTTTCTTAATTGGGTACAATGGTGTGTTACAAGAGGAGGTGGTCTGGACAACTACCCCTGCCTGCAGAAACTCTTGCACAGATTGAGAAATAGCATATTCCTGTGCTGGGCTTAGGGGGTATTGTTTTTGGTTTGGAGGTTTGGCTCCGGGCAGGAGATTCACCTTGACTGGGGGCACAGAGAGTCTGCCTGTATCTGTCTTCCCTGTAGCCCATAAGGAATCAGGGACTGAGGACAAGTCAATGGTAGGTTCTGGCACATGGCTGGGCATAGTGAGAGTTGCCAGAACATTTGAAAGAGATATCATTTGTTTGCCCTCCAAAGGCACAGACAATGTTACTTTTCCAGTGGGGCTATACTGGATATTTGCACTAAGAGGAGACAGTATATCACTGCCTAGTAGATTAACAGGGGCATTAGGGCTGACAAGTAGCCTTGTCACAAGGGCAGTAGAGTCGTGTAGCTTCAATTTCAGCTTGTGGGTAAGGGGAATGTCATTTTCGATACCATCCACCCCTACACATGATAATACATCATTATTTTTCTCATACGGGAACACATATTTTTCCTGTAACATCGATTTAGCAGCGCCAGTGTCCAACAGGAAAGGGACTATTCGGCCCCCGGGTAGTGTAACATTGATAATGGGTGAGGGTCCTGCAGAGTCAGGGATATTTATAATATGTAGGGACACTGGTTTGCCAATTTCCTATTGGGGAGGGGGAGGTGGTGGAGGTGGTTGGCTGTCTTGGGAGTTATCATTAGAATCCTGGGGTTTTCTATTTTTAGGAGGACACTTGCAGTTACGTTTAATGTGTCCTTTCCTGCCACAATTCCAGCATTCTACCTGCCTTCTGTCTCCGTCAGCTCTAGGGACAGTTACAGCCATTAGAGGTGTGCTCCTCTTTCTAGTATTTAGATTAGCTTCCACTCCCCTAGCCACCTTCACCAGATCACCATAGGTTAAACTTCTCCACTCAGGTCTAGCATTTTGGAGACCAGTCCTTATGGGTATGTGGATACCATCCATGAAGCAGTTAATAAGCAGTCTGGTCGAAGTGGTTTCAATATCTGTGTAACCCAATGCCTCCCAAGCCATCTGTAGTCTGGTGAAAAATGTTTCTACAGGTTCATCTTTCCCTTGTAATATATCTCCTAATTTATGGGCTAGTTCCTCTGTCTTTACTTTAGCCCATTCTCTTATTGCAGTGACATAGCATGCTCCAGATGCAGACTTGGTTCTAAACCATTCATCTGTTTGCATGTTGCTTTTTCTGAGGTTATCTTCATGGGCATCAGTATATTTAGCAATTATTCTAGCCAAAATGGGGGCCAGCTTTTAGTGCCACAATCTGTTTTAAATCCATCCAAGTACACTGGTAAGTAGCTTGAATTGTGGATAGAGACTGAACTAGAGCTAAGGGGCCTTTTCAACATCTGCCAGCTGTTGTATTATTGCCAGTTGTTCACTGGGCGTCCAGGGCTTATATTCTTCCCAGTATTTGATACTTGAGCTCGACTGTCTGTTCTCATGGTACATGCTCTCAACTTTGGGTATCATTGGAGTAGAAAATTGTGGAGCTAATGGCCCCACTGGGGTGTCTATGGGGGCAACTAGGGGTTCCTTTAAGTCTGGACTATCTGCCTGCTCTAATGAACCCATAGGTCTTACAGGGGCTGCTAGGGGACCATGTGAAGTCCCACTGCGTAATATTACTGGAAAGAGAGGTTTTGATCTCTGTAAAAGGGAAAGCGCCTGTCCTTTAGGGACCAAAGGAGTCCCTGCATTATCCTGGTAAAGGGGTGGGTTTACAAGATATTTCCCAGGATCCTGCCTACTCTGGGACCCTAGAGGTCCAAAACATTGATAATATGGTACACCTTTCCTGGTGGTTTCTCTACAACCACATTTAGTTATTTCAACAGCAGTATCATGCCATTTTTGTGCAACTTCTACTAAGTTATTATCTTCTAACCAACCTCTGTAGTTTGCCATAAATTCACTCCATATATGTGGGTCTAGAGTGCCCTCTGAGGGCATGCCAGCTTTCTTAAGTAACCTCTTAACATTCTTAATTGCTCCTTGTCCTTTGTGATGCTTGACAATAGTCAAAGCCGTAAATCCCCCTTGGGTACTTTCAGAGCTACCCATCTTAAAACTTGTAAGGGTTAATTACTTCCTTACCAAGACAAACTGTACAATAACAGTGTATTTAAACACTTATGACCGCTGCAGTGGAATTTTCACAGTTCTGTCTTCTAAACACAGATCAGGAGATCTGCCCTTGGAGGATTCTAACTCAAATTATAAAACAAATGACAAGGCAAACAATAAAAATAACTTACAACCCACAGTTCTATTCCACTATCTCAAGATTCCTTTCACAAGACATAACACAACCTCCACCTGAATATAACCATAATACCACAGAAAACAAGTTCTTTAGATCAGACGTTTTTTAAATCCTTACCCACCCGGACCGGGGTCTCAAAGAGCACCAGAGAGTCTAAATCATTTATAGGTAGAAAAATAAAAGCTTTTTCTTACCCGCTGCAGCTGATTAACCGTCTGGGCTCTGAGCCAACCCTTCTGGGTCCGGATGAACTGGATTCGTCTGATCCCGGGTTTCGGCACCAAATTGTTGTGGATCAGAATGTTGATCTTTGTTATATTCAGAGGAAACCCAAATTGTTGTTACAAGTGCACTTGGAGAAGCGAGAATTAGACACCAGACACCTGTTGGTATTCAAAATAAGCCTCTGACGTTTTTTATTCACCAGCTGGGTTTTATACATTAAAAAGTAAGTGCTTACGTGCAAATACTCTTAGAACAAAAATAGCAAGGGAATACAGATAAAACATAGGAATGAGCGCCATGTATACATAACAAATACGTTTCTGGGTAAGAGAGAACAACAAGATTAGAGTAGAGACATCTTGGGTGGGGGCTCTCTGCTCCCGGGACTTAGACATATATGGTCTTAAGTGTTGTTCAAGCATCAAGCAATCAATCCTAATTCCAAGTTAGCCAATTTTAATATAGGATATCATTATATGACACCTATAAGCTTGAGCCTTGGAATCAAGATAAATTCTATCACACTAAGGGGGGGCCAGAGGGGGCCATGGCCCCCCTACATCATGCTGTGCCCCCCCTTGGGCCCCCTCAAATGCCAGCAACGTGCCCCTCCCCCCCGAAAATAGTGCAGCTGCCATCCATGGACCTACCTCATTAGGGGCTCGGTCGGGTGCTGCAGCCCTTTGACAGACCGGGCCCCTTTAAAGTTGCAGGGAGTGCTGGGAGGAAGTGACTGTTACTTCCTCCCAGCTTACAGACCGCGCGGGCTGAGAACTCCCAGGATGCAGGCAGCTGAGAGAGAAGGAGGAAGCAGCAGCTGAGAGAGAAGGAGGAAGGAGGAAGGAGGAGAAAGAGCTCTGCAGCTTCAAACTCCCACCAGGATCAGCCAGCCCCAGAAAGTCACCTCCCTGCAACCAAAAGGTATGGAAGGGGCAGGGTGGGTGGTTAACATTATGGAAGCTGCAAATTGTGTGTGCGCCAGTGTGTATGTTTAGGTATGTGTACATCTGTGTGTATCTGTGAGTGTCTGTGTGTATCTGTATCTGTGAGTGTCAGTGTGTATGTGTGTGTGTCTGTGTGTATCTGTATCTGTGAGTCTCAGTGTGTATCTGTGAGTGTATCTGTGAGTGTCAGTGTGTATCTGTGAGTGTATCTGTGATTGTCAGTGTGTATCTGTATCTGTGAGTGTCAGTGTGTATGTGTGTCTGTGTGTATCTGTATCTGTGAGTGTCAGTGTGTATGTGTGTGTGTCTGTGTGTATCTGTATCTGTGAGTGTCAGTGTGTATGTGTGTGTGTGTCTGTGTGTATCTGTATCTGTGAGTGTCAGTGTGTATGTGTGTGTGTGTCTGTGTGTATCTGTATCTGTGAGTGTCAGTGTGTATGTGTGTGTGTCTGTGTGTATCTGTATCTGTGAGTGTCAGTGTGTATCTGTGAGTGTATCTGTGAGTGTCAGTGTGTATCTGTGAGTGTATCTGTGAGTGTCAGTGTCAGTGTGTATGTGTGTGTAACTGTGAGTGTCAGTTTGTTTCTGTATCTGTGAGTGTCAGTGTGTCATTGTGTGTATCTGTGAGTGTCAGTGTTTATCTGTGAGTGTCTGTGTGTATCTGTGAGTGTCAGTGTGTATCTGTGAGTGTCTGTGTGTATCTGTGAGTGTCAGTGTGTATGTGTGTGTGTGTCTGTGTGTATCTGTATCTGTGAGTGTCAGTGTGTATGTGTGAGTGTCAGTGTGTATGTGTGTGTGTCTCTGTGTATCTGTATCTGTGAGTGTCAGTGTGTATCTGTGAGTGTCAGTGTGTATCTGTGAGTGTCTGTGTGTATCTGTGAGTGTCTGTGTGTATCTGTGAGTGTCAGTATGTATCTGTAAGTGTCAGTGTGTATATGTGAGTGTCTGTGTGTATCTGTGAGTGTCAGTGTGTATGTGTGAGTGTATGTGTGTATCTGTATCTGTGAGTGTCAGTGTGTATGTGTGTGTGTCTGTGTGTATCTGTATCTGTTAGTGTCAGTGTGTATGTGTGTGTGTCTGTGTGTATCTGTATCTGTGAGTGTCAGTGTGTATGTGTGTCTGTGTGTATATGTATCTGTGAGTGTCTGTGTGTGTGTGTGTGTGTGTGTGTGTGTGTGTATCTGTATATGTGAGTGTCAGTGTGTATCTGTATCTGTGAGTGTCAGTGTGTATCTGTGAGTGTATCTATGAGTGTCAGTGTGTATCTGTGAGTGTATCTGTGAGTGTCAGTGTCAGTGTGTATGTGTGTGTATCTGTGAGTGTCAGTGTGTCTGTGTGTTTCTGTATCTGTGAGTGTCAGTGTGTATCTGTGAGTGTCAGTGTGTATGTGTGTGTATCTGTGAGTGTCAGTGTGTTTCTGTATCTGTGAGTGTCAGTGTGTCAGTGTGTGTATCTGTGAGTGTCGGTGGGTATCTGTGAGTGTCTGTGTGTATCTGTATCTGTGAGTGTCAGTGTGTATGTCTGTGAGTGTCAGTGTGTATGTGTGTAGCTGTATCTGTGAGTGTCAGTGTGTATCTGTGAGTGTATCTGTGAGTGTCAGTGTCAGTGTGTATGTGTGTGTATCTGAGTGTCAGTGTGTTTCTGTATCTGTGGGTGTCAGTGTGTCAGTGTGTGTATGTGTGAGTGTCAGTGTGTATGTGTGAGTGTCAGTGTGTATGTGTGTGTATCTGTGAGTGTCAGTGTGTATGTGTGAGTATCAGTGTGTATGTGTGTGTATCTGTGAGTGTCAGTGTGTATCTGTATCTGCGAGTGTCAGTGTGTATGTGTGTGTATCTGTGAGTGTCAGTGTGTATCTGTGCATGTCAGTGTGTATGTGTGTGTATCTGTGAGTGTCAGTGTGTATCTTTGAGTGTCAGTGTGTATGTGTGTGTATCTGTGAGTGTCAGTGTGCATCTGTGAGTGTCAGTGTGCATCATTGAGTTTCAGTGTGCATCTGGGTGTGTCAGTGTGTATCTGTGAGTTTCAGTGTGTATCTGTGAGTGTCAGTGTGTATCTGTGAGTGTCAGTGTGTATCTGTGAGTGTCAGTGTGTATCTGTGAGTGTCAGTGTGTATCTGTGAGTATGTTTGTGTGTTAGTGTGTATCTGTGTGTACCACTGCACTCAGGCTCCGCTTTTCACTCTGGCCCACAGCCTCAGAGGTGTTCTGCATTAGAAAGACACTGCTAATCCGTCCAACAATACAAGGTAATAGAATATACAGGCAACACTCCGGGTACTGAAGGTGTATTTATTGAAGGGTAGAACACCACATAAAAGTGCAACTTTTCAGCCCTAGACGGACTTAAACATGATTAAGGCCCCCCTAGGGCCGAAATGTTGCACGTTTGCACTTTTAAGGTGTTCTATACTCCAATAAATATATCTTCAGTACCTGGAGTTTTGTCTGTATATTCCATTGCCTTGTACCTGTATGTGAAGGTATGTGTGTCATTTTGTGTATTTTTAGGGATGTGTGTGTGTGTATGTGTAGGTATGTGTGTGTATGTGTATCTGTGTATGTAGGTATCTGTGTGTGAATGTGTAGGTATAGGTTTGTATCTGTGGGTGTGCCAGTGTATGTGTGTGAAGATATATGTTTTTCTCTGTGTGTATGTGCCAGTGTGTTATTGTGTTTTCATATCACTGTGTGTGGCCGCATATGTGTACAGCCTCCTATCCCCTAAACAAGAGTCCCCTATTCCTCCGCTGCAGCCCTTTTCACCCCGCTCTAGCCCACCACCAGTGCCCCTCCCGAGATTTGGTTCTAGATCCGCCACTGCTCGGCTGTCTGTGTGTGTGTGTGTGTGTGTGTATGGACTCAGCAGTGTGTGTGTATGTATGGACTCAGCAGTCTGTATGTGTGTATGGACTCAGCAGTCTGTGTGTCTGTGTGTGTGTGGGTGTATGGTCAGCAGTCTGTCTCTCTGTGTGTGTAAGGACTCAGCAATCTGTGTGTGTGTGTGTATGGACTGTATCAAGGGAAATGTGTTTGTTTTTTAATAATCCTTGGTGGAAAATAATGAATTCTCCACCAGGGATTATAAAAAAAATAAAAAAATTGTCGGGGGTGGGGCTTAACATGCAGCAGGGGCGGGGTCAAACTGCAGTGAGGACGGGGTTAAATGTGCCCCCCTACTTTTGTCCCTGGCCCACCATGTGCCCCCCCTAAAAATGAATCCTAGAGACGCCACTGGATGGCACTACACACCAGACAAACTACACAATATATACCCGGGCACTCGAGATACGTGTTGGAGATGCGAACACACCCCAGCGACATCAGAACACATTTGGTGGTCATGCACCATAATTAAAGCATACTGGAAAAAAATCTCAACCCTGATTAATTCCATCACGGACCTAACACTCCTCTTTACCCCAGAAACATATCTGTTGTTACTGCTCCCCTCAGGCATCCCCAAATCACGACTACACCTCATCCACCACTTACTAACTGCAGCGAATCTACTGATACCTATCAAATGGAAACAGACCCTTGCACCCTCCATTAGGGAATGGATACAAAAAGTAGAGGATACAAGGGTTATGGAGGAACTCACCTTTTCTCTTACCCATAGATACTCCCATTATAAACTGATCTGGGAACCCTGGAACACGTTTCTGGATAAGAACACTCAGGGGTAGGGACACAGGCATATCTGAGACCAGATAACAGTATTAACAGATGGTAGCAACATACTCCTCAGCTCCAGACTAACTACAACATGCATACTAGCAGAGACGGACCAAGTTGGTTCTCCAGCTATTAGCAAGTCACCACACGAACCCTGTCACAGGCAACATGGAACCACATTCTGAGTGTAGGGCTCCAAACCGGGGTCTCAAGGACTTAAAAGCTAAGAAAGGGACTGACAACCAATCGGAAAATTTTGTATAATGCTGAATAGATATATCTGTTTAACTGTACCATTATAAATTGATTGACGTTATAATACCGTTTATACTGTTTGCATATCGTATACGTATAATTTTTTAATCCTGCAAATTCTTTCTAACCATTGATACACCGTATGTATCTCTCAGATGAAAATATCTGCAAAGACGAGACACGGTTGTTATTTATGCATATTGAAAAATAAAAAAAAATAAAAAAAAGAATACAGGGATTTCCTCCCAAGATCCTCTATGCCTGAGAGATAATTGCGTGATAAAAAGCTATAATTCAATTATCTCTCAGCTACAGAAAAAAACACAATGTTTTAAAACACCCCAAAAAGGCATTTTAATGCTTCAGAAACCTACAATAGGTCACATCACCGAATAGCTTGGGTCTGAGCGCACACTTTGCAAAAATATCACTCAGATCCCTTCGGTGGTTCGGGAACGCCATTCAAATGAAGTTTTGACCAGTCGGCCATGAGGTGATGCCCCAAAACAGTTCCAGAGAAAACAAGACAATGACCAATCATCTTTCGGGGATTCTCACACAAATATTGTCAAATGCTCCCCCTGGCTGTTAGGATACAAATGCTCCCCCTGTTCTGTAGTTTATGCCTCCTGAATTCCATTCTCATAACTGTTTGGGAAGTTGGATGGGTAGCAGTACCAGTTCGTTTGCATAGTCAAAAACAATCCACACTGTAGACGACCATGTATCGCTACCTGCGTTTGGGAGACAAAATGGCCACCAGTTGTTTGAATACGTGCGTTTGGTAATATGAACAGTGGCCACACAGGGAAAGTGCTTGAACTGATAACCAATTTGTGGTTAACAGCCAGGGATGGTCGGTACTTAAAAGGTGCGAACAAGGGGACCACACAGAGTTGGTACGGTAAATGAACGGGGGGTGTACAGACAGCTGAACAAAAGGGAATAAAAGTGCATTAACAGCGTCCTTTCCGCTACAGTAACATCTTCAGAAAAATCTCTGAACTTATCGATAAAAGACCTTTTGATGACCCTACAAATTTAGTAATGAAGTTAGCATTCTACGGTTTCTTGAGACCAAAGAGTTTTCTGTTGAAAAAACAGACGACTTTAAGTCATGCCTTAAGCAAAAATACTAAAAGAAAGTGAACGACCATTACATACTGTCGATCCTTCATACTAAAACATGCCAGACAAGTCCCCCCCCCAGTAGAAATTACATACTATCCTACTTTTTTTAAATGATGCACAGTACAAGTTCTGGACACTTTAAATAAAAATCAGATTATCAAAAACCCAGATTACCACTTATTATCTCTACAAGGAAAACTACTTACCACTAAACAATGCATGCTATACACCCTGTTCCAAATTATTATGCAAATTGTATTTTTCTCACCTTCCTAAATAATTGATGTAAATAACAGTCAGCATAATTGTCATGTTATCAACTATTAAGAGTAGAATTCAAATTTTATTGAACAAACCTCCTAATGATAACAGTATTTTTTTAAACATAAAAAACTTACAATGCACTGTTCCAAATTATTACGCACAGTACGTTTCAAAACACTTTATAGGTTGTACAGAACTGAAAATTGTCATTTGTTGTGTTTGCATCATATTTACTGAAATCAAAAGCTATTTCAATCAAACTTATAACAACATTTTAACTTTTTAAACATTTTAACAGGTCACGTTACATTATAACATAGGACCCCTTATTTGATAGCAGCTTCACAAGTCTTGCATCCATTGAACTTGTGAGTTTTTGGACAGTTTCTGCTTGAATTCGTTTGCAAGATGTCAGAATAGCCTCCCAGAGCTGCTGTTTGGATGTAAACTGCCTCCCACCCTCATAGAGCTTTTGCTTTAGGATGGTCCAAAGGTTCCCAATAGGATTGAGGTCAGGGGAGGATGGAGGCCACACCATGACTTTATCTCCTTTTATCCCCATAGCAGTCATTGCTGCAGAGGTATTCTCTGCAGCATGAGATGGTGCATTGTCATGCATGAAGATGATTCTATTACGGAAAGCATTGTTCTTCCTTCTGTACCAGGGAAGAAAGTGGTCAGTCAGAAACTCCACATACTTTGCAGAGATCATCTTTACATCTTCAGGGACCCTAAAGGGGCCGACCAGCTCTCTTCCCATGATTCCGGCCCAAAACATGACTCCACCACCGCCTTGCTGATGTCGCAGCCTTGTTGGAACAGGGTGGCCGTCTACCAACCATCCACTACTCCATCCATCTGGACCATCCAGGGTTGCACGGCACTCATCAGTGAACAGGAGGACTCTGGAGGACTCTACACCATGATGTCCGTGGGACTCCTGAGGCACCAGCAGCTTCAAATATCTGGTAAAGGTTCACTTAGTAGATAAGCCCCAGTATACACTGGTGAATAACTACCACAGTTAAATGCTGAGACCTAGTATGGATACCTTAACCACTATGTCACTGCAAAAAATAGCCGCCACCTGCGGTTAAAAGAATAAACATTAAGTGCCTATTGAATAAACAACAGTAAATGCAGGACTCTGTGGAAAGGTATTTAGTACTTGAATATATTATACAAAGTGGCAGTATTCTGAAGAAAATGTATCAGCTAATTGTATCCTTTCTTACCATGTAGTGGTATAAAAATATAGAGTAGCTGAATAAATGATCTAGTAGAGGTATTATTAATTCAATGAACCAATACACTAAAACATTTAGTAAGTAGAAATAACAAAGTATCTCACTGTGGTAGAAGTTAAAAGTGCTGCATTAATCATATCATGTGACCCACAGGTTGCTTTAAAATATAGAAGATTTTATTCGCATTAATACACTGTCTAAACACATTCACATTTCAATAAAATAATGAAAATTCCCAATTCTGAAGAGCAGTGGCTAACAGGTTTAACAGCCTGAGTGTCCCAAAGATGCAAGTAACTCTCTCACCGGCCGGATGAAAATCGAGTATAGGACCTCCTGTGTAAAAACTTGCTGCCAGCCACGTGCCTTCCACTGCGGCTCTGGATGCGTTCCAAGCCTGCTCTCCTGGAAATCGATACACACTGCCGCCTTACGCGTTTCCTGATCATAGGATCACTTTATCAGAGGATGGCAGTCTCAGTTCTCCATGCTACTATATACTGTCTGTTCTCATTAGCACAATTAGGATTTTAACCCTTCATATTATCAACAAAATCATTATTCTACCACATAAAAATCTTTTGTTAACCCTTTATAGGGTCAAAATTCTGCTACATACATTTCACTTAACAGTTTCTAAAATTGCAGATTGAGCTTTATCACATTAACCCTAGTTTAAGAAAAAAATATATATATAATAGTATCTTTTTATTAAGACAAATTATGTTTAATTAAGAAACTAGTGATAAATAGTGATGTACCGAACTGTTCGCTGGCGAATAGTTCATGGCGAACATAGCGTGTTCGCGTTCGCCGGCGCGGGCGAACACATGGGCGGTTCGATCCACCCCCTATTCGTCATCATTGAGCAAACTTTGACCCTGTGCCTCACGGTCAGCAGACACATTCCAGCAAATCAGCAGCAGACCCCCCCTTCCACACCCTCCCACCTCCCTCCCAGCATCCATTTTAGATTCATTCTGAAGCTGCATGCTTAGTGAGAGGAGGGAAAGTGTAGCTGCTGCTGATTAGATAGGGAAATTGATAGCTAGGCTAGGGTATTCAGTGTCCACTACAGTCCTGAAGGACTCATCTGATCTCTGCTGTAAGAACAGCACCCCAAAAAGCCCTTTTTAGGGCTAGAACATCAGTCTTCTTTTTTTTTCTGTGTAATGTAATTGCAGTTGCCTGCCTGCCAGCTTCTGTGTCAGGCTCAGTGGATACTGTGTACATTTGCCCAGTGCCACCACTCACTCACTGGTGTCACAATAGCTTAAGCTTGACATTTAAAAATACATTTTTTTTTCACTGTAATAGATTTAAGAGCATTTAGTGGTCTGCCAGCTTCTGTGTCAGGCTCAGTGGATACTGTGCCCATTTGCCCAGTGCCACCACTCATATCTGGTGTCTCTGTAGCGTGCTTTTACAAAGAAAAAGTTTTCCAGTGTAAGCTAATAGCAGTCAGTGTCCTTAAAGCGGGTGTGTCAGGCCTTCCTTCAGTGTGTGCCCTGCAGAACCCTGCCAGCGTACTTTGACAGTTGCCACTCATATCTGGTGTCTCTGTAGCGTGCTTTTACAAAGAAAAAAAGTTTTCCAGTGTAAGCTAATAGCAGTCAGTGACCTTAAAGTGGGTGTTTCAGGCCTTCAGCGTGTGCCCTGCAGAACCCTGCCAGCGTACTTTGACAGTTGCCACTCATATCTGGTGTCTCTGTAGCGTGCTTTTACAAAGAAACATTTTTTTGTAGTGTAAGCTAATAGCAGTCAGTGTCCTTAAAGCGGGTGTTTCAGGCCTTCAGCGTGTGCCCTGCAGAACCCTGCCAGCGTACTTTGACAGTTGCCACTCATATCTGGTGTCTCTGTAGCGTGCTTTTACAAAGAAACATTTTTTTGTAGTGTAAGCTAATAGCAGTCAGTGTCCTTAAAGCGGGTGTTTCAGGCCTTCAGCGTGTGTCCTGCAGAACCCTGCCAGCGTACTTTGACAGTTGCCACTCATATCTGGTGTCTCTATAGCGTGCTTTTACAAAGAAAAACAGTTTCCAAGTGTAAGCTAATAGCAGTCAGTGTCCTTGAAGCGGGTGTTTCAGGCCTTCAGCGTGTGCCCTGCAGAACCCTGCCAGCGTACTTTGACAGTTGCCACTCATATCTGGTGTCTCTATAGCGTGCTTTTACAAAGAAAAACAGTTTTCCAGTGTAAGCTAATAGCAGTCAGTGTCCTTAAAGCGGGTGTGTCAGGCCTTCCTTCAGCGTGTGCCCTGCAGAACCCTGCCAGTGGACTTTGACAGTTGCCACTCATATCTGGTTTCTCTGTAGCGTGCTTTTACAAAGAAAAAAAGGTTTCCAGTGTAAGCTAATAGCAGTCAGTGTCCTTAAAGCGGGTGTTTCAGGCCTTCCTTCAGCGTGTGCCCTGCAGAACCCTGCCAGTGCACATTGCCACTCATATCTGGTGTCACAATTTTGTGCATTTTAAACCAAAAAACTTTCTTCACTGTTATAGATTGAATAGCAGTTAGTTGTCTTCAAGCGGGTGTCAGGCCTACAGTGAGTACTCTGCCAACCTCTGCCAGTGCACATTGCCACTTATTTCTGGTGTCACAATAGCATGCATTTAAAAACATAATTTTTTTTTCACTGTTATAGATTGAATAGCAGTTAGTTGTCTTCAAGCGGGTGTGTCAGGCCTACAGCGTGTACTCTGCAGACCTCTGCCATTGCACATTGCCACTCATATCTGGTCTCACAGTAGCTTGCACGCATAGTACGACTAATCCCCCCAAAAATGACAGGCAGAGGCAGGACACCCCGCAGGGGCCATCGTGGTCATGGTGCTGTGATTCCCTTTGGCCCTAGAATAATGCCCAGTTTTCAGAGGCCACGTACCCTGAACTTGAAAAGTTCTGAGGACATAGTTGACTGGCTAACACAGGACACCTAATCTTCTACAGCCTCCGCTCGGAACCTTGACGCACCATCCTCCTCCAGCTTAGCTTCAGGCACCTCTCAAGATACCACTCACCCGCCTGCCGCCACCACCAAAACTAGCACTACAGACGCTTTACTTGGTATGTCAGAGGAGTTATTCACACATCCGTGAAGAAATGAGTGATGCACAACCATTATTGCCAGAGGATGTAGATAACAGGGATATGTCTCAGGCAGGCAGCATTACACACATGGATGTACGGTTTGATGATGATGATGATGTTGTACCCGCTGCTGCTTCCTTTGCTGAGTTGTCAGATACGAGTGAAGCGGTTGATGATGACGATGCATCCATGGATGTCACGTGGGTGCCTGCTCGGCAAGAAGAAGAACAGGGCGAAAGTTCAGATGAGGAGACAGAGAGGAGGAGGAGGAGGAGACGAGTTGGAAGCAGGGGGAGGTCGTCGCAAGGAGATAGTGGCACAGTCAGACAGCATGCATCGGCACCCGGGGTCAGCCCGACAGCACGCCAATCAACGCATGCCTTGTCCACCACCAGAATACCGTCATTGCAGAGCTCAGCAGTGTGGCATTTTTTTTGTGTGTCTGCCTCTGACAACAGCGATGCCATTTGCAACCTGTGCCAAAAGAAACTGAGTCGTGGGAAGTCCAACACCCACCTAGATACAACTGCTTTGCGTAGGCACATGATCTCACATCACAAACGCCTATGGGATCAACACATGAGTACAAGCAGCACGCCTAATCTAAGCCGCCATCCTCCTCCTGGTCCAGCATCTTCAGCCACGTCAACCACTGCTGTCCTCCTTGCCCCCTCTCAACCATCCGCCACTCCGTCTCCCGCCTTGAGCAGTTTCCGCTCATCTGCCCACAGTCATGTGTCTGTCAAGGACATGTTTGAGCGTAAGAAGCCAATGTCAGAAAGTCACCCCCTTGCCCAGCGTCTGACAGCTGGCTTGTCCGAACTATTAGCCCGCCAGCATTTAACATACAAGCTGGTGGAGTCTAAAGCGTTCAAAAAATTTGTAGCTATTGGGACACCACAGTGGAAGGTACCCGGACGAAATTTATTTTCACAAAAGGTAATCCCCAACCTGTACTCGATTGTGCAAAAGGAAGTAATGGCATGTCTGGCACACAGTGTTGGGGCAAGGGTCCATCTGACCACTGATACCTGGTCTGCAAAGCATGGTCAGGGCAGGTATATCACCTACACTGCGCATTGGGTAAACCTGCTGACTGCTGCCAAGCATGGAATGCATGGCTCTGCAGAGGAGTTGGTGACACCGCCACGACTTGCAGGCAGTCCTGCTTCCACCTCCTCTACTCCTCCTACTCCATCCTCTTCCATAACCTCCTCAGCTGAGTCCTCTTCTGCTGCTGCGTCTTGCTCCACATCAACGGCACCCCCCAGCTCCCCAGGTACTATTCCACATCCCAGATACGGCATTATCACGCCGTCTTGGGTTTGACTTGCTTGAAAGCAGAGAGTCACACCGGACAAGCACTCCTGTCCGCCCTGAACACACAGTTGGAAAAGTGGCTTACTCCGCAGCAACTGGATATCGGCAAAGTGGTTTGTGACAATGGAAAAAATTTGTTAGTGGCATTGAAGTTGGGCAAGTTGACACATGTGCCGTGCATGGCACATGTGTGTAATCTGATCGTACAACGCTTTGTGCATAAGTACACAGGCTTACAGGACGTCCTGAAGCAGGCCTGTAGGCTCATGCGTCCTTTTGAGGAGGTGACAAACCTAGTCAGTCACACCGAAGGCACCATCAGCGACATCATACCATTTGTTTTCTTCCTGGAGCGTGCCCTGCGAAGAGTGCTGGATCAGGCCGTAGATGAGCGTGAAGAGGAAGAGGAAGAGTTGTGGTCACCATCACCACCAGAAACAGCCTTATCAGCATCGCTTGCTGGACCTGCGGCAACGTTGGAAGCGGATTGTGAGGAAGAGGAGTCAGAGGAGGAATGTGGCTTTGAGGAGGAGGAGGAAGACCAACCACAACAGGCATCCCAGGGTGTTCGTGTCACCTATCTGGTACCCGTGGTGTTGTACGTGGCTGGGGGGAAGAACATACCTTCATTGACATCAGTGAGGAGGAGGAACGGAAAATGAGTAGCTCGGCATCCAACCTTGTGTAAAAGGGGTCTTTCATGCTGCCGTGCCTGTTGAGGGACCCTCGTATAAAAAGGCTGAAGGAGAATGACCTGTACTGGGTGTCCACGCTACTAGACCCCCGGTATAAGCAGAAAGTGGCGGAAATGTTACCGAATTACAAGTCGGAAAGGATGCAGCATTTGCAAAATAAATTAAAAAGTATGCTTTACACAGCGTATAAGGGTGATGTCACAGCACAACGGGAATCTAACAGGGGGAGAGGTGGAAGTCATCCTCCTCCTCCCACGACCACGCCGGCAAGGACAGGACGCTTTAAAGACGTGTTGTTGATGGAGGACATGCAGAGCTTTTTAAGTCCTACGCATCGCCACAGCCCTTCGGGATCCACCCTCAGAGAACGACTCGACCGACAGGTAGCAGACTACCTCGCCTTAACTGCAGATATCGACACTCTGAGGAGCGATGAACCCCTTGACTACTGGGTGTGCAGGCTTGACCTGTGGCCTGAGCTCTCCCAATTTGCGATAGAACTTCTGGCCTGCCCCGCTTCAAGTGTCCTGTCAGAAAGGACCTTCAGTGCAGCAGAAGGGATTGTCACTGAGAAGAGAAGTCGCCTAGGTCAAAAAAGTCTAGATGACCTTTATTAAGATGAATGAGGGATGGATCCCGAAGGGACTGACACTGGGCGATACATTCGATTAAAAAAGGCCTGATGAGATGAGCTGCCTTGGGCTAAAAATGGTCCACACGCTGCTGTATTTTAGCTCTGAATGCCGGTTGACTTGCGTGACTTATCCGCCACCAACTAGGGTTCAAGCCGCCATGTTTTAGGGCACTTTCTGCCTGTGAAACAAACATCAATTTTTCTGGCCACTGCTACAGCAGTGGCTGCAACAATAACAAATTTTTCAGGCATGTGTACATGCCTAATTTTTAGGCCCTCTGGTGCTGCACTGTGGCTTCAAAAACCAAACCAAAAAAAAGGCACATAGTGACCCTATGTAGGGGGAACAGTCCCTATTCTGCTCTGTGTCAGTGTGTATCAGGGATTTGACTATCTTTATTCAGATTCCAAAATTACAATTCCAGGAAAAATTTAACAAACATTTACAAGAACATGTTATGCACATCATAGAAACAACGAGAATTATGCTCTTTGTCAGTGTGTATCAGGGGCTTTGAGGACGGGGAACAGTCTCTATTCTGCTCTGTGTCAGTGTGTTTCAGGGATCCTTAGGATAGGTGTCAATCCATATCTGCCAAGTGACCCTATGTAGGGGGAACAGTCTCTATTCTGCTCTGTGTCAGTGTGTATCATGGTCTCTGAGGAAGGGGAACAGTCTATATTCTGCCCTGTGTCAGTGTGTATCATGGTCTCTGAGGACGGGGAACAGTCTCTATTCTGCTCTGTGTCAGTGTGTATCAGGGGCTTTGAGGACGGGGAACAGTCTCTATTCTGCTCTGTGTCAGTGTGTATCATGGTCTCTGAGGACGGGGAACAGTCTCTATTCTGCTCTGTGTCAGTGTGTATCAGGGGCTTTGAGGACAGGTGTCAATCCATATCTGCCAAGTGACCCTATGTAGGGGGAACAGTCTCTATTCTGCTCTTTGTCAGTGAGTATCAGGGGCTTTGAGGACGGGGAACAGTCTCTATTCTGCTCTGTGTCAGTGTGTATCAGGGGCTTTGAGGACGGGGAACAGTCTCTATTCTGCTCTGTGTCAGTGTGTATCATGGTCTCTGAGGACGGGGAACAGTCTCTATTCTGCTCTGTGTCAGTGTGTATCAGGGGCTTTCAGGACAGGTGTCAATCCATATCTGCCAAGTGACCCTATGTAGGGGGAACAGTCTCTATTCTGCTCTTTGTCAGTGAGTATCAGGGGCTTTGAGGACGGGGAACAGTCTCTATTCTGCTCTGTGTCAGTGTGTATCATGGTCTCTGAGAATGGGGAACAGTCTCTATTCTGCTCTTGCATTTCTATTTCTTCTTAGAAAACAAAAAAATTCTGAGACGACGTTGGCAGGGCTATTCACTTGTGTGATCTGTCATGAATTGTCATTTATAGACAAAATATACACCTTTTACACAAAACCAGTGGATAAAACTTAAGTGGGTATATATACACAAATGAATAAAAATAAATACCCAAAAATATGTGGGAGTATGAAGATTCCTCTGTATCTTCAGGAGAAGCACAAAATATAATAGAAAAAACTCCCCATATATGTACGTTGGATGTAGATAGGAGGAAAAAAGAACACTTTATTTACGGACTTTTGATTTTATTTAATTCCAATTTATTTTGTTCGTGTTTCTTCAATTTGGTTTCCTGCATTTCCGACTGGGAGATCTACCAAGAAGTTCACAACAATACCTGATGGGCTTTTAACCTTCTTGCATGTTGTAAGTGCAGACAATAAAGTGTTTACTATATTTTTAAAGTGGTACACTATGTTCTTTTATCTTCTTTCCCTTAAAGTTAAAATGCTGGGATAAAGAAGATTACATTGATCCTCATGAATTGTCATTTGAATGTTAATTTGAACTGTGGGGCACAAGAACTTGAATCTGACAATTTTTATTTTATCAGAGAACTTGTTCGGGATACAGAAAGGAAAAAAGGGAGGGTAAGCGGTTAAGGTACATCGATCTTATTACATCTTATACATTCAAGAGCAATCTGGTTATTCATTCTCGTGGGAGTTTTTCCGCTGCCCTTGTGCCTTCGGTCTAGTACCATGTCAGGGTTGTCTTTCTCTCCTAAACCTGGGTTTGGTCCGGGGTATGGGAAGGGGGAAACCTGGGGACAGGCTACGGTAGGGGAAGAAGAACGGGGGAAATAGACGTCGGAAGCCCCTCATCTCCCTTTGTCTCCTTCTTAGTTAGCACGCTGTGTGCGGTCACCGGGTCTATTCCCTTATCTAACTTCTTAACTATGTACAATGTGGGTGTTTGTTCCATTATGCCCTGTAGATTGTTTAACCTCAGCTTGGTATACCTCAATGTTGGCTGTTGTAACATGGTGTTTGGAGTAGTTGTCTCTCTGCGTCAGAGCAGTTAGGTCTTAGGAGTGGTACTATTCATCCTTCGTGTATATATATATATGTGATATGTTATTGTTATAACACGACCCCCTCCTCCTACTTCCTCAGATACGCCTCCCATATGTTCCTGGCTTCCACTATGTGGTGTAGGGGGTGTAGCCGCTGGCAGTTTTTTTTCATATGCTAGGTTTAGGGAGATCTGTTGGAGAAGGCTAGATCTCTCCGGTGGCTGTTGTTGTTTCCACCCTCTGGCTATTAATAAGTTGGCAGCAATCAAAATATGATATGTTAGGTCGGCATGTGCTTTTGGGAATGGGTCAATTGAGATGAAAAGTAGGGCATTTTTTGGTCTCAGGTTGGCTCTCGTGACCAGTGCCCCTTGTATCACCCCCTCAACTGCCTTCCAGTATCCTCTGATTGCCGAGCAGGCCCACCAGATGTGGAGCATTGTGCCCTACTCTATTAAACATCTCCAGCAAAGTCTCGAGGTGTTGGGATATATGGTAGCTAGTCTAGTCGGTACCAAGTACCACCTATATTGTATCTTGCGCATTAGCTCTAGGTGGGATGCGCATCTGGATCTACCTTTATGGGCTATGAAGGCTTGGTTCCATTGTTCTTCTGAGAAGACTGTACTCAAATCCTTATGCCATGCCTCTCTGAATTTGTCTAGCTGCGGTGGTGGCTGTTGGGTAGGATTATTTAGAATTGCATACATGAGTGAAAGCGGTTTCTTGGGCATTGTTCTAGATTTGCATGCTTTCTCTATACAACGCTGTCGGTCGGGGTTGTCAGGATAGTGGAGTTTGTCAGTGCTCCCTTTAGTTGTAAGTAGGAGAATATCGCTCTTTGTGGCAAATCGTAACTCTGTTGCAGGTCGGGGAATTGTCTCAGCTGTCCTTGATTATAGAGGTGTCTAACTGTGACGAAACCAATCTCGCCACATTGTTTTGGAGGAGCCTGGTTGCCCGCCTCCTGCCCTGCGACTATGGCCCCTGGACATATTGCTCTATAAAAACTATATTTGGGCATGTAATAATGTATATGGCTGCTACTGGCCCTTTAAAATCATCTATGAACAGATTGGGACTTTTGGGACTACTGTCCCTTTAAGACTGTGAAGCATATTCTAGTGTACTGCCTGTAATATTGTATATGTATTCATGTGTTAAGTTTAACCTGGGTGATATGTATGCAGCATTCATCTGATTGTTCGGTAGAATTCATTATATTGAGTGAAACTACCGAACAACCAGACCACCCAGGAATAAGTGTGCCTCCAATTACAGTTTGCAACAATGTTGCAAACAGATAATTGGCAATCCATGTAATGTATTCTTTGTCCTCTGGGTGGCCGCCATTCGGGAAACAAACACGTGGCGGCGGCCATCTTAAACTACCGAACAGCGGTGTTTTGCCGTCGAGTGTCTGGAACTAAAATCGGACACTTGACTAGGCAAACACCGCTGAGACCTCCATACTTCCAGAAATTCGTATGGAAACTACCGAATGACCCGCCGTTCGGTAGAAAGAACCCCACAAACAAGGGAATTCATTCAAACCCTCTCCAGGCTCTATAACACAGGCAATTCGTCTGTTTTAATTCCCTTGTTTGTGACCGACCGCAGGGCCAAAATGCATGGAACTGTTTTCGGATACTTTACCCATGCGGTCGGTCAAATCTTTGGAACCCCATATCTCCCGAACCATTCATCCGAATGACTTGAATTTTGGATATGTTTCCCCCCTGAATAAGGGCTATCCAGCGATGCTGGATTTAAAGGTGTACCCCCTGTTTTTGGGGTACATCCAGAACTTGGCTGGAAAAGTGTACCGGATAATTGGGTTTAACCCCTTAAGGACACATGACATGTGTGACATGTCATGATTCCCTTTTATTCCGTAAGTTTGGTCCTTAAGGGGTTAATGTTATCTGAGGGGAGGGGATGTGTAGGCTGAACCATGTATGTGATTGGTTATTTTATGCCTCCCCCTGGGTGTGGCCTGTATGTGTTCTCATGTAATAAAAACCAGGCTGGGTGCCCAGCACCTCAGACCACTGCTTGACCCTCGACACGGAGCCTTGTCTCGTTCTTGGGGGGATTCACTGTATGCTGTTGGAGATTGATTGCTAAGGAGTGTAAGCTGATGTCTGCTTTTCCTATTCATCTGCTAGCAGCTATTTGTGAGGTTCCAGCTGGAGTGCTACCTTATTCACCTATATCCAGTTCGTGAGTTTTGGTGCTTTTACAGTAGCTGTGCCTTTTTGGGAAAAGGGGATTATCGCTTAAACTGGGTTTTATCCTCTTGTAAGTGAAACGGTCCGTAACACTAACCAATGTGCATCGTCGCTCCGTCCATAGTCGATGGTCAAATGTGGGATTCATCATGTGTATGCAGTATAGTGGTGTGGCCAGCGCCCATTTATCTGTATAACCTAATTGTTCTTTAATCGTATCCCAGGTTTTCAGCAGGATTGCGGTAGTGGCCGGTGTGTCTGGTAGTTTAGGGCGATGTCTATGTGGGACCCAGAATAAGTACCTAAGGCCCTTGGGGCAAGCCCACGTTGATTCCATCTCCACCCATTGTGGTGTGTTGTGGGCTGTGTGTGCCTGCAGGGCGGTAGTCATCAGCGCTGCCCAATAGTAGGTTCTCACCTCTGGTAGTCCTAGCCCTCCCTGCTCTAGGGGTTTGGTGGGTATGCTAGTGGCTACCCTGATTTTTTTGTGTGCCCACACGAAGCTAGTGAGAGTCCTTTGTAGACGTCGCAAGTACGCATTGGGTAATGGGATCTGTAGCGTTCTAGTCAGGTATTGGAATTTTTGGCAGCAGCAGTTTCCCCTTTTAAAAAGAATTTGACAGTAATCTTTTTTTGAAGTTGTTCCCCTCCTCTTGACACGATCAATGACCTGAGAGTCTCCGTAAGCAGGGTTGACCTGTTAGTCCCGTTTTCCATTCAAGTTGTGCATGATGTCCAGGCTAGGTTTCCAGGGACAAATGTTGTAGCCTGTTGAAGGAGGTGACCTTGCTCGGGTCCCAGGTGTGCGGTTCCTAAAATCGCTGCCAAATACACATCCACTGATAGGAGACGCAACAGGTATTAAACTGATAAGAATAGTACTACTTAACACACCACTCCTATCTGGTGGCACATTAGATTGCACGCGCAGTGCCCCAAATTTGAAATAGGAGGACTGACCAAGCATCTTTTTCCATCTCCCTGTTCCAAAAATCGCTGCCATATACACGTCCACTGATAGGAGACGCAACAGGTATTAAACTGATCAGAATAGTACTACTTAACACACAACTCCAATCTGGTGGCACATTAGATTGCACGCGCAGTGCCCCAAATTTGAAGTAGGAGGACCGACCAAGTATCTTTTTCCATCTCCCTGTTCCAAAAATCGCTGCCATATACACGTCCACTGATAGGAGACGCAACAGGTATTAAACTGATAAGAATAGTACTACTTAACACACCACTCCTATCTGGTGGCACATTAGATTGCACGTGCAGTGCCCCAAATTTGAAGTAGGAGGACAGACGAAAAGTTCTCGTTAGTGGTTTTACACACATAAAAAATTATCATTAAGAATTTAAAGGAAAAAATTCTTATAAAAATTTAAAAATTGTATATTAAATATTAAAATTGAAAGATTAAGTAAAAACTTTATAATACCCCTTAAAATTGGGTTAAAAAATTTCCATATTATAAAAAATATTATAAAAAATATATAATAATTTAAGAGAAAAGGGGAATTAGAAAAAAATATATAGGATAAGAAGAGAGAATATACTAAAGGAATGCATTCAGCTCGAAGTCTATATTGAGACCTTGTGGTTCGAGACTATTAAGTTTAAAAATCCATTGTGCTTCGATTTTGTCCAAAGCTTTCTCTGGGTCTCCTCCTCTCCAGCTTGAAATATGAAATATGACTTGGCTTGAAATATGAGACCTATTGGATTATTAGAGTGATGAATGGAAAAATGTCTCGAAAGATTATGAGTGCTTAGTCCCTTCTTGATATTACGGATGTGTTCCCCTAATCTTACTTTACATTTTCTTTTGGTCCGTCCTACATAATGTTTCCCACATGGACAAATCAATAAATAGATAACACCACTGGAATTACAACTCAGATTAGTCCTAATTTTAAAATCCTCATCGCCTGTCATATTCTGGAATTGTTTAATTATTGAATCTTGGGTTGGGTTGTTTCTACATCCTAAACATTTGCCACATTTGTGAAAACCTATATTTTCTGAATTGCTGTTCTGTTTCATTACTTCTTTGAGTGTTGGAGCTAGCATTGTTTTCAGTTTTGGTGCACGTGAGTAAATTACTCTGGGTTCTTTTCTTTTTTCTAATGTTTCTTGGTAGGCTAAGAGCCTTCTCCATAGCACCAGTCAATCTTTCTTCTTTAAATCCCTTCTTAATAAATTGCATTTTCATCTTTTCACTTAATCTTTACAGATATCCAATTCGGTACAATTACGTCTAATGCGTCTAAATTGTCCATATGGGATGTTATCAAGCCACGTCCTCCCTCTTGTGGTGGCTATCTGACGGAATATAGCTGTTGCAGTCAACGGATTTGTTAAAAGTTTTGGTACAAATCATCTCTTCTTTTATATATATTTCTAGGTCTAAAAATTCAACTGTCGTTTGAGAATAGGTAAAAGTGAATCGTAAGTTGTATGCACGCGGCTGGCAGCAAGCTTTTACACAGCACGAGGAGGTCCTATACTCGATTTTCATCCGGCCGGTGAGAGAGTTACTTGCATCTTTGGGACACTCAGGCTGTCAAACCTGTTAGCCACTGCTCTTCAGAATTGGGAATTTTAATTATTTTATTGAAATGTGAATGTGTTTAGACAGTGTATTAATGCGAATAAAATCTTCTATATTTTAAAGCAACTTGTCGGTCACATGATATGATTAATGCAGCACTTTTAACTTCTACCACAGTGAGATACTTTGTTATTTCTACTTACTAAATTTTTTAGTGTATTGGTTCATTGAATTAATAATACCTCTACTAGATCATTTATTCAGCTACTCTATATTTTTCATACCACTACATGGTAAGAAAGGATACAATTAGCTGACACATTTTCTTCAGAATACTGCCACTTTGTTTAATATATTCAAGTACTAAATACCTTTCCACAGAGTCCTGCATTTACTGTTGTTTATTCAATAGGCACTTAAAGCTTCAAATATCTGTTTGCTGCTATGTAATGGTATTTTAGCAGCTGCTCTCTTGATCCGATGCATGGATCTGGCAGAAATATTCCTTGATGTGCCTTTATCTGCACAAATCCGTCTGTGCTCTGAATCAACCACACATCTCTTAATAGTGCGATGATCACGCTTAGGTTTTCGTGAAATATCTAATGTTTTCATACCTTGTCTAAGGCATTGAACTATTTCACTCTTTTCGGCAGCAGAGAGATAATTTTTCTTCCCCATATTGCATGAAAATGGTGCTCTGCTTAATAATGTGGAACACCGTCCTTTAGTAGTTTTTCCTTAAATTGGGCTCACTTGGCAATCTAATTATCACAGGTGTCCGAGATTGTTTTCAGTGATCAAAAGAGCCCTGCGACACAATGCCATCCATGAGTTAAATTGAAAAACAAAATATTTAATCTTTGTGACACTTAAATAGAATTTGCATAATAATTTGGAACAGGGTGTATATTCGCACACTATTACCCAGATTAGGCCTCAATCCAGCCTCCGTCTCATTCCGCATTGGGACAGCCACAGCAGCTTCTAGTAACCATGTTCCGACACATATCATTAAAAATATGGGAGGCTGGAAGTCCTCCGCATACAACAGGTGCATTCCAAACCCAGAGAAAGAAATCAGACTTGATTTCTATAATATGACTAAATAATTGTTATTTGTGGAAGAATAAATAAACTTGTTTTTATAATTGTTGCCCTCTTTATTGCAGGTCTAACCTCTCGTCGGTTTCGGCACACCTCAACTGACTTTTTTTCTTATCAAATTACATACATTTTTAATTCTACAGCTTATTAATATCCTGGACACAAGTGGAAGGCGTAAACCTGAAATTGTGGAAGGGGTTAGTTGACCTACTTAAACCACAGTAACCCCTGCTTACCTGTCGTCGCCAATTTTGGAAGTTCCCCTCCCACCTTACCCTTTATTATTCATATTAATATATCCAGGTGGGCCCTTTTTATTGCAGGTCTAACCTCTTGTTGGTTTCGGCACACCTCAACCTCAACTAAGGTGGTCTAGTGCCTTAACTGGACACCAAGCATTATCAGTGGGAAAGAGGGGAATGATAGTGGGGTGTAGTGAGTGATTAGTTTTGGTAGATGGGAGCGTGAGGTTCCACCTTAGTGAGGTGTGAGGTTTTTAGGCTGTGTGAGATAACCCCTCGACAAATAACGGTGAATTCTCTGGGTCTGAGGAAACCGTAAAAAGCTAGATAAATTGCTTACTCGATCACCAGGTTTGTGTTGGGATCGAATAGTGATTAATCAAGTAGATTGCTGAGTAATCTAAAGATAGGCCCATCTATTGGTAGTCTGGTGGTGGTAAGTGGAACAGAAACCTTTGAGATACCCTTTAAGACTTTTTTGATGGGGTATGATGACAAGAAGGGTGTGTTGTTAGGGAAATTAGTGAGATTGTGGTGCGGAACCTCTGTGAGGTATAGTTTAATGGTATTGTGAGAAAGTTTTAAATGTAAGTGGCAGAAGGAGGCAAAAGCCACCATGGTTTGAGTAGAAAAATCACCTTGTAATCTGAAATCTGCTGTGAATTTATTAAAGATGGTAAGTGCCCTACTGTAGGTGACAGCTGTGTTAGGTGATAATGCTTGGTGTGTGAGAGACCACAAATTCCGTTTGTGACACGTTTAGAGTGAAGGCTGTCTGAGGCCTTGACATGGTTGAAACTAAAGTGAGTAAATACTATACCTGGATTGTAAATACAAGAACATGAATTTGACAACTTTATGCAGAAATACAAGACAAACGGGCAATCTGTGGAGACCAAAAAAGTAACAGAGGCTAAGATTAGTGTCTGCGTAAGCTAAAGAGAAATAGAGAATACTATGAAATGAAGGGTTTGAAAATTCCCCCAGAGGATCGTGCTATATATAAATATATATATATTTGTGATGGCGTACGGGGTTGGCGTGGAGTTGAAAAAACTCTGTCGAAGTAATTGATTGCTGTTACAAATCGCTATTTGTAACTGGCCCTTTAAATGAGAAATTGCCCTGCTTCCCTGGATTGTGGAGAAGCATGTTTGCCAGCCTCCTGCCTCATGACTATGGCCCCTGGAAGATTGTGCCCCTGAAAACTTATTAACATTTATTGGGTGTGTATGGCCCTTTAAGAACCGTCTGGGGACATATTGTGACTTTGCTGAACAATGTCCCTTTAAGACTATGTCCCCAGACCTGTAAAATAACTTGCCCCTGGCTTTCTCCCACTTGGTTCAGTAAATAGGGCTTACTGAACCAAGTACCACACAGGCGGACCACCCAGAAGTTAAAGTGTGCAGGCAATTTACCTCCCAGGCTGTGAGGTTACTGCAGGTTAATTGCCGAGCGCTGGGTGGCCGCCATTCGGCAGCCGAACACGTGGCGGCGGCCATTTTAGTCATTCGAATGCGGTCAGCGGTGTATGCTAAAGATTCTGTGGAACCAAAATCGGCTACACATTCTGCCGAACACCGCTGACCCTTACCTTCTTCCATACTGAACTTGCAGCTCCAGAGACTAAGTCCCGTTCGAAATGGGACTTAGTCGTTTTTTTGCATGAAATTGACCGACCGCACAGCCCAAATCTATGGAACTGTTTTGGGCAGGAAATTGTGCTTGCGGTCGGTCATAAAGGGACTCCCAGCTAACTTTTGATCCACTGGAGGGATTTGGCTGATTTTTGGAAGTGTTTATGTTTGATGTATGCTGAGTCTGCATATATGCAACTTTTATTGAAATTGAATGTATGGTTTTAAAGTTACAGTGTGTATGTGAAAACTGTATTTGTATTGTATGTAATAATTGGTTTAACTGTTTATCTGAGGGGAGGGAACCTGTGGGCTGTACTATGCTGTTATTGGTTAATTTCATCCTCCCCCTGGGAGTGTCCTGTGTGTACCTTATCCTAATAAAAAGCAGGCTGGGTGTTCCAGTCCTCAGACCTCTTCTGACCCTCAATACGTAGCCTTGTCTCGTTATTGGAGGGAACTGCTATATCACACTGGGGATTGCTATGCTCTGCATATTCCCCTGAGCTTTCAATCACTTAGCTCTTTTAAGAGCTTGTTCCGGATACGCTCTCCTGGAGGAGAGGTCTTCCCCACACGGTCCTGGAGGACAGAAGCCGATCCAGGGTGGAAGGAAGACGGCGCGGCTCCAGTTAAGCTACGGCGGTTGTGGAGCCTGCGGTGGTTGTGGTGTCGTCTGCAGTGCTTGGAGTCCTCTGAGAGCGCTAGGAGCATCCATCAACGGAGGGTACTCGGTCGGAGTACACGGAGCTCCGTTACAGGTGCCAGAAGAATTTATTAAGTATTTGGCACAACTAAAACATAGAGGGTTAACTCCAAAAGGCCTTGTAATAAATAACCGAGTACTGAGATAAAGTGTTGTGACGAAACCAATCTCGCCACATTGTATTGGAGGAGCCTGGTTGCCCGCCTGCTGCCTTTGGACTATGGCCCTGGGAGATTGGGCCCTTTACAAACAGTATTCGGCCCTAACAGAGTGCATGTCACTCATTCTGGCCCTTTAAATACAGTGGGGCCATTCGGTACTTGCCCTGTGTGAGCAGTGATACCCCCCAGATAGCTATGCCATGGAGCCTATTCATATAATGAAAGACTATGGGAAAGACTTTGGCTCCATGGCAATTAAACTGTATTTGTGTGGTCTGCGTGCCATTCACCTAATAATGTGCACGCAGACCTGAGCTATCTGGGGATATGTTAAATGTCTGTGTTTAATGTATAAAATGTGACTTTATGTATTTTAAAGAGTTTTATGTTGTTTTGCAACCATGTGTTTAATGGAGTCTGCCTCTAGTCCTGGATAATTAGATTTCTTCTCCAATTATCTCCAGGGCAGAAGGGAGGAAGCCAGGATGCATTGTGGGGATGTTTTACTTTTACTGTTTGAGCCAGGGGGAATAAAAGATACTTTTACTAACTTTTTAACCCCTGGTCTGATTCATGCCATTTTTTAATATGTTGTTCCCCTGAATGGATTGATTGTGAATATGTATTTTTATGTGAATGTGATGTATGGTTTTAAAGTTATGAAAGTTGTGTAAAAGTATATTTTGAACTGTACACATAATGGGATTAAGTGTCACACTAAGGGGAGGGGATGTGTGGGAGGTAACATCTATGTTATTGGTTATTTTATGCCTCCCCCTGGGTGTGGCCTGTATGTGTACTCATGTAATAAAAACCAGGCTGGGTGCCCAGCACCTCAGACCACTGCTTGACCTTCAACACGGAGCCTTGTCTCGTTCTTGGGGGGATTCACTGTATGCTGTTGGAGATTTGACTGCTAGGAGTGTAAGCTGATGTCTGCTTTTCCTATTCATCTGCTAGCAGCTATTTGTGAGGTTCCAGCTGGAGTGCTACCTTATTCCCCTATATCCAGTTCGTGAGTTCTGATGTTCTGCAGTAGCTGTGCCTTTCTGAGAAAAGGGGATTATCGCCTAAACGGATTTTAACCCCTCATATGCTGAAACGGTCCGTTACAATTGGTGGCAGCGGTGGGATCGTTCCTACAGCCAGAAGGACAGCTACAGAACACCATTTCTTTGGATTTACAATTTGAGGACAACGCATGTCTGAGTACAGCGACCCTGACAGCACCAGGATGGAACCAGCAGTGGAGTACAATAAGGGTGACATGGATGACCGGGATGCAATAAGGAAAGGCATCTGGTACCAGGCCCTGGATAATGTACAATACCAGCGGGGTGAGAGTCTCCCCAGTGAAGAGCAGCGGTTGCAGAAGCAAGTGGCCCTGCGGATGCCCTTCCTGGGAGAGCAGCCCCTGGAGGAATGGGTGAAGGAACTAGAGCACCGGGTATGGCAGGAGCTATGGCTGGAGGATGCCTACCAGGCGCTCTGGTGGTATATGGCACAGTATATACCCTGGACAGCCGAACATGACAAGCCAGAGGGAGAAGAATTTGATGGTCCTGGCTTGTTATGGGAGTCCTTTGCAGAGCCTGGCTTCGGGAGCCCTGCGCAAACCAGACTGCAGGACATTTTCTATGAGAGGGAGGCTAGGCATGAGTGGGATGACCCCCATGAGGTAGAGCAAGACCTGGCTCACCTAGCAGCCCTGGAGTGGGAACTGGAGCAAAACTACCAAGATCTCTTCCGCTTCATTGGGAAGGCTCAGCAGGACAGTAAGGTGACAGACCCAGATCCAGACCCCTTCCGCTGGGAAGATATTGTAGAGATTTACTGGGAAGAACCCCAGGTGGCCTGTAGAGATGGGACCGAGGTCTCTCCACCGGTCCTGCAGGGAATTGGGAGCCCAGTCTCCATTCCCCAGCGGCAGGCTGAGTTACAGGGGGCAGAGGTAGTTGGTCCCACCCCCCAGCAGCAGAGTGATATGCCGGGAAGGCAGTGTGAAGTGCAGGGAGAGGAGAGCAGCGTCCTCCCTCCCCAGCGGCAGGCTGAGTTACAGGGGGCAGAGGTAGTTGGTCCTACCCCCCAACAGCAGAGTGATATGCCGGGAAGGCAGTGTGAAGTGCAGGGAGAGGAGAGCAGCGTCCTCCCTCCCCAGCGGCAGGCTGAGTTACAGGGGGCAGAGGTAGTTGGTCCTAGCCCCCAGCAGCAGCGTGATTTATTGGGAATTGGGAGCCCAGTCTCCATTCCCCAGCGGCAGTGTAAAGTGCAGGGAGAGGAGAGCAGTGTCCTCCCTCCCCAGCGGCAGGCTGAGTTACAGGGGGCAGAGGTAGTTGGTCCTACCCCCCAGCAGCAGAGTGATATGCCGGGAAGGCAATGTGAAGTGCAGGGAGAGGAGAGCAGCGTCCTCCCTCCCCAGCGGCAGGCTGAGTTACAGGGGGCAGAGGTAGTTGGTCCTACCCCCCAACAGCAGCGTGATGTTTTGGGAATAGAGAGCCCAGTCTCCTTTCCCAAAAGGCAGAATGTCCAGCAGGGAATAGAGAGCCCAGTCTCCTTTCCCCAACAGCAGGACACTGTATTGGGAGGAGAGACAGTCGGTCTCCCTCCACAGATGATGGAAGTATGTATGGGAGAGGAGCTTGCTACCACCTCTCCCCAGCGGCGGATCATTGATGTGCAGGGAATAGAGAGCCCAGTCTCCTTTCCCCAGCGGCAGGACACTGTATTGGGAGGAGAGACAGTCGGTCTACCTCCACAAAGGTGGAAAGTATGTATGGGAGAGGAGCTTGCTACCACCTCTCCCCAGCGGCGGATCCGTAATGGGCAGGGAATAGAGATCCCAGTCTCCTTTCCCCAGCGGCAGAGTGTTCTAGTGGGAGAGGAGCCTGTTACCCCCTCTCCCCAGCGGCAGCTTAATATACCAGGGGGAGACTGTAAACCCCCCACCGGTGCAGATGGGACCGTGGTCTCTGCACTCACCACACAGGGGGTAGGGATGGTCGGTCCTAACCCCCCACGAAAGAGCTGTGTATCCAAGGGGGAGACAACCGGTCTCCCCACTCAGCAGCAGAGCTATGCAACTAAGGGGGAGACAGTCCGTCTCCAGCAACCAGGCTCCAACCAGACTACTCCGGTGGTAGTGCTGGCACCAGGACAGAGTACCGCTGGTCTCTGCCCACTCAGCAACCCACCAAGGCAGCCTACCAGTCCCCTACACAGCCGTGGTGAGGCACCTGGACATGGACAAACTTCTCCTCTACCCAGGTGTAGTAACTATTTATTGTGGGTGGGCTGTACTGTTTTTTTTGCTTTATGGGTGGGCTGCTGGACTAACAAGGGCACTGACCGGCAGGAGGTCAGGTACCCTGTTAGTCTTTTTGGAAAGGGGGAGAGATGTGACGAAACCAATCTCGCCACATTGTATTGGAGGAGCCTGGTTGCCCGCCTGCTGCCTTTGGACTATGGCCCTGGGAGATTGGGCCCTTTACAAACAGTATTCGGCCCTAACAGAGTGCATGTCACTCATTCTGGCCCTTTAAATACAGTGGGGCCATTCGGTACTTGCCCTGTGTGAGCAGTGATACCCCCCAGATAGCTATGCCATGGAGCCTATTCATATAATGAAAGACTATGGGAAAGACTTTGGCTCCATGGCAATTAAACTGTATTTGTGTGGTCTGCGTGCCATTCACCTAATAATGTGCACGCAGACCTGAGCTATCTGGGGATATGTTAAATGTCTGTGTTTAATGTATAAAATGTGACTTTATGTATTTTAAAGAGTTTTATGTTGTTTTGCAACCATGTGGTTAATGGAGTCTGCCTCTAGTCCTGGATAATTAGATTTCTTCTCCAATTATCTCCAGGGCAGAAGGGAGGAAGCCAGGATGCATTGTGGGGATGTTTTACTTTTACTGTTTGAGCCAGGGGGAATAAAAGATACTTTTACTAACTTTTTAACCCCTGGTCTGATTCATGCCATTTTTTAATATGTTGTTCCCCTGAATGGATTGATTGTGAATATGTATTTTTATGTGAATGTGATGTATGGTTTTAAAGTTATGAAAGTTGTGTAAAAGTATATTTTGAACTGTACACATAATGGGATTAAGTGTCACACTAAGGGGAGGGGATGTGTGGGAGGTAACATCTATGTTATTGGTTATTTTATGCCTCCCCCTGGGTGTGGCCTGTATGTGTACTCATGTAATAAAAACCAGGCTGGGTGCCCAGCACCTCAGACCATTGCTTGACCGTCAACACGGAGCCTTGTCTCGTTCTTGGGGGGATTCACTGTATGCTGTTGGAGATTTGACTGCTAGGAGTGTAAGCTGATGTCTGCTTTTCCTATTCATCTGCTAGCAGCTATTTGTGAGGTTCCAGCTGGAGTGCTACCTTATTCCCCTATATCCAGTTCGTGAGTTCTGATGTTCTGCAGTAGCTGTGCCTTTCTGAGAAAAGGGGATTATCGCCTAAACGGATTTTAACCCCTCATATGCTGAAACGGTCCGTTACAAGTGTCATACATCTGAGGATCTTATAATTAAACATAGTTAAATCAAGATTTATTTTTTAAGTTCATATGAACGAAAAGCTGATATTTGCACGAACAGTTTAGACCGCACGGGGGACCCACTGAAACTCTGCATTAGACTAATTCAGTACGAATAGAAGTAGTGCACGAACGGGTAAGTATGCGAGGGATGAACAGAAAATTGCACGAATCACTTGATCATATACATAGTTCATTCGTATGAACGAGCGGTATACAAGAATTTAACTAAATTTACCAGAGTTTACACGAACAAAGGTCGGAAGTTTTGACAGCACGAAGGACCAATGAAACATAAGTATAACCAGCGTTCGGCTAATTTTAGACGCACGAATGGCCGAAGTGCATGAACGGGTAAGTATTCACGAACAGGTAATTTATAAACAAAAGGAAGCCTACCCCTATGTTTTTAGGCCTGAACGAAGGGAAATAGCTGAAGGCTATTTCCCTCACAAGCTTACTTGAGCGTGCCGGTCTCGTTTCCGGAAGCCAGATACCGCGACCGGGGAGAAGCCGGGTGGCAGGGCTGCAGAACGGATGGAGGATTCAGCTGGACACCTCTACTGCTGGAGACTGGAGCTGTTTGGCGGGAAGCTTGGACCGGAAGTGCTGGTTGCTATGGAGATAGACAGCTAGCAATCATCTTGACCGGCAGAGGTGAGTAGGGACTGGGAGTTTAAGTAGGGGACTTACTCCTCCCACAAATTCAGGCCTAATGGCCTTTCTACATATAAATCCAGGGGGGAGGCTGCACTCACCTGAACATGAATAAATGGGGTGCTGCTGGGGGCCAAATAATACTCACGTTCAAGTTTACTCACGTTTTCAATCTCAACACTATGATTCCCACCGGCCTTAATGGCGATTTTGAAATGTGTCATTTTTTATGATATTATCCCAAACAGCATGTATTAATCCTCTATGTTTATTATGTATTTGGAGTGATCCATTTTCCTTTATAAGATGCTTATCACATCTACTTTAAGATTCAAGTGAAACTTTAATCACAGGGGATTTAAAATTACTATTACTAACTAAGTTGAATCTTATCTCACTACTTAATATATGTATGTAGCTACTGCTTTAAAGCTTTAAAATGATTTATATACATGCTGTGGGAATGTCAATTTTCATTGTATTTAAATTTAATGCACAGTTTATTGATATATGTATTTTCATTTTTTTTCATTTATGCCCCAATCATTTTTTCTGCATGCTTGACACAAATGAGGACATCTTTACAATATACAAGATATATGTACATCCTTCTACTTGCCTAATACAAATTGTAAAAAAATATGGGTTAAAGAGCATAAGGGAAGTGACAGGCACGAATATAGGATACTCTGCTACTTTCCCTACTTATTGCCCACAAGTAAAATGGCTACCGCAACACCAGAAGTGATGTCACTTCCTGTTACAAACAGAAAAAAAAAAAAAAAAAAAAAAAAAAAACGATTTTGACAAGCCACACTACACTCCCCCCCAAACGAGTGATGTGATTGGCTAACCAATGAGGAAATCTACCAATGAAGAACCGGACCAGGATATTTAAACCAGAATGAGGAGGAGAGCAGTGAACACCGATTGAGAAAGCCGTCAAGTAGGGTGAAACGCGTCTCGGAAGTGAAGGATATTTATGGGACATTTTTTACTCTGTTTTATTTGTTTGTATTTTACTGCCTGCTGGCAAAATAAATTTTTATTTTTAATTCAAGTCTCCTCTGATCTTCACCAAACCTGCTCCAAGAAGGGAAAGTGTCTCCCTTATTGACACTCAAGCTGGTAAACTCAGAGCCGAGTACCTGGCTCTGAATAAGGTGAGCACCTATTTAAAGATACAGTATACTCACCTTTATAACCTAAGTTACTACACTATATTATCTCCTATTACGTTTTCTTTGTATCTCTTATCTCTGAGGGATTCCACCAACGCTTCAAAAAAAAGGGGACAAGTACCACCAGATGGTACTAAAGCGCAAGTGATTTGAGCCTATCCCATCTTAGGCTCTAAAAAATGTGAGTTAGCATTCTGTTTTGATCACTGCACAATGGTTATTTACCATACAGATTTGCACTATTATTTCCCTGTATATGTTTTTCTTTCTATGTATATATACGCTGAATTTAAAGTGATACTGCTACAATATCAGGACTAGACGACCCTTGTTATAGGGTAGGTATCCATTATTATCACTGTATGCTCCACTCATATAGGTGAACTGCCTCTGGCTTTTCTACCTTTCTTCTAGTTTCTACAATTTGAGGTGTGTGTGAGGGACCCCCACAAGAGTGTTGTAGCATCTACACGATTTTCAATATTTTATAAGCGCCTTTTGTACAGTTTTTTTCATCTTTTTCAATACTCACGTTCAAGTTCAAGTGTTCCTGATTAACTTCCATTTCTCTTGACTTGCGGTCCGGGAGTCCTGTCTGTCAGCTGCAGTCTCCGGCAGAATCCTCCGTCCTATCTGTGGTCCGGCTTCCTGGCTGCTAAACCGTGAGTCATACCTACGGTACATTCCGGTCACCCCCACGCCGCTCTGTGGTCTTATCGGGGGGGGGAGGAACGCCCAAGGCGGTAATCTTAACGGGGACCACCCATGGTCCCCACACTACGTCATCTAGGCGTTCGGTTTTGTATATCTTTCCGGCGGGTCCTACAACACCCCCACCACGGACTCATAGGTTCGCGGTACGTTACTACCCTCGTTCAAAACTTTACTCTTGTAAATAAGTGCATGTAAATCCGCATTGGGTTAGCCTCTGCTGTTATAGCAGAGGCTATGCTACTATACTGCATATATAAAGGATGCCATAATTTACTATAGTGTGCACGGCATATTGGTTGTAAACTTTCATTCATGCTTTCCATTATTGTTTCTCTTGTGTCAGTTTCACAGGCCAAGTTTAGTGGGCTGTTATCGCCACCTAGTGGCTTTTTATAGTATTTGCTGGTTCATTATGTATTATATGTAGCTTGCCTGCACTAAACTCTAGCAGCAGCTGCAATCTTACTTACTTGGAGGTTTTACTGTGAAATGACTAATTACACAATTTTATGCCATTCCTTTATGTGCAAGTTAATCTTAGCTCTGTTAAAAAAATGTATTTGATCTCCACAGATCGCCCATTTTGTCTTATATTACGGCTAAATTGCAAACCACTGGTTCTTGTCCTTTAATCCAGGTATAGCATTTATTTTACTTCAGTTTCTGTTTTGTCAAAGCCTCAGGCAGCCTTCACTTTACATTTGTCACTCTATATCGAATCACTCGTTCAGACTTCCCAGGAACTCACACTGCGCTCATACGTCACGCTCACTCAGATCTACATCTGTTTCAAACCCTTAGGATTCTTCTACGATATCACCAACCGCTTTGCCTCTTCTAAATTGCAAAAACCCTGGTTCTTGTCCTTTAATCCAGGTATAGTATTTATTTCACTTCACTTTCTGTTTTTTCAAGGCCTCAGGCAGCCTTCACTGTACACTTTTCACTCTGTCTCATATCACTTGTTCAGACCAGGAACTCATGTTGCGCTCATACGCCACGCTCACACAGATCTACATATGTCTCAAACCCCTTAGGCTTCTTCTACGATATCAACAACCGCTGTGCCTCTCTTCCAAAAAATACTCGGAGGTTCAAGTTCCCGGGTATAACCACTATCAAGGTTAGTATCCACCCATTATATAATTTGCCAATATATCCCATAGATGATACGTGAACTGGCTCACAGGGTCTGGGCTCCAGACCTAGCTCACCAAGACATTTACAGGCCCCGCAAAGCCATCTCCCACGTCAACACGGAAGTACGGCCCCACGTCCAAATCATAGTTAAACGCCTCATTCGCTCTTCTACAGGGCCGTAGTCAGGGCCTCACTTTCCACGGCCACACATTTTGAATCTTTTAAATGTCATCGAGAGGCCAACATCCCGCCACCACATCTGTTCCAACGTACTTACCTTGGCCAAATCATAGATAGAGCCTCTCACCGCCACTTGGCACTAGTAGGGCCTCATCTGTCACTAGTCAAAGTTAAGTTTTTCGCTTCGGCAATAGCCTTACAGTCCAGTTCACCTGAGGTATCCCCCCCTGCTCCCACCCCCCCCTTTTGTGTCAATTTCTCAGACTCCCCTACTAAATCCAATTCATTAATTCATTTCTAGAATGTCTCAAGATACAGCTCCCATTGGCAAATTGCCTACCGATGAGATAGCATTCACTCTTATCAGACCCGAGTCTCCGGGCGTATCTCTCGTCCGTTCTACCCCTACGTCTTTGAGAGCATGGACTATTCCAAAAATTGCGGCCGAACTTAGGCTTAGGGGCATCCCCTTTCCTGCTACGGCTCGTAAGGCTCAACAGACTTTGACCAACCAGGCCCCTGAGCCTAGGCCAGGCACTAGCTCTCAAGGTCAACCATCTGGCGCTGGCACAGCCACCCAGGACACCCTTGCGGCAATCCAGGCCAACCTGCAGACCTTGAACAGCAGGTTAAGATAGGTGGAGAGGGCCATCGCCTCCCCAGGTAACCTTCCTGACTTCTCAGCCCTCACCCCGGCAGGACCTATGGCACCAACACCCGCCCCTATACTTTCCCCTTCAGCTTCTTCCTCAGATACATCTCATTTTGTGTCACCAGCTCACTCCATCCCAGACTCCATTAGGAAAGAAATCCTGGATGGGAAGGACATGTGTCTGGTGTCATTGCTTATAGCCTCCCAAGACGTGCTGGAGACCCTAGGCACCAGAGACCCTAGGCTCAACAAAAAATTATTTATTCCCAATTTCGTTTTGGCTTTCGGGATATACCGTGATGTCATCTGCTCGGTATATCCCCACAGGAGAGAGGAACTGGACCTCTATCTCCATAAAGTGGTGGATTTGGGCATCAAGTACGGGGGCTCATCTTTTTATGACTATCATAAATCGTTATCAGCGAAAGCGGTGACACATCTGAAACAATTTAACATATGAATTAACTGGTGTCAGAAGGATACAGAAATTTCCTGTCGCCACTTCACTGGTCTGAGGCCCCCGTCTTGTGCTATATGTAATTCTTCAACTCACTTGGCTGATTTGTGCCCTTCTGTGGCTGATCCATCCACTCCCACTCCCACCCCTCAATCCACTTCCACTTCCACTTCCACAATAAACATGAGGGTGGTCAGCGGGATAAACTGGGTAGGCCCATCTCTTTTCTAGGGAAAGCTCAGGTGTGCAACAATTTCAATGCAGATTCAGCGCCTGTAGATTGTTGCACATCTGCTTCAGGGCACACACAAAGACCCTGTGCCCGGCCAGGTTGTCCCCTAGCAAGTGACTAACCAACATTAATATCGACAATCTGTTTTTTTTACTTGAAAACCCATCCACGTAGACATCTAGTGGAATATTTGTTAACAGGGTTCACCCAGGGCTTTCTCATGGGTCTCGTAGCCATCCCCTCAGGCACGCTGTAATGCCCCAATCTCCTTTCAGCCTGCCTAGACCCAGAGGCCACGGATGCTCTCCTTTCCACAGAAATAGCACAAGGTTTCATGATCGGCCCCTTCACATCCTCACCGTTTTCCTCCTGGTGCACGAATCCCATTGGCATAGCTGTGCACAAATACTCGAATAAAAAGGGCATGATTATCGATATATCGGCACCGCACTCTTCTTTTGTTCCCAGCATTAACACACTCATTCCCGCAGACAAATTCTCACTACAGTACGTAAAAAATGACGACGCTATACAGACCATCATTTCAACTGGTAGCAACGCTTGGCTTAGCAAAACAGACATAACCAATGCATTCAAATTACTGCCCATGCACCCATCACTTTGGCACTTGCACGGTGTTAAATGGCGAAAACAGGTACTATTTTTCCACGCGACTCACTTTCGGGTCCAGAAGCAGCCCTAAATTGTTTGATATTTTCGCAGAAACTCTATGCTGGCTGCTTCTGAACATTCCCAGGTGTCACGCCGTCATTCATTATTTGGATGACTTCCTCATTATAGAACCGAGCGCACGCACACCCACCAATATCCTCAGCACTTTTCACCACTCTCGGGGTACCTTTGTCTCCCTCTAAAACGATTGGCCCCACTACTAAACTTACTTTCTTGGGGATAGAGCTGGACTCTGTTTCCACGCCAGCCTTCCCCCCGACAAACTGGTCCGCTCGAGAGGGGAGATAGACATGTTCCTGCGGAATGATGTATGCACCAGGAAAGTACTTCAGTCGTTATCGGGGTCCCTGAATTTCACGATGCGCATCATTCCGCGGGGAAGATCTTTTGTATCCAGGCTTCTTTGTCTGCTTCACGGGGTACCAGATTCCTGCCCTATTGCGTTGGATCAGCACGCCAAAGCTGACCTACTCATGTGGGGGAAATTTTTGACTGAGTGGAATGGTATCTCCATGTTTATTCCCCCTATCTCAGACTCCTCACCCTGCATTCACACTGACGCTGCAGCCAACACGGGTTTCGCAGCTATATTTGGTAATCACTGGTTTAGGGGTCACTGGCCCGCTGAGACAAATACCTTGCCGGGTTTCAGAGAAACTTCAGCCCTTTTTAAAATTGACCCCATCGTGGCAGCTGCACATACCTGGGGTCATCTCTGGTCCGGCAAGGCAGTAAAATGCTATTCCGACAACTCGTCAGCTTGCGATATCATTAACAAGGGGTACTCTTCCTCCCTTACCATCATGAGACTGATTCGCAGGCTGACCTGGCTGGCAGCAACCGTCCAGTTCCATTTAATTTGCTTTCACATCCCGGGTATCCACAACACGGCCGCTGATGCTCTGTCTCGATCTCAGTTCCAGGTATTCTTCCAGGCACTTTCGGCAGCCCATCATTAACCATCCAGAAACAGAGGTTTCACAAGTTAATCCTGGATTGAACACACTTATGCACCATGCAAGGACTCTTACGCACCAAGCACTATCACCTAACACAACTATCACCTACAGTAGGGCACTTAAGGTTTTCAATAAATTCACAGCTGAATTTGGATTACAAGGTGATTTTTCTACCCAAACTATGGTGGCTTTTGCCACTTACATTTAAAACTTTCCCACAATACAATTAAACTATACCTCACGGGGGTGCAGCATCACAGCCTCACAAATTTCCCTAACAACACCCCCTTCTTGTCATCATACCCCATCAAGAAAATCTTAAAGGGTATCTCTAAAGTTTCTGTTGCACTTATCACCACCAGACTTCCGATAGATGGGCCTATCTTTAGATTACTTAGCAATCTCCTTGATGAATCCCCATTTGATCCCAACAGAAACCTGATGATCAAGTCTGCTATCTATTTAGCTTTTTATGGGTTCCTAAGACCTAGGGAATTTACCGTTGTTTGTCAAGGAGATATCACACACAGTCTTAAAACCTCACAACTCACAAAAGTAGAGGATTACTACGTTCTCACGATCCCATCTACCAAAACTAATCATTCACTACACCCCACTATCATTCCCCTCTTTCCAACAGATAATGCTTGGTGTCCAGTTAAGGCACTAGATCACCTACGGTCAACTCATAACACGCACTTACCAGACTCACCGCTCTTACAACTACAAGGGCACCCACTCACAACAGCAAAATTCACCACGCATGTTAGAATCTTATTGGGAAAACTGGGTTACAACCCAGCTTCCTTCTCCGGGCACTCCTTCCGAATAGGAGCCGCTTCATCAGCTTCTAGTACAAACACCCCGGTCCACATCATAAAGAGACTGGGACGTTGGAAATCCTCCATATACAATACGTACATTCCACGACCAGAAAGAGAGCTCTGCCAAGCCTTCAGGAATTTAGTTATGTAACAAATGCAATAAAGTGTGTTTTTTCGAACTTCTCTTTGCCCTCTTTTATTTAGAGGCGGTTGGTTTCGGCACACCACAACCAAATTTCATCTCAGACACTATCCATTACATATTAAATTCCGAGCACAAATAGAAAGGCCATTAGGCCTGAATTTGTCGAGGAGTAAGTCACCTACTTAAACTCCCAGACCCTACTCACTTCTGATCTTCAAGTTCAAGTGTTCCCCACCCACCAACACCCTTGGAACATACAATTCTCCTTCGTGGGTCCTCTTTTATTTACAGGCCCACTCGGATGTTGGTTTTGGCACACCACAACCAACTTTCATCTCAGACACTATCCATTACATATTAAATTCCGAGCACAAATATATATATATATATATATATATATATATATATATAGCAGTATATATAATACAACGTTAAACAAAAATCTGCTCACCAGCCATGCCATTAGATTTGCTTTTCCCACAGAAATCACAAATTTGCAATGATGTTACTACCGCGAAGTATTCTGGGTGGGCATATGGAAATTATTATATGCAAATTGGTGTGCAGATTTTTGTTTAACATTGTATTAACAGCCTTCAGGTCGAAGGAGTTTTAAATCAGAATTTTTTCCCCACCATAACGTTTTTGTTTTTTGCTTCCTATATATATATGGCATATTTATTAATTATTTACTTCTAATTAAGTATTTTTTTATTTCTTTATTATTGTTGAGTTGAGGGTCTGCCTAAAAAAGCAGGCAGTTCCCCTGCAGGCAGTGATTTAAACTGCTGATCCGGATTTGAGCTGGATATGCCGGAGCGGGACCAACTGTGCTGTCAGGCAGTTCCCCCAATCGGGATCCTTGTGCAAGGTAAGTATCCGGGCTTCCTGCAGGACATGGTTGTTAGTGCATACTATGCCATCCTGTTGTGGTTCGTGGTATTGGATGTGCTTCAAAGAGCATCAAGATGGCCACCAGTCATGTGTCCTAGTGTAAACTAGTTACACTAGCAATAGAGTTAATGGAAGACCACATACATTTGCAAGCATTCAAAACCAACCATTTTATTTTGTACAGCTATAAATTTAGATTATTAGCTGCGTTAGGTATTTCTGCAGAGTTAAATCCTAACATGTAAAGACCAAATGACAATCACTTAGAGTGCAGCAAATGATAATGTTTAATAAAAAGATGTTAAAGAAAATATAACAAATATTAATAAACATGTTCTAGCTAAACACTTTCAATACTAACTAGATATTTATCCTTTGCAGCACTGACCGTATATTTCCCACGATTTCAGTTAAAACATATCAAAGGATATCCAAGCAATTTAATCTAAACACAAGTATGAAAGCTATAATGAAATTAAACAGTTTTATACTTAACAACCCAGGATCTTAGATGAAATGGAGATCAAGGTTTTTGCTGCTGTGGATATATGAAACTTTATGTCCCAGGATAAAAAAATATGGGCCTAAAGCGCATACTTGCAGCCTTATAAAAATATTAGTACGGCTGCCTGTGCCCCTGCTACATCGCTGCTATCCCCGAAGCACTCCAAAAACCAACCATACAACATCCACAAAACAGTTTTACAATAACCATAGTAACATGTCCTTCCTTGGGCCTATTCCCTACCTACCAACCTAGACTGGCATTCATGCAGGGAATATCTGTTAATTGGTGAACTTATAACTTTGAGAGTTATGGGCATAAAAAACACAAATATTGTGTTAAAATGGTTGTCATATGTCAATGACTATATTGAATTTATCATTAAAAAGGATTTCTCCAAAATCCATATTTGCTATTTTGCTAAACATACATGTTATGAAACATATAAAGAAATACATAATAATACTGTAATATTCCATGGACAATAGTATGTCCCCGAGATTCCCATCTATACCAAATAATTTAAAGTTTGGTGTTTCGTAAAACTTGTTTATTGGTTCTGTCAGGCTGGATATATGGGTACCGTCTTTCTTCTTCACTGGTCAGGGCCAGATTAACATAGGGGCTGATGGAGCTGCAGCTCCAGGCCAAGGCCCATGGAATAGGCCCATTTAAAAAAAAAAATATATATATATATATATATATATATATATATATATTTTTTTTTTACACACTACTCTTATGTTTTCCACCTGACTGGTATTGTACTGGCACAGCCGGTATTTGAGGCTGCCTGGCCGTGCTGGTATTGCAGTAATACTGGCAATACAAATGCAGGTATTTTTCTCAGAATAAATGGAGATTACTCTTCAATACCAGCACCGGCCAGTAGGGGTCACTGTGTGTGGAGAGAAGCAGCATATGCCTACCTCTCTCTACTACTCACTGATCCTTGGGGGAGCAGCATCACAGCACAGTCTAGATAGCAGCTCTACAGCTCGGGTAAGTGAGGGATGGGGGGAAAGGCAGCAGGGACACATGGGGACACTGAGACACTAGGGGACACTGAGACACTAGAGGACACTGAGACACTAGAGGACACTGAGACAGTAGGGGACATATGGGGACACTGAGACACTAGGGGACACAGACACTAGGGGACACATGGGGACACAGACACTGGGAGACCTGGAAACACAGACATTTGGGGACACATGGGGATGCTGAGACACATGGGGATGCTGTGAGACATAGGGACATTGGGAGACACGGAGACACTATGTCCCCATTTCTCCCAGTGTCCCCATGTCCCCCATCCAGTGTCGCTAGTGTCTCAGTGTCCCTAAGTATCCCAGTGTCTGTGTCCCATGTCTCTCAGTGTGCCTAGTGTCCCCATGTGTACCAGTGTCCCTATATGTCCCAGTGTCCCCATGTCTATGTCCACAACTGTCCCCATGTCTCCCAGTGTCCCCAAGTGTCTGTCTCAAAGCCAGTGTCCCCTAGTCTCCCAGTGTCTGTGTTCCCATGTCTCTGTATCCCTAGTGTCTTAGTGTCCCCAAATGTTTCAGTGTCCCCATGTATCCCAGTGTCTGTGTCCCTAGTGTCTTAGTGTCCCCATTTCTCCCAGTTTCTCTAAGTTTCTCCCAGTCCCCATGTCTCTGTGTCCCCGGGTCTCTCAGTGTCCCCATGTCTCACTTTGTCCCCAGTATCCTAGTGACATGGGGACATTGGGACACTGGGATAAATGGGGACACTGAGACACTAGGAGACTAGGGGACTGGGCGACATGGGGACACTGTGATACATACTGACACTGAGACACCGGGTGACTTGGGGGACTGAGACACTGGGAGCAATTCACCTATACAGCAGACTCAAACTGTGAGTAGTTTGTTCGTGATTTTACAGAATTGTCTCTGATGTCACTCCTTGTGATTATACAAATGATTAAGGCTGATATTTTTTTCCAAGAAAGGTGGCAACCCTAACTACTCTTCAAATACTCTTGCTTAACCCCTTAAGGACCAAACTTCTGGAATAAAAGGGAATCATGTCATGTCACACATGTCATGTGTCCTTAAGGGGTTAAAGGAGCACTATAGGGTCAGGAACACAATCATGTATTTCTGACCCTATTATGTTAAAACCACCACCCTGGCCTCTTCTTACCTCCCTAAGTATAGTAAAATATAACTTGTATTCAAGTCTGCTGCTGCTGGCTCTGCCTCTTAACTGACTGTCTGCTGACATCATCAGAAGTGGTTGTCTGAGCAAATTACAATACTTCATCACAGGAATGTTGTTCTGGTGACTATAGTGTCCCTTTAAGTTTGGAAGCTTAAGAGGGATGCATGGGAACAAAACTTGTGTGGACTGGCTGACAATAAAATTAGGTAATGCAGACGTTGGTCTCTCTAACACTGCAGCATGTCCCCTTTCTTTTACACTAACTACATACACCTTTTCTCTTTCTCAGACAATATACCAGGAACTTCTGCCTGCTAGTAAGAAAGTAAGGAGTCAAGTGGACCAGCGAGTGCTAGGGGACAGTCCTTAGAAAGCATGGAGTGAGCGCAACATTAGACACATTTATGTTAAGCTCAGGGTGCTGCCTGCATAGTATGCCCTTAGTTGGACAGCCTGCAGGATTGGCAGGCAGCCTGATATGCATTCATGCCAGGCTGTCCTTCAAATTCTTTGGACAGACATGCCATAAATTAGAGAGAGATTAGCATAGAGTATGTGTTTTCTTATAGCTGCATCCTATGAGTTTCCCTCCAGCACCATCTCCATCAGATACATGATCTTTGGGAGGTATGACTGTTTTAGTGTTTTTGGTCGATAACATTCTACTGCAAACAATAGAGGAGCAGCTTTATGGAGTCCTCTAAAATTAATCATCATTCACCAGATATACAGGAATGTAAAAAGGGCTAAACACAGGATGAACTACATTTGACTATAATCTGATTTATTTCAAACCTCCCAGCAGCTCTTGTTGGACTACAGGGAGGGGGAATTACCACATGTGTCCAGTTTGTATTTCCTCTCACCACCTCCCCTGACACATGAACATACAAAACATTTGAACACCCTACCACAGCATCTCTAATCTGTGCCCTAACAATATAGCTACCCCCAAGATATTGAAAGAAACATGTTTATTATTCCACTTAGGTGTATCAGTAGGTGGTTTTACTACAACCTTACTTTCTGGCTTCTAAGCCATGGAGACACCCCTTTTCTGTCGAACATTTGCCTCTGTTTCTGCAAGTCTTTGTGTAATCACAAAAATCTGACTATTTCCTGCTGTGCCATTAAGCATTGACAATAAGGACCCTCTTATAGCACTGGACCTCGTACTTGTAGTAAATTACTCTGCATCCGGCCCCTCCCAGTTATCTTTGTCTAACCCTGCTACACAACCCATAATACAGACTCTGATTATAGCTTCTTTTATGATGTGCCATTGTGTATGTGGTTCAATGTCTGTGTTATATAGGAAAACCTTTAATAATGCGTGTTTTTATAATAGTCATTAAACTGGAATTACCTTTAATGTTTTCCACAAATTTTAACACCAGAGTAATATGTGGATTATTTGTGATCTGACCACTGGCGGATCTAGGGGGGGGGGGGGGGGGGGGGCAACGGGGCAATTGCCAGCCCTGCAATGGGGCAAGTGCCAGCCCTGCAATGTGCCTTCATGGACCGGAGGGCACCCGGTCCACATTCACCATGCTGTCAGCTGGCAAGGGAGGGAGAGAGGATCCAGGAGGTCAGCCTGTCAATGGGCTGAAGTGGTCTGGGTGCCTACAGTATCCCTTTAATGTCTGTGTTACTTTTTGCTATTTCTTGAGACCGTATTGCTACTGCAATGGCATGCATATTCATAGATATTAAGGGGTACACTTACGAGCCACTTAAGATACACCTTGAGCCGTCTGACACTGTCTGTTGCTCCATGTCCACAACCTCTTCCAAAGCAAGTGACAGCTCAGTTAATTGTGTAAAGCAAGAAGAGTTGTTAGGCTCTTAAGGCTGGCTTGATGGTCCCTATCTTGCCTGAGTCCTGTTCTAAAGTGGAATGGCTTGAGGAGCAATTCTGCAGGTAAATCCCTAGGGCACCTCAATTTTTTTCTTTGATTTAGCAAAGCACATCTGACATGGCACCTTCGATCATTCTACCCATGAAAGGTTCATATTTATGGCTGCATGATAGGTCCATATTTTTAGCTGCATAAGTGTTAATTATTTCAGCTTAGACATGGACATGTGGCACCTTTTAAACAGTGACATTTGTTTTCCTCTAAGCTCCATCAATATATGAATAGAAAATGTGACAAGAAAAGTAAATGGAATGAAGTCTGCTTTAATGATAGAGGAGAAGTACCTCATAAATATAACCTAACATTTACAAAATCAAAATATGAAGAGAGTTCACATATACATATTACAGTTGGAAGGTTACATATATCCCTTACTGAGGGACAGCAACCCACTATTCTTAAAGAAATAACATGGAAAAGTGGAAAGGTAAGTTATTTAATACAATATTTGCTCTTTATATATATAATTAAAAAATTACTTTCGATGTAACATGGTTCTTTAGATTAGTGTGGCCCGATATCCTAGACAAAATGAATCAATTTACTGAACGTTATAGTATTAATCATAGGTCGGATATTTGAATATTGTTTGGTTTCTGATGAGGTTTGGAGACTTTTCTCCTCTTGTCAGTGTCTTTATTTCTTCAATTACAGGCAGGTCTTGTTCAGGAGGTGTCTTCTCATTGGACTATTAGGAAGGGATTTGCTTCCCTTCCTGGATTATGTTCCACATTTTATATTATATTTTGGAATTACAACGATTGAGGGAGGGGAGATGAGAGGGAGATTTGTACTATTATAACTAAGAGTTGTAAAATATGTTAAGTAGAGTTAGATTAGTAATTCGCTGTGATATGGCCTTAGGGGTTAGTGTGGTCCTATATTCTAGACAAAGTTAATAGATCTATGGATTGACATATGATTGATTATAGGCTAGATATTTTGAATGCCGTTTGATTTCTGAAGAGTTTGGAGGCCTTCCTCCTCTCGCCAAGGTCTCTATTCCTGCAATTATAGGCAGGTCTCGTTCAGGGGGCTACATGTGTGTGTGTGTGTGTATATATATATATATATATGTGTGTGTGTGTCTCCCCACTGGATTACCAGGAGGGGGTTTGTTCCCTTCCTGGAATATTTTTTATGTTTTATGTATTTTATTATGTAAATGTGTATTTTTCCTTTTGTTTTTTTTCTTCCTTTTTTTATTCTTCTGAGACTCAACCTGGGGTGCAATCAGGACAATAGGTGCTATGACGGCACTTATTGTGGTATCATGGAATGTTCAGGGTTTGAATTCACCACAGAAAAGGGGAGCGGTCTATACATTTCTAAATGAAAATGATATAGACATTGCCTTTATTCAGGAGACACATTGGATTAATTCTCCAGAGAGACTCTGGTAGTTTAAGAAATTCCCATTAATATTTTCTTCTAACATGGAGGGGAGTAAAAAAAAAAAAAAGAGGCACTGCTATTATAATCTCTAGCAGAATTAACTTTGAAATGATACATCTAACTGGGGACCCAATGGGAAGATATGTGATATTCACTTCAAAAATTGATGGCATTATTATTATACTTTGGTCAATATTTATGCACCGGGGGACTTTTTGGATGAAATCATGGAAAAGATTGACGAATTAGCATGTGGCAACATTATAATTGGGGGAGATTTTAATTGCGTATTGGACCCAACATGGGATAAAAGTCATAAAAATACTAGAGATCACAAATCTGTAAATATCTATGTATCCGATTTTTCAGAATTTCTAGATAGGAATTATTTATTTGATTGTTGGAGGACTTTGAATCCTAGTGAGAGAGATTATACTTTTTTTTCACATGTCCATCAGACCTATTCTCGAATAGATATGTTTCTGGCGAAAGCTGGGTTTTTAAGTTCTATTATTAAATCCAATTGGATCTATAGTTGTGTCGGACCATGCACCAGTATTCATCAAGGTTAAGTTAGTTGGTCTTAGACCAAGGACAAGGTGGAGACTTAACGAAAGCCTTCTGAAATTAGAGTGTAACATTGATTTTTTTGTCATCAGAAATTGAAAATTTTTTGATTATTAATGATAATGGGGAAGTCCCCACGGCAATGGTATGGTGTACCTTTAAAAGTTATATAAGGGAATTTTTGATTAAACTTGGTTCTGAATTTAAAAGTAAGAAGGGAGAATCTTTGCAAGAGTTAAGAATAAAATTGGCAAATAAGGAACGTTTAAATAAAAATATGGTGAATAAAGACTTAATTGAAGAAATAGCTATCTTAAGGGAAATGATCAAAGATAGAATTTATGACATGGTCAATAAAAATGTATTATTTCTTAAGCAAAGATGGTACCATAATAACAATAAAATAAATAAAGATCTTTCTAATAAAATCAAGAATAACCTTAAAGATAAATCTATAAAAAAAAATCGTCCTAAGGGATGAACATTTAACGTCACCAAATGACATTGCAAATGCATTTGGGGAATTCTATAGATCCCTATATAATCTAGAGGAGGTAGGGAAGAGTAGAGAAGAAATTGATACATTTTTGAGAAATCTTAAACTACCAAAAATTAATCAAAGTTGGAAATGTTGAATGTCCCATTTTTATTATCAGAAGTAACCAAAGCAATAGATAACCTAAAACTGAATAAGGCACCGGGCCCAGATGTTTTTTTCAGCAATGTTCTATAAAAACTTTTCTAGATTTATTTCCCCTATCCTTTTAGAGATGTTTATGAAGGTATCCGTGGATACCCCCTTCCCCAATGAGATGTTGTTGGCTTCAATTATTCCTATACCCAAAGTAGGGAAAGATCTAACACTTATTGCTAACTATAGACCTATGTCTCTTCTCAAATATTGTCTAATCGATTTAAAGAGGTAATTGGAGAACTGATTGATGTTGATCAGTCTGGATTTGTGAGAGGGAAAAGGTACTACTAATAACACACGTAGGATATTTAACTCAATACATAGAATAAATTAGCACAAATGGGGATCTGTTATTATGGGCCTCGATGCTGAGAAGGCCTTTGACAGAGTCAATTGGAGATTCCTTGACTCTGTCATGGGCCAGTTTAGCCTAGAGGGACAGTTCAGATATAAAACTATGCTGTTATATAGGAGTTCTACAGCTAATATAGTTAATAGTGATGTACCGAACTGTCCGCCGGCGGACAGTTCCCGGCGAAATTAGCTTGTTCGCGTTCGCCACGGCGGGCGGACACATGCGCAGTTCGATCCGCCCCCTATTCGTCATCATTGGGCAAACTTTGACCCTGTGCCTCTCGGTCAGCAGACACATTACAGCTAATCAGCAGCACTCCCTCCCTTCCACCCCCTCCAACCTCCCTCCCAGCATCCATTTTCGATTCATTCTGAAGCTGCATGCTTAGTGAGAGGAGGGAAAGTTTAGCTGCTGCTGGTTAGATAGGGAAATTGATAGGGAAATTGATAGCTAGGCTAGGGTATTCAGTGTCCACTACAATCCTGAAGGACTCATCTGATCTCTGCTGTAAGGACAGCACCCCAAAAAGCCCTTTTTAGGGCTAGAACATCAGGCTGCTTTTTTTTTTTTTTTTCCTGTGTAATGTAATTGCAGGTGCCTGCCTGCCAGCCTGTGTGTCAGGCTCACAGCATATACTGTGCCCACTTGCCCAGTGCCACCACTCATATCTGTTTTAACAATCGGTTAAGCTTTACATTTAAAATAAATATTTTTTTTCACTGTAATAGAAGAGCAGTTGCCTGCCTGCCAGCTTCTGTGTGAGGTTGGATGCCTTGCCCATTTGCACAGTCAGTGCCACCACTCATATCTGTTTTAACAATTGGTTAAGCTTTAGATTTAAAATAAATAATTTTTTTTCACTGTAATAGAAGCATCTGGGTGTCAGGCCTACTTCAGCGTGTGCTCTGCAGACCTGTGCCAGCGTGCTTTGACAGTTGCCAATCATATCTGGTGTCTCTTTAGCGTGTTTTTACAAAGAAAAAAGGTTTCCAGTGTAAGCTAATAGCAGCCAGTCAGTGTCCTTCAAGCGGCTCTGTCAGGCCTTCCATCAGCGTGTGCCCTGCACAACCCTGCCAGCGTGCTTTGACAGTTGCCAATCATATCTGGTGTCTCTTTAGCGTGCTTTTACAAAGAGAAAAGGTTTCCAGTGTAAGCTAATAGCAGCCAGTCAGTGTCCTTCAAGCGTCTCTGTCAGGCCTTCCATCAGCGTGTGCCCTGCACAACCCTGCCAGCGTGCTTTGACAGTTGCCAATCATATCTGGTGTCTCTTTAGCGTGCTTTTACAAAGAAAAAAGGTTTCCAGTGTAAGCTAATAGCAGCCAGTCAGTGTCCTTCAAGCGGCTCTGTCAGGCCTTCCTTCAGCGTGTGCCCTGCACAACCCTGCCAGCGTGCTTTGACAGTTGCCAATCATATCTGCTGTCTCTTTAGCGTGCTTTTACAAAGAAAAAAGGTTTCCAGTGTAAGCTAATAGCAGCCAGTCAGTGTCCTTCAAGCGGCTCTGTCAGGCCTTCCTTCAGCGTGTGCCCTGCACAACCCTGCCAGCGTACTTTGACAGTTGCCAATCATATCTGGTGTCTCTATAGCGTGCTTTTACAAAGAAAAAAGGTTTCCAGTGTAAGCTAATAGCAGCCAGTCAGTGTCCTTCAAGCGGCTCTGTCAGGCCTTCCTTCAGCGTGTGCCCTGCACAACACTGCCAGCGTACTTTGACAGTTGCCAATCATATCTGGTGTCTCTTTAGCGTGCTTTTACAAAGAAAAAAGGTTTCCAGTGTAAGCTAATAGCAGCCAGTCAGTGTCCTTCAAGCGGCTCTGTCAGGCCTTCCTTCAGCGTGTGCCCTGCACAACCCTGCCAGCGTGCTTTGACAGTTGCCAATCATATCTGCTGTCTCTTTAGCATGCTTTTAAAACCAAAACTTTGTTTCCACTGTAATAGAAGAGCAGTTGCCTGCCTGCCAGCTTCTGTGTGAGTTTCACAGTGGATACTGTGCCCTCTTGCCCAGTGCCACCACTCATATCTGTTTTTACAATAGCTTAAGCTTTAGATTTAAAATAAATAATTTTTTTCACTGTAATAGAAGAGCAGTTAGTTGTCTGCAAGCGTCTGGGTGTCAGGCCTACATCAGCGTGTGCTCTGCAGACCTGTGCCAGCGTGCTTTGACAGTTGCCAATCATATCTGGTGTCTCTATAGCGTGCTTTTACAAAGAAAAAAGGTTTCCAGTGTAAGCTAATAGCAGCCAGTCAGTGTCCTTCAAGCGGCTCTGTCAGGCCTTCCTTCAGCGTGTGCCCTGCACAACCCTGCCAGCGTGCTTTGACAGTTGCCAATCATATCTGCTGTCTCTTTAGCATGCTTTTACAAAGAAAAAAGGTTTCCAGTGTAAGCTAATAGCAGCCAGTCAGTGTCCTTCAAGCGGCTCTGTCAGGCCTTCCTTCAGTGTGTGCCCTGCACAACCCTGCCAGCGTACTTTGACAGTTGCCACTCATATCTGGTGTCTCTATAGCGTGCTTTTAAAACAAAAACTTTGTTTCCACTGTAATAGAAGAGCAGTTGCCTGCCTGCCAGCTTCTGTGTGAGTTTCACAGTGAATACTGTGCCCTCTTGCCCAGTGCCACCACTCATATCTGTTTTTACAATAGCTTAAGCTTTAGATTTAAAATAAATAATTTTTTTCACTGTAATAGAAGAGCAGTTAGTTGTCTGCAAGCGTCTGGGTGTCAGGCCTACTTCAGCGTGTGCTCTGCAGACCTGTGCCAGTGTGCTTTGACAGTTGCCACTCATATCTTGTGTCTCTATTGCGTGCTTTTACAACCAAAATTAGTTTTTCACTGTTATAGATTGAATAGCAGTTACTTGTCTTCAAGCGGGTGTCTCAGGCCTACAGTGTGTGCTCTGCAGAACTGTTACAGTTCACATTGCCAATCATATCTGGTCTCACAGTAGCTTGCACGCATAGTACCACTAATCCCCCAAAAAATGACAGGCAGAGGCAGGCCACCCCGCAGGGGCCATCGTGGTCGTGGTGCTGTGATTCCCTTTTGCCCTAGAATAATGCCCAGTTTTCAGAAGCCACGTACCCTGAACTTGAAAAGTTCTGAGGACATAGTTGACTGGCTAACACAGGACACCCAATCTTGTACAGCCTCCGCTCGGAACCTTGACGCACCATCCTCCTCCAGCTTAGCTTCAGGCACCTCTCAAGATAGCACTCACCCGCCTGCCGCCACCACCAAAACTAGCACCACAGCCGCTTTACTTGGTATGTCAGAGGAGTTACTCACACACCCGTTTGAAGAAAAGAGTGATGCGCAACCATTATTGCTAGAGGATGTAGATAACAGGGATATGTCTCAGGCAGCATTAAACACATGGAGGTACGGTGTGATGATGATGATGATGTTGTACCCGCTGCTGCTTCCTTTTCTGAATTGTCAGATACAAGCGAAGCGGTTGATGATGACGATGCATCCATGGATGTCACGTGGGTGCCCGCTAGAAGAGAAGAAGAACAGGGCAAAAGTTCAGATGGGGAGACAGAGAGGAGGAGGAGGAGACCAGTTGGAAGCAGGGGGGGGTCGTCGCAAGGAGCTAGTGGCACAGTCAGACAGCATGCATCGGCACCCGGGGTCAGCCCCGACAGCACGCCAATCAACGCATGCTGTGTCCACCACCAGAATGCCGTCATTGCAGAGCTCAGCAGTGTGGCATTTTTTTTGTGTGTCTGCCTCTGACAACAGCGATGCCATTTGCAACCTGTGCCAAAGGAAACTGAGTCGTGGGAGGTCCAACACCCACCTAGGTACAACTGCTTTGCGTAGGCACATGATCTCACATCACAAACGCCTATGGGATCAACACATGAGTACAAGCAGCACGCCTACTCTAAGCCGCCATCCTCCTCCTGGTCCAGCATCTTCAGCCACGTCAACCACTGCTGTCCTTCTTGCCCCCTCTCAACCATCCGCCACTCCGTCTCCCGCCTTGAGCAGTTCCCGCTCATCTGCCCACAGTCATGTGTCTGTCAAGGACATGTTTGAGCGTAAGAAGCCAATGTCACCAAGTCACCCCCTTGCCCAGCGTCTGACAGCTGGCTTGTCCGAACTATTAGCCCGCCAGCTTTTACCATACAATCTGGTTGAGTCTGAGGCGTTCAAAAAATTTGTAGCTATTGGGACACCGCAGTGGAAGGTACCCGGCCGGAATTTCTTTTCACAAAAGGCAATCCCCAACTTGTACTCGATTGTGCAAAAGGAAGTCATGGCATGTCTGGCACACAGTGTTGGGGCAAGGGTCCATCTGACCATTGATACCTGGTCTGCAAAGCATGGTCAGGGCAGGTATATCACCTACACTGCGCATTGGGTAAACCTGCTGACGGCTGACAAGCAAGGAATGCGTGGCATTGCAGAGGAGTTGGTGACACCGCCACGAATTGCAGGCAGTCCTGCTGCCACCTCCTCTACTCCTCCTACTCCATCCTCTTCCATAATCTCCTCGGCTGAGTCCTCTTGTGCCGCTGCTTCTTGCTCCACATCAACGGCACCCCCCCAGCTCCCCAGGTACTATTCCACATCCCGGATACGGCAGTGTCACGCCGTCTTGGGTTTGACTTGCTTGAAAGCAGAGAGTCACTCCTGTCCGCCCTGAACGCACAGGTGGAAAAGTGGCTGACTCCGCAGCAACTGGATATCGGCAAAGTGGTGTGTGACAACGGAAAAAATTTGATAGCGGCATTGAAGTTGGGCAAGTTGACACATGTGCCGTGCATGGCACATGTGTGTAATCTGATCGTACAACGCTTTGTGCATAAGTACACAGGCTTACAGGACGTCCTGAAGCAGGCCAGGAAGGTGTGTGGCCATTTCAGGCGTTCCTACACGGCCATGGCTCACTTTGCCGATATCCAGCGGCGAAACAACATGCCAGTGAGGCGCTTGATTTGCGACAGCCCTACACGTTGGAATTCAACACTCCTAATGTTCGACCGCCTGCTCCAACAAGAAAAAGCTGTTAATGAATATTTGTATGACCGGGGTGCTAGTCAGTCGCAGTTGTGTGTGTGCGTGTGTATGGCTGTCTGCCTGTGTGTGTGTGTGTGACAGGGTGAAGATTTCTTGCACAGGGCGCCCAAAGGCCTAAGGCTGGCCCTGCGCATGGGTCAGTGGCTCTGCACCAGACTTCCCTCCAATTGATCAAAGTTAAAGGATTTCAAGTGGACTGATTACAATTACAGGGCCTCTAAAGAGTCCTGTATTGTTATTTGTCGTCACTACCTTCCCGCGTCGGGAGTGGGTCATTTGCGCCCCTGCTGCCTTCCTTGCATGTGGTAGCTGTTTGTCAGGGATTTGTCAATCCATATCTGCCAAGTGACCCTATGTAGGGGGAACAGTCCCTATTCTGCTCTGTGTCAGTGTGTATCATGGTCTCTGTGGACAAGGAACAGTCTCTATTCTGCTCTGTGTCAGTGTGTATCAGGGGTTTTGAGGACAGGTGTCAATCCATATCTGCCAAGTGACCCTATGTAGGAGGAACAGTCCCTATTCTGCTCTGTGTCAGTGTGTATCAGGGATCATTAGGACAGGTGTCAATCCATATCTGCCAAGTGACCCTATGTAGGAGGAACAGTCCCTATTCTGCTCTGTGTCAGTGTGTATCAGGGATCATTAGGACAGGTGTCAATCCATATCTGCCAAGTGACCCTATGTAGGAGGAACAGTCCCTATTCTGCTCTGTGTCAGTGTGTATCAGGGATCATTAGGACAGGTGTCAATCCATATCTGCCAAGTGACCCTATGTAGGAGGAACAGTCCCTATTCTGCTCTGTGTCAGTGTGTATCAGGGATCATTAGGATAGGTGTCAATCCATACCTGCCAAGTGACCCTATGTAGTTGGAACAGTCTCTATTCTGCTCTGTGTCAGTGTGTATCATGGTCTCTGGACGGTGAACAGTCTCTATTCTGCTCTGTGTCAGTGTGTATCAGGGGCTTTGAGGACAGGTGTCAATCCATATCTGCCAAGTGACCCTGTGTAGGGGGAACAGTCTCTATTCTGCTCTGTGTCAGTGTGTATCAGGGGTTTTGAGGACAGGTGTCAATCCATATCTGCCAAGTGACCCTGTGTAGGGGGAACAGTCTCTATTCTGCTCTGTGTCAGTGTGTATCAGGGATCATTAGGATAGGTGTCAATCCATATCTGCCAAGTGACCCTATGTAGGGGGAACAGTCTCTATTCTGCTCTGTGTCAGTGTGTATCAGGGCTGGGCTTTGGGGACAGGTGTCAATGTTAGGTGATGTCTGCCCTTTATGGATTAAAAGCAGACTCTGCATCAACTGTGCAATTTTCCATGGGAGTTTTGCCATGGATCCCCCTCTGGCATGCCACAGTCCAGGTGTTAGTCCCCTTGAAACAACTTTTCCATCACTATTGTGGCCAGAAAGAGTCCCTGTTGTTTTTAAAATTCGCCTGCCCATTGAAGTCAATGGCGGTTCGCGCGGTTCGCCGGTTCGCGAACATTTGCGGAAGTTCGCGTTCGCCGTTCGCGAACCGAAAATTCCGGGTTCGCGACAACACTAATAGTTAATTCCTTTGTTGAGTCTGACCTCTTTGAGGTTAAAAATGGTACTAGACAGGGGTTCTCTTTGGCTCCCCTGTTATATATCCTTACAATTGAACCTTTAGCCACTTTGATCAGACAGAATACTAATGTAAAGGGGGTCAAGTCTCTCAACGGGGAAATCAAGGTTTCCCTCTTTGCAGATGATGTCCTCCTTATCTTGACGGATCAAATGGTTTCAATTCCATCGGTATTGGATGCTATATCTATCTAGAGCAGTTTTTCTAACTACAAGGTTTATAAGAAAAAAACGAAAATCTAAGCCTCTTTTCTATCTGAGGCTCAGAAAGATCTTCTGACTGCACGTTTCCAGTTTTTATGGGCAAAGGACACTATTGGCTACTTGGGGATTAAAATATCTTTTGATATTGATAGGATGATACAAACGAACTATGACAGTCTATTAAAAGATTTGCAACAACAGGTAGACAAATGAAGGAAGATTGAGTCCTCATGGATAGGAAGATTAAATATGATCAAGGAATTCTTGATACCTAAACTTGTATACTATCTTAGGGCGATTCCTTATAGAGTGGGGAAAGGTATGCTTAACCATTTTCAAAATCTGATTTCTAAATATATTTGGGCAAATAAACCACCTAGGATAGCATTTGATACTCTCCGAAGGAGTTATCAGAAGTGAGGAATAGCATTTTCAGATGTCGATAAAATCCATGAAGCATGTATGGCGACTCACCTTTTACAGTGGCTAGACGGGGACCAGGGAAATAAATCATGGCTTACTCTAGAACAGGTATAAATTGTCTGTTCTTTTTTGGATGGGTATTTTGAAACTAGGTGAATTGGATACCAAGCATTTTTCCAATAGAATATTGATCGATATGATTAATACCTCAAAAACCTTAAATAAAAAATTGAAATTGGAAGACAAATTACTATATAGGGTTCCATTAGTGGTTCTACAACATGCAATGGATAATATAAATGTTCAACCCTGGACACACCTAGGCATATTGAACATCTCTGATTAATGGGATGGATCTAAACCCATCACATTTATACAATTGCAAGAAAAATATAATCTTCCCCCTAGAGACCTTTTTCAATATCTAAGGATTAAATAGTTTCTATTATCTAGGACTATACTTAAGGACCATAATGTTAATCCTCTTATTGTACTATATAAAAAAGGGAGGGATTTCTAGATTTATTAAACTACTAGAATCAATGGAACAAGACTCCCATGCTACCTCCTTTACTAAATGGGAACGAGATATTGGGGAATCTTTTCCACTTCTGGAATGGACTAAAGCTACACCCCTAGTTAAGCGCTGTATATATAGTGTCTCTCTTTACGAAACACATCTAAAGATAATATATAGATGGCATATGGTACCAGCTAGACTCTATAAAATATCATCTGTATATTCTTGGAATTGTTGGAGATGTGGAAATGAGGAGGGCACTATTTACCATATATGGTGGGAATGTCAGGGACTTAATAACGTAAAAATCCAAATGCTTGGTCTTGTTAACTCTATTTTCAAGGAGATAAAAGAAATTAGCCCTCAACTTTTCCTTTTTTTTTTTTTTATTCCAATGGTTTTTATTAAGCGTGCACGGATATTTTACAAACATGTTTAATTATTTCTTCAGTTGTTACAGAATTTTCATAACATTCATAAAACATAGTAATCCAATGTTAATTGTCGGGTAGAGGAACATGTCATTATTGTATCATTATGTTTTTTGTAGTAGCGTGTCATTGGAGAAGGTTGCACATTCTCAGGAGTTTTAAGCATAGCTTCTCTGTGGTCTTGGTTACTAAGGGGTTGTGTAGGGAGAGCACCAGTTGTTTGTTTGGGGGTCTCAGGTGATCGTCAGTGTCTCGGCTCTTTACATGCTTGACGGGGTAGTGAGGTTTTTGGGCTGTGCTTGTTTTGGTGTACTCGTGTCTCTTTTCTTGTCTGGGGATTGTTTCCCGTTCTCTGGCTTGGTCTCTCTTGTTGTCTCTCCTAGTGTCTTGTGTGTTGGTGCCTCGAGTGTACTAGACTTCCTTTTCACGTATTTCTTCTGGCTTCATGTATATTCTGTCAGAGGCTGTTGTATTGCCTATCTCGCTATTTACTTCAGTTAGTCGTCTCTAATCGTGTGTTTGCTCGCTTAGATCCCTCTGTCTCCCTTTTCGTTATTCTTTTGTGTCCCTGTGTGAGGTTGCTCCCTGTGACAGGGATATGGGTTAATGGGTTGGCAGGGCGGCTGATGTGGCTATGTTGAAATGTCCTGGGGATTCCTGTTGTATGTCTCCTTATGTTAGGGAGAGCCGTCCCTTGTTTGGGTGTGTGATGGGATAGTGGGGCACTATGGTGGGTATCAGGGTTGTTCGGGATCAGGCCCGTTTTTCCCCTGGTGTGTGGCATGTGAGTCTCTGAGCTTTGGCTGCGGGCATGCGTGGGAGTGGTGTGTGTCAGTTCGTTGTTGCGAGGGGTTCCTGCGGTGGGGGCAGCACCGGGGTTGGTCACGCTAGGGTGTGTGAGCGTTCCTGGCTAGTAGTTCTGGGGCCAAGGCCATATGGAGGGGGGGAGGTATTTGAGGGTCTCCAACCCCTCGCCCCGCCCGTAACCTCCTCTCCCGGCCCGGAGCTCCTCAGAGACACCCCCCGTTCCCCATCAGTGGTCGATGGGGGTCCTTGCGTCAGTTTCCGTTCATGTCCCTGGGTTTCTCCCTTGGTTCCCAGGTTCCTACCTCAGTGTTCTGTTCTTCAGGAATGGGTATTTTATGGTTGTCTGGTCGTTAGCCATCGAAGCCAGTGAAACCATATCTTTTGGTATCTCTGGGTTTGTCCTCTGGCTGTTAGGATTAGTTCTTCTATGGTTCTCATGTCTTCAACCCTCATTATCCAGTCCTTCATGGATGGGGTTGCGGTCTTTTTCCAGAATGCTGGGATCAGGCTGCGTGCTGCGTTGATTAGGTACGGTGTGATTGTTTTTTTGTGTGTAGCTATTGGTAGGAGTGTCAGATGTAGCAGGTAGTTTTCTGGTGGGAGTTTGACCGCATTGTCTGTTAGCGTGGTGACTGCTTGATGGATCTCCTTCCAAAAAGGCTGGATCCGGGGACATGTCCACCAGATATGGTATAAAGTGCCCAATTCGGTTCCGCATCTCCAACATTCCGGTGCGCTCGACGCGTGCATGGTCGCGAGTTTCTCGGGTTTTATACCAGTGTGATATCATCTTGTACCCAGATTCCTGGTATTTAGTGCATATGGAGGTTTTGTGCATCATTGTGAACATTGTGGTCCACTGCTCTTAGGTTAATGGGTGTCCAAGATCTCTCTCCCAGTATCTTACAAAGTATGGCGGTTGGGTGTCTCCTTTCGGTGTGTTCAGCATTTGGTATAGTAGTGATATGTCGTGTGGCGTGGGCGCCGTTTGGGTGCATAAGTTCTCGAACGGGGTTAGTGGTCTTGCCGCAGTTTGGAGGTCGGGTATTTTTTTAGTGTGCTTACTAGTTGGTGGTACCTGAGTGTAGTCATCGGGGTTGGGGGTTCGGGTGTGGGTAATTCCGTTAGTGGGGGGATGTTCCCGGTTGCCAGGAGATGTTGTAGCCTGCATGGGGTAGGTAGGCCTAGGCTCGTCATGGTTTGGTTGCTGTCGATCATGTGAAATCTAGGGTTGTCTGTGATATTGTACAAGGGGGATATCGTGTGGGCGAGGTCCTTGTTGTCTGCTATTTTCTTCCAGATCATTAGGGTGGCTGATATTGTGGGATGTCCCTTTCCGTGTCCCCTTATCTGTTGTGGGGGCATCCATGGTAGTGTGTGGAGATGGGGTTGGGTGAAGCTTGCCTCTATGGTGATCCAGAGCTTATCTTCTGTCCTTAAGGTCCATTCGGCAATTCGTTGGAGGTGGATGGTTCTGTGATATTTGTTGAGATCGGGGAGTCCCAGGCCCCCTTGTGGTTTGGGTTTTGTGAAGATGTCGTATTTTATTCTAGCCATTCTGTTCCACCAGACATATCTCATGAAGGCTGTGTGTATTTGGGCTAGGAAGGTCTGGGGGATGAAAATTGGGAGTGTTTGCATCAGGTATAGGAAGCATGGTAGGGCGTTGATTTTGAGAACGTTCACTCGTCCCAGCCAGGTGATGTGCGGTATGTCCCATTCTCCGAGGTCTTTAAGTATGCGGTCAAAGAGGGGGGGGAAGTTGTGGTTGAATATGCGGTGTGGGTCTGCAGTGAGCCATATGCCTAAGTATTTTATTGCGTCTTTACACCAGTGGAAAGGGTATCACGCTTTTAGGTTTGTCGTTAGGGCGCATTCGCAGCCGAGGTTTAGTATCTCCGATTTTGTATAGTAGATGCTCAGATTGGAGAGTGCGTTGTAGTCCTCGAATTCTTGCATGATGGCTGGGAGTGAGGCTTGTGGGTATCGGACTGTAAACAGTAGGTCGTCGGCGTAAGCTGATTTCTTACTTTCTCCCCACTGTCCTCGTATGCCTCTAATGTCCAGTCTGCTGCGTACCGCATTCAGGAATGGTTCCAGGCTGAGTACAAAAAGCAGAGGTGAGAGGGGGCATCCCTGTCGGGTGCCATTGTGTATCTGGAATGGTTTTGATAGTGTGCTCTTGACATAGACACATGCCGTCGGTTTGTTGTAGAGGGCTGCGATCCTTATGTGGGGCCGAACCCTAGGTGTTGTAGCGTTGCGAATAGGAAGGTCCAGTCTACCCTATTGAATGCTTTTTCCGCGTCGGTGGAGATTATAAGTGCTGGTGTTGTCCGTATCCTGGCCGCATACATTAGGTTGATTACTTTGGTGGTGTTGTCTCTGGCCTCTCTATTTTTGACAAATCCAACCTGGTCCGGGTGTATCAGCTTCGGCAGGAGGGGTTGGATGCGGAGTGTCAGGATTTTGGCGACAACTTTCAAGTCCGTATTCAACAGGGAGATCGGTCGGTAACTTGGACATTCTGAGGGGTCTTTGCCTTCTTTGGGTATCACTACAATATGCGCCTTTAGGGTGTTTTGGTCGAGGTTCCCCCCATCCTTGATGGCATTTAGCATGTTAAGTAGGTGTGGAGCCAGTGTTTTATAGTAGGTTTTGTAGTATTTAATGGTGTAGCCGTCGGGGCCCGGGCTTTTCCCATTCTTGGCTGTTTTCAGTGCCAGGGCTAATTCCTCTGGTGTTATTGGCTCTTCCAGTGTTTGAGCTGTTTCCGCGTCGATTTTGGACGTGAGGTGTTTGGCGAGATATACGTTTTGTCTGTCGGGTTTGGGTGCGGCAGGGTCTCCCATTTCCTCTCCCTGGCTGCGGAGGTGGTACAGGGATTCGTGGTACAGTCGGAAGCCGTCCGCTATCTCCTTTGGGGTGTGGCGGGTAGCTCCTTTGAATTTGATCTCTAAGATAAAGCATTTTTGTCTGGCTTTCCTTAGGGCCTTTGCCAGGAGCTTGCCACTCTTGTTGCTGAATTCATAGAAGGTCTTCTGGGCTTGTCTGTATTGGAAGGCGATCCGTTGGGAGAGGTGGGTGTTCAGTGATGCTCTCACCGCGACTAGTTGCGCATAGGTGTTGTCGTTGAGTGTGGTTTTGTGCTGTTTTTCCAAGTCCGTCACTTTCAGCAAAAGGTTTGCTGTTTCTAGCGCGCGCTGTTTTTTCCGTTGTGCGCCATGTCAAATCAGGATGCCGCGTATCACACATTTGTGTGCTTCCCACACCTTGTCCGGAGTGGATTCCGGTGTGTTGGTGTGTTCTATTTGGGATTTTATCTCCGTCTGGATTAAGGGGTCTTATAACAGCGACTCGTTTAGTCTCCAGGTCCATTGTTTCTGGTATGGTGTTGGCGAGGTTATCGTGATAATGACTGGGGCATGGTCCGACCAGGACATTGGGGCTATTGTCACAGAGAGGAGGTCATCTAGGTGGCGGTGGCGGAGGAAGAAGTAGTCTATGCGTGAGTACGAATTGTGAGGTGGGGAATAGTACCTGTAATCCTTCTCTGTGTGGTGCAAGGTGCGCCAGCAGTCTGACATTTGGAATTCATGCAGGGTCGTTCGCATGCCTCTGAGTACATGGTCTGGAAGGGTTGAGTGGCCTGCGGATGTGTCCAGTCTCGGATCCAACAGTGCGTTAAAGTCGCCACCAAGGATTAGTGTGCTGTCGCTGAAGAGGTCTAATGCTGTCAGGGCTTTCCTTAGAAAGGGTTTTTGTCCCTTGTTAGGGAGGTATAGGTTGGCGAAGGTAAAGCGTGTGGCATGGATTGTGCCCTTCAGGAAGAGGTATCTTCCATTTGGGTCTGATAGTTCTTCTTCCAGTTGGAACGTTACGTCGGCGGAAAAAAGTATCGCCGTTCCTTTGGATTTTGAGTCCAGGTTGGTGGCGTGGAAATTCAGCGGGTAATGCTTGTTCGAGAACTTGGGCCGCTTGTCAGGTTTGAAGTGGGTTTCTTGGAAGAACGCTATGGATACATTAAGGGCTTTCAGTTCTCTCAGTGCCCTTGCACGCTTTTGTGGGGAGTTGAGTCCTTTAGCATTGATCGTGAGGAGTTTGAGGGCCGGTTTTTTAAAAGATTAAAAATCAATATAAAAATTCATATGAAATCAGTCCAATCGACTGATTTCATATGAATTTTTATATTTATTTTTAATCTTTATCTTTTATTGATTATTTTTATTTGAATAAATTTTGTTTATACCTTCAATTGGAGTTTTCCCTTTCCATTCCTACCAAACTGGGGTAAGGAGGAGGAGATCAAGAGGAGACAAAAAGAGGGTGTTGGATCTACCTTAGAAGATCCTGAGGTGCTAACCATTTGAGCCAAGTGTATTATTGGCTCTATGTTTGTGAGTTACCCATTTATTATTCATCTCAATTTATTACTGTAACAACCATCTGCACTTAGATTTGCTTGTTTGTTATTTACAGATTATTGCAATAGGACCTTGTCTACCCATATCATACTACTGTTTATTAAGGTAAACCTGAGCTCCACTTATTTCTGTTTTATTTGCTTGTCTCGTTATTGGAGGGAACTGCTATATCACACTGGGGATTACTATGCTCTGCATACTCTAGTATGCAGAGCATAGTACTTTAGTGCCTTAAAACCCATCTCTTTAGGAAAGCTTATGGCCTCCAAGACTAACCCTTACCTCACATACCTGTCTCTTGCCCTCTCCGAAAGGGCAGCCCACCTTATTTGATTGTAAATTCCTGTCCTAATGTGTTTTACACCCCACCTCCTATAGAATGTAAGCTCGTTTGAGCAGGGTCCTCTTCAACCTATTGTTCCTGTAAGTGTATTTGTAATTGTCCTATTTATAGTTAAATCCCCCTCTCATAATATTGTAAAGCGCTACGGAATCTGTTGGCGCTATATAAATGGCAATAATAAATAAAAAATAAATAAATAAATACTCCCTTGAGCTTTAATCACTTAGCTCTTGTTCCTAATACGCTCTCCTGGAGGAGAGGTCTTCCCCACAAGGTCCTGGAGGACAGAAGCTTATCCAGGGTGGACGGAAGACGTCGAGGCTCCAGTTAAGCTACAGCGGTTGTGGAGTCTGCGGTGGTTGTGGTGTCCAGTGCGGTGCTTGTGGTCCTCGGCGCAGGCTAGGAAGCGTCCATTAACGGAAGGTGTCCATTACAGTATTAAACAAATATAGTATGATTGTTAGATAGATCGTATGTACATATCTGATGGTTTTCACTGAATATTATATTCTATATAGAAACTTTCGGCATTTAATACTATACAATACCTCTATTGTTATATATTACCACTATGTCCTTGTTTTGAGCAGTTATATTGATGTTTTTTTTTGTTCTTTCTTTTTTTTAAAGTCAATGCTATAAATTGAATAAAAAAAAGTTGATGTTCTAACGCTAACAATTTTATGGTATACTATAATAATACCTTAGAAACGTAAATTCATACTGTTTATAGCCTAAACCAAATTTTTTTTAATTTTTTTGCATGTTTTAACATGTAGCTCTATGTCTAATTGTTTTAATGCGCTGGAGGTACCTTTGGGGTACCTCACACGTGAATGTTAAAAACTTACACACAACAAAAATATATAAAAGAGATATAAAAAAATAATAATAATTACTTTCCCATTCCTCTGGATGGTATTTTTGTGTATTCATCATTCTCTGGTTCTCTACCAGAAGCCCGGGAGTCTGAGAGTTCTGCGCAGTATCTTAGCTGTTCCTGTCTTAGAACTGGGAAACCCAGTTTTGTATCCTGGTCAGACCACCTCACTTGGGAATTTGCCTCAAGTCTCTGACATACTATTTATTATTATGATTCAATCTTTCACCCTTACTTCTAATTTTGTTAATATTCCATAATCTTATGGTAGACATTTAGTAGACATGCCACTATACACTTGTCCAAGCATACAATAAAGCAATTTTCTCAATACCCTTAACATTGGTGATGTTTAGGTGGCATTCTTTCATACTTTTTCGTTCCTTTTTATATACTATGAATAGGATGTATTTTAATATAGGGCTTTTTAACCCCTTAAGGACACATGACATGTGTGACATGTCATGATTCCCTTTTATTCCAGAAGTTTGGTCCTTAAGGGGTTAATTAAATGTCAATTTAAATCTACCACTTTGAAGCATTTTTTTTTCCCTTTAATTGATATGGTTAAATTAAGGGATTCGCCTATTTTAAGTCCCTTAAAGGGGCTTTATGTTGTATAAACAGCTCTGTTATGGCATGCTGCTGGAAAGGATGGAGAGTGAACAGACCCAAATAATATGTAAGATCTGCACCCACAATAGCCCCTATTACCCACTATATTCATTATAGCAGCTATTATGCCCTGCACCCACTACAACCCCTATTACACCCTATATTGACTATTCCCCCTATTATCCCTTGCACTCGCTACAACTTATATTACCATCTAAAGCCCCATAAACAATGCATTCATTCAGCCATATTAACCCCTGCAAGCACTACAGCACCTATTAACCCCATCACCCACTACAGCTCCTATTTTCCTTATATTTAAACCCACTCCTTTAAGAATTGCTATCATCTACCGCCCCCCCCCCCCCCCCCTCCCCCCGGTTATCCTAGACTATTCATTGAGCACTTTTCTTCCTGGCTTCCCCACTTCCTCACATCTAGCATTCCTTCCCTTATACTTGGGGATTTCAATATCCCAATCAACAACCCCAATTGCACTGATAAATCTCGTCTGCTGTCTGTAACCTCCTCCTTTGGCCTTACGCAATGGTCCAATTTAGCAACCCATACAGCGGGAAACACTCTTTATCTTGCCTTCACCATCCTCTGTACTGCCTCTAATCTCTCCAATATTCCTTTTCCTCTATATGACCACCATCTGCTGACTTTTGACATTGGCATACCTAAGACCCAATTGACAACACCGTCTGAACATCACTCTTACAGAAACCTCCAATGTCTTGACCTAGAGCATTTCTCCACTAATCTCCAAACTCTCCTTGTACCTATCTCAAACCTCACATGCCCTAGTTCTGCAGCCTCCTTCTACAATTCCACCCTCTCGTCTCAACTAGACATCATGGCACCTTGTATATTTAAACACCGCAGGCTCCCCCAAAAACAACCCTGGCACACCAAGCTCACTCAATACCTCCAAAGATGCTCCAGAACTGCTGAACGCTGTTGGAGAAAGTCTCACTGTGCATCTGACTTTCTCCACTATAAATTTATGCTGAGCTCATACAGCTTGGCTCTTTCCTCTGCAAAAGTTAATTACTTCAATACCCTCATAATCACACTCTCCCTTGAACCCAAACGACTATTTCACACATTTAACTCTCTTCTTCGCCCTGCTGTTCCTCCTCCACCTACTAACTTGACTGCCTCAGACTTTGCAACTCACTTCACTGACAAGATCTCTACAATCAGAGAAGAGATTTCTCATCTTTCTTCTTCCCCTTACAATACTTCCCCTCACTTCACTCCCTCTGATGTTCATTCACACCTGCTACATTTGAAGAGGTTTCTGCTCTGCTCCAGTCCTCCTGCCCCACCACCTGCTCCCTAGATCCAATTCCCTTGCATCTCATACGTACTCATAGAAACATAGAAACATAGAATTTGATGGCAGATAAGAACCATTCGGCCCATTTAGTCTGCCCAATTTTCTAAATACTTTCATTAGTCCCTGGCCTTATCTTATAGTTAGGATAGCCTTATGCCTATCCCACGCATGCTTAAACTCCTTTACTGTGTTAACCTCTACCACTTCAGCTGGAAGGCTATTACATGCATCCACTACCCTCTCAATAAAGTAGTGCTTCCTGATATTATTTTTAAACCTTTGTCCATCTAATTTAAGACTATGTCCTCTTGTTGTGGTAGTTTTTCTTCTTTTAAATATAGTCTCCTCCTTTACTGTGTTGATTCCCTTTATGTATTTAAATGTTTCTATCATATCCCCCCTGTCTCGTCTTTCCTCCAAGCTATACATGTTAAAAAAAAGGTGATTTACTCAAATTTTTCCAACACCACGTGTGTCCAGTTGGGGCTGGTTCCTACACCCCCCCTCCTTTGTCACAACTCTCACCATGACCTCCAGACATGGTTGTCCCCAAAGTGCCCAACAGTGGAACCTGAAGGCCTTATGCATCCCAAGCCTTTGTTCCTGCCGCTAAGCCACTATTTCAACTCTGTCTTCTTCTCTTTCTCCAACTCTCACTAAAATTCTCAATCTCTCTCCTCTGGTATATTCCCATCGCCCTTCAAACATGCAACTGTAACCCCAATTCTAAAGAAGCCCAATCTTGACCCTAACTGCCCATCCAACTATCGTCCTATCTTGCTACTGCCTTTTGCATCCAAGATCCTTGAAAGAATTGTGTATGCGAGATCGACAGACTTCCTCGAGTCCAACTCTCTGCTAAACTCGCTTCAGTCTGGTTTCCGCCCTAAGCACTCTGTGGAAACGGCACTGACCAAAGTATCCGATGACCTACTCGCTGCAAAATCTTATGCTCTATTCTAATTCTCCTTGACCTGTCTGTGGCTTTTGACACTGTTGATCATCAACAGCTTCTTCTCATCTTCCGCAATATCGGTCTACAAAATATTGCTCTCTCCTGGTGCTCCTCCTACCTATCCCAGCACTCTTTCAGTGTTTCTTTCTCTGGCTCTGCTTCTTCTCCCCAACTCCTCTCTGTTGGTGTCCTCCAAGGTTCAGTCCTTGGTCCCCTACTGTTCTCCATCTATACTGCCTCCCTTGGTAAACTCATTAGCTCCTTTGGCTTCCAATATCATTTCTATGCAGATGACACGCAAATCTACCAGTCCTCTCCTGATCTCTCCCTGTCCCTCTTGACTAGTGTCTCTGACTGCCTCTCTGCTATTTCTAACTGGATGGCTGCCCACTTCCTTAAACTAAACTTGACCAAATCTGAAATCCTGGTCTTTCCTCCCGTAAGTGTTGTTACTCCTGTGTCTGTCTCCCTCCAAGTCAATGGTGCTACCATCAGCTCCACCACGCAGGCTGGCTGCCTAGGTGTTCTCTTTGACTCTGACCTCTCCTTCAAGCCTCATGTTCAAACTATTGGCAAATCCTGTCATTTCCATCTCAAAAACATTGTGCGCATCCACCCCTACCTAATGCCAGATGTGACTACGGTGTTGGTCCATTCCACTGTCCTTTCTCGCCTTGACCAGGCTGGAATAACATAGGGGCTGATGGAGCCACAGCTCCAGGCCCAGGCCCATTTAAAAAAAAAATTTACACCCTGACTGGTATTTTACTGTCACAGATGGTATTTGAGGCTGCCTGGCCATGTCGGCATTGCAGTAATATCGCAATACAAATGCAGATACTTTTCTCAGAATAAATGGAGATTACTCTGCAATATCAGCACCGGCCAGTAGGGGTCACTGTGTGTGGAGAGAAGCAGCATATGCCTGCCTCTCTCTACTACTCACTGATCCTTGGGGGAGCAGCAACACAGCACAGTCTAGACAGCAGCTCTACAGCTCAGGTAAGTGAGGGATGGGGAAAGGCAGCAGGGACACATGGGGACACTGAGACACTAGGGGACACTAGGGGACACTGAGACACTAGGGGACACTGAGACACTAGGGGACACTGAGACAGTAGGGGACTCTAGGGGACACTGAGACACTAGGGGACACAGACTCTAGGGGACACATGGGGACACAGACACTAGGACACATGGGGACACAGACACTGGGAGACCTGGAAACACTGAGACACTTGGGGACACTGGGACACATGGGGATGCTGAGACACATGGGGACGCTGTGAGACATAGGGACATTGGGAGACATGGAGACACTATGCCCCCATTTCTCCCAGTGTCCCCATGTCCCCATCCAGTGTCGCTAGTGTCTCTGTGTCCCTCTGTGTCCCATGTCTCTCAGTGTGCCTAGTGTCCCCATGTGTCCCAGTGTCCCTATATGTCCCAGTGTCCCCATGTCTATTTCCACAACTGTCCCCATGTCTCCCAGTGTCCCCAAGTGTCTGTCGCCCAGCCAGTGTCCCCTAGTCTCCCAGTGTCCCCAAGTGTCTGTCTCCCAGCCAGTGTCCCCTAGTCTCCCAGTGTCCCCTAATCTCCCAGTGTCTGTGTTCCCATGTCTCTGTGCCCTAGTGTCTTAGTGTCCCCAAATGTTTCAGTGTCCCCATGTCTCCCAGTGTGTCTGTTCCTAGTGTCACAGTATGCCTAGTGTCCCCATGTCTCCCAGTGTCCCCATGTCTATGTCCACTACTGTCCCCATATCTCCCAGTGTCCCCAAGTGTCCCAGCCAGTGTCCCCAGTGTCCCCTAGTCTCCCATGTCTCTGTGTCCCTAGTGTCTTAGTGTCCCCCAATGTTGCAGTGTCCCCATGTCTCCCAGTGTCTGTGTCCCTAGTGTCTCAGTGTCCCCATTTCTCCCAGTTTCCCTAAATGTCTCAGTGTCCCCATGTCTCCCACTGTCCCCATGTCTCTGTGTACCCGGGTCTCTCAGTGTCCCCATGTCTCACTTTGTCCCCAGTATCCTAGTGACATGGGGACACACTGAGACATTCGGACACTGGAAGAAATGGGGACACTGAGACACTGGGAGACTAGGGAACTGGGCGACATGGGGACACTGTGATACATAGGGACACTGAGACACCAGGTGACTTGCGAGACTGAGACACTGGGAGCAATCCATCTATACAGCAGAATCAAACTGTGATTTTACAGAATTGTCTCTGATGTCACTCCTTGTGATTATACAAATGATTAAGGCTGGTATTTTTTTCCAAGAAAGGTGGCAACCCTAACTACTCTTCAAATACTCTTGCTTAACCCCTTAAGGACCAAACTTCTGGAATAAAAGGGAATCATGTCATGTCACACATGTCATGTGTCCTTAAGGGGTTAAAGGAGCACTATAGGGTCAGGAACACAATCATGTATTTCTGACCCTATTGTGTTAAAACCACCACCCTGGCCCCTTCTTGCCTCCCTAAGTATAGTAAAATATAACTTGTATTCAAGTCTGCAGCTGCTGGCTCTGCCTCTGAACTGACTGTCTGCTGACATCATCAGAAGTGGTTGTCTGAGCAAATTACAATACTTCCCCACAGGAATGGCTGAGACTGTCAACTAGGCAGATCAGGGGCAGAGCCATCACAAGTCCATCACAAGTCCAACATAGCCCTGGCCAATAAGCATCTCCTCATAAAGATACATTGAATCAATGCATCTCTATGAGGATAGTTCAGTGTCTGCATGCAGAGGGTGGAGACACTGAATTGCAGTGCTGCACACTTGGCAGTACTGCCCCAGGAAGCACATCTAGCAGCCATTTAAGGAGTGGCCAGTGGAGTTATTTTCTCTGAAATGACAGTGTTTAGTGCAAAAGGCCTGAATGGAATTATTCTACTTACCAGAACAAATACAATAAGCTGTAGTTGTTCTGGTGACTATAGTGTCCCTTTAAGTTTGGAAGCTTAAGAAGGATGTATGGGAACAAAACTTGTGTGGACTGGCTGACAATAAAATTAGTTTAGGTAATGCAGACGTTGGTCTCTCTAACACTGTAGCATGTCCCCTTTCTTTTGCACTTACTACATACACCTTTTCTTTTTCTCAGACTATATACTGGGAACTTCTGCCTGCTAGTAAGAAGGTAAGGAGACAAGTGGACCAGCGAGTGCTAGGGGACAGTCCTTAGAAAGCATGGAGTGAGCGCATCATTAGACGCATTTATGTCAAGCTCAGGGTGCTGCCTGCATAGTATGCCCTTAGTTGGACAGCCTGCAGGATTGGCAGGCAGCCTGATATGCATTCATGCCAGGCTGTCCTTCAAATTCTTTGGACAGGCATGCCCCCTTTTTGGGCAAGTTCTCCCGTTTTGGCAGGTCTGGTCACGTAATTCGCACCAGTGGCCCACCCTTTTTCCCCACCCATTGACTTTCTGCTTCACTTGGACACTGCTGTTAGGGGTTATGGATTTACTTGAAAGATGAAAGCATAAATTAGAGAGAGATTAGCATAGAGTATGTGTTTTCTTATAACTGCATCCTATGAGTTTCCCTCCAGCACCATCTCCATCAGATACATGACACTTGGGAGATATGACTGTTTTAGTGTTTGTGGTCGATAAGATTCCGTAATTAGGCCCATCATAATTGTCATCACCAGGCCCAGTGTGCTCTTAATCCGGCCCTGGCCTTGACTACTGTAATCCGCTTCTCAGTGTTCTTACGTGCTCCCAACTTGCGCCGTTACAGTCCATAATGAATGCGGCAGCGAGGCTCATCTTCCTGTCCTCCCGCACCTCCCATGCCTCACCCTTCTGTCAGTCCCTACATTGGCTTCTTATAAAATATAGAGCTCAATTTAAAATTCTGGTTCTTGCTTTCAAATCGCTACATAATGCTGCTCCCACCTATCTATCCTCCCTTATACACAAGTATGTCCCGTCTAGGCCCTTCCGATCTGCTGAAGACCTACGCCTATCTTCTGTCCGTACTCCCACCTCTCATTCTTGCCTTCAAGATTTCTCGAGGGCTGCACCGTTCCTGTGAAACTCACTTCCCTCCTCCGTTAGATGCTCACCCAGTCTCCACTCCTTCAAAAAATCGTTAAAAACCCACTTCTTCATAAAAGCGTATCAATTAAACTGTTAATAGCTCCTGATTGATTCCTCTTCTGCAACTGTCACTAGTCTAATACTATCCTTGCCTGTTTGTGTCATTTTACCCCACTCCCTCTAGAATGTAAGCTCATTGAGCAGGGCCCTCAACCCCTCTGTTCCTGTGTGTCCAACTCGTCTGGTTACAACTATATGTCTGTTTGTCCACCCATTGTAAAGCGCTGCGGAATTTGATGGCGCTACATAAATAACATAATAATATTCACTACAGTCTCCTGCACCCACTCTAGCCCCTATCCCACTCTTGCATCCACTACAGCCCCCTGAGCCGTCTTTAATATTGACTGGACCCTGGGCAACCGTTTGCTTGGGGCCCCTGCCCCCTGTAAGACATACTAACACACATACACAGAGACATACACTGACAGACATACTGACACACATGCAGACACATACACTGACAGACACACATTGCCAGACATACTGACACACACACACAGACATAAACTACAGACATACTGACACATACACACACACACACACATTGACAGACATACTGACACACACACAGACACATATACTGACACACATACACAGACATACACTGTCAGACATACTGACACACATGAAAGACATACAATGACAGACATACTGGCACACATACAGACACATACAATGACATACATACTGACATACATAGACACACTGACATACACAGACAGACATACTGACACATACACTGACAGACATACTGACATAAACACATACACAGACACACATACTGACACAAACACAGACACATACACTGACAGACATACTGACACAAGCACAGACACATACACTGACAGACATACTGACATAAACATACACTGACAGGCATACTGACACAAACACATTCACAGACATACATACTGACATAAACATACAATGACTGACATACTGACACAAACACAGACACATACTGACATAAACACACTGACAGACATACTGACATAAACATACAATGACAGACATTCTGACACAAACACAGACACAGACAGACATACTGACATAAACACAGACACATACACAGATATAAACATACACTGACAGACATACTGACATAAACATACAATGACTAACATACTGACACAAACACAAACAGATACTGACATAAAAAACATACACTGACAGACATACTGACATAAACATACACTGTCAGACATTCTGACACAAACACAGACACATACTGACATAAACATACACTGACAGACATACTGACATAAACATACAATGACATACATACTGACACAAACACAGACACATACACATACTTAAACATACAAGGACAGACATACTGACACAAGCACAGACACATACAGACATAAATTTACACTTTTAAATCCACCCACCCACAAGTTTCCTACCTTGAAAGGTGGTTCCCCAGTGTCCAGACTGAAGATTGAGACTGTTGGGATCTGCCTCTCCCGGCCCAGGCTCCCTCCATCGTCTCCTGCACGGCTCCTCTCCTTAGTGGGAGGAAGTGACTCGCAGCCGTCACTTCCTCCCAGCGCTGCCAAAAAGCATAGGGCCCGGTCGCGCTGTTAAAGGGCTACAGTGTGTGACCGGTCCCCTGCTTACCCACCCGGTGGCCTCCTTAATATGCGGGCCAGTGGCCCCATGGGGAAAAAAATGTTCAGGGCAGCGGGGCACACGGGGCAGCTGCCTTGGGCCCCCTAAGAGTAACTGGGCCTGGGGCTGCTGCCCTGTTTGTCCCACGTTAAAGGCGACCCTGACAACCCCTATCACACCCTGGCACCCACTAAAGCTCCCAATACACCCTGCACCCTCTACAGCCCCATAACCACCTAAATCAGTGGCCTTAAGGCAAATCCACCCCTGCTCTTTCATAACAGTAACCTATTTATAAGTAATGTTTAACTCATAAATCCTTCTGTAATCTGTTTATGTTGGCTTTATCTATTATATGTTTACATTTTTCAGTAATTTAAGGGACACAACCCTATTTTGTGTTTATGATTTTTCCAGACTACTTACCTAATTCTTTGTAAAACTAGTTTTGAGTGGTGTGATACCAACTAAGGGAAGTGTTATATTCAACATTCCATATATGAACTGTTTAGGCTGAATTCATGTATTACATGTGTTTTTATTGTTTTTTTACATTTTATCCTAATTTATTTTTTTGTGCAGGTGCGTCCAGTTTAGCATTAAACTCCACAACAGCGTACATGTCTATATACAGGACAGACAGTGGCATGAAAAGTTGCACATTTTTTGTAAATATATAAACAGGCTTAACATTGTTATGTCTAGTGCTGCATCGTGTTATGTCACAGGTAAGGTAGTTTTGGAGTACTAGACATATGTGTTAGAAGTAGTGAGTGCGACTAAGGTGATATAATAGACAGTGTAAGTACAGGATAATTACGAATGGATTTTTGTGACTGGGGTGGATTCACGTTTGAGTCACACTCAGCATTAGTAGGGTTACCACTGGGCATGCATTAGTCATCACTAAAAGTATACTGCCAGCCTCATAGGTAAAATTAAAAGTAAAGTGTAATACAACAGGTCAAAAGCAAATATAAAAATTATGACAGAAAAACTGTGGCCCAAAATGTGTCAAAGTGGTAGGCCATGATCCATGGCTAGTCCTCTTTCATCCTATGCCCAATATTTGGAAGCTGTGAGACCATGCTGGAGGATTGATGTCCCTTCTCCCTGCTGTCAGGTTTAATTGGTGTTGCAGGACTACTTGAGGAAAGTCACTGTGGTGGATGGCAAGGCACAAGCTAGCTTCTAGTTCTCCTTGATCTTCCCTGGGAGGTTGGCTGTGAGGTTGATAGGAGGTAGGAAACAGTCCCCTGCAGATCCGTTTGCACAGGCTAGCAGGGGCGTGATCTTTTCGGAGCCCAGGTTTGTGGGGAGCCCTGAGGGCTGATGGACGGGTGATCGGATGAAGCTCCGAGTGGGTCTCCAGCCCGGAAGCCGTGGACTCCTTTGCCGGGCCTGTCATAATGGGAGGAAGTCGGGGTCGATTATCGATCCTGTACTAGAATGCTTGTCAGATGAGGTTGAATTTGCTCTCAAAGCTCACCCTCCATGACAGGTCTCCCTGTGTCGCTTGACTTCGTGGGAGCTGCAGCTCGGCGGCCGTCTTAGCTCCACCTCCTGGCCTTCTGTAGGACTGGAGTGTAAGCTAGCGGTGCCTGGTAAGTATATTTCCCAGTGGGGACCGAGATATTCCCCGCTGGTCCAGAGGGGGGGAGGGGGGATGACAGGGCTGCATGCTTATATGATTGTACCAAGCTGCACTAACCAAGCCAGGAGAGTGGCCGTCTCTCCCAACTACAGGACCGCGGTCTGCTAGGCCTCGGCGTCTCGGTGTCCGGATCAGACCACCCTGGGAGTGTGATGTTTGTGCTCTTATGTGTCAGACTGCTGTGTGAGAAAACTGTTTTGCAAGTTAGGTCTGTTCAGCAGGTTTTTCAGCTTAAAACGCTAGGTTTTTGCTTCTTTTGTGCAGGAGCTATTGAGATGCACATCCGGCCATCTTGGACGTCAGGCCCAGCCCCCCCTATTGTTTTTTTTTTTTTTAGAAGGTTAAAGAGTAAGCAGCTTAATTTAGTGGTTTGACATCAACTATGGGTCCCCTCCATGCTTGTAGGCTGTTCCAATGCTTGTCTATTTCTATTGCAGAAATTACTCTCCCACAGTACAGCGTTTTATAATAACCATTCAATAGTTCATACAAAAAAGTAGAAAAAGATCATACAAAAAGAAACAGGTATATTGGATTCATAACACTATTATGAATAATACAAATATGATTGATCTTATAATCCGAAAGCTTTGCAAGCTGCTATTTGAATGCCCAGAGAGCTTCCTGCTTTTACCTGATCTGTATCTCACATTACTCCAACTGTGTGCTTCATCTGTTTTCTTCATCCATCATCTGCCCCAAAACTTACTGAATCATAGTTATCTACCATCCTCTATCTCTAAATAGAAGCAATTACTCTGTGAATATTTCTGTATACCGTAATTACATAATATATCAACTGAACTCTAAAGAAAAACAAGGAAATCCACTAGATCTGAATAGTTTTGCTATTAATGATTATAATAAGTAGTTAGTCTTTTATTACTTTAAAAATTATTTTGTTATTCCAGATCCCAAGTGCACGCTGCAATGACATTTGTCCTCACGGATACAGGAAGGCCCCTGGAGAAATATATCATAAGTGCTGCTATGACTGTGTCCCATGTTCAGAGGAAGAAATGTCCAATGTAACAGGTATTTATTTATTACTGGTATATAAGCCTGAACATATTCCACAGAACTGTACAATAAGGAGAGAACATACCATATACATAGACAAATACATAGACAAATGCAAAGGTAGAGAGGGCACTGCCCGTAAAATACTAGCCACATATATGTAAGTTAATTTTATATATCGATTTCATTATTTAAAAATGCCACCCAACTTACTTATGGTCTCTTATTCCCCAGGTCATCATCTGCTACTGTATATTTTCGTTCCCCAATATATTAGCATAAATTCATTTTTCATTAGATGTTCACAGTGTTGTAAGCAGGTTACAATATTTTTATAGGGTCTCAAAAATACCTAGAGCCAAAGTATTGCTGGTGTTGTTTCTGCTTAGCTTCTTCACCGGTCTCTACTGGTAGCTCCATTTAGTTGCTTTTTGCATTTATCTCTATCCAAAGACCCCATGATGAAAGACTGTGACACATTCCTGTTCCTTGGTTACACCATTTTAAACTTAAGAGGAAATTATCTTCCCTTAACGCCGTTACGGCGTCCTATGCGGTCCCGCAATCAATGGGCTTTAAAGTAGTTCCCGGGATACTTAACTTCCTGGCGCTCCACTTCGGGAGGACTGCCTGACAGCCCATATCTTGTATAGATATCTACACTGAACAAAATTATAAATGCAACACTTTTGTTTTTGGCCTCATTTTTCATGAGATGAACTCAAATACTTTTTTATGTACACAAAAGTCATATTTCTCAAATATTGTTCAAAGAACTGTCTAAATCTGTGTTAGTGAGCACTGCTTTGCCGAGTGTAATGGACCACCTGGCACCCCGACTGGGCACCTCCGTTGACGGACGCTTCCTAGCTGATGCCGAGGACCATAAGCGCTGCACCGGACACCACAACCACCGCAGACTCCACAACCGCCATAGCTTAACTGGAGTCTCACCGTCTTCCTTCCACCCTGGATCAGCTTCTGTCCTCCAGAATCGTGTGGGAAAGACCTCTCCTCCAGGAGAGCTTATCAGGAACAGCTCTTAAAAGAGCTAAGTGATTATAGCTCAGGGGAGTTGTAACGGCACCCCGGGCATAAAAGGTGTTAAAAGCCATTTAGTAGATCTTCCATTGCAGAGACACAGGCACAGCTTCTGCAGAATACCAAACTCCTGAACTGGATACTGTTACGGTTACCCTTAGGCTTGCTGAGAGCTGGACCGCTTAGTAGTCTGGATTCCTATTGCTGAAGAGGGGAGAAGCTGCTTTCCAAAGTATTTCATACGAGTCCTGTAAATGTAGAATAATCCCACTAGCTATAGCACAGCTAGGATACCCTTTTGCCCACAAAATGAGTCAAAGCTGCGATTTGAGGGTCAAACAAGAACTGAGGACTGGGATGCCCAGCCTGCTTTTTATTGAGGTTACATGCAAACAGAACACTCCCAGGGGGAGGCAGAAAATCACCAATCACACATTTGGTGCAACCCACACATCCCCTCCCCTCAGATAAACAGTAAAACCAATTATACGGTACACATTTTCAGCCAAGTTCTGGATGTACCCCAAAACCAGGGGGTACCCCTTTAAGTCCTGCACCGCTGGATAGATCTCATTCAGGGGAGCAACATATCCGAAAACCAGCCCGTTCGGTTGAACGGTTCGGGAGTTATGGGTTTCCAAAGTTTTGACCTACCGCACAGACTTTCTAGCCGAAAATAGTTCCACACGTTTTGGCCTTGCGGTGGGTCTCCGTTCGTACGTAAAAACTCCACGAACCCGTTGCCATCCATGGTTATCCAGGGGGTCGCTGTACTCCCCAGGCGAAGGTGAATCATCCTACCAAACGGTGGGCCGTTCGGTAGGTCCAGCACGAAGTTACGGTATCCTGGAGGTCTTAGCGGTGTTCGCCTGATTGCGTCTCCGTTTTCAGTTCCAGACAATTGCTGGCAAACACCGCTGTTCGCACGTAAGATGGCCGCGAACACGTGCAAAGTCCCGAAATGGCGGCCACCTATACGTTTACACAAAGGATTCGTGCTGAACCATACGAACGGCTGCAAATAGGTCTGAAAGGTAAAAATAGTACTTAAAGGTACACAATGAAAACTAAGGCTTCTGTAACAGGGCTCCCTTTCTGTGGAACACTCTTTTCGGGGCAGACTAAGGCTGTCCAGACCGCTGGTTATGCCGGGCTGAGGTCTGTTTGCCTGGACAACCCGTCGGCGTTGCCATTCTGTTCCCCAGGTCTGTAGGTGATGGTGAAATTGAAGGGTTGCAACGATAAACTCCAACGTAATAGCCTGCCATTATCCCCAGAGACCCGGTTTAGCCACACCAACGGGTTATGGTCGGTGACCAGAGTGAACTCTTGTCCATATAAATAGGGAGTCAATTTCTTTAATGCCCACACCAAAGCCAAACACTCCTGTTCGACCGCTGCATAGCTGACTTCGCGGGGCAGGAGCTTCCGGCTGATGTAGGCAACTGGATGCTCCCCTCTGTCTTTGCCTACTTGGCTGGGGACAGCTCCCAGCCCGAACATAGAAGCGTCTGTATGGACGATAAAATGTTTGTTAAGGGCTGGGGCCGCCAAGACAGGAGCGTTAACAAGATCATTTTTGAGCGCCTGGAAAGCTGTTTCACAGTGGGGAGACCACAGGACCTGTCGTGGTAAGTTTTTCTTTGTCAGGTCAGTCAGGGGTTTGGCAAGTGTGCTGTAGTCTGGTACAAACCGTCTGTAGTACCCTGCCGTGCCTAAGTCTTAGTGATGGGGGTGGGCCAATTGGCGACAGCTTCTCTCTTGGCCGGCTCGGGTCGCTGTTTCCCACACCCCACCCGGTGACCCAGGTACTGCACCTCGGCCATCCCAAAGTGGCATTTTTCTGGTTTCAGAGTCAGGCCAGCAGCCCAGATCTGATCCAGAACCATTCCTACGTGAGCTAAGTGGTCCTCCCAGGACTCACTGTGGATCGCTATGTCGTCCAGGTATGCACAAGCAAAACTCTGGAAGCCATCCAGGAGCCTATCAACCAAGCGCTGGAATATAGCTGGGGCATTCTTCATCCCAAACGGCATTACCTTAAACTGGTATAAGCCGAATGGGGTGACGAATGCCGACTTGGGGATAGCCTCCGGGGCCAGGGGAATCTGCCAGTAACCCTTGCAGAGGTCGATGGTGGTCAGGTAATTTCCCCTGGCTATACGATCAAGTAGCTTGTCTACCCTGGGCATAGGGTAAACGTCCGTTACTGTCTTTTCATTGAGCTTCCGATAGTCCACGCAAAACCGGGTTGTCCCATCTTTATTGGGCACCAGGACAACCGGGGAGGCCAATGGACTATCGGAGGGCTCAATTACCCTGAGTTGGAGCATCTCATCGATCTCCTTCTTCATTCCTGTCCTAACTGCCTCGGGGATTCGGTACGGAGCCTGGCGTAAGGGAGCTTGTCCCGGAGTATCTACCTGGTGGGTGGTTAAGGTAGTGTACCCTGGCTTCTGGGAGAAAGTGAGGTTTTTAGACTGTAGGAGTTGGTTAAGCTGCTCCCTTTCAGTGGGGCTAAGTCGGTCTCCTATCTGAACCTGAGCTACTATATCTGTGGGGGGACTCTTTTCTAATAGATCGGGGATGGGTAGGCTGTCGGGGTCTTCCTGAGGGGGGCAACATACGGCTGTCACGTTCTCTGGCCGCTCAAAATATTCCTTGAGCATGTTCACATGGAATATCTTCCTAAGATTGCTGTCCTGACAGCTAGCGATTACATAAGTGGTGTCCCCCCTTTTCTCTATGATCTGATTAGCCGCCACTCTAACGGACACAGTCTGTCCTGATCTCTTGTGCTCTGGCACCAAATGACTCTGTACCAGCGTGATAGTAGCCCCTGTGTCTCTCAACCCCTCGGTAGATCGCCCCTCAAGCCATACCTTCTGCCGATGGTGCTGGCGGTTATCTGAAGCAGCAGGGCCTGCCTCGTGAAGCGGCCCCAAATATTCCTCCATAGGGGCCTCTTGGTTAACACAGAGGGTCCGGGCAGGACGATATGACCCAGAGGGGTAATTGTAATTCCTGGGTGTCTGGTGCGTGTTAAGGGGGCAGTTAGCCATGAAATGCCCTGGTTGTTTGCATCGGTGGCAAGTCGGTCTGGGACGATCTGAGCTGTTTTTGGGTGGTCCTGAGTGTCGGGCGGGCCCTGTGGGCACCGGTATATATTGAGGGGGTTGGTCCTATATAAAGTGACAGCACAGGGGATAACCCTAAGTAGATAGATGCGAAAGGAGAGAGAAGAGGCTGTCTCTAAATCGTGTATAGGAAATCGTTAAAAAATCATTAGAAAAAATATATATATATGGTTTAATAAAATATTCAAGACACACACAATGACTGACGAAGTTGCTAGTCACTACTGTCTCAGTAATGGATACCTGAGGCAGACATGGTGGCTGCAGCTAGACAAACTACGTGAAAATGGGTACAGACGGGAAGACAATAAACAAAACATAAATGGACAAAGGACAGGGCAAGAACCACGCTACACTAGTAAGTTAGTCCCCACAGCAGAAGTAGTACAATGCATACGATATGATTGCCCTGTTACGATTGACTGGCAAGATCGTAACGTGTGGATGCAGAGTAACTGGAGTATCAGACGGAAATGACAGTGTGGCTACAATGTGCCAGAAATACCCCTAACTCTAAGAGAATAGGGGAAAACTGTAGTCAATTCCGGGTATAAGGTGGGAACTTAGTAGTGGGTGGGTGCGCTGTGCAACATATAAAGGTTTAAAACTTATAACCTCTTAGGGAAAGTTAACGCTTGTAGTTAACTCTGGCGTCCCTATATTAGTAGAGGGTATAGTAGTGGGTCAGCATCCCAGTATGCAACTGGTAAACTGTATATAACAGTGTCTGTATAGAGATATATCCTAGTATACAGCTAGTAAAGTACATGTGGCAGTGTCTGTATATAAGTATACAATTACGGTGCTTGTGGTTACAGTATCGTCTTATACCCGTATCCTAAGCTTTGCCTCAAAAGGCACAAGGCTTCTCGTAAGGTTATGGTAGTGCTCGATGTACTGGGCACACATAAGCACCTAATGGACTATGCCAATGAAAAGTATTCGAGTGGTTAGTGAATGATATCCTGTGCCTATGTGGGCACCTAAATGGTTGGCGGGATAATGTTTGCTGTAATAGGCTGTTGTCGACTATGCCTTGGTGGGCGCTTAGCTATAGCCGTGCTGATAAACAAACCATATAGTTAGCGAAAGGTATAGCCTGAGTCTTAGTGGGCACCTAAATGGTTAACAATGTTCTGCTACCAATATTGCCAGACACATCGGTTGACGGAGGGTATCACCTGTGCCTTCGTGGGCACCTAAATGGTTAACAATGTACTGCTACCAATATTGCCAAACACATAAGTTAACGAAAGGTATCGCCTGTGCCTACAGGGGCACACCAAACCATATGGTGGACAGAAAATATCACCTGTGCCTTCGTGGGCACCTAAATGGTTAACAAAATACTGCCACCTATATTGATAGACAGATCAGTTCGCGGAATGTTTCACCTGTGCCTCCGTGGGCACCGAACTGGTTAACAGAAAAACTGTATATTAACAGGCCGTCCGGTTAGCAAGAGAACTCCTGTGTCTGAGTCTGCACCTAAACGGTTAACAAAATTGTTGCTGCCTATTGACGGCTATACTCAGCTGTGCCTTCGTGGGCACCTAGCTCTGGCCGTTCAATTTAACAGACCATCTAGTGAACAAGGAATATCCTGTGCCTTCGTGGGCACCTAAATGTATAATAAGATGCTACTTGCTATTGGCGGCTATTCTAAGCTGTGCCTTCGTGGGCACCTAGCTCTAGCTGTACAAATAGACAAACTGGGATGCTGACTGGAACCTAAGATCAGAGTCCAGTGATCCTCGGTGTAACTGAGCATAAATGGCTCAAATTGCTCAGATATTATAAGATTAGATTAAGCGTGTAAGGTCACACGAGCAGTAAATCAAATAAAATAAAAGTTGATAACACCGGATCAAATATCGAGCCCCGACGCGCGTTTCACCAAACACAGGCTCTTCAGGGGGAACCGGCTTCCCGATTGAGCCGAGTTTAAATAGGCCGCCTTTTTTCCTCATTGGACCAAAAGGTGTGACGTCATTGTCAGGAGGTACGGTGGCTGGACGTAGTCAAATTAAGTCAGACTGCGCTGACTGAATGATGCCCCGTAGTGATCGGTTGGTATTTTCAAAAGGTGATAACCGGAAAGATGCTGATTTGAAAGGGGGGAACTCATAAAGATGGGAATAGTGCATCCTGCATGATAACATGATGGTGTATAATATATAAAAATTAATAAATGATAAATTGGTTCCCCTTGATGGGGGACATTGTTAACCATTTAGGTGCCCACTAAGACTCAGGCTATACCTTTCGCTAACTATATGGTTTGTTTATCAGCACGGCTATAGCTAAGCGCCCACCAAGGCATAGTCGACAACAGCCTATTACAGCAAACATTATCCCGCCAACCATTTAGGTGCCCACATAGGCACAGGATATCATTCACTAACCACTCGAATACTTTTCATTGGCATAGTCCATTAGGTGCTTATGTGTGCCCAGTACATCGAGCACTACCATAACCTTACGAGAAGCCTTGTGCCTTTTGAGGCAAAGCTTAGGATACGGGTATAAGACGATACTGTAACCACAAGCACCGTAATTGTATACTTATATACAGACACTGCCACATGTACTTTACTAGCTGTATACTAGGATATATCTCTATACAGACACTGTTATATACAGTTTACCAGTTGCATACTGGGATGCTGACCCACTACTATACCCTCTACTAATATAGGGACGCCAGAGTTAACTACAAGCGTTAACTTTCCCTAAGAGGTTATAAGTTTTAAACCTTTATATGTTGCACAGCGCACCCACCCACTACTAAGTTCCCACCTTATACCCGGAATTGACTACAGTTTTCCCCTATTCTCTTAGAGTTAGGGGTATTTCTGGCACATTGTAGCCACACTGTCATTTCCGTCTGATACTCCAGTTACTCTGCATCCACACGTTACGATCTTGCCAGTCAATCGTAACAGGGCAATCATATCGTATGCATTGTACTACTTCTGCTGTGGGGACTAACTTACTAGTGTAGCGTGGTTCTTGCCCTGTCCTTTGTCCATTTATGTTTTGTTTATTGTCTTCCCGTCTGTACCCATTTTCACGTAGTTTGTCTAGCTGCAGCCACCATGTCTGCCTCAGGTATCCATTACTGAGACAGTAGTGACTAGCAACTTCGTCAGTCATTGTGTGTGTCTTGAATATTTTATTAAACCATATATATATATTTTTTCTAATGATTTTTTAACGATTTCCTATACACGATTTAGAGACAGCCTCTTCTCTCTCCTGTGGGCACCGGGGCTCGGAATTCCGCACAAGGAGATGTACGGTAAACCTCTCTGGGCTCGACCCGTGCTGGAGCTCGGTAGTTCGTGGGTTCGTGAAGACGTGAGTCATAATGTTCATCGGCCAATTTGGCTGCTTCTTCCAAGGTAGAAGGTCGCCTGTCACAGCTTTACTTCCGCTCATCCAGTGATTTGCCGCCCTCCGCATTCGGTGTGCCCATTCCATATGGCCCATATGGCCCATTGGCACATATGGCCCATTGCCATCCATGGTTATCGAGGGGGTCGCTGTACTCCCCAGGCGAAGGTGAATCATCCTACCGAACGGTGGGCCGTTTGGTAGGTCCAGCACGAAGTTACGGTATCCTGGAGGTCTTAGTGGTGTTCGCCTGATTGCGTCTCCGTTTTCAGTTCCAGACAATTGCTGGCAAACACCGCTGTTCGCACGTAAGATGGCCGCGAACACGTGCAAAGTCCCGAAATGGCGGCCACCTATACGTTTACACAAAGGATTCGTGCTGAACCATACGAACGGCTGCAAATAGGTCTGAAAGGTAAAAATAGTACTTAAAGGTACACAATGAAAACTAAGGCTTCTGTAACAGATACAAAGTAGCACTCCAACTCCCGAACTGGAACCTCATGAATAGCTGCTAGCAGACGAACAGGAAAAGCATACAGTCAGCTTACACTCCTGGCAATCAGTCTCTAACAGCATACAGTAAATCCCCCCAAAGACAAGACAGAGCTCCATGTTGCGGGTCAAGCAGTGGTCTGTTTATTTGGTACCAAAAGAACCTTATTTTATGACGGTTTCCCTTAGATAGGACCACCCACAGAGTGTTACAAAACAACCAATCATACACGTACATTACAGAAAACACTCCCAGCAATTACACACAAAATCCTCCCCTCTGCCTGTGATATAATTATGTTACACAATGGTTTACCATAGTTATCACAGACAGTAAAAATACAGTTTTTCCACATACCCTCTAACGTTAAAACCATACATCAAATCTCCTTAAACTCAGCATACCTTAAACATAAACATTCTCAAAAATCATACCAATCCCTCCAGTGGATAAAAAGATAGACGGAAGTCCTTTATGACCGACCGCAAGCACATTTTCCTGCCCAAAACAGTTCCATAGATTTGGGCTGTGCGGTCGGTCAATTTCCTGCAGAAAAACGGCTAAGTCCCCTTCAAATGCACGAACTGGTACGTTCGTGCAAATAGCACACTGCAACAGGAGGTTCGAATTGTCGAACGTACTTCGACTTTAACCAAAGTGTTGAAGTGGAGGCGACGGTAAGGGTCAGCGGTGTTCGTGTATTTGCGTAGCCGATTTTAGTTCCATAGCTTCTTTAGCATACACCGCTGACCGTGTTCGACTAAAAATGGCTGCCGCCACGTGTTCCTTTGTCAAATGGCGGCCACTTTAACGACTTCAGCAACTTCGGCAACTTCGGCTGCATCCGAAAGTGCCATATAAAAAGTACCAATCCTTCCCCACCGTATTTAAAGGGCCAGCATGAGTGACATACACTCTGGTATGGCCGAATACTGTTTTTAAAGGGCCCAATCTCCCAAGGCCATAGTCCAGAGGCAACAGGCGGGCAACCAGGCTCCTCCAATTCAATGTGGCGAGATTGGTCTCGTCACAGGAGTATACAAAGTATGGCAATCCCCATTGTGAATATAGCAGTTCCCCTCCAATCACGAGACAAGACTACATGTTGAAGGTCACACAGGAACAGACAGAACTGAGGCTTTATTGTTTCTTATATACACATTTCCCCACAAGGTTACCACCCATGTGGACCTTGTGGAGCACAGGACACAAAGTCACAACAGCCAATCAACACAGTTAGACACTCCCAGCTAATGTACACAAACCCTCCCCTCTGCATGTGATACAATAACTAAACACAATGGACTAACTCAATTACCAAAGGCAGAAAATATCCAGTTTTATCCAAAGTCCAGAACCACCCCAAAACAACAACATATCCCCACAAATTATACATCTCTGGTGTAGCGGTTACCCTGTGTAGCAGAGGGGTTTCAACCGCTGGAGGGTGTCCTTTTCCCGATCAGTGAGGAGTATTCTCAGCATCCAGTCGTGTTCCAAGTGAAGAAGCTCTTACAAGAGCTAGTGTGAATAGCTGTATAGCGGTTACCCCCAATAAGAGACAGGACTCTAGATTGAGGGTGAAGTAGAACTGATGTTTAATTGCCGGTACTCTGCTTTTATGCAGTGCTCCCCTGCAAGGGAAACGCCCACAGGCAATTAGACATTAACCAACCAGATAACGGCTACAGCCCACAGATTCCCTGCCCTCTGCTTGGGAGATAATTGAGTTTCTTACTGTATCTACTCAATTATCTCCAAGCTAAAACTTTTTTATGCATTTTTATAACTTTATGATTTTTTATCACACAGGAATAAAACTATTTTTATGAACCACTCAACTTGGGGACAAACGTATTAAAATGTGTACAGATTCAGGCTGTGTGGTTGGTCTATTTCTGCCTTGAAAATTGACAAAGTCCCATCCGAAGGAGGCGTTCGAATAGTCAAACGCACTTCGACTTCTGTCGAAGTGCCGAAGTAAACCGAGGTTAAACTTCTGCGGTGGTCGTTAGTCGAGTGGCAGTCTATTTCACATGAAAAAGATGACAAAGTCCCATTCGAACGTGTGTTCTAATCTTCGAATGGGACTTAGTCTCCAGCCGCAGTGTCAAAGGGTAGGGGAAGGTACAGGTCAGCGGTGTTCATTCAAATGAGTGGCTGATTTCCGTTCCAGGGATTTGACGGAACACACCGCTGACCGCGTTCAACTGCATTAAAATGGCCGCTGCCATGTGTTAGATTGTCTGATGGCGGCCACTTCAACTACTTCGGCACTTCGGCTGTATCCGAAGTGCCATATCAAATGTACTCATTCTTTGCACACAACAGTTAAAGGGCCAGAAACAGTTTTTGTCTTTAGGTGCAGGGCAATGTGGATGATAATAAAACAAAAGGTAGAGGTTCCCAGGCAACATAGTAGGAGGCTAATACAACATAGATTGCCGATCCAATGCAAAACAGGGGGATCTGTTACATCTGGATAGCCCTGATCTGGGTGAACAACATATTAAAGCCCTGACAGACACATTACTTCCTCTTTCTTTGCTGCTTCCAGCCAAGGCATAGGTCAGAGTAATTTGCTCCAACTGTTTTTTCATTGTTTAAAGCGGCACTGTCATGCCGAGCTTACCTTTCCCCCAAAAGATTCCTCTTCTCTCCCTCTCTCAGGATCTGTTCTTCTTTTCTTCCTATCTGCTCTAGTTTTCTTTAAAACATAAGACAAAGTCGGGACTATTTCTCTTATGGAGGTTTCCTACGCAGTGACCAGCGGTGACCAGCGGAGGAGCAAAGTGTGCTTCGTTTCCGGTGGTCACAGCAATTTTCCCACAATCCTTTGCTTTCCTATCTGTTCCCGGGATGCTTCCTGTCACTTAGACAGGATGCCGGCAAAACTGCTCCATTCGTGTTAGAACGCAATTCGGGACTTTGTTCGGATCGGAATTTCATTCTAATGAATGCAACTCCGATCCTATTTATTGCTGTGGCTGCATCTTGCAGCCGCTTAGTAGATAACTCCCTAATTCCCACAGTATCAGGGAGCTATCTACTAAAAGGCTGAAAGACCTAAATTGTTTTTTCAGCCAAATTTACTAATACTAAGTAAGAATTACTTAGTATTAGTAAATGGACAAGAAACAAAAAAAACGATTACCCTAAAGGATAATGAGGGGGGGGGGGCTATTGTCCTCCCCCTGGCCCCCAACCCTGAGCTGCGGGTTGGGACCCTAAGTTACAATAAGGGGGGACCTACTGTCCTCCCCCTGGCCCCCAGCCCTAAGCTGCGGGTGGGGGCCCTTTAAAAGAATAATGGGGTGGGGACCTACTGTCCTCCCCCGGCTCCTACCCCTGCGCGGCGGGTGGGGGCTCAATAAAATAATAATGGGGGGACCTACTGTCCTCCCTCCGGCCCCCACCCCTACGCTGTGGATGAGGGCCCTATAAAAGAATAATGGGGGGACCTACTGTCCTCCTCCCGCCCCCCACCCCTGTGCTGTGGGTGGGGGCTCAATAAAAGAATAATGGGGGGGACCTACTGTCCTCCCCCCAGCCCCCACCCCTGAGCTGCGGGTGGGGGCCCTATAAAAGTATAATGGGGGGGACCTACTGTCCTCCCCCCGGCCCCCACCCCTGCATGGCGGGTGGGGGCCCTAAGTAACAATAAGGGGGGACCTACCGTCCTCCCCCCTGGTCCCCACCCCTGAGCGGAGGATGGGGGCCCTAAATGAAAATCCCCCCCATCAAAGGTGACCAGGGGTCCCCAAGCCCCTAGTCACCCACCCCCCAACCCAAATAAAAAAGCCCCTACCTACCCCCCTCACCCTAAAAAATTGTGAGGGGGGAATAAAATTACTACCCTGTAAAGTAAAATTCAACTTACCATTTGATGTCTTCTTTTTTCTAAAATCTTCATTTTTCAGCCCCAAAAAAGGCCAAATAAAAAGCCACCATACCCGTCAAACTTAAAAATAAAATAGAAAACCCGAGCGCAAAAAATTAATCCATCTTCACCCATGGAGGGCTCCATGCAGACTAAGCTCTGCAGGGCGGGGGAAGGCTTATAAAGCCTTGCCACCCCTGCAATTAGTCTAATAACACTCTGATTGGTTGGTTTAAGCCAATCAGAGTGCTCTTTGTCATTTTAAACAGCGTTGGAAAATTCCAAAGAACTTTCCCACGCTGTGTAAAATGACACAGAGCACTCTGATTGGGTGGCTTGAAATCCATCCAATCACAGTGCTCTGTGTCATTTTACACAGCATGGGAAAATTCCAAAGAACTTCCCCACGCTGTGTAAAATGACACAGAGCTCTGTGATTGGATGGATTTCAAGCCACCCAATCAGAGTGCTCTTTTTCATTTTACACAGTGTGGGATAATTCCAAAGAACTTTCCCACGCTGTGTAAAATGACACAGAGCACTGTGATTGGTTGGCTTGAAATCCATCCAATCACAGTGATCTGTGTCATTTTACACAGCGTGGGAAAATTCCAAAGAACTTTCCCACGCTGTGTAAAATGACACAGAGCACTGTGATTGGATGGATTTCAAGCCACCCAATCAGAGAGCTCTTTTTCATTTTACACAGTGTGGGATAATTCCAAAGAACGTTCCCACGCTGTGTAAAATGACACAGAGCACTGTGATTGGATGGCTTGAAATCCATCCAATCACAGTGATCTGTGTCATTTTACACAGCGTGGGAAAATCCCAAAGAACTTCCCCACGCTGTGTAAAATGACACAGAGAACTGTGATTGGATGGATTTCAAGACACCCAATCAGAGTGCCTTTTGTCATTTTACACAGAGTGGGGAAATTCCAAAGAACTTTCCCACGCTGTGTAAAATGACACAGAGCACTGTGATTGGATGGATTTCAAGCCACCCAATCAGAGAGCTCTTTTTCATTTTACACAGTGTGGGATAATTCCAAAGAACGTTCCCACGCTGTGTAAAATGACACAGAGAACTGTGATTGGATGGATTTCAAGACACCCAATCAGAGTGCCTTTTGTCATTTTACACAGAGTGGGGAAATTCCAAAGAACTTTCCCACGCTGTGTAAAATGACACAGAGCACTGTGATTGGATGGATTTCAAGCTTGAAATCCATCCAATCACAGTGCTCTGTGTCATTTTACACAGCGTGGGAAAATTCCAAAGAACTTTACCACGCTGTGTAAAATGACACAGAGCACTGTGATTGGATGGATTTCAAGCCACCCAATCACAGTGCTCTGTGTCATTTTACACAGTGTGGGAAAATTCCAAAGAACTTTCCCACGCTGTGTAAAATGACAAAGAGCACTCTGATTGGCTTAAACCCACCAATCAGAGTGTTCTTAGCCTAATTGCAGGGCGGGACAAGGTTTTATAAGCCTTCCACCGCCCTGCGTAGCTCAGTCTGCGCGGAGCCCTCCATGGGTGAAGATGGATTATTTTTTTGCGCTCGGGTTTTTTATTTTATTTTAAGTTCGACAAGTATGATGGCTTTTTATTTCGCCTTTTTCGTGGCTGAAAAATGAAGATTTTAGAAAAAAGGAAGATGTCAAATGGTAAGTTTTTTTTTACAGGTTAGTTATTTTATTCCCCCCTCACTATATTTAGGGTGATGGGGGTAGGTAGGGGATAGTTTGATTTGGGTGGGGGGGTGACTAGGGGCTTGGGACCCCTAGTCACCTTGATGGGGGTGTATTTTCATTTAGGGCCCCCACCCGCCACTCAGGAGTGGGGGCCAGGGGGGCAGCAGGTCCGCCCCTTATTGTTTTTTAGAGGTGGGGGCCGGGGGGAGGATGGTAGGTCCCCCCCCCTTATTGTTTGTTTAGGGCCCCCACCCACTGCTCAGGGGTGGGGGCCGGGGGGAGGACGGTAGGTCCCCCCCACCATTCTTATCTAGGGCCCCCACCCACCGCTCAGGGGTGGGGGCCGGGGGGAGGACAGTAGGTCCCCCCCTCTCTTTATTTAGGGCCCCCACCTGCCGCGCAGGGGTGGGGGCCAGGGGGGAGGACAGTAGGTCCCCCCTTATTGTTTTTTTAGGGTTGGGGCCAGGGGGAGGACAGTAGGTCCCCCCCTTATTGTTTTTTTAGGGCCCCCACCGGCCGCTCAGGGCTGGGGGCCGGGGGGGACAGTAGGTCCCCCCTCTTTATTTAGGGCCCCCACCCACCGCCTAGGGGTGGGGGCCTGGGGGGAGGACAGTAGGTCCCCCCCTCATTATCTTCATGGCGCCCACCCGCCGGAGGGGGGGAGGACAATAGGTCCGCCCCCCCTTATTGTAATTTATGTATTGTTTTTTCTACAGTGAGCAGCCACAGGCTGCGTGCCGGTAGCTCCCTCCTTGTAATAAACCGAACAAGCAAACGAACACTGATACACAGTGTTAGTTTGTTCGTCTGATCTTTTCTATTCATTCATTCGTCTGTCTGATGAATGAATGAATAGATGAAATTCCCGTTCGCATGTCCAGGTGTTTCACTGGGCATGTGCGGGAATCTTAGTGCTATCTAGTGTGGGCAGATGACGTGTCCCACAGGGACTTCATCTACCCACACAAAGATGGTGGCGCCCTAAATAAAGATCGGGTCTGAAAATAAAGATTAAAAAAGAGGTAATCTGGGAGGTTTAGGGGTATTTGGGGGTGACTAGGGGGTCAATTGGATGCAGTGGAGGCGGGAGGGGGGTTAAAAAAAAAACGTGATTCGGCATGACAGTGCTGCTCCCCATGTTATTTATAATTCTGTCACTTTGCAAGTGTTTTACTTGTATTATTGTTGTTTCCCCCTCCCTATCTCTTATGCGGATCACAACATTTTATCGTGTTTGCGCTAGTCAGGTTCTGGGGCCGTTCCCAAGGGAGTTGGGGGTGCAAGGGGCACCTGCCTGTGCTGGCGGACCATGATCGCGTTCACGGAACATGCAGCATTTCGCTCGTGACTGGCGACCATCTTGGATCTCGCGATACTACGAGATCCTCGGCGGCCTTCTTGTTTCGCCAGTTCGTGATTCCCACGAATTGGCTCTCTATATTTGCTTCTTTTTACTAAATTGTTTGGTTGCTACAGTATGTCAGAGGGATTGCACACCTAAAGAGTTTGCATTATGTACTTATAGAGTCTTGCACCAATCCTAGTGACAAACCGATATAGGGGCGACCCCCTACGCTGGGTAACCCCAAGCGAGTTTACCACATTCCTAAGTGACATGCATATACAGGGGTGACCCCCCTACGCTGGGTGACCCCCAAGCAAGTCTGGCACCAGTCCTAAGTGGCATACATATACAGGGGTGACCCCCCTATGCTGGGTGACCCCCAAGCGAGTCTGGCACCAATCCTAAATGTCATGCATATACAGGGGTGACCTCCCCATGCTGGGTGACCCCTAAGCGAGCCTGGCAACAGTCCTAAGTGGCACACAAATACAGGGTTGACCCCCCCTACACTGGGTGACACCCAAGCGAGCCTGGCATCAGCCCTAGTGGCAAACAATTACAGGGGTGACCCCCCTTACAGATGGGCTGACCCATGCGCCCTACTAGGGACTAACCACAGAGTACGCTCTACCACTGTATACACAGGTCGCTATAAGTTAATGTATTACGGCATCTCCATGCTACGGCTGGGGTCATCCGTACACCTCTTTACCAATGTTGGAAACCTCCACAGTACTATGACATAAGGGTGACACCCTTGGATTGCATACCGAGGCTTCTACACCTCCCATAAACGGCTGTGTACCAACTTTACTGACCGCTCAACCCGGTCTTATTGAAGGTGACCCCTTCCTCAGACCACTCCTTGGAATATGCTAGTAGTACTGATTGATTAACATCTGTGTGACCCCCAGTGTATGTAGAGGCACACGGGGTAACAACAAGAGTACTACGGTATCGAACTGGTATTCTGTTTTCCAGGACCGAATGCCACACCCTTAATACCGGAAAAGAATGCCCTCACCCCGGAGTTTGATACCACGGGGGTGATATTTATGTCCCAATCAGGCCAAGAACCACGGAAGGGCTTAGGAAACGGGCTTAAAGCAGTTCAAGACTAACTACTGGATATGATTGACCCTGGCAGAAATACTCTAATTGGCGGACCTAACCCTCGCTCAAGACACACCGGTAAAGACTCATAATATGAGGGAATGGGTGCAATGGGCAATTTGCACGTTGAGCAACACGAATGTGACCAGGTGCGTGGAATGACGCAAAGCGGCCCTGTTAAAAGGGTTCCCAGGACGCCTGGGCCCTCCAAACAATAAAGGGGTATGCAATAGGATTCACCAGTACTCTGGTGCAGGTCGACCGGTCACCCCACTGCGGGCACCGAAAGCCCACATATCAATCCAAGACAAGGAGATTCGACCACTGTTCGCCAAAGGAGCTGTAGGGTTCGCTCCAGATGATGAGGGCCATTTCAGCAATAATTTGGTGGTCAGAAAGAATAAGGGGGACTATGGTCCAGTCATCTACTTACACCAACTCAAGGGCTTTATGGTGTACCAATATTGCATATGGAAGGTATTCACCTCCTACGGGATCTAATCCTCGACCACCACTGTTCACATGATTGGATTTGACGGACCAGTCATGACACAGCTTGAGAGCACGGGGTATCTGCGGTCTCATATACCTGGATGACTTGTGGTTTTCTTGCAAGTCCAGTTCCAGACTACAGTCGCAAACAAAGTTTGTAATAAGATTCCTGAAATGGTTGGGTCTTCGTAGTGAACAGAGAGAAGCCGGCTCTGTCCCTGTCTCGAGTGATTCATTTCCTCGGATTCAAAATATACTCCAACTCATGCGTCTTACGCCTCCCCGCAAAGATAGCAGGGGTTCGGACAAAATCAGACAGGTACTCCGGAAAGACACCATACCTCTCTGCCTACTAGCGAGGGCAGTCAGACTGTTCTCTTCCTCCATCGAAGTGACTTTTTCAGGACCGCTTCATTACCATGCAAGGCTGAAGCCAACTACCTAAGAACCGGACACACTACCTAAGAACCGGACCATTGAGTAACGGTCTCCATATCACCTATCTGGTACTGATCGCAGGATCCTTTTGCAATCCGCAGTCTAGCCAAGAGCATGTCCAATTGCTACATTCTCTTACAAATGGACAATGTCTCCGTGGTTCAATACATTAACAAAGTGGGCGGAGCCCGGTCACGAGTACTGACGGAGACAAGGGACATTTACCGTTTTGCCTTACCGCAATGTTACAATCAAGGCAGAATATCTACCGGGGATCAACAACCTCACGGCAGACTGGTTCTTCCGCCACTGATGGTATGGCAGTGACTGGCGTCTGGTCACATTAGCATTCTCTTTGGTGAGAGCACACAGCACCGTTTGAGAGGAGTCCAGCATGGTTCCCGGACTTGTTGACCCTAGCTCAGGATCACCCTCTGCTCCTCCCATCATTTCCCCTTCTTCTGGCAGACCCGAAAGGGGAACCGCATCCACTGATCCTACAGGAGCATCTGGAGTTAGTGACCTCGAATCTTTCAGGGGTGCCTGGACCGTCGAGGCACTATCACAGCCAACTAGAGACCTATTATGGGACTCGTGGGCACCAGGTTCTTGACAGTCACGTATCAGCATGAAATATTTGGAGCCGCTGGTATATGAGAAGATGTTGATCCCTTTACAGTATCTATTACCACGGGGATTTCTTATCTCACCTTTTTTCGAATGACCGATCGTTACGGTTACACGTTCTGCGATTTTCGGCCAAACTCACATTACTTTTATGTCTAGTATCCTTTTAGACGAGTTTCGGACGTTCGGCGTTCTAGGACGGTTTCTCGATTTCCCAGGAGGAGCGACCTTAATGGTGTCCCATAGAACCAAAACGGAGTTTAAATCCGTGAATAAGCCCTTTTTTCCTACGGTACCCGTCTGGGTGTAGTGATCGCTCTTACTCGATATGGGGAGGTCACTACAACCCTTAGTTTTTTGCGATGTGGACAGCTTATGGTCTTCTATTCCAAAACTTACATATCAGTTGCCACTACCACTCTGGCTAGATGGGTTGTTGATTGTTATCTCTGGTCGGGGGGAAACATGTTTCGGGGCTCACTCAGTGTGAAGCTCTGCCACTTTTCGGGCGCTCTTGGCGACAGTTTTTCTATCCGATATACATTCGGCAGATAGGACGCGGGAAGACACTTTCTGCATATTTTAGTTTTCATCAGAATACACACGCATCTTTCTCGTTATTCCCACAACTTTAAAAATGCTAAATATGAAGCCTCCTGTCATGTGATAAAATTGTAGATTATGCTAACGTAGTGTACCTATAATCTTAATTTTAATAATGACAGGAGGCGAGTATTTTCCCTCCCTGTTTTTTCCCTCCCCTTTTTTCCCTCCCCCTTTTTCTATCGGACGTTTTGTTCACTGTTTTCCAATTACTCAGTAATGGATTTTGTTTAGTTCATCTAATCTTGTGTATGCATAGGATGTTTTATGTGGTAATATTCATCTATCATTAGTGTGTATATTTTATGATGTTAGAACTTTAGAAGATGCGTAATGTTATCATTTATATTGATTTATAATGACACTGGAATTTATGTTGACGTAAGTACATTTCCATCACCTTTCACTTGTTTCTGTTCTTTTCAGTGTGATCTTCACTGGTGGATTATATTTCGGACAAGCTGGAATTTATCTCATACGGATCAAGTTTACGTTTTCCATGTTATTCAGGTCTTTGGTTATGTTCCCTGACGTTGTTATAGACAGTTTTTTTCGCATCAAAGAAAGAGGAAGCCATGTGTCTGTCAGGGCTTTATATATGGATGTGATGTCTGTTACTGATTGGTTTAAAGTTTATTGATTGACTTGTGCTGCTGGAGGCATAAAGTAAAGAAAGTTATGCAAAATACTCGCCTCCTGTCATTATTAAAATTAAGATTATAGGTACACTACGTTAGTATAATCTACAATTATCTCCAGGTACAGAAAATATCTCTAAGTCCTAAAACTGTTACAAAAACTACATTAAAATACATAACTCATATAATACAATGTTTACCCTATATGTCCAACATATCCCCAGATAGCTTGGATCTGAGCGCTCAATAAGTCTGAAAAGCGCTCAGATCTCACAAACACAGCTGGATCGCCATGGGGTTAAACAATAGCAAGGGCTGATGAGAGATTGAGGAGGGACAAGGCAGCCATTTTCAACTGGTCTGGCAGTGTCCCTGGGACAACGCCCTGCTGGAGAACAATAAGACAGGAAAAAGGGGGAGGGGAAGAGGCACATTTTCCCATGGAATTAAAGGGGCAGAAAAATTATTTTAAAATCCATTAAGCCCAAATAGACTTTTCAAATGGCAATACATCCCAGGGGCTATAGTCATAGGGCAGGAGGCTGGCAATCAGGCTCCTCCAAAAGCCAGTGGCAAAGGGTAGTTTGTCACACCGAGATAATCAATCCACCTCACAGGTGTGTAATATCAAGATGCTGATTGGACAGCAGGATTGTTGCACAGGCTGACCACAATAAAAGGCCACTCTAAAATGTGCAGTTTTACTGTATTGGAGGGATCAGGGGGGCTCCAAAAATCAGTCAGTATCTTGTGTGGCCACCATTTGCCTCATGCAGTGCAACACATCTCCTTCACATAGAGTTGATCCGATTGTTGATTGTGGTCTGTGAAATGTTGGTCAACTCCTCTTCAATGGCTGTGTGAAGTTGCTGGATATTGGCAGGACCAGGAAAACGCTGTTGTATGCCGATCCAGAGCATCCCAAACATGCTCAATGGGTTACATGTCCGGTGAGTATGCTGGCCATGAAAGAACTGGGATGTGTTCAGCTTCCAGGAATTGTGTACAGATCCTTGCAACATGGGGTTGTGCATTATCATGCTGCTGTCAGGATTACTACTTGATCCAGCACGTAGAATTGTGTCACACTGAAGACTAATAGATAACGTATTACTGGGCCTTAGAATGGCCGTACTGAACATACCAAAGAATAGTCAGGATACTAGCAGAGGTCAGTGGATACAGAAAGAGACACAACGATAAGGGAAAGCCAGAAGTAAGGGATACCAGAATAAAAGGTCAAAAACGAAGCCAAAGTCAAAAAACAGAATATAACCGTTCAGGAACACACTCTCGGACAACCACTATGGAAACCACGACAGGGCAATGAGGAAAGGTAATTTTGAGCTTTAATCCATGCTTTACAGTTCTGATTGACCGAGATCGATCTTTGACCCCAAAACGTGCGCGTCTCTTCAACAACGTGGGCGGGCTTGGGGGTATAATAAGCCGTGGATCCGCAGCGGCCGGCATCCATTAACATGCTGCAAGACCCAGTTATACAGATGCATGGCCGTTGGGTGCAGATACCGCAAGGTGAGGAAGAATATGTTCCATTACCCCTCACCTGAAGACCGCCCACCGGGTGGGCAGGACCAGGCTTGAGAGGAAACTTGGCATGAAAAGAACGGATCTTGCGGCCAGTATGTATGTCAGAGGCCGGAACCCAAGAATGGTCGGCAGGCCCATAACCCTTTTAATCAACTAAATACTGTAAAGCACCCCAAGAAAATATGGAATCCATTATGGAGGAGACCTCATACTCCTCCTGTCCAGAAACAAACAATGGAGGAGGGGAACACATGGGACAGTATACCTATTACAGACAAGCGGTTTGAGCAAAGAGACATGAAACGTATTTGGAATCCGCAAGTAGGTAAGGAGAGTCAGAGAATACGAGACAGGATTAATCCTTCGAAGCATACGAAATGGGCAAAGGAATCTGGGAGCAAACTTCATGCTAGGGACCTGAAGCTTGATGTTACGTGATGATAACTAAACCCTCTCACCCCCTTGGTAAACAGGGTTGGCACCTCGCCGTTTATCAGCATAATGTTTGAAACGGTCAGCAGCAGTTCGCAGAGCGGAGTGAACTTTGACCCAAGTATCATGAATGGAAGCAAGGCGGACATCTAAAGCAGGGATAGCCATGTCAGAAAAAACATCCGGCAGAACAGTAGGATGGTGGCCATTATTAACAAAAAATTGTCTTTTTCCTAGAAGAATCATGGTCAGCATTTTTCCTAGCAAACTTTGCCCATGGCAATAATTCGGACCAATTATCTTGAGTGCTATTAACGAAACAACGCAAATATAATTCCAATGACTGGTTAGCCCTCTCAGCTGTACCATTGGTTTGGGGGTGGTGAGAGGAAGAAAAAGACAACTCAAGGCCTAATTGTTTATTAAAAGCCCTCCAAACCCGAGAGACAAATTGAGAACCTCTGTCTGATACAATATTGTGAGGAATGCAATGTAGTCGGACAATCTCACGTATAAAGATAAGAACCAGGTCTTGTGAGTACGGCAATTTCTTGAGCGGAACAAAATTAGCATTAGAATTAGGAAGTTCAACTATGAAATCCATGGACAAATGGGACCATGGAACATCAGGTACGGGAAGTGGCTGTAACAACCCATATGGAAGTTCATGAGGTAGCTTAGAAACTGCACAAACAGAACAGGCCTGCACATATTCCTTAATATCGTTTCTGAGGGAATCCACCAAAATGATCTCATGATCACGGATATGGATTTATTCATTCCCGGGTGGCCAGCAGTTACTTTCATGACTTTCTCACTTCCACCCAATGGAACAAACAATCTGTCCCGTGGTTTACTGCAGGGCGCCTGAGACTGCACCTCCATGATGGCGCCAAGCAGGGGAGATGATAAGGAAAGGACAGTGGAAGCAATGATACACTCTGGGGGAATGATAGGGGATGTTTCTTGTTCCTGTACAGATTCAGTATCAAACTGTCTAAATAAGGCGTCAGCCTTCCTATTCTTGGAACCAGGCCTATAAGGTATTAGAAAGTTAAAGGGAGAAAGGAACAGTGACCATCTAGCTTGTCTGGAAGATAATCGTTTAGTATCCCCTATGTAAGCCAAGTGTTTATGGTCAGTAATTATCAAAAGGGGATACTTGGAACCCTCAAAAAGATGTTGCCACTCTTTGAGTGCCAGTATAATGGCCAACAATTCTCTATTGCCAATATCATAATTGCGCTCAGCCGGGGACAACTTTTTTAGAGAAGTTGTCCCCGTAAATGGATATCCTGGCTTTCCCTCTGGTAGAGAACAGCCCCCACCCCAGTACCGGAGGCATTAACCTCCAGTATGAAAGATTTGCTGGTGTTGGGATGTCTCAATATGTCAGCAGAGGCAAACCTTTGTTTGAGAAGTTCAAAAGCTTCTCTAGCCTCCTTAGACCATATCGTACTGCTAGCCCCCTTACGTGTCATTTGGTGATGGGGGCTATCACAGAAGAAAACCCTTTGATAAATCTCCTGTAATAATTGGCAAACCCAACAAATCTCTGAATGGCTTTTAATCAATTTGGCAATGGCCACTGTAGAACAGATTCTAGTTTGTGAGGATCCATCTGAAACCCTGAGGCAGAAATGTTATATGCTAAAAATTGTACTTCTGTCTGATCTAAGATACATTTTTCCAGTTTACCAAAAAAATGCTTTTTCAGTAAGGTTTGCAAAACTTGTTTAACATGTTTGTGGTGAGTCTGAAGGTCAGGGGAATAAATAAGTATATCATCCAGATAAACTAAGACAAATTAATAAATACAATCCCTGAGTATGTCATTAATAAAATCCTGGAATACAGCTGGAGCATTACACAACCCGAAAGGGCATCACAAGGTACTCATAGTGCCCACTTCTGGTATTAAATGCTGTTTTCCACTCAAGGTTTTCCTTAATCCTTACTAAATTGTATGCACTCCTAAGGTCAAGTTTATTAAAGACTTTAGCATCCTGGAGTCTGTCAAACAATTCAGAAATATGGGGAATGAGGTAGGCATTTTTAATGGTGATTATGTTCAATGCCTTGTAGTCAATGCACGGACGTAACTAACCATGTTTTTTAGACACAAAAAAGAATCCTGCACCAGCAGGCAAGGATGGTTTGTGTATATGGCCCTTACTTAGGGAGTCTTTGATATACTCCTCCATCATTCTACTCTCCTGTGAGGATAGAGCATAAACCGCACCCTTAGGTGGCATAGAATATTGGTCTGAGTTTTGCTGAATACCTCCTTTACCTCCTGGTATTGTATGGGAACTTTGGGGGTTTGAGGCATAGTAGTGGGTAATTTAATGGTGCCCACTCTCTTTGTAATGTGTAACATACACTACTCGGTACAATTCTTGCCCCATTCCAATATTTCCCCATTAGCCCAGTCAATATGAGGATTGTGCTTACTAAGGCAAGGAAAGCCTAATATGATAGGGCAAGAAGGAGACGCAATAACTTGGAATGTTATGTCTTCCTTATGCAAAGCACCAATAGACATGTTAATGGGCAAGATGGGCATAATGTGGTTATTTAAGGGTTGATAATGTGGTCTTCCATCAATAGACTAACAGCCAGAGGTGAAATATTGAGATTAACACCGTGGGATCAGTGTGATGAATCCAGGAGCTGGTCCATAAAAAAGGCTTTGGTTAAATTTTTAGGATGGAGGGCGGTACTTGTATTTATGGGGTGTGTACCTTTAAATCTGCTATAGACAGAATCAATTTGATACACGTCAAATGCTATACTTTATATGGCAAAGATGTTGACCATTTCATGTATAGGACAACAGTATGAGAAACGGTTTCCTCAATTGTGCTGAAATTGGGTGTGAAAATTAGTGTATACTAACACGGTAATTTATGGTGTGTACACCTTTAAATCCGTATGCACATAGTGAGTGGAGTGTATACCGAATAGCTTACTTTGTGATCCAAAGATCTTATAAGGTAGAAATGCAGTGTGATTAGCTGTATTCTATGTTATAGTGCAATCAATAAAATCCAATATATTGAAAAATAACATCCATTATATTGAAAAAAGATAATAGATGCGAATTGCAAAAATACAACTTTTTATTTAGGCAAAAGTGACTGTGCCAAAGGTATACAAAGTACTAAAATCAATGAGAATTATAAAAATATAAAAATATAAAAATAACAGCCAGGGATGGTTTGCAAGAGTGTTACCAGCACATCTGTATTGGTGATTCCGATCTAACCACAGGGACCGACCTGGATGGATGTGGATAGTATGTTGCAGAAACAATTACTATCTGCCGGCTTTTCGTGAGGTTGGCGTGCGTCCCAGACCTCACTCTGGGTGCTGCACGCTGTTTGCCGGTCGGTCTCAAAGTCCTCTGTGCTTGGTGGAAGAAACAGCTGCTGGTTCTACAATCTGCGTCCGTACCCTGCTGGTTGTGATGTGGTCTAACGCGTTTCGTGGGTGTCAGCCCCACTTCATCAGAGACAAGATGAGGATTCATCGGTATATCTTGGTTTAAATACAATTTCAACTAATTGGAACCGATTAAAAACAATTTGAATCAATTCATGATAGTTTGGTGGTTATTTCAGAGGGTGGTATACTACATTGTTAATTATGTTATGTACATGAATATGCAGTTAAGGTGTATATACATAAATATGTGATTAAGATGTATATACATGAACAAAAGGTAGAATACTAATATAAATATAAGAATACAAATATAGAAATATATAAATACAGACATGTTATTAGGATGTACAAATTCATCATTGGAGTTATCTAGATAAATGAAGACTTTAGAATAATTGGAGACTTCAGAATCATTGAAGACTTTAGAATATTGGGACCATAAGGAACCTTCAGAGATATATATTATACCTATGGCGTACTATATTTGCTAGAGGACATTCAGAATACTCATGAAGTATGGAAAAATGGATCAATTCACATTAAACGTGTTGGAAATAAATACATAAATAAATAAATAAATAGATATCGTTATGGATGTGGGAGGAAAATCGAGAATAATAAATAAAGGAAAAAACCATAGATGGATAAAAATTTTGAAAACATCCCGTGGAGCTAGCAGAAGAATGTACACATTAAAAGGATACTCATATAGGAAACTTGTAGTGGAGGTGGTTGCACATACCCAAAATTGTATTAGGTGACCCTGATATGTAATGCAATTCAACCTAATTGGACCGATTGGGAACCATGTGCTTATGCTCTCAGTAACAGTTGATTTGGGGGATGGTATACTAAGCTGTTGATCGTAGTATGCCAATTTGAACAAATATTTTTAGTATACAAATGTAATGTTGGGATTAACAAATGGAGAGACCATAAATGACGCTCAGGGTGCCTATAGAGTAGGTCCGTGAGGCTTTGTGTAGATTGAGAATACATTTGAGGGAGCAATAAAAACATTAATAAGAAATGAAAAAGTCGATGTATACTATACGTGTTGCAGATACTTTTATATACTCGTGGAAATTGTTCTTCCAAAGTGAGATTCAGGATGGAAGTTGGGGTTAGTAGTAGTGATAGTGGACTTACTGAAGATAGTGTAAAAACGTGTGCATAAAGTGCACATATGGGAGGACATTGTAATAGGTATATTGGCGGATGCCCAAAATCCATACATTGCTAAGGTGCAGGGTTTAATTGTATGGGGTCTTAAATGGTTATGTGAATCGTGAGAGCAAGTTATTGCTGGGGGGCTGTAATGGAAGCAGGGGAGAGAACCTAGATGTAAAGTACGAATAGTGCATTATTTCAATGGAATACTTAGAATATAAAGGGTTTCTATATACATGAGGACTGGATGATGTAAAACTAGAAGACAACACACAACCTACTAATAAATTAAAAGACAAGAGAAACATGGATATGGAAATGGATAAGAAAAAAAGGTAAGAAAAAACCCACGAAACGCGTTAGACCACATCACAACCAGCAGGGTACGGACGCAGATTGTAGAACCAGCAGCTGTTTCTTCCACCAAGCACAGAGCACTTTGAGACCGACCGGCAAACAGCGTGCAGCACCCAGAGTGAGGTCTGGGACGCACGCCAACCTCACGAAAAGCCGGCAGATAGTAATTGTTTCTGCAACATACTATCCACATCCATCCAGGTCGGTCCCTGTGGTTAGATCGGAATCACCAATACAGATGTGCTGGTAACACTCTTGCAAACCATCCCTGGCTGTTATTTTTATATTTTTATATTTTTATAATTCTCATTGATTTTAGTACTTTGTATACCTTTGGCACAGTCACTTTTGCCTAAATAAAAAGTTGTATTTTTGCAATTCGCATCTATTATCTTTTTTCAATATAATGGATGTTATTTTTCAATATATTGGATTTTATTGATTGCACTATATCATAGAATACAGCTAATCACACTGCATTTCTACCTTATAAGATCTTTGGATCACAAAGTAAGCTATTCGGTATACACTCCACTCACTATGTGCATACGGATTTAAAGGTGTACACACCATAAATTACCATGTTAGTATACACTAATTTTCACACCCAATTTCAGCACAATTGAGGAAACCGTTTCTCATACTGTTGTCCTATACATGAAATGGTCAACATCTTTGCCATATAAAGTATAGCATTTGACGTGTATCAAATTGATTCTGTCTATAGCAGATTTAAAGGTACACACCCCATAAATACAAGTACCGCCCTCCATCCTAAAAATTTAACCAAAGCCTTTTTTATGGACCAGCTCCTGGATTCATCACACTGATCCCACGGTGTTAATCTCAATATTTCACATTTTTAGACGGAGTTTTGGTGAAATCTCTGCCTACATCCAGTCTTGAGCGTCTCCATTTACCAGTCAGACTCCCTCATCCCTGTGTGTTGCATTAGGCATACCAGACTAACCTTTTTTAACAGCCAGAGGTGATCTCTTCTTGATAGGTATAGCATTACTTTTTACAAACTGAACATCAATGAAATTCCCTGCTGCACCTGAGTCCATCAGGGCCTTGCATGAAAAGTTATTTTTGTCAAATATGATCTTAATATCAAGGAGAAACCTATTTGTGTTATTCCCCTTAAGGTTCTTAGGTGCGGTAGTTTTCCGGATGTATGGGACAAGTTGTCCTCATATGCAAGATTACAAGTTTTACTCAGTGTACATCCTGCTGCATGTATGCATGCCTGGATAAATCTGTCCAGGGTCCATACCTCTGTGGTGGGTGTGAGTGAGTGGCTTTTCTGGAAGCTCGGATTGGAGATCTGGAGAGGCAAATAGCAACACTGAGGGAGAGTGATAATCTTGAGAGATCTCTGCTCACTGAGCAGAGTTTAGTGGGTGCAGGTAGTGGAGTGGGAGGAGATGAGACAGTTGGAGAACAGGCACATAGCTGGGTAACAGTGGGGTGAGGAAGCAGAGGGGGAGGGAAGAGGAAAGGTTAACAGATTTACTCGTTTGAGTGAAGATGTTGGGAGCATCAGCTCAGGAGTAGCTGTACTGTAGGAAGCTGTTCCTTCTAACAGTCGTGCACTTGGGTACAACCTGTATAGTCGTGATGGATTGCACCTAAACGTAAGAGGGTCTGCTGTGCTAGGGGATAGGATGGCTAGAAGGTTGGAGGAGATTTTAAACTAGTAATAGGGGGGGGGAGGATCAAAGCAATCTAGAAAATGGAGATAGGATAGAAAGGAGATGGGCTTTAGCTCAGAACAAAGGGGGTGGAGATGGGGTGAGGGGGAAGCTCAGAACAGAGGAGGTATGTAATTGATAATTCACAAAAAGTACAAATGACCCATGGTAATATTAAATGTATGCTTACTAATGCAAGGAGCCTATATAACAAAATAGGGGAACTAGAGGCAATAGCATACACTAAACAATATGATATAATAGGCATAACAGAAAAATGGTGGGATGAGACACATGACTGGGTAGTTAACTTAAATGGGTACACATTATTTAGGAAGTGTGACGAAGTGCCCTTCTCCACTTGGGCCTGGAGAGGACTGCTTGCCAGCCTCTTGCCATGTGATTATGGTCCCTGGGAGATTTGGCCCTTTAAAAACAGTATTCGGCCCTAACAGAGTGCATGTCACTCATTCTGGCCCTTTAAATACAGTGGGGCCATTCGGTACTTGCCCTGTGTGAGCAGTGATACCCCCAGATAGCTATGCCATGGAGCCTATTCATATAATGAAAGACTATGGGAAAGACTTTGGCTCCATGGCAATTAAACTGTATTTGTGTGGTCTGCGTGCCATTCACCTAATAATGTGTACGCAGACCTGAGCTATCTGGGGATATGTGAAATGTCTGTGTGTTATGTGTAAAATGTGACTTTATGTATTTTAAAGAGTTTTATGTTGTTTTGCAACCATGTGGTTAATGGAGTCTGCCTCTAGTCCTGGATAATTGGATTACTTCTCTTCTTATCTCCAGGGCAGAAGGGAGGAAACCGGGATGCATTGTGGGGATGTTTTTCTTCTGTTTGAGCCAGATTTTGCCATGCTGCAAGCCAGGGCCCAAAAGATACTTTTACTAACTTTTGAACCCCTGGTCTGATTCATGCAATTTTTGAGTATGTTGTTCCCCCGAATGGATTGATTGTGAATATGTATTTTTATGTGAATGTGATGTATGGTTTTAAAGTTATGAAAGTTGTGTAAAAGTATATTTTGAACTGTATGCATAATGGGATTATGTGTCACACTAAGGGGAGGGGATGTGTGGGAGGTAACATCTATGTCATTGGTTATTTTATGCCTCCCCCAGGGTGTGGCCTGTATGTGTACTCATGTAATAAAAACCAGGCTGGGTGCCCCAGCACCTCAGACCACTGCTTGACCCTCAACACGGAGCCTTGTCTTGTTCTTGGGGGGATTCACTGTATGCTGATAGGGACTGACTGCCAGGAGTGTAAGCCGCTTGGGAGCTTTTCCTGTTCGTCTGCTAGCAGCAATTCGTGAGGTTCCAGTTCGGGAGTTTGGAGTGCTACCTTATTCCCTTGTACGCAGTTCGGGAGTTTGGTGCATTCACCTATATCCGAATTCGTGAGTTTTGGTGCTTTTATAGTAGCTGTGCCTTGTTTGGGAAAAGGGGATTATCGCCTAAACGGATTTTTCCCCTTTTATGCTGAAACGGTCCGTAACAATTGGTGGCAGCGGTGGGATCGTTCCTACAGCCAGAAGGACAGCTACAGGAAACACCATTTCTTTGGATTTACAAGTGGGGGCAACGCATGTCCCAGTACAGCGACTCTAAAAGCAACAGAATGGAACCAGCAGTGTTATACGAGGAGGAGGACCTGGATCGCCAGGATGCATTAAGGAAAAGCATCTGGTACCAGGCCCTGGATGTACAATACCAGCGGGGTGAGAGTCTCCCCAGTGAAGAGCAGTGGTTGCAGGAGCAAGTAGCCCTGCGGATGCCCTTCCTGGGAGAGCAGCCCCTGGAGGAATGGGTGAAGGAATTGGAGCTCCGAGTATGGCAGGAGATTTGGCTGGAAGATGCCTACCAGGCACTCTGGTGGTATATGGCACAGTATATACCCTGGACAGCCGAGCATGACAAGCCAGAGGGAGAGGAGTTTGATGGTCCTGGCTTGTTATGGGAGTCCTTTGCAGAGACGGACTTCGGGAGCCCTGCGCAGACCAGACTTCAGGATATTTTCTACACAAGGGAGGCTAGGCATGACTGGGATGACCCCCATGAGGTAGGGCAAGACCTGCTTCACCTAGCAACCATGGAGTGGGAACTGGAGCAGGACTACCGAGATCTCTTCCACTCCATTGGGAAGGCTCAGCAGGACAGTAAAGTGACAGACCCAGATCCAGACCCATTCCGCTGGGAAGATATTGTTGAGATTTACTGGGAGGAACCACAGGCGGCAGGTGGAGATGGGACCAAGGTCTCTCCACCGGTATTGCAGGGAATTGGGAGCCCAAGCTCCATTCCCCAGCGGCAAGGTGAGCTACAGGGATGCTGGGCGGTCGGCTCAGATCCCCAGCGGCAGTGTGATATACAGGGAATTGGGAGCCCAGTCTCCATTCCCCAGCGGCAGAGTGTCCTACCGGGAATAGAGAGCCAAGTCTCCTTTCCCCAGCAGTAGGACTCTGTATTGGGAGCAGAGACAGTCGGTCTCCCTCCCCCGCGGCTGGAAGTATGTATGGGAGAGGAGCTGGTTACCCCCTCTCCCCAGCGGCAGGCTGAGTTACAGGGGGCAGAGACAAGTGGTCCTGTCCCCCAGCAGCAGTGTACCTTGCAGGGAGAGGAGAGCAGCGTCCTCCCTTCCCAGCGGCAAGGTGAGCTACAGGGATGCTGGGCGGTCGGCTCAGATCCCCAGGGGCAGTGTGATATACAGGGAATTGGGAGCCCAGTCTCCATTCCCCAGCGGCAGAGTGTCCTACCGGGAATAGAGAGCCCAGTCTCCTTTCCCCAGCAGCAGGACTCTGTATTAGGAGCAGAGACAATCGGTCTCCATCCCCCGCGGCTGGAAGTATGTATGGGAGAGGAGCTGGTTACCCCCTCTCCCCAGTGGCAGCTTAATGTACCAGGGGGAGACAGTAAGCCCCACAACTGTGCAGATGGGACCGTGGTCTCTGCACATACAGCACAGGGGGTAGGGATGGTCGGTCCTGCCCCCCAGCGACCGGGCTGTTTAGCCAAAGAGGAGACAACCGGTCTCTCTTCCCAGCGGCAGCCTGATTTCCAGGAGGAGGTGATGGTGGATGCCTCCACCTTACAGCAACCAGCATCCTGGGGAATGGCGGCAACCGGCCCCCCTCTCCTCCACCAGCCAGAGGTACCTGAGGTAGTGGACCTCATAGATTTGTCCTGGAGACACACACAGATGGCAGGTGGAGATGGGACCGAGGTCTCTCCACCGGCCCTACAGGGATGCTGGGTACCCGGCCCAGATCCCCAGCGGCAGTACATCTCACAGGTAGAGGAGACAACCGGTCTCTCTTCCCAGCGGCAGCCTGAGTTCCAGGAGGAGGTGATGGTGGATCCCTCCACCTTACAGCAACCAGCTTCCTTTGGAGTGGGGGCAGCCGTCCTCCCCCTCCCACCGCAGCAGGAGATACCGGGTGAGGGGGAAAACAACCCTAACCACACTGGCACAGATGGGACCGCAGTCTCTGTGCCAGTCCTACAGGGATGCTCGACGGGCGGTCCAGATCCCCAACCTTCCCCGCAGGGATACCAGGAGGAGGTAAGCAAGCCTTCCGGGCTGGCATCCGGGCAGAGTGTTGCTAGCCTCTGCCCTCCCCTTTTCCCTGGTCCAGAGCCTGATTTACCGCAGGCTAACCCAGCGGAAGAGCTGGCAGCAGAGCAGAGCGCTGCTGGCCTCTGCCCCCCAAGTAACCCCAGCTGTCTGCCTAGCTGCGCCAGGGAGACCAAGGAGGCTGAACTGTCCCACTACAACCTGGAACCTACAGGCCAGTACCATTTATTGTGGGGGTTTACTCTGTGAACTGTTTACTGTGGGTGGGCTGCCCGACTAACCTAGGTACTGACCGGCAGAAGGTCAGGTACCTGTTTAGTCTTCCCCCCAAAGGAAAGATGTGTGACGAAGTGCCCTTTGCCACTTGGGCCTGGAGAGGACTGCTTGCCAGCCTCTTGCCATGTGATTATGGTCCCTGGGAGATTGGGCCCTTTAAAAACAGTATTCGGCCCTAACAGAGTGCATGTCACTAATTCTGACCCTTTAAATACAGTGGGGCCATTCGGTACTTGCCCTGTGTGAGCAGTGATACCCCCAGATAGCTATGCCATGGAGCCTATTCATATAATGAAAGACTATGGGAAAGACTTTGGCTCCATGGCAATTAAACTTTATTTGTGTGGTCTGCGTGCCATTCACCTAATAATGTGTACGCAGAACTGAGCTATCTGGGGATATGTGAAATGTCTGTGTGTTATGTGTAAAATGTGACTTTATGTATTTTAAAGAGTTTTATGTTGTTTTGCAACCATGTGGTTAATGGAGTCTGCCTCTAGTCCTGGATAATTGGATTACTTCTCCAATTATCTCCAGGGCAGAAGGGAGGAAACCGGGATGCATTGTGGGGATGTTTTTCTTCTGTTTGAGCCAGATTTTGCCATGCTGCAAGCCAGGGCCCAAAAGATACTTTTACTAACTTTTGAACCCCTGGTCTGATTCATGCAATTTTTGAGTATGTTGTTCCCCCGAATGGATTGATTGTGAATATGTATTTTTATGTGAATGTGATGTATGGTTTTAAAGTTATGAAAGTTGTGTAAAAGTATATTTTGAACTGTATGCATAATGGGATTATGTGTCACACTAAGGGGAGGGGATGTGTGGGAGGTAACATCTATGTCATTGGTTATTTTATGCCTCCCCCTGGGTGTGGCCTGTATGTGTACTCATGTAATAAAAACCAGGCTGGGTGCCCCAGCACCTCAGACCACTGCTTGACCCTCAACACGGAGCCTTGTCTCGTTCTTGGGGGGATTCACTGTATGCTGATAGGGACTGACTGCCAGGAGTGTAAGCCGCTTGGGAGCTTTTCCTGTTCGTCTGCTAGCAGCAATTCGTGAGGTTCCAGTTCGGGAGTTTGGAGTGCTACCTTATTCCCTTGTATGCAGTTCGGGAGTTTGGTGCATTCACCTATATCCGAATTCGTGAGTTTTGGTGCTTTTATAGTAGCTGTGCCTTGTTTGGGAAAAGGGGATTATCGCCTAAACGGATTTTTCCCCTTTTATGCTGAAACGGTCCGTAACAGGAAGGATAGGAAAAACAAGAAGGGTGGTGGGGTATGTTTGTATGTCAGCCATGAGTTAAAGTCAAATCTTAGGCATGTGGAGTGTGACGAGGAAAATGTGGAAGCTTTATGGGTAGATATCTGCTTGGGGCAAACAAAGGGAAACAAATTATTGGTTGGGATATGTTATAAACCACCAAATGTAAATATCAATAAGGAAGAACTGCTGTTAGAGCAAATTGGGAAAGCTGCAAATCGGGGTAACACGTTAATTATTGGAGATTTTAATTACCCGGACATAAATTGGGATAGAGGGACTAGTACTTCAGCAAAGGGAATCAGGTTTTTGAATGTGTTAAATTACACCTTTATGTCACAACTGGTACAAGGACCAACTAGAAAGGATGCTTGTCTGGATCTCGTTAAAACAAACAATGTTGATCTTTTAACCAACATTCAAGTAGGGGAGCATTTGGGAAATAGTGATCACAATATGGTAACTTTTGAAATAAACTCAAAAAAGTAAAAGCACGTGGGGTATATTAAAATGTATAATTTAAAAAAAGCCAATTTTAATAAGATTAGGGCAGCTCTACAACATATTGACTGGCATAAACTGCTAAGTGATAAAAAGACTAAGGAAAATTGGAAACTATTCAAACAAATATTAGAAAGGTACATTTCACAGTATGTACCATTGGGTGATAAATATAAAAGAAACAAATTAAAACCAATGTGGCTTAGTAGAGAAGTAAAACAAGAGATTTAAAAATAAGAAAAGGGAATTTAAAGCATTTAAATCGGACAAATCAGAGGCATCCTATATAAGATATTAGGAAGCTAGCAATGCTTGCAAAAAGGCAATTAAAGTGGCTAAACAAGAAAATGAGAAATTGATAGCCAAAGAATGCAAAACCAAGCCCAATTTTTTTTTCTAGTACATCAATTCTAAAAAAACAAAAAATGAAAGTATAGGTACACTGAAAACAGAGATGGGTCTGTTAGTCAATGAAGACCAGGAAAAGGCAGAAATGTTAAAAAAAACTATTTTTCTTCAGTATATATTAATGAGGATCCTATGGCAAGAGATAAGCAAATGATTGCTGCAACAAACTTGCAGATAACTTGTGATTGGATAACTCGAGACAAGGTGCTACAGCTATTAAAGAAAATTAATGTAAATAAACCCCTGGGGCCTGACAGTATCCACCCACGAGTACTTAAGGAGGTAAGTGGGGAAATAAGTGAACCTCTGTATTTAATTTTTCAAGATTCTTTTGTTTCAGGTATTGTACCGGAGGATTGGAGGAAGGCAGATGTTGTTCCTATATTTAAAAAGGGTTCAAAATCCTTGCCTGGAAATTATAGACCTGTGAGCTTAACTTCTGTGAGAACAAAAGACAACAAATACAGGGTGCGCTAAATAAAATAGAGGGAGATGAAAAAGTCTTTAGGTACAATGTGGACCTTGAATGAGTGTTCTTAGGTTCTTTCTTTGGGATCTCAGTAGTCGAATATGGAATACAAAAGCAGAGAGGGGAGACCAATAGTGCAAAACCGTAATGCGGAAAGGATCACGAACAACACAGACGTGGAGAAGTGCCAACTTACAATTTAAAGAGCTAAGCCCAGCTCTAGGTAAAACAGCATACAGTGGTATTTAGTACTCCCCACATGTAGGATATTGCTGGACAATTGGAGGTGTCTTCACAAGATTCTTTACACCATCCCAGACAGATGTCAGCATATAAAATATATAAAAGATGGAAAAACCCAATGGTGCAATAACGTTGGTAATACTGCAACAACAGACAACACTGAGGTCCTTAGAGTGCCAACTTACAATTTAAAGAGCTTTGACCAGCGCTGAGAAAAACAGCATACAGTGGTATTTTAACTCCCCACGTGTAGGATATTCCTCTAATGATGCTTGCAGCGCCGATCTTATGAAAATAAAATCACAAGAGAGGGCCCATAGTGTTTTCCATATATAAAATGACAGTGGAATAAAAAAGAAACGTACTTACAGTGTTCAGAGCAGCCACACTGCTCTATGAACCAAGCGTGGGTGGAATAATCCCCACCAGGGATTTCTTTTGAAGTTCTGGATCTTGTTTAAAAAAAATCAGCCAGGATAAAACAGCAACATATAAAGTAAATGTACTAACCAAAGATAAGTGGTAGTCACAAAATACTTTAATTAAAAACAAAGTAAAAATACACAACGCATTTCGCCAAACAGTAGGCTTTTTCAAGTGTAGAGTAAATAATCCTGGCTATTCACATTATATAGGCAGCTAATTTGCAATGAATTTCAAAGATTGGCGCCAAAATGGCATCATTACCATTGCATGGTAATGATGCCATTTTTGCATGGTAATGATGCCATTTTGGCGCCAATCTTTGAAATTCATTGCAAATTAGCTGCCTATATAATGTGAATAGCCAGGATTATTTGAATATGCTGTGCAATTTTGGGCACCTGTTCTAAATAAAGATATCATGGCACTAGAAAAAGTGCAGAGACGAGCTACAAAATTGATAAAAGGAATGGAGCATTTTAGTTATGTTGAAAGGTTAAAAAATGTAAATGTCTTTAGTTTGGAAAAACGGCGCCTGAGAGGGGATATGATAACATTATACAAATATATTTGGGGCCAGTACAAACCATTATCTGGAAATCTATTCATAAACAGGGCTATACATAGGATACGAGGTCACAAATTTAGGCTGGAAGAAAGGAGATTTCATCTAAGACAAATAAAAGTGTTTTTTTTTACAGTAAGAGCAATAGGGATATGTAATTCTTTGCCTGAAAAGTTGGTTTTGTCAGAGTCTATACAGATGTTTAAACTGCAATTGAATAAATACTTGCAAACACATAACATACAGGGATATCATTTCTAATTAGTGGGGTAATAGCTGCTTGATCCAAGGAGACATCTGACTGCTATTTTGGGGTCAAGAAGGATTTTTTTCCTAGTTTGTTGCAAAATTAGAAGCGCTTCAGACTTACTTTTTTGCCTTCTTTTGGATCAACAGCAAAAACAAATGTGAGGAAGGCAGAACTTGATGGACACAAGTCTCTTTTCAGCTTTGTAACTATGTAACTATGTCCTCTTCTACCACAGTATAAACATAGGCCTTCTTTTCTCCTATATTGTCTTTCTGCCTCTGACAGTCTAATGACCCCAAACTGCATGGGTTCGGGTTCGGACTGTACTGGAAGGTCAGGGACAATAGGTCTGGAGAAACGGGGTGCTTAAGGCATAGTCATACGTCTGGTCTTGTTCCTCGTAGCTTCTCTGGTTCTCAATATATTATCAATTTGCATGTGATAACTTCATTACGTTTCTTGGGTAGGTCTTTGGCGGCAATCTCATCCAACATAGTTTCAGATGATCCTTTCTTAAATGCAGAGATTAATCCCCTGTTAGTCCAGTCTACCTCGGAAGCCAGGGTGAAAAATTCTATGGCATATTCCGAGATAGACCGGTTCCCTCGTCTGATATGCATTAGGGCAGTGGCAGTGTCTTGCTCCCTGCCTAATGGCTCAAACATTAGTTTAAATTCCGCAAGGAATTCCTGGTAATTATGTGCAATGCTCTTATTACTCTCCATTCTCCCATAACTGACTGGCCCAAGCTAAAACTTTACCTTTAAGTTGGTTCATCAGGTAACCAATGTTAGCTCTGTCTGTGGAAAAAGATCCCGGTGAGGCCTCAAAATTATACTCAGTTTGGTTAAGGAATCCCCGGCATTCTTGACTATTACCATCAAAATGCAGGGGAGGAGATAGAGAGATAGTAGGTGCCTTATGTACTATAGGTGGTACACTAGGCAGAGGTGACACAGTCGGAGGAGCCGCAGGTTGCAGATGCAGATAACTTGCTTTCATAAGCAGCTATGTGCTGACACTATTCTACAGGACCTATGGCCATGTCGTAATGTCAGGATTACTACTTGATCCAGCACGTATAATTGTGACACACTGAAGACTAATAAGGGACACCCTTGATATCCAGGTGGTGTGCGCATATCATCTGAGCTAGTGGTTCTAGAGTTAAAATAAGGAGAAGGAGGGAGAGTGGGCACCCCTGCCGGGTACCATTTCAAGTATCTAGGTATCTTTTAACGTACTGAAAAATTATCTACCATTGTGTGCACAACCACCCTATTTCTGTTCCAACCATTTGAAATGTTGATGGAGGATGACAGGAAACCGATGTGAGGACGCAAGCCGATGGGGTGTTATATAATACCAGTATGCCCTGAATTGCCACTATAGGTAATCTGAATTTATGTAGAACTTTAGTCATATAGCCCCAATGTAGTCTGTCGAAGGCCTTTTCTGCATCCAGCACTAAGAGAAGGCCTCCTGCATTGGTGTCTGAGAGGTGGGAAATAAGGTTTATCAGTTTTCCAGTATTGTCTGACCCGTGGCTCATTTTGATGAAGCCTGTTTGATTGTTGTGTATTAATTTAGGCAAAAGCATTGCAAGTCTACTAGCAATGGGTTTGGAGTAAAGTTTTGTATCACTGTTTAGAAGGGGAATGGGGTGGAAATTGGGCATTGGTTAGGGTTTTTTCAGGGCTTTGGGAGAGTTGAGATATGAGCCTGTAGCATTTCCCTGGGTAATTTTCCTGTCGAGTAACTGTGGTTGAAAAAAGTTGTGAAATGTGGTATGAGGGTGGTTGAAAATGTCTGGTAGTATAGGTTAGTCAATCCATCTGGTCCTGGTTATGTTTAGGTATGCTAGCTATTGCTTTGGAAATGTTTTCCTTTGTGAAAGGTGTTATTAGAGTTTCTGAGTCACTCGTTGACAATTTAGGAAGGTTTACTTTTTCTAGGAACACGTCTATCAGTTGGGCGTTGGGCTGGTGTGTGTTTTGGTCATCTTGCAAGTTATATTGTTTTACATAATAAGAGGCAAACTCATTTGCTATTGTTTGTGGATTTATTACTTTACCGTGGTCAGCTGAGTTTAGAAAGGCAATTCTGGAGTTGATTTGGTGTTCTTTTAATTTTGATGCTAAAGTGGCTCATGCCCTGTTACCATGTGCAAAGAACCTTCCTTTGATGCGCCTTAAGAGGTATGTTGTTTTAGAGAGTTCACATTCCCTTAACTGGGATTGCAACGGTAGTCTGGAGTTTATGTTTGATGATGGTTTCCTTTTGTTTCATGGGTGAGCTGGGTAAGCCCTCGGATAATTTCTAGGTAACGTTGCGTTATAAATCTTTTGTCATGACTTGCATACTTAATGAGTGGGCCCCGCATCAAGGCTTTTTGAACTAGCCACACTGGTGTCATATTAGGTTGGAAGTATGCCTCCAGTTCTTCCCTCAAAGTTTTCACTATTTTGGTCTGAGAAAATGGACTTGTTAATTATCCAGGTTCCTGTACCTTTGTTTGCATATGCTTCAGATATAGAGATTGTAATTGGAGTGTAGTCTGACCACATAATCAGACCTAAAGTAGTTTCAGTGATTTTGGGACCTAGATTGATATGTATGAGGAATCTGTCAATTCTAGTATATGTATCATGTATGTGGGATTGAAAAGAATATTTTACCTCTATAGGATGAAAGATTCGCCATGGGTTGCAAATGTTGTGTGAGTTCAGGATATGTGAAAGTTTTTTGCTAGAGGGACTTCTGCTTAAGAGTCATCTGTATACCCACCACTTGTGTGAAGGAGGAGTCTCTGTTATGGTCCAGGAGAAAGTTAGTATCCCCCCCCCCCCCCCCCCATATTTGTATTGCACTGTTAGTGCAAAAAGGTTAGATAAAAACATTGTCTGGTGTGACAGATCACCCTGTCCCTGAATTATTGTTTGACATTGAATGGTCCGGTATACGAACATCACCGAACAGATTGCCCCATTTGGTTCATATACCGAACAAAGTACCGAACAGACAGACCACCCAGAACAGTCACTTTCACTGTGAACACGGGGATTAAAAAACAACGTGCCCTCCATAGTTTTATTGGACAATGATTTGGGTCCCTAAACCTCTGCTTATGTCCCCGCTGAACCTGCTAAAGAAAACCCGGTTACTACCCACCGACAGGCCAAAACTGCAGAAGCCAGCCCACCTGCCAGGGAGACCCAGGTGAGAAACCAAACCCTGACTATGACTGTAGAACTTACCCCATTAGACAAGGAGTTTGGGAGGGAGACCAGGGAAGACCCGTCCCTCCACAAACATAGGGCCAAGGCAGAAACTGAACAAGGTGGACTAGAGGGAGAGAGATTCACCTGGGAACAGAATAGATTGGCAACCCCATCCCAGAAGCACCACCTGGTGGTTCCCAGGAAGTACCGGTTGGAGCTTCTTCAGATTGGGCACAATATACCTCTAGCATGACACCTGAGAGTACACCGCATGTCCCATCGAGTAACCCAGAATTTTTTTTTGACCGGGAGTCTCTGGGGATGTGCAACAATAGCCAAGGCCCGACTGCTATCCATGCCCATTATTAAAGAACCCTTCAGCCAGATAGCAGTCGACCTGGTAGGGCCCATACAGAGACCCAGTCCATCCAGTAAGAAGTATATACTTAATGTAGTGGACTATGCTACCCGCTACCCTGAAGCCGTCGCCCTGCGGAACATCCAGACTGACACTGTTGCCAGTGCGCTGGTTGTGATTTAACGCCAGAGTAGGTTTTCCAAGGGAAATCCTCTTTGACCAGGGAACACAATTTACAGCAGATTTTACTCATCAGCTATGGGAGGTCTGTGGTATTAAGCCCCTATGCAGCTCGCCATACCACCCAAGACTAACAGTCACTGTGAACAGTTTAACGGTACCCTCTAACAAATGTTGAGGACCTTCACTGATCAATACAGAGACGAGGAGCGATTCCTGCCTCACCTCTTGTTTGCTTATCGAGAGTTGCCACAGGAATCTACTGGGTTTTCCCCTTTTGAGTTGCTCTATGGGAGATGGGTACAAGGTACCCTTGATCTTATAAGAGAACACTGGGAAGGGGAAACAGATCACGAGGGGACTCCCATCAAATCATGTATGTTGGAACTCCGGGACCACATGGAGCAGTTGGCTAAGATGGTAAAGGAGAACCTACAGGCGACCCAGGGGTGACAGAAGGTCTGGTACGTTCAGGGTTCCCGCCAACATACATTCCGGGCGGGGCGAAAGGTCCCGGTGCTGAAACCTACCAGACAGGATAAGTTACAGGGGGCATGGCAGGGCCCTTACAGAGTGGTGGAACAACTATGTGACATAACGTATGTAATTGCCAGCTGTGCTGATGAGAGGATCCAGAGATCCTTTCACATTAATATGCTGAAAGAGTATCAGGAGTATAAAAGGGGACCAATTAATGTCTGTAGAGAGGGATCAGGCCCGTCAGTTACTAGAGGGCAAGCGACAGACTCCCATAGAGTGGAGACCCCGGGCAAGCCCCACTCAGGCAGCCCCCCTACCATATTCCTGATGCGGTCCAAGATGGAATGCGGGGGGAAATACAGGAAATGTTAAAGTTAGGGGTCATTGAACCCCAAGATAGTCCGTGGGCTTCACCATCGACTGAACAACAGGACCGTGACAGATGCCTACCCAATGCCCCGGGTAGATGAACTATTAGATTGCATAGCCAGGGGGTGTTATCTGACCACCATCGATCTCTGCAAGGGCTTATGGCAAATTCACCTGGTCGAGGAGGCTGTACCCAAGTTGGCCTTCGTTACCTGTTTGGCTTGTAGCAGTTTAAGGTCATGCCATTCGGGATGAAGAACGCCCCAGGCACCTTTCAGGTGGTTTCCAGGATTTCATCTGTGCGTACCTGGATGACATTGCGATCTACAGTGAGTCCTTGGAGAAACAGTTGGTTCATGTAGGGACAGTGCTAGATCAGATTCAGGCCGCTGGCCTGACCATGGAGCCAGACAAACGCCACCTTGGTTTAGCAGAGATTTGGGACACTGGGTGGGATGTGGGAAACAGCAAACCAGAACCCGCTAAGATTGAAGCAGTCGCTAACTAGCCCATACCTCGTACCAAGACCCAAGTATTAGCCTTCCTGGGAACATATTATAGACAGTTTGTGCCTGACCCCTGACGGACTTGACAATGAAAAGTTTGCCTAGGCAAGTCCTGTGGTCTCTCACTTGTGAAGCTGCGTTTCAATCCTTAAAGGAAGCATTAATTCATGTCCCTGTCTCGGCTGCCCCAGTCCCTAACAAATGTTTTATTGTCCACACAGACGCTTCCATGTTTGGCCTGGGGCGGTTTTAAGCCAAGTCGCAGAAGATGGAGGAGACCACCCTGTCGCGTACCTCAGTAGGAAGCTATTACCCCGGGAGGTAAGCTATGTGGCCGTAGAAAAGAAGTGTCTGGCCTTGGTGTGGGACTTAAAGAAACTGACCCCTTACCTATACGGACGGGAATTTACACTAATTACTGACCACAACTTGTTGGTGTGGCTTAACCAGGTCACAGGCGACAATGGCCGATTGTTGCGGTGTGTGACGAGACCAATCTCGCCACATTGCATTGGAGGAGCCTGGTTGCCCGCCTGCTGCCTTTGGATTATGGACCGGCAGTTAAAGGGTTAATTTTACTGTGCAGAAAGATTTATTTCTTCCTTTCTGCACAGCAGTTCGGTAGATTCTATCTACCGAACAAAACGAGCTGTGCACCTAAAGGGGAAACAGTCGGTCTCCAGCAGCAGAGCCGTGCACCTAAAGGGGAGACAGTCAGTCTCCAGCAACCAGGCTCCAACCAGACTACTCCCGTGGTAGTGCTGGCACCAGGACAGAGCACCGCTGGTCTCTGCCCACTCAGCAACCCACCAAGGCAGCCTACCAGTCCCCCACACAGCCGTGGTGAGGCACCTGGACATGGACAAGATTCTCCCTTACCCAGGTGTAGTAACCATTTATTGTGGGTGGGCTGTACTGCTTTTTCTGTTTTGTGGGTGGGCTGCTGGACTAACAAGGGCACTAACCGGCAGGAGGTCAGGTACCCTGTTAGTCTGTTTGGAAAAGGGGAGAGATGTGACGAGACCAATCTCGCCACATTGCATTGGAGGAGCCTGGTCGCCTGCTGCCTTTGGATTATGGACCGGCAGTTAAAGGGTTAATTTTACTGTGAAGAAAGATTTATTTCTTCATTTCTGCACAGCCGTTCGGTAGATTCTATCTACCAAACAAAACTCCTTCTATCAGCCTCCCCAGAGCCATGGGAAGCCGGCCGGCGCCGTCAATTGGCCACCCAGAAGCTGGCGTGTGCCCTCCATCTACCTCCCTGAAGCCGCGGTTAACCGCGGCTTAACGAGCGTGTGCCGGCAATTGACCACCCAGTAGTTGCGGTTAACCGCAGCTTAATTGATTGTTACTGGGTGGTCACGGTTACACCTAACCGTCACACGATGGCGGTGTTCTGGAACTCCCCGGGCAGCCAGCACTTTTGTGCCCGGCTTTCATGCACCAAACCCAGACACTGTGTCAGCCAAGCACTGCTGACCTACCAACCTACTGGTTTTCAGCTCTGTTCATGAACCGAACGGCGGAGCATTCGGGACTTTGAATGTATATCCCAATCTATGTGGAAGTACCCAGCCTGCCATGGAGCCTTTTCGTGGAATTAAAGACTTTAATCGCTCCATGGCGATTAAACTGTATTCGTGTGGTCTGAGTGCCATTCACGTAATAATGTGCACTCAGACCTGAGCTATCTGGGAATATGTTAAAAGAATATATCTACTGTACCATTTGTCCCAATATATATTTTAAAGTGATAGTCTGTCTTTGTGTCCCCACGTGTGTAATGGAGTCTTGCCTCTGTCCTGGGAGATAATTTAATTACTTCTCAATTATCTCCAGGGCAGAGGAGAGAAAACCAGGATGCATTGTGGGGATGTTTTACTGCTGTATGTCTGTAATTGGTACTTGTCTGTCCGTTGTTACAGTCTTCCATCTGGTCCCCTAGGGGAGTGTCCACCAGGTGGGAGACCTGCATAAATACAGGGGAAGGTAGCCCTCAATAAACAGACCACTGCTTGACCCTCAACACGGAGCCTTGTCTCGTTCTTGGGGGGGTCACTGTATGCTGATAGAGACTGATTGCCAGGAGTGTAAGCCACTTGGGAGCTTTTCCTGTTTGTCTGTTAGCAGCTATTCGTGAGGTTCCAGTTCGGGAGTTTGGAGTGCTACCTTATTCCCTTGTATGCAGTTTGGGAGTTTGGTGCATTCACTTGTATTCAATTCGGTAGTTTTGGTGATTCTACAGTAGCTGTGCCTGTCTTTGAAAAGGGGATTATCGCCTAAACGATTTTAACCCCTTGTCTGCTGAAACGGTCCGTTACATGGTGGAACTTGGCACTTCAGCCCTACAATTTCCTAATCCACTTTCGGAATATGTTGGGCGCTCAGATCCATGCTATCCGGGGATATTGGACTTGAGGGGGGTACATATTTGTTAAGTGTGTATTTTGGGGTGTTTATGTTATGTATGTCCTAGACCTGAGAGTTAATGTAATTATGTGTGTACTTTTACTGCAGTCCCCTCTCAGGTCCAGTGGGGAATGCCACGGAAATATGTAATTAGAAACCCCTTGCATGAAGACTTGCATATAAGGCCAGTTGTGGCTTCCATTAAATCAGTTCAACTTCACCCTTAACACAGAGCCTTGTCTCATGATTGTAGGGAACAGCTATAACTGCTTAATTACCGCTTGGATTACTGCTTGGGAATACTACAGCATTACTTGTACTAGGGGGAAAGGACATCTCTGGCAGCGAAAAACCCTCTTCTCTCGGGTAGGCCAACACATCCGGTTTTCGTGTGGACCATACCACCATGCCCTGTACAACCCCAGGTTATACGGGATGTTAATTATGTGATATTGCAGCAGGATATATCTCCCCTCCCTATCCCTTTTTTTTCTAAACTAGAGAGAACGCCACGTGTTTACTAATTAGTATAAAAAACCCTCTCTTTTTTGTTTTGTAGCATGAATGGTAGTCAATTGGGTACAACGGTGAGTTAAATTTTGGACTGGTCCCCCATTTAAAGTGGGTCTCTTGATAAAACGCAATTTGTGCGTGCAATTTTTGCACTTCTGCCAGGGCTAATCTGCGCTGGTGAGGGGAGTTAAGACCTTTAGTGTTAAGCGATAGGATTTTTAGAATCGACATTGTTAGTTATCGGGTGCAAGATCATGCTCTCTCCAGGCCCTAGAAACAATGTCATAGAAAGGTCATCATTTCCTGTCCCAATATTCCCCCCGCCCTGTTCCACCAGGTCCTCCCTGTATTGTTGGTGTATGTGCAGATCATCCTTGTATAGTGTGAGGAATTCTATTCCCTCTAGTAAAGTGGTTTTGCCGAGGTGTGTGGTTAAGGTTGTTTGGGTTTAGTGTAGGAGGTCTTGCCTTAAAGGCTAGATACAGACACCTCGCTCCCTGCCCCAGCATTTCCTGGTATTTGTGTAGACATAGTCCTGTGCATAAAACTAAGAAACAAACAGTAGAACATAGGATTTTTTTTTTTAACTATATACAAATGTCCATTCCGTTGCACCCTGATACCAGGGCCAAAAGTGTCACAGAAAAAGCATGCCAGTGTGTAGTTGACCATAGGGTTGAGTGGGTGCAAAAAAGTTAAGCCCCCCATAGCATTAGACCATAAAACAACATTCCCAGGCTGCCTCCAGAGTCAAAGTTGATGCCGTGAAATGACAGTATTAGCTTTTGTTTTGTTTTTGTTTTTTTCTGCTTTGTTTTTTAATTGAACTTTCTTTACATGTTTTATATATTTTACTAAGTAATACTTAGTTAGTAACTGTGTATAGTCCAACGCTACTTCCCACCCTATAATCAGAGTACCTGTATTAGGTGGAGTGCTTTAAGCCTTAGGTAGTGTCCCAAACTCGTTCACTTTGAAGTTGACACTTTCTTGTGGTACCTTCCACAACGAGTTGTGTGACAAACACTGTTTTAAATCCTCAGCTTCTACCTCTAAGTCCCAGAGGCGGAGGAGTTTGCAGCCATCTTCTGGTGTTGTAATTATCTTTTCCACTCCATTGCGCTTGACCAGGAGCTTTACTGGGAAGCCCTATTTGTAAGGGAATCCTTCTCTGCGAAGTACCTGGGTGATAGAAGCGAAGGCCTTGCATTTCAGCATGGTGTGTGCAGATAGGTCTGTGAACAGCTTGAGATCTGCATGGCGTCCTGACAATAACTCTGGGATCTTAGAGGCCTTCATGATACCCTCCTCGGGGTACTGAAGGGGGTGGGTGCATCGGCTTTGGCAAGCAATGCATGCAGTCCAAGAGCACGGACTAATCGTATAGATCTGGCTATCTTCCTCACTTTGAGTATTTTTTATAATTACTAAATGCTACATTTTAGTTTTTTACTATTTTGCCCACTTCTGCAGAGTACCACAGTGGTTTATTTATTTTTTTGCTCTAACTGACAAGCCTAATGCAATTTTCTGTTGCTTTCAATGCCTGTTTTTCTGAGTTCTGCTGTAAACACAACCAGAACTTTGGAGAATGATCGTGGGGCCGTACTGAGACCAAATGTAGGGGCACAGAATTGAAAGTGTCCGTCTTCTAGCACAAATATGAGGTACGTTTGATGTTCTATGGCAATGGGGATATGAAAATAGGCATCTGACAAGTCTATTGACTTTATGATTGATCTATGGATTCCATCTTGAACCTGCAGATGCCCAGGAACTTTTTTAATCTGTGTAAGTCTAGTATCGGTCTCCATCCTCCTGAGGCTTTTTTTGGTGAGAAATAAATGGAAATAGAATCCCTGAATCTGTTGCCCCCGAGGGACTTCCTTCAGGTTTGTGAGGAATTTCCTTAAGGCCTTTCTTTTTACTCTTTCTCCTGGCAATCTTGTTTTTTTTTTTTTAAATGAGTGACTAGGAGTTTTTTTTATAGAATTCTATAAGATATCCTCTTCGAATGATATCCAGGACCTGTTTGTCTTTTGTGGACTGCGCCCATGCCTTCTGGAATAGCAATAATCATGCTCCTACTCCTTCCAACTGGAAGGGAAACAAGTCTTAAGATCTGGGATTCTTTTGGAATAAAGAGTACAACAGAACTGCTGGCACCCCGACTGGGTATCTTCAGTTGGCGGATGCTACTAGTGCTTCCCAAGGGCTCCTAGCACTCCACAAGACACCATAAACACCACAGACACCATGAACTGTTGCAGCTTGGTTGGGGTCTCGCCATTTCCACCCACTCTGAAACAAGACCAGGGTCCAGCTTCCAGTAGGTCGACCTCTCTTAAATCCAGAGAGCAGGAAGAGGAACAAGCTCTTACCAGAGCTTAGTGATTATACCCTGGGGAGTATAGTGATTATAGCAGTCCCCAGAGTGTAGTTCTCTAATCCCCCAAACATGATCCGAAACTTCATGAAGGTACAACATGATTGCTTTAATAGTGGCCACAGCTTGGCCTTTTATGCAGGTCCTCCAGCAAGGGATACTCCCACATGGACCTTGTGGAGGACTGAAACACAAGTTACAGTAACCAATCAAATAATAAGACAATGTAAAACACTCCCACAGAAACAGTACAATCCCTCCCCTCTATCCTGGAGATAATTGGCTTAAGTGGCTGAAGTAAACTTAATCATCTCCAGGTACAGAAAATATCTCTAAGTTACAACTGCAACAAAACACATTAAAATATATAACTTATGTTTTACAAAACTGAACCCCCACATTAGACCTATCCCCAGATAGCTTGGATCTGAGCCCTCAATATATCCGAAAGCGCTCAAATCCCACGAACACAGTCGAATCGCCATGGGGTTCAAGTGTTTATGGAAGTCTCTCTTGACCGACCGCGGCATGACTTTCCTGCCCAAAACAGTTCCACAGTTCCATTTTGGCTGGGCGGCTGGTCTATTTCCCATAGTTAAGTTCCGTTCAAATGAACGAACAGGGTCATTCATGCAAATAGCCAAAGTCAAAGTGGCATTCGAATTGTCGAACACCGTTCGACTCCTGTCGAAGCGTTGAAGTTTTGGAGAAGGTAAAGTTCAGCAGTGTTCGTGCCGTCGCGTGTCCGATTTGAGTTCCATGTTTTGGAGAAGGTAAAGTTCAGCAGTGTTCGTGCCGTCGCGTGTCCGATTTGAGTTCCATGGACTCGACGACGAAACACCGCTGAACGCTTTCGACTAAACAAGATGTCCACCGCCACGTGTTCGACCATATGAATGGAGACCACCCAGCCGTTCATCAATTAGCTGCGGTTAACCGCCGCTCCTGGCAGGTAAATGAGGGACACACTCCAACTGCGTGTGGTCCGGCTGTTCGGTAGTTTGTTTGGCAACCCCAAGTACCGAACCATATCAGGGGAAAGGCACAAACAAGCCTTTCCATAGCCCGAAGACCCAGGTTAACATATGGGCCATAGTCCTGGGGTAAGTTGCTGGCAAGCAGGTTCAACACCAGTGATGAAGGTGCTTTCGTCACAAAGATCCTCTAGATTTTCCACCTCTGATGGAGGACTGTCCTCCTCTCCATGGCTGAGATCTTCCATATTCTCTACCTGGACTGTATGATCTTGTGTCCTGATAGGATGAATATCTTTTGGAGTCAAAAGGATCCTTTGGGTTTCCGATTTTGTGGCAAATAAAAGCTTTTTTCCCTTCAGCAGACCTTTTTATGCAATTATCTAGATTCTTTCCAAATAGCATATTTCCATGGAAATGTAGGGCACACAGGCTGGGTTTGGATGATGCATCAGCAGACCAGGGTCTGAACCATAGTGCTCTCCTAGCTGAGATGGAGAGAGCCATGTTTCTTGCCAAAGCTCTAACCATATGTACTAAGGATTTAGAAGAACAGTTCACTGCTAGCTTTATGTCTCTAAGGCTGTCTAGAAGCAAGGATCTGCTTCTGTCCTTTTGAATGTCTTCCTCTAAATTTTCCATCCAAATCTTTAATGCTCTGGAGACTGACGTGAGAGCTACTGCTGGATGCAATCCTGTGCCTGCTGCAACATAGGTTTTAGAGAGGTGTAAGTCCATCTTTGTATTCATGGGATCTCTAAATGATCCTGCATTATCAACAGGTAGGTTAGTGTGTTTTGCCAGTCAGACCACTGCTGCATCTACCTTTGGAGCATAATCCCAGGAGCTGGAATCACTTTTCCCAAACGGATAAAGTTGTAAGATTCTGCTTAGTGATGAACATTTTCTGTCTGTATTGGACGATTGGTCCATAATTAAGTCCTTAATCGTATTGTGCACAGGAAACTTAGCTCTCTTTCTACTTAAATCTGCAAAGTACCTGCTGGAAGTAGAGGGTTCTTCTTTAGAAACTTCCTTAAGGCTTAAGGACTTGCGCACTCTGGATATTAAATGATCCACTTGAGCTGGTTCCAGAAAATCTGTTAATTTTTACTGTAAGTAGTCCAAAGGATCAGGGAGTCTTGGCCTTTTGCGTGCTTTGCCCGACTCTTTAATCTCATGAGATACTGCCTGTTTAATAAACTGCATGATATCAGGTACAGGTGTAGAAGTCCAGCTCTCTTGATAAAAAGTGTGTGCAGAGACGTTTTCCTTCTAGGGGTCTTTTGTCACAGGCTTCACATCGGTTCCTTTTAGGAGATTTACCTTTGGAAGATCCAGATGCTTTCTTTCTCATAGAACTATCATGATAGGGAATACATAAATATCCACTTTCTTTTGTTTGTAATATTTAACATAAAAAATAATGGCTTACCTATAACTCTTGAAGTGTGACCTTTGTTTATGCACAGATGCATCTGAGTCTGATGATAATGATCCTTCTTTGTCCATTATTAGCAATCAAAGAATTGCTATAATTGAAAAAATTGAAATTAATGAACTAAAGCAGTATAAAATTCAATTTTGGAAAAAAAGGATGAAATATACCTTTAAGAAGGTAACAAACCTACCTGAAGCACAGGAAATTTTGTATAATGAATTTCAGTCAATATCGAGAAATCAGGCAATACAGAAGATCTCTGAGGATTGAAGAACCTAAACAAGTAAAATTTTTTGGTTTTGGCGCATTAAAAAGGGTGCATGACTATGCACAGACCCGTCAGAAGTAATCCGCACTCCGTGCATACATGGGAATTGTATGGCGCGAGCGCTCATTCGTGCATGTGCACTCCGTCAATCCGGACGCCGGGAAAGATGGCGACTCCCTATTGCCGGGAGCAGTTAAAAACAACAAGATGTGACAAAAAAAATGTGTCGAAAAAGAAGAGAAATACAACAATAATACCCCTAGACCACCAGGGAACTTAAAAACAGGTAAAAAGACTTAACCTTATATTTCTTTTCATAAACTGCAATGTGAAGGAATACCCCATCACTGATTGGCTATTTGTACTTCCTGCTATTAACTTTCCCCAGTCATTCATTCTTTTGTTGTAACATTCGTTTATTTGTTCGTCTCCCAAAACCGAAACCACCCCTGTGACTAATTAGAACATAGAACACTATGTATCAATATGAAAACCGCAGACTAATTGAATGCTCCTAGGTGGCCACCATTTCGTGCATACCAATACATGTGGTGAGAACAATTGGTGGCGGCCATCTTGTCTCCCGAACCCGGCCAGCGGGACTTGGCTACACACTCGCACGAACACCAGTCTCTATGGAACTCTGCTACATTCTATTTCAAAGCACTCTAGAAGAACAGCGTTTGTGAGTTTCAAACTACCGAACACAAGGAGCATTCTTCACAAACCAGATATATTTCACCTATTGCGGTTTTTGTATAAAAAACCCACGAATGTAGACCGACTCTTGCTATATTTCCTCTGGAACTGTTTCTCGGCTTCAACCTCTGGGCAGACCGGTCAACTCTCTCCACTGTGCCGTTCGGGAACTACCAAATGGATTTGGCTGAAATTTGGATATGTTGCTCCTACAGAGACAAGCTACAAAGAGATGTGTTTTTTGGATATTTCTATAAATTGTAAAATTTTTACTTTTTCTGACCAGAAGATAATTGAGTTTAGTATGTTATCAAAACACAATTATCTCGCTGGATCAGTAGAGGAGTTATGTGATGTATAAATTAAACCAGTCTTGTCCCAGCATTAAGCTTTGGCTCATGTGTGGGTTATTATGCGACATCAGTGATATTGGAACCTGTGGATTATTGGCATTATTATTTTATGGGAAAAGGGAATGCAAGATGGTGATACCCACTCAGACCGTCACATGCAATATTTACATTCCAGGGTTAAGCCCTCCTCTAGTGGCTGTCTACTAGACAACCACTAGAGGGACTTCCGTGTTTACAAAACACGAAAAGTGTTTTAAAGCGATGCTGGACGTCTTCACGCTATGTGAGAACCTCCAGCATCGTCGAAATCCCCATAGGAAAGCATTGCAATGCTTTCCTATAGGGAGGTCTAATGCGCGTGCGCAGCCATTAGGTCTCCCCCGTCGGCTGACGCCGGTGGGGGAGGAGTGTGGGCGAAGTCTGACCCAATGTCGAGGGACATTTAAGTGGCTACTTAAAAAAGGCTAGGGTTAATCATACACCAAAACTGCTTCATTAAACTAAAGTTGTTTTGGTGACTATCGTTTCCTTTAATGACAAATGTAATCCTACTAAAGCGTGAACGATTTAATAAACTGCTTAATTTACTTAATAGAGTTGCATATTTCTCAAATGAAACTTGCATCAATACTGATAATTTATTGTCTTATGTTTTTTCTTTTTCTTTTTATTCTTTATATTACAGACAGTGATAACTGCCAGAAATGTCCTGACAATGAATGGCCGGATGAAAATAAAACAAATTGCATTCCCAAAACGTATGACTTTCTGTCATATGAAAATGATATTATGACTTTAGTTTTCTCTTTAATCTCTGTTTTATTTTCACTCATAATTGTCTTTATTTTGGGACTATTTATTTTATTCTGGGACACTCCCATTGTCAGAGCAAATAACCGGAATCTCAGCTTCATCCTCCTGGTCTCTCTCATGCTGAGCTTCCTCTGTGTGTTTCTGTTCCTCGGTCGTCCTGTGGATATAACCTGCAAGCTGCGTCAAACCTCTTTTGGGATCATCTTTTCAGCATCTGTATCTTCTGTATTGGGCAAAACTATCATGGTTTATATGGCTTTCAAAGCTACTAAACCAGGCAGCATGTGGGTTGGGGTCAAAGTGTCTAATACCATAGTTCTGATCTGCTCATCTATCCAGATCCTGATTAATGTTCTTTGGTTGTGCATTTCTCCTCCTTTTCAAGAACTGGACATGCACTATTACCCTGGAAAGATCATCATTCAGTGTAATGAAGGCTCAGTTATTGCGTTCTACTCTGTTCTGGGTTATATGGGGGTTCTGGCAGCTGTTAGTTTTATTATTGCTTATTTTGCCAGGACATTACCAGACAGTTTTAATGAGGCCAAGTACATCACCTTCAGCATGCTGCTGTTCTGTAGTGTGTGGATTGCAATGATCCCGGCCTATCTGAGCACAAAAGGGAAAGACATGGTGTCTGTAGAGATCTTTGCCATATTAACTTCTAGTGCTGGCTTGTTAGGCTGTATATTTTTTCCTAAAATTTACATAATGCTTATAAAACCTGAAATGAATACCAAAAGACATCTTCTGGACAAAATAAAGTCATAATATATTAAATATCTATTGAAATGAGATATCTATTTCATAGTCATAAGAAGCCAAGGAACAGAAACAAATATAGCATGTATGTGTGTAACTGTTTATATCTGTATGCGTATCATTCTGTGTATCTGAATGTTTGGCATTAAGTGTGTCTGTGTATCTGCATGCTTATCTATATGTGTATCCGTCTGTATGTATTTGTGCATCCGTATGTGTGTCTGTGTATTTTTTTTTTTTTTTTTAATTTATAATCTTTATTCGGAGATCAACTCCATTTTCCTTTTTTTTTCTTTTCCCCCTTGAGACAAGTAAAACATTGTTCACAACAATAATACAAAACAAAAAAAAAAAAAACATCACATAGCAAACAGTAGGCCAAACTAACAATCGAGTTCCTATTGAATATAAGTAATCGAAATAAGAATGTTGTTCTGAACACATACAAATTCATCTTAAGTCCCCACTGTAAGCACCCCCAAAGACAATAAAAAACAAGACATCAATTGGTCATATAGGGTCCTACTGCATGAACGTAACGGACATCATGAACCCAAGGTATTTCAGGAGATTATCTATAAGTCGTCACAAACATCCAACTTCCCAAGCCAAAAATTATATCGCTCTTGATATTTTCTGTTTAAGCCAGATTCCATTTTTAATTGGTATTTAATTTGTTCTTTAACTATGAGCCAGGAAGGCACTAACGCCATTTTCCAATACCTTGCGATAGATAATTTGGCCGCTAAAAGAATGTGTAAAATGAGCGGAAGTGAGTTGTGACTAACCTGGCGGATATCTAATTGTAAGAGACATACTTGTGGTACATGAGCTAATTGAATCGTGGTGATATGTTTTATCTTGGCCAGAATCATTTTCCAGAATTTCTGAATATAGCTACAGTTCCACCATATATGTAAGTAGTTGCCGCATGAGAGATTACATCTCCAACATATGGAGTCGCCTGAGATATTAAACTTCTTAATTTTGCTGGGTACCATATACCATCTATTTACAACTTTAAATTGGCATTCTACCAGGTTAAGACAGTGAATGTATTTGTAAACCAGATTAAGAGCTTCTCTCCATTGGTTGCAAGTAATCTGAATATCCAGATCTTTTTGCCAGGAGTTTATTATGGATTCTAAAGGTTTATCTAAGTCTTTTTGCATTAGGCTCAATCCCATAGCTAGTCATTTTTTGGGGGAGTCTCTGTTCAGGATGTTACTTAAATCTTTCAATCTGTTAGAGTTTTCTAAATTAAGATATTGGTTACAAAAGCCTTTTAACCTAAGGTAGTTGAAGATTTCCTTATTATCTATTTTGTATAATTGCTTTAAAGTCTGGAAGTCCATCCGCTCATTTCTATCCATTAGGTCTTGAAATTTATCTATCCCCTTCTCGGACCAGGTTTTTGAGTTGAAGTTGGGCATATAATGTGTTATATTTCCTAAAGGAAGGAGAGGAATTAACTTATTGTGTAGACCTAGGGCTTTCTTAATTTTTCCCCACTCTTTTAAGATGTTTTTCAAAACAGTACTAAGTGATATGGGATCCGGCTTGTGGTCAGTCTTTAATTTTAAGGGCCAAAAAAGCAGGGACAGATCTCCAAAAATCCCTCAGTGGGGGTAAGGTCTTGTTCTAGTTTATACCAGATCTCATTCTTACTATCCTTTAATTGGGTGATGGCCGCATGTGTGAAAGTCGCAGCTTTTTGGTATTCCTTTAGGATAGGGATCCCCAGACCCCCCTTTTTCACTTTTAAGGATAAACGGCTTAGAGCTATTCTTGGGGGCTTATGTAGCCAAATAAATTTATTTATAAGGGATTGAGCTAAGGATAACCAGCTGTCCGGGCACGGTAAAGCCACCATTCTAAACAGGTAAACCCATTTTGGGATGATGTATGACTTGATTACGTTAATGCGGCCCCACCAAGAGATCTCTAAGTTTTTCCATTTTTTCAATTACTTTGCGGTAAGCTTAAGAAGGGGTAAAAAATTTAATTCCATAATCCTATTAACGTCACTCGCAATTTCAATTCCTAAATAATTAAAGGACAACTCTGCCCAATCAAACTCAAATCTTTGGCTAAGAGTATCCCTCAGTTCCTGAGAGAATTTCACTGCCAAAGCAGTAGTTTTGTTAACATTGAGTTTGTAACCAGAGTATAGTGAGTATTCGTCTAAACAATTAAAAAGAGCCGTTGCCGAGTTTAAAGGCTCTGTTAATGTTAACACGACATCGTCAGCATACATTGTTAATTTGATACAGTCGTCTTTAAGATTAGGGCCGTTTATTGCTTCGTTTTTCCTTATTGATATTGCTAAAGATTCTATTGTCATTAAATAAAGCAGAGGTGAGAGCGGACAGCCCTGTCTTGTCCCGTTATTCAACGGGAAAAACTCTGAGCTGAATCCAGCCCCCATGACTTTTGCGGAAGGGGTTGAATATAGGGCCATTATTGCCTTCCTTATATTTCCTCGTAGACCAAAGGCTTGTAGGACTGCGTCGAGGAAATCCCACCTGACCCTGTCGAACGCTTTCTCTGCGTCTAGGGACAGGATCAGGAGGGGACATTTCCTCAACTGGGCCCAGTCCACTATGTCTATCAGACGTCTAACGTTGTATACTGAGGATCTTTTAGAAATAAAACCCACTTGATCCCTATGGATTATATCCGTCATGATCTTATTTAATCTGTGGCGAAACCAACTTCGCCACTGTGAACTGGAGAAGCCTGGTTGCTAGCCTCCTGCCCTGCGACTATGGCCCCTGGACATATTGTACTGGAAAAACTATATCTGGGCATGTAATAATGTATATTACTGCTACTGGGCCTTTAAGGGCCATCCGTGGATCTATGGGGACTTTTGGGATACTGTACCTTTAAGACTGTGGAGCGTAGTACAGTAATCCTGCCTTTAATACTTTAATGTCATGTATGTATTTTTGTATGCAGTTAACCTGGGTTATATATATATATGCAGCATTCATCTGATTGTTTGGTAGAATCACTCCATTCATTGTATTGAGGAAACTACCGAACAACCAGACCACCCAGGACTAAGTGTGCCTCCAATTACCGTTTGCAACAATGTTGCAAACGGGTAATTGGCAATCAGTGTAGTGTGGTCTTTGTCCTCTGGGTGGCCGCCATTCGGGAAACAAACACGTGGCGGCGGCCATCTTAAACTACCGAACAGCGGTGTTTTGCCGTCGAGTGTCTGGAACTGAAATCGGACACTCGACTAGGCAAACACCGCTGAGACCTCCAGACTTCCAGGATTTCGTGGGGAAACTACCGAACGGCCCGTCGTTCGGTAGAAAGAAACGTACGAACTAGGGGATTCATGCGAATCCCCCTTAGTCTCTATAACACCAGTAATTCGTCTGTTTCATTCACTTGTTTGTGACCGACCGCAGGGCCAAAATGCATGGAACTGTTTTCGGATACTTTACCCATGCGGTCGGTCAAATCTTTGGAACCTCATATCTCCCGAACCATTCATCCGAATGACCTGATTCTTGGATATGTTGTCCCCCTGAATAAGGGCTATCAGGGGATACCTGTTTTGGAGGTGTAGTATATGTATTTGGGGTACATCCAGGAATTGGGGAAAAGGGTGTACGGTATAATTGTGTTAAGTGTTAATCTAAGGGGAGGAAATGTGTGGGAGGTACATCCATGTGATTGGTTAATTTCATCCTCCCCCTGGGAGTGTCCTGTATGTACTTGTTTGTAATAAAAGCCAGACTGGGTGTCCCAGTCCAGAGTTCCTGCTTAACCCTCAAAATGAAGTGTCGTCTCGTTCTTGGGGGGAATTGGATTGTAAGCTGACTGCCAAGAGTGTAAGCGGATTGTATGCTTTTCTTGTTCAGCTGTTCCAGTTCGGAGTGTTATTTCGTATCCAGATCGGGAGTTTGGTGTTCTGCAGTAGCTGTGCCTGTCTCTAGAAAGGGGGATTATCGCCTAAACGGATTTTTTCCCCTTTTATGCTGAAACGGTCCGTTACATAATCTATTTGCCATTATTGATGAGTAAAGTTTTAAATCTTCATTCAACAACGAAATAGGTCTGTAGTTAGTTATTAACTCTGGTGATTTTTGATGTTTAAGAATAGGGATTATATTAGCCTTTAGCATCTCCGGGGGAATGTTACCCGTTGTCATAAACTCATTAAAGGTATCCGTTAAACTATTTACTACATGTTCCTTCAAGGACTTGTAGAATTTATTACTGTAGCCACCCGGACCCGGGGTCTTGGATGTTTTTAGTTTATCTATAGCTTGGCTAACTTCTTCTGAGTTAATAGGTTCATTCAAATTTTGCAGTTGGACATTCGATATTTTAGGCAACCTTAAATTCTCTAAGTATTCTGTTAGATTTACTGGAGCTTGTCTATCAGGGAGATTATATAGTTTAGTGTAGAATGATTGGAAAGCTTGGCCTATTTTTGATGGGTCTAGGAGAACCTTGTCCTCTTGGATAATCTTAGTTACCCTCATCTTGATTGAGTCCTTCTTCAACCTATTCGAGAGTAGTTTATCCGCTCTATTACCCTTGTAGTACCAAGAACGTCTTAGTTTTTCTAATGAATAGTTTGCTTTCTGAATGAGTAAGTCATTGATATTATCCTTGATAATCATCAGTTTTTTAATAATGTCTATAGAAGGGTTGTTCTTATTTATATACTCTAATTTATCTAATTCTATATAGAGGTGCGCAAGATTATGGGAGTTCTTTTTTTTTTCTAGAGACCCCAGCTTAATGAGGTGTCCACGAATTGTGCATTTATAAGCACACCAAATAGTGGAAAAAGATAAATCATCTTTAGAATTTTCTTCAAAAAATAAATCAGTAGTTAATTTAATTTGACTTAGATATTCCGGAATATTTAGAAGACGGTCGTTCAGTCTCCAATTAGATCTATTTTCCTTCAAGCCATCATTTAAAATCATTATTAACGCATTATGATCTGACCATGCAATGTTTTTAATAAAGACTTTCTTCAACATTTTGGATATGCTTGGATTTGAGACTATCAAGTCAATCCTAGAGTATACCTGGTGTGCCTGTGAGAAACACGTAAAATCGTGTTCCATAGGATGAAGGGTACGCCAGAGATCCAAAAGGCCTCTATTCTTTAACAAGTTACTGAAGGATTTTGCTGAGGTTTTTAGCTGTTTATTATGGTGGTCCCTGATCAAACTTCTCCTATCTAATTCTGGATTAAGAATGCAGTTAAAGTCCCCCAAATAGATTACCATGCCCTGGCTAATTCTGTCAACTTTGTCCAACACTTTCCGGATGAACCTTATTGGGGCTTGATTTGGGGCATAAAGGTTCACAATCGTATACACCTTATTATTTATTTCACAGATTAAAATGTGATACCTGCCTTCTGGGTCCTGTATTTGGTGAATAAGTTTGAACGCTACTCTAGAAGAAATAAGGGTAGCCACTCCTCTTTTCTTTTTATCATATAAGGAGGAAGAGAAAATAAACGGATAATCTTTATAGTTTAAACCTGACCTTCCTCTCCGTTCCCAATGTGTTTCCTGCAACCCGCAGATGGAAATAGACTCTTCTTTCAGAAACTTTAGGAGGATATTACGCTTTTGTGGTGAATTCAAACCCCTAAGATTTAGTGTTAATACTTTTATCATTGGAATACCAATTAAAATTTAAACAATCTCCCATGAAGCCCTCATGGAGAAAAGGACCATATATGACCAAAACATAACAAAACGACAAGCACGTACAAAAAACATTAAATCCCCAGTGGCTCCCAGCCCTTCCTTCCTTAGGAGCCATCCTTTACCCAATATTGACCGTTACCTACCAAGGTGCAGGTCAATTAAACTCAACCGCTTGTGTATTTTTATTCAAATATTTTTATTGAAGATTTTTCAAACAACAATATAAACATTTATACAAGAAGATGTGATAATAATAATAATATTAGTTAATCTAGAAAATAACATAATAAAACAGGGGATAAACTTTATAAGTACAATCATCCAGTGGGATGCAAGTAATAACATATCAGTTTATTTACACAATATTATTATATACAATCAAATATATACAACATATCGTCATCCGGTCAGGAATGGACTACAAAATAAGATTACAATTGAAGCTGATGTTTTCTTCCCATAAAAGCCACTCTTGTTTAAAAATTTCAGTTTCCGATGTTGGTAAGTGGAAAGCTAGTTCGCAATGTCTATTTTCAAATATGAATTGTATGACCTCATTTATATGTGGTGATTTAATAGCTTTCCAGTATTGGGTGATAATTGTCATTGCAGAAATTAGAAAATGGCCTAGTATAATTTTATTTTAATTTTGTAAATTTATGGGAATTTGCTTCAAGAGACAAAACTCTAGTGTCAAATTACCAATTGAATTGTCAACGGTTAATTAATGTATGTATGAAATTCCGACTCGAGTATAAGTCGACCCGAATATAAGTCAAGACCCCTAATTTTACCCCAAAAAACTGGGAAAACGTATTGACTCGAGTATAAGACCAGGGTGGGAAATGCAGCAGCTACTGGTAAATTTCTAAATAAAATTATATCCCCCAAAATTATATTAATTGAATATTAATTTACAGTGTGTGTATATAATGCATGCAGTGTGTGTGTGTGTGTGTGTGTATGAGTGCAGTGTGTGTGTGTAGAAATAAGTAGCATAGATAATTGCACTCACAAACATAGTTTGATTGAAGGCATATCAAATATAATGGTGTGGAAACTTCAGGACTTGTTGGACATCAATTTCATGCATAGGAGGGAAAAGAGAAATAATAGTGCAGAGTATCCAAGTAAAAAAGTTACACGCTTTATTCACAAATACACTTACAAAATAGAAGTGTCAAGCAGGCACATCAGGTTCAGATGGAATAGCGAATCCCAATGGAAGAATCCAATGGAGCAGGAAAGCCAGATGTACAAATAAAATGAAATAAAAATATAAAATAAAATCAGCAGTAAAATACTCTAAACACTGTAATGAACAAGCCCTACGCGTTTCGTTCAGAATTGAACTTCCTCAGGGGCATCGAGCATAATACCGTCCATATGCAGGCATAAGATCTTAGTCCACATTCTCCCTTTTTAAATCCGTCCGCTTTGGCGCGAAAACGCCAGCTCAATCGCTTACTTCCGGGTTCGGACTCCATACCACTTCCGGTTACGTCATGCGTTCCGGAGTTGCTGGCCAAGCCTCGCTTTGATTTCATTCACAGATGCGGAAGTGGCAGGGGGAGGAATTCCACTTCGTTCATACGTTCAAACACAAGTCCACATTATAAAGAAAAACGGATATAACATGCAGAATCAACAACATATCACATATGAATATTAATTGGCAATAGAAACAACATTAAGAAAGCCTCTAACTGATACAGAAAATATAAGATAAAATAAAGTTACTCAAAAGAGGTATATATATAAATAATTTCAAACAGCATGAAAAATAAATAAAGTTAGATAAGTGAATATAGAAAAATAAGAAAGAATAATAATAAATAGATGAAAATAAATAAAGAAATAAAGATTCAGAATAAAGAATAAAATAAAGGATAAAAATAATAATAAGAAAAAATATATAAAAAATATAAAAAATAAAATAAAATAGAAAATGGAAAATAAGATAAAATAGAAAAGAAAAAAATATAATAATAAATAAAAATGAAAATAGAAATAAAAATAAATAAAAATAAAAATAAAAATAATTACAAATACAATTAAAATAGAAATAAAAATAAAAAGAATACAATAAAAATAAATATAAAAAATAAATAAAAAATAAATATAAAAATAGAGATAAATATAAAAAAGGAATCAAGATAAATAAAGAACAGATAGACTAGAGAATGATACGTTATACTTATCATTCTCTAGTCTATCTGTTCTTTATTTATCTTGATTCCTTTTTTTATATTTATCTCTATTTTTATATTTATTTTTTATTTATTTTTATATTTATTTGTATTTGTATTTATTTTTATTTTTAGTTCTATTTTAATTTTATTTTTATTTATTTTTATTTTTATGTTTATTTATTTTTATTTATATTTATTTCTATTATCATTTTTATTTATTATTATATTTTTTCTTTTATATTATATTTTTTTCTTTTCTATTTTATCTTATTTTCCATTTTCTATTTTATTTTATTTTTTATATTTTTTATATATTTTTTCTTATTATTATTTTTATCCTTTATTTTATTCTTTATTCTGAATCTTTATTTCTTTATTTATTTTCATCTATTTATTATTATTCTTTCTTATTTTTCTATATTCACTTATCTAACTTTATTTATTTTTCATGCTGTTTGAAATTATTTATATATATACCTCTTTTGAGTAACTTTATTTTATCTTATATTTTCTGTATCAGTTAGAGGCTTTCTTAATGTTGTTTCTATTGCCAATTAATATTCATATGTGATATGTTGTTGATTCTGCATGTTATATCCGTTTTTCTTTATAATGTGGACTTGTGTTTGAACGTATGAACGAAGTGGAATTCCTCCCCCTGCCACTTCCGCATCTGTGAATGAAATCAAAGCGAGGCTTGGCCAGCAACTCCGGAACGCATGACGTAACCGGAAGTGGTATGGAGTCCGAACCCGGAAGTAAGCGATTGAGCTGGCGTTTTCGCGCCAAAGCGGACGGATTTAAAAAGGGAGATTGTGGACTAAGATCTTATGCCTGCATATGGACGGTATTATGCTCGATGCCCCTGAGGAAGTTCAATTCTGAACGAAACGCGTAGGGCTTGTTCATTACAGTGTTTAGAGTATTTTACTGCTGATTTTATTTTATATTTTTATTTCATTTTATTTGTACATCTGGCTTTCCTGCTCCATTGGATTCTTCCATTGGGATTCGCTATTCCATCTGAACCTGATGTGCCTGCTTGACACTTCTATTTTGTAAGTGTATTTGTGAATAAAGCGTGTAACTTTTTTACTTGGATACTCTGCACTATTATTTCTCTTTTCCCTCCTATGCATGAAATTGATGTCCAACAAGTCCTGAAGTTTCCACACCATTATATTTGATATGCCTTCAATCAAACTATGTTTGTGAGTGCAATTATTTATACTACTTATTTCTATTCTCTGTGACAATATTGCGCTATGTCCGTCTCTATTATTTCTGTATTGTAGATTGCCAATTTTTTCCTTGAGGATATAAGAGGAATCCTTTATCTACAATACAGCTAACTATGGGTAATTTGTGTGTTTGTTTCACCTAATACCCACTAAGTGTGTTTACTGTCTGCACACAGGTGAATTCATATTGTTTTGCTGTTTATTTGATCAGTGTGTGTGTGTATTCGTGCAGTGTGTGTGTGTATGAATGCAGTGTGTGTGTGTGTATGAATGCAGTGTGTGTAGTGTGGGTGTATAAAATGCAGTGTGTGTGTGTGTGTATGAATGCAGTGTGTGTAGTGTGTGTATGAATGCAGTGTGTGTGTATGAATGCAGTGTGTGTGTATGAATGCAGTGTGTGTATGAATGCAGTGTGTTTGTGTGTCTGATGCAGAGTGTGTTTGTGTGTCTGATGCAGAGCCTTGGTGGGGGGTGGGCATTTTTATTATTATTTTTAAATTACTATTATTTTAATATTTAATTATTAATTTTATATATTATATTTTATTTTTAAATTATTATTATTTTTAATATTATTATATTTTATTTTAATTTTATTTAAATTTTTATTTATTTATATATTTTCGTCCCCCCTCCCTGCTTGTTAGCTGGCCAGGGAGGGGGGCTCTCCTTCCCTGGTGGTCCAGTGGCATTGGCAGTTCCGTGGAGGGGGCTGACAGAGAGCTGTAACTTACCTTCACAGCAGCTCCTGTCAGCTCCCATCTATCTTCTCCGGTCGGCTCCCCTGTCAGCAAGTCTTGCGGCCGCGCAGAGCGTTGGCAACGCTCTGACCCCGCGGCTCTCGCGAGACTTGCAGAGGGAGCCGACCAGAGGAGAGAGAAGGGAGCTGACAGGAGCTGCAGGAAAGGTAATGTGACGAGACCAATCTCGCCACATTGCATTGGAGGAGCCTGGTTGCCCGCCTGCTGCCTTTGGACTATGGCCTTGGGAGATTGGACCCTTTTAAAAAACTTATTCGGTCCTAACAGAGTGCATGTCACTCATTCTGGCCCTTTAAACACAGTGGGGCCATTCGGTACTTGCTCTGTGTGAGCGGTGACACCCCCAGATAACTATGCCATGGAGCCTATTCATATAATGAAAGACTATGGGAAAGACTTTAGCTCCATGGCAATTAAACTGTGTGAATAGGATCTGAGCGCTATTCGGTAGTTTTGTGCGTTCAGATCCCAGCTATCTGGAGATATGTGAAATGTCTGTGTGTTATGTGTAAAAGGTGACTTTATGTATTTTAAAGTGTTTTATGTCTTTTTGCAACCATTTGCTAAATGGAGTCTGCCTCTATCCCTGGATAATTGGATTACTTTCCCCTTTGTCTCCAGGATAGAGGACCCTGTAAAGCCTGTTTGAGCTATGATTGCTATGCTGCCAGCCAGGGGAACAAAATATACTTTTACTAACTTTTGAACCCCTGGTCTGATTCATGACATGTTTTTAATATGTTGTTCCCCTGAATGGATTGCTTGTGGATATGTATTTTTATGTGAATGTGATGTATGGTTTTAAAGTTATAAAAATGTGTACGTTTTAGCTTGGAGATAATTGAGTAGATATAGTAGGAAACTCAATTATCTCCCAAGCAGAGGGGAGGGAAACTATTATGTTATTGGTTGTTTTATACCTCCCCCTGGGTGTGTTCTGTTTGTACCTGACTGTAATAAAAACCGGGCTGGGTGTGCCAGCACCTGAGACCACTGCTTGACCCTCAACACGGAGCCTTGTCTCGTTCTTGGGGGGATTCACTGTATGCTGTTGGAGACTGATTGCTAAGAGTGTAAGCTGATGTATGCTTTTCCTGTTCGTCCGCTAGCAGCTATTTGTGAGGTTCCAGTTTGTCCAGTTTGTAATGAGCCCGGCGGTCCTGTGCTGTATTATGGCAATGTAAATTGTCATAATACAGACACTCACTCGAGTATAAGACGAAAAATGTGCTGAAAAACTCGTCTTATACTCGAGTATATACGGTAGTATATTTTTCTAATTTTGATAATTCCAGTTTACTTTGGTTCAGATCCTGTCCTAAAAGGCCACAATTATCAATAATAAGATTCATTATTTTGTTGTATATTATTTCATCAGAAATGTTCAAATTAAATTTTGTTTTCATTTGGTCAAATTTGCTAATTTTGTTTAATGTAAAGAAATTATCAATGTGTGTGATGGATTGTGATGGGAACATATTTATGTAATGTGTTTATTGAGATGGAGGAAGCCATACTATTTCTTTAATAAGATGTGAGAATGGTTTTGTTGACTCTATCTCGAGCATACTGGACAGCCCCATCACTGAGGCTGTCCAGTATGCAAATTAAATTTTAGCGCAGCAGCTTTGTTAGTAGCATGATAATAATGAGCAAAGTCTGGCAAACCCATACACCCACATACCCTAGGTTTTTGCAATACAAATAGCTTAATTCTTGCCAGTTTCCTCTTCCAAATAAATGTCAAATGGGTAGGGGGAACTTTTCTAAAGAATGATAGAGAAATAGTAAGGGGTATGGCTCTAATATAATATAATATTTTTGGAAGTATATTAATTTTAACCAAATTGATCCTACCCTAACCATGCAATTTCTAGATGGCACCATCTCTCCATGTTGTCCCTAAGTGTGGGTTAGACTTTTTGTCTGTGTGTTCTGTTTGTCTGCATTTGTATCTGTTTGTCTGCATATGTGTCTGTATGCGTATCTGTATATCTCTATGTGTATCTTTGTCTGTATGTGTGTCTGTATGTTTATCTGTTTGTCTGTATGTGTATCTGTTTTTCTGCACGTGTGTCTGTATGTTTGTCTGTTTGAATGTATGTCTGTGTATCCGCATGTGTGTATCTGTGTATCTGTATGTGGTCAGTGTTTGTATCTGTAGAAGTGTCATTCTGTGTGTCTGTGTTTTAGCATGTGTGTCCCTGTATGTATGTGTATGTGTTATATTTTACAAATGGAGGGGTGGGGGGAGGGAAGATGCATTGCGGGGGTCCCAGGGCAATTTTCACACTGGGGCCCTGTGGTTTCTAGTTACACCTCTGGTTCACCCCCTACACTGTCCACATTCATAGGCATCATATACAATACCACAAACTACTCATGAACATATACACATACTACTTTACATAGCAGCTGCAGCACCCATAAATAACACAAGCAACATACAAACCTACAGCAACATACAAACCTTAATAAAAAAAATAAAAAATAGGATTGGAACAAGGGATTTCAAGACATTCTTGTGGCACTGTGCTACTTACAGGTTGCATACTCCTGGTGTAGAAGCTATCCTTCTTTGCAGCTTAATGACTGCTACATCTGACTGGGCATTGCAATGCTCCTTTCAAAAGCTATTAGGACCACTTTTACTAAATAATGGACAATTAAAGTGATATTGAGCACTCATGCTTTTACTTAGGTGTTAATGTAATACCCCAATATATATTTCTGTGACTATCCAAAGTTGCAGGTTTTAACTGGTTGAATAATATATGCCTTACTTTATATTCATAGTTAAGGTGAATAGCTGTTAAAGGGATACAACCTTCTAACCCATTCTGCGATTTTAACATTATATGCATGTGACTTCTTTAGTTTTAAAAAAACATATTCATTCTATTAACCCCTAAAGTACGGCGGGCATGCCATGCTGTCCTTAAGGAACCGGTTCTAAATACTGGTAAGTCCTGGTACTTATCTGATTGCTGCAATTCCCCGCCAGCTATCATGATGGGGGACTTGCCTGACATCCCAGGCAGTCCCACAACAACTTACCTGGCCCTCCCGGGCCATGTAATCACGATGACATTGCGATCACATGGCTGGAATATCTGGCCTAAGCAGTGCTTGCAGGGGGATTTACTGTGATGTTAGGCCCCCAAATGACTGAAAATAAAGTAAAAAAAAGTTTTAGTGCAGTAAAAAAGTTTTAATAAAAAAAATACTTAGCTCATACATGTATATGTATTCAGTATTTTACAAAAGTGAGAGAACCCCCTTTTTTGTAAATATTTTATTATATCTTTTCATGTGACAAAACTGAATAAATGAAACTATGCTACAATGTAAAGTAGTAAGTGCACAGTCCTGTGAATTTGATGTCCGCTCAATATAACTAAACACACAGCCATAAATGTTTAAACCGTTGGAAATTTCTAAATTGGGCCCAACGTGTCAATATTTGTGTGGCTACCATTAATTTTCAGCCCTGCCTTAACCCACATGGGCATGGAGTACACCAGAGCCTCACAGGTTGCCACTGGATTCCTCTTCCACTCCTCCATGACGACATCACAGAGCTGGTGGATGTTAGAGACCTTGCGCTCCCCCACCTTCTGTTTGAGGATGCCCCATGTGGCAAAACTAGCCACTTAAAACTGTATTCTCTTTAATGTGTACCTATCGCTTTAAGAACCAAGTATTCATGCAGAGTATATTACATGTGAATGGTAGCGTTCATATGCTGGTGGCACGAAAGCCACCAGCATTCATACAATAGTTTCACGAACAGTGAACTTCCACACTGTTCGTGAAACGAACAACCTACCGAAGGGAGACCACACACAGGAGGTCGTGTGGCTCCCATTAAGGATTGCAACATTGTTGCAATAGGTAATTAGAGAGATTCAGGGTGGCCGCCGACCACGCGGCGGTCGTCCATATTGGATCCTTTGTTAGCCCAGCGGTATTTTGTCGTCGAGCGCCTGGAACTAAAATCGGCTACTCAACGGCACGAATACTGCCGGACTTCCAAGCCATTCGGGAGCCCCGGTCCTTCAGTAATGTGTTTCCCTAAGGTCAATCAGTAGTTTGAATGTAACTTAAATGTAATGTTTGTTTAGTGCAGCGTTCGGTTATTTATGCTGGGATCTGAGCGGTACTTTCACGAAATGTGCGCTCAGACCTCAGCTATCTACCGAACATCCATTCATTTAATAAATATAATGAATATTGTAAAAGTTATGCATTTTCATGTAAAATGTCAGTTCTGCTGCACGGAGGGATAATCCACTTAACTGTATATTCCAGTGGGAGTATCCCTCTTGTACAGCAGTGCATGATGGGAGAAATGTCCAGGTTGTTAAGTTCCCCATGTAGTCCCCTACTGTCCAACCCCTGTAATGTCAGTAGGGAAACCCCTTGCATGGGGAATCCCATAAATACTGTGACCTGTGATTAAAAGCTCAGTTGACTCCCAGGCTATGTGTCATCCAGTTCTTGGGAAGGAAGGATTCTTACAATGCTACCGGGATTAATATATGCTGTATTTATTTGCCTGGATTATTTTATGCTGTTCCTGTTACCCAGCGGAGATTCTGTGGATTATACTACCTCTCCGCTACAATTGGTGGCAAGCGAGGGGGTTTAAACTACCCAGCAAAGCAACGTTCGGCAGTAATTAAAACAAATAGAGGAGAAGCAGCAATTTGTGAGTTAGCCCATTTGGATGAAACCGGAACCCGGGAACAAGTGGAAACCCACGAACGGCCAGTGAATGGGAACGAATTATGCACTTTTAAAACGAAGCACATTGAAAGAATTACTGGAGGCAAGAGGAACAATAGCCAGCAACAAGGCAAAGGCTATACTAATAGCAGAACTAATGGAAGGAGACAGAGCAGCAGCTGCTGCAGCACCTCCAAGAGAGGAGGAGCCAAATGAATTTGAGAAAGAATACAGGAGCAGAGTGGCTCTACTCCCAACCATACCATCTGAAGAGATGGTCAGCAGGATTTTTGCAGATGTGCAGGAGTACATCATGCTCCGAAGGGCGCAGATATACCAGCAAGCGGGAGAAAGAGTCACGACGCCTGTTAACATTATTCCAGGGAAAGCTAAAATCCCATACCAAGCCTTTAAGAGCTATTCAGAAGCTGACGGTGGTGTAGATGACTACCTGCAGGATTTTGAGAGGTTGTGCCAACTACACAACATCAGCAAAGCGGATCGGGTACCTCTACTAGCAGGGAGATTATCCGGTCGCGCAGCAGAGGCGTACGGGCCGTGCCAGATTAAGACAGTAGAGACTATGGCAAGGTGAAACAAGCCATTTTAGCCCGGTATGCGATTACCTCAGAGGCATACCGTTTAAAGTTTCGGGACATTACAAAACCCACAAGAGACACCCACGTAGAATGGGCGGACCTCCTACAGCGAGCTGCAAAGGGGTGGTTGGAAGCCACCCAAGTTAACACGATGGAGGACCTGTTCCAGTTAATGGTCATGGAACAGTTCTTCGACGGGATACCTTCCCACCTACAGAATTGGGTAAGGGACCGCAAGCCACAAACCCTGCAAGAGGCAGCCAAGCTGGCGGACGAGTTCTTAGACACCCGGAGGGACCAGCGCACTTAAAACCGACCCGTATATAATCCTACACCGACGATACCAGCTGTGACCCCCACGGTCCAGCCACGACCTGGGGTAAGCCAAAATACTTACACCCCCAGGTACCCTGCACGTTCCCCAATTCGTTGTCACACCTGCAACCAGCAAGGGCATATCCAACGAGACTGTCCACGTCATTGACCCAGGCCCAGCTGGAATAATGCAGCACCAAGCAACCGAGCAACTGTACACTGTGTGCAAGCTGAACAGTATGGAGCACCTGAGACCGTCACTCCAAGGGAAGAACCACTGGGGATGCTGCATGAGGTAAAGCCATCCAGGCCGCCTCAGATAACCGACAAGGACATTGACAAGAGCTACATATGGAGGGGAAAAAGGTACAAGGACTTTGTGACTCTGGGGCCACCTTAACACTAGTCCAGAACCATCTGGTACCTAAAAACAATTTAACTGGAGACTGTGTTGCTGTACGGGTGGCAGGGGGAGCAATTTATAAAGTACCTACTGCCAAGGTACATTTGAATTGGGGAGCGGGGCACGGAAATGTGGAGGTGGGGATGATGCAGTTCCTATGTCATGCCCTGGGCGTCCCCCCTAGAATTTGGTTCTGAAGTGGCCCTAGATCCCTTCCTGCAGATCTACAAAGATCGCATTAATAAAGACCAGGCAGGATTAGAAGGGGAGAGATACACCTGGGACAAGGGGCTGCTGTACCGTCACGCAGAAAAAGTAGTGTCCGGATCCATACCCCTACCCATTAAACAATTAATAGTGCTTTGAAAGTATAGACTGGAGCTATTACGCATTGCCCACAACATTCCCCTGTCTGGGCATTTAGGAATCAGCCGTACTAAGCACAGGCTGACCCAGAACTTCTTCTGGCCAGGGATCTCAAAGGACATCAGGCGATATTGCCAGACCTGTGATACCTGCCAGAGGGTAGGGAAGAGGGGAGAACGATACAAAGCCCGGCTCCGTTCTCTTCCCATAATTGAGGAACCTTTCCGTAGGGTGGCGGTAGATATTATAGGACCCCTATCAAAACCCAGTCCCTCCGGCAAGAAATATGTCCTGACCGTGGTGGACTATGCCACCAGATACCCTGAAGCAGTGGCCTTGACAAATGTGCACGCAGAGACGGTAGCAGATGCCCTGATGCGAATATTTACCCGTGTGGGATTTCCCAAGGAAATTATTTCGCATAGGGGCACCCAGTTTACCGCTGAAGTCGCACAGCAACTCTTGAAGATATGTGGGGCACAGCAAATATTGAACTCTGCTTATCACTCCCAGTCTAATAGGCTCTGTGAACGGTTTAACAGAACACTTAAACAGATGATCCGTACGTTCATAGACACTCAGAAAGACTGGGAAAGGTTTTTACCCCACTTGCTATTTGCCTGTAGGGAAGTACCTCAAGAATCCACCGGGTTCTCTCCATTTGAACTATTATTCGGGAGGAGAGTGAGGGGCCCCCTGGATTTAATCTGGGAACACTGGGAGGGAGAAGAGACTATTAACGTCACCCCCATCGTATCATATGTGCTAGAGTTTAGGGATCGTCTGGAGGTGCTGACCTAGACTGTACGCGACAACCTCCAGGCGGCCCAACAACGGCAGCGCAGATGGTACGATAAGGGAGCCAGAGACCGCAGCTTTCAGGTGGGGCAAAAGGTGCTAATTCTACGACCCGTCCACAAAGACAAGCTGCAGGCTTTCTGGCAGGGCCCATACAAGGTGGTAGAGCAGATCTATGATACCACCTATGTGATCCGTCCGGTCACAGGCGCGGGAGGCAAGTGCATGCTCCATGTGAACATGCTCAAACCATACCATGAGCACACGGAAGAGGTAACCACGATCTGTGCACCTGCTACCAAAGATTACGATAATTTGCCACTCCCAGATCTCCTAGACCAAGAGGGCCAGAGCGGAGACCTGGGAGAAGTACAGTTAGGAGAGCGGCTAACCCCCCAGGAGCGAACTCAGGTCCAAAGACTAATCCAGGAAAAGGGAGCCACTTTTTCCAACCTACCTGGGTACACTCCGTTAGCCACTCACAATGTAAAAACTCTAGACGAGACTCCCCTTCGCCAAACCCAGTATCGCATACCCGAATCAGTTAAAGAAAGTATGCGGAAGGAGATTGAGGAAATGTTGCAGTTAGGGGTGATAGAGCATTCTGACAGCCCCTGGGCCTCCCCATTAGTACTAGTACCGAAACGGGACGGGACGACCCATTTCTGTGTGGACTACCATAGGCTCAACAATAAAACTACCTCGGACGCTTACCCTTTGCCCCGGATAGACGAGCTCCTAGACAAAATGGCCAGGGGCCAGTACCTCACCACAATAGATCTGTGCAAAGGGTACTGGCAAATTCCGCTAGCCGAGGATGCCATCCCCAAGTCGGCATTTGTCACCCCGCTTGGCCTGTATCAGTTTAAGGTCATGCCATTCGGGATGAAAAACGCCCCGGCTACCTTTCAGAGGATGGTAGATCAGCTACTGGATGGGTTTTAGGAGTATGCGTGCGCATATTTAGATAATATAGCAATTTTTAGCTACTCCTGGCCCGAACACCTGACCCACATAGGGGCCGTACTAGACCGGATTAGGGAGGCTGGACTGACCTTAAAGCCCAGTAAATGCCCTATAGGAATGGCAGAAGTGCAGTATTTAGGACACAGGGTAGGAAGCGGGCTACAGAAACCAGAACCCGCTAAAATAGAGGCCGTAGCCAAGTGGCCAACCCACCGCACTAAAACACAAGTCCTAGCATTCCTGGGTACCGCCGGGTACTGCAGGAAATTCGTAGCTAATTACAGCACCCTAGCAAAACCCCTCACTGATTTAACCCGTAAAAATCTCCCCAAGATAGTAGTATGGGCCCCAAAGTGTGAACAGGCCTTCCAACAGCTCAAGACGGCGCTCATTAAATCACCTGTACTTTCTGCTCCTGATCCAACTAAACGCTTTCGCATCCATACAGATGCTTCTATGTTTGGATTGGGAGCAGTACTGAGCCAAGTCGGAGCATATGGTGGCGAGCACCCAGTAGCTTATCTAAGCCGAAAACTTTTACCCAGGAAGTGAGCTACGCCACCATTGAAAAGGAGTGCCTGGCTGTGGTGTGGGCCCTCAAAAAGCTGCAACCCTATTTATATGGACAACCGTTTACATTACTCACAGATCACAACCCGTTGGTGTGGCTGAACAGGGTGTCAGGAGACAATGCCAGTCTGTTGCGCTGGAGTTTGGCGCTGCAGCCTTTTGACTTTACGATCCACTATTGCCCTGGGAAGCAAAATGGCAAAACTGACGGGTTATCCAGACAAACAGACATTGAACAGTGATCTGTGAGTACTCCTCAGGACATCCCCAAGCCGAACCGTTGGGATCAGACTGTGTATGCTGGCTTGGTTCTGGGGGAGCATTGTGGCAAAACTAGTCACTTAAAACTGCATTCTCTTTAATGTGTACCAAGTATTCATTCAGAGTATATTACATGTGAACGGTAGCATTTGTATGCTGGCAGCACGAAAGCCACCAGCATTCATACAATGGTTTCACGAACAGTGAATTTCAACACTGTTTGTGAAACGAACAAACTACTGAAGTGAGACCACACACAGGAGGTCATGTGGCTCCCATTAAAGATTGCAACATTGTTGCAATCGGTAATTAGAAAGATTCAGGGTGGCCGCCGTTCGGCTACCAACCACGCAGCGGTCGGCAATCTTGGATGGCAGAAGTGCAGTATTTAGGACACAGGGTAGGAAGCGGGCTACAGAAACCAGAACCCGCTAAAATAGAGGCAGTAGCTAGGTGGCCAACCCACCGCACTAAAACACAGGTCCTAGCATTCCTGGGTACCGCAGGGTACTGCAGGAAATTCGTAGCTAATTACAGCACCCTAGCAAAACCCCTCACTGATTTAACCCGTAAAAATCTCCCCAAGATAGTAGTATGGGCCCAAAAGTGCGCACAGGCCTTCCAACAGCTCAAGACGGCGCTCATTAAATCACCTGTACTTTCTGCTCCTGATCCAACTAAACGCTTTCGCGTCCATACAGATGCTTCTATGTTTGGATTGGGAGCAGTACTGAGCCAAGTCGGAGCAGATCGCGGCGAGCACCCAGTAGCTTATCTAAGCCGAAAACTTTTACCCAGGAAGTGAGCTACGCCGCCATTGAAAAGGAGTGCCTGGCTGTGGTGTGGGCACTCAAAAAGCTGCAACCCTATTTATAAGGACAACCGTTTACATTACTCACAGATCACAACCCGTTGGTGTGGCTGAACAGGGTGTCAGGAGACAATGCCAGTCTGTTGCGCTGGAGTTTGGCGCTGCAGCCTTTTGACTTTACGATCCACTATTGCCCTGGGAAGCAAAATGGCAATGCTGACGGTTATCCAGAAAAACAGACATTGAACAGTGATCTGTGAGTACTCCTCCGGACATCCCCAAGCCGATCCGTTGGGATCAGACTGTGTATGCTGGCTTGGTTCTGAGGGAACATTGTGGCAAAACTAGTCACTTAAAACTGTATTCTCTTTAATGTGTGCCTATCGCTTTAAGAACCATGTATTCATTCAGAGTATATTACATGTGAACTGTAGCGTTTGTATGCTGGCAGCATGAAAGCCACCAGCATTCATACAATGGTTTCACGAACAGTGAATTTCAACACTGTTTGTGAAACGAACAAACTACTGAAGTGAGACCACACTCAGGAGGTCATGTGGCTCCCATTAAAGATTGCAACATTGTTGCAATCGGTAATTAGAAAGATTCAGGGTGGCCACCGTTCGGCTACCAACCACGCAGCGGCCGGCAATCTTGGATCCTTTGTTAGCCCAACGGTATTTGGTCGTCGATAATGAATATTGTAAAAGTATTGTAAAAAAACTGGATATATTGGAATCTATGCATAAGCAATCTCCAACTGAAGAAAATTTTAAATGTTTATCGGCAAATAGATCTATGCTGAGATCATTATTGACATATGAAGCCCAAAGAGCTGTCCTGCTGACACAAAGTACAACCTACTCACATGGGGATAAAAGCGGGAAATTCTTAGCTAAAGCCTTAAAAGTAAAGTTACAAAAAACTTATATACCCAAAATGAAAGACACACAAGGTAAAATCTGTAATACTACTGAGGAAATAGCAAACACTTTTAGGAATTATTATAAAGATCTTTACAATTTAAAACCCCTTGAGAAGACCTCATATGAAAGAGAACAATATCTATCTAAAAATATCACATTAAAAATTCCTAAAGATACATCAGCCCAACTAGAGGAACTGTTCTCTCCTCAGGAGCTTTCGGCAGTGATAAAAGCAATGCCTCTTAATAAAAGCCCTGGGCCGGATGGTCTATTCTATAATATTCTTGAGCCACATTTTCTAAGAACCTTTAATGGCCTATCTCCAACTATGTACATTCAGCCATCAATGTTGAGAGCAGTAATTGCTGTGATACATAAAGAAGGGAAAGATTCAGAAATATGTAGTAGTTACAGACCGATTTCTCTAATTAACATTGATTTAAAAATATTTGCAAAACTTTTGGCAAATAGGCTTAAACCCCTTATGCATGGACTGATCCACCCTGATCAAGCTGGCTTTGTCTCTGGCCGTGAAGCCAGAGACAATACTACAAAAATTATGAATGTTATACATGGAGCTATTAGCTCTATTAACTATAGATGCAGAGAAGGCCTTTGACAGGGTGGATCGGTCCTATCTGTTTGCTACTTTAGAGGCATGGGGGCTTGGCCCGCGGTTTTGCAATTGGGTACAGACTCTGTATAAAGGCTCTTCTGCTAATGTCCGTGTTAATGGTCAACTCTCCAACTCCTGTGATATTAGCAACGGCACTCGTCAGGGTTTCCCACTGTCCCCTCTTCTTTTTGTTTTAGCATTTGAACCTTTTTTAGAAGCCATCCGAAAGAATATAGATATTAAAGGGTATAAGTATACGGGAGGAGAAGTTAAAGTAACTGCTTTCGCCGATGATGTTTTACTTACGCTTACAGAACCCCGTTATACATTATCTTATGTTCATGAGGAACTGGAGAAAATCTGTGGCTTATCTTACTTTAAAATAAATCCAGATAAGTCTGAAATATTGGGAGTGGGGATAAATAGACGAACTAAAGAGGACTTACAAAAGCTATACAAATATAAGTGGACAGACATTAGTATAACATACTTAGGGACACAATTGACAATACATCAAAAAGATCTATTCAAATTGAACTATGGGAGATTATTGAGTAAGATTGAAGAAGATTTAAAAAAATGGAATCAGGCCTCTTTCACATTGATCGGGAGAGTTAATATTTTAAAAATGATGATTCTACCTAAGATATTATATCTGTTTCAGACTTTGCCGGTCTTTCTGCCGAGAGACTTTTTTAGAAAAGTGCGGTCTATATTCCTTTCATTTAAAACTCCACGTATTGCGTATAATACTTTGACCTTACCTATTGAGAGAGGTGGCCTGGGTCTCCCGCATATTTATAGATATTATGTTGCGGTATTATGCGTTCAAATTAGAGAATGGACGGCTATAGACAAGGTGAAGCCATGGTATACGATAGAACAGGATTTTATAAAGGTGAAGTTGGAGACCCTGCCTTGGCAGAATTGTAAATTAAAATTATTATCACCATCCAAACACCCAATTATAAACCATACTATACAGACTTGGAGAAGGCTTAAAGGACCACTCTAGGCACCCAGACGACTTCAGCTTAATGAAGTGGTCTGGGTGCCAGGTACCTCTAGGATTAACCCTTTTTTTTAATAAACATAGCAGTTTCAGAGAAACTGCTATGTTTATAATGAGAGTTAATCCAGCCTCCAAATCCTCTAGTGGCTGTCTCACTGACAGCCGCTAGAGGCGCTTGCGTGATTCTCACTGTGAAAATCACAGTGAGAGCACGCAAGCGTCCATAGGAAAGCATTGCGCATGCGCATTCAGCCGATGACGTCGCGATCAAGATGGAGAGGAGGAGGAAAGCTCCCCGCCCGGCGCTGGAAAAAGAGGTAAGTTTAACCCCTTCCTCTCTCCAGAGCCCGGCGGGAGGGGGTCCCTGAGGGTGGGGGCACCCTCAGGGTACTCTAGTGCCAGGAAAACGAGTATGTTTTCCTAGCACTAGAGTGGTCCTTTAAAGATAGATGGGGGCTATCCCCGGGACTATCGGTATTCTTGCCATTAGCATCTAATTTGGAGTTCCAGTTTGGTTCGGGTCATAAATTACTGGAAAAGTTAACAGGAGAGGTAGTAACAAGTTTTATAACAGATGAAACACCCAATAGATTAAGAGAGTTCCCATTATGGGACAATATGACAGCACTTACAGATAGAATGGGTAATTGGTATTTAAAGTTCTTTATAAACCAAAAAGTGCTACCATATTGGCAGACGAGAGATAGAACAGGCTTTGAGTCACTTTGTGGTCCTGGTATAGAGAAAAAGCGTTACTTGTCTAGTATATACAGTTTAATTCATAGAGGGGCTATGGAGAAGACTGTCCCTTCATTCCAATTGAAATGGACGCAAGTTTGAATATTCAAATGGATAGCAATGATTGGTCCTTTGTGTTCAAACTGGGGATGAAGGCTCAGGTGAGCACTTCTAGGAAATTTTTTTTTTTTTAAAGAGTTACTAGATGGTATGATACCCCGGACCGACTTGAAAAATTTGGAGCACTAGCTTCTGATGGATGTTGGAGATGTGGCGAGAGGGGGGCGAATATGGAACACATATGGTGGGAGTGCAAAATCATTGGGAGCTATTGGATACAGGTATTGAATGTCATTTATAAAAAAATTCCAACGCTGGACCAGCTGTCCCCATCCTAGTATTTGTTGGGTTGGCCAGCTTCCTTCAAGGAGAATCACAAGCAGATTTTGTTGAGCTATCTATTGAATGAGGCAAATGCTATGATCCCGTTGTTTTGGCTTAAATCTAGTATTCCGACTAAAGAACAATGGATTTCTAGAGTGGAAGTTTTGAGGGAACTCGAAGAGGTTCATTGGGCCACTCAGGGGAAGATAGGCCATTACTATAAGATATGGGTAGTGATGTACCGAACTGTCCGCCGGCGAACAGTTCCCGGCGAACTTAGCGCGTTCGCGTTCGCCGAAGGGCGGACACATGCACAGTTCGATCCGCCCCCTATTCGTCATCATTGGGCAAACTTTGACCCTGTGCCTCTCGGTCAGCAGACACATTCCAGCCAATCAGCAGCACTCCCTCCCTTCCACACCCTCCAACCTCCCTCCCAGCATCCATTTTCGATTCATTCTGAAGCTGCATGCTTAGTGAGAGGAGGGAAAGTTTAGCTGCTGCTGATTAGATAGGGAAATTGATAGCTAGGCTAGGGTATTCAGTGTCCACTACAATCCTGAAGGACTCATCTGATCTCTGCTGTAAGGACAGCACCCCAAAAAGCCCTTATTAGGGCTAGAACATCAGGCTGCTTTTTTATTTTTTCCTGTGTAATGTAATTGCAGGTGCCTGCCTGCCAGCTTCTGTGTGAGGTTCACATTGGATACTGTGCCCACTTGCCCAGTGCCACCACTCATATCTGTTTTTACAATAGGTTAAGCTTTAGATTTAAAAGAAATAATTTTTTCTGCACAACACTGCCAGCGTGCTTTGACAGTTGCCAATCATATCTGGTGTCTCTTTAGCGTGCTTTTACAAAGAAAAAAGGTTTCCGCCGTTCGGCAGAAAGAAATGTACGAACTAGGGGATTCATGCGAATCCCCCTTAGTCTCTATAACACCAGTAATTCGTCTGTTTCATTCACTTGTTTGTGACCGACCGCAGGGCCAAAATGCATGGAACTGTTTTCGGATACTTTACCCATGCGGTCGGTCAAATCTTTGAAACCTCATATCTCCCGAACCATTCATCCGAATGACCTGATTCTTGCATATGTTGTCCCCCTGAATAAGGGCTATCAGGGGATACCTGTTGGAGGTGTAGCATATGTATTTGGGGTACATCCAGGAATTGGGGAAAAGGGTGTACGGTATAATTATATTAAGTGCTAATCTAAGGGGAGGAAATGTGTGGGAGGTACATCCCTGTGATTGGTTAATTTCATCCTCCCCCTGGGAGTGTCCTGTATGTACTTGTTTGTAATAAAAGCCAGACTGGGTGTCCCAGTCCTGAGTTCCTGTTTAACCCTCAAAATGAAGTGTCGTCTCGTTCTTGGGGGGAATTGGATTGTAAGCTGACTGCCAAGAGTGTAAGTGGATTGTATGCTTTTCTTGTTCAGCTGTTCCAGTTCGGAGTGTTATTTCGTATCCAGATCGGGAGTTTGGTGTTCTGCAGTAGCTTTGCCTGTCTCTAGCAAAGGGGATTATCGCCTAAACGGATTTTTCCCCTTTGATGCTGAAACGGTCCGTTACAATTGGTGGCAAGCGGCGGGATCGTTCCTACAACCAGAGGGACAGCTACAGACAACACCATTCCTGGATTACAAAGTGAGGGCAACGCCAGTACCCGTACAGCGCCCCTATCTTCAAGGAACCAACTGCAGCAGAGCAAGCATGGCACCTAGCTACACTCAAGAGGCGTATGACAGAGAGGTCACCGCGATATTGGCTTTATGCGGACCCAACCCCTCAGAGTATAGAGTGCAGCGTGTGAAGCAAGCAGTGCGAGAGTACTTGCCGTGGGAATCAGAGCGGGCCAGGGGGTTTGCAGTCCTTCCTCCCCAGCGGCAGTGTGTACCCCAGGGAGCAGAAGGTGCCGTCCTTCCTCCCCAGCGGCAGTGTGTACTCCAGGGAGCAGAAGGTATCGTCCTTCCTCCCCAGCGGCAGGCTGAGTTACAGGGGGCAGAGGTTGTTGTTCCTGCCCCCCAGCAGCAAAGTGATATGCCAAGAAGGCAGTGTGAAGTGAAGGGAGAGGAGAGCAGCGTCCTCCCTCTCCAGCGGCAGTGTGTACCCCAGGGAGCTGATGGTGTCGTCCATCCTCCCCAGCGGCCGTGTGTGTCCCAGGGAGCCGAAGGTGCAGTCCTTCCTCCCCAGCGGCAGGCTGAGTTACAGGGGGCAGAGGTAGTTGTTCCTGCCCCCCAGCAGCAAAGTGATATGCCAAGAAGGCAGTGTGAAGTGAAGGGAGAGGAGAGCAGCGTCCTCCCTCCCCAGCGGCAGTGTGTACCCCAGGGAGCTGATGGTGTCGTCCATCCTCCCCAGCGGCCGTGTGTGTCCCAGGGAGCCGAAGGTGCAGTCCTTCCTCCCCAGCGGCAGGCTGAGTTACAGGGGGCAGAGGTAGTTGTTCCTGCCCCCCAGCAGCAAAGTGATATGCCAAGAAGGCAGTGTGAAGTGAAGGGAGAGGAGAGCAGCGTCCTCCCTCCCCAGCGGCAGTGTGTACCCCAGGGAGCTGATGGTGTCGTCCATCCTCCCCAGCGGCCGTGTGTGTCCCAGGGAGCCGAAGGTGCAGTCCTTCCTCCCCAGCGGCAGGCTGAGTTACAGGGGGCAGCGGTAGTTGTTCCTGCCCCCCAGCAGCAAAGTGATATGCCAAGAAGGCAGTGTGAAGTGAAGGGAGAGGAGAACAGCGTCCTCTCTCCCCAGCGGCAGTGTGTACCCCAGGGAGCTGATGGTGTCGTACATCCTCCCCAGCGGCAGTGTGTCCTGCAGGGAGCAGAGACAGTCAGTCTCGCACCCCAGCAGCCGGACCAGAGAATGAAAGGGGAGACAGCTGGTTCCCCTTTCCACCAGCAGAGAGAGTGCCAGGGAGAGGAGCCTGCTAACCCCTCTCCCCAGCGGCAGTTTACCATCCAGAGAGAGGAGCTTGTTACACCCTCTCTCCAGCGGCAGCCTAACCCACCAAGGGGAGATGTTAAGCCCCACAGCTGTGCAGATGGGACCGTAGTCTCTGCACTTACAGCACCAGGGGTAGGGACGGTCGGTCCTGTTCCCCAGCCACAGAGCGATATATCCAAAGGGGAGACAGTCGGTCTCCAGCAACCAGGCTCCAACCAGACTACTCCCGTGGTAGTGCTGGCAACAGGACAGAGTACTGCTGGTCTCTGCCCCCTCAGCAACCCACCAAGGCAGCCTACCAGCCCCCCACACAGCCGTGGTGAGGCACCTGAACCCGGACAAGATCCTCCCTCGCCCAGGTGTAGTAACTATTTATTGTGGGTGGGCTGCTCTACTATTTCTGTTTTGTGGGTGGGTTGCTGGACTAACCAGGGCACTGACCGGCAGGAGGTCAGATACCCTGTTAGTCTAATTGTTAAAGGGGAGAATTGTGGCGAAACCAACTTCGCCACTGTGAACTGGAGAAGCCTGGTTGCTAGCCTCCTGCCCTGCGACTATGGCCCCTGGACATATTGTACTGGAAAAACTATATTGGGGCATGTAATAATGTATATTACTGCTACTGGGCCTTTAAGGGCCATCTGTGGATCTATGGGGACTTTTGGGATACTGTACCTTTAAGACTGTGGAGCGTAGTACAGTAATCCTGCCTTTAATACTTTAATGTCATGTATGTATTTTTGTATGCAGTTAACCTGGGTTATATATATATGCAGCATTCATCTGATTGTTCGGTAGAATCACTCCATTCATTGTATTGAGGAAACTACCGAACAACCAGACCACCCAGGACTAAGTGTGCCTCCAATTACCGTTTGCAACAATGTTGCAAACGGGTAATTGGCAATCAGTGTAGTGTGGTCTTTGTCCTCTGGGTGGCCGCCATTCGGGAAACAAACACGTGGCGGCGGCCATCTTAAACTACCGAACAGCGGTGTTTTGCCGTCGAGTGTCTGGAACTGAAATCGGACACTCGACTAGGCAAACACCGCTGAGACCTCCAGACTTCCAGGATTTCGTGGGGAAACTACCGAACGGCCCGCCGTTCGGCAGAAAGAAACGTACGAACTAGGGGATTCATGCGAATCCCCCTTAGTCTCTATAACACCAGTAATTCGTCTGTTTCATTCACTTGTTTGTGACCGACCGCAGGGCCAAAATGCATGGATCTGTTTTCGGATGCTTTACCCATGCGGTCGGTCAAATCTTTGGAACCTCATATCTCCCGAACCATTCATCCGAATGACCTGATTCTTATGTATTTGGGGTACATCCAGGAATTGGGGAAAAGGGTGTACGGTATAATTATATTAAGTGCTAATCTAAGGGGAGGAAATGTGTGGGAGGTACATCCCTGTGATTGGTTAATTTCATCCTCCCCCTGGGAGTGTCCTGTATGTACTTGTTTGTAATAAAAGCCAGACTGGGTGTCCCAGTCCTGAGTTCCTGTTTAACCCTCAAAATGAAGTGTCGTCTCGTTCTTGGGGGGAATTGGATTGTAAGCTGACTGCCAAGAGTGTAAGCGGATTGTATGCTTTTCTTGTTCAGCTGTTCCAGTTCGGAGTGTTATTTCGAATCCAGATCGGGAGTTTGGTGTTCTGCAGTAGCTGTGTCTGTCTCTAGCAAAGGGGATTATCGCCTAAACTGATTTTTCCCCTTTGATGCTGAAACGGTCCGTTACAGGGTGTGTCAGGCCTACAGTGTGTGCTCTGCAGAACTGTTACAGTTCACATTGCCAATCATATCTGGTCTCACAGTAGCTTGCACGCATAGTACCACTAATCCCCAAAAAAATGACAGGCAGAGGCAGGCCACCCTGCAGGGGCCGTCGTGGTCGTGGTGCTGTGATTCCCTTTTGCCCTAGAATAATGCCCAGTTTTCAGAAGCCACGTACCCTGAACTTGAAAAGTTCTGAGGACATAGTTGACTGGCTAACACAGGACACCCAATCTTGCACAGCCTCCGCTCGGAACCTTGACGCACCATCCTCCTCCAGCTTAGCTTCAGGCACCTCTCAAGATACCACTCACCCGCCTGCCGCCACCACCAAAACTAGCACCACAGCCGCTTTACTTGGTATGTCAGAGGAGTTATTCACACACCCGTTTGAAGAAATGAGTGATGCGCAACCATTATTGCTAGAGGATGTAGATAACAGGGATATGTCTCAGGCAGGCAGCATTAAACACATGGAGGTACGGTGTGATGATGATGATATTATACCCACTGCTGCTTCCTTTTCTGAGTTGTCAGATACAAGCGAAGCGGTTGATGATGACGATGCGTCCATGGATGTCACGTGGGTGCTCGCTCGGCAAGAAGAAGAACAGGGCGAAAGTTCAGATGGGGAGACAGAGAGGAGGAGGAGACGAGTTGGAAGCAGGGGGGGGTCGTCGCAAGGAGCTAGTGGCACAGTCAGACAGCATGCATCGGCACCTGGGGTCAGCCCGACAGCACGCCAATCAACGCATGCTGTGTCCACCACCAGAATGCCGTCATTGCAGAGCTCAGCAGTGTGGCATTTTTTGTGTGTGTCTGCCTCTGACAACAGCGATGCCATTTGCAACCTGTGCCAAAGGAAACTGAGTCGTGGGAGGTCCAACACCCACCTAGGTACAACTGCTTTGCGTAGGCACATGATCTCACATCACAAACGCCTATGGGATCAACACATGAGTACAAGCAGCACGCCTACTATAAGTCGCCATCCTCCTCCTGGTCCAGCATCTTCAGCCACGTCAACCACTGCTGTCCTTCTTGCCCCCTCTCAAACATCCGCCACTCCGTCTCCCACCTTGAGCAGTTCCCGCTCATCTGCCCACAGTCATGTGTCTGTTAAGGACATGTTTGAGCGTAAGAAGCCAATGTCACCAAGTCACCCCCTTGCCCAGCGTCTGACAGCTGGCTTGTCCGAACTATTAGCCCGCCAGCTTTTACCATACAATCTGGTTGAGTCTGAGGCGTTCAAAAAATTTGTAGCTATTGGGACACCGCAGTGGAAGGTACCCGGCCGGAATTTCTTTTCACAAAAGGCAATCCCCAACCTGTACTCGATTGTGCAAAAGGAAGTCATGGCATGTCTGGCACACAGTGTCGGGGCAAGGGTCCATCTGACCACTGATACCTGGTCTGCAAAGCATGGTCAGGGCAGGTATATCACCTACACTGCGCATTGGGTAAACCTGCTGACGGCTGACAAGCAAGGAATGCGTGGCATTGCAGAGGAGTTGGTGACACCGCCACGAGTTGCAGGCAGTCCTGCTGCCACCTCCTCTACTCCTCCTACTCCATCCTCTTCCATAACCTCCTCGGCTGAGTCTTCTTGTGCTGCTGCGTCTTGCTCCACATCAACGGCACCCCCCAGCTCCCCAGGTACTATTCCACATCCCGGATATGGCAGTGTCACGCCGTCTTGGGTTTGACTTGCTTGAAAGCAGAGAGTCACACCGGACAAGCACTCCTGTCCGCCCTGAACGCACAGGTGGAAAAGTGGCTGACTCCGCAGCAACTGGATATCGGCAAAGTGGTGTGTGACAACGGAAATTTTTTTAAAGCGGCATTGAAGTTGGGCAAGTTGACACATGTGCCGTGCATGGCACATGTGTGTAATCTGATCGTACAACGCTTTGTGCATAAGTACACAGGCTTACAGGACGTCCTGAAGCAGGCCAGGAAGGTGTGTGGCCATTTCAGGCCTTCCTACACGGCCATGGCTCACTTTGCTGATATCCAGCGGCGAAACAACATGCCAGTGAGGCGCTTTATTTGCGACAGCCCTACACGTTGGAATTCAACACTCCTAATGTTCGACCGCCTGCTCCAACAAGAAAAAGCTGTTAATGAATATTTGTATGACCGGGGTGCTAGGACAGCCTCTGGGGGGCTGGGAATTTTTTTGCCACGTTACTGGACGCTCATGCGCAATGCCTGTAGGCTCATGCGTCCTTTTGAGGAGGTGACAAACCTAGTCAGTCGCAACGAAGGCACCATCAGCAACATCATACCATTTGTTTTCTTCCTGGAGCGTGCCCTGCGAAGAGTGCTGGATCAGGCTGTAGATGAGCGTGAAGAGGAAGAGGAAGAGTTGTGGTCACCATCACCACCAGAAACAGCCTTATCAGCATCGCTTGCTGGACCTGCGGCAACGCTGGAAGAGGATTGTGAGGAAGAGGAGTCAGAGGAGGATTGTAGCTTTGAGGAGGAGGAGGAGGAGCAAGACCAAACACAACAGGCATCCCAGGGTGCTCGTTGTCACCTATCTGGTACCCGTGGTGTTGTACGTGGCTGGGGGGAAGAACATACCTTCAATGACATCAGTGAGGAGGAGGAACGGGAAATGAGTAGTTTGGCATCCAACCTTGTGCAAATGTGGTCTTTCATGCTGTCCTGCCTGTTGAGGGACCCTCGTATAAAAAGGCTGAAGGAGAACGACCTGTACTGGGTGTCCGCGCTACTAGACCCCCGGTATAAGCAGAAAGTGGCGGAAATGTTACCGAATTACAACAAGTCAGAAAGGATGCAGCATTTGCAAAATAAATTAAAAAGTATGCTTTACACAGCGTATAAGGGTGATGTCACAGCACAACGGGAATCTAACAGGGGGAGAGGTGGAAGTCATCCTCCTCCCACGACCACGCCGGCAAGGACAGGATGCTTTAAAGACGTGTTGTTGATGGAGGACATGCAGAACTTTTTAAGTCCTATGCATCGCCACAGCCCTTCGGGATCCACCCTCAGAGAGCGACTCGACCGACAGGTAGCAGACTACCTCGCCTTAACTGCAGATATCGACACTCTGAGGAGCGATTAACCCCTTGACTACTGGGTGTGGAGGCTTGACCTGTGGCCTGAGCTATCCAAATTTGCATTAGAACTTCTGGCCTGCCCCGCTTCAAGTGTCCTGTCAGAAAGGACCTTCAGTGCAGCAGGAGGTATTGTCACTGAGAAGAGAAGTCGCCTAGGTCAAAAAAGTCTAGATTACCTCACCTTTATTAAGATGAATGAGGGATGGATCCCGAAGGGACTGACACTGGGCGATACATTCGATTAAAAAAGGCCTGATGAGATGAGCTGCCTTGGGCTAAAAATGGTCCACACGCTGCTGTATTTTAGCTCTGAATGACGTTTGACTTGCGTGACTTATCCGCCACCAACTAGGGTTCAAGCCGCCATGTTTTAGGGCACTTTCTGCCTGTGAAACAAACATCAATTTTTCTGGCCGCTGCTACAGCAGCGGCTGCAACAATATTAAATTTTTCAGGCATGTGTACATGGCCCACTGGTGCAGCACTGTGGCTTCAAAAACCAAACCAAAAAAAAAATAGTATGCTTTACACAGCGTATAAGGGTGATGTCACAGCACAACGGGAATCTAACAGGGGAAGAGGTGAAAGTCATCCTCCCCCTCCCACGACCCCGCCATATCTGCCAAGTGACCCTATGTAGGGGTAACAGTCTCTATTCTGCTCTGTGTCAGTGTGTATCATGGTCTCTGAGGACGGGGAACAGTCTCTATTCTGCTCTGTGTCAGTGTGTATCAGGGGCTTTGAGGACAGGTGTCAATGTTAGGTGATTTCTGCCCTTTATGGATTAAAAGCAGACTCTGCATCAACTGTGTAATTTTCCATGGGAGTTTTGCCATGGATCCCCCTCCGGCATGCCACAGTCCAGGTGTTAGTCCCCTTGAAACAACTTTTCCATCACTTTTGTGGCCAGAAAGAGTCCCTGTTGGTTGTAAAATTCGTCTGCCCATTGAAAATTTCGGGTTCGCGACAACACTAGATATGGGATATATGGCGAATGCATTGGTTAGAAATACCATAGTAAGATAACACCACAGCAAGAATATTTCAAGACATACTGAAGATAATCTAGGAGTCCACTAATGTTAGAAGTAACGGAAAAACCTTTCCTTTGTGTTTTTTGTTGTTGGTTTTTTTTTTTTTTTTTTCTTTCTTTCCGTTTTTCTGTTCTTTTTCTGTCTTCTTTTTTTCTTTTGTTATTTGGATGAGCTTAAGCATATAATGATATGGAATGTTTGATAATGTTATTTGGCAATGACATAAGCGATCCCAATATCTGATGTTAAAATAAAATAAGAAAAAAAAAGAAAAAAAAAAAAAAAAGAATATTGTAAAAGTTATGCATTTTCAGGTAAAATGTCAGTTCTGCTGCACAGAGAGATAATCCACTTAACTGTATATTCTAGTGGGAGTATCCCTCTCGTACAGCAATGCATGATGGGAGGAATGTCCAGGTTGTTAAGTTCACCATGTAGTCCCCTACTGTACAACCCCTGTAATGTCAGTAGGGAAACCCCTTGCATGGGGAATCCCATAAATACTGTGACCTGTGATTAAAAGCTCAGTTGACTCCCAGCCTATGTGTCATCTAGTTCTTGGGAAGGAAGGATTCTTACAACGCTACCGGGATTATTGTATGCTATATTTATTTGCCTGAATTATTTTATGCTGTTCCTGTTACCCAGCGGAGATACTGTGGATTATACTACCTCTCCGCTACACCCCACAGATGCTCAATAGGGTTCCGGTCTGAAGACATGCTTGGCTAGTCCATCACCTTTACCTTCAGCTTCTTTAGCAAGGCAGTGGTCATCTTTGAGGTGTGTTTGGGGTCGTTATTATGTTGGAATACTGCCCTGCAGCCCAGTCTCTGAAGGGAGGAGATCATGCTCTGCTTCAGTATGTTACTGTACATGCTGGCATTCATGGTTCCCTCAATGAACTGTAGCTCCCCAGTGCTTGCAGCACTCATGCAGGCCCAGACCATGACACTCCCATCACCATGCTTGACTGTAGGCAAGACACACTTGTCTTTGTACTCCTCATCTGGGTGCCGCCACACACGCTTGACACCATCTGAACCAAATAAGTTTATCTTGTCTCATCGGACCACAGGACATGGTTCCAGTAATCCATGTCCTTAGTCTGCTTGTCTACAGCAAACTGTTTGCAGGCATTCCTGAGCATCTGTCAGGATCGGGACAGGGATCCAACACGCAGAGTACAAACAGTTGTTAGGTACGTATACCGGACCTTAGAATGGCCGGACTAACGTAAGGAGTAAGTAGAGAATGGTCAGAGACAAGCCGAGGTCGAGGGAACGAGAAGACAGGTAAGCGAGAGACAAGCCGAGTCAAAGGGTAACAGAGATAAGCAGGGTAATACAAACAAGCCGGGTCAGAACCAAAGAGACAACTAGAATACAAGAGCACTGAGTGACTAGACAGGCTAGAACCACGACAGGGCAATGAGCAAATGCGGGAAGCTCTATTAAATACCCCGGTTCTAGGAGGTAATCACACCCCCGACGAGTCCTGATTAGTGTTCAGGACTTGACTGACAGGTCGAGCTGGATTGGCGTCATGACGTCGGCTACTGAGCGTCGCGTCATAAAAGGAAGTGGATCCCTCGCGGCCGGCGTGTAAATGACCGAGGAGACCGCGAGGAACGGGAGAAACAGCCCTTCTGGAAGGATAAACTTCTAAGTCTCTCCCCTTATCAGAGGTAGAGACTACAGGTACCCTGACAGCATCATCTTTAGAAGAGACTTCCTTCTGGGACGACAGTAATGCAGACCAATTTGATGCAGTGTGCAGCGTATGGCCTAAGCACTGACAGGCTGACCCCCCCCCACCCCTTCAACCTCTGCAGAAATGCTGGCAGCACTCATGCATGTTTTTCCCAAAGACAACCTCTGGACACGATGCTGAGCATGTGCACTCAACTTCTTTGGTTGACCATGGCAAGGCCTGTTCTGAGTGGAGAAAACAGTAAAAGCCAGGTGGGTGGGAAAGTGATGAAAGTAACGTGCAGGCAAACATCTGTTCAAAAGGTCACTGCTAACCTTGTACTTACATAAAAACCATAAAGTAAAGGTAAAACCGATTCAAAATACCAGGGTGCCACAATCCCTTGTATATACCAGCTTGTCTCAGAATGAAGAGAAAATGGGAGACAAGGAAAAAGAGAAAAACTGTTATTAAAAATTACAATTCATTCAATCGAATTCAAATACTTATAAGTGCACATAATGACATTTAAAAAAGCCTAAATAGGCTCAGGACCCTTCTGGTTAGCAGCTTAAATAACAATATAAAATGCACATCTGCAAATATTATTATTATTATTCCCTTTACTTAATAATATTTACAGATATGCACTTTATATTGTTATTTAAGCTGCTAACCAGAAGGGGCCTGGTTTGCTTATTGAGGCTTGGTAGTGCTTTAGGAATCAAAATCCAAACAGGTTATGGTGGGGAAAAATTGTGATTGAAAACCCCTTTGCCAACGATGTCCGTATAGTTATCGCTCCGGTCCATTATGTATTCTCTGCTTGGGGAAACATTTTGTTATGTTTTGTATATATGTAAATAGTTGAGTTTTTTTCACTTTAGGTATGTTCAATGATTTTATTGAATACTGTATATATAATTAATTAAACACTTTAGTAATTGGTACCATATGTTATACTCACAATGCACGTGATGTAATTGAACCTCGTTAGTGTTCCTTTACCCTCCAATCAACAGTTCACAGTGTATATTTAAATGCAATAAGTCACATTGTTAGATTGTCTTGAAAAAAGTCTCTACTGAAACGTTGACACTATGTAATCAACTTTTGAAGCTTGAATAAATGGCACATTTTTGGCAACAGTATTGAGTCCTGTGAGTGCACTTCCAACAAGGTATTTTATATTTTGAGGTCGGAGTGGCACCTAGGCAATAAACAAGACTGATAATAGATAAAAAGAATAAGACAGCGCTAGATAACTTTTGGCAGCAACCTTAAAAAAAGGGAATCCCTCAAACCCTTTGAAATAAGATAAATAAATACAGTAAAAAAGGCTGCGCACAAATATAAAATCCAATGGTTAAACAAAAAAGGAGAGAATTAGTCCAGCTATTGTGTCCTTACAAGTGTCCTTGGATGTTGAGGTCTTCTACTTGTATAGTGGTATCACTTGGTATGAAAGATAAAAAGGAACAAGGAACAACCAATGGTGTAGTACGTAAAATTCAGGTATAGGTGTGAAAAGTAATAGTATAAAACATTTACCAGAGCTAATGTCCAGCTCTGGAGTGAAGTGCGTACAGCGGTTTGATCCCCGCTTATGGGATATAAGGCAGGTTCCTCTCCGTGAGTGGTTTTCAATTCTCGGGATAAAAAGAAGAAACAGCCAATAGTGCTCACTGTATGGCAATATGAATAAGAATAATAAAAAATGTACTTACAGAGGAGGCGGAGCCTAGCTGTGAACCAGAACGGCCACACTTTTCCCGAGCTCTGCAATAAGCTGCCCTAAAAGGCTGTTTTAGGGGGACTATCTGGCACACAACACGACTAAAAACCTTCCCCAACACTCCTTAACCGATATGGGTCGGAAAAATAAGAAACCCAGGGCTGACAAAGACGTACCCAGCCGGGACATCGGTGAGATGCTCCGCAGTACACAGAAGGCCGCATGGGACAAGATGGCGTCCCTCGAGGAGGGATCTTCATACTCCTCCGATGATTTTTTCGCCGAGCCAGAGGAGAGTGCTGCCCTCAGATTACCCACGGGCTCTAGGCCACGCAAGCTGGAAGACAGGGAGCCAGTCACCGCCGCTCAGCTAAAAACAATGCTAGCGGAGCTCCGCACCAATATTGCAGGAGATATGGCCCACTTTAAAAAAAACGTTGAAAACGCAACAACGAAAATTGCCCAACTGGAGGTGGCACACAGCACCCACGACTCTAGACTATCCACGGTGGAGAAGAGAGTCGCGGAACTAGAACAACTCCACCTCAACACCACAAGCAGGCTTGATGCCATAGAGGATAAGCGGAGACGGTATAACCTCAAGCTTAGGGGTGTACCTGAGGCACTGGGGACATCGGACTTACCTCATTTCCTGCGGAGATTTCTAGCAGCGTATATGCCTCACAAACAGGCAAAGGCAATAAACCTCGACGGTATGTTCCGCATACGAAAACCGGCGGGCGCACCGCCATCCGCAACACCGGATCTCATTGTCAGATTCCAGTCAATGCAGGACAAGGCCCTACTCCTCTCAGCAGTGAGAGGGAAGACTCCGATATCGTTTGAGGGAGCCACACTGCAGATATTTCCGGATCTTAAAAGGAACACGCTGGCCTGGCGCCGCTCTCTGCGCCCACATCTGCAGCTCATGCGAGCGAACGACATCCCTTATCGGTGGGGGCTCCCAAGAACCCTCCGGTTCCAGGCACTGGGGGAAGAATACAGTGTGGGCACTCCTCAGGAACTCGAAGACCAACTGAGAAAGCTGGGGCTCCTCAACTCGAGTGTAACTAATAGCTCAGAACTAGCACGCATAGACCCGGCTAAGATCCTGGAATTCACACCCCGTTCGGCTCAAGTCCCATCGGCATCCAGAGACTTAACTTGACTCCCAAGGCCGTGACCGATTGGCAGGAAGACACTCTAGCCGCGACAGCCTCCCATCACACCGGGACTTATACAATAACACCACCGAACTGTACCTATTAGCTACTGATGTTCTCCTTTGATTGTTCGTTTTTTTTGCTTCCTTATTTTTAAAATGTGTTTAATTTTTTTTTTACTTTTGGTTATCTTTTATTTGTTATTTCCATTCTTTCCTCTTTTCTGACCTGATAAACCACAGTTGTGCCAAACTCTGCTGTACACACAGTCACATACCGGGGGTCACTCCTACACCTCCACGTTACAGCATGCAAATAGCTTGGAGACCTGACTGAAAAGCCCCCTCATACTTTACTTTACTCTGCTCATCGCCATAGGCGACCTACCCCCCCACCCCTTCCAGTAAGACCCTACCGGGTTCACGATCCACTTCTCCTTATACTATTACACATGGGAGGCGGTGCCCCCGTAAGTGATGAACACTCGCCAAGACCTCCTGACTATCACTAACTCACTATAAGGGGTAACACTAAACGACATCTAAGAAGTTCACCTTCCTTTCTATATTAAAAAACCCTCATCCCACACTTCCACGCATGTCACAAACTCACTCACCTTTCAGTCTTTACCATTATCAATTAAGCAAAATATTGTCAACGATACTATGTTTACCACTTTTCATCTCTCTTTTGTGACCTGTGGCTTATACTAGTGTACAAGTAATGTGTGGCATGAGAAAAATAAAGAATTAAAAAAAAAAAAAAATGTACTTACAAAATAAGAGCAGACACACTGCTCTTTGATGACAGCTTGGGTGGATTGATCCCCACCTAAGGATTTCTTTGAGTACAGGAAACTTCCAGGAGTATTCCAGGTTTTTTATAAAACCAGTAAAAAATGATAAAAATAACAATAAAAAGCCAGGGTAAAATAGAAGTTATGTGTCTATAAAAAAGATAATTGGCACAAACAAATGACCAAATAATACTTTAATATATAAAACACAATATTTTAAATATCCATAACGCGTTTCGTCACTCAAGGACTTTTTCAAATGGAAAACATGTTTCTCCTGGCAGGTAGATATTATATAGGAACTTAATTATTTGAATTTTGGCGCCAAAACTTGGTCCATCCAATCAGAATTAAAAGCACGTTTAAAACTTAAAATACGTTAATAACTTAATAAAAGCTTAGTTTATAATATAACAACATGATTCTAATTAATATAAATCAAAAACGAGGGTAAAAAAGTATAGATTTAAACATTTCAAAATGGTCACATGACCGGCATCACTTCCGCATTTCGGAAGTGTAGCCGCAATGCTCAATGGGAAATGTAGTTCAATTTGGCCGTGAGCGTTAAAGTTTAAAATACATTAAATAACCTAATGGGAGCTCTGTTTATAATCTAGCAACATAGTTCTGGTTGATATGAATCAAAAACGAGGGTAGGAAAGTGTGAATTTAGAGGTTTAAAAGTTTTAAAATGGTCACATGACCGGCGTCACTTCCGGTTTTCGGAAGCATAGCCGCAATGCTCAGTGGGAAATGTAGTACAATTTGGCCGCGAGCAACGGCCGTTTCCCATTACATTAAAATTTAAACATGTATTTACCCATATTCATTTGTTGCTAATTCAGAGATAGATTATAAAAAACGAAAATGCCAAATATTATTTTTGAACAGTAAAAAATGGTCACGTGATTATCGGCAATAGAGGCCGAAATGGATTATGGGAAATGTAGTTGAAAAATGGAAAATTAAGAGGCAAATACCCACAGGGGACTAGTAAAATAAGGGGAATAATATAGGAAAAAAACATAAGTACATTTAAATTAAAGGAACAAATACACCTTATATTAAAAAGGGCCAATACTTATAAAATGGGCAGGTTAAATAAAAGGGTAATTAGCAGGTAACAATAAGACCAGGATATATGTAAATAAAATATGTAAATAAAAGGAATAACAATAAAATCTAGCTTTAAAGGTACAGGCATCAAATTATATAAATATTTATAAAAAATTATGTAAGTCAAAATCTGCATTAAGGCCATGGGGTATAAGAGTCTGAAGTTTATACACCCATTCCATCTCTGTTTTTCCAAGTAACTTTTTTATATCACCTCCACGCCAGGAGGTAGAGCATTTTTTTATACCAACACATTTTAATAGGCGTGGGTCTTTATTGTGCATAATGAAATGTTTGGATACTGTATGGTTTAGGTATCCATTTTTAATATTTCTGCAGTGTTCGCTCAGTCTTATCTTTAGGCACCTTGTGGTCATCCCCACATATTGGAGGCCACATGGGCACTCGAGCAGATAGATAACTATACAAGTAGAAGACCTCAACATCCAAGGACACTTGTAAGGACACAATAGCTGGACTAATTCTCTCCTTTTTTGTTTTACCATTCACCGAAACGAAGGCTTACAAACAAAACTCTGTATTAATTCAGAACAAAATTGAAAAAGTTGAAGTCGATCAAAAACACCTAAAAATCAAAAAATATATCAGAGACAAAACCGACTATTCTAATAAGCAAGTGCGAACATACCATCTTAAAAAAAGGTATACTTCAGATAACTACCCCTCCAGATCTAACCACCAAAATCATATGTACAATTATTCTCACTCCCATAACAATGTATCACACCAACCACCCTCTAAATACCGTAATTATGCCACACGGAGAACCCATCACCAGTCCCCTTCCACAACAAGGCCGCAATACACGTCCTCTCATCAAAATCACGTCCCTTCCAAAGTATCCTATCAAAATAATAACAACACGTATCAACTACCCTCATATAAACAAAGGAAATTCCCTCACGAAAACCACAACCCTATACCCCAATCGCCCAGATACCAAAACACTTCTGGCTTCAACTTCTCACCAAAACCACAAAGATTTAGGTACACTAACAATCACAATGAATATTCCAATTACTCAAAATCACCTACTATCCCAAACCACACCAATAGATATCAGTTGTTATCAGTCGATTCTGACTTTGATGGAGAGGATCATTTTTTAGAGATACGTACCCACCAACCTGCACTAGCTCAGACACCATACCCACCACGTCCCCAAAAAAGAACTCTAAATTTAGAGGAAGACGAAGTGGAAGACGTGAACAAAAGAGAAAGACTGGAAAGATAATAACACCTTCCACTAATTCTTGTAACGGCATTTTTAATCTCTCTCAAAAAGTTTTATCAGCTGCACAACTGTCTGTTTTAAGTAAGGGTCTTAAATTTGCCCCCACTTCTTCTTTTAATTCATTTCAAGCTTTTCTTGATATAAATAAATTTACTAGGAAGGCTACACTGAAAAGATTTTTTATAAGCAAAAATGATGAAGAACATGCCCCATCTACGCTACCTTCATCTTCTGAAACAACAAATAGTCCTTTTTTAAATACGCACCTTAGAGAAAAATCTAAGTTTTATCCATCCCATTTTAAATCAGCTCCCCTGATTTTATTTGAAAAACTTGTTCTTAAAGATTTAGAAAAAATTAAATACAAGAAATACAACCCAAATAATCTCACAAACATTGAGAGACAAGCAATCAGAGAACTCCAAAAAGACCGAGATATTGTCATTAAATCAGCTAACAAAGGGGGTGGAGTAGTTATCCAATCAAGTGAAATGTACATAAATGAAGCTCACAGGCAATTAAAAGACGAAAATGTATACGAGCAACTTTTAACTGATCCCATTAAGAATATCCAAATTATCTTACTTAAATTTTTAAACAAGGGTCTAGATTTAAAAATTTTAAACAAACATGAATTTAATTTTTTTAAATAATACATTTCCTATTACCCCTGTTATTTATTTTCTTCCTAAAATTCATAAAAATGAAGAACATCCCCCAGGTAGACCTATTGTCTCTGGGATAGGATCACTTTTAAGCAACCTCTCACAATATATTGACACCTTACTCCAACCTTCGGTAAAACTTATGAAATCGTACCTAAAAGACTCTATGTCACTTTTAAATTTTTTAAATGATTTTACCTGGAATAATAATGTTATACTAGTTACCTGTGATGTCCAATCACTTTACACCATTATCCCCCATGATATTGGTTGCCAAGCTATAAAGGAAATTTTAACTCAAGAAGCTAGGATTCCTGGTATCCAAATCGATTTTATAATAGAAGGTATCAATATTATTTTAAAAAATAATTATTTCTGGTTTTTAGACTCTTTTTATCTACAAAGGAGAGGTACTGCCATGGGGACCAGGTTTGCCCCCAGTTATGCCAATTTGTTCATGGCTGACTGGGAAAATGAAGCCATCTGGGGCAATCATACCTGGCGGGCAAACCTGGTCTCTTATTTTAGATACATAGACGACCTTTTCTTTATCTGGGATGGACCAGAAAAACATCTTATTGATTTTATCAATCATTTAAACACCAACAATAGAGGCATTATCCTTACACATGAATTCAACAATCCATCAATTTTTTAGATCTTAATATTTTTATTAAAGAAGGCCAACTCCAGACAAAAACTTTCTTCAAAAAAGTATGTGTAAACACAGTGATAGACAAATCCAGTTGCCACTATAAGCCTTGGTTAGAGAGTGCTCCTAAGAGTCAGTTTTTACGCCTCCGTAGAAATTGTTCTGAACTCATAGATTTTAATGAACAAGCAGAGGTTTTAAAAAACAAATTTATGGAAAAAAAATATTCAGAATCAGATCTAAATACCACAATTAATACAGTAAAACAAAAGGAACGAAATGAACTCTTGATATACAAAAACAAAGAAAATAATGAAAATATATCACTTCCAGTTATTTTTAATTTTAATAATAAAAGTAACGATGTCAAAAAAATAATAAAAAAACACTGGCACATACTAAAACACGATGAGGTACTCAATCCCATTATACCCGCTCACCCAAATATTGTTTTTAGAGGAGCACCCAATTTTAAAACAATTTTAACTACAAATTTTACTAAAAAATCTCCTCCCAAAAATTTATCCTTTTTCCCTCAGACTAAAGGTTTTTACAGATGCAAATTATGTATTGTGTGTAAAACTGTGGATCATGTTATTTCATCTAAAGTTACAAAATTCATGTCTAATCAAACCAAAAAAGTGTATGATATTTATGATTTTATATGCTGCAATACTAAAAATGTTATCTATCTGCTCGAGTGCCCATGTGGCCTCCAATATGTGGGGATGACCACAAGGTGCCTAAAGATAAGACTGAGCGAACACTGCAGAAATATTAAAAATGGATACCTAAACCATACAGTATCCAAACATTTCATTATGCACAATAAAGACCCACGCCTATTAAAATGTGTTGGTATAAAAAAATGCTCTACCTCCTGGCGTGGAGGTGATATAAAAAAGTTACTTGGAAAAACAGAGATGGAATGGGTGTATAAACTTCAGACTCTTATACCCCATGGCCTTAATGCAGATTTTGACTTACATAATTTTTTATAAATATTTATATAATTTGATGCCTGTACCTTTAAAGCTAGATTTTATTGTTATTCCTTTTATTTACATATTTTATTTACATATATCCTGGTCTTATTGTTACCTGCTAATTACCCTTTTATTTAACCTGCCCATTTTATAAGTATTGGCCCTTTTTAATATAAGGTGTATTTGTTCCTTTAATTTAAATGTACTTATGTTTTTTTCCTATATTATTCCCCTTATTTTACTAGTCCCCTGTGGGTATTTGCCTCTTAATTTTCCATTTTTCAACTACATTTCCCATAATCCATTTCGGCCTCTATTGCCGATAATCACGTGACCATTTTTTACTGTTCAAAAATAATATTTGGCATTTTCGTTTTTTATAATCTATCTCTGAATTAGCAACAAATGAATATGGGTAAATACATGTTTAAATTTTAATGTAATGGGAAACGGCCGTTGCTCGCGGCCAAATTGTACTACATTTCCCACTGAGCATTGCGGCTATGCTTCCGAAAACCGGAAGTGACGCCGGTCATGTGACCATTTTAAAACTTTTAAACCTCTAAATTCACACTTTCCTACCCTCGTTTTTGATTCATGTCAACCAGAACTATGTTGCTAGATTATAAACAGAGCTCCCATTAGGTTATTTAATGTATTTTAAACTTTTTTTTTCAATGTATGATTTTTATTGAAGAATTTTTCATATAAATAATACTAATGGGGGGGGGGGATACAGAAAGGAAAAAAGGGGGGGGGAAGGGGGGGGTAACAAATGTAGCAAAATACACACAGTAGAGCACATTGTTCTCAAATCACGAGTATACAGATATACAGATATACAGATCAGGGTAGGGAAGAGGCATACCAGCGATCACAGTCCCATTATGACACCGTAATAGCATATTTCGACAACAGTGGATCGGCATTATACATTGTACATTGTACCTCGCTCTTTTACGGCTCACTTTAAGGAAGACTTGCAAGTGGTTCACAATCAACTTGGTGAACATAAAGATTTACAAATTTACAAAATTACAAAATTACAAAATCTTTTTTACCGTGTAGGGGATTTAATCAGCAACATGCAACCTTTGTACCTCTTCCCAATTTTGCCATAGAGCATGGAATTTTGACATGTCTCCTCTCTTAGCCCATTCTTTTTCATACATGTATGTAGTGTTGACTCTGGCAATAACCTCTTGTAATGTTGGACAAGCTGTGCCTTTCCAGCGGGTTGCAATGCAAATCTTTGCTGTAGTGAGAATGTTTAGCACCGCGGCTCGTGAGGGGAGCAGTTCTAGATCTGGTATCAAATGGAGAAGGTAAAGTATTGGAGAGAGTGGTAATAATTGGCCACTTACTGATCTTATGAGGTTTTGGATTTGAGTCCAGTAATTGGTAAGCATAGTGCAATCCCAGAAAACATGTGGGAGCGTACCTTTTTGAAGGTTGCATCTCCAACAGAGGGGAGAAGCATTTGGAAAAATATTGCTGAGTCTATCTGGTGTTAAATACCATCTCATTACCACTTTGAGGTACGCTTCCCAATGAGTGACACATTTTGATGATTGTTTGGTGTACCTGACTGCTTTGTCCCAATCAGAGCTCTGGGTATCTATACTCAGATCTCTTTCCCAGCGAAGTCTGTATGATAATTTGTCATTCGTCTTAGCCAGTGATAACTGTAGATAGCAGAGGGAGAGGGATTTCAAGGATGCTAGGTTCGCCTTGCAAGTATAGCCTATGCGCCCCACTATGCTTAACGTAGAGGGGTCGATATATTCAATCTCTCTGGATTGCAATAGGTGTTTCACCCTTAAGTATAAAAACAGATCTCGTGGCGTAAGCGTGAATGTACATTGAAGATCTGGAAATGGGATCAGGCCTGTACGTGCATATAACAGATGTACATGAGTTATACCCTTTGCCACCCAATTGTGCACCGGTAGGTTTGGTGAAATAACTGAAAGGGCTTGTAGTGGCGCTACATATAGTAATTCCTTTTGAGGGCATAGTAATGAGCTCTCCAGTATCCATGATTTCAATAAAAACCTTGTGGTCGTCAGCATGGATGGTGATACTGGGAGGATTCTAGACCAAAGGTTATCGGATATAGACCGAGTGTCCCCACACATAGCCTCCAATTTCAACCATACTGGTTTGGATCTATTAGTGATGATATCTAGGCCTTGAGCTAGAATTGTTGCCCTATAGTAGTTTTTAATGTTTGGGAGGTTAAGGCCACCTTTATTGAAAGGAATCCAGAGTGACTGGGCCGCTATCCTCGGCGGCTTTCTTTTCCAAACGTGTGCGTTTATTGCAATTTGGAATCTGTTTAAAAGAGCATTTGGTAGGGCGATCGGTAATGTTCTAAAAAGGTACAATATGTTGGGCATTACCATCATTTTAATGGAATTGATCCTGCCTATCCAAGATGTATGTGCCAATTCCCAAGAATTTGTTTGTTTTAAAATCCCAGCTAGTACTGTTTCGTGATTTTCTCGAATAATTTGTGTTTGGGAACATGCAATTTTTACTCCCAAATATAAAATTGATGTTTTGCGCCATTCAAAGGGGTATTTATCTGTTAGGGTGTGGATGATCCCCTGGTCCAGGTGGACAGGAAGTATTTGTGTTTTTTTTATATTGTTCTTATAATAAGAGACATTGCCGTATTCATGCAAGGTGTCTATAAGGTGGGGGATAGATTGTTCCGGTGTTTGAAGGAACAGCATAACGTCATCAGCGAAAAGTGCAATTTTCTTTTCGCCGTCTGGCGTTTGTAGACCTGGAAGTAAAGGGTTTTTTTGTATTGTTTTTACCAATGGCTCTAAACATAAAATGAAAATAAGGGGAGATAATGGACAGCCTTGCCTGGTGCCATTTGTTATGGTGAAGTTGCGTGAAGTGAACCCTGTATTAAATACCTTAGCCGATGGCGATGAGTACAAGGCCAAAATGCTATTTATAAAGGGTCGGGAGATATTAAACGCTGATAGCGAGCTAGTCATATAGTTCCAGTTAAGGCGGTCAAATGCCTTTTCCGCATCCAACGCCATGAGGACTCCTCGTTGTTTATGTTTAAAAGCCCATTCCAATAGATCCATACAGTATCTAGTATTATCGCCAACTTGCCGTCCAGGCACAAAGCCCGCTTGTTCCTCCGATACCAGGGTAGTTAAAAGGGGTTTTAGTCTATTGGCTAACAATTTTGCATACAATTTTACATCGGCGTTCAGTAATGATATCGGCCGCAGATTGCTGCAACTTGTAGGTGCTTTGTTCGGTTTAGGTAAGGTTATGATATAGGCTTCTAGCATTTCCCCCGGAAACTTCCCGGTTAGTCTAACTTTGTTGAACAACCTTGTAAGATGAGGAGTAATTTGATCATTTAATTTGATGTAATAATAATTCGATAGCCCATCAGGGCCTGGGGCCTTGTGTTTGGGGAGTGCTCGAATTGCTTCTTTAACCTCATTTTCTGTGAATGGAGCATTTAGTTGCTCGTTGTGGAGTGTCGTAAGTTGTGGGAGATCTATTTTTGATAGATAACTGTCTATTTCTAATTGAGAGGGTATGTGTGTGTCTCCTTGTGATTTTAGGTTGTATAGACCTTCGTAATAGTAGGATAGTTCATCTACTATATCGTTGGGATTGTAGATCCTGGTGTCGGATTTGGAGATCAGGTACGGGATTTTTGTTTGGAGGTATCTAGATTTCAATTTGCTTGCTAACAATTTGCCCGCTTTGTTACCCATATGGTAATAATGTTGGTTAAGCTTCCGAGCATATGTTGTAAATGCCTGTGTGTTTAGATGTTGGAGGGCTGTGCGGGTGCTAGTAATCTGTTTGGATAGAGCTTTTGAGGGGGATGCTTTATTCAACGTCTCAAGTGATGATAGTTTTTGGGTCAGGGTGGCAAGTTCCTTGTTAAAATGGGATTTAATAGAAGAGCCCAATTGGACAAAAACCCCTCTAATAACCGCCTTATGTGCTAGCCACTGCGTTTCTATGGAGGTGTCGTCAGTGTTGTTGATCGTAAAATATTCCTCCAAAGCCGACTGTACTTTTTGTAAATGTGCAGGGCCGTCTAGTATGGATTCATTTAGTCTCCATTTGCCTCTGCCTTTAGCGGGGTATGGAACTGCAATAGTGGTAACAATTGGGGCGTGATCGGACCATGTTCGCGGTTCAATCGATTGGCTAATTAAATGCGGCAACGTGAGTTTGTCTATCAAGCACATATCAATTCGTGTATATGTGGTGTGGACATGTGAGAAATATGTGAAATCTTTAGCTGTGGGATAGAGATTTCTCCATGAATCGTATAGGTCGTGTGAGTGTATGAGTTGGGAAAAAAGCTTGCTTGTTTGCTTAGAGATTTTATTTGGCCGTTTATTGTGTATGCGTTTTACATCTAAGAGCGGATCTAATGTGCAATTAAAGTCTCCACAGATTATTACGTGGCCCTTGCGCATTCGGAGTATTTTTTTAACGGCTTTAGATAGGAAGGAGATTTGGGCTGCGTTAGGTGTATACAAGGAGGCAACAGTTATTAGTAAGCCATTTAATTCACCTACTAATATTAGCAGTCTGCCCGCTTGGTCTGCATATTGGGCATGTAAAGTGAAGCTCCAGTCGGAGTGGAAGAATATAGCAACACCTTTCGTTTTATTGTCTGCATGTGCGTGGAATCCCGTGGGGTATCTTGGGGAACGGAGCGTGGGTGGGTTGTTCTTAGAGAGATGGGTCTCTTGAAGACATACTATTGCCGCATTGGAGGCATTCATGTCTCTCAGAACTTGGCGCCTTTTATAGGGGCTATTAAGCCCTTTGACATTGAGGGAAAAAATTTTCATGACGCTGTTAGTCATTTGCATAGAGTAAATACTTGCATTGGGAGTTGCTATTCATATTTGAGTTTAAGAGTATGGATTGGAGTAGCCCTGATGATAGCTTACCAACATTCGCGTAGAAAGTGTGTCCTATAGTAGTTAAGGCTAGGTTCTGTGGAGGTGATTCATTTGGACTGATACAATGTGGTACTGGGTGTGGGAGTACAGTGAGCAGGATATGAGGGGAGGTGGTGGATGAAGGAGGGGGTAGGTATAGTGGAAAGAAACCAAAGTATGTACAAACCGCTCCCTCACGGGGGAGACACAAAAAGGTCATGTAGAGAGCACACCGAGTGCACTCAAGGGGTGACCTGAAATAGAGGGGGGGAGGGGTAAGAGCGTTCCCGTCGACCTGACAGAAAGTGGTTTGAGTGCCATTTGAATAAAGGACAACTGATAAGAGAAATAAAGTATAACAGTACAACTTACTGAACAAAATGATAAATATGAACCTTATTAGTAAGGACCAACCGCGGTCCTTGTCTTTAACCTAGTGGTAGTTGGATTCTCTCAACATATTAGTATATCGCGTGTGTGTTACATGGGATTGTGTGCCAGGTAAATACTATGGCTTTATGAAGGGTGTATGAAAGGGTAGCAGAGTGTAGTACCAGGTGAGGAGCATGCTGAGTGGAGTTGTGCACGTCTTTTATATCTGGCAATAAAGTAAGCATAATACGCCTATTGTTGGTCAAGAGCGTAAGGCTCCGTGTTGAAAGTGCTGTATGCATGCTCGAGGAGATATAATCCATAACCTATCCCTTGAGCTCCGGGTATGTAAGTAGTTACCAAGATCGAAATTATATGTGACGCCAAACATCTGCGCCAGTTAGGGCCGGGAAGAATCCCCTGTCGCCGCATGTGGTAAACATGCCGCAAGAGGGACTATACCCGGCCGCTGGGACATTCGTATAAAACATAGGAACTAACAGTCTACCACTCGCCACATAATTCCTAATAACAGTGCTTACAGTCATAACTTTAGGTCTCTGGATATGAGACTAACTTCATGGAGCTAATTAGCATGTCGCAGTATAGTCTAGCGGTGTTGACACTGACTGTCGGGAAGAATCCCCGGTTGCTGCACGTGGTTACATGCCGCAAGAGGGATTAAACCCGACCTATAGAAAGCATGTGGGAGCAACTTGTCTGTGTGCCCTATTACATGCTATGGTATGTTTGCTTATAGCATAAAAAATTAACAGTCTAACATGCATATGACCTGTTTCATTTGTTCGAGTTCATACCCATACCGCCAACACGGTCAAGACGTGGATTAGATGCGAGAGTCTATTTTTTCTTATTTTGCGTGCCGGCCATCTGCCAATCCGCCGATACTTTCTTGGGAGAAGTCGCGGCGGTGATTTCATGATGGTCGGTTTCATTGTGCCAAAGTCCCCATTCTTTCAGTAGTTTCATACCATCTTCGGGTTCAGCAATCACTCGAGTCTTGCCTTGGCGCCATACAAGTAGCTTGGTCGGATATCCCCATTTATAGGCCACATTATTGTTGCGCAGAGTCTTGGTGATGGTGATAAATTCTTTTCTTCGTGCCATAGTGGTTGCTGAGAGATCCGCGAATAAAGCTATTTTAGCATGCGGTTCTGGAAGTGTAGGGGATTTTCTTGCAGCAGACAGCAGTGCCTCTTTGTGGACGTAGTAGTGAAACTTGACAATCGTGTCTCTAGGGTTGTCGCTGGTTAGTCGGGCCGGCCTGGGGAGTCTATGCATTCTGTCATATGCCCATGCAGAGTCAGGCACATCAGGGACTAGCGCTTTGCAGATGGACAGAATGTAAGCTGGGAGGGCGTCGTTAGAGACATCTTCAGGGATCCCCCTGAAGCGGATATTCTGTCGTCTTGATCTGTCCTCTAAATCCGCCAGCTTTAGTTTCAGGATGGTATTTTCTTCTGCTAAGCTTTGAAGTTTGTCTACTACTTCATTGTGAGCAGAGCACAGTTCCGCCGACTTCTTTTCAAGATGATTGGTCCTTTCGCCAATACTTGCTATTTCTCTCCTTAAGTCCCCGTCAATGCGTTGGAAATCCGCTTTTATCGTGGCTCTTAGGTTTTGTAGCATTCTATGGAGGCTTTTTTCCGTTACAACGGAGTCGGAGTATTTAGAGGATACCGATTCTGGATCCGATAGGCCGTCGGAAAAGTTTTCTGCCTCTTCGTCGCCATCTTGGATCGTTTTCCGGCGGTCTTTTTTCCTCGATTTCATCGAGTCTTGTAGCTTCATTTGCTTGGACGGTGACATAGTTCAGCTCCTCGTTGGTCAGGGAATGTAAAAATCGATGTTTCTCTGAGTTTGAGATAAAATATTGCTTTTATTGTAGCTAGTCAGGTCGAGCAGCCGACGGAGCTCTTAGCCCATGCGACCAGCCGCACCGGAAGCCAGACACGCCCCCTAATGTATTTTAAACTTTAACGCTCACGGCCAAATTGAACTACATTTCCCATTGAGCATTGCGGCTACACTTCCGAAATGCGGAAGTGATGCCGGTCATGTGACCATTTTGAAATGTTTAAATCTATACTTTTTTACCCTCGTTTTTGATTTATATTAATTAGAATCATGTTGTTATATTATAAACTAAGCTTTTATTAAGTTATTAACGTATTTTAAGTTTTAAACGTGCTTTTAATTCTGATTGGATGGACCAAGTTTTGGCGCCAAAATTCAAATAATTAAGTTCCTATATAATATCTACCTGCCAGGAGAAACATGTTTTCCATTTGAAAAAGTCCTTGAGTGACGAAACGCGTTATGGATATTTAAAATATTGTGTTTTATATATTAAAGTATTATTTGGTCATTTGTTTGTGCCAATTATCTTTTTTATAGACACATAACTTCTATTTTACCCTGGCTTTTTATTGTTATTTTTATAATTTTTTACTGGTTTTATAAAAAACCTGGAATACTCCTGGAAGTTTCCTGTACTCAAAGAAATCCTTAGGTGGGGATCAATCCACCCAAGCTGTCATCAAAGAGCAGTGTGTCTGCTCTTATTTTGTAAGTACATTTTTTATTATTCTTATTCATATTGACATACAGTGAGCACTATTGGCTGTTTCTTCTTTTTATCCCGAGAATTGAAAACCACTCACGGAGAGGAACCTGCCTTATATCCCATAAGCGGGGATCAAACCGCTGTACGCACTTCACTCCAGAGCTGGACATTAGCTCTGGTAAATGTGAGTTTTATACTATTACTTTTCACACCTATACCTGAATTTTACGTACTACACCATTGGTTGTTCCTTGTTCCTTTTTATCTTTCATACCAAGTGATACCACTATACAAGTAGAAGACCTCAACATCCAAGGACACTTGTAAGGACACAATAGCTGGACTAATTCTCTCCTTTTTTGTTTAACCATTGGATTTTATATTTGTGCACAGCCTTTTTTACTGTATTTAATAAACAAGACTGGGAGCAGGAGTGCGGGACCCAGTGTGAATAATATATATATATATATATATATATATTTATATGCAGCAAAGAGATAGCCAGCACTCACAGAATTTTCAAAGTTAAATCTTAAGAATCATTAAAAAGATGGATCGACGTTTCAGTCCCAGTCAGGGACTTTCATCAGGATTTATGTACACATGCTGTAGTTGCTGGGTAGCGAAAATACAAAGTTTTTATAAACTGGGAATCTAACATCGAGGATTAATAATGATACACTTGTATACGTAAAAACAGAACGGGCTAGTGTGAGGGAGAGTGTGAGAGTGGATGAAATAAAAAAACAAATGTAATTAAAAACATACAATTATATATGTAAAAGGCCATAGGCCTGCATGTTTGGGAGGAGTTTTCCCTATAAAAACTCTACCCCCCTGCTTACCAATGCTGGTTTCTGTTAGAGTGACTGTTGCCACGACAACCAGCACATCCGTTTTTATCGGCATTCCATTTGCTCCAGCAGCAGCCACGGACTCAACTTCAGCCTCTGGCCCAGCTTGCAGCTCTCCAAACCAGGCTCACAGCTTCATTTGGGGCTCCATCTTCCCACAGGGCCTCCTACCCAGTTCCCAATCTCTGTAACCGGCTTCCTGCCGTGTGACGCGGCACGCCCTCGTATGTACACGTGGGAACCCGTTCACTGCATTCCCACATTCGGTCCTAACAAACGCTTTATTATGCCGTTCGTCTAACTCTGTTCGTTTACATGACATGAAGTTAATCCATTTAGTTAAAATTGTAATTCGTTTAATCCTTTTGTTTATATCATTTTGTTTCAATCAATTTGCATGAATCCATTTCATTTATATCATTTTGTTTCAATCAATTCGTATTAATCCAATTAATTTATATAATTTTGTCTAAATCAATTCGTATGAATCAAGTTTGTTTATATAATTTTGTTAAAGCATTAATCTAAAACCTTTCGTTAAATTCCATTCATGTAATCCTTTCATTAAAAAAAAAAAATCCTTTCATTTAAATCCATTTCGTTTAATACTGTTCATAAAAATATGTTGTTTAAATCACAGTGTAACTATTCCTCTGTCTCTTACACTCAGTGCATTTGGTCATTTAGTGCGCACGGTTGCTCTATATCATTCGTATGTTGGCTATATCATATGCCCATTAAACCCTAGAGTACTTAAAGACTGCCACTTTTATTTGTTTTCTACTATTTGTTGGAATTTTGCAGGAAGTCACAATTTATGTGGGGGATTTCATTTATTTGTACAATTTAACTGTTCAGTCTAAGCAGTCGCTAGATATTACTTAAAATATCACAGACACTTTAGTTTGTTAGTGCACATAGATGTAGGTTAATTCCCTGGATCCTACGAGCCAGGCACATGACTTTCCTCACTATCCCCTGCTACACGGTTACTTAACTTGTGCACCAGCTAAAGTTACTTACATAATAATCTCCACCCGCACGGTAATTATGTGGCTCACAATGGTCTGGATTTTACCTCACCAGGGTACTATTTCAAAGAAGTCTGTCACTATATCTAACGTCTGTTAGATAGCGTAAGCACAATTACATACTAGTCTGTATATACGGACTTCCTTTGCATCGTTCTCATATTGTCCTTATATCATACGTGTATCTTAGGTGCTTATTTCTAGAATTAGCAAGTTTCCTGGTAAACTTGGGACAGCGTTTTTCTTTAGGCCAATTTTGCTTCAGGTATTTTCATGTCCTTACGCTCATTTTCTTGTGCTCAGATTCTATCATAACCGGTACATCAAGGCCTCGTACTGCCTTTTACGTTTACACGTTAATACTCAGTTAAGGGGCTTGTCTTATTACATCCCACTTTCAGGAACTTCTATACGATTTCTTACAAATCTCCGGTTGTGCTATCTGTTTCCAGCTTGGGCTAGCAATACCGTTCACATATTTAGACACACACCTATAAAAAATATATATATATATTTATCTTATTTTCGTTACGTTTTATAGTTATACATTATTACGTATTACACATATCCCCAATTTTTCATTCAGGTGCACATAAGAGACTCCTATCCCATAAGAGGTCTCTCTTAGGCTCAGTTAAGAGTATGTTTATATATATATATATTTGTGCTCTTAATTTCTAATACGTAATGGAATGAAGAAGGAGATGCAACATACGAGTAGGCCTGTAATAAAAAGAGGGCAAAAGGAGTATTCAAAGTAAAACACTTTATTGCAAGTTATACAGCAAGATTTCTGAAGGCTTATCGGAGCTCCCTCTCTGGTCGAGGTATATAAGTATAATAAATTGAAGATTATGTTAGCTTTAGTGTACCGATAATCTTAATTTTAATAATGACAGGAGGCGAGTATTTTGCATAATCTTTCTTTACCAACTCCATAGCAGCAAAGAAAAGAGTGACAAAACTGAGAACCAATCACAATGCAGTATAGAGTTTAAGAGGCGTGACATATGACATAATTTCCTCTTAAAGAATGCGATATCACAATATCACAATGCAGGATAATGATAGAACAACTAGTAAAATTCCATAGTAAGATAATGGTAGAAACAACATGAATAACTTGAACGTGAAATAGGTAGGCTCCAAGCGAAGACTTGATTTCAAGTGATGATCTTCCATGACGTGAAGATGATGAAACCTTGAATGGAGTCTTTAGTCCCTTGAGATTTCTGGGTAAACTGAAAGGAGAATATAAAAGGTATTAGATTCCAAAAGTGGTTGTGTAAAACAATGAATGTCTATCCCTTACGATTAAATTAAAAACAACCAATATAATGAGAACAAATATAGTCCACCCGTAACGGTGGTAACTAAAACATCCCACCCATTTTGAGTATATGCATTAAGTGTTTGAGTGACCATAAGTAGGCATTAATGCAATAATAGAAGAAACTAAGTGTTGTAAATATGTATGAAAACAGAGGGAGGGAAGAACGAAAGAGAGTAGGGAGGGAAAATACACTAAAGCTAACATAATCTTCAATTTTATCACATGACAGGAGGCTTCGTATTTTGCAATTTTAACACTGGGAAAGCAGAGAAGAGGCAGGATTATCAAGAGGACGGAAGTAGATCACCCTAAAGGTGGATTCTCTGGACCAGTCTGCCGCTCGTAAGATGTCTAAAAGTGAAGCACCTGCCGCATAAGCGGAAGAGGCCGCGGCCCCGCGAACGGAATGTGCCCCAAAAGATTGGTCAATACCGGCAAGGGATAGTAGCTATCTAACCCATCTGGCCAGCGTAGTAGCCGAAACTGGACTGTAAGTGCGGACATAAGAGATGAGAAGCTGACGTGTGGAAGATTGTCACAACGTCGTGGTGGCTTCCACGTATTGACGGAGAGTAGAGAAAACGCAGAGCTGAGGGTCTGAAGGATAAAATGGGTAGAAGATCGAGGGAGAGTTGGACTTAATGCATCGTGAGACCTGAAAGGTTACAGCCGCCGGGTAAAAAGTAAATGCGTTGGCGCTGAAGACGCGCACGTCGGATACCCTTCGAAAGGAAACCAGACAGAGCAAGAAGGTGAATTTCACGGTAAGTTGGCGGAGTGACAAATCTTCATTAGGAGGCCAATCCCATAAGAACTGTAAGACAACGCCAACGTCCCAAAGTCTTGAGTATTTGGGTTCCGGGGGGCGCCGAAGGCGCATGCCACGGAGGAGTCTGCAGATGAGCGGATCCTGACCAACAGGTGTCCCTTGGGCCGGAATATGGGCCGCTGAGATGGCTGAACGTACTACGTTGATAGACCGATGACTTTCCGGCTGTGAACAGAGAGGCTAGGAAATTCATAATGGAAGGAATAGGTGCAGTAAAGGGATTGAGGTCCTGTCCCACACACCAACTTGTCCAGGAGTGCCAAGCTGATAAGTAGCACCTCCTCGTTCCTGGTGCCCATGAGTCCCATAGGAGTTCCTTAGTTTCCTGTGATAAGTCCTCGGTTCGCCTGGAACCCCGGAAAGAGTCCTAATAGAGTCTCGAATAGAACCAATGGTTCTAAGCTCTCCCTGGTGCAGAAATATGATTGTCAGTGAAAAACATGGAACATTTCATATGGTGTCTCACCATTTGTATCATCAGGTATGTTGTGAATGCTCATCTGTATCATAGGAATAAATAGATACCACTGTGTGGGGCAAGCAACTAGTAACTTGGTCAATATAGTTAATTTCCCTCAGCATTTTCCCAGACCACAACCCCACTACTTTGGGGGTGGCTGGCGCACTGAAATCCCAAAGTAACCCAAATGTGAATGTTTACATGGTGTGTTCAATAAAACCATGGCAACATTTCATTCTTTGTGTGTTATTAGTTTAAGCAGACTGTGATTGTCTATTGTTGTGACTTAGATGATGATCAGATCACATTTTATGACCAATTTGTGCAGAAATCCATATCATTACAAAGGGTTCACATACTTTTTCTTGCAACTGTAGAATGGGAGTGACAGGTGAGGCCCTCCCTATGCAACAATGCAAGGCGAATAACTATGCGTTGGGCCGATGGCGTCATCCTCCGAGTATGAGGGGTACCTCCGAGTATGAGGATGGGTGTTGGCCTCGCGGGACTACTAGACTATGGCATAGAGGCCAGAAACCTACCATAGTGGGCATTTAGATCCCTAACAACCAGCACTTATCTGCTGATCGTGGACCCAGCTAGATTGTGTACACATTTAAAATGGAGTCTGAGAATGTATGTCTCTGTGCGGCCGGTTCATGAAACCAATCAGACTGGAGTCTGAGGACATATGCCTCTGTGTATCCATTTATAATGGTGACTGAGAATGTATGCCCGTGCGTGGCCCAAATCCTGGACCCATGTAGAACCGTGACCGGGAATGTATAATTCAGAGTGGGCCAGATCGAGGACCTAAATAAGAGAAAGTGACCTACCCCACTGGTGGACATGAGGCAAGACAGGCAAACGCTGCCAGGAAGTATGAGCTCCTTGGCATGAAAAAGGTTAGACAAGCGTGTCACCCAGATAAGTAAAAACCCTGGTATGAACCATAGAGTAGGGAAACAGGAGAGTATAGGAACATGGCAAAAAGAAGTACAAAATGTGCCCAACCCGGAAAAGACAAGAGGTGCAGAACCATCCAGCGATCCAGGTCAAGGGACAGAGACCCAGTAACAAGAGCATACCAGCGAGCACGTTAGAGGCGCAAGAGAGCGAAACTCAATGCTGAAAACACCAAATAAGTGAAAAGGAGAGGCATACACCAGACGAGCGAGCAGGGGCGCAGACACTAAAACCAAATGCAGAATCATAACAGGCAATCACACCCTACGGAGAGTCACCAGAAATAGCAAAATACATGCAGGCGAGTCACACATACCCATAATACAGTGACAACCAGCTATCAGTACAGTAAGTGACATACCGTAATAATGTAACATGTGCAAGAACTAAGCACCCATAATACAACCGGATTGTGAAATGGGAAAACATAATGCTCCCGGAACATACAACAAGCAAAATCAAACAGACTTTTTTATTTTAACTTTTTTTTACATGTCAGTGATTTACATGAAAGGTTGCGCCCTTCAAATATTCTTATTTTTTCTCTCTTCTTCTTCATACACACTTCCTGTATCAAAACAGAAGAAAAATCATTGGGGAATAACAATTACACACCATATGGGAATACATCACATACACAGAACTAAAGTGTATACCATTCCCAGGCTGCATGACTTAATAAACGCCCCAGAGGTCCAACCAATAAACAGACTAATGATGGCAAACCTACCAGCAGGCAGAGCACCGAGAGTGCTAAATCCCATACCAGCTGAGTTCCACGCTAGTGGCAGACACCATACCAGCAGGCAGAGCACCAGGAGAGAGGTAGACATCCCAGCAAGGGTGTCAGAGGTCAACCAAGGCAGGTAGTGGACCCAGGGAGCCGCGGGCAACAGCAGCTGGCGTGCCCTGCTCGGCCCCGGCTCGGAGGGTACTTACCGCCGGTGTGTGGGGAGTCACAGCTGCAGGCGAGAGGCGCAGCCAAGTGCAGGGGGACCAGGTGAGCCGGAAGGGACACGGCCCCTGTACCAGATGGAATGCCGAAAAGCACCCAGCAGGCAAACACACTAAATAGAGAGCAGACCTCGTGGAACAGACAGGCACTCGGCAGCGGCAGGACCTCCATGAGGCGATGGTACAGGGAAACCATATGGGAGGTGAAGGTTAGTGGTCGGCAAACGTGAAGAAAAGTGGACCGCGAGCCAGGAGACTGGACCACGAGGATACAGGTAAGTGGGTGAAAAGAACAGAAACTGAATATAAACATTTATAAAACATCATAATACACATGCGCTGAGCCCAATAAAACGAGGTGTTGGAAGACGGAATCAAAACGGGAACAGAGGCCTCTAGAATGCCACAGTGGATGTACAGGCTAAAGGCTGTACATAATACATTGGAAAAGACAGGAGATATAAGGCATACATTAAAATGATCTACACCTGGAATGCTTAGGAGGATGATAACTACTTATGCATACACAGCTGGCATAGAAGATTAGAGTTGAAAGCAACAGGAAATGCTAGAATAAAGCTAGAATCTCTCAGTAATATTATCATCAGATATAAAAGTACATTGTTTAAACTGAACATGACTGAATTATGTTTCTAATGCATGTAGACCGTACAAAGAAAGTCTGGGTGGTGTTAGAAAGCGAGGGAATGCAAAAGCAGCAGACAAGAGAACTGTAGGTTTAGCTAGCTGTTTTGGATTATACCCCAATGAAAATTACATAATTAACTGCATGCAAGCTGTCCATTGGGGCATGTCTACCAAACAATGTTGGCCCAATGAGTACCTGAATACCCAGAGCGCAGACAAACATCAAAATGTATGGTGACTAACTGAAATGCATATGATACAGTTTTATGAATTTGAAGTCATTTAGTAAGAAGATTTAAGACATTTAGAAGATATTCCCCTGTACAGAAATTAAGGATTTGTACATGTATGTGTACAGAGAATGTATTTACAAGTTTATATTTTATTTCCTTTACCACATGTACAGGTCCAGGTTTGGGCCTGACATAAATTTAAACAGTCAGTTGCAACACCCAGCCACATAATTACTAGACAATTAAAAGCTCAAAAAATGAATGAGTACCCAGGACAGACAAGGAAAACTTAACATGTAGAGAGAGAAACATTAAATTGCAGGGTGACTAACTAAAATGCATATAATAAAAGTCGATATGGCCTAGGGTGGCAGTGGCGTCTCCAGGATTCAAACTTAGGGGGGGCACATTAGGGGCCAGGGACAAAATAAGGGGGGCACATACATACACACACAGAGGGCTCGACAAATTCAAGGCGCCAGGTCGCCATGACGACTAGACATTTCACCCTGGCACCTGGCATTTGTCAGCCCTTTGCTAAGCCGCGCAGGAAACATTAGAGCCGGCCGCCGCAGGGAGCGTGGAGATGGTGCGTGAGGGAGCAGTAACCTTCCTGAAGTTCCTCTCTGCTCCCTTGTGCGCTGTTTAGTAACATGACGTCACTCCGCCCCCAGCATCACTTCAGAGAGCGCACAGAGGAGCAGAGAGAAACTGCAGGAAGACTGGGAGTAGACACACTGGACGCCAGGGAAAGATCCACTCAGCTCTCCCAAAGGCTGGGTGGATTTAAATTGAAACAAAAATATTAAATTGTGATTGTGTGAGAAAATATGTGTGTGTGTGTGTGTGCTGGAAGGGCCTGTAAAGTGTGTGCATGTGCATTTAAGGGCTGCATTGTGAGTATATGTGTATTGGGGTTGCACTGTGTGCTTATTAAGGAGTTGTAGTTGTTGATATATATATATATATATATATATATATATATATATATTTAAAGGACCACTATAGTGCCAGGAAAACAAACTTATTTTCCTGGCACTATAGGGTCTTTAGGTCCCCCCCACCCTCAGGGTCCCACTCCCGCTGGGCTGATGGGGTTAGAAACACTTACCTTTCTCCAGCGCCGGGCTCCCTCCTTCTGCACATGTCAGCCTCAAATGTGCATGCGGGGCAAGACCCGCGCGCACATTCAAACCGCCCATAGGAAAGCATTTCTCAATGCTTTCCTATGGACGTCAGCGTCTTCTCACTGTGGTTTTCACAGTGAGAAGCACGGAAGTGCCTCTAGCAACTGCCTGTAAGACAGCCACTAGAGGCTGGATTAACCCTAGTGTAAACATAGCAGTTTCTCTGAAACTGCTATGTTTACAGCTGCGGGATTAACACTAGAGTGACCTGGCACCCAGACCACTTCATTGAGATGAAGTGGTGAAGTTGTCTGGGTGCCTATAATTTATATATATATATATATATATATATATATATATATATATATTTGTGTTAAGGGCTCATGATAGTACAGAAGATACAAACACTGATAAGTGTAGGATGGTATTAAAAGAGCAAGTCGGTTGTGGTGTGCCGGAACCGACGATGAGGTAGGCCTGTAAATAAAGAGGGCCCACCAAGAAGAAATGTAAAGAGAAAAGGAGTTAATAATGAGGAGTGGGTGGGAGGGTGATGCAGCGCTGACCTCGAACGATATGGAGCCAGGTAAGGGGTGTCCCTTAAGTAGGGAAGAGGTGTGTCATACGCCCCTCCCACAATTACAGGCCAAAAGGCCTTAATACTTGTGTTAAGGGCTCATGATAGTACAGAAGATACAAACACTGATAAGTGTAGGATGGTATTAAAAGAGCAAGTCGGTTGTGGTGTGCCGGAACCGACGATGAGGTAGGCCTGTAAATAAAGAGGGCAAAAGTAGAAAATCAAATTTATTACATACCAGCAATATACATACTTTAACCAGACATGTCTTGAAAGGCCTTTCTTACTTCTTGTACCGGGTTAGGTATGTATCTAGAGTAAGCCGATGATTTCCAGCGCCCTAGTGACTTGATAACATGAACTGGAATGTTTGCACTGGATGCTGTGGAGGCCGCTCCTATGCGGAAGGAGTGGCCCGAATAGTTAGCTGATTTGAGGCCCAGCTGTGTAAGTAAAGACCTGACGTGTGTCATAAAGGTGGTGGTAGTGAGTACCGAACCTTGTAGACTGAAAGTGGTTGAGATGGTGGTTCGTTGTTATGCTGGGTATATGAGTCCAGTAGTTTGACGGGGCTCCACCTGTTGTGAGTAGGATAGTACTTAGCCTCTACTGAAAGTGCATGTTGACTGGTTTTGGAGTGAGGCAGAGTCAAGATATAATAGTCCATGTGTTTTGTTAAGTGTGAATGAAGTAGGATGTGAGTGGACTGTGTTGTGCTGATGGCGGTAAATTCTCTTGGTCTCAAGAAACCATAAACAAGGCTACGTATATGGCGGTTTTAACGATGAGGTTTGTGTTGTTGGCAAAGGGTTTAAATCTAGTGAATTGTATAAGTCTTTAAAAATATGGAAGTCTATGGGTAGCCTCTGGGCCGTACGTGGGGGTTCGGATCTCTGAATACCCCTAAGGATGTTCTTAATTGGTAGGAGGACACTTGATTTGTCTGGTTGTAAAGTTAGCATGTGATGTTGGATGCCTGTCAGATATGGTTTGATTGTGTTGTATGATAGTTTGAGTTTGAGGTGGCAAAAAGAAGCAAAGCCCAACCAGGATGTCACGATGAAAGGTTGTAAGATGTTGTGTTCAGAAAGGAATCTTTAAATCAAATGAAAGCTCTATCGTAAGTTTCCCGGGTATTAGTAGACAGTGCTAATTGGGACAATGTTCTGCTATGTTGCATAATAGCATCTAGTCCATTACTAGATGGTGGAATAGTGGGGTGTTCGTGGCTGTGAGTGCGGCTGACGGGAGTATTTAACGAAAAGCCTGGAAATTAAAGCGAGACAAATTGTCAGCAGCAGTGTTACATACACCTGGAACATGAATACAAAACAAGAGAAAATTATGACATGCAGCCAGCCAAGTGAGTTTCCTCAAGAATCTCATAATAGTCATTTGGATCGGCCTTGTTTATAATGTGACAAGTTACTTGGTTGTCTGAGTAGCAACGTACAGACGAACCTGCCCATAAAAGCACCCATGCCACGGCAACCGTCACGATATATCTCAAACAGAGCTGAGGTAGTGGAAAAAACCTCCAGGTCCTGAACTTCTGAAGGCCAGCTGCCCCAAAGCCATTCGTTCCTGAAAAATTGCTGCAAAACCTGTGGAAGACGCCGCGTCTGACAAAATGGTAGGTGAGGAGTCAGACAATTTTGGAAGGAACATGCCTTTACCATTCAAGGTGGTTAAAAATGTTCTCCACATAATTACGCCTGCCGTGGCTTGGGTATCCAGGGGTGACCTGTGTCCATCATGTCTAAAAGTGGGAAACATGTAAAGGAGTTGTGAGATGAAAGCCCGGCCTTGAGGTATGATGCGAATGGCAAAATTCAGTGACCCAAGCAGAGACTGTAATTCTTGCGGTTGCAAGTACCGAGTTGTATGTAGAGATTATGTTGATCAGAATGTTTTCTACCTTGGGCGTGGCAGGCTAGCTTGCATGGTGGCTGAGTCTAGTATGATACCCAGGAATGTGATGAAGGTATCTGGTCCTTCAGTCTTTGTGGAGGAGACTGGGACACCCACCTGTTCGAATAGACTGATGGTTTCTTTTAGGCTACTGGGAGGGGAAATATTCTCCTCGACCAGTAAGAAATCATCCAGATAATGTATAACTGTAGGGCATCTGGCTATATTTAATAAAACCAGCATAGGGTTTCGGCGAATACGTTGAAAATGGCCGGACTACTTTGGAACCTAAATGCTAAACGTGAGCAAAATAGTAGTTCCCTGCCCACTTGATCCCATGCAGGTGACACAGTGTAGGGTGGATAGGCAGTAACTTGAAAGCATTGTGATATCAGTCTTACTGAGCCATGCTCCGGCCCCTGCCTGCATGATAGCCGTAATGGCGTGATCTATGGTGGAATATTGCAGTGAAAATTCCTCAGAGGGTATGAGGGAGTTCAGACTAGGAGTGGCAGAGGTGTGAGGTGTTGATAGATCAATGATAAGTCTCTGTTTGTGAGAAGATTTCCCCGTGACAATACCGATGGGGTTTGTCCGCCATGTGGTGAACGGAGGGGACTGGAAGGGCCCCCATAGGAAGTCCTCTGCCACTTCCTGGCTATGAGTGTCTCCACCGCTGTAGGGTTTGTTGTGCGGATTGTAAATTAGGACATTCCAGGATTCCGGAAGGCATGTGTATGAGGCCTGTGTGAATCCTTCTGATGGACCCGAGATAATGAATTCAACCAAATGTCTAGATGGATGATGTGGCAGTAATGTCGTAAGTACAGAAATGTTTATTGATGTTAAGTATAGTTTTGGGATACATTTTATTTGGACACAGATTTAGCATGTGCCCTGAAACAGATGGCTGGAGAAAGTGATTGCAACTCAACCAGTGCTGGAGGGGTCGCAGCGGCCGACCAAGCCATGGTAAGGGGTGTAGTGACCGATTCCCCAGGGGTGATACTGGCAGGCTAACTAGGCCTGAAAGGCGAAAAATTAATCTTGTTTTGTGACAGGTGAGGCCCTGCTAGTTGCCAAGTGGCTATGAGAGGCTCTGTCTATGAGTTGGCACGAGGGGTTATTGAGGCCACCCGTCATAGTGGCAGGAATCGTAGGCCTCTCGGTGATAGTAAAAGAAAACAGGGGGAGGGAGTGACAGGTGAGGCCCTCTCTATAATATTGCAAGGTGGCCCGATGGCGTTTGCCTCGGAAACGTTGAGGCGGGGTGTTGGCCTCGCGGACCACTAAACGATAGGCAGAAATGCCAAGAAGGGAGGTACCTATTTGGGCCTATACCCCTAACTTGCCAGTACTCTATGGCCTAGAAGAATGAAACGTATGTGAACTACAACGTGAGCAGGCTTACGTACCTGGTAGTATGTATGAAGTTTTGAGATTCGACAGGTATGAAAACCTGGATAAACCTAAAAAGGGATAGAGTGAGAATGGATCCTGTGAGACCTGTGTAATCTGTATAGGCTGGGATTAGGGCTTTTAGCAGTATGTGTGGGAGGTGTAAAATCTATGAGTATGATAGTGACATGACTGCCCATGCTTGGTGACAAGCGTTACGCTGAGTCCGATACCTGGCAGCAGGGGATTGGCCGTGTAATGTGTATATATGGAAGGTGATCAGATGATATGCATGTCACTAAACTGATCTGGGAATGCAAGGGACTTTTAAATGTGAAGTGAGAATATGCAGAATCATAAATGTTGCTGTAAAGTGACGTATGAATGTATGAACCAGAACGTGTGATTCAAAAACTGAAAGTCTTGTGAGACGTATATGCCGTGTTCTTAAATACTCGTGTTACGTCGTCTGAGTGTGTCAAGAAAAGGCCTGAGTTTGTAAATGCCATGTGAAATTATGTGAAATGACAATCTATGCAGAAAATGTTGTAACGTGACGTATGAGTGGTTGAACCAATGCGTGTGATTCAACCCGAAACCCTCTGTGGAAGGTAGGACCGTGTTCTTATATACTCGTGGTATATCGTATGAGTATGATAAGAAATGGCCTGAATAGTTAGTGCCATGTAATCGTAATGTACATGGTTGTAATAACATCATATCTCCATTATACTCTTTGAAAATAGGACCGTGTCCTTGAACTCGTGGTATGTCGTACGAGCATGTCAGAAAAAGGAGCCGTAATGTAGGCTAACCATAACAGTAATATACATGTAATATCTGCATTGTAAAATAAAATAACTATTATTATTAAAACCATATATATATATAATAAGCAAACTGAAACAAAATAGACAACCTAAGATCGTGTAAAATAAGTATTTGAAAGTTTAACCAATTACTGTGCAGGAAACGTATGATTGGTTGGATCAGTACGTGTGATTCAACCCGAGTATGCATGAAAAGGAATTAAATCCTTGTGTCATGGTTAACAACAAAGAAATGAGGCCTGTAACGTAGGCTGATTTAATTGTAATGAAATGGATAATTATATAAAAAAAAACTCCAGTAAGCGTGGGAGTCCAATGTCTATACAGAAATGTTAGCTGGTTTCATACCCTGATGTAATAAGTGATACCATAAAAATAGCATGAAAATGGTCTGTCTATTTAATCAAGCAACTTTTTAACCAAATGTAAATACATGAAATGATGAAATGTAACTCACGAAAAAGATCTATGTGAATACATAGCAGAATAACCGAATCTTAGTATGAAGGGAAACAGAAGTTAGCATGAATAGCTTAACCGTATGCATTTTAATGCGAACAGCAATCGTGCATAGAATATACTATGAATAAGTGACGACCAGAAAACACAAACCGAAATGACAATCGTTTAAATGAAGCAAGGTTGGTTTTTACATGAAATGCAATAATGTCTGAGAAGCCTGTAGTCAGGGCCGGCCTTAGGGGTGTGCGAGCTGTGCGGCCGCACAGGGCGCCATGGTGCAGGGGGCGCCCTGCGGCCGCATAGCTCACACGGCATGTCTGTTAGCCGCAATGCTAACAAGGCATTTGCCTTGCCGGGCTGCTGGGCGGTCGGGCGGCGCTGGCGGGCGGCTGGCGAGGGAGCACATCCTCTGAGCTGTTTGCTCAGGTTCCCTCGCGCGCCGCAGAGTGAGGCTGGGAGCCGGAATATGACGTCATATTCCGGCTCCCAGCCTCACTCTGGCGCGAGGGAGCTGAGCAAACAGCTCAGAGGAAGTGCTCCCTCGCCAGCCGCCCGCCCAGCCCAGCAGAGCAGCCACTGGACCACCAGGGAGGAAGAGACCCCCCCCCCAGCATTCCCAAAGGTAAGGAGGGGGTCTAAATAAATGTAAAAACATTTGTTAATGTGGGTGGGTGAGTGTGTGTGTCTGTTAGTGTGTGTGTGTGTGTGTATGTTAGTGTGTGTATGTGTATGTTAGTGTGTGTCTGTGTATGTTAGTGTGTGTCTGTGTATGTTAGTGTGTGTCTGTGTATGTTAGTGTGTGTGTGTATGTTAGTGTGTGTCTGTTAGTGTGTGTGTCTGTTAGTGTGTGTCTGTGAGTGTGTCTGTTAGTGAGTGTGTGTGTCTGACTGTGTGTGTGTGTCTGTTTGCCTATGTTTGTGTGTGTGTGTGTGTGACTGTCTGCGCATGTGTGTGTGTGACTGTCTGCGCATGTGTGTGTGTGACTGTCTGCGCGTGTGTGTGACTGTCTGCGCGTGTGTGTGTGACTGTCTGCGCGTGTGTGTGTGACTGTCTGCCAGTGTGTGTGTGTGTGTGTGTGACTGTCTGCCAGTGTGTGTGTGTGTGTGGCTGTCTGACAGTGTGTGTTTGACTGTTTGTCTGTGTGTGTGTGTGGCTGTTTGCCTCTGTGTGTTTGGCTGTCTGCCTGTGTGTTTGTGTGTGGCTGTGTGTGTGGCTGTCTGCCTGTGTGTGTGTGTGGCTGTCTGCATGTGTGTGTGTGTGTGTTTGTGTGTGACTGCCTATGTGTGACTGTCTGGGCAGACTAGATGGGCCGAATGGTTCTTATCTGCCGTCACATTCTATGTCTGTGTGTGTGTTTGTGTGTGGCTGTCTGCCTGCCTGTGTGTGTGTGTGTGTGTGTGTGTATGGCTGTCTGCCTGCGTGTGTGTGTGTGTGTGACAGGGTGTGTGGGAAGGGGTAAGGAGTGGGGGAGGGGGGGGGCACTGTGAAGATTTTTTGCACAGGGCGCCCAACTGCCTAAGGCCGGCCCTGCCTGTAGTACACTGAATGACCGGTAGGGGTCAGTGTGTAGGCGAAAATGCAGTGGTTCGATGGTTTGTACATGAAATGCAATAATGTCTGAGAAGCCTGTAGTACACCAAATGACCGGTAGGGGTCAGTGTGTAGGTGAAAATGCAGTGGTTCGTTGGTTTGTACATGAAATGCAATAATGTCTGAGAAGCCTGTAGTACACCGAATGACCGGTAGGGGTCAGTGTGTAGGCGAAAATGCAGTGGTTCGTTGGTTTGTACATGAAATGCGATAATGTCTAAGAAGCCTGTAGTACACCCAAAGACCGGTAGGGGGTTTAAACGAATGATATGCATGAACATGCAATGGTTTTAGAACAGACTTAGACAAAATGCAGCCGTAAAGTGAGGACCTGACCCGTGCATGGTGCCGTGGGACTGATGCCTGGCATAACGGGTAGGTTGACTTACAGTTTGTGAGTCACTTGGACACCATCCACGGCGATGGATTGAAGAAAGAAGGTGGTAGGCCGGAAAAGCCTGTGGCTGGATTCCTGACACAGCTCTGCTTAAAAAACCTCATGGAGTAATCAGGTAAAATGGCGTCTGGATGACCCGGAAGTGGAAATGATGCAGCGCTGACCTCGAACGATATGGAGCCAGGTAAGGGGTGTCCCTTAAGTAGGGAAGAGGTGTGTCATACGCCCCTCCCACAATTACAGGCCAAAATGATCTTAATACATATAATATGGTGTGTAATGGGGTAAAGCATGTATATATGTATGCATGTGTTTGTGGGGATAAAGGTATGTGGGTGAAGAGATGATGTGTGAGGTGTGCACTGTGTGTGTATGTAAAGGTGTACTCTGTGTTGGTGGGAGTGTACTGTATGTGGGGGGGGGGGAGGGGTTCACTGCCTGTGAGGGTGTACTGTGTTCAGGGGGTGTAGAGAGTGGGACAGTGAAAAGCTTTACAATTTTTACTTTAATAATTGTTTACAAAAAAAAAGAATACTGTATTCCCCTTTCCCTCATCTTACCTTGCAGGGAGGGGGTGTCACAATCAGATCCATGGTGGTTGAGAAGGCTGCCTATCCATCGGGTACAGGGGGGGTCATGAGATGAGAGCTCTGTCTCTTGGAGCTCAAGCACTTACAGTGACTGACCCATACAAACCCACAGACTGACCCATACACATACACAGACAGACCCATACACAGACATACCCATACACAGATAGACCCATACACACACTCTGCCCCCCAAACACAGACTGCTCCCTTACACAGACTAACCCATACATACACAGACTGGCCCATACACAGACTAACCCATACATACACAGACTGGCCCATACACAGACATACCCATACACAGATAGACCCATACACACACAGACTGACCCATACATACACAGACTGCTCCCTTACACAGACTAACCCATACATACACAGACTGATCATCCATACACGCACAGACTGATCCATACACACACAGACTGATCCATACACACACACACAGACTGATCCATACACACACACACAGACTGATCCATACACACACAGACTGATCCATACACACACAGACTGATCCATACACACAGACTGATCCATACACACACAGACTGACCCATACATACACAGACTGACCCATACATACACAGACTGACCCATACATACACAGACTGACCCATACATACAGACTGATCCATACATACACAGACTGATCATCCATACACACACAGACTGATCATCCATACACACACAGACTGGTCATCCATACACACACAGACTGATCCATACACACACAGACTGATCCATACACACACAGACTGATCCATACATACACAGACTGACCCATACATACAGACTGATCCATACACACACAGACTGATCCATACACACACAGACTGATCATCCATACACACACAGACTGATCATCCATACACACATAGACTGATCATCCATACATACACAGACTGATCCATACATACACAGACTGATCCATACATACACAGACTGATCCATACACACAGACTGATCCATACACAAAGACTGACCCATACATACACAGACTGACCCATACATACACAGACTGACCCATACATACACAGACTGATCCATACATACACAAACTGACCCATACACACAGAGACTGATCCATACACAAAGAGACTGATCCATACGCACAGAGACTGATCCATACATACACAGACTGATCCATACATACACAGACTGATCCATACACACACAGACTGATCCATACATACACAGACTGATCCATACACACAGAGACTGATCCATACACACAGACTGATCCATACACACACAGACTGATCCATACATACACAGACTGATCCATACACACACAGACTGATCCATACACACACAGACTGATCATCCATACACACACAGACTGATCCATACACACACAGACTGATCATCCATACACACACAGACTGATCATCCATACACACACAGACTGATCCATACATACACAGACTGATCCATACATACACAGACTGGTCCATACACACATACTGATCCATACACACAGACTGACCCATACATACACAGACTGACCCATACATACACAGACTGACCCATACATACACAAACTGACCAATACATACACAGACTGACCCATACATACAGACTGACCCATACATACACAGACTGACCCATACATACACAGACTGATCCATACACACACAGACTGATCCATACACACACAGACTGATCCATACACACACAGACTGATCCATACACACACAGACTGATCCATACACACACACACACACAGACTGATCCATACATACACAGACTGACCCATACATACAGACTGATCCATACACACACAGACTGATCCATACATACACAGACTGACCCATACATACAGACTGATCCATACACACACAGACTGATCCATACACACACAGACTGATCCATACATACACAGACTGATCCATACATACACAGACTGATCATCCATACACACACAGACTGATCATCCATACACACACAGACTGATCATCCATACACACATAGACTGATCATCCATACACACATAGACTGATCATCCATACATACACAGACTGATCCATACACACAGACTGATCCATACACAAAGACTGACCCATACATACACAGACTGACCCATACATACACAGACTGATCCATACATACACAAACTGACCCATACACACAGACTGATCCATACACACAGACTGATCCATACATACACAGACTGATCCATACATACACAGACTGATCCATACACACACAGACTGATCCATACATACACAGACTGATCCATACACACAGAGACTGATCCATACATACACAGGCTGACCCATACATACACAGACTGATCCATACACACAGAGACTGATCCATATATACACAGGCTGATCCATACATACACAGGCTGATCCATACATACACAGGCTGATCCATACACACACAGACTGATCCATACACACACAGACTGATCCATACACACACAGACTGATCCATACACACACAGACTGATCCATACACACACAGACTGATCCATACACACACAGACTGATCATCCATACACACACAGACTGATCATCCATACACACACAGACTGATCCATACATACACAGACTGACCCATACATACACAGACTGACCCATACATACACAGACTGATCCATACATACACAGACTGATCCATACATACACAGACTGATCCATACACACACAGACTGAACCATACACACACAGACTGATCCATACACACACAGACTGATCCATACACACACACAGACTGATCCATACACACACACAGACTGATCCATACACACACACAGACTGATCCATACACACACAGACTGATCCATACACACACACAGACTGATCCATACACATACACAGACTGATCCATACATACACAGACTGACCCATACATTCAGACTGATCCATACACACACACAGCCTGACCCATACACACACGCAGACTGATCCATACACACACAGACTGATCCATACATACACAGACTGATCCATACACACAGACTGACCCATACATACACAGACTGACCCAAACATACACAGACTGACCCATGCATACACAGACTGACCCATGCATACACAGACTGATCCATACATACACAGACTGATCCATACATACACACAGACTGATCCATACATACACACAGACTGATCCATACACACAGACTGATCCATACAAATACAGACTGACCCATACACACACAGACTGATCCATACATACACAAACTGATCATCCATACACACACAGACTGATCCATACACACACAGACTAATCCATACACACACACAGAGACCGATCCATACACACAGACTGATCCATACACACACAGAATGATCCATACACACACAGACTGACCCATACATACACAGACTGACCCATACATACACAGACTGATCATCCATACACACACAGACTGATCATCCATACACACACAGACTGATCATACACACACAGACTGATCATCCATACACAGACTGATCCATACACACACACACAGACTGATCCATACATACACAGACTGATCCATACATACACAGACTGATCCATACATACACAGACTGATCCATACATACAGACTGATCCATACACACATAGACTGATCCATACATACACAGACTGATCATCCATACACACACAGACTGATCATCCATACACACATAGACTGATCATCCATACATACACAGACTGATCCATACACACAGACTGATCCATACACAAAGACTGACCCATACATGCACAGACTGAGCCATACATACACAGACTGACCCATACATACACAAACTGACCCATACATACACAGACTGATCCATACATACACAAACTGACCCATACACACAGAGACTGATCCATACACAAAGAGACTGATCCATACACACAGAGACTGATCCATACATACAGAGACTGATCCATACATACACAGACTGATCCATACACACAGACTGATCCATACATACACATACTGATCCATACATATACAGACTGATCCATACACACACAGACTGATCCATACATACACAGACTGATCCATACACACAGAGACTGATCCATACACACAGAGACTGATCCATACATACACAGGCTGATCCATACATACACAGACTGATCCATACACACACAGACTGATCCATACACACACAGACTGATCATCCATACACACACAGACTGATCATCCATACACACACAGACTGATCATCCATACACACACACAGACTGATCATCCATACACACACAGACTGATCCATACATACACAGACTGATCCATACATACACAGACTGATCCATACATACACAGACTGGTCCATACACACATACTGATCCATACACACAGACTGACCCATACATACACAGACTGACCCATACATACACAGACTGACCCATACATACACAAACTGACCCATACATACACAAACTGACCCATACATACACAGACTGACCCATACATACACAGACTGATCCATACACACACAGACTGATCCATACACACACAGACTGATCCATACACACACACACAGACTGATCCATACATACACAGACGGACCCATACATACAGACTGATCCATACACACACAGACTGATCCATACATACACAGACTGACCCATACATACAGACTGATCCATACACACACAGACTGATCCATACATACACAGACTGATCCATACATACACAGACTGATCATCCATACACACACAGACTGATCATCCATACACACATAGACTGATCATCCATACATACACAGACTGATCCATACACACAGACTGATCCATACACAAAGACTGACCCATACATACACAGATTGACCCATACATACACAGACTGACCCATACATACACAGACTGATCCATACATACACAGACTGATCCATACATACACAAACTGACCCATACACACAGAGACTGACCCATACACACAGAGACTGATCCATACATACACAGACTGATCCATACACACAGACTGATCCATACATACACAGACTGATCCATACATACACAGACTGATCCATACATACACAGACTGATCCATACACACAGAGACTGATCCATACATACACAGGCTGATCCATACATACACAGACTGATCCATACACACAGAGACTGTTCCATACATACACAGGCTGATCCATACATACACAGACTGATCCATACACACACAGACTGATCCATACACACACAGACTGATCCATACACACACAGACTGATCATCCATACACACACAGACTGATCCATACACACACAGACTGATCATCCATACACACACAGACTGATCCATACATACACAGACTGACCCATACATACACAGACTGACCCATACATACACAGACTGATCCATACATACACAGACTGATCCATACACACACAGACTGATCCATACACACACAGACTGATCCATACACACACAGACTGATCCATACCTACACAGACTGATCCATACACACACACAGACTGATCCATACAAACACAGACTGATCCATACACACACACAGACTGATCCATACACACACACAGACTGATCCATACACATACACAGACTGATCCATACATACACAGACTGACCCATACATACAGACTGATCCATACATACACACAGACTGACCCATACACACATGCAGACTGATCCATACACTCACAGACTGATCCATACATACACAGACTGATCCATACATACACAGACTGACCCATACATACACAGACTGACCCAAACATACACAGACTGACCCTTGCATACACAGACTGACCCTTGCATACACAGACTGACCCATGCATACACAGACTGATCCATACATACACAGACTGATCCATACATACACACAGACTGATCCATACATACACACAGACTGATCCATACACACAGACTGATCCATACAAATACAGACTGACCCATACACACACAGACTGATCCATACATACACAAACTGATCATCCATACACACACAGACTGATCCATACACACACAGACTAATCCATACACACACACAGACTGATCCATACACACACAGACTGATCCATACACACAGACTGATCCATACACACACAGACTGATCCATACACACAGACTGATCCATACACACACAGACTGATCCATACACACACAGACTGATCCATACACACACAGACTGATCCATACATACACAGGCTGATCCATACATACACAGACTGATCCATACACACAGAGACTGATCCATACACACAGAGACTGATCCATACATACACAGGCTGATCCATACATACACAGACTGATCCATACACACACAGACTGATCCATACACACACAGACTGATCCATACACACACAGACTGATCATCCATACACACACAGACTGATCCATACACACACAGACTGATCATCCATACACACACAGACTGATCCATACACACACAGACTGATCCATACATACACAGACTGACCCATACATACACAGACTGACCCATACATACACAGACTGACCCATACATACACAGACTGATCCATACACACACAGACTGATCCATACACACACAGACTGATCCATACACACACAGACTGATCCATACACACACAGACTGATCCATACCTACACAGACTGATCCATACACACACACAGACTGATCCATACACACACAGACTGATCCATACACACACACAGACTGATCCATACACATACACAGACTGATCCATACATACACAGACTGACCCATACATACAGACTGATCCATGCATACACACAGACTGACCCATACACACATGCAGACTGATCCATACACACACATACTGATCCATACATACACAGACTGATCCATACATACACAGACTGACCCATACATACACAGACTGACCCAAACATACACAGACTGACCCATGCATACACAAACTGACCCATGCATACACAGACTGATCCATACATACACAGACTGATCCATACATACACACAGACTGATCCATACATACACACAGACTGATCCATACACACAGACTGATCCATACAAATACAGACTGACCCATACACACACAGACTGATCCATACATACACAAACTGATCATCCATACACACACAGACTGATCCATACACACACAGACTAATCCATACACACACACAGACTGATCCATACACACACAGACTGATCCATACACACAGACTGATCCATACACACACAGACTGATCCATACACACACAGACTGATCCATACACACACAGACTGATCCACACACACACACAGACTGATCCATACACATACACAGACTGATCCATACATACACAGACTGACCCATACATACAGACTGATCCATACACACACACACAGACTGACCCATACACACACGCAGACTGATCCATACATACACAGACTGATCCATACATACACAGACTGATCCATACATACACAGACTGATCCATACACACAGACTGATCCATACACACAGACTGATCCATACACACAGACTGACCCATACATACACAGACTGACCCATACATACACAGACTGACCCATGCATACACAGACTGACCCATGCATACACAGACTGACCCATGCATACACAGAGTGATCCATACATACACAGACTGATCCATACATACACACAGACTTATCCATACATACACACAGACTGATCCATACACACAGACTGATCCATACATACACAGACTGACCCATACACACAGACTGATCCATACATACACAGACTGATCCATACATACACAGACTGATCCATACATACACAGACTGATCCATACATACACAGACTGATCCATACATACACAGACTGACCCATACACACACAGACTGATCCATACATACACAGACTGATCCATACATACACAGACTGATCCATACACACACAGACTGATCCATACACACAGACTGATCCATACATACACAGACTGACCCATACACACACAGACTGATCCATACATACACAGACTGATCCATACACACACACAGACTGATCCATACACACACACAGACTGATCCATACACACACAGACTGATCCATACACACTCACAGACTGATTCATACACACACACAGACTGATCCATACACACACACAGACTGATCCATACACACACACAGACTGATCCATACACACACAGACTGATCCATACACACACAGATTGATCCATACACACACAGACTGATCCATACACACACAGACTGATCCATACACACACACAGACTGATCCATACACACACAGACTGATCATCCATACACACACACAGACTGATCCATACACACACACACAGATCCATACATACACAGACTGACCTATACACACAGAGACTGATCCATACACACACAGACTGACCCCCGTCCCCCCTCTACACACAGACTGACCCCCCCCTCTACACACAGACTGACCCCCCCCCCCCTCTACACACAGACTGACCCCACCTCTACACACAGGCTGAGTAACACTTACCAGCAGCTGCCTGGATTCCTCTGTGCAGAGATGCCTCTCGCTGTCACTCCCATGTGCTGCTCTCTATGATCCTGGAGGAAGTCCTCCCAGCACACAGCGCCCCCTCTGGTCGCAGGCAGGAAAAGTCCACCAGTTACACTGCTGCTGCAGCGTGAGAAGGGAGACGCAGAGCAGAGCTCCCAACTTTAATTTGAATTGGGGGGCACAAGGGGGGCACTGCATAATGAAGGGGGGGCCATGGCCCCCTCTGCCCCCCCCCCTCCAGTGACTCCACTGTAGGGTGGGCCAAATACAGTAAGCAGAATGAGGCATCGCTGCCAAATACAGTAAGCTATGTATGTATGAAATAGGCTGAATTTGCATTACTAGTAAAATTTGCCATATCCAATAGGTTAAACAAACACACATACGGTTTTGCTGTAAAAACAACACTTATAGAAGCCGTGGCTGGACTGGACGCGGCAGTGCCCTCTGAGCTTCTAGTAAAACGGCTGTTCACTAGAGTGAGTCAAACAAATACTTGCGTGGGCCACACTAGGCCAAGACCAGCTAGTTTGGAGTTTAGGCAGTTTGTGTTGATCACCTTTGAACTCGAAGTAGATGGTTCTGTACTGAGCCAGACAGTCTCATCAGCCTGCAACTCACCAGGCCAACCATAGTGAAGTGGGAGAGGATTGGAAATGTTATAAAGGGGAACCAAGCCCCTACCACAACTTCAGGCCCAGCCTTAAATATAATATATAGAGTAAATGTACTAATGGACAGCCTTGTCAGGTGCCATTTCTAATAGGAAACCCGGTAGAATCTAAGCCATTTCCATAAACTTTTGCTAAGGGGCTAGAATGAAGTGACAGTGCAATATCTTAAAATTTTCCTTCGATTCCAAAAGCAGAAAGGGTAGCTGACAAAAACAATTCAATTCACTCTGGTGAGCGCTTTTTCGGCATCGACCTTAACAAACAGAAGGAGACTGTTACAAAACTGTTACAAACTTGGATTATATTGACTATTTTGTGATATTATGGCTTTGGTACTTGAATGCTGCACTCTCTCCCGAACGGATTATATATACCCCGGTTCGTCAAACGAACAACCGACCACCCGGCTCCTGGCGTGTGCCGCCACTTAACCCCGGTCACCTCTCAAACTACCGAACGGTCGACCACCCGGCTTAGAGCGTGTGCCACCAATTGATCACCCAGGGAGTTGCGGTTTGCGGTTATCTACCGATGTTTAAACTACCGAAAGAGGCAATCTGGCGTGTGGCCTCTATTAGAATGTAGAACGTTGCGGTTAACCGCAGGCTAAGTGCCCCTTCACGGAGTGCTAACTTCGTATACCGAACAGAGCGGGGATTCGGGCACAACTCTGGCCATTATTAGTTCCACGAGTTGACGCCGAGGTCCCGCTGCCTATTGTTGCACCTTAAAACATGGCCGCCATTTTCAGTCTGCGACCCAAATACACGAACAGACTTTCTCTCGACGAAATACAGCAACGGGTTTGTGAGTTGGAGTCGCTATTCGGTGAACTAGTGCACACAGACGGGAGCTACAAAATGAGTGGTGAAAGTACTGAAGTATCTATTAAACTGTAAGAGTTATGTATTTTTAATCTGTTTTCTGTGTATAAAATAAACGTGGGTTTTGGGCGCTTGGAGATAATTGTATTACTGTAACCGTTGGATTCATTATCTCCAAGCTGGGCTGTATCAAATTCAAATGATACATTGTATTCCTATTGGTTGATCCCTTGTGTTATCCCTGTATCCCATCAGGTCCAGAATGAGATTTTGCATAAATTTCAATCCCTGTGTGCCATTAAAATCAGTTCCTGTTTGACCTTCAAATCGCAGCTGTAACGGACCGTTTTGCTCAAAAGGGGATAAAAATCGTTTAGGCGATAATCCCCTTTTTCCTAGACCAGCAGGGACTGTAAGCACCAATCTCCCGAACTGCAAACTGTACGAATTCTGGAAACTCCCGAACTGGAAACACACGAACCCTGGAATCAGCCGAACAGGAAAAGCATACAATCCGCTTACACTCCTGGCAGTCAGCATACAATCCAATTCCCCCAAAAACGAGACGACACATCGGTTTGAGGGTCAAGCAGAATCTGTTTTACTTAGGGCTACCTGCCCAGTATTTATGCAGGTCTCCCACCTGGTGGACACTCCCCTAAGGGACCAAATGGAAGACTGAAACAGCAGACAGACATGTATCACTTTCGTACACACAGCCACAATACTTTCCCACAATGCATCCTGGTTTCCTCCTCTCTGTCCTGGAGATAATTAGAGAAGTAATTCACTTATCTCCCAGGACAAAGGCAAGACTCCATTATACACGTGGTGACACAGAAACAGTATATCACTTTAAAATACATAAAGACACATTTTATACATAAAACACAGACATGTAACATATCCCCAGATAGCTCAGGTCTGGGTGCACATTATTAGGTGAATGGCACCCAGACCACCCGAATACAGTTTAAGTGCCATGGAGCTAAAGTCTTTAATTATACGAACAGGCTCCATGGCATTGCTATCTGGGTTAAAACATTCACATAAAACATAAAATACCGAATTTCCCTGTATTCACCAAATCCATACGAATTAGAACCAGGGGCTGGAGGTTCAGCGGTGCCTGCACGTAAAAGTGTCCGATTTTGGTGCATGAAAGCCGGGCAGAAAAGCGCTGGCTGCCCGGGGAGCTCCAGAACACCACCACCTAGCGGCCGCTAAGTGTAACAGCGGCCACCCAGTAACAAGCAATTAAGCTGCGGTTAACCGCAGCTTCAGGGAGGTAAATTGGCAGCACACTCCAGCTTCTGGGTGGCCAATTAACAATGCCGGCCGGCTTCCCACGGCTCTGGGGAGGTTGGTAAACAGCTGTTTGTTCGGTAGATGGAATCTACCGAACTGCTGTGCAGAAAGGGAGAAATAAATCCTTCTGCACAGCAAAATTAACCCTTTAGCTGCCGGTCCATAATCTAAAGGCAGCAGGCGAGCAACCAGGCTCCTCCAGGCAGCAGGCGAGCAACCAGGCTTCACAGTGGCGAGGTTGGCTTCGCCACAGCAGCCTCGACTCGTTTTGTGGGGAAAGCGTATCCTAGCTGTACACTTACAGGATCCTTCTGGATATCGAGCTAAAGCGGCTTCTCTCTCTCTCTAAACTGGGATCCAGACTATACAAGTGGTCCAGCTTCCAGCTAGCCTGGGAGTAACCATAACATTTGGTGGCAGCGGCGGGATTGTCCTAGAATTCCTAGGAAAGATACTGAACGGATGCAGAGCGCTTACGACAAAATGGAAACGTACGACCCTAAAGGATTTACTTGAAAGCCGAGGGGGGAACGCCAGCAACCGTCCGAGAAGTGAACTGATCACAGAATTAACCGAACTGGATCAGAGCTTCACGATGGCAGAAACCCCGACCACGAGTAGTGACGAAAAGACCAGGATTGTTCGGGAGAGGCTCTCGCTATATGGGTCAAACCCTCCTATGGAACTGGTGCAGCAACTGATGGCAGAAGCGGACGAGGATATACGGAAAGCTAGAGCCCACAAACTCAGCCTAGTGACCGCACACCGCAACGCTGAAGCGCCGCAGCTAATCGTTCCTGTTGAAAATACCGAGAGGTCAAAGATACCCTATGCGGCTTTTAGAACCTTCTTGGAGAACGAGACATGAATCAACGAATATTTGGCGGACTTCGAAAGGCAATGCGCACTGCATCAGATTCCCAACAGAGAGTGGCCCACGATATTGTCTGGGAAACTATCCGGGTGAGCCCTGGAAGCATTCCGGACTCTGAGAGGAAGTAACACAGTATGCACTGGTCAAAGACACACTGTTGCGGCGGTACGCTGTAACTCCCAACAGATATCGCCGATAATTTCGTAGCACAAAGAAGAAGCCCAACGATACGCATATGGAATGGGCGCACCGAACGCGGAGAGCGTCAAATCACTGGATGAGCGGAAGTAAAGCCGTGACCGGTCAGGACATTTTACAGTTATTCCTATTAGAACATTTTTATAATGGCATGGAGCAGCAGGGAAAGGAATGGCTGTGAGACAGACGACCTGCTACCTTAGAAGAAGAAGCCAAATTGGCTGATGAACATTACGACTCCCGTCTACACGAACCCACAAACTACCGAACTCCGGCACGGGTCAAACACAAGAATACTTACAGTACGTCCCCCCGTACCGATTTCCGTGCTCCAGGAACCCGCGGGGCCCGTACGGTACTCAGGACCACCCAGTAACAACCCCTCTGACCGTCCCAGACCAACATGCTACCGATGCAAGCAGCCAGGACACCTCATGGCAAGCTGCCCTCTTAATGCACACCAGACCGCCCGGAATTATAATTACCCCTCTGGGTCATCTCGTCCTGCCAGGGCACTCTGTGTTAACCAGGAGGCCCCTATGGAAGAATGTTTGGGACCACTCCACGAAGCAGATCCTGTATATGCTGCTTCGGATAACCGCCAGCACCATCGGCAGAAGGTATGGCTCGAGGGTCGATCTACTGAGGGTTTAAGGGACACGGGGGCTACCATTACACTTGTCCAGAGCCATTTGGTGCCGGAGCACAAGGGATCAGGACAGACTGTGGCCGTTAGAGTGGCCAGGGGGGATGTGTACAAAATTCCGACCGCTAAAGTACATCTTGATTGGGGAGCGGGGAAAGGGGCAGTGAACGTGGGCATAATGGATAATTTGCCTGCTGAAGTACTACTGGGCAACAATTTGGGCACCATGACTTCTGCTTATGCTCCAGTATACAACAATGAGGTGAATCCGATGACTACTCAAGCCCAAGCCCAGACGGAGCGAGAACCCTCACCAGTGCAGGAGACACAGGTAAGACCTACCCCGACCTGGACTGACCCTTTGGATCCCATACCCTTTTGAGACAGAGTCTAAGACTGACCCGACATTACAAAAATACCGGGAACGAGCAGAGACCGGAGGGGGCGGGTTAGATAACAAAACCTTTTTTATGGGAAAAAGGAAAGCTATATCGCTTGACAGAGAAAAGGGGGAAGCAAAGCGACAGCTGGTAGTGCCCCACAAATACCGTCGAGAAATACTCAAGATAGGACACGACATCCCATTGGCAGGCCACCTAGCTGTAACCTGCACACTACACCGCATCACCCACACGTTCTTTTGGCCAGGTGTACACGCTGATGTCAGAACTCATTGTAATACCTGCGATGTGTGTCAGCGAGTAGGGAGGAAAGGTGATCACCCTAAAGCTCACCTAGTAAATATGCCCTGTAACAGAACCGTACCTTTGCCTGGAACCATTTATTACTAAACCGGCCCTTTAACCACTAACCAGGTAAATGCACATTAACAGAGACTATCACCACAGTGGAATGTGCTGTGCTTACCTGGTTCATGTGGATTACTTTTAACCCAGTTCGGGACATTTAAAAAATTTTCGTCTATTTTCTGCAATCCGTCAGTAGAGATTCAGCAGGCATAAAAATGAACATAAACTACCGAACACCGGACAACCCTGCTATTCAATTATGTGGTATTTTACCTCCCAGGTCGGCACTTACCATCCATATGAAACGCACAAACTCTTTGTTCCAGTTACTAGGTGGCCGCCATTTCGAGACTTTTACACGTGTTCGCAGCCATCTTAGTTCACGAACAGCGGTGATTTGCCATCGATTGTCTGGAACCAAAATCAGACACTCGAGTAGGCGAACACCGCTGAGACCTCCAGAACACCGTAAATTTGTGCTGGAACTACCGACCGTACTGCCGTTCGGTAGAAAGACTATACCACATACAGGGATTGTAGCGACCATCAGGAAACTCAGGGATGGCAGGATTTTCGTGCCTTTTCACCACACGAACAAGGACCGACCGCAAGGCCAAAACTTATGGAACTATTTTCGGCTAGTGTGCCTGTGCGGTCGGTCAAAACTTTAAAGTCTCATAACTCCCGAACCCCTTTACCGAATGGGATGATTTTTAAGTATGTTGTTCCCCCAGATTGGGGCTATATGGGGATACTGGATTTATGGATGTACCCCAAGTATTTAGGGTACATCCAAAACTCGGGTAAAAATGTGTGTGTGATAATTATGTTAACTGTTTATCTGAGGGGAGGAAATGTGTGGGATGTAACATGTTTGTAATTGGTTACTGTCCTAATTTTATGGGCAGAATCACATAAAAGGAGAATCCCTGTCATTAAAATTTAGTTCTACTTGACCCTTCAAAACGTAGCCTCGTCTCCTTCATGGAAGGGGATTTTTACGGCATTATTACTTTACTTTTAACAGCGGAACCTGACTCTCCTCTTGGATCTTGTGGATGGGAATAACCAGCTCCATTACTATACAGCAACTTGCCGGGAAAAAGGACGTCTCCAATGGCTGATACCCTCTCACTATCTGGGTAGCCGTTACATGCCCATTGTAGAGGAACCCTTCAGCAGGGTTGCCATTGACTTAGTATGGCCTCTGGCTACCCCTAGTCCCTCCAGTAAGCGCTACATTCTTACCGTAGTGGACTACGCTACCAGGTACCCGGAAGCCATCGCCCTATGCAACATCCAAGCGGATACGGTAGCGAATGCGCTGGTTCAGGTGTTCTCTCGGGTAGGATTTCCGAAAGAAATCCTGTCCGACTGAGGCACCCAGTTTACTGCCGAATTGACTCAGCAACTCTGGCAGGTCTGCAAGATTAAGTCCCTCCTGAGCTCTCCTTATCACCCTCAGATGAACGGGCTTTGTGAGAGGTTCAATGGGACCCTCAAACAAATGCTCAAAACGTTTACTAAGGAATACAGAGACTGGGAACGCTTTCTGCCGCACCTCCTATTTGCTTATCGGGAGGTGCCCCAGGAAATGACAGGGTTCTCTCCCTTCGAGTTGCTCTATGGACGAAAGGTGCGAGAACCCCTAAACCTGATCTGAGAGCACTGGGAGGGAGATATGGAGACTGATGGTGTCCCCATTGTGCCGTATGTGCTGGAACTCAGGGACCGAATGGAGCAATTAGCCAAATCTGTGCAGGCTAACCTCCAGTCGGCCCAGAGAAGAAAGAAAGGTATGGTACGATCGGGGGCACGAAAGAGAATCTTTACCACAGGGCAAAAAGTGTTAGTGCTTAAGCCAGTTAAGACCGACAAACTGCGAGCGTGCTGGCAGGGCCCCTACCAGATAGTGGAAAAAAAGGGGAGACACCACTTACATGATAGCTAGCTGCCATGACAGCAATCTTAGAAAGACATTTCATGTAAATATGCTCAAGGAATATCTTGAGTGAACAGAGAACGTGACAGCCGTATGCTGTCCCCCTCAGGAAGACCCCGACAGTCTACCCATACCAGATCTGTTAGAAAAGAGTCCCCACACAGACATAGTAGCTCAGGTCAAGAAAGGGGACCAATATATCACCAAAAAATACAAATAGTGCAAAAGTATAAAAAATGAATAAAATATAATAAACAATGTTACTTAGCTTTAAATGACGTATAACAGCCTCCCCAGGTCGTTACCCAAAAAACGACCTATATCATATATAGGAAACCACAACAAAAGCAATTCGGGAAATAGCTGTGTAAATCTACAGAGAAAATATAAAACAAAAACAAAACATAGTGTAATATTGTAACAAATATGTTATACTGTGCACAGCAATCAGTTGCACTCACTAGATAGAAGTAGGTATAAGCACTCTTAGGGTGCCTCCCCAGGTATAATGGGGGGTCAAGCAATCCTTTTGTTCACCTCCAGATTCTCATTCCACCAAAAGACATCCACAGGTCAGGGTTTAAGAAATTTGAAGAAAATGTATTTAAAATAAAAATAGAAATATATTTGAAAATATATAAGCAGTCACCAATTCAGCGTAGGATATAAATGCAGAAAAAAGGTCCTACACGTTTCGTTCGTTACGAACTTCCTCAGGGACCGCAATAAAATAATCACTATGTATACAGAGTACAAAATGAACATATCGCAAGAATAACCCCCCTCCCCTGTGTCCTTAAATAGGGCTAATCCCTTGAGTCTATTGGTGGATGTAGTGGGTGTGGATCATTTTTCTTCTTTGATTGGAGCAGAGAAATACCTCCATCAGCTGTTTCTCACTCTTCTAATTCCAAAAAAAGCGCCCTTTTTTGGAGAAAACCGAAAGTAGTCATCATTGCCGAAACCGGAAGTGACGTCACGGGCGTTCCAATATGCATTCCAACAGCATCATCTCCATAGCAACCAGACATGATGGTCTCAATCATAGTGTGTAATACAAAAGGAAACTAATTATAGCTCCCAGGTTCTGCTAAAGAAAGGAATGTTAACCAGGAGTCTTTGAGATTGCTTTCAAAACATACTGAATGATGGCAGCACGTGTTAAATTGCATTGATCACTATTTTAGTCATAACAAATTATAAATATATTAAATCAGAAAAAAAGTAATAAAAATAAAAATAAAAATAAAATAAGATACATCAAATATTTTTTTTATACAAAGATAAAGTGCATATGAAGAATTATTGCTATTACATAAATCTGTAACTAAGTCTATAAAGACCCTTAAAGCAACTAATAACCAGATTAACCCCTTAAGGACACATGACATGTGTGACACGTCATGATTCCATTTTATTCCAGAAGTTTGGTCCTTAAGGGGTTAAGATAAAAAGTAAAATGTACAAAAAGATTTTTTATTAAACAATATAGGTGAAAAAAACCTTCCCCATAAGGGTTAGTCCTCAACTGTAGAAAGTGTCCCATAATGGGGACAAGCACACATACCTAATCTATTCAAGCAAAATCAATATCAAATATTACTAGGACCATATTAGTCCAAAAAACAGGATAGATCAATGTCAATATTTAAACTCCTTGGCGTGAGGGTTCGTAGTTTATGAATCCAGAAAGCCTCCCTCTGGGCTAATCTCTGGACTTTATTTCCCCCACGCCAAAAAGGGGATATGCAGTGGGCAGGGACTGAGTGTGTCAGTAATCCATTTTTTATATTGTTGAGATGTAGTGATGTACCGGACTGTCCGCCGGCGAACAGTTCCCGGCGAACTTAGCGTGTTCGCGTTCGCCGCGGCGGGCGGACACATGCGCAGTTCGATCCGCCCCCTATTCGTCATCATTGGGCAAACTTTGACCCTGTGCCTCTCGGTCAGCAGACACATTCCAGCCAATCAGCAGCACTCCCTCCCTTCCACACCCTCCAACCTCCCTCCCAGCATCCATTTTCGATTCATTCTGAAGCTGCATGCTTAGTGAGAGGAGGGAAAGTTTAGCTGCTGCTGGTTAGATAGGGAAATTGATAGGGAAATTGATAGCTAGGCTAGGGTATTCAGTGTCCACTACAATACTGAAGGACTCATCTGATCTCTGCTGTAAGGACAGCACCCCAAAAAGCCCTTTTTAGGGCTATAATATCAGGCTGCTTTTTTTTTTTTTTTTCCTGTGTAATGTAATTGCAGGTGCCTGCCTGCCAGCTTCTGTGTGAGGTTCACATTGGATACTGTGCCTACTTGCCCAGTGCCACCACTCATATCTGTTTTAACAATAGGTTAAGCTTTACATTTAAAATAAATATTTTTTTTTCACTGTAATAGAAGAGCAGTTGCCTGCCTGCCAGCTTCTGTGTCAGGTTGGATGCCTTGCCCATTTGCACAGTCAGTGCCACCACTCATATCTGTTTTAACAATAGGTTAAGCTTTACATTTAAAAGAAATATTTTTTTTCACTGTAATAGAAGAGCAGTTGCCTGCCTGCCAGCTTCTGTGTCAGGTTGGATGCCTTGCCCATTTGCACAGTCAGTGCCACCACTCATATCTGTTTTAACAATAGGTTAAGCTTTACATTTAAAAGAAATAATTTTTTTCACTGTAATAGAAGAGCAGTTAGTTGTCTGCAAGCGTCTGGGTGTCAGGCCTACTTCAGCGTGTGCTCTGCAGACTTTGACAGTTGCCAATCATATCTGGTGTCTCTTTAGCGTGCTTTTACAAAGAGAAAAGGTTTCTAGTGTAAGCTAATAGCAGCCAGTCAGTGTCCTTCAAGCGGCTCTGTCAGTCCTTCCTTCAGCGTGTGCTCTGCAGAACTGTTCCAGTGCACATTGCCAATCATATCTGGTGTCTCTATAGTGTGCTTTTACAAAGAAAAAAGGTTTCTAGTGTAAGCTAATAGCAGCCAGTCAGTGTCCTTCAAGCGGCTCTGTCAGTCCTTCCTTCAGCGTGTGCTCTGCAGACCTGTGCCAGCGTGCTTTGACAGTTGCCAATCATATCTGGTGTCTCTATAGCGTGCTTTTACAAAGAAAAAAGGTTTCTAGTGTAAGCTAATAGCAGCCAGTCAGTGTCCTTCAAGCGGCTCTGTCAGTCCTTCCTTCAGCGTGTGCTCTGCAGTACTGTTCCAGTGCACATTGCCAATCATATCTGGTGTCTCTATAGCGTGCTTTTAAAACCAAAATTTATTTTTCACTGTTCTAGATTGAATAGCAGTTACTTGTCTTCAAGCGGGTGTGTCAGGCCTACAGTGTGTGCTCTGCAGAACTGTTCAAGTGCACATTGCCAATGATATCTGGTGTCTCTATAGCGTGCTTTTAAAACCAAAATTTATTTTTCACTGTTATAGATTGAATAGCAGTTACTTGTCTTCAAGCGGGTGTGTCAGGCCTACAGTGTGTGCTCTGCAGAACTGTTCAAGTGCACATTGCCAATAATATCTGGTGTCTCTATAGCGTGCTTTTACAAAGAAAATTTGTTTTTCACTGTTATAGATTGAATAGCAGTTACTTGTCTTCAAGCGGGTGTGTCAGGCCTACAGTGTGTGCTCTGCAGAACTGTTACAGTTCACATTGCCAATCATATCTGGTCTCACAGTAGCTTGCACGCATAGTACCACTAATCCCCCAAAAAATGACAGGCAGAGGCAGGCCACCGCGCAGGGGCCGTCGTGGTCGTGGTGCTGTGATTCCCTTTTGCCCTAGAATAATGCCCAGTTTTCAGAAGCCACGTACCCTGAACTTGAAAAGTTCTGAGGACTTAGTTGACTGGCTAACACAGGACACCCAATCTTGTACAGCCTCCGCTCGGAACCTTGACGCACCATCCTCCTCCAGCTTAGCTTCAGGCACCTCTCAAGATACCACTCACCCGCCTGCCGCCACCACCAAAACTAGCACCACAGCCGCTTTACTTGGTATGTCAGAGGAGTTATTCACACACCCGTTTGAAGAAATGAGTGATGCGCAACCATTATTGCTAGAGGATGTAGATAACAGGGATATGTCTCAGGCAGGCAGCATTAAACACATGGAGGTACGGTGTGATGATGATGATGTTGTACCCGCTGCTGCTTCCTTTTCTGAGTTGTCAGATACAAGCGAAGCGGTTGATGATGACGATGCGTCCATGGATGTCACGTGGGTGCCCGCTCGGCAAGAAGAAGAACAGGGCGAAAGTTCAGATGGGGAGACAGAGAGGAGGAGGAGAAGAGTTGGAAGCAGGGGGGGGTCGTCGCAAGGAGCTAGTGGCACAGTCAGACAGCATGCATTGGCACCCGGGGTCAGCCCGACAGCACGCCAATCAACACATGCTGTGTCCACCACCAGAATGCCGTCATTGCAGAGATCAGCAGTGTGGCATTTTTTGTGTGTGTCTGCCTCGGACAACAGCGATGCCATTTGCAACCTGTGCCAAAGGAAACTGAGTCGTGGGAGGTCCAACACCCACCTAGGTACAACTGCTTTGCGTAGGCACATGATCTCACATCACAAACGCCTATGGGATCAACACATGAGTACAAGCAGCACGCCTACTATAAGTCGCCATCCTCCTCCTGGTCTAGCATCTTCAGCCACGTCAACCACTGCTGTCCTTCTTGCCCCCTCTCAACCATCCGCCACTCCGTCTCCCGCCTTGAGCAGTTCCCGCTCATCTGCCCACAGTCATGTGTCTGTCAAGGACATGTTTGAGCGTAAGAAGCCAATGTCACCAAGTCACCCCCTTGCCCAGCGTCTGACAGCTGGCTTGTCCGAACTATTAGCCCGCCAGCTTTTACCATACAATCTGGTTGAGTCTGAGGCGTTCAAAAAATTTGTAGCTATTGGGACACCGCAGTGGAAGGTACCCGGCCGGAATTTCTTTTCACAAAAGGCAATCCCCAACTTGTACTCGATTGTGCAAAAGGAAGTCATGGCATGTCTGGCACACAGTGTTGGGGCAAGGGTCCATCTGACCACTGATACCTGGTCTGCAAAGCATGGTCAGGGCAGGTATATCACCTACACTGCGCATTGGGTAAACCTGCTGACGGCTGACAAGCAAGGAATGCGTGGCATTGCAGAGGAGTTGGTGACACCGCCACGAATTGCAGGCAGTCCTGCTGCCACCTCCTCTACTCCTCCTACTTCATCCTCTTCCATAACCTCCTCGGCTGAGTCCTCTTGTGCTGCTGCGTCTTGCTCCACATCAACGGCACCCCCCCCCCAGTTCCCCAGGTACTATTCCACATCCCGGATACGGCAGTGTCACGCCGTCTTGGGTTTGACTTGCTTGAAAGCAGAGAGTCACACCGGACAAGCACTCCTGTCCGCCCTGAACGCACAGGTGGAAAAGTGGCTGACTCCGCAGCAACTGGATATCGGCAAAGTGGTGTGTGACAACGGAAAAAATTTGATAGCGGCATTGAAGTTGGGCAAGTTGACACATGTGCCGTGCATGGCACATGTGTGTAATCTGATCGTACAACGCTTTGTGCATAAGTACACAGGCTTACAGGACGTCCTGAAGCAGGCCAGGAAGGTGTGTGGCCATTTCAGGCGTTCCTACACGGCCATGGCTCACTTTGCTGATATCCAGCGGCGAAACAACATGCCAGTGAGGCGCTTGATTTGCGACAGCCCTACACGTTGGAATTCAACACTCCTAATGTTCGACCGCCTGCTCCAACAAGAAAAAGCTGTTAATGAATATTTGTATGACCGGGGTGCTAGGACAGCCTCTGGGGAGCTGGGAATTTTTTTGCCACGTTACTGGACGCTCATGCGCAATGCCTGTAGGCTCATGCGTCCTTTTGAGGAGGTGACAAACCTAGTCAGTCGCAACGAAGGCACCATCAGCGACATCATACCATTTGTTTTCTTCCTGGAGCGTGCCCTGTGAAGAGTGCTGGATCAGGCTGTAGATGAGCGTGAAGAGGAAGAGGAAGAGTTGTGGTCACCATCACCACCAGAAACAGCCTTATCAGCATCGCTTGCTGGACCTGCGGCAACGCTGGAAGAGGATTGTGAGGAAGAGGAGTCAGAGGAGGATTGTAGCTTTGAGGAGGAGGAGGAGGAGCAAGACCAAACACAACAGGCATCCCAGGGTGCTCGTTGTCACCTATCTGGTACCCGTGGTGTTGTACGTGGCTGGGGGGAAGAACATACCTTCAATGACATCAGTGAGGAGGAGGAACGGGAAATGAGTAGCTCGGCATCCAACCTTGTGCAAATGGGGTCTTTCATGCTGTCCTGCCTGTTGAGGGACCCTTGTATAAAAAGGCTGAAGGAGAACGAACTGTACTGGGTGTCCACGCTACTAGACCCCCGGTATAAGCAGAAAGTGGCGGAAATGTTACCAAATTACAACAAGTCGGAAAGGATGCAGCATTTGCAAAATAAATTAAAAAGTATGCTTTACACAGCGTATAAGGGTGATGTCACAGCACAACGGGAATCTAACAGGGGGAGAGGTGGAAGTCATCCTCCTCCTCCTCCTCCCTTGACCACGCCGGCAAGGACAGGACGCTTTAAAGACGTGTTGTTGATGGAGGACATGAGGACCTTTTTAAGTCCTATGCATCGCCACAGCCCTTTGGGATCCACCCTCAGAGAGCGACTCGACCGACAGGTAGCAGACTACCTCGCCTTAACTGCAGATATCGACACTCTGAGGAGCGATGAACCCCTTGACTACTGGGTGTGCAGGCTTGACCTGTGGCCTGAGCTATCCCAATTTGCGATAGAACTTCTGGCCTGCCCCGCTTCAAGTGTCCTGTCAGAAAGGACCTTCAGTGCAGCAGGAGGTATTGTCACTGAGAAGAGAAGTCGCCTAGGTCAAAAAAGTCTAGATTACCTCACCTTTATTAAGATGAATGAGGGATGGATCCCGAAGGGACTGACACTGGGCGATACATTCGATTAAAAAAGGCCTGATGAGATGAGCTGCCTTGGGCTAAAAATGGTCCACACGCTGCTGTATTTTAGCTCTGAATGACGTTTGACTTGCGTGACTTATCCGCCACCAACTAGGGTTCAAGCCGCCATGTTTTAGGGCACTTTCTGCCTGTGAAACAAACATAAATTTTTCTGGCCGCTGCTACAGCAGCGGCTGCAACAATACCAAATATTTCAGGCATGTGTACATGCCTAATTTTTAGGCCCACTGGTGCAGCACTGTGGCTTCAAAAACCAAACAAAAAAAAAATCCTCCAAGATGGCACCAATATACCAGTGGTCTAAGCATCTTCCCACCTTGGCCTAAAAAGGGGAGGTGATTCAACAATTAAAAATCTCTGCCATTTACACGTCCACTGATAGGAGACGCGGAAGGTATTAAACTGATATGAACAATACTAAACTCACCACTCCTATCTGGTGGCACATTAGCTTGCCCGCGCAGTGCCCCAAATTTCAAGTAAGAGGACCGACCAAGCATCTTCTTCCATCTCCCTGTTACATAAATCAATGCCATATCCATAGAAATTGTAGAGAATATCCAGGATAGTTTTACAGGGCCAAATCATGTCGCCTGTTGAAAGAGGTGACCTTGCTTGGGTCCCAGGTGTGCGGTTCCTAAAATGGCTGCCATATACACGTCCACTGATAGGAGACGCGGAAGGTATTAAACTGATATAAACAATACTCCACTCCTATCAGTAGGTCCGTCCCATTGTGATTTATGCCCCCCACCCACCGCGCAGGGATGGGGGCCGGGGGGGAGGAAAGTAGGCCCCCCCTTTATGATTTATGGCCCCCACCCACCGCTCAGGGGTGGGGGCCGAGGGGGGAGGACAGTAGGTCCCCCCATTGTGATTTATGGCCCCCACCCACCGCGCAGGGGTTGGGGAGGACAGTAGCTCCCCCCAGTGTGTATCATGGGCTTTGAGGACAGGTGTCAATCCATACCTGCCAAGTGACCCTATGTAGGGGTAACAGTCCCTATTCTGCTCTGTGTCAGTGTGTATCATGGTATCTGTGGACGGTGAACAGTCTCTATTCTGCTCTGTGTCAGTGTGTATCATGGTCTCTGTGGACAGGGAACAGTCTCTATTCTGCTCTGTGTCAGTGTGTATCAGGGGTTTTGAGGACAGGTGTCAATCCAGATGTATTTCCGGATGTATTCCTGACTATTCTTTGGTACGTTATCTGGGACAGAGCACGATCTTAGTGCTCAAAGTCAGCTTTACCTTAACTAATTTCATTGTCAGCCAGTCCACACAAATTTTGTTCCCCTACTCCCCTCTTCAGTTTTTATATTTAAGCATGTGAATATATATATATTTTTTATTTTTAACCATGGGCCTATGCCATGGGTATGGGCCTGGAGCTGTAGCTCCATCAGCCCCTATGTTAATCTGGTCCTATGCATGGTGTAGCGGAGAGGTAGTATAATCCACAATATCTCAGTTGGGTAACAGGAACAACATAAAATAATCCACGCAAATGAATACAGCATACAATAATCCTGGTAGCGCTGTAAGAATCCTTCCTTCCCAAGAACTTGACGACACATTGGCTGGGAGTCAACTGAGGTCTTTATTCACAGTTCCAATATTTATGCAAGCCCCAATGCAAGGGGTTTCCATACTGACATAGCAGGGGTAATACAGTAGGGGACTACATGGGAGACTTAACATTCTGAACATTTCTCCCATCAGGCACTGCTGGATGAGAGGGATACTCCCACTGGAATATACCGTTAAGTGGAGTATCACTCCGTGCAGCAGAACTGGCATTTTACATCAAAACACATAACTTTTATAATATTCACTTTATTTGAACAAATGGACGTTCGGTAGATAGCTGGGGTCTGAGCACACATTTCGTGAAAGTACTGCTCAGATCCCAGCATAAATAACCGAATGCCGCATGAAACAAGTATTACATTTAAGTTACATTCAAACTACCGATTGACTTTAGGGAACCACTTTACCAAAGGACCGGGGCTCCCGAACGGCTTGGAAGTCCAGCGGTATTCGTGCTGCCGAGTAGCCGATTTTAGTTCCAGCGCTCGACGACAAAATACCGCTGGGCTAACAAAGGATCCAAGATGGCCGACCGTCGCGTGGTCGGTAGCCTAACGGCGGCCACCCTGAATCCCTCTAATTACCAATTGCAACAATGTTGCAATCCTTAATGGGAGCCACACAACCTCCTGTGTGTGGTCTTGTCAGGATCGGGACAGGGATCCAACACGCAGAGTACAAACAGTAGCCAGATACGTATACCGGACCTTAGAATGGCCGGACTAACGTAAGTAGTACCGTAGAGAATGATCAAAGACAAGCCGAGGTCGAGGGTAACAGAAGACAGGTAAGCGAGAGACAAGCCGAATCAAGGGAGACAGAGATAAGCAGAGTAGAGCAAACAAGCCGGGTCAAAACCAAAAGGGATAACTAGAAAACAAGAGCACTGAGTGACTAGCAAGCTAGAACCACGACAGGGCAATGAGCAACAGGGCGAAGTATGTTTAAATACCCTGGCTAGAGAGGATAGACACGCCTCCGACGAGTCCTGATTGGTCTCCAACGGATTGAGTGACAGGTCGTTTCGGATTGGCGTCATGACGTCGGTCTCCGGGCACCATGCTACATAAGGAAGTAACTCCCTCGCGGACGGCGTCTATGTGAACGGGTCGACCGCGAGGAACAGGAGAAACATGGCGTCCGGACGGATAAACGTCTAAGTCTCTACCTCTCTCGGAGGTAGAGACCTCAGGTACCCTGACAGGTCTCCCTTCGGTAGTTTGGTCGTTTCACGAACAGTGTTGAAATTCACTGTTCGTGAAACTATTGTATGAATGCTGGCGGTTTTTCCTGCCGCCAGCATACAAACGCTATTGTTGGCATGGAACCTATGCAGCATACACATACTTGGTTCTTAAAGTGATACACACATCTTTATGACAATACAGTAAATAGTGGCTAATTTGCCACACATGGAGTTTTCCTTTTAATGTACATTGGTATTTGGGATAGTGTACAGGCAATGTATTTCATTTTATTTTGTTTATGTATTTGAGTTGATGAATACTATAACTATTTCAGTTTCCCAATAGTAGTGGGAGTTTGAGTGCCGGGCTAATTTATGTGTTTTGAGAAATGTATGTGCCTGCATGAGGTTGCAATTCAAATCTTTGATATCTTTTTCAGGTCCAATTTGTCTTGTTATTTATATATTAAGAGTGATCAATGCTCAATACTTGGAGTACCTAAACACTTTCTCACCAATGCACACAAATTTTTCTCATAAGTCATTTAGTAAATCTTTAAATACTAGCAAAACACTGTTTCACCAACAAAGACAGACACTTGCTCAAGATAAGATCAAGCATGAGATTAGTAAACCTTAAAATACTTACAAAACACTGTCTCCCCAGTGCAGACTGTCACTTTGCTCTAGATAAGGTACATGTGGTAGAATGTAATTGATTTTTCTTTAAACTGAATGTGTTGCAGATTCACTTTATTATTATTTTAGAATTTAACTAATGTAAGCTCCTTAAAGTGGCACCAACTGTCCAAACGGGCAAAAAAAAGTACAAATCACTGTTAACCCCTTAAGGACAAAGCCAATTTTACAAGTTATAATCAAAACAAAACCTGGAATTTGCGCTATGTCTGTTCAATCATAATTTACCTCTTTTATATTAAGTGCACCCACACTTATTATGTATCATTTTGTTCAGGAGTGTTCATTTCACATCAAATATTTATATATCAAATATAATTTAATATGAAAAAAATCTAAACAATTGAAATTTGTATTTTTATTTTTTAAGTTCTGCATGGAATCTTAACCGTGAATGTCATAATAATAATAATAATAATAATAATAATAATAATAATAATAATAATAATGTAAAAATAGCTTCTTTTTTTTGTCATTGTATCATTTTTTTGTGTGAAAAAAATTCTTTATTCACAATCCTTCTGTGATAACAATGACACCATAGCAATATACAATCAGGGACAATACAGTATGGCAAGTTTGAATGTTGCATAATACAGAGGACTGTGTTTTTTTTGTTTTTTGTTTTAGAATGAAATATAGTAGAATAAACAATAATTGAACAGTACTGCACCCCTGACCCTATTGTTGTGTTAGGAGTAATGGACGTGTTAATTTAGGTGAGAAGGTCGTAGATGCCTCTAGTACAAGCATGTCAACTCAAAGGCTAGCAAGGGCCAAATAAAGGTTTAAGTTTATGTGGGCCGCAAAAAAACAAAAATTTAAATTTTCATAGAAATGTAGGTTTATTTTGAAAAGTACAGTATTAAAATAAAAACAGCAACCACCTTTACTAAACCCCAGTCCCCCCCTCTTCTACTAAATCCCAGTCCGCCCCTCATCTACTAAATCTTAGTCCCCCCTTGTCTACTAAATCCCAGTCCCGTCTACTAAACCCCTGCCGCTGTTCTCACTCACACTCACTAAGACACACTCACTGACAGACATACACACACACTGACATACACACAGAATTACTCCAACACACACATGCACTCACGGACACACATATTCACTGACAGACACACACTAACTGGCAATCAGGCACCCTCACAGACACACACTGACATACACACACACACAGACTCACTGACAGACACACACACACTGACAGAGAGACACACACACAGACAGCCATACACACATACAGCCATACACACAGACAGCCATACACACAGACAGCCATGCACACACAGATAGAAATACACATACAGAGACAGCAATACACACACACAGAGACAGCAATACAGAGAAAGTCATACACACACACAGACAGCCATGCACCCATACACTCAAACACACATTTCCCCCAACTGTTTATTTTTATTTTTATAATTTTAATTTGAATCCACCCAGCCTCCCTACCTTTGGGAGAGCTGGGTGGATTTCTTATCTGGCGTCTAGTGGGGCTGCTGGGCAGGTGTACATTCAGGCAGGCAGTGGGACGGACAGGCAATGAGGGAGCATTGATTTTGAGCTCTCCCTGCTCAGCTTTCTCGTGCGCTGCAGAGTGATACCAGGAGCCGGTGTGACATCATATTCCGGCTCCCGGAATCACTGCGGGAAGCTGAGCAGGGAGAGCTGACACTCAGCACTCCCTCACCACGGGCCGCAAAGTTTGACATCTATGCTCGAGTAGAATGAAATGTTCTTGAAGGGACTTATGGCAGTAAGTAGATTCTAGAGTCTATAACCCATTTAGTTGGATATAACACGGTATAATGTAGATTTAGTCGCTGTTACTGAGGCATGGTATAATGAGAAAAATTACTGGGACATAGCAATACCAGGGTATTCTTTATATAGAAAAGACAGGGAAGGCAAGAAAAGGGAGGGGTGGACCTGTAAAATCTAGCCTAATAAAAGTTAGTGAGGCAAACATAGAGTCCGTTTGGGTTACGTTAGAATTTGGTAAACACACATTAACTTGTGTAGGTGTGATTTATAGACCCCCAGGACAAATAGAAGAGATAGATAATCTACTAGTTGAGGAAATAGCTAAATGACAATGAAAGGGGAAGTTATCATCATGGGTGACTTTAATCTTCCTGATGTGAATTGGAAAATAGCTGCTTGTGCCAGGAGCACACATATTCTAAACTCCCTTCAGGGATTGTCTCTAAAACAAGTCGTTGAGGAGCCAACTCATAAAGAGGCCATACTAGATTCAGTGTTAACAAATGGAGATTTGGTATCAGATATTACTGTAGGTAAAAGTTTCGGATCCAGTGATCATCAGTCAGTGTGGTTTAATATAAGAACAGTGACTGAGTCACACCACACAAAAACAAAAGTTTTAGACTTTAAAAAAACAGACTTCTAAAATTAGAATATGTGTAAATGAGTCATTATCAGACTGGAGCAATTTAAATGGAGTTCAAGAGAAATTGGATCATTTAAAAGTTGCACTGCTGAAGGCAACAGAAAATTGCATTAGGCTTGTCAGTAAAAGCAAAAAATTCAATAAGCCACTGTGGTACTCTACAGATGTGGCCAAAATAGTAAAAAACTAAAAGTTAGCATTTAGTAATTATAAAAAACCCAGAGTGAGGAAGACAAAAAAATCTATGCAATTAAGCAGAAAGAGGCTAAGCAAGTTATAAGAGCTTCCAAATCACACACAGAAGAGAAAATAGCACAGTCAGTTAAAAAAAAGGGATATTTTTTTTTTACATACATTAATGAGAAAAGGAAAGTAAAACAAGGATTGGTTAGATTAAAAACAAAAGAAGTAAGGTATGTAGAAGAGGATAAAGGTCTAGCTGACTGCCTCAATGAATATTTTTGTTCAGTATTTACTAATGAAAATGAAGGAAAGGGACCTCAGTTAGGAAAAAGAACAAATGAGTAATTTATTACATGTGAGTTTACAGAGGAAGAGCTTCTATTTCAACTGTCAATAGTAAAGACAAATAAGTCAATGGGACCTGGTGGAATACACCCAAAGTTATTAAAAGAGCTTAGTGGTATACTAGCAAAACCATTAACAGATTTATTTAACCAATCATTGTTAACAGGAGTAGTCCCAGAAGATTGGAAGTTAGCGAATGTTGTGCGCATTCACAAGAAAGGTAGTAGGGAGGAGTCGGGCAACTATAGGCCAGTAAGCTTTACTTCAGTAGTGGGAAAAGTAATGGAAACCTTGTTAAAGGATATGATTGTTGAACATCTTAAAACACATGGATATCGAGATCAGAGACAACAGGGGTTTACTTCAGGGAGATAATGCCAAACTAATCTTATTGATTTGTTTTTATTGGGTAACTTAAATAATAGATCAGGGTGGTGCAGTAGACATTGCTTACCTAGATCACAGTAAGGCTTTTGACACTGTTGCACATAGAAGGCTTATCAATAAATTGCAATCTTTAAGTTTGGATTCCAATATTGTTGAATGGGTAAGGCAGTGGCTGAGTGACAGGCAACAGAGGGTTGTAGTCAATGGAGTATATTCGAAGCTTGGGCTTGTCACCAGTGGGGTACCTCAGGGATCTGTACTTGACCCATTCTCTTTAATATTTTTATTAGTGATATTGCAGAAGGTCTTGATGGTAAGGTGTGTCTTTTTGCGGATGATACTAAGATATGTAACAGGGTTGATGTTCCAGGAGGGATAAGCCAAATGGAAAATGATTTAGGTAAACTAGAAAAATGGTCAGAGTTGTGGCAACTGACATTTAATGTGGATAAGTGCAAGATAATGCATCTTGGACGTAAAAACCCAAGGGCAGAGTACAGAATATTTGATAGAGTCCTAACCTCAACATCTGAGGAAAGGGATTTAGGGGTGATTATTTCTGATGACTTAAAGGTAGGCAGACAATGTAATAGAGCAGCAGGAAATGCTAGCAGAATGCTTGGTTGTATAGGGAGAGGTATTAGCAGTAGAAAGAGGGAAGTGCTCATGCCATTGTACAGAACACTGGTGAGACCTCACTTGGAGTACTGTACACAGTACTGGAGACCCTATCTTCAGAAGGATATTGACACCTTAGAGAGAGTTCAAATAAGGGCTACTAAACTGGTTCATGGATTGCAGGATAAAACTTACCAGGAAAGGTTAAAGGATCTTAACATGTATAGCTTGGAGGAAAGACGAGACAGGGGGGATATGATAGAAACATTTAAATACATAAAGGGAATCAACACAGTAAAGGAGGAGACTATATTTAAAAGAAGAAAAACTACCACAACAAGAGGACATAGTCTTAAATTAGAGGGACAAAGGTTTAAAAATAATATCAGGAAGTATTACTTTACTGAGAGGGTAGTGGATGCATGGAATAGCCTTCCAGCTAAAGTGGTAGAGGTTAACACAGTAAAGGAGTTTAAGCATGCGTGGGATAGGCATAAGGCTAACCTAACTATAAGATAAGGCCAGGGACTAATGAAAGTATTTAGAAAACTGGGCAGACTAGATGGGCCGAATGGTTCTTATCTGCCGTCACATTCTATGTTTCTATGTTTCTATGTAACTGTTTATCTGAGGGCAGGGCCGCCACCAGAATTTTGGGGGCCCTAATTCAGCTCCAAGCTCGTGAGAGGAGGACCCGGAGGAGCTGCAGGCTGAGCTCCCGGGTCCTCTTTACCTCCCCCCGCCAGCTGCCAGCATAGTGCCTGCGGACCGGGGAGAGAGATCTCTGATCTCCCCTCCGGTCTGCAGGCACATTGCAGGGCTAGCACTTGCATGTGCTGGCAGGGGAGAGGGAGACCGTCGGTTTTCTCGGAGTGGGGGGGCAATTGCCCCTTTGCCCCCCGAATTCGCCACTGCACTGGGTCCGCCTCCAAATACCGCCCACAGGAATACACACACAGACACAAACACACACACTGATACAAAAGGACACAGATACATCCTGAAACAGACATACACGCATACAGGCATACATACTGACACACACATACTGGGACATACACACAGGCATACATAGTGACAGACAGACACATACTAACATACATACAGACACACATGCACGAGGACATAAAGACACATACATACAGACACCGACATACATACATACACACACACACATACATTCATACATGCAGACATACTGACAGACATACAGACACTGACATCCATACACACATACATTCATAATGGCATACAGACATACACATACATACATTCCTAATGGCATACATACATACATACATTCAGACTGACATACATGCATATATACAGACATACTGACAGACATACATGCATACAGACATCCATATACACATACACAAAGACATACGTTCATAATAATATGCAGACATACATTCATATTGACTTACAGACATACATATATACACATCTAATGACATACAGACATACATATATACATACATAGACATACCTACAGACAGACATACTTGCATACAGACATCCATACATCCATCCATAGACATACATCCATAGACATACATACACACACAGACATACATACATACATACAGACATGCATGCATACAGTCAGACAGACATACACACAGGCATGCATGCATATAGACAGACAGACAGGCATACATAGACATACATAGACATCCATACAGGCAGACAGGCGTACATAGACATACATGCATACAGACATACATGCATACAGACATACATGCATTCAGACATACATACACAGACAGACAGACATACATAGACATACATATATACAGACAGACATACATGCATACATACACATACATACATACAGACAGACATACAGACATACATGCATGCATACAGACAGACAGACAGACAGACAGACAAACATAGCTCATTTTCCAGCCACCCTCCTGTCTCTTACCTTTTCTTTGCAGGAGGGTGGCTAGGGATGATGGGAGTCGGTGCGGCTCCCTCTTCACTGCCTGGCTCTCCCTCTTCACTGGCACGCGCTCCTCCTGTACGGAGTGTGCTGGGAGGAAGTGACCACTTCCTCCCAGCAGCACTTGCGGATGCTTTTTTTTTTTTTTTAAAGGGGCCCAGTCGCGCTATACAACGGCCACAGCGCTGACCGGGCCCCTGAAGATATAGGGCCCATCGGGTGGCCCTAAGTGTGTGGGCCGCCGGGCCCGTGACAACTGTTATGGTTGTCACCCCCGGATGGCGGCCCTGTCTGAGGGGAGGAAATGTGTGGGATGTAACATTTTTGTAATTGGTTACTGTCCTAATTATGTAGGTGTCTCCCTTTCATGGGCAGAATCACATAAAAGGAGAATCCCTGTCATTCAAATTTAGTTCTACTTGACCCTTCAAAACGTAGCCTCGTCTCGTTCTTGGAAGGGGATTTTGACTGATTTATTACTTTACTTTTAGCAGCGGAACCTGACTCTCCTCTAGGATCTTGTGGATGGGAATAACCAGCTCCATTACTATACAGCAACTTGCTGGGAAAAAGGACGTCTCCAACAGCTGATACCCTCTCACTACCTGGGTAGCCGTTACACCGGGCCAGGAGGATTTGTGTAATAAAGGGTGTTACGGTTGCCTCCAGGCTGGCTGGAAGTTGGACCATAAAAAAAGGATGCTCCTAGCGCTCACCAAAGGATCATCAGCACCGTAGCCACCATAAGCACTGCAGACTCCATGATTCACCGCTGCTGGGCTGGTATCTCGCCGTCTGCTCTGCGCCCTGGACCTACGACCAGGCTCCAGGTTCCAGTAGGTGAACCTCTTCCTTCTGTAGAGTGAAGCAGGATCAGGAACAAGAGCTCTTACAAGAGCTCAGTAGCAAAGGGAGTATGAAGAGCATAGCAATCCCTGTAGTGATTATAGCTGTCCTCTACAAACATGAGTCAAGGCTGCAAGTTAGAGGGTCAGAAGAGGTCTGAAGTGCTGGTACACCCAGCCTGGTTTTTATTACAAGTTTGTAAATACAGGACCGCCCACAGGGAGGGACAAAACAACCAATCATACACGTACCTCATTGAAAACACTCCCAGTAATTACCCACAAAATCCTCCCCTCTGTCTGTGATATAATTATGGTTAACATAATTATCACAGACAGTAAAAATACAATTTTTATACATACACTGTAACTTTAAAACCATACATTCAATCTCCATAAATAATAAAATAATTAATTAATAATTAAAATAATTAATAATGAAATAAATGATTACATATTTAAACTCAGCATACATCAAACATAAACACTTCCAAAAATCAGACAAATCCCTCCAGCGGATCAAAAGTTAAGTGGAAGTCCTTTATGACCGACCGCAAGCACAATTTCCTGCCCAAAACAGTTTGGAGCTGAAAGTTCCGTATGGGAGAAGGTAAGGGTCAGCGGTGTTCGTGTATTTGCGCATCCGATTTTAGTTCCACAGAATCTTTAGCATACACCGCTGACCGCGTTCGAATGATCTAAGATGGCCGCCGCCACGTGTTCGGCTGTCGAATGGCAGCCACCCAGCGCTCGGCAATTAACCTGTAGTAACCTCACAGCCTGGGAGGTAAATTGCCTGCACACTTTAACTTCTGGGAGATCTGCCTGTGTAGTACTTGGTTCAGTAAGCCCTATTTACTGAACCAAGTGGGAGAAAGCCAGGGGCAAGTTATTTTACAGGTCTAGGAACATAGTCTTAAAGGGGCATTGTTCAGCAAAGTCACAATATGTCCCCAGACGGTTCTTAACCCCTTAAGGACACATGGCATGTGTGACATGTCATGATTCCCTTTTATTCCAGAAGTTTGGTCCTTAAGGGGTTAAAGGGCCATACACACCCAATAAAAGTTAATTTTCAGGGGCACAATCTTCCAGGGGCCATAGTCATGAGGAAGGAGGCTGGCAAATAGGCTTCTCCACAATCCAGGGAAGCAGGGCAATTTTCCATTTAAAGGGCAAGTTACAAATAGCAATTTGTAACAAAGGGATAGTCACTGATCTGCTCTTCTAGTACAGACCCGTAAATATCCGTTGCCTTCCCAACTAGTTTGCTGGCCAGGATTGTGACCCAGTTGCTGGGGTCCACGTCTTGGAGTAGGCACTGGTGCTTAAAGTCTTGTAAAAAGTCATCAATGCCTTCTTCTGCTTCCTTGAACTCTTTGAAGGCATATTAAGGTAGCTTGTGGGCCAGGGTGGTTGTGCTTTCCAGCTCCCTCTGCTCCCTTCTTCCTTCATCTGAGTTCATGGAGGTCGCCGTCTGTCTATTGGCAAGGACATAGGCTTGCACCTCCAAAAAGGTCCTGCTGACGATCTCCTCTGAGGGTGTCTCTCAGTAATATGCCAGGTGCTGTTCCACCTCCTTGCGCACTTCCTCCTCATTTCCGGCCCCTAGTTAGGCTGGGATTCGTTGCCTCACTGCGTGCCTGATCGTCCTCTATGAGCGCAGCAGTCAATTCACCCTTGTTACGTCCACCAGGCATTATTCCTCTGGCTCCACACAAGTCCTGCAGTGTAGGTCGCTTTAGAGCACTGTAGTCCATGGGTCTGTTGGCAGGGACATGGGATCCCACCACTTGCCACCAATTGAAGCGAGACCTGGGTAACCGATGGTTATCCCCTTTGATTAGAATAGGTCAGACCCATTTCCCCAGTAACCGGATGGGACACAGTTCCAGGATACAACGTTTAACAATCTTTATTTGGATACACAGCTTTGCCTCCTGTTGCCTCCACCTCCTACTCCGCTTCCTCCTCCTCTACCACCTCCTCATCCGGTCAGTGTAACACCTTCACCACCAACTTCAGCACAGCCAGGGGGAAAAGACAGCAGGCTGTTTTAAAACTCATATGTTTGGGGGGAAATCCCACACCACGCAGGAGCTGTGGACGGGCATGGAACAACAGACCGATGAGTGGTTGAGCGAAATCTCGTAGCAGCTCTGGGCCTAGCCGGTTTGACACACATCCCTTGCCTGGCGCATGTGCTGAATTTGGTGGTGCAGAAATTCATGTAAAACTACCCAGATATATCAGAGCTGCTGCAGAAAGTGCGGGCTGTCTGTGCGCGCTTTCGGCATTCTCACCCTGCTGCTGCTCGCCTGTCTGTGCTGCAGCGTAACTTCGGCCTTCCCGCTCACCACCTCATATGAGACGTGTCCTTCCGTCTGGTGCACCGCAGGCCGCAAATGTTTTTTTTTTTTATATGTCTCAATATTTTGGGGGCTACCCCATTTAAAACAAAACACACAAAAAAACAGTGTTGGCTACCTCCTCCTCCTCCACCACCACTTCCACCTACGCCACCACGGTCACTGCCTCCTCAACCTCCTACTCCACATCCACCTCCTCCTCCTAGAGCAGGGTACAAAGCGGAGCGGCCGTCCCCGAGACAGTACGCCTGCTACTGCCCACCGCACCCAGGGACCGAGCACACCAAAGCCAGTTTCAAGGAGTTCCCTGGCGTGGCAGTTCTTCAGACAATGTCCTGACTACAAGACACGAGTGGTTTGCACGCTGTGCAATCAGAGCCTGAAGCAGGGCATAAACGTTCTAAACCTGAGCACAACTTGCATGACCAGGCATCTACATGCAAAGCACGACCTGCAGTGGAGTAAGCACCTCAAAAACCAAGAAAAGGTCTAAGGCTCCTCCTGCTTCCTTTTCTGCTGCTGTCTCTGGAGTGACAGTGGCACCTCCCACCCCACAAACAGAGGATGTGGCAGCAATGCCACCACGTCCGCCACCGTCCTCAAGCATCTCCACACTGTCCCATGGAAGCGTTCAGCTGTCCATCTCCCAAACACTGGAGAGAAAGAGAAAGTACCCCCCTACCCACCCGCGATCCCTGGCCCTGAATGCCAGCATTTCTAAATTCGTGGCCTTTGAAATGCTGTCATTCCGTCTGGTGGAGATGGACTTTTTTAAAAACCCGATGGCGTTATTGGACTGCAAGAAATTCACCGCAGGCCGCAAATGTTTTTTTTTTTTATATGCCCCAATATTTGGGGGGCTACCCCAATAAAAAACAAACAAACAAAAAAAAAAACAAATAAAAAACAGTGTTGGCTACCTCCTCCTCCTCCACCGCCACTTCCATCTACACCGCCACGGTCACCGCCTCCTCAACCTCCTACTCCGATTCATTCCAGCAAAACCCTCCCCTCTGCCTGTGTTAGAATTACTGTACACAATGGGCTAATGTAATTATCACAATACAATTCGTATAACTTTAAAAGTATACATGCAATATTAATTAAAGCAGCCAGTTTCAACTGGTCTGGCAGTGTCCCTGGGACAACGCCCTGCTGGAGAACAATGGACAGGAAAAGGGGGAGGGGAAGAGGCACATTCCCCCATGGAATCAAAGGGGCAGAAACAGTGCAATAAAATCTAATATGCCAAAATAACATTTTTAAAGGGCAAACTCTCCCAGGGGCCATAGTCACAAGGCAATAGGCTGGCAATTAGTCCTCTCTAGGCACAAGTGGCGAAGGGCACTTCGTCACAGCTATAATATATATCTTGGGGTGGGGCCGAATAGTTTCTAGTACCCTGGTAATTTTGTTAAATTTGTGGTCTATCCATAGACCTCCCTCTAAATGACCATTTCTATTATTAACCTCAAATCACCCTCTACCTGCTTCACTAGACACATAGTTAAAAGGGGCAAGTCCTGCTGACGTACCCCTTGGAAAAGAGCGTATGTTAATGCAGTTCACACCAGACACATGGTCTGCAGCTCTGCTCACTAGGAAGCTGCAGACCAGTGTCTGGGGTGGCTGGCCGGGTCGAGGACCAGACACAGTCTGCCCACAGGAGGTTTAGGTGGCCGCCAGGCCCCAGCCAGCGCGAATCCTTAGGCGGCCGCCTAAACCGCTGAATTAGAGAGCCGCCTCAGATTAGCAATCATTATGTGGAAACAATTCCTCGAACTCCACTCTGGGCTTTTCACTTGAGTTATCTTCCAACTCATCCATGAGTATAATTTTAACCCATTCACTTAATGAGGTTGGCAGCCAGATCAAAAGACCTCTGGTGGCTACCACATTATTAATATTGTCTATTATTAATTTCACCTTCCAAAAACACTCATATTGTAAAAATGTCCTCTCTTCTCATCATATTTAGGCACATCTTAGATCAATTTGGCTAATTTGAGAGTATCAATCTGACCCCTTCCTTGCACAATTTCCCAATTTCTTTTCCATTTCACTTCTCGCATGGCCATTTTCACAACTTAACCTATGCGCCTCCTCATTATCAACTTTTGCTTTCAAAGTAAAATCCAAATCTTTCTGATTTGTGACTTTCCACAAAATATCTGTAGCATTCCTCAGATTAGTAATCTGTCTTTGCAATTTGTCAAAATTAGTAACATTTAAGTCTACTTCTTTAGACATGAGACATTGTTTTATGGGTTCTGTCTAACAGATCAGTGTGATTCTTAAGCATTTCTTTCATTATATTAATATCTTCACTTTCTTAACATGACTAAATGTGACTAAATTACTTAACATGACTTTTCAACAACAGCCGAGAGTCTTCTGAGTTTTTGTTTCCGCTAATGTTGCATTCAATGCATCAAAAGATAGCCTAGGAGGCAAATTCCTATATGTTAACACCTTTTGAGGAGAATTCACAGTTTTGCTGGGGGGCTAGAGAAATTACTAGACTTTGTAACAACACATATATTTTAACTAGTCTCTCTCCCCAGCGGCAGTGTGAATCCCAGGGAGCCGAAGGTGTTGTCCTTCCTCCCCAGCAGCAGAGTTACAGGGAGCAGAGACGGTCGGTCTCTCTCCCCAACAGCAGGACCAGGTTATGGGAGTGAAGACCGTCAGTCTCCCTCTCCAACGACAGGGTGTGTTCTTAGGAGAGGAGACAGGTGGTCCCTCTCCCCAGCAGACATGTGAGTTCCAGGGAGCCAAAGGTGTCGTCCTTCCTCCCCAGCAGCAGTGTGAGTTACAGGGAGCAGAGACAGTCGGTCTCTCTCCCCAGCAGCAGGACAATGTTATGGGAGGGGAGACAGTCGGTCTCCCTCTCCAGCGGCAGTCTGTGTTTTAGGGAGAGGAGCACAACACCCCCTCTCCCCAGCGGCAGCTTACCCTACCAAAGGGCGACACCAATCTTCCAGACGGTGCAGATGGGACCGTGGTCTCTGTGCCTGACAGCCTGTCAAATCCCCATCTATCATCACAGGAGTACCAGGAGGAGGGGGTAAGTGATGCCTCCCCTCCCCAGCCAAGTCCCCACCAGGCTACCCCAGCAGAAGCGCAGCTATCCTCTGCCCCCCAAGCCCTCACAGCGTGTTACCCAATTACCCCTGAGGAATACCCAGGTGCAGTAACTGCTTGTTGTGGGTGGGCTATACTTGTGATTGCTGGTTGTGGGTGGGTTGCCCGACTAACGCAGGCCCTGACCGACAGAAGGTCAGGAACCTGGTTAGTCTACCCTCCAAAGGGGAGATATGTTACAAACCACCATTTGTAACTGGGATTGTATGTGACAAATTGCCCTGTGCCCATGGTTTATGTAGAGGCCTGCTTGCTAGCCTCTTGCCACATGACTATGGCCCTTTAAAACCCAGCCAAGGACGTAGGGAATAGCAGAAGACATTGTGCTGTACAGCGGATTCATTATGATATTTGCTATTTCACCGCTAAAGACTTCCAAATGGATTTGTCATAAGACTTTCGTGTGGATTTAAAAAGCATTAGTCTGATTGTTCACCTTAAACTATATTGACTACCTGCATTCGGTATAACTGGATCTACCGAACACCGGACCACCCTGATGCTTCAATTTACCTCCCTGTTCATCGAATGCATTCCTATTGCAACTCATGAACGCTCTGTTAAGTTCCTGGGTGGCCGCCATTTCGGCAGTTTAACATGTGGTGGCGGCCATCTTAATCTCCCGAACAGCACTCAGACACTCGACCAGGCAAAAACCGCTGAGACATCCACACATCCATAACTTCGGGCCGAAACTACCGAACGAGCCACCGTTCGATAAAAAGACTAATGCTAACATGGGGATTCTAACGAACACCAGGATATCCACTAATGGCAAGCCGTTTAGGACTTTTTATTACAGGAACAGAGACCGACCGCAAGGCCAAAACTTATGGAACTGTTTTCGGCTACTGTGCCTGTGCGGTCAGTCAACATCTTAAGCCCCCATAACTGTGGTTGTGGTGTCTGGCGGAGCGCTTGGAACCCTCAGGAAGCGCTAGGAGCATCCTTCAATGAAGGCTCCCAGTCGCGGTGCCAGGTGATCCGTCACATTGTTGGCAGCGGTGGGATTGCGTCCTAGCCTTGGGAAAACCAGCACTAGTTCAGAGATGGAAGGCAGTGCAGTATCTCACTTTGACGCCAGGCTCCAGCAGCGAATACAGGATGTAATGCGCAGTATGGAGTATCCTATCCCAGAGGAAAGAGAGACAGAGTGGAGGGTGGTGCTTCGTACCGATCTCTGGAAGGAGGACATGGACGAAATTCAACCCTTCCGGTGCGAGGAAATCCTGACCACTAACCAGCGCCAAGCAGTACAACTAGAGCTGCGGATGCCATTATTGGGAAACCAGCCCTCAGAAGAATGGATAAGCGAAATGGAGATGCTAGTTGAGACTGAGGTGTGGCTGGATGATTCCTATCGGGTCCTGCGGTGGCATGCTTACCACCTTTACCCATAGCTGATCGAGTACAAGTGTATTGAGGGGGAAGACTACGATGGCCCTGGTTTGTTGTGGGATACTATTGAAACTAGTCTCTGGTTCGGAGACACCGACATTGCTCGCTTCTGGTCCATCTAAGCTGAGCGGGCAGACAACTGGGACCTTACGGAGATCGATGCCATTCAGCCAGATCTATATTTTCTTGCCAACCGGGAGTGGGAACTAGAACAGGATTATGTTTGCCTATTCCAACGTATAACGCCGCCTGTCTCTGACATGATGGGGCTTATTAACTGTATACCACCGGAAGCATTGACTTTAGTTCCTCCTCCCCAGCATCCAAGGGACCTGGGTACTGTACCACATATGTCCCAACCAGCCCCAGAGATGGAAGACCTTATTGACTTGTCCTGGGAAGACACCCAGCTGGCAGGTGGAGATGGGACCGAGGTCTCTCTACCAGCCCTACAGGGATGCTAGGCAGTCGGCCCAGATCACCAGCGGCAGTATGTATCCCAGGGAGCTGAAGATGCCGTCCTTCCTCCCCAGCGGCAGCGTGTGTCCTTAGGAGAGGAGACAGTTGGTCCCTCCCCCCAGTAGTCCAGTGAGTTACAGGGAGACAAAGGAGCCGTCCTTCCCCCCCAGCGGCAGTATGTTTCCCAGGGAGCTGAAGATGCAGTCCTTCCTCCCTAGCGGCAGTGTGTGTCCTTAGGAGAGGGTACAGTTGGTCCCTCTTGCCAGCAGTCCAGTGAGTCCCAGGGATCCGAAGGTGCCGTCCTTCCTCCCCAGCAGCAGTGTGTGTTACAGGGAGCTGAAGGTATCATCCTTCCTCCCCAGTGGCAGTGTGTGTCCTTAGGAGAGGAGACAGTTGGTCCCTCTTCCCAGCAGTCCAGTGAGTCCCAGGGAGCTGAAGGTACCGTCCTTCCTCCCCAGCGGCAGTGTGTGTCCTTAGGATAGGAGACAGTTGGTCCCTCTCCCCAGCAGTCCAGTGAATTACAGGGAGACGAAGGTGCCATCCTTCCCCCCCCCCAGCGGCAGTATGTTTCCCAGGGAGATGAAGGTGCTGTCCTTCCTCCCCAGTGGCAGTGTGTGTCCTTAGGAGAGGAGAGAGTTGGTCCCTCTCAACAGCGGTCCAGTGAGTAACAGGGAGCTGAAGGTAGCATCCTTACTTCCCAGCGGCAGTGTGTGTCCTTAGGAGAGGAGACAGTTGGTCCCTCTCACCAGCAGTTCAGTGAATTACAGGGAGGCAAAGGTGCCGTCCTTCCCTCCCAGTGGCAGTGTGAGTTCTTGGGAGAGGAGACAGTCGGTCCCTCTCCCCAGCAGTCCATTGAATTACAGGGAGACGAAGGTGCCGCCCCCCCCCCCCAGCGGCAGTATGTTTCCCAGGGAGCTGAAGGTGCCATCCTTCCTCCCCAGCGGCAGTGTGTGTCCTTAGGAGAGGAGACAGTTGGTCCCTCTCCCCAGCAGTCCAGTGAATTACAGGGAGACAAAGGTGCCGTCCTTCCTCCCAAGTGGCAGTGTGAGTTCTTGGGAGAGGAGACAGTCGGTCCCTCTCCCCAGCAGTCAAGCGAGTCCCAGGGAGCCGAAGGTGCCGTCCTTCCTCCCCAGCAGCAGTGTGTCTGGCAGGGAGCAGAGACAGTCGGTCTCGCTCCCCAGCAGTGGGACAATATATTGAAAGTCGGTCCCCCTCTCCAACAGCAGAAAGAGTGTCAGGGAGAGGAGCTTGTTATCCCCTCTCCCCAGCAGCTGAAAGTATGTATGGGAGAGGAGCTTGTTACCCCCTCTCCCCAGCGGCTGAAGTATGTATGGGAGAGGAGCTTGTTACCCCCCCTCCCCAGCAGTCCAGTGAGTCCCAGGGAGCCAAAGGTGCCATCCTTCCTCCCCAGCAGCAGTGTGTGTTACAGGGAGCTGAAGGTGTCATCCTTCCTCCCCAGCGGCAGTGTGTGTCCTTAGGAGAGGAGACAGTTGGTCCCTCTACCTAGCAGTCCAGTTGGTTCCTCTACCTAGCAGTCCAGGGAGCTGAAGGTACCGTCCTTCCTCACCAGCGGCAGTGTGTGTCCTTAGGAGAGGAGACAGCAGTCCAGTGAATTACAGGGAGACGAAGGTGCCGTCCTTCCCCCCCAGCGGCAGTATGTTTCCCAGGGAGCTGAAGGTGCCATCCTTCCTCCCCAGCGGCAGTGTGTGTCCTTAGGAGAAGAGACAGTTGGTCCCTCTCCCCAGCAGTCCAGTGAATTACAGGGAGACAAAGGTGCCGTACATCCTCCCCAGCGGCAGTGTGAGTTCTTGGGAGAGGAGACAGTCGGTCCCTCTCCCCAGCAGTCAAGCGATTCCCAGGGAGCCAAAGGTGCCGTCTTTCCTCCCCAGCAGCAGTGTGTCTGGCAGGGAGCAGAGACAGTCGGTCTCGCTCCCCAGCAGTGGGACAATATATTGAAAGGGGAGACAGTCGGTCCCCCTCTCCAACAGCAGAGAGAGTGTCAGGGAGAGGAGCTTGTTATCCCCTCTCCCCAGCGGCTGAAAGTATGTATGGGAGAGGAGCTTGTTACCCCCTCTCCCCAGCGGCTGAACTATGTATGGGAGAGGAGCTTGTTACGGCCTCTCCCCAGCAGTCCAGTGATTACCAGGGAGCCAAAGGTGCCGTCCTTCCACCCCAGCAGCAGTGTGTGTTACAGGGAGCTGAATGTGTCATCCTTCCTCCCCAGCGGCAGTGTGTGTCCTTAGGAGAGGAGACAGTTGGTCCCTCTACCTAGCAGTCTAGTGAGTCCCAGGGAGCTGAATGTACCGTCCTTCCTCACCAGTGGCAGTGTGTGTCCTTAGGAGAGGAGACAGTTGGTCCCTCTCCCCAGCAGTCCAGTGAATTACAGGGAGACGAAGGTGCCGTCCCCCCCCAGCGGCAGTTTGTTTCCCAGGGAGCTGAAGGTGCCATCCTTCCTCCCCATCGGCAGTGTGTGTCCTTAGGAGAGGAGACGGTTGGTCCCTCTCCCCAGCAGTCCAGTGAATTACAGGGAGACAAAGGTGCCGTCCTTCCTCCCCAGCGGCAGTGTGAGTTCTTGGGAGAGGAGACAGTCGGTCCCTCTCCCCAGCAGTCCAGTGAATTACATTGAGACAAAGGTGCCGTCCTTCCCCCCCAGGGGCAGTATGTTTCCCAGGGAGCTGAAGGTGCCATCCTTCCTCCCCATCGGCAGTGTGTGTCCTTAGGAGAGGAGACGGTTGGTCCCTCTCCCCAGCAGTCCAGTGAATTACAGGGAGACAAAGGTGCCGTCCTTCCTCCCCAGCGGCAGTGTGAGTTCTTGGGAGAGGAGACAGTTGGTCCCTCTCCCCAGCAGTCCAGTGAATTACAGGGAGACAAAGTTGCCGTCCTTCCTCCCCAGCGTCAGTGTGAGTTCTTGGGAGAGGAGACAGTCGGTCCGTCTCCCCAGCAGTCAAGCGAGTCCCAGGGAGCCGAAGGTGCCGTCCTTCCTCCCCAGCAGCAGTGTGTCTGGCAGGGAGCAGAGACAGTCGGTCTCGCTCCCCAGCAATGGGACAATATATTGAAAGGGGAGACAGTCGGTCCCCCTCTCCAACAGCAGAGAGAGTGTCAGGGAGAGGAGCTTGTTATCCCCTCTCCCCAGAGGCTGAAAGTATGTATGGGAGAGGAGCTTGTTACCCCCTCTCCCCAGCGGCTGAAGTATGTATGGGAGAGGAGCTTGTTACCCCCTCTTCCCAGCAGTCCAGTGAGTCCCAGGGAGGTGAAGGGGCCGTCCTTCCTCCCCAGCGGCAGTGTGTGTCCTTAGGAGAGGAGACAGTTGGTCCCTCTACCTAGCAGTCCAGTGAGTCCCAGGGAGCTGAAGATACCGTCCTTCCTCCCCAGCGGCAGTGTGTGTCCTTAGGAGAGGAGACAGTTGGTCCCTCTACCTAGCAGTCCAGTGAGTTCCAGGGAGCTGAAGGTACTGTCCTTCCTCACCAGCGGCAGTGTGTGTCCTTAGGAGAGGAGACAGTTGGTCCCTCTCCCCAGCAGTCCAGTGAATTACAGGGAGACAAAGGTGCCGTCCTTCCCCCCCAGTGGCAGTATGTTTCCCAGGGAGCTGAAGGTGCCATCCGTCCTCCCCAGCGGCAGTTTGTGTCCTTAGGAGAGGAGACAGTTGGTCCCTCTCCCCAGCAGTCCAGTGAATTACAGGGAGACAAAGGTGCCATCCTTCCTCCCCAGCGGCAGTGTGAGTTCTTGGGAGAGGAGACAGTCGGTCCCTCTCCCCAGCAGTCAAGCGAGTCACAGGGAACCGAAGGTGCCGTCCTTCCTCCCCAGCAGCAGTGTGTCTGGCAGGGAGCAGAGACAGTCGGTCTCGCTCCCCAGCAGTGGGACAATATATTGAAAGGGGAGACAGTCGGTCCCCCTCTCCAACAGCAGAGAGAGTGTCAGGGAGAGGAGCTTGTTATCCCCTCTCCCCAGCGGCTGAAAGTATGTATGGGAGAGGAGCTTGTTACCCCCTCTCCCCAGCGGCTGAACTATGTATGGGAGAGGAGCTTGTTACGGCCTCTCCCCAGCAGTCCAGTGATTACCAGGGAGCCAAAGGTGCCGTCCTTCCACCCCAGCAGCAGTGTGTGTTACAGGGAGCTGAATGTGTCATCCTTCCTCCCCAGCGGCAGTGTGTGTCCTTAGGAGAGGAGACAGTTGGTCCCTCTACCTAGCAGTCTAGTGAGTCCCAGGGACCCCCTCTTCACTATCTTGGAGGAGAGGTTTACCCCATGGAGCCTTGTCGTAGGTCCAGGGTGGGCAGGAGACGGCGAGACCCCAACCAAGCTGCGGCGGGTCGTGCTTATGGTGTATGGTGGAGTGCTTGTAGCCCTCAGGAAGCACTAGGAGCATCCATCGACGGAGGTACTCAGTCGAGGTGCCCGTCGATCCGTTACATTACTGTTTGTGCTTTGTGGGTGGGTTGCTGGACTAACCAGGGCACTGACCGGCAGGAGGTCAGATACCCTGTCAGTCTGTTTGGAAAAGGGGAAAAATGTGGCGGAACCAGCCTCGCCACTGGGCATTGGAGAAGACTGATTGCCAGCCTCCTGCCATGTGCTATGGCCCCTGGGATGTATTGCCTGCTCTCCTGTACTGCTGAGGATTGCTACTAACTAGGTGGATTTGGCTATGGAGCTTGTGTAGTGCCCTCTGCTGGTAGCAACAGTAATATGCACTACCTGAATAGCAAGACTTGTAATTTGCATATTCGGGTACATTTGCATATCACTAATTCTGCATGCAGGAGAGACATTTTGTGTTAATTAAGGTCTTCCCCACCCATTTATAAATATGCAATTATGTTATAATAAGTCACTGTATGTTGCCTGCTATGATTTGACTGTTTGTAATTTTATTGAGTTTTTACAGCCATGTTAATGTAATGACCATATGGGCTAGTCCCAAGTAAAATAAAGTTTTAGACAGTTCTACTTCACCCTCAATCTGAGTCCTGTCTCTTATTGTGGGAATCTGCTACAAGGGATTGCTATGCTCTGCAAATTACCTTGCTATAATCACTCCTAAACTCTTTTAAGAACTTGTTCCTGCGTCGCTCTGAAGGAAGAGAGGTTCGGCCTGTGGTGGTTGTGGTGCTTGGAGTCCTTATGAAGTGCTAGGGGCATCCATCAACAGAGGCACCCAGTCGGGGTGCCAGGTGATCCGTTACAGTAAGAGGATGAAAAAGACAATTCAATCCCCAGTTGCTTATTGAGAACCCTCCAAAACCGGGATACAAACTTAGAACCTCTATCAGATACAATATTGTGAGGAATGCCATGCAGACGTACAATCTCACATATAAAGAAAAACCAGGTCTTGAGATGACGGTAATTTCTTGAGAGGGATGAAGTGAGCCATTTTAGAAAAACGGTCAACAACCATGAGAATAGTGGTATAACCATTGGAACTAGGAAGTTCTACAATGAAATCTATAGACAAGTGGGACCTCAGGAACGGGAAAAGGTTGTAACAAGCCACAAGGGAGTTTATGAGGCACTTTGGAAACCGCACAAACAGAACAAGTCTGCACATATTCCTTAACATCCTTCCTGAGGGAATCTCACCAGAATGACCTCATGGTAGCAGAAGTTGATTTATTAATACCTGGGTGACCAGCAGACACATTGTCGTGAAACACCTTCATAATATTAACCCTTTCCCCCAATGGAACGAACAGTTTGTCCTGAGGTTTACAGCAAGGCGCCTGAGACTGAGCCTCCATGATGGAGCCAAGCAGTTGAGGACAATGAATGGACAGTGGACGCAATGATACATTCCAGGGGAATGATATGGGACGTTTCTTGCTCTAGTATAGCCTCAGTATCAAACTGCCTGGACAAGGCGTCGGCCTTGACAGTTTTAGGACCAGGTCTGTAAGTGATAAGAAAATTAACGCGAGAAAGAAATAGAGACCACCTAGCTTGTCTAGAAGATAATCACTTAGCATACCCTATGTAAGCCAGGTTTTTGTGATCAGTAATGATCAAAAGGGGGTCCTTGGAACCCTCTAAAATATGTTGCCACTCCTTGAGAGCTAGAATAATGGAGTTTCCTAGCTCTCCCTCTGGGAGAGAACTACCACTGTCTCTGAAGCATCAACCTCCAGTATGAAAGGCTTACTGGTGTTAGGATGTATCTATCCCTTTATAAATCTTCTGTAACAATTAGAGAAACCAATGAATCTTTGAATGGCTTTCAACCCAGTGGGTAAAGGCCACTGTAGAACAGACTCTAGTTTTTTAGGATCCATCTGAAACCCCGAGGCAGACATATTCTATCCTAAAAACTGTACTTCAGACTGGTCAAAGATAAAAAAAAATCCAAATTACAATAAAGTTGTTTTTTTTAACAAGGTTTGCAGAACTTGTTTAACGTGATCGTGGTGAGACTGGAGGTCAGGAGAATAAATAAGGATATCATCCAGATAGACAAAGACAAACAAGTACATGTAATCCCTGAGTACATTGTTAATGAAATCTTGGAAGACCGCTGGAGCATTGCACAACCCAAATGGCATCACTAGATATTCATAGTGTCCACTTCTGGTATTAAATGCAGTCTTTCACTCGTGGTTTTCATTGATTCTCACTAAATTGTAAGCGCTTCTAAGATTAAGCTTAGTAAACACTTTAGCTCCCTGGAATCTGTCAAATAATTCAGCAATAAGAGGAATTGGGTAGGTGTTCTTAATGGTGATTTTGTTCAATGCCTTGTAATCGATACGTGGGCGCAACTCACCATCCTTTTTAGATATAAAAAAGAAACCTGCACCAGCAGGCGAGGATGATTTTCGTATATGGCCTTTATTCAAAGAATCTTTAATATATTCCTCCATTACACTACTCTCCTGAGGAGATAGAGCATAGACTGCTCCCTTAGGTGGCATAGCACCTGGTAGTAAGTTAATGGGACAGTCATATGGTCTTGCTGAATACTTCTTTAATGTCTTGGTCTTGTATAGGGATCTCGGGATTTTGAGGTTGTAACAGAACATTGCCTTTGACTGGGAACATTTATTGCCAAATCGGCCCTTTAACCACTAACCAGGTACGTGCACATTAACAGAGACTATAACCACAATGGAATGTGCTTACCTGGTTCATGTGGATTACTTTATACACAGTTCGGGACATTTAACCCCATTCGTCTATTTTATGCAGTCCGTACGGTAGAGATTCAGCATGAATAATAATGAACACAAACTACCGAACACCGGACCACCCTGCTATTCAATTATGTGGTATTTTACCTCCCAGGTCGGCACTTACCATCCATATGAAATGCACAAACTCTTTGTTCCAGTTACTAGGTGACCGCCATGTCGGGACTTTTACACGTGTTCGCGGCCATCTTAGTTCACGAACAGCGGTTATTTGCCGTTGAGTGTCTGGAACCAAAATCGACAGTAGGCGAACACCGCTGAGACCTCCATAACACCGTAAATTTGTGCTGGAACTACCGACCGTGCTGCCGTTCGGTAGAGAGACTATACCACATACAGGGATGTTAGCGATCATCAGGAAACTCACGGATGGCAGGATTTTCGTGCCTTTTCACCACACGAACGAGGACCGACCGCAAGGCCAAAACTTATGGAACAATTTTCGGCTAGTGTGCCTGTGCAGTCGGTCAAAACTTTAAAATCCCATAACTCCCGAACCCCTTAACCGAATGGGATGATTTTTAAATACGTTATCCCCCCAGATTGGGGCTATCTGAGGATACTGGATTTATGAATGTACCCCAAGTATTTGGGGTACATCCAAAACTCGGGTAAAAATGTGTGTGTGATAATTATGTTAACTGTTTATCTGAGGGGAGGAAATGTGTGGGATGTAACATGTTTGTAATTGGTTACTGTCCTAATTATGTAGGTGTCTCCCTCTCATGGGCAGAATCGCATAAAAGGAGAATCCCTGTCATTAAAATTTAGTTCTGCTTGACCCTTCAAAACGTAGCCTCGTCTCGTTCTTGGAAGGGGATTTTTACTGCATTATTACTTTACCTTTTAACAGCTGAACCTGACTCCCCTCTTGGATCTTGTGGATGGGATTAACCAATTTCATTACTATAAAGCAACTTGCCGGGAAAAAGTATGTCTCCAACGGCTAATACCCTCTCATTACTGGGTAGCCATTACAGAGGTGTATTAGTAGGTAATTCAATAGTGCCCACTCTTTTGGTGACATGCAATATGCACCTTTCATTACAATCCTTAACCCATTCTAATAGTTCCCCATTAGCACAGTCAATATGAGGGTTATGCTTGCTAAGCCATGGGAATCCTAATATAATAGGACAAGAAGGAGATGCAATCACCTGAAATGTGATCTCTTCCTTATGTAAGGCACCAATGAAAATATTAATGGGTAAGATTTCATGCGTTATCAATGGTTGTGATAGTGGTCTCCCATCAATAGCTTCAACAGCTAAGGGTGATAGTCTCTCTTTGATAGGTATAGTATTACCTTTGACAAATTGAATGTCAATGATGTTTCCAGCAGCAGCTGAATCCATCGGGGCTTTGCATGAAAAGTCAATTTTGTCAAATGCGATAGAAATGTCAAGGAGAAATCTATTTTTATTCTTTTCAGAGGACGTTTCCATTACACCTAAGACCTGTCCCCTTAAGGTGCTTAGGTGCAGTAGTTTTCTGGACGAATGGGACAATTGTTTCTCATATGTCCCTTCCTACCGCAGTATAGACATAAGCCTTATTTTCTCCTATATTGTCTTTCTGCTTCTGACAGTCTAGTGACCCCCAACTGCATGGGTTCGGACTGTACAGGAACACACTATTAGTCCAGTCTACCTCGGAAGCTAGGGTACCAAATTCTATGGCATATTCCAAGATAGACAGGTTCCCTTGTCTGATATGCATCAGGGCAGTAGAGGTGGCCTGGGCAAATTGATCCATGCGTACTGATGGCCTGGGCAAATTGATCCATGTGGTGATCATTATCCTCCAGTTTCCTTTCACAAGCAGCTATGTGCTTAGACAATTCTACAGGATCTATGGCCATGTTGTAATGTCAGGATTACAGTATGATTCAGCACGTAGAATTGTGTAACACAGAGGACTGATAGGTAACGTGTACCGGACCTTAGATTGGCCGGATAACGTACCAAAGAATAGTCGGGAATAGATGAGGTCAAGGGATACAAAGAGACACAACGATAAGGAAACGCCAGGAGTCAGGGATGCACGAAAACAGGGAAGTCAAAAACAATGCCAAAGTCAAATAACCAGAATTACCAGAATCAATAACATGCTCTCGGACAACCACAAGGGAAACCACGACAGGGCACTGAGCAGGATGAGAACTGGGCCTAAATACCCCTCCTCTAGATCTGATAGGCTGTAACCGGCCTTTGACCCCAAAGGCAGTTACCAGGTTACCATTTGCATAATTGCTGCTCAGCATTAACCTTTCTGTGGATTTGGTTGCTGCTCCGCACAACTTTTCTTGTGTGGACAGTAAATGCCATTACCCACAATTTTATAAGCGGATCAATGTGTGACCAATATAAACTATATCTGGAAAGTTATATTTTTTTCTCACTATATTCTAAATGTGAATGTTGCACCTGGAATCAACTCCAGACCTTTTACCTGCTTAATTGATGAAGACATAATGAAGGAATAGCCCAGAACTGTCCATAAAACAGCTTTTGAGTCAATTGTCCAATAATTTTTGGTCCCTTGAAAAAGAGGGGGCTACATAACATAATAAAGAGCTATAATTCCTAAACCCTTTCTCAATTTTTTATGTGAATATCCGTACATTAAAGGGATTCTCCAGTTCCAGGAAAACATATCAGTTTTCCTGGCACCGCAGCACCCTCTAGTGACCCTCTACCTCCCACCCCCCATCCCAAGTTGCTGAAGGGGTTAAAACCCCTTCAGTGACTTACTAGAGTCCAGAGCCGATGTCCCTCGGCGTTGGGTCAGGCTCTGCCTACGCTACATAATGCACATGTGTTCCCGTCACCGGGGGAGACATGCCGGGCAAACGCATTAGACCTCCCCAAAGGAAAGCATTATACAATGCTTTCCTATGGGGATTTCGACGACGCTGGAGGTCCTCACATAGGACACGAACACGGAAGTCTCCTCTAGTGGCGGTCTAGTAAACTAGTTTATAAAAACTGCAATAATTACACTTGCATGGTTAAGGGTAGTGGGAGTTGGCACCTGGACCACTCCAATGAGCAGATGTGGTCTGGGTGCCTAGAGAATCCCTTTAAAGCTGATAAACTGTACTTTAAGTCCATATTCATTTTTAACTATAACTTGAATTTATTTTGGTAAACAGCCAAAATAACAAAATTTGTATCAGTGTCCAAATATTTCCAGACCTAATTATATTTACTGGTAAAACATGTTCTAAATTAATAAACTTTTAGTGCTTTCATGCAGCGGCGTATATACCGCGGTCGAAGGGGTCGCAGCTGCAACTGGGCCCGCCACTCCAGGGGGCCCGGCCATCCTGCGGACCCACGCGACCGGGTATGCGCCGCCATCATCTTCTGCGGCCCCAGCCCACGCGGCAAACTGCTGGGGCCGCCCTCCAAGGGGTCCATCGGGTGGCCCATGCTGTCAGGGCCACCCGATGGATATGGAGTGTCAGGGGGCCCAGTCAGCGCTGGGCGCTTTAATAGCGCGACCGGGCCCCCGGAGATGACATCACACAGAGCTGGGAGGAAGTGACCGCATGTCACCCCTCCCAGCTAACACTGAGAGCCGCGTGGGAGGAAGGAGGAGAGAGTCAGAGTGGGAACTCTGACTCCCATCAGGCTGAGCCAGCACTGAACCCCAGGGAAAGTCACCCTCCTGCACCTAAAAGGTAGGAAACAGGAGGGTGACTTAATCATTTTGTGTGTGTGTTTGTTTGTATATGTCTGTATGTGTCTTTGTATGTAAGTGTGTCTTATGTATGTGTCTTTGTATGTATGTATGTTTGTGTGTCTGTATGTGTCTTTGTGTGCCTGTCTGTTTGTATGTATGTGCCTTTGTGTGTATGTGTGCCTGTCTGTATGTATGTGTGCCTGTCTGTTTGTATGTATGTGTCTTTTTATGTATTTGTCTTTGTATGTGTGTTTGTCTGTATGTGTATGTGTGTCTGTATGTATGTGTGTCTGTATGTATGTATGTGTGCCTGTCTGTATGTATGTGACTTAGTGTGTGTGTGTGCGTGCCTGCTTGTATGTGTCTTTGTATGTATGTATGTGTGTTGTGTGTTTGTGTGTTTGTGTGTGTCTGGCTGTCTGTAGGTGTGCCTGTCTGTGTGTATGTATGCGTGCCTGTCTGTTTGTATGTATGTCTTTGTATGTGTGTGTGTGTGTGTGTGTGTGTGTGTCTTTGTATGTATGTGTGTCTTGTGTCTGGATGTATGTGTGTATGTGTCTTTGTGTGTGTGTGTGTGTGTGTGTGCCTGTCTGGATGTATATGTGCCTGTCTGTGTCTGTCTGTATGTGTCTTTGTATGTATGCTTGTTGTGTGTGTGTTTCTGTATGTAAGTGTGCCTGTCTGTGTGTATGTATGTGTGCCTGTCTGTATGTATGTATGTATGTGTGCCTGTTTGTGTGTATGTATGTGTCTTTGTATGTGTGTGTGCCAGTCTGTATGTATGTGTCTGTGTGTCGGTCTGTGTGTCGGTCTGTGTGTATGTCTGTATGTATGTGTGCCTGTATGTATCTGTCTATGTGTGTGTATGTGTGTGTCTCTGTTGGGGGAGTGGGAAGTGGGGGGGGCACGGATCAGTTTTGCACCGGGGACCCATGGATTGTGTGTACGCCACTGCTTTCATGTATGTCTAAAAAACAACTCTATCTTACCTTAGCTTTACTATTTCATTGCATTTTTAATCATATATGCAATCTCCCTTGAACAGTTACACACATTCCAGTGTATCTAATCTTGTTGAACACAATGCAAAATTACAGAGAAGATTGTGGTTATAGGCTTGAAGAGACTCACATTGCATAATGAGGTTCTCTTATCATATTGTGGTCTAGAAAGGGAAGTGTCAATATGTAAAATGTCTATAAATAAGATGTTTTCAAAGTCCATAATAGATCACTGCATTCACTGGAGACTTATACCTAAAGACTTGCTTGTGTCTTTCACTGCTGATCAGCATCTGATACCGTGGTAAGAGTTTAATATTTACTTTGTGATATAATTGCATTTAGAATATTATTGCAGTAAACCCATTAGTTAAAGGGACACTACGCTGTCCAAATTCCAAAAACAAATATAAATAATTGTTTAATAGATATGCCTCATTGGAAACATGCATGCATTTAAATATGCATTTTTCATTAATGATATATATAAAAACAGCTTGCAAAATCTGCAGTTCTCGTCTGCAGCTTTTGCAAGCCGTCTTTTTCTATCCCCACCTAGACTTTCTGTGGCTGTCCAATCACAGACTTTCTAATGCAGCTTTGAACTAAACAAACCAAGAAGTAACAACACCAATTTTCTGATTGAAAGCTTGGGAGGGATGGGGTAGCAAGATAAAGTTATAAAACTGATTAATTCTGGTGAAATCTGCACCTTTTATAAAAAAAAAATGAAACACTTTTCACACCTAAAACTGAAGTGCTTTAGTGGCCTGGAGTGTCACTTTAAATAATTTGAAATTGTGTTATCAAAGATAACATTACCAATACCAATTCCATGTAGAGAAGGCATTGGGTATTTATATGAAGCACAATATGAAATAACAGAGTGCTGAAAGCAGTTATGGAATTTCCAGCTGAAAACAGAAATAAATGCTTATATTCCACTTGTGTAGATTTGAGCTATACCCTTTATAGATATCATTCTCTTTCTTCCCCTTTCTCCTATTAGTGTGTATTTTAAGGTAGGATGGCATCCATAGGTGTGGATAATTATACTTGTAGCGGCCTCCGGGTAACCGGACCTGTTACCTCTACTAATATCTTCCTTCAGCCACTCAGAAACCACTTAAAATAATAAAAGACAAATTTCCCACCAGTAACTAGACAAGATACAGTTCTGGGAGTACAACACAATATTATTGAGACACACATGGCTTTTATGCACAACCCCATGCAAGGGGTCTTCAACACACACAAACAGGGGTCGTATCCCAGGATCCTCTACAAATCAGGGAACCCAAGTGCAGAAACGGGGGGGTCGCTGTCCCTCTATCTCCCAAATATGGAAAGCCCACCACACAGGTGAGGGGTCTATCACCCAGGATGACAGGGGGATCTTCATCCCAGGAGCACGGGAAAAGAGACTGTCCATTTGTCTCCCAGACACAGAAAAGACAGCCAAACTAGCAAGTGCCCCAGAGGTGTCCCCATCAACCTCAGACGACCCCACATAGGCACATTCCCTGACCAATCTCCATTTGCAAGGTCACGGTGTTGAAACCTGCAAGGGAAGTGTCTCCTTTCGGGGTACGAATGCTCCCCATGATTGGCGTTCGTTTATACGAAATGTCAGCCACCCAGGGGAGCACTCATTAATTACTTCCCTTGCGGTTTCACACTTGTGTTGCCAGTCCGAACATTGTGGTTTCACACTTATGTTGCAAGTGTGAACGTTCTGATTAATTGGTGGGAACGTTCTAATGGGGCACTGGGTTGGTCCATGTTCGGGAGACGAATGGGTTCCGTTGGTATGAACGCTCCCGAACAGGAAAATAGTGTACAGGACACAAAATACACAAGAAACACATAAAACCAGGGAAAACACACTAATAGGCAGTGGTTTTGCCATACAGCTCCCCCTTAACCACAAGCGGGCATACACAGTCTGATCCCAAAGGATCAGCATGGGGATGTCCGAGGAATTACTCATGGATGATTTCTCCAGTACTGTCTGTCTCGACAACCCGCCGGCATTCCCATTTTTCTTACCGGGTCGGTAGTGGATCTTGAAATCGTAGGGTCGTAGTGCCAGACTCCACCGTAACAGCCTGGCATTGTCTCCTGCGACCCGGTTAAGCCACACCAATGGGTTGTGATCCGTGAGTGGTGTGAACTGCTGTCCCTAAATGTAGGGTTGCAGTTTTTTGAGTGCCCACACCACCGCCAGACACTCCTTGTTGATGGCGGCATAGCTCACCTCCATGGGTAGTAGTTTTCCGCTGAGGTAAGCTAAGGGATGTTCTCTGCCATCATTCCCGACCCGGCTCAGCACTGCTCCTAATCCAAACACAGAAGCATCTGTATGGATGAGAAAATGTTTATTTGGATTAGGAGCAGCCAGGACAGGTGCATTTATCAGGGTGTTCTTAAGGCTTGGAACGCCTGTTCACACTCTGAGGTCCAGTTTACCTGTCTGGGCAAATTATTTTTGGTCAGGTCAGTGAGGGGCTTAGCTAGGGCACTGTAGTTGGCGACAAAGTTTCTATAGTAACCGGCGGTCCCTAAGAAAGCCATTACCTGGGTCTTAGTGCGGGGACAGGGCCAGTGAGCTACTGCCTCAACCTTGGCTGGCTCGGGCTTCTACTTCCCACACCCAAACCGGTGTCCCAGATACTTATAGTTACATAGATACACAGCTGAAAAGAGACTTGCGTCCATCAAGTTCAGCCTTTCTCACTTATGTTTTTGCTGTTGATCCAAAAGAAGGAAAAAAAACAGTCTAAAGCACTTCCAATTTTGCAACAAACTAGGAAAAAAATTATTCTTTTTTTTACAATGTATAATTTTTATTGTTAATGTTTTATGCATATATATATATATATATATATATATATATATATAATATTGGGATACAAAAGGGAGAAGTGGGAAAAGGGGAACAGTACATAATTTAATCTATAATTACACACTATTAAAAAACAATATTATTCACATAACAGTATGCGTTAATTCATGTAAGACAATTGATTACAACAATATTTTTCAGATTCTTTTCCTTTCTCTATTTTTTTTTAATCAATCAATATTCATTTGCTTAAAGTTTAGAGAAACCACTGAAAACTATCACTTCCTCTCGGTCCAAATCAAAAGAGTAATTTACGTTCTTATAAAGGATTGTATCAGGGAAGGGTGTGGGGATGGGGGATAGAACAACAGCCTATTGAGCTAAATCCCTTTTGAGTCTAGCTCTCATTATAGTCTTTAAACGTTAGGAAAAGCATAAAGGGGAGAAAAATATAATAACCCTTGAACATATCTATCTCTTACTTCTAACCATTTATTCCACATTTTTCTGTATAAAGTTTCCTGTCCTTTCAAACGACCAGCCAACAATTCATAAGTACATGAGGAGTCTAGTCTTGTCACTATCTCTGACAATAAAGGAGTCTGTATTTTTTTCCAGCTGTATGCAATACCAGTTTTAGTTGCTATCAAACTGTGAATAATAATATAAATAACCTCTTCTGGGAGCGGTATAGAAAACATATGTCACAAAAAACATTCGGGTTGGGTAGGTATCACTGCTTTCAAATCATTTTGAAAAAACCTTCCCAATTCTTTCCAAAGCTACCTGGACATAACCAAAAAATATGATATAGAGTGCTCTCCTGTTTAAGGCAGCGCCAACATAAATTTGATGCCCCTGCGTATATATGAGCTATCCTAGTTGGCACCAGGTACCAACGCATATTGAATTTACAGTATGATTCCCAGTGTTGTAAATGATGCCTTTTTGGTTAGTTTTATTGCTTGATGCCATTCGGATAAAGAAAATTGATAACCTAAATCTAAATCTAACTCCCATTTCTGCATATATATAGGTTTTGCTTCATTCCATATATTCAGAATGTTATTATAAGATAATGATAACGTTTTAATACTTGGTAATTTACCCATACATTTGTATATCAAAGGCGGAAGTGTTTTTATTTCTTCTGTTTTTATATTAAATCCATGAAGTATATTCCTAATGCGTAGGTAGGAAAACAACTCTCTCTGAGGTATGGAATAATCTTTAAGTATTTCAGGGAATTGCTTAATGCCTATAGTATTATAAAAAAACAAACCTGTGTGACACCATGATTTAACCAGGTGTCCACTCGTAAGTCTGATGTGAAGGCAGTAATAATCTGTAGCGGGGCTGCATATAGCAAAACCTTATCGTCTACAATTTTGGGGATAATTTGTTTCCAAATTTGAAGTAGTGTTTTGGTAACTGGTAGCATATCATTTTTCTTCCCTATTTGTATTTTACCTGTCCACAAGGCTTGTGGTAATGTGCCTTGATGCATGCAAGCGTTTTCTAATGCTAACCACAAAGGGGAAGGTATCCGTTCTAATACTGATATGCCTTGTGCTAATATTGAGGCTTTATAATACATTTTAACATTCGGAATACCAAGGCCACCTTTCTCATATGGAAGCCACAGTAAGTTCTGCTTTACTCGAGCAGGTTTCCTTTTCCAAATGTGTGCATTTATTAAAATTTGAAATTTACTTAATATTATATTCGGTATAGCAATTGGGAGAGTACGGAAGAGGTACAAAATATGTGGTAAAACCATCATTTTTATAGTATGTATTTGGCCCAGTCAAGATATGCTTTTGGCTTCCCATTTTCTCAATTCAAAAAATTCCTTCTTGACACCAAAATAGCAGTCAGATGTCTCCTTGGATCAAGCAGCTTTTACCCCACTAATTAGAATTGATATCCCTGTATGTTATGTTTTTGGAACTATTTATCCAACTGCTGTTTAAACATCTGTATGGACTCCGATAAAACCACCTCTTCAGGCAGAGAATTACATATCCTTATAGTTCTTACTGTAAAAAAAACCCTTACTTTGCCTTAAATTAAATCTCCTTTCTTCGAGCCTAAATGTGTGACCTTGTGTCCTATGTAGAGCCCTGTTTATGAATTGATTTCCAGATAAAGGTTTGTACTGGCCCAGAATATATTTGAATAATGTTACCATATCCCCTCTGAGGCGCCGTTTTTCCAAACTAAAGAGACTGAAATTTTTTAACTTCGGAACTAAAATGCTCCACTCCTTTTATAAATTTTGTAGCTCATGTCTGCACTTTTTCTAGTGCCATGATATCCTTCTTTAAAACAGGTGCCCAAAATTGCACAGCATATCCAAGGTGTGATCTTACAAGCAATTTATAAAGAGTCATAATTATATTTTCATCCCGAGAATTTGCAAATAACCCTGTAAGAGTCTTCATTAAAAACTCAATGAGAATGTGAAGACACTAGAAGTCAATTACAGGACAATTACAAAAGTAGACATAAAATGTGGAGTTTACCAAGGTGATGCCGAATCCACTATGTAGTTCTTTACAGACCTCAAAATGCCAAATCATTATGAAGGGTGGGTATAGATATAGGTTCAAGAGTGGAACAACCATCAGTCACATAATTACACTACCAGTAAGGAGAAAAAAGACAAACATCTCCATAGGATATATTATCAGAAGATAATGGCTCACATTATGAGACCCTGCTAGTGGTTGAAAACAGCAGGACTGAAAAACAACAGCAGCACAGGAACAGATATTCTGCACCAGATTACTAGAATCAGAGACCTACCACACTAGACAGGACCAAAGGTGCAGACTGTGCAAAGAGGCCTTAGATACAATGCAGTACATAGTAGCCAGATGTTATCATAGAAAGCATACACTGAGAGGCACAAGCAAATTGCATGTAATTGTGTACAGAAACATCTACACAGAGTATGGGCTGGACCTACCTAAGTCTAGATGGGAAATACCAAAGGGTAGTTGAGAATGACAGGGCTAAGGTCATGTGGGACTTTCAGATCCAGTCAGAAAAACAAGTAGTAGCCAACCAACCTGACATCATGGTGGTAGACAAGGAATGGAAGACTGCAGTGGTGGTGGATGTGGCAATACACAGTGAACATAACAACAAGAAGGAACATGAGAAGTTGGACAAATATCAAGGACTGAAAGCGGAGCCAGAAAGGATTTTGAAAGTGAAAGCATTAGTAGCCCCAAGTGTGATAGAATCACTTGGTGCTGTAACCCCCAAGTTGAGAGATTGGCATCAGCAGACTCGGAGGTGGGGGATCTTTGTCCAGAAGAGTAAATTTCTGGGAACAAATATGATACTGCACAGAATCCTCAGACTCCCAAGCCTCTGATAGAGGACTCGAGAATGAGGAATACATGAAAATACCACCCAAATGGGTCAGAAAATCAAACTATTCCTGTATAACAGAATTTGGGATAAACGGCTAACTAAACAAAATTAGGGTAATAAGTAAAGAACACAGAGGCCAGAAAAATGTTTAAAGTTTATGATGCCCCGATCTGATTGCTACTTAAGGAGGGTCTCCATGCCAAAACACCTATTGATTTAAGTGTTTGTCCTTTTAGTACGGCTGAATTTATTAATAAGAATATGGTTAAGGGTAACCGTTAACGGCGGTATTTATAGTCTGTCATATTTAATTTATATATGTGCACAAATTGAGATATTTATTCTGTTAGGTAATCTTTATGCATATATTGTTTGTACTTTTTCTAATAAAAAAAAAGAAAAAAAAAAAGGAATACATAAAAATACCACCTAAATGTGTCAGAAAATCAATAATTTCAATAAACAGACATCAAGTAGACTGGAAAAGGCTATTGAGAGTGAGAAAATAATTGTATATAGTTGCCTTGGGCAGTGACCAGGAGTTTTTGCTGCTGAGATATGTCTTTCCTACATCCAAGGTTGTGTCTTGCTTCTTAGTAGTCCTCTACGAATGCTAATTATTATTTTTCTCTTAAAAACTGGTGGGCTGCTGCTCCAAGTGTTCCTATGGACATGCGTCCATTGGTGATTTCTATGCTTTCTTTGTAACAATTTTCACTCTAACCTAACAGGCCAGTAATGGAAAAAATAAATAAAATAACAAGTATTCTAAAACATGGGAAGTAGGGAAAAACTGTTGAAGGCAAAACAGATATTATTCTGGGTACAAAGTGCTAAATACTGAGAGGTGTTGTATGGTGTCCTAGGTTATTACTCCTTATTTTAGCACTTTACCTTAAAATAGTTTTGCCTTGCTAAATATCCCCCGGAGTATTTGAAGTTTGGATTGTTTTTTTACACAAATTGTTGCATATTTAATTTAAACACATATCCATTTAATCTTTACAGAACATACGGAAGCAAACATGAAGTTCATTTGGATTCCAATGTTCACAGTTACTCTTCTGCTAATCGTTCAGTGTAAGTATGTGTAACCATGATGAATGTTTAATTTTTATTAAAGATACTAAAACAAAGTTTTTATGTAAATCTATTGACACATTTTAGCACTTTTATTGCACTAGATATTTTATTTGTATCTTTGTGTTTAGCGTTTCATCTTTAATGAGTCCATTTCATATTTTATTTTTATTTTTAAAGATTCATTTTATGTTTTTCAAGATTCAATACACTGAATAAATCATAACTGCATAAACAGGATTGGGACTCACAGGTCCCCAAATGGACATTGTGTATTGAGGCGCGCAGGCCTCTACTAATATTAAAAATGAAGATAAAGAATAGTAATACAGAGTACATCAATGATGGTATATGATACCAGATCACAGTTCGTTGAGCATGTTTAGCTTAGAAATACAATGGTGGGTACACGTGAACTGAATTTGAGATCATTTTGCATAACATGTTGGTTCAATACGAGAGACTTTTTAGGAGTAGACTATCATTGTTTATGAAGTTATAGTTACTGAGTGTTGCATTAGATAAACACATAAAGTGGTATAAAAGGGAGGTTAAACATTATTTTATAATTCTTTTTAGAGCAAGTTGTTATTGGTGTTTTTAGTTCCATTGGATTGTGTGAATAGTAATTTATTCCAAGGTTCCCACGTGTGGGAGAATATGCCAGACCTCTTGTTTGTGGCAAAAGTGATTTCCTCTAACTGTTTAACCGCTTAAACTTTTGAAATTCATTCCCTGACTGAGCGGGGATTTGTTTGTTTCCAGTTTTTGGGTATTGTTTGTGCTGCGGCCATTATCAGGTGAATGATTACAGATTTAGTTGTTTTTTTAAGCCCTGGTGGGATCACTAGGAACAAGAAAAGTTCTGGTGTAAATGGTAAGTGTATTTTGGTGATTGATTGTATTAGAGTATGTATACACTTCCAAAATATGGCTATTACTGGTCATTGCCACCAGATGTGTGAGTGATGTGCAGGGGTTGGTTACATCTCCAGCAGATGTTCTTGGGTGTGCAGTATATTTTGTGAATTTTGTCAGGAGTGAGGTGCCAACGGATGAGTCTTTTATAATTGCTTTCCTGGTTTAGTGTTGAAACCGATGCTTTGTGTGTTGTTATAAATAGTTGTCTCCATTGTTGTTGAGATAAGACAAGTGGTAGTTCCTCTGACCAACGTGTTGTGAATTTTGGGGCAGTTGTGTTTTGTAGTTCCTGGATCAGTTTGTACATTGTGGATAGTGTTTTCCCTGTTTTGGTTTAGGTTTGGCATATTGTTTAGAATTTTGTGAGCTCTCTGTCTCCTTTGGGTAGTAGTGTTTTGATTTGGATGAAGTGTGTTAGTTGTCTATAGTGTAGGTATTGGTTGCCCGATATTTCTGTGTTAGGAAGAAGTTGGTTTAAAGGTTTAATCTTGTGATCTTGTAGGATGTGTAGAAGTCTTAAGTCCCTTCCCTCTGTGTATTGTTGGTATAATGATCCAGCTCAGCCCTCTAAGAAAAGGGGATTATTTGTTATCGGGTACAGAGGCAATTGGTAAGGTGTTATGTTAGTGGTTTTTGTGAAGTTGTTCCAGACCTGAAGTATTGCTTTTATTGTTGGGTGCGAACTAGTGTGTTTGTTGTGTGGGTCTGAGTGGATCCATGGGAGTAAATGAAGGGGGGATCCTGAGAGAGAGCATTTAATAAGTATCCAGTAATGTTCTGAGGTTTGTTTAGTCCACTCTCGGATCCTGGATATGTGTATCGCTTTTTGATATCTATCCATGTCTGGGATGTTAAGACCTCCTCTGTCCTTGCTTTGTATTAGCAGGGTGTATGCTAGTCTAGGTTGTGCTTGGGACCAGATGAAGTTTGTGATAATGGATCTGGTTGTGCTGAAGAAGTTTTTTGGTATTACAATAGGTAATGTCTGGAGGAGGTATAGTATACATGGGAGTATGTTCATCTTAACTATGTTTGATCTACACAACCAGCCAAAGTATGGCTTGTGCCATCTCTTTAGATCTGCTTGGATAGTTGTTATTAGAGGAGGAACATTTAGCTCGTATAGCTGGTCGAGGTCAGTCGGGAGGTGGACTCCTAAATAAGTAATGGATTTTAAACCCATAAAAAATTAAATGACCTTTGGAGTTGGTTATTTAATGAGTTGGTAGTGTAGATCGGTAGCAGTTCGCATTTGGTAAGATTGGCTTGAAAATTAGAGACTTTCCCGTATTCATCCATTTCCTTTAATATGTTTGGTATTGTGGCCATTGGGTCGGTTATCGTAAATAATAGGTTATCAGCAAAGGCAGTGATTTTATAGTTCTGTTGATTGATTTTAAATCCCTGTATATGTTGGTTATTTCTATTTCCCTGAAGGAATGGTTCCAAGACTAGAATGAATAGGAGGGGTGAAAGTGGGCAGCCTTGTCTGGTGCCGTTAGTTATCAGCACAGGTTGGGATAGTTGGCCGTTGATGCGCAGTCTGGCCGTGGGCACCGAGTATATTGCGTTTAGCCATTCTTGCCATCGTGGCCCAAAGCCCAAAGCCCAAAGCCCAAAGTTCACTCTATCAAATGCCTTTTTGGCTTCTATTGAGAGTAAAGTGCGTAGTTTCTTATGTTTCTGAGCCCAGTACATTAGGTTAATGATTTTTGTTGTGTTATTTTTTGCTTCCCTACCTAGTACGAATCCAGCCTGGTCCTGGTGTATGAGTTTTGGGAGTAGAGGTTTTAATCTGGTGGCCATTATCTTTGTTAATATTTTTAGGTCTATATTGATCAATGAAATTGGTCGGTAACTCCCACATAGTGCAGGATCCTTTCCTGGTTTGGAATCAAGACAATGGCGGCCTCAAGAACTGGTTTGGGGATAGTTGTGGCCAAGGCCTGTATGTTGAATGAGTTTGTGAAGGGCTTAGCTAGAGTACTGGCAAAGAGTGTGACAAACTGCCATTTGCCACTGGGCATTGGAGAGGTCTGATCGCTAGCCTCCTGCCCTGCGACTATGGCCCTGGGATGTATTGCCCTTTAAGAACTGCAGTTGGGCATAATGGATTTGTATAATGCTGTTCCTGGCCCTTTAAATACTTTGGAGCAGTGTTACAACTTTTAAACTGGCACTTCGAATGCAGCCGAAGTGCCGAAGTCATCAAAGTGCCGAAGTCATCGAAGTGGCCGCCATTTGACAAACGAACACGTGGCGGCAGCCATTTTAACTAATTCGAACGCGGTCAGTGGTGTGTGCATCCAATTCTATGGAACTGTTTGCGGCTACCCAATTGCACGAACACTGCTGACCTGTACCTTCTTCAACACCGCGGCTGGAGACTAAGTCCTGTTCGAAGATTCGAACGCTTGTTCGAATGGGACTTAGTAATTTTTCTCGGTGTAAAATAGACTGACTGCACAGCCCACATCCATGGAACTGTTTTGGGTATGAAAATGTGCTTGCGGTCGTTCATAAAGGACTTATACCTATCTCCCGAACGGCTGAACGGATTCAAATGATTTTTGGGTATGTTTGTATTTGGAATGTGCTGATTAATACTATAGTACTATTATCAATATTGGATGTATGGTTTTAGAGTTATGAAAGTTGGGTAAAAAGTATGTTTAACTGTACAGATAATTGGGTTACCTCTCAGGCTAAGGGGAGGGAATCTGTGGAAATTTATGGAAAGCCTTCATTATGTCTGGCATTTGATGTGGAACCGTCATCCAGTTTGCGGTATCTGGCTTGGAGTTTTCTACAAAAGTAGTTATGTGCAGCTATCTTTATTTGGTCTATGGTCTCTTTGTTGTTTAATATCAGGTCATTTGATTTCCATTGGGCTGTCATGGATGGGACATCTGGAATGTGTATAGTTATAGTTAGAGGGGCATGATCCGACCCAGTGATGGGACCATATTTTGCCACTTTAAGTAGTGGCAGGTATCTGTGTTGGAGATACGCGAGTACGTTTTCATAGGGGATGAGAAGAATGAATAATCTTTAGTCGTGGGATGCGCTGCCCTCCAACAGTCATAAAGTTGAGCATTGTATAGAGTATTTTTTATTTACTATCTTGTTTGGGTTAGGTAATTTTGTGTTGGAGCTGTTGAGTCTAAATTACCATCTAGAGAGATATTTATATCCCCTCCCAATAGTAATATACCGTGGAAATTTGAGAGTTTTTGCAATATTTTTGTCAGTGTGTGGTTTTGCTTTTTATTGGGGAGATAGACGTTGGCAAACGTTATGATTGTATTATAAAAGAATATATAAAGGACTACGGCGCTTTAAATTCCTAAAACCTGGTGCAGCTAAAATTACCCAAGTGTAGTGAAACCTATTACACTGATGAATGTGATTGAAAAAAAGAAGGGGAGGTAATTAGCACTCACAGAAAGGAATAAGTCTTACCTTATACATACAGAATTGGATTCAAATAATTATAATTATGATTGTATTGCCTAGTTTTCGCTTTACAAAAATGTATCTGCCTGAGTCGTCAGAGTGTTGGGCCATAAATGTGAATTGTGTTGCCTTCCCAACAGAATGGCTACTCCACGAGCTTTTGCCTCAGTATAGTGACCAAAGTATTCCACGGGGTAGTCACTGTTCTTGAGGGCCGGGGCAGAGACTTTGCGGGAGTGAGTTTCCTGTATAAAGACTACGTCTGCTTTATGTCTACTGAAGTCTGTTAGGGCTAGAGTTCTCTTTTCAGGAGTGTTTAAACATCTTGCGTTTTGTGTGTGTATTTTTAACGGTGACATGTTGTTCGTTGATTGTGTAGCTGGAGATGGTATAGCTTGATAGGTAAGTTTCTATTGGTTATGTGTGTTAGGTTGTTTCATTGTGTTCAGATTTTGTGTTAGCGTGTGTGTCCTAGGTATGAGCTTCAGTGTACTGGATTGCTAGGGAACCTTTGTTTTCGCTCTGTATTGGAGATTACATTTTTGTGAAATAAGGTCATATATTTAGCTATCTGATAATGGTAGATATGTTATTTGTTGAAAATACTTTAACTCTTGTAGCCTTGGCGTTTTGGGTCATAGCAACACTTTTGTAATGTGTAAGCATGTAACCTTGTTTTCTTAGGTGGTCAATATAAACAATAACTTTTATCTGCAACAGTGTATCCTTTATGATGCCAAATAAGTAAATTTAAACAATGATGCCTTTGACCGTGCTCCGGTATGTTGAAGTGGATTGCGTTATATTAGTACACAAAGAGTAATCTTGATACTCTGTTAAACACCTGTAGCTCCCCAGAAGAGTACTGGATTTCCACAGATAGGTAAATAAATTGAAGAGAGGGAGGGTGAACAAACAATTAGGCAATAATGCCCAAGTGGTGGTGGGAGTGTTCTATCTCTGGAGACAGAACCCAAGTTTTTCAGAGGTTGTGTGGCAGGATGCGAGGACCCAGAGGTGGTGAATCCAAATTTTCTATTGCTAGCGTTAGGAGTTACTGATGTGGTGGCATATTTGAGTGCAAGACTTTGACAGGGGGAGGGGGAGAGGAGGAAGGGAGGGATAGGTATATAGTAGTGGGCAGGTGCAACGAGAATGTTTGGGTTTAACAGTCGTCTTCTCTGGAGCTTGTCATCGGATTGGCTAACAAAAATACAATTTCTACTTTAACAGTGCGATAACATTATGCTTCTTACGTGTTACCTCTTGCAATTGTGTTTATGTTTTAGGAGGTAAATCTAACAATTAGTAGCTGGATATTTATATTAGCAATACTATGCTTGAGATTTTTCAACTAGGTATAACGAGACAAAACCAATACAAAATGGAAATAGAAGTAAAAGTCATATGTTAATGATACAACCTGTTTATCAGAGTTCTTCTTTCGTTTGAGACATATAGGTATTGGTGTAGGCATGTATTTTGCTTTGCCATAGTCCTCAGCTCACGCAGGTAGGTATGGTGAAGATTAGAGAGGTGTTGTCTCTATTTGTGATGGTAGACTTGGAGTGAGATGAGGAATTTCTGAATCTTGAATATTTCATTGTATGGCTGAGTAGTTACTCAAAAAAGTCTGACAGCTAGGGAGTTGAAGTAAGGTACAAGTTTCGTCCCTTGTTAGTCAGGTCCAGGTTTTGTAGTTTCTGTTGTGGTTAAGTGGTAAAGGGGATGCATTTCACTCATTTCTTTCTGGGCCCTGCTGATCACTATGTAGTCTGGTTGTATCTCTCCTTTGAGGAGGCGTTTGGAATCGCTGGTCCGCTCTTCTTCTTTTCGCTGGGGCGAGCCATTTCTGGCGTTGTGGGAGAGATGGGGCATCCATGTGAATTCCAGTCCATAATTGGGTTATCTGGGAGGTCCAGAGCTCTGATGAAGGGAGGTACATCTTCGATGCATGTTATTGAGTGGGTTATGCCTTTATTGGTGACCAACAGTGCGAAGGGGAAGTCCCATCTATATCGGATATTCCGATTGCGTAAGTGTTCTGTAATCGGTTTTATTGCTCTCCTCGCCTGGAGTGTGTACCAAGATAAGTCTGGATATATTTTAATAGGGTTGTCTTAGTACAGTAAAGGTTGTGTAGTGTCTCTTAGGGTTTTGAGTATATTATCTTTTATGGTAAAGTAGTGTGTTCTACATATGATGTATCTAGGTATGTCTCGAGTAATAAAGTGTATAACGGAACCAGCACTTATAGATTATAATGAAAATAAAAATATACCTCTTGGTCAATCAATTAATATAGCTGCTAAACATTCAAGTGTGCAATATCACAAATACAGAATAGAAACAAAATAAGAATGTAGCACTTATATATCAGGAATTAATCACCTTTTGGAACTGTTTAGGAGCAGGATTCCCCTGACAAGCCAACAGATAGATGTATATAAGAAATAATCACATATAGTGTAGATCATACATTATAAATCAATCTATATTAATTTTATTGTGTACACACTCACAAACGGAGAGCTATGGACCCAGCTCTGGTTTGAATTGTTTCTGGGTCCGTACAGGCAACCCACCCCTATTTTCAATGTAATTGTGAGGTCTGCAAGAAAAATAGCGGTACAGCCGATTGCGCAGTATTGCTACAAAATATTCCAGAAAGTATAGTACACTGATCCCAAATGGGTACTCACAAGTATGGAGTCATACTATAATGACTCAATTTTCCAGCGTTGTGCAGATTGGGGACTGTACTCCCTGTTGAAAGTAACGGTACCGGGAACCAGGATCAGTTGAAACGAATAGAAAATTTATTAAAGGACCACTCTAGTGCCAGGAAAACATACTCGTTTTCCTGGTGTCAGGGTACCTGTTGTCTCTACCTCAGAGGAGGTGAGATACTTAGACGTTAATCCTCTCAGAGGGGTTGACTCACTCGTTCCTCGCAGTTCTCTCGGCCGTTTACAAGCCGGCCGCGAGGGACCCGCTTCCTTTTATGACGCGGCGCTCAGTAGCCGACGTCATGACGACAATCCGTTCCGACCTGTCAATCAAGTCCCGACCACGAATCAGGACTCGTCGGGGGCGTGATTACCTATCTAGAACCAGGGTATAAAGTAGGGCTTTATGCATTTGTTCATTGCCCTGTCGTGGTTCTAGCTTGTCTAGTCACTCAGTGCTCTTGTTATCTATTTGTCTCTTTGGTTTTGACCCGGCTTGTTTGTTCTATCCTGCTTACCTCTATTACCCTTTGACTCGGCTTGTCTCTCGCTTATCTGCTCTCTCGTTCCCTCGACCTCGGCTTGTCTCTAGACCATTCTTTGCTTACTCCTTACGTTAGTCCGGCCATTCTAAGGTCCGGTATACGTACCTACCTCCTGTTTGTACTTTGCGTGTTGGATCCCTGTCCCGATCCTGACACCTGGCACTATAGTGCCCTGAGGGTGCCCACACCCTCAGGGTCCCCCTCCCGCCCGGCTCTGGAAAGGGGAAAAGGGGTAAAACTTACCTTTTTCCAGTGCTGGGCGGGGAGATCTCTGCCTCCGATCCTCCTCCGTTCCGCCCCGTCGGCTGATTGCGCACGAGCGGCAAGAGCTGCGCGCGCATTCAGCCGGTCGCATAGGAAAGCATTTACAATGCTTTCCTATGGACGCTTGCGTGCTCTCACTGTGATTTTCACAGTGAGAATCACGCAAGTGCCACTAGCGGCTGTCAATGAGACAGCCACTAGAGGATTTGGGGGAAGGCTTAACCCATTTATAAACATAGCAGTTTCTCTGAAAGTGATATGTTTATTAAAAAAATGGGTTAACCCTAGCTGGACCTGGCACCCAGACCACTTAATTAAGCTGAAGTGGTCTGGGTGCCTAGAGTGGTCCTTTAATACAATATAATATACAAATAAAAAAGCCTTAATGTGCTTAAAAACCGGGACGCGTTTCGTCACTACAAGCGTGACTTCTTCAAACCGGGTACAATAAGTCAATGTCCTGGAGTTCCCCATACAAGTTTAAATATCCAAAAAACGTCGGGCAAACAGCCAGTACACATTAACCGTCACACGTCGGTACCACCCACAGGTACGACGTGTGCAGTCCATGCCTCCCTTCCATAACCGAGATGGTTAAATCATTCGTTGTCATTTCGGCTCCGTTTATTTTCTCTGTGCAGTAGGCGGCATGTGTATAAAGTTCCATTTTGCAGCGGCTGCATATTCTTTAAAAGCTCGCTGTCCAGTAATTTGATTTAGTCTTTACGCAATGTCCTCATAAATTCAGTTGACGAAAAGTGGTATCATATCACATATGGAAGAGGAAATAGAAACGAAAAAGGCAGTATCAGTTTTCATATCATCACAAATATATAATTGTTACTTATCAGTGGGGTGATATTTTATTTTAGAAATTACAGTTTTACAATAATAAAACAAAGGAAAAATCATTAATTTCATTTGCAAAAAAAAAAAAAAAACAGCTTATATGTTTTGGAATGTAATACAATTAATCATAATAAGAATCCAAATAAAAACAGAGCGGAATGTTAGTTGGTCCCAAATCTTTACCTGGTATTAACATCAATCCTATAACTAGTCCTAGATAGTGAATCCAATACAGAAAAAATTCCAGTGTTTCAAACCATGATGAATTTAAATTACAATATGGATAGTATGTCCCTATGATTTCATGCAGTTATTTGACACATATTGTTAAACATTATGCAGACTCTCACTTCTTCCTACAGTTCTTAGTATTCGTTTAGATGTGCTTCCATCTATTAGACTAGTGTTTTACTTTTATTTTTAGGTTTATGATTTCATACCTTTTCTATTCATTTCGATTAATTATTGAATTGAATCTATCTCACGGAAATACCATATTGACTTTGCAGGTCGTAAAATATGTGTGTTATATTAAAAACGACCCTAACTGCGTATCTATTCAAAAATAACCTAACTACTGGTACTATTTAGCTTTAGAGATTAAAAAATAAATAAATATAGCAGCTCTAATTAGCATACAATCTCGCTATAACATGTATAAATATTAGAAAAATAACAAATATGTTAATAAAATCCCAAATAATATGTAATTATAAGTCCCTTATATAAAACTCTATAAAAAACACTTAGTGAATTATGATTAGAAATCTAGAAGAAAATATAAAAAATATATAAAAAAAAAAGAGGGAATAAATTATAATAAAAGTGGGGAACATCATAAAAAATGGCACAACTCAAAATCCGCATTAAGGCCATATGTGTTTAATTTGTAGATCCATTCCATCTCACATTTCCCCAAATCTCTTATGAAATCCCCACCTCTCCAATTCTTATTAACTTTATTTATCCCTACAAAAGTTAAACCCTCTGGTTTTTGATTGTGGCATTATTTAAAATGACTAGAAACACTATGTTGCTCGAAACCTATTTGGATTTTATATATGTGTTCCCTAATCCTAGTGTGTAGGGGTCTTGTTGTTCTCCCCACATATTTCAATCCACATGGACAAGTTAAAAGATAAACCACATTTTTAGTATAACAGGTTATGAATTGTTTAATTTGAATTTTCTTGTCTTTATTAAGTTTTATATCCTTTATAACTCTTCGCGTACATCCTGACTTCTTACAGGCTGAACACTGGCCACAACCATAAAAACCTTTCTCATTGTTGAATATGGTAGAAGAATGGTTTTGTTCTTTTAGAGAGCTCCTTACTAAAGTGCTCCTGAGGTTTTTTGCACCCCTATAAATCATCCTAGGTTTAACAGGAAGGATTTGTTTCAAAGCTGGATCTTGTAATAAAAAATAGGAAAGTATTAGCGCTATTTGAGTGGTGTGTTTTATTAGTATATATATTAAATCTAAATAGCTGCCAATCACCCTGAATATCTTTTAAATCAAGGAGGTAAGAAAATAGAAACGTGTACTGGTGAAGCGCTTATGTATAAGATGAAATAGATATGGGAGCAAATAAACTTTTACCTAATAAATTTTTATTTTTTATGTAGTCAATTTTTTCTTGTTAACCTTTAGGTAAAACAAAAAAAAAGATACACAACATAGTGCAAACTGTATTTTAAAAACAAATAAATTTATGAATAAATGCCAATTGGCAACTCACACTTTTCTGAGCTATTGAATCTAGCTCAGATTTTAGCGCCTTAGGGTCCGTGTAGGCGACCCTCTCCCTTCTTATTTCTGCAATCCAATCCTATATAGGTACAGAAGGGGGTATATATTTCTGCGGCCTCGATTATCTATATCGTCAATGTGACGTTGAGTAGAAGCGAGATGTTGCATATGAGTTTCCATTGTTGTGGATAGATTAGTAATCTGAACTTGAATGACATCCCTTTCCTCCTCTAAATCAGTAACACGTGACTGTAGTTGTGTTACCTCAGATCCCATGGCCTCCATCTTTGTTTGAAATGTCGCTTCTAATTTCCCCATCATCTGTTTTAGGTCATCCTTAGATAGGAGATTTTATAAGATTTCTCTAATGTCAGGTTCGTTACCTGCGTTTGTAGATTGTTGAGAGGTCACTGACATAGCCGGACTGAGTGGTGCTGTTTCGGCGGGAAGCTCCGTCTCCGCCATCTTTGCTGGCGCAGCACCTTCTTCACGATCCAAGTTATCTTTAAAATATCGGGTTAGTGATCCTGCTTTTGATGTTGGGGTTTTCCCCACTAGTCCCTGTGACTTATTCTGGTTTTTAGGGTTCCCCATGTCGAGGCAGATGCTCCGATTGCTGTGGATTCGTTCCCGGGTCTCGAGGAGCAAAATCAGTGAGCGTCCATCAGCTTCCGTGGCCGGCCACTCCCCCCCTAATGAGTCCATTTCAGTGTTGGAACTATAAAAAGTTCTTCTTTACATGATGTTACGACACTCACCGCGAGGTAGATGAAGCCGCCGTTTAGTGAATAATCCCCTTCTCCAGAAATGCAGATTTTATCCAGCCGACCGTCGACTCCCGAACGGAGAATACGAACGCGGCAACTCCCGATCAGCAAATCAGTCGAACTCCTTCCATAGCTAGAAATAACGAAAGCGCTGTCCCAATAATAATTCCCCCACAAACGAGACCAAGCTCCGTCTTAAGGGTCAAGCAGTAATGTGTTTAATGGGGGCTACCTGCCCAGTATTTATGCAGGTCTCCACAAGGTGGACACTTTCCTAGGGGACCTTGTGGAAGACTGTAAAACATATTGGACAGTAGCCAATCGCAGTGGCTTCAACATAAGCCCTTCCCATCTTACCCATAAATCCTTATTCTCTATTCCGGAGATAATTGGGAAGAAGCCTAATTATCTCCCAGGATAGAGACAATCGCCATTTTAAAATACAATAAGAAAAATACAATAAAATACATAAATGAAGAAATACCGAAGAAATATGGTTCGTGTAACGTATCCCCAGATAGCCTGGATCTGAGTGCATATTTCTACCGAATAGCGCTCAGATCCGATGTACCTAGTTCAATCGCCATGGAGTCAAAGTCTTTCACCAGTCCTTCGGTATACGAATGACTCCATGGGACGGCTATCTGGGTAAAGTCCATACAAATGTACAAAACTCCCGAACTGACCGGTGTTTATACGCCTCGACGAAATAGAAGGTGGGCGGCAGCTTCCAGCGGTGTTCGGTAGATATAAGTGTCCGTTTTTAGTTCCATAGAATTTGTACCGAACACCGCTGATCTTCCTCCTGTCCTAAAATTGCCGCCGCCTCGTGGTCGGCATATGAACGACGAACGCCCGTACGAATGGAATGGAGAGGTGTCTGGGGTTAACCACAACGTTCTAATTGAGGCCAAGAGGTTAACCAGCAGCACACTCCTCTCCCGGGTGGCCGTTTGTTCGGTAGTTTCGATCGGTATTCCCGAATCACACGAACAGGGGCATACGGACAGGAAATCCAGCGAACATAAAGGCAAACAGACGAACCAGCAATACTAGTCTATACAGATGGATCTGTCACACATGAATATTACATATTCATGGTTCATTAGCATTTTATAGGTATATATTGTTGATCATGAGTTGTTCCTTTCTTTATTATACTTGGTCGCTATTTTAGTTTAGAATTAACAGTTCTACATCTGGTTTTTTATTTTCTCACTTTGCAAATAGATAATTTTAAAATATACAGGGAGTGCAGAATTATTAGGCAAGTTGTATTTTTGAGGATTAATTTTATTATTGAACAACAACCATGTTCTCAATGAACCCAAAAAACTCATTAATATCAAAGCTGAATATTTTTGGAAGAAGTTTTTAGTTTGTTTTTAGTTATAGCTATTTTAGGGGGATATCTGTGTGTGCAGGTGACTATTGCTGTGCATAATTATTAGGCAACTTAACAAAAAACAAATATATACCCATTTCAATTATTTATTTTTACCAGTGAAACCAATATAACATCTCAACATTCACAAATATACATTTCTGACATTCAAAAACATAACAAAAACAAATCAGTGACCAATATAGCCACCTTTCTTTGCAAGGACACTCAAAAGCCTGCCATCCATGGATTCTGTCAGTGTTTTGATCTGTTCACGATCAACATTGCGTGCAGCAGCAACCACAGCCTCCCAGACACTGTTCAGAGAGGTGTACTGTTTTCCCTCCTTGTAAATCTCACATTTGATGATGGACCACAGGTTCTCAATGGGGTTCAGATCAGGTGAACAAGGAGGCCATGTCATTAGATTTTCTTCTTTTATACCCTTTCTTGCCAGCCACGCTGTGGAGTACTTGGATGCGTGTGATGGAGCATTGTCCTGCATGAAAATCATGTTTTTCTTGAAGGATGCAGACTTCTTCCTGTACCACTGCTTGAAGAAGGTGTCTTCCAGAAACTGCCAGTAGGACTGGGAGTTGAGCTTGACTCCATCCTCAACCCGAAAAGGCCCCACAAGCTCATCTTTGATGATACCAGCCCAAACCAGTACTCCACCTCCACCTTGCTGGCGTCTGAGTCGGACTGGAGCTCTCTGCCCATTACCAATCCATCCATCTGGCCCATCAAGACTCACTCTCATTTCATCAGTCCATAAAACCTTAGAAAAATCAGTCTTGAGATATTTCTTGGCCCAGTCTTGACGTTTCAGCTTGTGTGTCTTGTTCAGTGGTGGTCGTCTTTCAGCCTTTCTTACCTTGGCCATGTCTCTGAGTATTGCACACCTTGTGCTTTTGGGCACTCCAGTGATGTTGCAGCTCTGAAATATGGCCAAACTGGTGGCAAGTGGCATCTTGGCAGCTGCACGCTTGACTTTTCTCAGTTATTTTGCGCCTTGGTTTCTCCACACGCTTCTTGCGACCCTGTTGACTATTTTGAATGAAACACTTGATTGTTCGATGATCACGCTTCAGAAGCTTTGCAATTTTAAGAGTGCTGCATCCCTCTGCAAGATATCTCACTATTTTTGACTTTTCTGAGCCTGTCAAGTCCTTCTTTTGACCCATTTTGCCAAAGGAAAGGAAGTTGCCTAATAATTATGCACACCTGATATAGGGTGTTGATGTCATTAGACCACACCCCTTCTCATTTCAGAGATGCACATTGTGACGAACCCTGCTGCATAGACCTGTATTGCTGGTTCGTCTGTTTGCATTGGATTCGTGGATTTCCTGTCCGTATGCTTTTGTTCGTACGTTTCCCTAAAGTACCGATTGAAACTACCGAACATCGGCCACCCAGGAGAGGAGTGTGCGGCTCATTAACACCTTGACCACAAATTAGAACGTTGTGGTTAACCGCAAACACCTCTCCATTCCATTCGTACGGGTGGTCGTCGTTCGTATGCCGAACACGAGGCGGCGGCCATTTTGGACACAAGGCGAATCAGCGGTGTTCGGTGCAAAACCTATGGATCTAAAAACGGACTCTTTATCTACCGAACACCGCTGGAGACGGCCGTCCCCCTTCTATTCCCTTGGAGGCATACGAACACTGGTCCGTTCGGGAGTTTCTTTCATTCGTATGAACTTACCCAGATAGCCGTCCCATGGAGTCATTCGTATACCGAAGGACTTATGAGAGACTTTGACTCCATGGCGATTGGACTGTGTACATCGGACCTGAGCGCTATTCGGTAGGAATATGCCCTCAGATCCAGGCTATCTGGGGATATGTTGCACGAACACTATATATTCGGTACTTCTGATATTATGTATTTTATTGCAGTTTTTGTATTTTATTTTAAAATGGCGATGGTTCCTATCCTCTGAGTTAATTAGGTTTCTCCCTAATTATCTCCGGGATAGGAAAAGATGTATTATGGGTAAAATGGGAAGGGCTTGTGTTATAGCCACTGTGATTGGCTACTGTCTAAAATGTTTTACAGTCTTCCACCAGGTCCCCTAGGGGAGTGTCTACCTGGTGGAGACCTGCATAAATACTGGGCAGGTAGCCCCCATTAAACACATTACTGCTTGACCTTCAAAACGGAGCTTTGTCTCGTTTGTGGAGGGATTGACTATTGGGACAGCGCTTTCGTTTATTTCTAGCTGTGGAAGGATTTCGGATGGATTGCTGATCGGGAGTTACCGCATTCGTATGCTCCGTTCGGGAGTTTTATGATCGGTTATGCTGAAATTGCATTTCTGGAGAAACGGGATTATCGTCTAAACGGCGGCTTCATTCCCCAGGCGGTGAGTGTCGTAACAATTGGTGGCAAGCGACGGGATGAATCCCACCGCCCTGAAGGCCAGCTACACACCCCGGATTGGAAATGAAATATGAGGAATTAAGGCGTGCTACCCTTAAAGACATTTTGGAGCGCAGAGGACGATCAGCGAGCAATCTCAAGAAAAGAGAGATTATTGCTATATTGGTAGAGATGGATACGGCACAGGGAATGGAGAGAGCTAATGTGCCTGGCCTGCTGGATTTAACACCCGAGGAGATAGCGTTTAACCGGGCAGTTCAGATAAGGCTGGCACACTTTGGCCCCAACCCTGCAGCAGATATTGTGGTGCAAGTGCAAGCCGCAGTGACAGCACAACAGGCGCTCCAAAGGAGAGGAGCTGCAGCAGCAGAGGTACCCCATAATAATAATGGAAAGAAAAAGGTACCATTTGCTGCTTTTAGAAATTTTATTGAGACTGAAGGAGAGATAGACGGGTTCCTGGCGGACTTTGAAAGACAGTGTGCTTTACACCAGGTGCCCGCAGAAGAATGGGTTCCTATCCTCTCTGGGAAATTATCCGGCCGGGCCAGTGAAGCTTTTCGGGCCATCCCAGAGGAGGAACTCACTAGCTACCAGGCAGTAAAAGATGCCCTTTTGGCCCGGTACGCTGTTACGCCTGTGGCGTACCGGAGGCGATTCCGGGACACTAATAAACAGGCTGGTGATTCCTATGTGGAATGGGCATGCCGGGTACACCGCACGGCAGCCCACTGGATGACAGGGTGCCAAGCGGTAACTGGGGAAGAGGTGCTGCAAGTATTCCTGCTAGAACACTGCTTTGACAGGTTACCTGCAGGAGTTCGTGAGTGGGTCAGGGATCGTAAACCCGCTACCTTCCATGAAGCTGCTCGTCTGGCTGACGAATACACTGATGCACGTAAGCTAGATCAGACAGCAGCCAAGGTCCCTGCCCGAGTGGAATACAAACCGGCAGCACCTCCAACCACCAACATATATCACCCCCCAGCACAACGTACCCCCACTATGCCGCCAGCAACCAACTATGGGCAGTCAGCCCGATTCAACGCCCGCGGTTACTCAAACCAGATCCAGTGCTATGGATGCAAGCAAATGGGGCATAAAAGACCAGAGTGCCCCTTAAACAATGCCAGCCAAGCACAGTCCTGGAGAAAACCAGCCGGCGGAGCCCAGCAGCCACCTCAGCCTTCTGCTCACTGCCTTGAGCAGGAGGAGTTTTGGGGTATCCTACACGAAGCAGACCCAGTACAAGCAGCTCAGCAGGACAACCGCCAACAACACAGGCAGACCGTTAAGCTGAATGGGAAAGTGGTCACTGGCCTGAGAGACACCGGAGCTACTATGACCCTGCTCCAAAAGAACCTGGTTTCGGAACACCAACATACTGGGAATACTGTAGCAGTAAGGGTGGCAGGAGGCGCCGTGTTCCGCCTGCCTGTTGCCCGGGTTCATTTGGACTGGGGAGTGGGATCCGGACATGTGAATGTGGGGGTTATGAAGGACTTGCCTGCTGATGTTTTGCTGGGAAATGATTTGGCCCCTCTGATTTCTGCCTATGCAGCTATGGGACCTGCCGAAGCCAATCCAGTGACTACCCGTGCTCAGACCCATGCTGCTGGAACCAGCCCACCTGCTGCTGAGACCCAGGTAAGAACCGATTCCCCGACTGACACCCCAGGGCAGGCTTTAGCTAGTTGGGATTCCCCAGAGGAGTTCGGGAGGGAAACCCAGACAGATCCATCTCTCCAGAGATATAGGGGCAGAGCAGATACTGGAGAAGAAGGAACAGAGGGGGAGCGGTATGAGTGGGTGGGGGACAGGTTATATCGGATCCCTAAGCCGTCCCAGAAAAGTGTTGCTCCTCCGCCGAATCGACAGCTGGTAGTGCCCGCGAAATACCGGCGGGAGATTCTGCGGATAGGGCATGATGTTCCGCTAGCCGGACATCTAGGGTCCCGCCGCACAGGCCATAGGATTATGCAGAACTTTTTTTGGCCAGGGATTAACCAGGCTGTGTGGATATATTGTAGCACGTGTGACACTTGTCAACGGGTAGGGAAGCGGGGGGACCACCCAAGAGCTAGGCTTATGTCAATGCCTATTATTGGGGAGCCCTTTGCCCGCATAGCCGTTGATATTGTGGGTCCACTGGCCAGGGCTAGTCCATCCGGTAAGAAATACATTCTCACCGTGGTGGACTATGCCACTCGCTATCCAGAGGCAATAGCGCTGTCTAACATAGAGGCAGAGACAGTTGCTGATGCCCTGGTTAGAATTTTTACCAGGGTCGGGTTCCCTAAAGAGATCCTCTCTGACCAGGGAACCCAATTTACCGCTGTGCTCACCCAGCAGCGGTGGAGGGTATGCGGCATTAAACCGATACTTAGTTCCCCATACCATCCACAGACTAACGGTCTCTGCGAGCGATTTAATGGCACCCTCAAACAGATGCTGAGGACCTTTTCTGACACTTGCCGAGACTGGGAGCGATTCCTGCCTCATCTGTTGTTTGCCTACAGAGAGGTGCCCCAGGAATCTACTGGGTTCTCCCCCTTTGAGCTGCTTTATGGGAGAAGGGTCCGTGGACCCCTAGATCTCATTAGAGGCCACTGGGAGGGGGAGACAGAGCAGGAAGGGACCCCCATAGTGCCATATGTTCTGGAACTTCGGGACCGCATGGAGAAACTGTCTCTGATGGTAAGAGAGAACCTCCAGGTGGCCCAGGGGAGACAGAGGGAATGGTACGATCGGGGTGCCCGACAGCGAGTCTTACAGGTTGGGCAGAAGGTGCTAGTGCTCAAACCTGTGAAGGCGAACAAGATGCAGGCATCTTGGCAGGGCCCGTATAAAGTGTTAGCTTAGGTGTGTGATACTACCTACCTTATAGCCAGCTGTTCAGATGACAGGATCCAGCGATCCTTTCATGTGAACATGCTAAAGGAGTATCAGGAACGACCTGAGGATGTAGCTGCAGTATGTGCCCCCGCTGCAGACGATACCGAAAGTTTACCCTTACCCGACTTATTAGCAAGAGGTTCCCAGACGGACTTGACTAACCTCGTACAGCTAGGGGACAGGTTAAGCCCCGCAGAGAAAGGACAGGCAAAACAGCTTCTGTGGGAGAAGCAGGCGACGTTCTCCCAAGAGCCCGGCTACACTACCCTAGCTGTACATAAGGTAGAGACCCCTGGACAGAACCCCTTACGACAGCCCCCTTACCGTATCCCTGAAGCAGTCCGAGAAGGAATGCGGGAGGAGATAGAAGAGATGACCCAGCTTGGGGTCATCGAGCACTCCGATAGCCCTTGGGCCTCCCCTGTAGTCCTGGTACCTAAGAAAGATGGGACCACCCGGTTCTGTGTGGACTACAGGAGGCTCAACGAGCGGACCACCACTGACGCCTACCCGATGCCCCGGGTAGACGAATTGTTAGACCGCATTGCCAGGGGACACTATCTGACCACCATAGACCTGTGTAAGGGCTACTGGCAGATTCCCCTGGCCAAGGACGCTATCCCCAAGTCGGCCTTCGTCACCCCATTTGGCTTATACCAATTTAAGGTTATGCCATTTGGGATGAAGAATGCCCCAGCTACCTTCCAACGTATGGTGGACAGGCTCCTTGATGGATTCCAGGAATTTGCTTGCGCATACCTGGATGATATTGCGATCTACAGTGGGTCCTGGGAGGAACACCTGGTGCATGTAGGGGTAGTACTGGATAAAATTCGGGCCGCTGGCCTGACATTGAAGCCAGAGAAGTGTCATCTAGGCATGGCTGAGGTACAATACTTGGGTCACAGGGTGGGGTGTGGGAGCCAGAGACCAGAGCCAGCCAAGATAGAGGCAGTAGCGAACTGGCCCACACCTATCACTAAGACCCAGGTATTGGCCTTCCTAGGGACAGCAGGGTATTACAGACGCTTTGTCCCCGACTACAGCTCTATAGCTAAACCCCTGACTGACCTGACTAAGAAAAACCTCCCTAAGCAGGTCCTGTGGTCTTCAGCTTGTGAAGCTGCGTTTCAAGCACTTAAGCAGGCTCTCGTGAATGCCCCTGTCCTGGCTGCCCCAGTTCCTAACAAACGTTTTCTCGTCCATACAGATGCTTCCATGTATGGACTGGGGGCTGTGCTAAGCCAGGTCGGGGAAGATGGAGGAGAACACCCTGTCGCATATCTCAGTCGAAAGCTGTTACCCCGAGAAGTGAGCTATGCGGCAGTGGAGAAAGAATGTTTGGCCCTGGTCTGGGCATTGAAAAAGTTGAGTCCCTATTTGTATGGACAGGAATTTTCCCTTATCACGGACCACAATCCCCTTGTCTGGCTTAACCGGGTCTCAGGAGACAATGGTAGACTGCTGCGGTGGAGTTTAGCATTACAACCATATAACTTCACCATCAGCTACCGACCCGGTAAGCAGAATGGGAATGCAGATGGATTATCACGGCAAACCGACGTTCTTGCTACCTCCTAGTCCGGTCATCCCCAAGTTGACCCGCTAAAGGGCCAAGCCGGGTCTGCCGGAGTGTTCCACAAGGGGGGAGCCGTGTGACGAACCCTGCTGCATAGACCTGTATTGCTGGTTCATCTGTTTGCATTGGATTCGTGGATTTCCTGTCCGTATGCTTTTGTTCGTACGTTTCCCTAAAGTACCGATTGAAACTACCGAACATCGGCCACCCAGGAGAGGAGTGTGCGGCTCATTAACACGTTGACCACAAATTAGAACGTTGTGGTTAACCGCAAACACCTCTCCATTCCATTCGTACGGTTGGTCGTCGTTCGTATGCCGAACACGAGGCGGCGGCCATTTTGGACACGAGGCGAATCAGCGGTGTTCGGTGCAAAACCTATGGATCTAAAAACGGACTCTTTATCTACCGAACACCGCTGGAGACGGCCGTCCCCCTTCTATTCCCTTGGAGGCATACGAACACTGGTCCGTTCGGGAGTTTCTTTCATTCGTATGAACTTACCCAGATAGCCGTCCCATGGAGTCATTCGTATACCGAAGGACTTATGAGAGACTTTGACTCCATGACGATTGGACTGTGTACATCGGACCTGAGCGCTATTCGGTAGGAATATGCCCTCAGATCCAGGCTATCTGGGGATACGTTGCACGAACACTATATATCCGGTACTTCTGATATTATGTATTTTATTGCAGTTTTTGTATTTTATTTTAAAATGGCGATGGTTCCTATCCTCTGAGTTAATTAGGTTTCTCCCTAATTATCTCCGGGATAGGAAAAGATGTATTATGGGTAAAATGGGAAGGGCTTGTGTTATAGCCACTGTGATTGGCTACTGTCTAAAATGTTTTACAGTCTTCCACCAGGTCCCCTAGGGGAGTGTCTACCTGGTGGAGACCTGCATAAATACTGGGCAGGTAGCCCCCATTAAACACATTACTGCTTGACCTTCAAAACGGAGCTTTGTCTCGTTTGTGGAGGGATTGACTATTGGGACAGCGCTTTCGTTTATTTCTAGCTGTGGAAGGATTTCGGATGGATTGCTGATCGGGAGTTACCGCATTCGTATGCTCCGTTCGGGAGTTTTATGATCGGTTATGCTGAAATTGCATTTCTGGAGAAAGGGGATTATCGACTAAACGGCGGCTTCATTCCCCAGGCGGTGAGTGTCGTAACACACATCACCTAATATGCTTAATTGGTAGTAGGCTTTCGAGCCTATACAGCTTGGAGTAAGACAACATGCATAAAGAGGATGATGTGGTCAAAATACTCATTTGCCTAATAATTCTGCACTCCCTGTAGAGAATAAACATAATATTAAACATCTTGGAAATTGACATTTTCTCTTTAAAAGGGACTCTCCAGGCAGCAGTTTTAACTGCGCACATACTTCAGAGGGCGCCATTCATGCCGCCCTCTGAATTCCTGAGCGCACTACCGCACATGCGCGTGGTGCTCGCGGCCGCGAGCTGAGCTGACTGACAGCTCAGCTTGCGGTCTTTGCCTGCCCCCCTCCTCTGCTGACAGGCAGAAGAGAGAAGGCACGCACACAGTGCCTTCTCTCTCCTGCACACATCAGATGTATTTTAATACATGTACAGGGCCTTTTTAGGGCCCTGCATGATAGGAAGTCCCTCTGGTGGCCGCCTGAGTGACGGCCACTGGAGGTATTCCTATCAATCAATGTAAACACTGTATTTTCTATGAAAATACAGTGTTTACATTAGATTGCCTGCAGGGAGCTATAGATCATATCTAAACAACTACATTAAGCTGTAGTTGTTCTGGTGACTATAGTGTCCCTTTAAGTTGTCACTTTGTGGCATGCAGTCCACAAAACATTTGCTTCCCTACATGTCTCCTATGTTCCTTAGAAACATAGAATGTGACGGCAGATAAGAACCATTGGGCCCATCTAGTCTGCCCAATTTTCTAACTACTTTCATTAGTCCCTGGCCTTATCTTATCTCTAGGATAGCCTTATGCCTATCCCACGCATGCTTAAACTCCTTTACTGTGTTAACCTCTACCACGGCAGCTGGAAGCCTATTCCATGCATCCACTATCCTCTCAGTAAAGTAATATTTCTGGATATTATTTTTAAACCTTTGCCCCTCTAATTTAAGACTATGTTCTCTTGTTGTGGTAGTTTTTCTTCTTTTCAATATAGTCTTCTCCTTTACTGTGTTCATTTCCTTTATGTATTTAAATGTTTCTATCATATCCCCCCTGTCTCGTCTTACCTCTAAGCTATACGTGTTAAGTACACTTGACGCGTTTCACCTGTAGAAGGCTTCCTCGGGTGAAACGCGTCAAGTGGATTGCTAGAGACTATATACTTATAATTTTTTTATCTCTTTTTAATATATTTTTGTTAAATAAATTATCCTTATTTATTATATTTGGATTTGGATTTAGCAAATGTGAGTACGATATCTTATTATTTATTCACATATTTTACACATACGCACTGCACTATTTGGAGTTCTCTTATCTTTTCATATATCGCCCATCTGAGCATATAGTGAGCGCCTAATACAACAAAGCCTATACATATAGACACACACACACATACACACACATTCACACTCACAAATTATTTATTTTTAATAAAAAAAATGTCCACCCAGCTGGAGAGCTGGTGTGGACTTGTCCCTGGGGTCCAGTGGGTCGGGCGTCTCTCTCCATCTCTCTCCATCTCTCCATCTCAGCCGCGGCGAGGGAGCTATGTGCTCTCTGCTTCCTCTCGCCGTGCGGGCTGTCTACAGTAGCTGGGAGCCGGAATATGACGTCATATTCCGGCTCCCGCGATCAGCAAACGGCACGCAGTGAGAGGAAGCAGAGAGCACACAGCTCCCTCGCCGCGGCTGAGATGGAGGGATCCATAACCTCTTCCACCCCCCCACCCCCCATGACAGGGGGAACATGAGGTGAGGAAGGGGGCATTTGGGGGCACTGAATGCCTGCAGGAACAGCGTTCCTGCTCAAAAAAAGTGCAGGAACGCTGTTCCTGCAGGACTCAATCCATAGTGCGTGCTGCGGGGATTAGGGTGTGCCCAGGCACACCCGGCACACCCCGTGTGCACGCCTATGCCAGGTAAGATGAACGATGTCCCACTTGATCAGAACAGGAAAACGGGAACAATGCGATAACTTCAAGCTAAAAAAGACATGGTAATTTCCAAACTCGAAACTGCAGACTTACCAAATACAACCGTCGGGAGTCACGGACAAAACTGAATTCTGAAAATAGAAAAAATATAATATAATTAATAATTAGTATAAAACCATACAAAAATTATATAAATACAGACCAAATTGTAACATATCTGAAGGGTCCCAAAGCATCTCATATCCCAGATCCACACCGGGAGGGTGGGAGGGAATAATACTCGCCTCCGTGGTTTTAATAAAATCATGACTTTACGTCATGTTACTAGTAAAATCTGGGAATTTTATTAAACACACGGAGGTTCATATTATGCAAGTTCAAAGCTGTGCTATCACCCAAGATGCGATGTGTTCAATTGGTCTGAAATAGAATTCCCGAAAGGTCGATTCTCGAGACCAATCCGCCGCTCGCATAATGTCTTCCAGACAAAATCCGACTGTAGATGCTTTCGAAGCCATCGCGCCTCACACAGAATGAGGTGTAAACACAGAGGTGTCTATAGATAGGTATTGGATCAGCGCTGAGTGATCTAATAGGACTGTGAACAAATCGAAAGCTGCAACCTATGGGTATGAGGTTCCCTCTAATAACCTCAAAGGAAAAATGGCAAAAACACAATAATAGGTCGCGCTAAATACAAATGGATGTGTAATAACAATGTAAAATAAATAAATAAAAATATAAAATGTAACAAGATCAGAAATACAAAATGAATAGGAATAAAATTATTAATATTAATATCACTTGCATACACTCTAACAGTAAGGAACGGAACAGTTATAATGAATAGTCCCAATACTTAATAGTCTGCTTGTATATTCCAATAAATAAGTGAAAGGCTTGGTATGTAGGAATTTCCAATGAAGAGAATGAATCTTCTAATTCATGGGGTGTCTTGACTCCGTGGTATACATGGAAAGACAAAACAAAGAAACTCCAATAGTGCAAACTGAGGACCAATAAGAGCAGAATGAATATAGGGGAGGTATATTACTCACCTATTATTGAGCATAAACTAGCTCAAGTATAATAAGCATTCAGTGGCGTCTGCCCCCCACTGGCGGGATAAGGTGAAGGTAATTCCTCGATATAAAAAAAGGGGAAGAAAAACAACCAAATATAGTGCTCACTGTAGATATGATAAAAATGAGTATAGACAGTAGAAATGCAGGTACTCACATTTGGATGAGCAGGATATCCTGCTCATCCAAATGTGAGTACCTGCATTTCTACTGTCTATACTCATTTTTATCATATCTACAGTGAGCACTATATTTGGTTGTTTTTCTTCCCCTTTTTTTATATCGAGGAATTACCTTCACCTTATCCCGCCAGTGGGGGGCAGACGCCACTGAATGCTTATTAAACTTGAGCTAGTTTATGCTCAATAATAGGTGAGTAATATACCTCCCCTATATTCATTCTGCTCTTATTGGTCCTCAGTTTGCACTATTGGAGTTTCTTTGTTTTGTCTTTCCATGTATACCACGGAGTCAAGACACCCCATGAATTAGAAGATTCATTCTCTTCATTGGAAATTCCTACATACCAAGCCTTCCACTTATTTATTGGAATATACAAGCAGACTATTAAGTATTGGGACTATTCATTATAACTGTTCCGTTCCTTACTGTAAGAGTGTATGCAAGTGATATTAATATTAATAATTTTATTCCTATTCATTTTGTCTTTCTGATCTTGTTACATTTTATATTTTTATTTATTTATTTTACATTGTTATTACACATCCATTTGTATTTAGCGCGACCTATTATTGTGTTTTTGACAGAGGTGTCTATACCCGCAGAAGATAACAGCCAACGCAACCAGCGTGCCAAGGTAGGTGTTGAAACCGTCCGGTGAGGCGATTTAAAGGATATGAACAGGGCATGTAGTTCGGATGAACGAAGGGATCACGTAACGTCTAGGTAAGCCTTAAGGCAATCCACCGGACAGAGTGCCGGACAGCCAGAAAACCTAGGGTATGTAAACGAATTGCATGCAGACTTAGTCCTCCTGGATATGTCAAAAGTAACGCCTTCCGGAGTGAAGGCAATGGCTTCCCAATCTAGGGCCCTGTCGTCGGAGACCCTCTTGCAAGAAATCAAACAGAGTAGCATCACTAGTTTGGATGACAATTGGCTTGAGAGTCAGTTCCTGGTTAGGGTACCATGATGATAGGACCTGCAACATCACGTTGACATCCCAAAAGGCAGAAAAATGAGGCCGAGGGGGATGAGCAGGGCGAATACCCTTGAGAAGGCGACATACAAAGGGATGCCTGTGTGACGAGAGCAATCTCGCCACATTGCATTGGAGAAGCCTGGTTGCCCGCCTGCTGCCTTTGGACTATGGACCAGACTTTTAAAACTTATTTTCCCTGCAGAAAGGCTTATTCGTACCGATTGAACCGAACACAGGTTCATCCGGTATTTTATGTTATGTGAATGTGTTAACCCAGATAGCTATGCCATGGAGCCCATTTGTGTAGTTAAAGATTTCGGCTCCATGGCAATTGAACTGTGTGAATAGGATCTGAGCGCTATTCGGTAGTTTTGTGCGCTCAGATCCCAGCTATCTGGGGATATGTGACATGTCTGTGTTTTATGTATAAAATGTGACTGTATATTTTACAGTATTTTAATGCTTTGTGCTCACCATGTGCATAATGGAGTCTTGTCTCTGTCCTGGGAGATAATTAAATTACTTCTCAATTATCTCCAGGGCAGAGGAGAGGAAGCCAGGATGCATTGTGGTAAAACGTATGTACAATTGGGTAACCTCTCAGGATAAGGGGAGGGAATCTGTGGGTTGTAACTGATATGTTATTGGATATTTTATACCTCCCTGTGGGCGGTCCTGTATTTGCAAGACTGTAATAAAAACCAGGCTGGGTGTGCCAGCAACTGAGACCACTGCTTGACCCTCAACACGGAGCCTTGTCTCGTTCTTGGGGGGGATTTACTGTATGCTGTTAGAGACTGATTGCCAGGAGTGTAAGCTGATTGTATGCTTTTCCTGTTCGTCTGCTAGCAGCTATTAGTGAGGTTCCAGTTCGGGAGTCGGAGTGCTATTTTGTATCCAGTTTGGGAGTTTGGTGTTCTGCAGTAGCTGTGCCTGTATATCTGGAAGGGGAAGATCTACTAAATGGCGGTTTAACCCTTTTATGCTTGGGGGTACCGTTACAGCCTGCCGACAGGGGAACCGTCTAAACCCTTGTGACCGGCCGAAATAGCTGAGCGGAAAAGGTTGATAGTGCGGTATGCCTTGCCCGAGTCGAACAGGAACATGAGGAACTCCAGGATCAAATGTAGAGGGGCAGATACGGGATCCATTGCCCGTTCCATGCACCAACCAGACCACGATCTCCATGAATCCCGATAAGCTGCTCATGTACCCAGGGCCCAGGCGTTATCGAGGAGCAGGAGAGTTGTTCGCGGAACTGGTGCTGCAACATCAGCCCATGTGAGTTCCCATCTGGATCCAGAAGGAGGTCCTGGAAGATCGGTATCAATCGAGGGTAGTCTATTGACAACTCCATCAAGTGAGGGAACCATGGTCAAGACCTCCATAGAGGGGTGACTAGTGCCAGACAGCAGTCATGGCGAACCAATCTCGAGATCGTGCGTGCGATTATGTTGAATGGGGGAAAGGTGTATAGATGACCCCGCGGCCATTCCTGGAGAAAGGCATCCGTCGCTACCGCTGTCGGGTCCGGCCTCCAACTGTAGAACTTCGGTAGCTGAGTGTTCAGTCGCGATGCGAATACGAATAGATCCATCCTGAATTTCCCCCACAACTTGTCTAGGCTCTGGAACACCGACGCGTGTAAACGCCAATCGCCAGAGTCTCTTAAGTGTCTGGAATTCCAATCCGCTCCCGAATTGTCCAGACCCGGGATGTGTTCCGCCGTCACCGAGACGTTGTTGTAGAGGCAGAACTGCCAGAAATCTTTTGCTAGAATCGCCAACATCTTGGGTTTTGTACCCCCTAGGTGATTTATGTAACGGACCGCCGACACGTTGTCTATCTTGAGAAGAACGCTGCAATTCGCCCGTCCTGGGGTAAGGCTGCGGATCGCGAATGCCCCTGCCAGGAGTTCCAAGCAGTTGATGTGTAACGACTTCTCCATGTCGGACCATCTGCCGCCTGTGGAATTGTCGCCACAACGAGCACCCCAGCCATGCAAGCTGGCATCGGACTCTATCACCACATCCGGGATGGAACCGAAAATGGCTCTCCCGTTCCATGTCTCCATGTGTGCCAACCACCACACCAACTCTTCTCTGGACTCCGTGTCCAAGAGTATCCGAGATTCGTAGGAGTGACCTGACCGAAGGTGTGACCCTTTGAGCCGCTGGAGGGCTCGGTAATGTAGCGGACCCGGGAAGATCGCTTGAATAGAGGCCACGAGAAGGCCAATAATTCTCGCCAGTTGTCTGATGGACAAGTCCGGGACATGAAGAGCCCTTCAAATTTCCTTCTGGATGGCTTTCACCTTGGAACCCGGTAGGAATAGAAATTTTTGGACGGAATCCACTTTGAAGCCCAGAAACTGGGCGGGGTTCAGGACCGATTTTTGTCCCAGTTGATCAGAAATCCTAAACTTTGCAAAAGGCTGGTCGTCCATTCCAGGTGCAGGAGGAGATCCTCTTTTGATTGGGACAAAATCAGAATGTCGTCCAGGTAAATAATGAGGTGAACCCCCTGGGTTCGGAGGAACGCCACCAGAGGCTTCATGAGCTTGGTGAAGCACCAAGGAGCCGAGGAGAGACCGAAAGGCAGGCAGGTAAAGCGCCAACGTCGTCCGTGCCATGTGAAATGGAGATAGTCCCTGTATTCTGACGTGATGGGGACCGTGAAATAAGCGTCCTTCAGGTCCAGCTTGGTCAGCCAGTCCGACTGGCGTAGAAGGTCTCTGAGGCAGTGTATACCTTCCATCTGGAAGTGTTGGTAACGGAGGAAAGTGTTGAAAGGGCGAAGATTTATCACAGGGCGAACCCCACCCCCTTTCTTTGGCACCAGGAACAAATTGCTCGTAAAGCCTCTGGCGGCAAACTGCAATTCCTCTATTGCGCCCTTGGACAACATTTCCACGACTTCCGTGATAATCATCTCGTCCTGATCTGGCGGAAGAGACAGCTCCCTGTGGGGATAAAACTGGACAGGCATGGAAACAAACTTCAGACGATATCCCCTTACGCATTGCAGTACCCAAGCATCTGAGGTTATATCTGCCCATCCTTGGTAAAACAAGGCCAGCCTCCCCGCTACCTGAACCTGAGCGAGAGGGGAAGAAAGGGTACTCACCGTAAGGACGTCTGTTGGATGCGCCACCGCGGGGGTATCTGGAAGCCCAAGCCCTGCCCCTGGCTGGAAAGAAGGTAGGGGCTTTCGGGTCTTGAAATCCTCGTGAGGGAAAGAAGGAACCTCTGGTCGCACGGAACGTGCCTCAGAAACCACGGCCGGGCGGACGGTTCCTGCTACGCCCGGCCCCTCCAAAAACCTTGGGCGCGAATACGCGTTCCATGTTCGCTTGCGCCTTATCAATTGCCGTAAAGGTCTTTACAAAAGAGCCCATGTCCTTTACGAAGCCGAACAGCAAGCCCTCCTCAGTTGGGTCAGGTTCTGCCACTGTCATGGCGGCCAATTTAGGGTCGATCTTTAGGAGGATCGCCTTACGCCTCTCAGAGCTGTATTAGCATTCCCCAGCAGGCAAATAGCCCGTTGGACCCATCCAATGGCCACGTCTACATCCAAAACTGAGTCCCCAGCTCTGGCGGCATCGAGAAGCTCGTATAGCTTTGATAGGGGCCCTAGAGTATCCAGGATCTTGTCCTGGCATCCTTTCAGGGAGTGGTCAAGACCCTTCTTGGGGATTTATTGAGGAACTGGGCAATCTGGGGGTCAATGTCCGGAGTCTTACCGGCAGCGCCCGGGAGGGAAGGTCTTGGGCATTCGGCACGCAGTTTATTGCGGCCTTCTTTAGAAAGTTGGGTGCGAATACGCTTAGCCACATACTGGGCAATATGATCAGGGGGGACCCATTCAGCGGACCGGAGGTGTCGTAGTTCGTCCGGGTTGAACAGGGGGTTACCCTGTGGGTCAAAAATCGCTTTGGTATCCCCAGAGGGGTTCAATAGTTGGCCCCGGGCCTTGGCAGAGGACCCCAAGGGGGTCACGCCCGTAAGGGGCAAATCCTAGCCAGATTCACCCTCATCAAAGGAATCGCATTCCATAAAGTCGGATTCGTCCTCCACACTCCGGTCGGTATCCGACCCATCATCCAGGGCTCTAGCCCTTTTCCATAACCTAGCCCTTTTAGCCCGGCCAGGGGCTCTTTTGCGGGTGGGGTGCGCGCTGTGACCGCCTCCAGCGTGTCAGTCATGGCAGGTAGTACCTGCATCGAGGAGTGGGAGCCGACATTTTTAGACTTGGCCTTTGCCTTCCAATAATGAGGTGAACCCCCTGGGTTCGGATGAACGCCACCACAGGCTTCATGAGCTTGGTGAAGCACCAAGGAGCCGAGGAGAGACCGAAAGGCAGGCAGGTGAAGCGCCAACGTCGTCCGTGCCATGTGAAATGGAGATAGTCCCTGTATTCTGATGCGATGGGGACCGTGAAATAAGCGTCCTTCAGGTCCAGCTTGGCCAGCCAGTCCGACTGGCACAGTCTGAGCAGGGGAAGGGGACCCCTCACCCTGGGGAGCAGGGGTGGCCAGTGCAGGCAATATCATAGAATGCAGGGAGTGGGTAAAGGAGGAGGAGACAGCTCCCATAGCTGAGGCAATAGCCTTCTGCAGGGAAGAAGCCATAGTGGCCTCTGGCAGGGCCTGAAATTCCTGAGAGGCCATAGCACCCTCAGCATTCTCCATGTTAAAATCCCCAGAGGGGATTGCAGGCCCATCTTCCCTATCCTGCATATTGGCACAATAGCAGTGAAAATTATAAATGAAAAACAATTGAAGCAGAGTAGATATAGGACTGAAGGGTTGATTAACCCACAGCACAGTAGAGAAAACAAAAGGATCAGACCGTTAGTGTGCTCAGGGGGACCCAGAGGGGAACGAGGCGACCGACCGCACGGCAACACAGCAGGCAGACCGCGTGGAAGTCCATCCAAAATGGCCGCCGCACGCGAGGGAAGCGCTCGCGGCCGGGTACCCGGCGGGGGAAGGGGCGCGTGCACTCTACCCGCGCGGGCAGCCCGCTAACGGGGAGGGGAGTGCGCGTAGTCGCGGCCGCGAAAGAAGAAACGGCCGCGGCAGTAAGGTAACGCCAGCACCCGTGCGAAACACGGGGAGCAGGGGAGGGCAGGGAAAGGACCTCCCAGTAAGGGATAAAAAAAAAACAGGGATCCCTGAGGCACACTAAGGATGTAAAACAAGTACAGAGAGAACAACAATGTAAATAGCAATGTATTAAAAACAAATGTATTAAAACAAATGAAATAACATAAAAAAGTAAACAAAAATCAGAACAACAGTGTGAGAACAAGAGCAAAACACTTATCTGTCTGAGGAAGCAGCAAAGAAAGAGGGTGATTGTGGGAGACACAGGGCTTATATAGTTACTTCCTCTGTTATGTGATTGGTTGCCTATGTGCCTATACAGTTTTTTCTTTAATTTTGATAATATTTATATTTCTCTATCTTTGATGCTGAGGAAATAAAGAAAGAGTTATGCATAATATGAGCCTCCGTGTCTTTAATAAAATCTCCAGTTTTGTCACAGGGCACAAATAGTGTTTTCAAATGCCATATATCCCAGGGCCATAGTCTGTGGGTAAGAGGCTGGCAAGCAGGCCTCTCCATAAGCCACAGACACAGGGCAATTTGTCACATACAATCCCAGTTACAATCGGCGGTTTGTAACATGCAGTAGTTCATATATATCCATATATGGATGAGCTATGTGGGGTGCTCATATTGGTGCCTCCAACTTGAATTTACTGTTCAATCCCCTTAGGGCTATGCCCTCAGGTGTCCTAGTGTCTGTTTTTGAAGTCAGATTTAGTACCGTGTTGGTGAGAGTGTAACTGTTGAGTGGGTAGCATCTTTATTATGGATGCATGATTATTCATATTGAATATCATATACGTGGAAGCTCGTAACAGTTACTTTGAGTATAAAATAACACCAAGCAGTGATTGTAAGAGCCCTATTGAATATTGTGATTGCTCAGTCCAACTGTAACCCAAGAGATGTGATAGCTAAAAAACACAAAGTACATAAAGAACTAGCTGGAACCAGGCCCGAAGTGGGCCTATTATTGCCAAAGGAGGGGGTAGGGGAGCAAGTCAAGGTTTTGATACAAGCTGAGATACCGTGTATGTTATGGATAGAGAGTGAGACTATAGAGCGATGAAGCTAGTAGATGGGGAAGCATCATGACCCCCAATCTCTCCGTACCATATCAGTGCTGACCTCCACATCGGATTAACAGGCTAATTTGACCGTAGTCTATATGTGGCACAACCTAGGGCCTAGAATCTGTGGTGTCGGGAGAAGTCGTGCGTTGAGAGTATGGGAATATGCCCGTTCAGGGCCGGCCTTAGGCATTTAGACGCCCTGTGCGAAAAATCTTCACAGCGCCCCCCCCCCACGTCATCCATGTATGCTGTAATGTTTGTGTTGTCTGTGTATGTGATAGTAGGTGTGATGACTGTGTGTGATATGTATGCTATGTGTGATATTTGTAATGGGTGTATTAACAGTGTGTGATATGCGTGTATTGGTTGTATGTGACACACACACACACACACACAGAGTCAGACGGCCATACACACACACAGGAAGACATCCACACACACAGGCAGACAGTCATACACACACACACAGACACACAAAGGCAGACAGTCTCACAAACACACACAGACACACACAGGCAGACAGTCAGTCATACACACAGACACAGACAGTAATACACACAGACACACAGAGGCAGACAGTAATACACACAGACACACAGTCATCCACACAGACACACACAGAGGCAGACAGTCATCCACACACACACGCAGACAGTCATACACACAGACAAACACGCAGACAGTCATACACACAGACACACAGAGGCAGACAGCCATACACACAGAGGCAGACAGCCATGCACACAATCACACACACAGAGGCAGACAGTAATACACACAGACACACACACAGAGGCAGACAGTAATACACACAGACACACAGTGGCAGACAGTCATACACACACACACACAGACACACACATGCAGATAGTCATACACACAGACACACAGAGGCAGACAGTCATACACACACTGGCAGACAGTCATATATACACACACACACACACACACAGGCAGACAGTCTCACACACACAGACACACACAGGCAGACAGTCAGTCATACACACAGACACAGACAGTAATACACACAGACACACACAGAGGCAGACAGTAATACACACAGACACACACAGTCATACACACAGACACACACAGAGGCAGACAGTCATACACACACAGACACACACAGGCAGACAGTCATACACACACACACAGGCAGACAGTCATACACACAGACACACAGAGGCAGACAGTCATACACACACAGACAGTAATACACACAGGCAGAGAGTCACACTCACCTGACAATCCCACAGTTACCTGTGGAGTTCATTGTGTAGGCAGTGCAGCTCCTGGTGACTGTTTGGTGGGGAAGCAGGGACTCCTTCCTGCTTCCCCTGCAGCAGTTTTCCGGCGCTTTTAGCTCCGCCCCCGCCACACGGTAAGCTCCGCCCCCGCTGCAAATTAAAAAAAAAAAAAAAAAACATTTTTTTTTTTTTTTTTTAAATCCCGGCCGGCTGTGCGGCCGCACGGCGCCCCCTGCTCCATGGCGCCCTGTGCGGCCGCACAGCTCGCACACCCCTAAGGCCGTCCCTGTGCCCGTTACACCCATTCTAACTTCAGTTTTTTTCTGCATGAACTTCAACCATGGTTCCCATATTTTTGTATTTAGGGCGTATTTGTTAGTGAACGAGTAGTGACGTTCTTCCATCACTCTTATGTTCTCTATTTTCTGAAACCATTCACTAATCGTTGGGGCTGCGCTGTGTTTCCATTTAGTCAGAATGAGTGTAGTGCACTGTCTTTTATGCACAACTCAATAGCTTTCTGGTGTTGGCGATTTGGAATTTAAGTTCAAAACCTATAATTCTGGGATTGGTCTGGGTCTGTGTCTCCCTGTGAGTGTGGAGGTTAACCCGAGTAAGGATCAAGCTATATGGGGAAACAGGAAGTAACTCTTGCATATTAGAGGGTTTTCCCAGTTTTGGAGGTTAGTCAGTATAGCATAGATGACTGTTGGGACAGTCATCAGAGCAGTGCTATGAGGAAACCTCCTTGTGGCCATGAGATAGCACCCTTAGGCTTTGTGGCAGGTAGTCATCCACGTTAAATCACATGGGGTAGCCATCTATGTTACATCACAGGATTCAAGCAAGCTAATAAATGTATAGTGTACTTTTTTTTTACAGTTAGGCTTCTGAGCATCACATTAACTGCTTAAGAGGGCTTGACAATTTTGTTTGGAATCTAAGAGCCAGCTAAAAAGGTTAGGAGTTTTCTTTAAAACTAGAAAGTATAATTTACAACGAGAAATATGCAATTCTTAAAAGGACACTATAGTCAACAGAACCACTACAGATGTTGTGGTGCCTATAGCCTGATTCAGCATTTTCAGAGAAAAGACACAGTCACTCAGACGGCCACTAGAGAGTCCTGTGTCAGTGCTGCAGAGTGTGCAGCACCTATGTTCAGCGTCTCCATGCTCTGCATGCTCCATGCTCCTATGGGAAAGCATTGGCTTAGCTGAGATCATAAAGATTGATGATCTGAGCTATGGAGTTGGGAATAGACGTGGCACAACAAGCATGGCGTGGAGAAAAGGTAAGTAAAACACTTCTAATGTGATTGTAGGAAGAAGGTACCTAAACAGACACAAACTCTCTGACATAGAAAAAAGGATAGGATCGCACTCAGCCACAATGAATTCAATCCAGGGTGCTACTGAGCATGGGTCAGCAACAGGGCCGGACTGGGGATGCAAAGCAGCCCTGGAAAAAAAATCTATGCCAGCCCCATAAGTCAATGCGACATATATTGTCGCATGTAATATGTAAAGCTATGTCTTGCCACCCCAGATGATTGAGTAATATATATATATATATATATATATATATATATATATATATATAATATATACCGTATATATATATTGCTTTTTCTAATATAAAATATTGGTCCTTTCAGAGTAAAACGTTTAATTATACAGTAAGCATACTCACATGCCAACACAGACAATCTCACTGACACGCACAAGCTCATTGATACACAGCCTCATAGACAATCTCACTGATATACATAAGCTCATTGACATAAAAACACAAGCTCACTCACTAGCAGACACACACACACATACATGCAAGCAAGCTCACTAGCAGGCACACACACACACACAGCTTAATGTAGTGGTTCTGGTGTCTATAGCCTGTCCCTGCAGGCTTTTCAATGTAAACACTGACTTTTCAGAGAAAAGTCATTGTTTACATTGCTTCCAAGTGACACCTCTAGTGACCGTCACTCAGACGGTCACTAGAGGTGCTTCCTGTGTCAGTGAGTAAAAACACTATTTTTAAAACACACACACCATGGCAGACACACACACACACATAACACGACAGACACACACACACACACCATGATAGACACAAACGTGACACAGACACACACACACACCATGACACAGCCACACACAGTCTATGACACAGACACACATACCATGACAGACACACACACCATGACAGACACACCATGACACAAAGTCCATGACACACACACCCACACTATGACAGATAGACACACACACCATGACAGACAGACACACACACGCACACCATGACACACATGCACACCATGACAGACAAACGCACACCATGACAGACAAACGCACACCGTGACAGACAAATGCACACACCATGACAGACACACACACCATGACAGACACACACACGCACACCATGACAGACAAACAAACGCACACCATGACAGACAGACACACACACCATGGACAGACACACACACACACCATGACAGACAGACACACACACACACACCATGACAGACAGACACACACATACACCATGACAGACAGACACACACACACACCATGACAGGCAGACACACACACACCATGACAGGCACAAACACACACACATACACCATGACAGACACACACCATGACAGACAGACACACACACACACCATGACAGGCAGACACACACACACCATGACAGGCACAAACACACACACACACACACACCATGACAGACAGACACACACACACACACACACCAAGACAGACAGACACACACACACACCATGACAGACAGACACACACACACACCATGACAGGCAGACACACACACACACCATGACAGACACACACCATGACAGACAGACACACACACACCATGACAGGCAGACACACACACACCATGACAGGCAGACACACACACACCATGACAGGCACAAACACACACACCATGACAGGCACAAACACACACACACACACACCATGACAGACACACACAATGACAGACAGACACACACACAAACACACATGCATACACTGACAGCATTACACATGTGGGTGATTATCTGTGGGTGATTATCTGTGGGTGATTACCTGTGGGTGATTGGCTAGGGGGTCATGCAGGGCAGAGAGCTGGGAGTGCTGTCGGCCGCAGAAGGTGCTGGGAAGGCGGCCACGGAAGGAGCTGGGGAGGCGGCCGCAGAAGGAGCTGTTCTGGCGGCCGCGGAAGGAGCTGGTGAGGCGGCCGCAGAAGGAGCTGTTCTGGCGGCCGCGGAAGGAGCTGGTGAGGCGGCCGCAGAAGGAGCTGTTCTGGCGGCCGCAGAAGGAGCTGGGGAGGCGGCCGCGGAAGGAACTGTTCTGGCGGCCGCATGGGAAGCTGTGCGGTCTTTGCTCCCCCGCCCTCGAGCGCTACTGAATGAGACCGGGGCCGGAATATGACGTCATATTCCGGCCCCGGTCTCATTCAGTAGCGCGCTGGGAGCAAAGACAGCACAGGACAGATCATTCTGCGGCCGCCAGCAGACCCAGATGTCTGCCCGGCCCCAGGTGCCGACGGCCCACCGGGAAATTTCCCGGTGTCCCGGTGGGCCAGTCCGGCCCTGGTCAGCAAAAAACAAACAAACCAAGAGATATGCATGAAAAGAAAAAAATCTCAGGCACTCACTTGATAAAGACCTAGTCTGGTCGAAACGTTGCAAATAAATCTGCCTTGACACAATCACAGTGAGTGCCTGAGATTTTTATTTTTATACAAACTCTCTGACAGACACAAACAGACAGACTCTGACATGAAAGATAGAAAGAGGTCCACCTAAGGATAATTTTCCCCTAGGGATTCACCCTAGTAAATATGTATCACATTGATACTTATAAAGTGGAAAGGATCAAAAAGTGTCTAGGGTAATATGATAATTCTTTGCTGTATATAAAGGACCCTAAGACTATTTTAGACACAATTGAGACAAAGATTCCACTATTACAAAGTTACAGAAAGTAACCAATAGTGACAAAAGTAACAACCCTATGAATTATTGAACTAAATGGGGGAACAGAGATAACTGATAAGAGATAATCTGTCCTCACCTATATAATACTATGAAGGCAAAAATATACACTAGAGGAGCTCCATATGTACTCCTTTAAAAAAGGGGGGGAGGGTAGGATAGGATGGAGGAATCTCAGAGAAATTGATTTTACCACACTAGATGATAACCATAATAGCCTGGTTGTAAATACCCCCAAGTGGACAATACCAAAAGTCCAAAGACCCCCTCCTCTAACACCTCAGGACAGAAGCCCCTACAACCAAACTAAAGCTCCAAATCTAAGCTCAGTGTAAATCTCTCAAATAGACTGTCCCTTATAAAGATAATGTTACGGTATAACCCGGGTATTGGGGGTTAATACCGAATAGGAGATTCACCTTGTTATTGGAATAGCAACTCACGAACGCTTCAATTCATCAAACTGGACAATTACACGAAAGTCCTCTCTCCTCGATACGGGACTAGCAGCTCACGAACACTGGAATTCCCTGAACTGAGAATCATACATAGTTACATAGTTACATAGCTGAAAAGAGACTTGTGTCCATCAAGTTCAGCCTTCCTCACATATGCTTTTGCTGTTGATCCAAAAGAAGGCAAAAAACCCAGTCTGAAGCGCTTCCAATTTTGCAACAAACTAGGAAAAAATTCCTTCTTGACCCCAAAATAGCAGTCAGATGTCTCCTTGGATCAAGCAGCTATTACCCCACTAATTAGAAATTATATCTCTGTATGTTATGTTTTTGCAAGTATTTATCCAATTGCAGTTTAAACATCTGTATAGACTCTGACAAAACCACCTCTTCAGGCAATGAATTCCATATCCTTATTGCTCTTACTGTAAGAAAACCTTTTCTTTGCCTTAGATGAAATCTCCTTTCTTCGAGCCTAAATGTGTGACCTCGTGTCCTATGTATAGCCCTGTTTATGAATAGATTTACAGATAATGGTTTGTACTGGCCCTGAATATATTTGTATAATGTTATCATATCCCCTCTAAGGCGCAGTTTTTCCAAACTGAAGAGATTTACATTTTGTAACCCTTCTTTATAGCTAAAATTCCTTTTATCAATTTTGTAGCTCGTCTCTGCACTTTTTCTAGTGCCATGATATCTTTCTTTAGAACAGGTGCCCAAAATTGCACAGCATATTCAAGGTGTGGTCTTACCAGCAATTTATAAAGAGGCAAAATTCTATTTTCATCTCGAGAATTTATGCCCCTATTTATACATGACAAAACCTTACTGGCCTTAGCAACTGCAGATTGACATTGCATATTGCTACCTAATTTGATGTCTATAACAATTCCCAAATCCTTCTCGTGTGTGGTTATCCCTAGTTCACTACCATTTAGGGTGTAAACTGCTTGTGCATTCTTAACCCCGAAGTGCATAACTTTGCATTTTTCTATGTTAAATTTCATCTGCCATTTTAGTGCCCAGTCCCCCCAATCTATCCAAATCCCTCTGCAGCAAGGCAATATCCTGCTCACATTTTATTACTTTACAAAGTTTTGTGTCATCTGCAAACCACTGATACATGGCATTTCAAGATCATTTATAAATATGTTAAATAGAAGCGGTCCCAAAACAGAACCCTGAGGGACACCACTTACCACTTTTGTCCAGCTTGAAAATTTACCATTTATGACAACTCGCTGTACTCTATCCTTAAGCCAATGTTCTACCCAAGAACAAGAATATTCATCTAGACCAATTTCTTTTAGTTTGAAGACTAACCTATTGTGAGGAACCGTATCAAATGCCTTGGCAAAATCCACCCTGATCTATATTTCTACTTCTTCGTAGAATGCAATTAGGTTAGTTTGACATGACCTATGTTTCATAAAACCATGCTGATTATTGCTAATAACACAGTTCTTCCCAATGAATTCCTGAATATTATCCCTTCATAGCCGTTCAAATAATTTCCCAGTCACAGAAGTTAAGCTCACAGGTCTATAATTTCAAGGCAAGGATTTTGAACCCTTTTTAAATATAGGAACAACATCTGCCTTCCTCCAATCCTCCAGGTCCAATACCTGAAACAAAAGAATCTTGAAAAATTAAATACAGAGGTTCACTTATTTCTCCACTTAGCTCCTTAAGTACTCGTGGGTGGATACCGTCAGGCCCCGGAGCTTTATTTACATTAATTTTCTTTAATAGCTGTAGCACCTTGTCTCGAGTTATCCAATCACAAGTTATCTGCAAGTTTGTTGCTGCAATCATATGCATATCTCTTGCCATAGGATCCTCATTAATATATACTGAAGAAAAATAGTGATTTAAAATTTCTGCCTTTTCCTGGTCTTCATTGACTAACAGACCCATCTCTGTTTTCAGTGTACCTACTTTCATTTTTTTTTTTTTTTTTAGAATTAATGTACTTGAAAAAAATTTGGGGGTTGGTTTTGCAATTGGCTATCAATTTCTCATTTTCTAGTTTAGCCACTTTAATTGCCTTTTTGCAAGTATTATTGGCTTCCTTATATCTTATATAGGATGCCTCTGATTTGTCCGATTTAAATGCTTTAAAAGCCCTTTTCTTATTTTTAATCTCTTGTTTTACTTCTCTACTAAGCCACATTGGTTTTAATTTGTTTCTTTTATATTTATTACCCAATGGTACATACTGTGAAATGTACCTTTCTAATATTTGTTTGAATAGTTTCCATTTTTACTCAGTGTTTTTATCACTAAGGCGTTTATGCCAGTCGATATGTTGTAGAGCTGCCCTAATCTTATTAAAATTGGCTTTTTTAAATTTATATGTTTTAATACACCCCACAATCCTTCTCTCCTGGAACAAAGAATACTCCAAAGTAGCAATCCCCCCAAACACGAGACCAAGCTCCGCCTTGAGGGTAAAACAGGATTCTGGTTTATTGAGGGCTACCTGCCCGGTATTTATGCAGGTCTCCCACCTGGTGGACACTCCCCTAGGGGACCAGATGGAAGACTGGGACAAATGAGGTACTGTAGCCAATCACAGTGGCTCAGGTATAAACATTCCCCTTTGTACAGGTAAACCAGGTTATCCTGGAGATAATTGGGAAGAAATCCAATTATCTCCATGGATAGAGGCAAACCGCCATTTTACATGGTATAATAAAAACACATGAAAATCCATAACTGTAAAACTACTGAATGCATTCAATTAATATAATGTATCCCCAGATAGCCTAGATCTGAGCGCACATTACTAACGAATGGCGCTCAGATCCAATTCACACAGTTCAATCGCCATGGATTCAAAGTCTTTCACACTGTTCTTTCGGTATACGAATGATTCCATGGGATAGCTATCTGGGTTCAGTCCATTCGTACAATAAAAAGTCCCGAACGGACTGGCGTTCGCATGCCCGATGACAAGAAGGGAGGTTGGCGGTTCGGGAGAAAAAGTGTCCGTTTTAAGTTCCATAAATTCATCGTCGAACACCGCTGTTCATTCATGCATCTAAAATGGATGTTGCCTCGTGGTCGACATACGAACGATGACCACCCAGCATACGGTTCCAAATAAGAGATGTTTGTGGTTAACCACAACGTTCTAATTGAGGCCAATAGGTTAACCAGCAACACACTTCTCTTCTGGGTGGCCGGCCATTCGGTAGTTTTGTTCGGTAGAAACTGAAACAAACGAACAGGGACGTATGGGCAGGTAATTCCACGAATATATAAGAAATAGATGAACCAGCAAGATAGTGCTTAGACAGATGGATCTGTCACAGATAGGTATCCACCAGATAAACCCTAATGATAGACTACATTAAAAAACAATTCACATTCCCACAAATCTTAAATAAACAAAAAGATAACAAAAGCAAAAGCAAAATGCCCAATGCATGTTTCGGCACTAGAGTAATGCACCTTGGGCTATCTGTGAGTGTATGCAAGGCTCTGACTTTTTAAACCCTTGGTGCCAAAAATGTACACCTCCCCTCAAATTAGATGAGCTCTGCCCCTGGTTAAAGTCCATCCCTAAGGAGGCAGATCTCAAACCAGATTGAAAGGCCGCCTCCACTCTTCAGTTTCATCTGAATTTGAAGGGAACCGATTGTGGCAAAACTAGCCTCACCACTGGGCACTGGAGAAGCCTGTGTTACAAAACGCCTTTTGTCCCTATTTTTTCTTATGACAAATTGCCCTGCTTCCCTGGGTTATGGAGAAGCATGATTGCCAGCCTCCTGCCTCATGACTATGGCCCCCTCTCATCAGCCCATGTTAAACTTAAACCCCATGGTGATTTGACTGTGTTTGTGGGATCTGAGCACTGGATAATGTACAGTATCAGCGGGGCGAGGGACTCCCGAGTGCGCAGCAGCGATTGCAGACATGACTGGCACTGCGGATGCCCTTCCACAGACACCTGTTCCGCTCCATTGAGGATACCCAGCAGGAGAGCATCTTGGCAGACCTAGGTCCAGAGCCCTTCAGCTGGGAGGATATCATTGAGGTTCACTTGGAGGACCTCCAGCCGGCAAGTAGAGATGGGACCGAGGTCTCTCCACTGGCCCCACTGGTAGAGGAGAGCAGCGTCCTCTCTCCCCAGTGGCAGGGTGAGTCACGGGGAGTAGGGACAGTCGGTCCAGCTCCCCAGCGGCAGTGTGAATTGCAGGGAATAGAGAGCCTTGTCTCCTTTCCCCAGTGGCAGTGTGAATTTCAGGGAGAGGAGTCTGTTTAACCCCTGTCCCCAGCGGCAGCTTAACCCACAAAGGGGAGATAATGCACCCACAGATAGTACAGATAGGACCGTGGTCTATCTACCGGAACCACAGGGATGCTGGACGGCCTGTCCGTATCCCCAGCTACCTTTGCAGGGAACGGGCATCATCCACCTTCCCCAGCAGCAGTGTGTCCTACAAGGAGCAGAGACAGTCGGTCTCACTCTCCAGCAGCAGGACAATGTATTGGGAGTGCGACAATCGGTTCCCCTCCCCAGCGGCGGTGTATGGTTCAGGGAGAGGAGCCGGTTATTGCTGATGCTGATTTTTATGTGAATGTGATGTATACTTTTAAAGTTATAAATATTGTGTAAAACTGTGTATTTTCCTGCCTGTGATAATTACGTTAGCCCATTGTGTTCAGTAATTATAGAGGGGAGGATTTTGCTGGAATGAATGGGAGTGTTTTACTGTATATTACGTGTTTGATTGGATGTTCCACAAAACCCTGTGGGTGGTACCAATGGTTAAGAATGTGTATATAAGAACAATAAAAAAAAACAGTTCTGGCTGTTCCTGTTTTGACCCTCAACATAGAGCCTTGTCTCATGATTGGGGGTTACTGCTGCATCTACACTGGGGGATTGCTATACTCTGTATACTCCCTTAGCTATAATCACTAAGCTCTTTTAAGAGCTTGTTCCAGCTTCGCTCTCTGCAGGAAGAGAGGATCGGTCTGCAGTGTTTATGGCTTTCCTGTTTGGCGGATTGGTGTATTTGGTAGCTGCCTTTGTATCTGGAAAGGGAATATCTCCTAAACGGCTTTTAACCCCTTTTATGCCTGGGGTGCCGTTACACCGATCTACTAAGGAGTGGGTATATCCAGGAAGATAATTACACTTGATATAAAACTAATGTTACCAGACCAGTGGTACCCTTTAGATCAAAGATTGTGGACACATTCCAATACATTAGCAATGGCTTACTAATCCTCATTATCAAATTTATAAATGGGTATGAATATCAATAAACCTCTCAAGTGACACTAACACTCTTGTAATAGAGGAACTAGGGGTACTCTTATCGAAACAGTGTCTTAAGATATGGATTGTGTTGTATCTCTCTGCCCCTCGGTATATACCAATTTACCCTAGCTTAAGTTCACACCTTCCCATAGATCGAAATCCCATATCATTACTTTATTTGACAGTCCCTGCATTGGCTTCGAGTTAGATATAGGGCTCAATTTAAAAATCTGGTGCTTGCTTACAAGTCCCTACATAATACTGCTCCAACCTTCCTATCCTCCCTAATACACAGGTATGTCCCGTTGAGGCCCCTACGCTCTGCCAAATACCTACATATATCCTCTGTCTGTACCCCCACCTCTAATGCTCGCCTCCAAGATTTCTCCAGGGCTGCACCTCTTCTGTGGAACTCCCTTCCCTTCTCTGTAAGAATTTCACCCAGTCTCCACTCATTAAAAAAATCATTGAAAACTCACTTCAAGAAAGCATACCATTTAAACTGTTAGCAGGTTTTTATCACCCACCCCCCATGACTCCTCTTCTGCAACCGTCAAAACTTACCTACTAAGCCCTCAAATAATACTTTTCTAACAACCTACTTCATACCCCTACTTTTACCTTTTGTGTCACTTTACCCCACTCCCTCTGGAATGTAAGCTCATTAAGCACGGCCCTCCATCTCTCTGTTTCTGTACTTCCAATGGTCTGGTTACAATTACATGTCTCTTAGGCCACCCATTGTACAGCGCTACGGAATCTGATGGCGCTATATAAATAATAAAATAATGATAGTAGTAACATATTACAGTAAATGTTGGAGAGAGGTCTAAACTCACCAATCTAAGCCCTTTATTGTCTATAATGGATTGAAAGGAGATACAGACACTAAATTAAGAACATGTAAAAACCCAAGAGATTTTAAAAGGGGCACTCCAGGCACCCAGACCACTTCTGCTCATTGGAGTGGTCTGGGTGCCAACTCCCACTACCCTTAACCCTGCAAGTGTAATTATTGCAGTTTTTTTTAAACTGCAATAATTACCTTGCAGGGTTAAGTCCTCCCCTAGTGGCTGTCTATTAGACAGCCACTAGAGGGAACTTCCTGGTCCCTAGCACAGGTTTTCTGTGCTAGAGCGTCGCTGGACGTCCTCACGCTGTGTGAGGACCTCCAGCGTCGCTCTATTCCCCATAGGGAAGCATTGAAATTCATTTTCAATGCTTTCCTATGGGGTGCGCTAATGTGCATGCGCGGCATTGCCGCATATGCACATTAGGTCTCCTCGGCTGGCGGGCGAGATCAGTCTCGCCCACTGGCCGACGTAAGCAGAAGGAGGAGCGGCAGGGGAGGAGGAAGCAGCGACGTGGGACCTGTCGCTGCCTCTGGTTTTCACCCCTTCAGCAACTGGGGATTGGTGGGTGGGAGGGAGAGGGACCCTCCAGTGCCAGGAAAACGGATCGTTTTCCTGGCACTGGAGTTTCCCTTTAAAGGGTTATTTGATTATTTAATTCTAGTCCATAATTACAGGTTAATGAACTGGGGTCCTCTCTCTAACTGCTTGTGAGGCAGCAATAAGCTACCTGCAGTTCCTCTCTGTTCCCTGTATTGATGCCGGGGCCAGAATGACATCATATTATGGCTCTTGGTATCACTATACAGTGCGAGGGAATAGAGAGGAGCTGCACATAGTTCACTACTCTATCACGCACTGCCTCAGCCTACCACCTCGATGCCCCTCCGCGTAGGCGGACAGCAACAATTATGGCATACCATTTTCAAAAGTAGACAACCCAGGGTATTAAAATTAGGCTATTTTGATTAGTTTTTTTCTAGCCAATTTATCACAGATGACCACTGTTAGTAGTTACACGTTCATTTGTGTTTTTTTCTCCACATGAATTTAATAAACACAGCAATTTTCATAATGCTTGTTTTTTTACTAGTGCAACAAAAAAAAAACATTACAGTGCACTCATGAACTGGTTTCCCAGCATTTGTGGGAGGAGGTCACATGACCAATTATATTACATACCATTTTCAAACTTGGAAATTTGTCAAATATGTAATAGTACTAAAGTGATTCCATTAATCTAATACATATAAAACAAAAACCTTCTTTTCTTCAGACTTCAAAAAGACCAAATTGAAATCCATAATATCACAACGCAACTTTGAAAGGGAAAAAGGAAAACTTGATTCAAATAACCACATTGGAAAAATATTAAAACATCAAGCCCAATCAAAAAGCTCTGCCAACCAAACAGAGCCCTCTGACTTAAATTTTATAGCATGGAATGACTTTACGTGCCCTGTAATCTCAGTTTGTGCAGAGACCTTATGGAATGAAGATACATTTATTTTTGGCTTTGTGTTTTGTAATTCCCCCTTGTGTTTTTTTAGGCTTCCCCCATTATTTAAGGATTTCCCTATAATTTAATTAGCCCCCACTCATCACCCAGTGTTGTGGGCTAAGGGAAGATCTTAAGTTCCTACTGTGTTTATAATTATAGTCCCATTATGCCCCTTTGCAATCAAGAAACTGTACAGGCAATAAAAATGCATATCTCCCCTAATTCCTGTATTTCAGCCAGACTGTCCACCACTTGCCATACACCTTACTAGCTATGTCTGCATTTTTACTTAGCTCAACACATGCCCACAATTTCTTCCCAAGAAGTAATCAAACTAATTTCTACTACAAATACAGCATTCAGACACTAGAACTTACATACCACATCACACACACACACACACACACACACATTTCCTCACCAAACTAGATATTATATAATGTCATATTTTTATTATAAATAAATATAGAGACAAACACTTTGTGTTGTCTCTATCTATCTCTCTGTATAACTGTCTATCTATGCATCTTTCTATTACTATCTACACTGGGTAGGGAGGTTGGCTGACAGACTGGCAGGGAAGGGATTAACACTAGGTAGTGAGGCTGGCTTAGAGGGACTGGCAGAGAAGGGGTTAACACTGGGTAGGAAGGATGGCTGACAGAGACTGGCAGGGGAGGGGTTAACAGTAGGAAGTGAGGTTGGCTGACAGGGACTGAAGGGGAGAAGTTAACACTGGTTAGGGAGGGTGACTGGCTGGCTGGGAATGGGTTAACACTGGGTAGGCAGGTTGGCTGACAGGGGCTGGAGTAGCATGTATTACTTGCATTATAGAAATGAGGGAGAGGAGCACATGTGGGCTGTAGCTGTGTCTCTACAGTTCAGTCTGTGCTGTGAGCATTCCTTACACTAGATAAGACACCTCTATTTTCATTGGCTGATAAAGGTTCATTTCTTTCAGAGACTGGGAATCAGGAACATGTTGAAATGTGAGAGGGGGGTGGCTGATGAGGCTGGGTTACACTCCTGAAATCAGCAAAACACTTTACAGCACTGCAGGAAAACTATGCAGATTAAAAAGAAAAGAAACTAACCACCAGTATTTCAGCTTATTAGCTTTACTTTAAGCTTAACTTGTTTAGCTGCCAGGAGTGTCCCTTTAATAATTAGTTAGTAGGGTCCCACTTTGGGTGGACAGTTCACTTTCCACACCTGTTCTTATATGGTAAGCCACTTGCTGATGTCCACAGTGGGGGCAATAGGGGGGACTAATAATAGGTCCTACCTATATGTTACTAGCAATTAAGCAGCATTGGATTGAAGAAGAAGCCATTAAAGCGACACCTCCTGGATGACATGCCCAAGACTTGGATCCAGCTTCCAGTGGGTAGACCTCTCTTAGTGCAGAGAGTAAAAGCTGGCATGCTCTCAAAAGAGCAATATTTGATGCAGAGGGCACTGTCCTACATATTTGGTGGTCTTGCCCCTTCTTGGCAGGCGTCCATAGAGTTGCACAAGCAGCAACTGGATGCTCCATTCCCTTAGCACCCCAACAGCTGCTACTAACTGACCTACCAATGGGACCACCTAGGGCCACACAAAAACGTCTACTACATATAGTACTGACAGCGCAGCAATTAATAGCACAAAACTGGAAACAAATGACCCCCACATGTGTCAGGCGCTTACTTACCGACCTGTACACATAGTGTTCATAGGAGAAAGGATTAAAAACACTGTTTCACCAAATCACACCTCCCTAAAAACATGGGATATGTGGGACTCGTGGAGATCACGTACCAAATAAATGTGAATGTACATACGAAATGGGTGAGAAAATGTGGGTCACCATGCAGAGAGAGAGGTGGGAAAACTTATCAGACCCCCTACAGGGCTATACCAAATGTATGTATACAACAAAACGACCCGTATGGAGAGCGGAACACAATGTTTTCTATGTACATTACATGTACAATATACATATTTTCATTGCCGGCTATATAAGAGTTAATGCTTTGTATCTTGTAAAGTGTATTGATGAAATCTATTTAACCCCCCCCCCCCCCCCCCGTCTCCCCTTTTCCTTTCTGTACCCCCTAAATTTAAAACAATAACAATTGTCAAATTGAGGAAAAAAAAGAGCAAGTTATTATAATCAGGGCCGGACTGGGGATACAAAGCAGCCCTGAAAAAAATTAGATGCCAGCCCCATAAGTCACTATGCCATGTATTGTCACATGTAATACGTATGGCTATGTGTTGCCACCCTAGATAATTGAGTAATATTTAAACACATTATAAAGGAAAATTGTTTTATACTTACCGTAATTGTCTTTTCCTGATCATTATTCATGGCAGCATATACTCATGGGTTAGCTCTTCCCCTCAAAGCAGAAAGGACAGGAAATAGAACTCTGAAACTGGTATAAATAGATCCTCCCCTTCCCATCAGGCAGTCTTTGTAACTAGCTTCACAACTCCTATAGTATATGGGTGGGAACGTAATGCTGCCATGAATAATGATCAGGAAAGGAAAATTATAGTAAGTATGAAACAATTTTCCTTATTCCTGATTAATCATGGCAGCATTTACTCATGGGGAATACCCAAGCAGTATATATAGAGGGAGGGACAGAGTTCAAAAACAGCCAATAGCTATAAAACCATTATTGAGCTGCATGCACCTTAGATGAATTTCAATTGGCCAAACAACTCTGTCACCTACTCTGTACATCATGACAATGGAGATCCTCACTATTAATATTATAAATAATTCCTGAATAAAAGGTTTTAGGTATAGAGATAAAGAATTTAAACTTAATTTGTATGTGGATGTTTTAATTATGACCATAACCGACCCTGTTGAATCTTTGGTTGCCTTGATGGAAGAAGTAAACAAATACAGTTTAATCTCAAATCAATATAGCTAAATCAACCTTCTTAGCTATCAACAACAGGGAATGCAGACTCCAAATAAAGGAACGTTATAACTTTAATTGGGATAAAAATCAATTGTCATATCTGGGAATAATACTTACTGATGATTTAAATGATACGATGCAAACAAACTGTTTAAAAACATTAAGGTTAACCCATGAGTCTTTAAAAAAAAATGGAGACAGGTTGAATTGTCTTGGTGGGAAGGAATTAACCTGATCAATTCGTGTTTACTGCCCAAATGGTCCTACCTCTTTTGCATAATCAATTTAAGTATGCCCCAAACATGGTTAGCTATGATACGAGATATAAATAATTTCATATGGAAAGAAAAAAGACCAAGAATTAATAAAAAAAATTCTGATGCAGAAGAGTAGGAATGGAGGTAAACATTTTCCAAATGTGAATCTTACCTATATAGCTAATATGATGCTCCATATCTATAAGACACAACTCATAAGTTCTGAGGAAGAGGGCTGGTATCAATTAGAAATGGAGATGTCAGGAATGGATAAATTGCATCAACTGATATTGATAACTAACAAAGACAAGAAAATTAAGAAAGTCTGTTCTTTAAATAATTGTTTGAAATCAATCTAGTTGGAAACATAGAAACATAGAATGTGACGGCAGATAAGAACCATACGGCCCATCTAGTCTGCCCAATTTTCTAAATACTTTCATTAGTCCCTGGCCTTATCTTATAGTTAGTTAGTTATAGTTGTAATGGGAAAAGATGAGTATTACCAGCGGAATAGGTAATACAATACTAAGAAACTTTAATTTTAGTTTTATATAAGTAAGGATGAAGGATATAAATACGAATGAGTGGTCAAGGAAAAGTATAACATATATTAATCAAATTGTACTAGGAGTTTGTTGGAGATGAATTTTGCACTTGCCCCAACGTCAATCTATAACATATTAGAAAGATCTTTTGAATTACACAAAAATTATTACATTTTATACCAAGGCTCTTCCAATGAGGTTGGGCCCTGCCATCTCCACAGATGGTACAGCCTAGAGGCTTCGTAATATTTGATAAGATTTGGGACAGCCAGGCCACCCTTACTGGGCTTTTTCATTACGTGTAAGATCGAGATCCTTGACCTCTTATAATCCCATATGTAATTCAGAAATAATTTATGAATCTGCCTAAGTTTAGTTATTGTTATAGAGAAAGGGATCATTCTAAACAAGTATGTCCAATGAGGTAGAATATATGATTTGATGATATCTATGACATTTGGGTAAAATACAGGAATATGATAGCCACTTAAAAATTGATGAGAAATGGTCACCTTGGCTAGATAATCTGATATAACTGTATACCTTGGCGTTCTCTGTTATGAATATCCTTATATATAAAGATCACTCTAGTTCTTCTCTATGGTACTGTATTCAGGAAAGTTATGAAGTAACTTAATTATTATAGTTTAGGCCCGCCTAATCAGCTCAGTCCTTTTAAATTGTGATATTTGTGTTTATGTGTGTGAAGTTTACTCAACAGTTCATATATCCTTCTATTGTAAATCAAAGTCTATATGTCTAATTCTGAACTGTTCTTGTCTGTGATGTTACATATGTAAAATTTGCAAAAATAATAATAATAATAAAAAAAAATTATACTAGGAGACAAGATTAAGTCGTTTGAGAGGCTCATACAAGGATTCTCGTTACCCAGGAAGGAGTGATATAATTACTTAAGGATCAGAGGTTTCATCAAACAATTTGTTTTAGCTCGACCTATAGAAGGTTTAAAAAAAAACTGACCGCCTTATTAAATAATGAGAAAGTATCTCAAATAGCCTCAAAAGCAAGAAGTGCTTTTCTTCAGATTGAAGCACCAATTACGAATGTAAACGTGCAGAAGTGGGGTAAAGAGCTAAATATACAGATTGTTAAGACTGAATGGGATCAAGTGTTAATACAAACTAGTAAAACTATCCACTGTTTGAGTATTTTGGAGGTACTATTTAAATTGATGAATCACTGGTATTTAGTTCCCACCAGATTGACGGAAATGTATATATCCAATTCTCCAACGTTTTGGAGATGCAATGAGACAGAAGGGACTTTTGGCCATATCTGGTGGGACTGTAGTAAGGTGAAAAGGTTGTGGTACATGGCCTTTGAGGCACTGGAAAACATAATAGAGAGAAGTATTCCTAGAGGTCCTCATAATGGTTTGTTCCATCTAAATCTACAATCACTTCATTTTAGAGATAGATTCATATTTGTCCACTTTGTGGCAGCAGTAAAAATAATAATTGCTAGGAGTTGGAAGAGCAGTGAGAATTTTACACAGGCCCCACTGTACTCACAAGTTCAGTACCAACTAACTATGGAGGCCTTAGGATACCAGACAAATAAAATTAGAGATATCCGTAATTTATGGAGAAAAAGAATGGAGAGTTTAGATACACAAACCCCTGGACGGGGAGTTTAGATTAATTTTTTTTTTGGTTTATTATATTAAAAAGTAATATAATAGAGGGTCCATTGTAAACCCCTAAAGGAGATTATGCAACACAATGTGAGTTATGTCTTGTATAGTAGTAAGATATATGATGTCAAGTTAGCCATTATCGAAGTGTTTCAGGTGCAAGTAAGATACAGGGTTGTCTACATAGAATTGCGCATATTGCACCTCGATTTAAAAGAGAGGGGTTAAGTAAAGCTTAAGCCCGCTTGGCAACTGACGTTATTATGTTCAATAGGATAAATCTTTGTGATAACATTTCTGTTTAAAAGAGAAATTAGTTAGGAAATTTATTATTGAGAATTCTGTAATGCAGTATGTTATGCATTTTGAAGAAAATGGTGACATTTTTTACTGTAGACGGAATTGTTTTCTATATGTGTCGAATTAAAATAAAATAAAATGATTAAAAAAAAACGCCAAACAAATAATCAATAGGATATTGTTATAAAATCTTTTCAGACAAGTTAATTTACCATAGAGGCTGCAAGGTCCTGAAAAAGCCTGCTTATTTGCGTTAATGAACAGATAGCAGCAATCAATGCCACATGCCTTGATAGAAACAAGTGTGTGTGTTAGGTTTTAATATACATGTGTGTACTTTAATCAGTCACCCAGGAAAGTTCTCTTACCTTGGATTTTCTCTGTCTTCAGTACTTTGAAATTCCAGCAGATTTTATACAGCCAGGATATCCATCATTAGCACTCTTTTTCACAATGCCTCATTGCATTATCAGCACTCTTTTGCACAATGCATCCTTTCATGTATAAACTTATCTAAATGCTCACCACACAAACCTCCTAAATGTAACTATTTGTTAGAAGGAAGCTTAATGTAAGCAGCTGGGAGGGACTGAAAGAACAGAGACCCAGGTGCCTATACTAGTTTTAATCTAAATTACTAATGCACTTACCTGAACAGCTGCAGGCCTGTGTTTCAGCAGCAAAATGGGGATTTGAACAACTGACAGCTTAAACTGTTTAAACTATAGGCTTCTATCTGTAACCCATATGCCGTTCGTCATCACCAGTGGGAGAAGGTTTCACCAAACCCCAGACAAGGTGGAATACATAAAATAGGTATACCCAGGTATACAGATCCATCTGTATTAATACTATCTGCTGGTTCGTCTATTTTTTCATACATTCGTGGAATTACCTGCCTGTACGTCCCTGTTCGCTTATTTCAATTTATACCGAATAAAACTACCGAACGTCCGGCCACCCAGAAGAGAAGTGTGCTGCTGGTTAACCTATTGGCCTCAATTAGAATATTGTGGTTAACCGCAGACACCTCTTAATTGAAACCGTATGCTGGGTGGTCGTCGTTCGTATGTCGACCACGAGGCGGCGGCCATTTTAAACTCACGAATGAACAGCGGTGTTCGACGATGAACATATGGAACTAAAAACTGACACTTTTTTTTACCGAACACCGCTGAAACCGCCGACCTCCCTTCTTATCATCGGCATACGAACGCCAGTCCATTAAGGGCTTTTGATTGTACGAATGGACTTAACCCAGATAGCCATCCCATGGAGTCATTCGTATACCAAAAGAACAGTGTGAAAGACTTTGAATCCATGGCGATTGAACTATGTGTATTGGATCTGAGCTCTATTCTGCATTAATGTGCGCTCAGATCTAGGCTATCTGGGGAAACGTTGTATGAATTAAATGCATTCAGTATTTTTACATTTATGGATTTTTATGTGTTTTTATTATATCATATAAAATGGCGGTTTGCCTCTATCCCTGGAGATAATTGTTTTTCATTTAATCTGTGCTGCATGTTCCAACCTGGTTGAAATTGTTAAACTAAAAGCACAGATGATACTTATAATAATGGTAAAACCTAAAATCTTAACACAAATAGTGCATTGAAAGTGTAAGCATTTAGTAGATCGGTTTACCTGTACAAAGTGGAGTGTTTATACCTGAGCCACTGTGATTGGCTACAGTACCTCATTTGTCCCAGTCTTCCATCTGGTCCAGTAGGGGAGTGTCCACCAGGTGGGAGACCTGCATAAATACAGGGCAGGTAGCCCTCAATATACCAGAATCCTGTTTTACCCTCAAGACGGAGCTTGGTCTCGTGTTTGGGGGGATTGCTACTTTGGAGTATTCTTTTGCCTGTTCCAGAAGAGAAGGATTTCGGCTGATTCTCAATTCGGGGAATTGGAGTGTTCGTGAGCTGCTAGTCCCGTATCGAGGAGAGAGGTCTTTCGTATAATTATCCAGTTCGGTGAATTGAAGCGTTCGTGAGTTGCTATTCCCGTAACAAGGTGAATCGCCTATTCGTAATAACCCACGATACCCGGGTTATACCGTAACACCAGGTAGTCACCTTATGGAAGTGCTGTTTACTGGGTCTTCAGGGATAAAGGCTTAGACTCGGCTGGGCCTCATGTATGCAGTGGACCATTGCCATCCCCTCAGGGAGAGAGATAGGTTAGACTCCTGATTGCTGAAGGAGGTATCCAGGCTGGCAACTCTTACAGATGTGTTGTTTGCTGTGTCTTCAGGGATAAAGGCGTAGACTCGGCCTCATGTATGCAGTGGACTACTGTAATCACTTCCGGGAGAGAGATAGGACAGACCCCTGTTTGCTGAAGTAGGTACCCAGGCTGGCAACTCTTACAGATGTGTTGTTTGGGTCTTCAGGGATAAGAGTCTGAATCCTGGCCTGGCTTCATGTAGGCAGTATATCACATTCATCCCCTGAGGGGGTACCCAAGCTGGCCTGTTGTTGGGTCTTCAGGGATAAGAGGCTGCACCCTGGTATGCAGTGGACCATTTTCATCCCCTGAGGGAGAGGTTGGGTCCCATCCCCGGTCACTAAAGGGGGTACCCAGGCTAAGCACTTTTACAATAGTGCGTTGCTGGGTCTTCAGGGCTTAGAAGCTTAACCCCGGCAGGGCTACAAAAATATTGCCTGGTGAGGATAAAAGAAAAAATCTAGGCCTGCATAAGCAGACTCCTTCCAAACTGCTGTGAAGGACAGGAAAAAAGACTGCCTGGTGGGAAGGGGGAAGATCTATTTATACCAATTTTAGAGTTCTATTTTTCTATTTCCTGTCCTTTCTGCTGTGAGGGGAGGAGCTAACCATGAGGAAATGCTGCCATGATTGATCAGGAAATAATGAAAATATTCTTCTGAAATACTTTTTTCTTTACATAGTTGAATGTGCTGACAACAAAATCACACAAAAATTAAAAACATGGAAATCAAATTTTTCCCTTCAGATTAGAGGCAGTGCTTTACATCTGGGATTTCTAATCTGGAGGGAAAAAACAGGCAGGCAATCCCCCAAACTTTTCAAGAACCTCCCCCAATTAACCTTTGGCCATATAAATTGCTTCTTACCTTGGACAGCCCCAGTTCTTTGCCTGCCTTTGGCAGAGGAGGGTGTCAGGTTTTGCTCCCCAGGAGTATGGTGAGAGGGCTGAGGCTCGGGAGACTCTGCGTCTTTTAATATTTTCGGAGATCATCCCAGGGAGAAGCACACCGGATGTCTGCATCTTCCCTGTTTGTATTTCTTCTGTCTATACTGTGCCAGGTGCCGGGCAGACGATGGTGCGCATGCGTGCGCTAGCTGGGAAGTCCTGGCGGTGGAACACACGTACAGGTTGCGATGCTTTCCACCGCATGGCACACGCGCAAAGCGATTTCAAAATTCAGGCGCCAATATCTATATCTATATATATATATATATATATATATATATATATATATATATATATATATATATATATATATATATATATTTCTGCTTCTAAATGTTGGTTTCCAGGAGAGAGGCTGTTTACCCAGCAGCAACTAACTGTTTGCCAGGTGCACTCAGAATCTGTTGCAATTAAGTTCTCACCTTCCCTCCAACACACTTTGAGCCAATTTAAGGTAAGATATTTTTGATTTTATCTTAAATGAGTCTATCCTGAATTGTTTTTCATTTAATCCGTGCTGCATGTTCCAACCTGGTTGAAATTGTTGAACTAAAAGCACAGATGGTACTTAGAATAATGGTAAAATCTTAACACAAATAGTGCATTGAAAGTGTAAGCATTTAGTAGATCGGTCACATTATAGATTCTAATGGTTTCTTATTTGGATATATTGGATATATTTTTGTAGAGCCTATAAATCTATGCACACTTCCCAAGTAGGGTGCAAGATATATATAGAGGGTATTAAATAGGAATATACCAATAACATATATTGTATACAATCTAAATTTGTTGAAAACACAAGTATTCCTAACTATTGCTTTAATTAGCTGCTAAAACAGTACAATTAAGTTATGTTGAGTTCCAATAATCACTAAATACTGCAAAAGAGTCAGTGAGATAAAAGTAAAGTGTTCCTGTGGAACATATTAGCATTCATTCACAGGCAGCAAGACCCGTATGGCAATTGGTGGATTACGCCTGTATGATATCCGTGTGGAGGCTGATAATTTAAAAAATCTAGTTCTTGTATTCAGATACTTTTGCAGCAGATGGCTCCGTTAAAGACCAGGATCCCAGCCGCAGTGTATGTTTCTTAGAGCAAGCAGTGGGATTTTAGCTAACCTGTGGACAAATCTCTGAAACTCTGTTGCAATTAGCCTTATCACCACTTCAACTTGTTTCACCTGATCTCAGTTTCTTAAGGTGTAGTTTGTTTTCTGCTGGGGCAGAACTTTTCCTGTGCCTCACTCCAAGGTTGCACATTTTATGTTTTCAACCCTTTTTAAGATCCCAAGTCCTATAATTATATCAGTAAAATATTTTTGACTATGCAAAACTGATTGTTGGAATTGCAAAATATAAAGACGTGTTTTCCTAAAATTGGTTGCAAAGTTTGCATCAAACAGGTTTTGAAATGCAGTCTGCAGCCATTCTGTCTGCTCAAGCCTCTGCTTCCCTAATACGGCTAAGAAAATGCCTAAATCAGGGGTATTGTCTTACGCAGGCTCGGTATCTATGTGAACAGGCTCTCTTCGGCCACTATAGGTGGTAACCTGTACGAACTAGCCTCCATGGAAAAATATTTATTCCTCATCTTACTGGGTTTGACTTCAAGGTCTAGTACAGCTGCAGGCCTCTTGATCGTGGGACATATCCACCATGTTCATTTTGTACCCTGCACTGACATATATATACGGAATTACAGGGTTTGTGTTACTACTGCATAGGTTTGTTTTGCCGATTTCCTTTTAGAAAGAGCTTATATGGCAATTGCTACTTGTGATTCCTTCACTATGCACAATGTTCCCATCCTAAAGATTTGTTGATATTTCTACAATACTGCTGCCTAACGGGCACCTGATTGTTTTTGTACACCCGCCCCTAAAGGTTAGGGTGCTTTCTCTGCAGCCTACACAAGGATGCTATTGAATCTTTTGATGAAGAATTACCTTTACCAGAGGTGTGCAGTTTCTGTTGCTTGACAAGGAACAGTTCAGGTGTTAAAAAAAAATATATATATATATATATATATATATATATATATACAGACTTTATTGATACCAAATGAAAACTCTTAGATCATCTTGAGAACTAGAACGGAAATGTATGAACCATCTGGCAACCTTAATTTCTGCCTGGTTCAAAAAGGAATGACAGAATTATTGGATATTCCTGCAAAATCTTTTCAATTTCTTCCAGCAAATGTTTCTGTGCCTCTGCCACTGAAGAACCTGTAATCAGTGCTATGCATAGAGTAGCTGAAGAGACAAAAAAAAAGGTTCTTTAAAGAATAAAAAAACTAATTTCCATAGCATCTCGTCTACTAAAGGAGAAGAGAGATTTCAGGTGTTAAGAAATGAGCAAAAAAAATAAAAAAAATTCTCCTGGGAATTACCATTCCCTGAGAATCAAAACCTTCAATGTGGATGCAAAAGGGAAAACCTAGTGTATATATATGTGTATATATATATATATATATATATATATATATATATATATATATATATATATATATATATCGGGCTGCTATAGACTGAGTTGACTTACTAATGCTTAGTTTCTAAAGCTTAGCAGACTTGTCTCTAGTTTGTTTCTGGATGAGAGACCTGTAATTTCTTATTATAGGTGAAAGTAGGTTAATTCAGAACCCAGCAAAAGATTCCTAAGCCTTGACTTCCAGTGACACTCTGCTTTATCAGTTCAGAGCTTTTGCCTTTGGTCTTTTCTCAGAACCAAGAGTATTTTCTATGATTCTGGTTGTTGTTGCAGCAGCCTCTAGCCCATCAGTCAATTGGGCAAAGGCCAGAGGAGACCTCTTCAAAGAAGCACCTTAAGCTTCTGGAACTAGCAAATGTACAACAGGGACATACTTATGAATCTCATCATTCATGCTCTGCAGAGTTTTTTGTCTGGTACACCTCATCCTGTTTACGGCAGTCAGGTTTTTTCCAGATGATGTCATTCACAATTTTACGACTGATACTTCAGGTCTCGGCTGGGGATCTCATATGGGTGATATGAAGAAACAAGGAATCTGTCTGGGAAAATTTGAGAAGTTTTATCCAACTACATAGAACTCAAGACTGTCTAGCTAGCTCTCGTTGCCTTTCTTATATAGACCAGGTATTAACATGTCCAGATCTGGCCGGATAATTCTACACCTGTAGCATTTATGTACAAACAAGGTCAACTCGTTTGAAAAATCTTTGTTCCAGTATATGCTGTGGTCAGAGTTTCCCTTCAGTCTATTCAACTATATGCATAAAACTAGTATCCAACATTTTAGCAGTCGCCTTGAGTCATCAATATTTAATATGAAGCAGATTGGTTCTTTCTCCCAGGTCTTCAGTTATATTACGTGGTAAATTAGTTTATTCAGATATAGACCTAGGGTTTCTAGATCAAACCAGAAAATATTAAGTGTTTCATCTTTTGGACAAGCTTAGACTGACCAGACGTCATAGATTCCTTTTCTTGCTATGGAATTTCAGCCTAACCTATAGTTTCCTCCTAGTTCCCTAATCCCCAGGATTCTACAGGATGGAAAAGGTAAGAATGATCGTATTCCTCCCTTGTTGGACGAGAAGTTGTTTCACCGTTCATCTATATTTAACCGGATTAATCTTTGGAAACTTACCCTGTCAGTAGGCATCCTGGAATTCTCCAGGGTAACTCTTCTCAACTTTGTAGTGATTCAAACTGACGACCTGGTTTCTGAATACCAGATTTTGAAGGATAATGTTTGTTGCATGAATTTAATGACATTTTGGGATATATGCTGTAAAATGGATCTTGGTCCAAGATTTATTCCAGTTATGGAAGGTGGTTTTTGTTTTCGATGTATTAGTTCAAAGAAAATACGGCAAGCGCTTCCATTTTTTTTTTAACGTCTTTTCATTTCCTTCTGATGGGCTTTAATAAAGGATTGAATCCAGCTATCCTCAAGGTCCAATTTTTGGCTATCCGCTCTTTTCATTTAGCTTTTTTGACTCTGTATCCTTAAATCACCAGAATTTTCAAGGCTTTGGTTCGGTTTGTTCCTACCATCCTACCTTTTGGGTTTTTTCAGCTCTGCTGTTTTGAGTTGTCGCTCAAGGTCTTTGGGGGCAATTACCAAAAAAATGTTTTTTGGGGAGGACTTCAGTCTCTTTTCCACTTTTCAGAAGGACACAGTGGTGTTTAAGTTGGAACCTTAATTTTTTTCCCTATCTACCATCTATCATTATTTTGCCAACTTTGGCCAACAGCTTTCTATGGCCTTAGAATCCAAATTCTACTGCAGGGATGTTAAGAGTTCTCTGATGCAGTACCTAATAATAAGTACAGAGTCTACCAGTCTCTTCTTCAGGATCTGGCCAGAGGGTTAAAGGTCTGCATTTGTTTGGCTTTTTTCTCATCTAACTCCTATCTCCATTGAAGCTCCTTTGATCAGAGCTATGTTCACATTTTGTGCCCTGAGGGTTTCTGCTATACCTTCTCATAATTTTCTTCAGCCTCAGGGTGATCCCTTCACCCATTTGCTAAACTTTGCAATTAGACCTGTTGACCTTGGAAGACGCAACTTTGGGCGCAGGTTGTTGCAGGCAGTTGTGAAATGAGTCCCACCCTTAGGGGATTGCTTTGATTATCCCATCTGTAAAGCACTGCCTCTCATCTTCAGGAAAAATAAATTTATGGTAAGTAACCCATGGAGGTCTGGATTTGGAGTCACACTCAAAATTTAAGTGGAAAAACACACTACAGGCTGATCCAACTTTGATGTAATGTCCTTAAAACAAGTCAAAATGAGGCTCAGTAGTGTGTGTGGCCTCCACATGCCTGTATGACCTCCCTACAATGCCTGTGCATGCTCCTAATGAGGTGGCGGATGGTCTCCTGAGGGATCTCCTCCCAGACCTGGACTAAAGCATCTGCCAACTCCTGGGCAGTCTGTGGTGCAATGTGACATTGGTGGATGGAGCGAGACATGATGTCCCAGATTGTCACACCCACTTGGAGAGTCATGGAACCCAATTTGCAGCAGAACAGCACTCCCTGGAAGTGGAGACAGGGTCCCAAAGGGTCTGTGTAGGCCTTTAATAAAAAAAAATACGTTTGGGGGCGTGTCCTAGCAACGCATGGGAACAGACGTGTAGAGCGAGGGCTCTCCCGCGTGGCGGCAATTACAGCGTGTTATAATTGGCGTAACCAGCTAAAAATACCCCGTTTATCGAGCGGAACGATTACACAGCAGGATGGCGATGAAATCAGTCAAAAAACCTAAGCAAAAAGCCATACACTCGCACTTGGAGAAACAACAGCCCTCAGAACACTGAGACCAAGATGGCGCCGACAGGCCCCAGTCCCCGACAAGCTGCTCTGACGCAGGAGAGAACCACGCTGAATTAGACAGCCTCTGCAACCCAGCAACAGAACTCTCAGTGAGTAACATAATGTTGGAACTTAAAGCTTCCTTTAAAGCTGACCTACTACAAATGACAGCAGAAATCAAAGCCGATATACAAAATATTGGTGAAAGAACGGCACGTCTGGAAGACCGTACAGACGAGCTGATTGACGCACACAACTCCGTGGCTGAGGCCTTCACCTCGTTACAACAGAAGCTGCAATCCTTGTAAGAGAGAGTAGCGGATCACGAGGACAGTAACAGGCGGAACAATGTCCGCATACGGGGAATTCCTGAGCCAGTAACAAACGCAGACCTCGCCCGGTATGTACAAGACCTCTTCAAGATGCTTATACCATCTCTAAATAACCTGGACCTAACCCTGAACAGAACACATAGACTCCCCAAGCCCAAACACTTACCTCCAGACACAACCAGAGACGTAATCACCAGGGTTCACTTCTATAACATCAAAGACAGGATTATGCAAATCTCCAGGACACTGAAACAGTGGCCTGAACCATACCAAAGCCTCAAAATATTTACCGATCTCTCCTCCGCAACCATGACCAAGTGCCGCACTTTCGCTCCTCTTACAGAAGCTTTGAGAAATGCTAACATCCCTTATAAATGGGGCTTCCCCACCTGTTACGACACTCACCGCCAGGGGGACGAAGCCGCCGTTTAGTAAATATTCCCTTTCTCCAGAAATACAGTGTTAGACCAGCCGATCGTCAAACTCCCGAACGGAGTATACGAATACGGCAACTCCCGATCAGCAATCCATCCGAAATCCTTTCACAGCTAGAAATAAACGAAAACGCTGTCCCAATAGTAAATCCCTCCACAAACGAGACAAAGCTCCGTCTTGAAGGTCAAACAGGAATGTGTTTAATGGGGGCTACCTGCCTGGTATTTATGCGGGTCTCCACAAGGTGGACACTCCCCTAGGGGACCTTGTGGAAGACTGTAAAACATATTGGACAGTAGCCAATCGCAGTGGCTTCAATATAAGCCCTTCCCATTTTACCCATAAATCCTTCTTCTCTATCCCGGAGATAATTAGGAAGAAACCTAATTATCTCCACGAATAGAGACCATCGCCATTTTAAAACATAATACGAAAAATACAATAAAATACATAAAGTCAGAAATACCGATTGCATATGGTTAGTGTGACGAAACCAATCTCGCCACATTGTATTGGAGGAGCCTGGTTGCCCGCCTGCTGCCTTTGGACTATGGCCCTGGGAGATTGGGCCCTTTACAAACAGTATTCGGCCCTAACAGAGTGCATGTCACTCATTCTGGCCCTTTAAATACAGTGGGGTCCTTTGGTACTTGCCCTGTGTGAGCAGTGATACCCCCCAGATAGCTATGCCATGGAGCCTATTCATATAATGAAAGACTTTGGCTCCATGGCAATTAAACTGTATTTGTGTGGTCTGCGTGCCATTCACCTAATAATGTGCACACAGACCTGAGCTATCTGGGGATATGTTAAATGTCTGTGTTTAATGTATAAAATGTGACTTTATGTATTTTAAAGAGTTTTATGTTGTTTTTGCAACCATGTGGTTAATGGAGTCTGCCTCTAGTCCTGGATAATTGGATTCCTTCTCCAATTATCTCCAGGGCAGAAGGGAGGAAGCCAGGATGCATTGTGGGGATGTTTTACTTTTACTGTTTGAGCCAGGGGGAATAAAAGATACTTTTACTAACTTTTGAACCCCTGGTCTGATTCATGCCATTTTTTAATATGTTGTTCCCCTAAATGGATTGATTGAGGATATGTATTTTTATGTGAATGTGATGTATGGTTTTAAAGTTATGAAAGTTGTGTAAAAGTATATTTTGAACTGTACATATAATGGGATTAAGTGTCACACTAAGGGGAGGGGATGTGTGGGAGGTAACATCTATGTTATTGGTTATTTTATGCCTCCCCCTGGGTGTGGCCTGTATGTGTACTCATGTAATAAAAACATGGGGGGATTCACTGTATGCTGTTGGAGATTGATTGCTAAGGAGTGTAAACTGATGTCTGCTTTTCCTATTCATCTGCTAGCAGCTATTTGTGAGGTTCCAGCTTGGAGTGCTATCTTATTCCCTGGTATGCAGTTCGGGAGTTTGATGCATTCGCCTGTATCTAGTTCGTGAGTTTTGATGTTCTGCAGCAGCTGTGCCTTTCTGAGAAAAGGGGATTATCGCCTAAACGGATTTTAACCCCTCATATGCTGAAACGGTCCCTTACAGTTCGTGTAACATATCCCCAGATAGCCTGGATCTGAGTGCATATTCCTACCGAATAGCGCTCAGATCCGATGTACATAGTTTGATCGCCATGGAGTCAAAGTCTCTCACAAGTCCTTCGGTTTACGAATGACTCCATGGGACGGCTATCTGAGTAAAGTCCATACGAAAGATAGAAACTCCCGAACTAGCCGGTGTTCGTACGCCTCAACGAAATAGAAGGCGGGCGGCAGCCTCCAGTGGTGTTCGGCAGATAAAGTATCCGTTTTTAGTTCCATAGGTTTTGCAACGAACACCGCTGATTCTCCTCGTGTCCCAAAATGGCCGCCGCCTCGTGGTCGGCATAAGACCGACGACCACCCGTACGAATGGAATGGAGAGGTGTCTGCGGTTAACCGCAACGTTCTAATTGTGGTCAAGGTGTTAACAAGCAGCACACTCCTCTCCTGGGTGGCCGTTTGTTCAGTAGTTTCAATCGGTATTAGGGAAAACATACGAACAAGGGTATACGGACAGGAAATCCATGAAATCAAGGCAAACAGACGAACCAGCAATATAGTCTATACAGATGGGTTTGTCACACCACCAAATTGCTTGTGAAAAGAAATGGAGTGGACAGGCCAATACATGATTTAACAGAAGGCAAGAAATTGTTCCGAGACTGGCAAATACCGCTCCCTCATAACGAAGCGAAACAAGTGACGGATACCTTGGCTCTGAAATCCCTTGCTAAAGACTGGGCGCAAAACCGCAAAACTTCCCACAGGCCAATGAACTCTAGTACTTCTACAACCTGACCGAACTCCAAGGACGCAAAGATGTTGAGTCGTCCCAACACTGCACTGATGTCTTGAACCAGTGTAATGTATATGCTTAATGTTGGTTAATCTATATGAATATGTACCCCACTTATTCTTGTGGTGGCCGACCTAATTGATACCCTAGCAAGCCGCACACGGACGAGTTCCTACTCGCACTTCCCTCACCCCACACGGTTTACTACCTTTTAGTTTATTTTCACCTATGGGTCACCCCCAAGGCCATTTTCTGGCTAAGCCCACCCGTTGCTATAAGCAGCCTTACGTTACCCCAGGTGACGAACGGAACCCTGTACATAGTTTATCCCCAGTTAACTCCATCCCTACTTTTTACTCACTACAGGTCAACCCAAAACTGATTAAAATTACACCAAATGGAGATGGTACTTAAACAATCAAAGGGATACCAGACAGGGCTGCCTCCACAGTCTGAAGAGGTTCATGAGTCAGCGCTCAGCTGAGCATGTGTTTACTCAATTCCATGTCCCTTAAAATACTATCCTTGAAGGCAAAAGGGCTTAACTCCCCCAATAAACGATGACTGGTTATAACTGAGTCCAAAAAAAAACAGGACACAGGTGGCATTTTTCCAAGAGACGCACTTTACATGGCAAGGTAGACCTAGATTCAATTCTAAAGAATACCCCCATGACTTTCATACGTGTTTCACAACCAAAAAAAGGGGTGTCTCCATCTTAAAAGCAGAGATGTTGCGTTCTCCTTGGTAAGCAAGATTGGAGATAAAAAAGGTCGCTACTTAATACTACAATGTTTAATTAATACCAATCCTCACAAACTAATGTATATGGCCCCAACGAAAGCCAACACTAATTTCTAGTCATGATGTTGGCGCTAGCAGAGATGCATAAATATGGGGAGGTAATCATTGGAGGCAACACTAACTTTTCAATTGATGGTGTTGCTGACTCCTCAGCTACAGCAGCCACTTCTGCGACCTTGCTGAAACAAAGAACTGCTCTGTCAGCGCAAATTTGTGCCACGCTTCTCACCATTTAGTGGATCCATGGCGCATACAGCACCCAACAGAGATTGATTATACATGCCACACAGCAGCACATAATAGCTACTCAGATACACCTCTTCATAGTTCCGGCTACTTACCTACCTAATACAGACTATAGGGCTTGTTTCGTGGTCGGACCACGCTCCCATCACGTAAACCGTTAAAGAACCTTTCTCCTTAATCCCTATGTATATTTAGACAAATGGAGGTCATTTAGTTGCTCCAATGGCCATTGGAGGGAATGCCCGCCTGCCAACGTCAAGGCAGACCCCCCCTAAGCGGGTCCTAACACTGACCCTTCAGCCTGCTTCCTTGAGCTTCTGGCAAAAATATCTCTAATGAGACAGGGGGGGTGTTTTTTTATATACACCCCTATATACTTATTCACCCTTAATAGGCTGAAGGGTCAGTGTTAGGACCTGCTTAGGGGGGTCTGCCTTGACGTTGGCAGGTGGACATTCCCTCCAATGGCCATTGGAGCAACTAAATGACCTCAATTTGTCTAACATAGGGATTAAGGAGAGAGCGCAGGTAACTTTTTATTTTCTTTGGTTTTTACTACATATTGGGGCTGATGTGTATTTTATTCATTGCTGCCGGCCCATTAGTAATGGGAGTGAGCGCAGGACTTCTCTTTTTGTATTTGTATTTACTTTGTATCACACAGTCTGGTTACAATGCTGCCGCCCATCCCATGTGTTCCCTATTAAGGGTTAATAAGTATATAGGGGTGTATATAAAAAACACCCCTCTCTGTCTCATTAGATATATTTTTGCCAGAAGCTCAAGGAAGCAGGCTGAAGGGTCAGTGTTAGGACCCGCTTAGGGGGGTCTGCCTTGATGTTGGCAGGCGGGCATTCCCTCCAATGGCCATTGGAGCAACTAAATGACCTCCATTTGTCTAAATATACATAGCGATTAAGGAGAGAGCGCAGGTAACTTTTTATTTTCTTTTGTTTTTACTACATATTGGGGCTGATGTGTATTGTAGTCATTGCTTGCGGCCCATTAGTAATGGGAGTGAGCTCAGGACTTCTCTTTTTGTATTTGTTAACCCCTTATGATCGGAGGGCGTACTATTACGTCCTTTTAAAAGCGGCTCTAAACGCCGCAGGGCGTAATAGTACGCCCTCCGTTTTTTTGTAACTTACCCGGTCGCCGACGAACCCACGCCGGCGATCGCGGTTGGGGGGACTCCCAGGGAGCCCCCCGCGGCACGTCCGCCCTCCAGGAGCCCTCTCGCCCATGTGAGAGTGAGGTCCTTGCGAGGACCTCACAATCACATGGCCGGGTTAGCTGCCTGCTGCATTGCCAGCAGGGGGACCAACTGTAATGACAGTTGGTCCCCCTGCTGGCTGAAAATCTAATTTAAAAATGTTAAAACAGTGTAAAAAAATAAATAAATTATATACTTAGATTATATATATATATATATATATTGTGATCCTTGTCTGTAGATAGCACGGTCCTCTAGGGCAAAAACATGCACAGTCCTTTGGCTTTTATATAATCCAGGCAACTTTATTGTAAATCCACACAGGAGACAGCAGTAAATGAAAATATAAATCCCTTTAAACAAAAACCTAGCTCGTCTGAGCACTAACTAATATCAGGTTCCCTATCTCTCAGGGGTTAAACTAAACAAAACAATATTGGTTTCACCAACCTAGAGTCTTTGTCCACTCTCAGCACTCCAGTCTTTAGCCAGCCTGCTGCTCCCAGCCTTTCAGAGAGAAACAAAACATTCTCCCCTTACCTGCCTAGCAGGGAGGGGTTTATTCCCACTGCTGCAGCCGATTACCTGCAGCTGGGCAGTAGGTTGGAGACGGTCCAAAACCCTGGCCTGGATCTATGTCTTCCAAGGAAACCGCTAAACTGCGGAGTGGAGCATTGGCCCTCCCTTCTCTCCAAATGCTCCACCCCAGGGGCCCATAACTAAACAATCATTCCGGTTATATACACAGAATCATACTCTCCCCCTGGGGTTAAAAATCATATGCCTCTCTGAACAATCTTGACGAGATATAGACTCCCTCACAGACCACCCCATTCACCTTATCACAATATATATATATATATATATATATATATATATATATACGATCTAAGTATACATATACACATATACATACACCGTCTAGGTGTATTTTAATATTAATATATATATATATAATTATATATATATATATTAATATCAAATTACACGTAGACTGATACTGATTAAATATATATATAATTATTGTTATATTTATAAATAATATAAAAAATAAATATGTAAATACGTAAAAAAAAAAAAAAAAATTAAAATATATTAAAAAATATATAGATGTGTTTTATTTCGTTCTAACTGTATTGTGATATTAATATATATATATATTTATATCAAAATACACTTATAACGAAATAATATATATATCTATATACATAAATATATACCTATATATTAAAAAAAATTATATATACACATATGTGTATATATATATATATATATATATATATATATATACATATATTAATTCTACACATATATTTATGTAATAATTTTACAGAATTAGGTATCCTAATTAATTACAATTAGCGGGACCTGCCTGACCACCCATACTGAAAGTATAGGGAATTTAATTTGCTAGCACTATATTTAACCCTATAACTTTCCAAGACACCATAAAACCTGTACATGGGGGGTACTGTTTTACTCGGGAGACTTCGCTGAACACAAATATTAGTGTTTCAAAACAGTAAAATGTATTACAACGATGATATCGCCAGTAAAAGTGAAGTTTTTTGCATTTTTCACGCACAAACAGCACTTACACGGACGATATTATTGCTGCAATACTTTTTACTGTTTTGAAACACAAATATTTGTGTTCAGCGAAGTCTCCCGAGTACAACAGTACCCCTCATGTACAGGTTTTATGGTGTTTTCAAAAGTTACAGCGTCAAATATAAGGCTTGTGTTTCATTTTTTCACTTTAAAATTCGCCAGATTGCTTACGTTGCCTTTATGACCCTATGGTAGCCCAAGAATGAAAATTACCCCTATGATGGCATACTATTTGCAATAGTAGACAACCCAAGGTATTGCAAATGGGGTATGTCCAGTCTTTTTTAGTAGCCACTTAGTCACTGGACAAAATTGGCATCTTTTGCATTTTTCACACACAAACAAATACTAACGCTAACTTTGGCCAGTATTTGTGACCAAATGGCTACTAAAAAAGACTGGACATACCCCATTTGCAATACCTTGGGTCGTTTACTATTGCAAATGGTATGCCATTATGGATGTAAATTTATTTCCTGGGCTACTATACAGTCTCAAAGGCAACGTAACCAATCTGGCGAATTTCAATTTCAAATGTAACGCGCTATATTTGACCCTGTAACTTCCCAAAACACCATAAAACCTTTACATAGGGGGTACTGTTTTACACGTGAGACTTTGCTGAATACAAATATGTGTATTTTATTGCAGTAAAAGCAAACCGTATTATGACATTGACAGTTAAAATGTCATGTAGGACTAAAAAAATGAAAAAAAAATCTTATTTTCTCCCATTTTTCATATTAAACTATGTTTCATAGCTAAATATTTGATATTAAATGAAAGCCCTGTTTCCCCTGAATAAAATGATATATAATAAGGGGGGGTGCATTTAATATGAAAGAGGTGAATTACGGTTGGACAGACATATAGCGCAAATGCCAGGTTTTGTTTACATTTTGTTTCGTTCACAACTTGTACATTTGGCTGCGGTGTTAAGGGGTTAAATAACCTTTCCCTAATAAAGGAACTGGTTCATGGAGGTTAAACGATACATTATTGACAAACCTCAGCATTGTGGCCCAAATATCCACTGATCTAACTAATTATTTCAGAGAAAATACTACTGACAATTTCTCTATAGACTAGATCTGGTTAGCCCATAAAGCTTGTATTCGGGGTAGTTTCATGAAACACGCTAGCTATGCTAAAAAAATAAGAACAGCCGAATACAACTCATTACTAGCTGAAATTGCACAATGGACGCATTCTAACAAACGAGACCCGAACCCCACTACACACGCGCAACTGTTACAACTACATTCCCGTCTTAGAACCCTGGAACTTGAAAATAACTACTTTTATACTGAGAAAAAACTCATATAATTTTTTTTTGCCAATGGCAACAGAGCAAGCGCTAAACTAGCTTCACAACTCAAACATAAAGAGGTCGCCTCCAGGATTGCCCACCTAGATAATGGGAAAGGGAAACATATTTTAGATCCGCAAGGAATTGTGACCCAGTTTGCAAACTATTATGAGGAGCTATACAACCTTAAGAACGACCCCAAAACGACCATCCCTGCCCCTGAGACAATTGGCCTTTTTTAAATAGATGTGAATCTGCCTAGATTGACTGCAGAGGACCAACACCTCCTAACACAACCCGTCTCCTTAGAAGAACTCTCAGAGGTTATCTCTCACCTCCCAGCCCATAAATCTCCAGGTCCCGATTGCCTCTCCAACGCATATTTCCAAACTTTCTCTACCATCCTCTCCCCCCATTTGCTTAATGTCCTCAACCAGAGTGCTATAAAGGGTGCTCTCCCAGAGGAGATGTTGGTGGCACACATTTCTACTCTCCCTAAGCCAGGTAAAGCCCCGACACAATGTAAGAACTTCAGGCCCATTTCCCTATTAAATGGAGATGCCAAAATATACGCGAAATTCCTTAGCAACATGCTTACCCCTATTCTCCATAAACTTATACATAATGATCAATCAGGCTTTGTGAGAGGATGACAGGGCTCCGACAATACCAGAAAAATCCTAAATATCATATCCGCACTTGAGAGGAGTGGACAAGGGGGCCTTTTTCTCGCGCTGGACGCAGAGAAGGCCTTCGATAGGCTAAACTGGACATACATGACTAAAGTGTTGGAGAGGTTTCATTTTCCCGATATCATAAAAAGCATCATGGCCCTTTCTAGTGCCCCTGCAGCAAAAGTGTCACATGGTGGATTCACATCTGCACCATTCAAAATCACTAATGGGACCCGGCAGGGTTGTCTGCTCTCGCCTCTCTTATACATCTTATCGTTAGAACCCCTGGGACATAAAATACGGGCACATCCTAATATACAAGGCCTTAAAATACATGACAAACCTTACAGTTTAGCACTTTTCGCGGACAACGTATTTGTCGCTCTCTCTAACCCGCAACAGTCTTTACCCTCTTTAATAGATCTATTGAAAGAGTTTGGTGAAATCTCCCATTATAGATTGAACCAGGACAAAAACCAGGCATTACCAATAAGCTTACCTAAACCACTGATAGACACCTTACACAACACGTACAAATTTGACTGGAGGTCAACTTCCCTTACATACCTGGGGGTGAAAATAGCTACCTCTATACCAACTACAATAAAACTGAATTACAACCCTCTAATAAAACAATGTAAAACAGAGATGAACAAATGGAAACACATACTACTTTCATGGCTGGGGAAAATAAATGCCTATGAAATGATGCTACTCCCACGCATCCTCTATGTATTTAGAATGTTGCCCCTAAGGATATCCAAACAATTCTGTAAAGCTCTACATAAACTCTGTTGCTCCTTCATCTGGGGAGGTAAAAGGTCTAGAGTTTCATTAGCACTCATTCAGACTGCCCCCACACTTGGTGGCGTAGGCCTGCCTAACATCTGGCAATACCACAGAGCCACAGCCCTAGTGGTAGGTATCCTGCTGCATGCCCAACCCAATCTTATACAATGGGCGGACATGGAGAGAGCCCAATGCTCAGACACATCTCTTATCAACTACCTATGGACACCAAAATGACTCAGAAAACAAAGCTTTACCCTCTTCCCGACTACCCAACACACGGTGGAAGTGTGCGATCAATTTTTCCTCACCTTAGGTCACAATAACACATTTCATTCCAGGGCGCCCCTATTGGCCCTTAGAACAGTGTCAAGGGACATTCCACTCACAGACTGGCTTACAGCAGGGATAACACAAATCTCCCACCTGACAAAGGACAAAGAGATGATTTCATTCCCTGAACTACAGGCCAGATGGCCCATACTGAACCGTGCCATTTTTTCCTATCTGCAACTTAAAAGCATCCTCACAGCCCACACACTGCCCACACATGCACAAACCCACAACTGGATAAACTCTTGCCTGGTTATAGACAGATGCTGGTCTACACCGACCAAATCAAAGGCATTGACGCTATGCTATAAAGCATGGCAAGAGGCCACACCATCTAAACCTCAGCCGCATAGGGCTCAGTGGGAGTTAGACTGTGGCATAACACTGACCGATGAGGAATGGTTACAGGCCCTAAACGGTCTATAGAAATGGACCCGTTGCTTCTCCCACATAGAAGCCCACAGGAAACTTATGTACCGCTGGTACATGACCCCCCAGAGACTCCAACACATATTTCCCACTACATCATCCACCTGCTGGAGATGTAAATTGGAGGTGGGCTCACTACTACACATGTGGTGGTCCTGTAAAGATATACAACCACTATGGACAATGGTACGTTCTGTTTTAGACATATTAGAAATCCCGGACTTCCCTATGACCATACCTATCTGTCTGATGCTCTTACTACCTGCTCACCTAAACCCAGGTGAAAAAGAGGTTATGGCGTTAGTATTCATGGCTGCTAAAAACCTTCTGGCACAAAAGTGGAAAACCGCTGCATGCCCCTCCATGCCCCAACTAATAGATAAAACCTGCAAATTCTATACATATGAAAAGGTGACTATAAACTTAGCACACAAATTATCTAAATTTGAGGAGGCTTGGAGAGTATGGGAAAAAGAATATGGAGGACGAAACAAAGGCGTAGGAACCGACCACATATAGGTCAAAGACCCAGGGACCACAACGTGTGGAAACATACCTCCGCACCACAACACAAACCTTAACCATCTACCCTAAAGTACACTCGATTACCCTTCAACCAGCTGTCCCTGTTCATCTATCACTAGTTATACCCCTACCCCACCAATACCATAAATGCAACAATACAAGTTCGGACCAGGTTAGGTGCTAGACTACGTAAATAACTGCTGCCAGACTTACTCCAGTTACAGAGAATGGTCATAGACTCTTAACTGCTATTAACACAGAATCATTGAAACAACTGCCCAGCTGATGAATAGCCTGGTTGATGTTACCGTTGTGATATATTGGGCACCACCGATGTCATAAAATGTTACGAATGTTAATTGCTTGTGATACATCGGGCACTGTTAGGGCAAGGGAGTTCAGGGAAGGCACGAGGATGGAGACCATAGTTGGCAAAAAAAAGTGTAATCTTGATGGACTGATGTATGTGATTGTTGTAGGAGAATTCTGTGGTGGGAAGTAAAGACAGCCAATCGTCCTGGAGATACTGTTCTAAGGTTTGGTTGGTGCGTTCTGTTTGGCCATTGGTTTGAGGGTGGTAAGCTGAAGATAAACCGCGTTGAATCCTTAGATGACGACAAAAGGGGTCCAAAAATGGGAGGTGAATTGGGTACTACGATCAGTGATGATGGTTTGAGGTAGTCCATGTAAACAAAATACATTTTGTAGGAATAGGGCAGCAGTCTTGGCAGCGGATGGAATTCCAATGGAGGGAATGACATGTGCCATATTCGTGAATCTATCCACGACCACCATGATGGTGTTATGTTTGTGTGATAGAGGTAGGTCCACAATGAAATCCATGGCTATGTCTGTCCATGGACCTTGGGAGGTTGTAAAAGACCCACTGGTTTTGTCTTTGGAGTTTTTGATCGAGCACATATGTTGCATTAGAGGACATAGTCTCTGACCTCTGTCTTGATAGAAGGCCACCAGTAATAACGGCTAATGCTTTCAAGGGTTTGGAAGACCCTGCCATGACCAGCTGAGAGGGTGTCATGGAACTGGCTGATTACCTCGGATTGGAGTGGGGGTGGTACATACACCTGTTCATCATGATCCCATAGCCCATGTTTCCGAATTACAGGTGGAGTAGTAGTAAGTGGTTGGACTGCTAGATTTCGTATACGGTCGGGGAGTGAGACCTGTATAGCTAGAAACTGATGCGGGGACAAAATAGTATCTTGGATAGGAGCTGTTGGGTCCGTTTTTTTCATATACACATGATAGGGTGTCAGCTTTTTTTTTTTTTAATTCTTTGTTTCAGGGCATTAGGTAATCTGTAGGTTGAATCTGGAGAAGAACAAGGCCCAGCGAACTTGGCGGGGATGCAATCTCTTGGCAGAACGGAGATATTCCAAATTTCGATGATCTATGTATACTGCGATGGGTATAGGGGCTCCCTCAAGTAGGTGGTGCCATTCTTCTAAGGTACTCTTGACAGCAAGAAGTTCTCGTTCACCTACATCGTAGTTCTTTTCTGCGGTTGACAGTTAACGAGAGTAAAAGGCCACGGGGTGTAGTTGGTCATCCCTCTGGCTTCTTTGGGAAAGAATTCCTCCAATGGCAATGTCAGAGGCGTCTACCTCGAGGAAGAAAGCCTTGGTAGTATCGGGTTGCATGAGAATAGGTGCTTCGGTAAAAAGTTCTTTTAACTTAGTAAAGGCATCTTGAGCTTGGGTAGTCCATGTAAACCGTTCCTGTTTTTTGGTTAAGGCTGATGGGAAAGCATACTTGAGAAAAACCTCTGATGAAACGCCTGTAGAAATTGGCAAATCCCATGAATCGCTGTACGGACTTCTTGTCTAGTCTAAGACGACAGAGACCTTGCAAGGATCCATTTGGATTTGTCCAGGGGAAATTATGTACCCCAGGAATCCTACGGATTCCGAATCAAAAACACATTTCTCCAATTTAGCATGTAGTCCATGTTCCCGTAGACGGAGAAGTACCTGCTTAATGTGTTCGTTGTGCTCGGATAGAGAAGAGGAGAAAACTAGGATGTCATCTAGATATATTACGATGAAGGAATCTAGCATATAGTGGAAGACGTAATTTAGGAAATGGCAAACCCCGAAGGGCATGGTGAGATATTCAAAGTGCCAATATCGTGTTCTGAAGGCTGTTTTCCATTCCTCATTTTCACGGATACGGACCAGGTTATATGCATCTTGTAGATCTAATTTTGTAAATATCTTTGCTCCCCTTAGTCTGTCTAAGAGTTCGGGTATCAGATGTAGAGGATATCGTTTTTTTTTTTTTATAGTGATATCGTTTAGAGCACGATAATCCACACACGGACGCAGGTCTCCGTCTTTCTTGCCAACAAAGAAAATTCCTGCTCCTGCCAGGGATTATGATCTAATAAATCCTTTGCCCAGGTTCTCAGAAATGTACTCTTTTATTTTAAATTCTTTTATTTTTGTTAGTGCATGAAATAACAGTTTGGCCTTCTGAACCACAACAGTTGCAGGAAACCATTGGATAACAGTATACAACATGGTATAGAGATAGCTGTGCACATTTTTTTAAAAAATAAAGAGAGCTATAGATGAATATAAGCGAAATTGTCAGACATTTTGCGTGGCGAGTAATGACAATGCATAGGATAAGGTGAATGTTGGCTAGATATATATATCTAATGAAGTATTGGCATCGTTGTAAACTAGAGTCTTTCTTAACGTTATACACAGTGAAAAACATTTCCAGCTAGTATTGCTGATTATGCGTCTAATTATGTTGTCACATGATTAAAGTCAAGTTAGGCTATATAATATGTACCCTTGATAACATCAAGTATGCAAAAAGCAATAGTGTTGAGGTTGGCCGTGATAGCCTAATCGTGGCTTGTAGGTGGGCACAGTAGTATGCCTACGGCTATCTAGTAAGGGCTATAAGCCTGCTTCCACCTGGGGGACACATACATATCTTGTGGCCATTGGTACGTTGTCTTCTTCAATTGTATTGCAAATTAAGCCTATGTACAGCAAAGCAAACCTAGTGTGATGTCTAGGAGAACCTGTCTCGGGTAGTGATTCCTGTATTTAGCAGGCTGACTGCAGTGAGATTGTTAAAGACTGCTCTACATGCCTGTAGTTACGGGCCCAAAAAGAAAACATGTAATATTTAATATAGTGAGCGTAACCCCGTAGTGCAAGTGATCCCACCAGTTTAGGGCTTGCCCTCACTATGTGGAAGGTGTAGGCAGGGATAATGCTAACATGACGATCTATATGCGGGGCCTAGACTGCTTAACTGTCTCGTTAGGGAACACCTGTTAAACTGAGCTGCGGAACTGGTAAGTGATGAGCTATTGCAAGGGTTAAAGGGCTATGCTGCAAGTCATTGGGAAGCAGGTTTTAAGCGTCCTTTTCGAGTCCAGCAATCGTTCAGCGTTAGCGTGATACCGCCTGATGGATAGCCGGGTAGGCCACCGCAGTCTGCTGGCATGTTAAGGAGGGTTCTGGTCCCTGCATTGGGCTGGTCCCTTCTGGCCGGGTGCCGGAATGGTCGTTCCCGCCGTTGTTCCCCATGACTGCAACGTTGTAACGGGCAGCCCCAGCGTGTTGAGAAACTTGGTTGGGTCTTCCCCTGCTGAGAGGGCCAGGACAGAATCGCCGTGGGGCACCACCAGCGTTCCGGATGCTCCCCATCTGTACCGGATTCCATGGTCTCCGAGGGCCCTAGTGATTGGCTGGAATCTGCGCCGCTCCGCTAGTACCGAGAAAGGTAAGTCATCGAAGAGTCTTATATGGCTGTTTTCCACCGCCACTGGGTCCTGGTTTCTGGAGCGGGACAGTAGGGCTGTCTTGACTGAGATATCTCGTGTAATCACGATGGTGTCTCTGGGGGCATCTGCAGGGGCAGTGGGGGCCTTCCGGACTCTGAACGCCGGCTGTGCTCCGTTCACCACCTGCACCCCCAATGCTCCGGCTACTTTGATAGCAAAGTCCATCAGGGCCTCCTGGTTCACGGACTCTGGTATGCCTCGGAGCCTGATATTTCTCCTGCTGTGTCTGGCCTCCAGAGATGTGACCGAGTTGGTAAGTCTCTTGATCTGCAGGGACATGGCACGTATCTGAGTTTGGGAGTCTATTAGACCGTCTCTTTCCCCCTCATCTACGCGGCTGGTCAGGGTGGTTATTTCAGACTGAACCCCCGCGAGGTCTGCTTTCCATACCGCCTGTAGGTCCAGTAGGAGTTGTTTAACCCCTTAAGGACCAAACTTCTGGAATAAAAGGGAATCATGAAGTGTCACACACGTCATGTGTCCTTAAGGGGTTAATGTCCCCTTTAGTGGACGGAGATGCGTCTGTGTCTGATTCTGCCCTTTGGTGTATTCCACTCACTGTCTGCGGGGCCTCTATGTCATCCTCCTCCATGGAATCTTCCGAGTTACTGGAGCCTCGTGCTGTGCCAGGGGCCATCTTGGTCCGGGCCTGAGGCCGCAGCCCATCGAAGGATCTTTGAATATCGGTCTGGCAATAGCCCTCTGTGTGGATTAGCTTGCGGTGTTTGCGCCCCATCTTTATGTCAGAGGTATAGGCGGCAATTTGTTTCCAATTATGCCCGTTTTCGTGGCTTTTTGGTCGCTTTTGTGGTCTGTTTAGCAGGAGCTCTGCACAGGCACGTCTAGTCGGTTGCTCAGCTGGCCACGCCCCCCGAAATGTACTCTTTTAGATGTTTGAGTTCTGTTTCAGAGAGAGGAAAAATGCGTCCATAGGGAATGGGTGCATTAGGGAGTAGTTCGATCGGACAGTCGTATGGCCGTCTCGGGGGTAACTGTTCTGCATTTCTTTTGCTGAAGATGTCTTGGAACTCTTTATATTTGTCTGGCAGTGTGACTGGAGGGTCAGTAGTTATAGTGAGCAGGTGCATGTCTGTGTTGTTCAAGCAAGTGGTGGTGCAAAAGGTGGAGGGAAAAGTTAAAGTGCCCTTGAGCCAGTTTATCACCGGGTTGTGGATGTAGAGCCATGGAAGACCGAGGATGAGTGGAAACATGGGTGAGGGCAAAATATCAAGATTAATAGTCTCTTTATGTTGACCAAGGAGGAGGCACATGGGACCTGTTTCGTACAATATGGGTCCTGTTTTGATAGGAGTACCATCCACAACAGATAATGACAAAGGATGAGCCTTCCGTCGCATAGGAAGATGATGGGTCTGCACCAGCCTTGGCCTATAAAGCAGCCGCTGGCACCTGAATCAGTGAAGGCTGTGACAGAATGTTCTTTATTTCCCCACTGGAGATAGAGAGGAACAGAGAGATAAGAGGAGGTTGGTGGAACAGTAGGAGTCCAAGAGGAAGGAGCTATAATATTCTTACCAGGTGAGGTGTTGGGTCGAACTGGGCAGGACCAGAGTTGATGATCCGCCTTACCACAGTAGAGACATAGTCCTTGAGAGCGGCGTCTCTTGTGTTCTTCTTCGGTTAGAGGGCGGCGTACCACGCCTATTTGCTGAGATCACATGACCGGCCATCTCCCACCAGTAGGTGGGGCACACAGATTTTATATAAAGAGGTCAGGGACTCAGCGCCATCTTGTTTTATTCCCTGGTCCCTGACCTGTTCCTCTCCAATGGATCTGCAACTCTCCTGCTCCCTGTACAGAACGCCGGGTCCGCATGGCGGCCACCATCTTGCCTTGACAGCATGCTTGCCGCGGACCTCGGCGATGAGAGGGATAGAAGGAACCACCGCAAACCCAGAAGCGGAGCTCTCAGGAGCAGTGAGAACTGAGATTCTGCTGCGTGGGCGCACAGGGGCAGGTGAGTACCTAGCTGTGCCATGACACAGATGTGCTCAATTGGATTCAGGTCTGGGGAACGGGCAGGTCAGTCCATAGCATCAATGCCTTAGTCTTGCAGGCACTGCTGACTCACTCCAGCCACATGAGGTCTAGCATTGTCTTGCATTAGGAAGAACACAGGGCCAACCGCATGGTCTCACAAGGGGTCTGAGGATCTCATCTCGGTACCTTATGGCAGTCAGGCTACCTCTGGCGAACACATGGAGGGCTGTGCGGCCACCCAAAGAAATGCCACCCCACGCCATTACTGACCCACTGCCAAACCGGTCATGCTGGAGGATGTTGCAGGCAGCAGAACGTTCTCCTCTGCGTCTCTAGACTCTGTCATATGTACTCAGTGTGAACCTGCTTTCATCTGTGAAGAGCAGAGGGCGCCAGTGGCGAATTTGCCAAATGTCCTGCATGGTGTTGGGCTGTTAGCACAACCCCCACCTGTGGACGTCGGGCCCTCATACCACCCTCATGGAGTCTGTTTTTGACCGTTTGAGCAGACACATGCACATTTGTGACCTGCTGGAAGTCATTTTGCAGGGCTTTGGCAGTGCTCCTCCTGTTCCTCCTTGCACAAAGGCGGAGGTAGTGGTCCTGCTGCTGGGTTGTTGCCCTCCTACGGCCTCCTCCACGTCTCCTGATGTACTGGCCTGTCTCCTGGTAGCGCCTCCATGCTCTGGAGACTACGCTGACAGACACAGCAAACCTTCTGGACACAGCTCGCATTGATGTGCCATCCTGGATGAGCTGCACTACCTGAGCCACTTGTATGGGTTGTAGACTCCGTCTCATGCTACCACTAGAGTGAAAGCACCGCCAGCATTCAAAAGTGACCAAAACATCAGCCAGGAAGCATAGGAACTGATAAGTGGTCTGTGGTCAACACCTGCAGAACCACTCCTTTATTAGGGCTGTCTTGCTAATTGCCTGTAATTTCCACCTGTTGTCTATCCCATTTGCACAACAGCATGAGAAATTGATTGTCACTCAGTGTTGCTTCCTAAGTGGACAGTTTGATTTCACAGAAGTGTGATTGACTTGGTGTTACATTGTGTTGTTTAAGTGTTCCCTTTATTTTTTTGAGATGTATGTATGTATGTATGTATGTATGCATGTGTGTATATATATATATATATATATATATATATATATATATATATAATGTGGGTAGGGGGACTGTCTGTGAGGTGGGAGGTGTCTGAATGATTGGTAGGGGGCTGTAAAAAGGTAAATACCGTTTAGTTTTCTCTTGGTCTGGTGGGCAGCTTTCCAGCAACGTGTGTGGGGGCAAAGCTTGTTTGCGGGAGGCAAAGTTTCTGTTCGGGGGCGGGGCATGCGGCTGAAATTGTTTTAGACTGTGCAGGAAGACTGATGGGTCTCCCTGCAGCCGCTGGCAGCCACACCAGCCACAAGCTCCTCCCTCTGTACTCCCCTCGGACAGGCTGGCACAGTCCAAGGGGAGGATTTATTATAATGATTAGGACATTTCCCAGTATCCCGGTGGGCCAGTCCGGCCCTGATTATAATCTAAGGGAGTATAATGATTATAGCAATCCCCAGAGTGATTATAGTTGTTCCCTCCAAACATGAGACAAGGCTCTATGTTGAGGGTGAAGAGAAACTGATTTAATGGGAGCCACACACGGCCTTTTATGTGAGTCCCCATGCAAGGGGTTTCCTGATACATATTCCAGGGGCATTCCCCACTGGACTTAAGAGGAGACTGGTTATAAGCAAACATTTAAAATACTCTTCCTCTGTGCCTGAGAGATAATTACCTGAGCACACAAACATATTAATGAATTATCTCCCAGTACAGAAACATGCAATATAAGAAAACCCCCAAAATACACCCAAAAAACATGAAAGCCCCTTGATCTGGGTGACCAACATATACAAAAATTACCCAGATTGGTTCAGGGGTTCAGAATTTTCATTGAAGTCACTTTTTAACAGTTCCAGGAAATCAGTGCTAACAGTCGGTCTCTTTCTGGAGTACAAAAGTACATAAATCACATGAACGGAGCCTTTTAAAGTGCACTGGGCAAGGTATATTGCAGGGCCCATAGTCCTGAGGTAGGAGACTGGCAAGCAGATGATGATGAGATGATGAGGTTCTGTTCATCACAGAACTGTCCAAATATTTTGAAGGTAATAGAGCCATATAGATTTCTATTTATAAGTAATGACACTTGGGACCTGAGGATGGAAATCAAATCAAAGGAATTGTTATCTGGAGCTTCAGCAACTTCTTCAGATGCCACTGCTTACCATATCTTCTGCCGCCACTTGCAAGAAATAATGCTCATGCATGTTACTGCCTTCCCACATTGAGGCAATGACTAAAGAAAAAACTCTTTAGTTTAGTTCTGTAATTATTGTAGAACTAGAAGCCATATGTTATATCACGTAGCATAATTATAAATAAACTCAATTAAATGACAATTCCAAATAGTAACAAATAACTGTTGAATATTGTAAATTTTTATTGGGAACTTGCTCAAGCAATTATTTTTATTCTTATAAATTATTATTTTTTTTAACAGGTTCATCTATGAAAATAATTTCAGGGACCCCGGTGAGTCCCAATGCTAGACCATTCATGGCCCTAATTCTTACAAATACACCCAATGATACCGAACTTTGCTCTGGAATATTAATTGCAAATAATTGGATTCTAACAGCAGCTCATTGCATAATGTAAGTACATTTAATATATAAAGGATGTTGTTTGCTGCTATATAAAGTTATAATAGCTAATGAATAGACTATAGTGCCTGCAATTTAAATGATTCTAGGTTACATTTTCAAGTTATTTTCATAAAAGATAATCAGAGTTTTCTCCGCTATTTTGCTTTTTATATAATTGCTATTGAGGAACTATCTCACATAGCTCCACTTTTCCTCCAGGTAAATTCATATGCATGTCTGGAAGTATATTCCCGTAATTCTCTGTATGCATTCACAGCCACAGTCATAATACAGTCATTCATTGGGTATTGTCACGGTTTCCAACATCTCTGCCAGCATGGCTACACTCAAGCCTAGCAGCCATGCTGTCAGAGATGTTATTAACTTACCTGGGGCTCGGCAGGCAGCTGCTCGGTTTCCCTCTGTTCTTGTCCCCAGCGGGTGCGATGTTCTTATGAGTTTTATAAGAAACTTGCCTTCGCCCACATCAAAGATGGTGCTGACGTCACGTTTTGGGGTCAGAGGTCAGAGACAGCCAATTACAGCCTAAGGAGTGTTATTTAAACCCAAATTACCTTTTTGTCAGTGCCCTGTCGAGGTTTCCACTAGTTGGTTATCTGAGAGTGTTCCTGATTGCGTTTTTCTGGTATTTGACTTTGACTTCGTTTTGACTTCCCTGATTTCTGGTATCCTTGAATTTTGGCTTTCCACATCGTTGCATTGGCGGATCCAGGGGGGGGGGCAACGGGGCAATTGCCCCCCCCGAGATTCTCCCCTGCCGGCTAGTGCAGGGCTGGCATTGCCCAAGCGCCAGCCCTGCAATGTGCCTGCGGACCGGGAGGGAAATCAGTGATCTCCCTCCCCGGTCCGCAGGCACATTACTGACAGCCGACCGGAAGGGGAGGGAGAGAGGACCCGGGAGCTGTTACCAGCAGCTCCTCCGGGTCCTCCTCTCGCGAGATTTGGAGCGTTGCCGCGGTTACCACGGCAACGCTCCAAATCTCGCGAGAGTGAACTCTAGCCCTGGAGCGCGGGCTAGAGTTCACTGGAACCACTGGACCACCAGGGATTCCCCACTGGGACCACCAGGGATCCAGAAATGTCCCCCCTCCTCCTCAATAAAGGTAAGAAGGGAGGGGGGACATAAATATATTTTATTAAATACATTTTTTTTTTAAATTAAAAAGCCTCCCTTCCCTCCTCCCCTCCCCCCATACACACTGACCCCATACACACACTGACCCCATACACACACTGACCCCATACACACACTGACCCCATACACACTGCCCCACATACACACGGCCCCCATACACACTGCCCAACATACACTGCCCCCATACACACACTACACACACTGACCCCATACACACACTGCACACACTGACCCCATGCACACACTGACCCCATGCACACACTGACCCCATGCACACACTGACCCCCATGCACACACTGACCCCCATGCACACACTGACCCCATACACACACTGACCCCATACACACACTGACCCCATACACACACTACACACACTGCCCCCATACACACACACACACTGCCCCCATACACACACACACTGCCCCCATACCAACAAACACTGCCCCCATACACACAAACACTGCCCCCATACACACAAACACTGCCCCCATACACACAAACACTGCCCCCATACACACAAACACTGCCCCCATACACACACTGCCCCACAAACACTGCCCCATACACACACTGACCCACAAACACTGCCCCACATACAAACACTACACACACTTACCCCATACACACACTGCCTCCATGCACACACTGCCCCACAAACACTGTCCCCATACAACACTGTCCCACAAACACTGTCCCCATACACACTGCCCCACACACATACTGCCCCGCACACACTGCACACCTATACACACACAGTGCCCTACACACCCTGCTGCCCCCCCCCATACACACATTGCCTCAAACACACACACACGGTGCCCCCCACACAGTGCCCCCCATACACACACTGCCCCACACATACATACAGTGCCCCCCATACACACACTGCCCCACACAGACATACAGTGCCCCCATACACACACTGCCCCCTAACACACACACTGCCACCCTTACGCACTCACACTCACTTCACCGCTCACACACACTGCACCTTTCACACACACTTCACCCCTAACACACACCACTTCTCCTATGCCCTATATCCCAGCAGACCCCAGGTAAGTTGTCAAACTGTTCTTAAACGGTATGACTACTTACTCCGGGGTGGGATCCTGGCACTACTGGCACCATAACTACTACACTGAGCTGTAGTGGTTATTGTGCTAGGATTATTTTTTAATCTACAAGTGCCCCTCCCGAGATCAGGCTCTGGATCCGCCACTGCATCGTTGTCTCATTCTGTGTCCCTGACCTCGGCAAGTATTTTGACTATTCTGTGGTACGTTAAGAACGGCCATTCTAAGGTCCGGTTAGACATTATACTTAGTCCTAGGTGTGCTACAATTCTGCGTACTGGATCAATTATAATCCTGACATTACGACATGGTCATAGATGCTGCAGATTTGAGTCAGCACATAGCAGCTTGCGAGAAAACATTCTATGATCATTGTATGGATCATTTTGCACAGACTTTCAATACGCTTCTCATACGTATGGCTCAGTTGCAGCCTGAAATTCCTCCGGCAGTTACACCTCCACCTACTGTACCTACATCTAGATCCAGCGTTCGTGTGTTTGAGACCGGTGTTCGGGAAGTCGAGTGTCCGATTTTAGTTCCAGACACTCGACGACCAAGTCCCGCTGCCTTTGTTCGTCTGAAAAAAGATGGCCGCGGTTTTCTCAGCCACGTAGCGTTTGGTAGTAGGAACGCTGGCCGCACACATAGAGGGTTTAATTGAAACAGGCTTTGAAGTTTAATGAGCCAGGGGGTGGTCTTTGTTCGGTAGTACATCTACCGAATGGAGAATGGAGACATAATGAATTAAAAGGGTAATTTCTTCACAGTAATATATATTCTTAAATGATGTGCTACACACCACGTGTATAAATGTTTAGAGAAGCAATCCAAAGCCAAATGGCTATACTTCTGTCTACTCAGATACATTGATTGTATATAAGGAAGGAGGTTATTGATCCCTCCAAATTCCCTGAATTCAGACTTTAATATATCGTGTCAATATCAGGGACTGAATTGTATTGCATCAAACTGAGTAGTAGTCTAGGATACAGAGAGGAGATGGCTATTGTGGCGAAACCGACCTCGCCACGTGTCCTTGGAGGGGGCTGATTGCCCGCCTCTTGCCTTTGGACTATGGACCAGACTTTATGGGAATGTGATACCCCAGATAGCCATACCATGGAGCCTATTCATATAATGAAAGACTATGGGAAAGACTTTAGCTCCATGGCAATTGTACTGTGTGAGTAGGATCTGCGCGCTATTCGGTAGTTTTGTGCGTGCAGATCCCAGCTATCTGGGGATAGGTGAAATGTCTGTGTGTTATGTGTAAATGTGACTTTATGTATTTTAAGTGTTTTATGTTGTTTTGCAACCATGTGGTTAATGGAGTCTGCCTTTAGTCCTGGGTAATTGGATTACTTCTCCAATTAACTCCAGGGCAGAAGGGAGGAAACCAGGGTGCATTGTGGGGATGTTTTTCTGCCAGCCAGAAAGGAACAAAAGATACTTTTAGTAACTTTTGAACCCCTGGTCGGATTCATGCCATTTTTTAATATGTTGTTCCCCTGAATGGATTGATTGTGGATATGTATTTTTATGTGAATGTGATGTATGGTTTTAAAGTTATGAAAGTTGTGTAAAAGTATATTTTACACTGTATGCATAATGGGATTATGTGTCACACTAAGGGGAGGGGATGTGTGGGAGGTAACATCTATGTCATTGGTTCTTTTATGCCTCCCCCTGGGTGTGGCCTGTATGTGTGAGTTGGAAATAAAAGCCAGGCTGGATGAGCCAGTCCAGAGTTCCTGTTTTACCCTCAAAGTGATGTGTTGTCTCATTATTGGGGGAAGGATTTATTGCATGCTGTTCCAGTTGACTGCTAGGAGTACAAGCCTATTCGTATGGTTCCTATTCAATGGTCTACAGCATTCATATGCTTGGGAGAATTTAAAGGTTTCTCGGATTCGGTGATTGTGGTGTCTGCCAGAGTGCTTGGAGGCCTCAGGAAGCGCTAGGAGCATCCATTAACAGAGGTACCCAGTCGGGGTGCCAGGTGATCCGTTACATTGGTGGCAGCGGTGGGATGGCGTCCTAGTGCGAGGTAAAGCAGCTCGGAGACACAGTACGTTTGGATTTACAAATTGAGGGCGATGCTAGTGTGCCTACAGTGTCCCTGTCTACACAAAGATTTGGGAAAATGGGGTTCGTAGACCCCTGGGCAACACACACACCTGAGGAAGAGAGTGAATTAGAATGGAGAGATAATGCCCGGAAAGAATTATGGTACGATGCCCTGGAGGAAGTCCAGTATCAACGGCAGCAGCGCCTTCCTGGTGTCGCATACCAGTTGGAGGAACAAATGGCCTGGCGGATGCCGCTTCTGGGAGACCAACCTGGAGGGCAGCGGGTAAGACAACTCGAGTACCTCGTGGAAAGGGAACTGAGCCTGGACGCCTCATACCGGGCACTGTGGTGGTGCACTGTCCAGCCAGAGACGTGGAGGGCAGAGGGCATCCAGCCAGAGGGGGAGAACTACACAAGCCCTGGCCTGTTGTGGAAAGCCTTAGTGGAGGATGTCGACTTCGGCAGTCCAGCAGAGTCACGGTACTGGGCTATCTTTCATTACCGAGGTGAGATGATACAGGGCCCGAGATCTATTGGACTGGGAGAAGACCTCCACCGTTTCGCTGCCATGGAACGAGAGCTGGAGATGGACTATGTAGAACTATTAAATTCCTGCCAGCCGCAGAGCAGGGACGCAGACCGGGAAAACTGGGTGGCAGACCCAGACCTGCTAGCCTATAGCTGGGAAAACGCGGCAGAGGTACCCCCTGCTTCACTACCAGTTGCAGAAGTAGGGGACCTCATAGACTGGTCCTGGAGAGACCCACAGATGGCAGGTGGAGATGGGATCGAGGTCTCTCTACCGGCCCTACAGGGATGCTGGGCAGTCGGCCCAGATCCCCAGCGGCAGGTTACAGTTCAGAGAGGAGATTGTTACCACCTCTCCCCAGCGGCAGCTTAATGTACCAGGGGGAGACTGTAAGCCCCACACCTGTGCAGATGGGACCGTGGTCTCTGCACTTCCAGCACAGGGGGTAGGGACGGTCGGTCCTGCCCCCCCACAACAGGGCTGTTTAGCCAAAGGGGAGACAGTCTGTCTCCAGCAGCAGAGCTGTGTAACTCAAGGGGAGACAGTCTGTCTCCAGCAGCAGAGCTGTGTAACTCAAGGGGAGACAGTCGGTCTCCAGCAGCAGAGCGGTGTAACTCAAGGGGAGACAGTCGGTCTCCAGCAGCAGAGCGGTGTAACTCAAGGGGAGACAGTCGGTCTCCAGCAGCAGAGCGGTGTAACTCAAGGGGAGACAGTCGGTCTCCAGCAGCAGAGCGGTGTAACTCAAGGGGAGACAGTCGGTCTCCAGCAGCAGAGCGGTGTATTTAAAGGGGAGACAGTCGGTCTCCAGCAACCAGGCTCCAACCAGACTACTCCCGTGGTAGTGCTGGCAACAGGACAGAGTACCGCTGGTCTCTGCCCCCTCAGCAACCTACCAAGGCAGCCTACCAGTCCCCCACACAGCCGTGGTGAGGCACCTGAACCTGGACAAGATTCTCCCTCACCCAGGTGTAGTAATTGTTTATTGTGGGTGGGCTGCTCTGCTGTTTCTGTCTTGTGGGTGGGCTGCTGGACTAACAAGGGCACTGACCGGCAGGAGGTCAAGTACCCTGTTAGTCTGGGGGGGTTAAGGGGAGAAGTGTGGCGAAACCGACCTCGCCACGTGTCCTTGGAGGGGGCTGATTGCCCGCCTCTTGCCTTTGGACTATGGACCAGACTTTATGGGAATGTGATACCCCAGATAGCCATACCATGGAGCCTATTCATATAATGAAAGACTTTAGCCCCATGGCAATTGTACTGTGTGAGTAGGATCTGCGCGCTATTCGGTAGTTTTGTGCGTGCAGATCCCAGCTATCTGGGGATAGGTGAAATGTCTGTGTGTTATGTGTAAATGTGACTTTATGTATTTTAAGTGTTTTATGTTGTTTTGCAACCATGTGGTTAATGGAGTCTGCCTTTAGTCCTGGGTAATTGGATTACTTCTCTGGATATGTATTTTTATGTGAATGTGATGTATGGTTTTAAAGTTATGAAAGTTGTGTAAAAGCATATTTTACACTGTATGCATAATGGGATTATGTGTCACACTAAGGGGAGGGGATGTGTGGGAGGTAACATCTATGTCATTGGTTCTTTTATGCCTCCCCCTGGGTGTGGCCTGTATGTGTGAGTTGGAAATAAAAGCCAGGCTGGATGAGCCAGTCCAGAGTTCCTGTTTTACCCTCAAAGTGATGTGTCGTCTCATTATTGGGGGAAGGATTTATTGCATGCTGTTCCAGTTGACTGCTAGGAGTACAAGCCTATTCGTATGGTTCCTATTCAATGGTCTACAGCATTCATATGCTTGGGAGAATTTAAAGGTTTCTCGGATTCGGTGATTGTGGTGTCTGCCAGAGTGCTTGGAGGCCTCAGGAAGCGCTAGGAGCATCCATTAACGGAGGTACCCAGTCGGGGTGCCAGGTGATCCGTTACAGCTATTATCACGGACTCTGCAGATTAATAATAAAGGGCTAGTATATGGTTTTTGTACATACAGGCTATTGTGCTCTTGTTTCTCCTAGTTATAGTGATAGAATTCAGTGTAAGGAACACTTAATAAATGGGGAGAATGAGCCGGATGGCTGTTAGAATACAGCTTTTGTATTGACACAGTGTTGCAGTATTGTTTCAGCAAGTAAAGGATACTAATTTGCAACAGTTGCTTTAACCCTCAATAGTCTGTTGTGAACAGCATATACAGCCCCTATCCACTGCCCACACTTCCTGTCTCTCTTAGATAATGGATAGAGATAATAAATGATAGAAGTCTATCTGTGAATCATTCCAGGGAAGATTGAATAGTTGTTAACTCAGATAGAAATGGAGACAGGAGTGGAAAAATATTAGCCTCTCTCTTGATTTCTCACTAGACAGTATAGAGGAAAAGAACATAAAGAATTTTAAGTGCTAAGTATGCTAAACCATGCTTAGAATGCTGGTTTGCGACACCAAATGTGAAAAGTGTCCTGTGTAAAACAAGAACCCGATGCACGTTTTGGTGCACTGGAGCAAGTAATACTCAATGTTGGGGATTCCTTAATCAGATTGAGTACCATTTTGAAGTCTCACCTGGGTTCTTCCCCCTGGACAGAGCTAAACTTGGGTACTTAATGAACCAACTGAAAGGTAAAGCCTTAGCTTGGGCCAATCCATTATGGGAGAGTAATAAGACTATTGCCCATTATCAAAAATCCCTTGCGGAATTCAAATTAATGTTTGAACCATTAGAAAATAACGCTTCCACTACCCTAATGCGTATCAAACAAGGGAACCGGTTACTCAGATGATGCCACAGAATTCCGCACCCTGGCTTCTGAGGTAGACTGGACTAGTAATGGATTAATCACTGCATTTGCAGAATGATTATCCGAAGCTATCCTTGACGATATTGCAGCCAAAGAACTACAAGGGAGGTTAAATGAATACATCACGCATGTGATGCATATCAATAACCGACTTAGGAACAGAGAGATAACTAGAAATAGAACCAGACATATGAATATGTCACTGGCATCTCACTTCTCCAATCCCGTTGTCCCTGGCCTTTCTGTACAGTCTAAACCTGAACCTATGCAGTTAGGGGTTATGAGACTGTATACTCTGTATACTCTGGGGGTGATGGGGGGGGGGGGGGGGGTGTGGAAGGCCTGACTGATCCCTAACGCTTTAATAATTTCTTGCATTATTTCTCTAGTGAAATGGCTACCTCTGTTGCTTTCAATCGCTTTAGGTACTCCATATCTACTGCTATATGAGACCATATCCCATAGTACTCCAAATAGGATTAGGACATATGGTACATATAAAAAAAAAAACACAAAGGGAGAAACCTAGTGTAATACTGTATAAGGAATGAGTACTGAAACAGAAAATTGGAATGTAACTCACAAAGGAAGAGCAGTGGAAGCCTGCTCTAACTCATCCAGCTTGTAGTCCACAACCCAGGACTAAATAGTGATGAAAGCAGCAGGACGCCAGCTGAATCCAAAATGCATGAACCTTTATTGCTTGTAATAAAACCAATGATATCCGTTACCACACAAGTTCAAAAACCCTATTCGGTGCTCTGTGAAAAGTTTCTGTCAACAGTCTTAGCAACTTTCGGCACTGCAGGATTAACTTCCTGGTATTCGGAGTTCCGTCCAATCACGTGGTGGTGTGATGACGCGTTTCGCCCAATCGGCTTTCCTCAGATCACGTCATGATACAGCTGGTCCTGGCTTATAAAGCCCTTGCCGTGGGCGTGGTATTCGGCAATTATTCAAATGACTCTCCGCAGTTATGTTCAAGTCCATAATATCAATATCTCCTAAATGTCCATTTTTAAAAACCCCATATTAAATATAAAAAACAAATCTAAAATGCCAAATTTTCATCCATTTTTGACTCTCAGATATGAAGTGCAGGCCGCAAATGTACTAATTAGGACCTAAAGAATTAGAATGTTTAAAACTGCTGTGTCATAGCACTATTTGACGATTCTATTTGACTCTCAGATGTGAAGTGCAGGCACCAAATTGACTTGTTAGCACCTAAAGAATTTAACATTTTTTAAAAGTGCGATGTAACCACAGTATCTGACGGTTCTATTTGACTCTCAAATATGAAGTGCACCGCAGGCCGCATATGTACTATTTAGCACCAAAAAGTGTGATATTTAAAACCAACAATGTAACAGTAGTATTTAAGTGTTTTATTGGACTGCAAGAAATGCAGTACGCAAATGTACTATTTAGCACCAAAAAAATTGCAGTATATAAAAATGCCTAGATGTTGCCCATTGAGTTACCAGAACAAGATTAAAGTAAGTGCACTGCACTCTCTGTGGCACTGGGCTCAGGGCAGGGTAAAAAAAAATGTAGTATTATAGCACCCACAAAAATAATCGCTGTAGTTTTAATAATTGCTGTAGTTTGCAGATTCAACAACAGAATTCTTTCCTAACCTGTCCCTAACAGCTGCAGCATCCTCTCCCTATACTAAGAGCTCATGTGACGTGTGGCGCTACGCAACTCCAGCTTATATATAGAGGCAGGGTCACATGCTGCACTGGCCAATCACAGCCATGTCATTAGTAGGCATGGCTGTGATGGCTTCTAAGCAGGGCCGGACTGGCCCACCAGGATACCGGGAAATTTCCCGGTGGGCCGTCGGCACCTGGGGCCGGGGTGACCTGCGGCCGCAGGGAGAACTTGAAAGGCGGCCGCAGGGGAAGCTTTTCATGAGGCCGGGAGCAGGCTCTTCTGGGGGAGCAGGCTGTTCTGTCTCTGCTCCCCCTCCCTCGCGCGCTAGAAAGAGACCGGGGCCGGAATATGACGTCATATTCCGGCTCCGGTCTCATTAAGCTGCGCGCGAGGGAGGGGGAGCAGAGACAGAACAGCCTGCTCCCCCAGAAGAGCCTGCTCCCGGCCTCATGAAAAGCTTCCCCTGCGGCCGCCAGCACAGCAATCAGTCTGCCCACCCACATGTACCAAAAAGTGTCTGTCTGTGTCATGTGTCTGTATCATGGTGTGTGTCTGTCTGTGTCATGCTGTGTGTGTCTGTCTCTGTTACGCTGTGTGTGTCTGTCTGTGTCGTGTGTCTGTGTCACGGTGTGTGTGTTTGTCATGGTGTGTGTGTCTGTCTGTGTCATGCGGTGTGACGGTGTGTCTGTCTGTGTCATGCTGTGTGTGTCTGTCTCTGTTACGCTGTGTGTGTGTGTGTCTGTATGTGTCATGCTGTCGTCTGTGTCACGGTGTGTCTGTATCACGGTGTGTGTGTCTGTATCACGGTGTGTGTGTGTCTGTATCACGGTGTGTGTGTGTGTCTGTATCACGGTGTGTGTGTGTGTCTGTATCACGGTGTGTGTGTGTGTCTGTATCACGGTGTGTGTGTGTGTCTGTATCACGGTGTGTGTGTCTGTATCACGGTGTGTGTGTGTCTGTATGTGTGTGTCAGTCGTGGTGTCTGTGTGTGTTTTTAAAAATAGTGTTTTACTCACCTTTTTTTTTCCAACGTCGTGCTGGTCTCTGCCTCTATGACTGAGATCATCAAGCTTGATGATCTCAGCCAATCCGCACTGACACAGGAAGCGCCTCTAGTGACCGTCTGAGTGTCTGTCACTAGAGGTGTCACTAGGAAGCAATGTAAACACTGCCTTTTCTCTGCAAAGTCAGTGTTTACATTCAAAAGCCTGCAGGGACAGGCTATAGACACCAGAACCACTACATTAAGCTGTGTGTGTGTGTGCGCGCCTGCTAGTGAGCTTGCTTGCTTGCATGTGTGTGTGTGTGTGCCTGCTAGTGAGTGAGCTTGTTTTGTCAATGAGCTTATGTATATTAGTGAAATTGTTTGTCTATGAGGCTGTGTATCAATGAGCTTGTGTGTGTCAGTGAGATTGTCTGTGTCTGCATGTGAGCATGCTTACTGTATAATTAAATGTTTTACTCTGAAAGGACCAATATATTATATTAGAAAAAGCAATATATATATATATATATATATATATATTTATTTATATCTATTACTCTATTATCTGGGGTGGCAAGACATATCCTTACATATTACATGCGACAATATATGGCGCAATGACTTATGGGGCTGGCATAGATTTTTTTTTTCCAGGGCTGCTTTGTATCCCCAGTCCGGTCCTGCTTCTAAGGGCACACAAGTCAAACGCTTGTTGATTGGCTGCCCTGCAGCCTTTCAAAACGCCCCATTAAATCACCGAACTCCAACCTGAACATACACTGATATGTCCGTATTCGGGTCCGGGGTCCAAAAAACGTAATGTTCGGTACCAACCCGAACTTTACCGTTCCGGGTTCGCTCAACTCTAATCAAGAGGTGTGATGGTATAGCACTTCCTAGGTTTAGTACTATTGTGTCTCTGTGTTAATAAACTGAGATGGTGTCACGTCCAAAGGTGATGTTGAACACAGGTAATTTTGCAAAAAGCTTCTGCCACTCCAGGGCACCGTGGTTGGCAGTCCCTTAGAAATCTTCAAAATAATTTTAATAACACAAACAATGGGTTGTGAGTAGTGTTGAACCATCATCTAAGATTTGTGTTGTGGAAAGGCTTCACAATGTGTTGCAATACAAGGAAAAATTATTAGGATCAGTAGCGAGTAATCACATACAACGTTATGTTGTCAAGCCTTAAACATGTAACAGACACATGTTAAGCACCCCGCCCAGGCCCCCCAGCTTCTGAGACCTCTTTAGAGGTGGCCACAGGTGTGTGTATAAATAGGAGGAGTTTTATAGTCATGTCACTTTTATTATTTTCTTCATGCAGCACAGATATTATCTGCAAATGTGAGTATACTCATTCAAGCACCAACACTTTAATTGTTACACTGTTTTTAATGGCTTTTATCACTCTTTATTGTATACTGAATTTGCTCTTACAAAGAAATTAATTCATTACACTGTAGCTTATGTTTAGCACCAGTACTACTAATTTATCTCCCACATTTTGTTATTAGCGTAGGACCCACTGATATTGGGGTACTTTGAAGCAGTGGTGGGCTTATCATATGGCCATATGGTGAAACTAAATCCCCATATTTATTCTCTTAGATAGGCGTTTTATAGCCTTCTTAGTTATGAATTTTTACAAGTCTGAGTGCGCCGTATTTAGTTTTTTCTGTATGATTAAAGCTTGATACAAATACAAAAAGAAGTCCTGCGCTTAAGCAGCAAGGACTACAACACACATCAGCCCCAATATGTAGTAAAAACCAAAGAAAAGAAAATGTTACTTGCGCTTTCTCCTTAATCCCTATGTATATTTAGACAAATGGAGGTCATTTAGTTGCTCCAATGGCCATTGGAGGGATGCCCGCCTGCCAACATCAAGGCAGACCCCCCTAAGCGGGTCCTAACACTGACCCTTCAGCCTGCTTCCTTGAGCTTCTGGCAAAAATATATCTAATGAGACAGAGAGGGGTGTTTTTTATATACACCCCTATATACTTATTAACCCTTAATAGGGAACACATGGGATAAAGCTTGACACCAAAACGGTGCATGTGTTTAAGCTCTACTGATCCTAATAATTTTTCCCTGCATTGCAACACATTGTGATGTCTTTGGTATAAGTGACATTGAGATGGTAGTTTAACAGACCACTCACCCCTTGTGTGGGTTATTAAAATAGTAATACAATGTAGCATATATAATGAATGATTTTCTATCACTTGAGAATAATGGTTTTTTTCAGATTATACATGGTTACTTTTGGGTAAACTGCAATTTGGAGCTCATCCATGTTTCAGAGGGTGTTGAATTTGGCAAATATCTTCCAAGTTTATGCTTTAGAAACGACTCTAAAAAAAAAAAAATTACAACTTGGCAAATTACCAACATTGTGGGATTAGTTGTAGTATCGGTAATGCAATAACATTAAAAGTGATTATAGTGTTATGATACTAATTTTCTGTTTTTGTTTTTGTATTTTTAGAGATACGTCGAACACTTCAATTTACCTTGGTATCACGGATTTTAATAACCAAGGTGCTCTAAAGCAGATAATGAGAGTTTCACAACATATCCCACATCCAAATTATTCATCGCTCACAAATGAACATGACCTCAATCTAGTGCAGGTATTTTTGCATCTCTCCATGAAATAATTTTGTCACACTTATTTGTGTTTTAATATAAAACGTGCACACATTAGAGAAACCCTACAAACCACTGTGCAGGTTTCCCAAAAGCTTCATTCTGCAACCTAGGTTCTAACACCTTATATGAAATATACAGCTTACTCTCTAGCTTTAATCATCAGGGATACCTCATAATTTGAGCATTAAGAAAATGCAAAGAAGGTCTGCAAGTGGAGAGAGGAACCTGACTGATTATCCATCCATCCATCCGATATATTTACTATTTAAATAATATATGCAATTTTAAACAAACTATTATCATGCTTTGTACTTACAATACAAGCACTGAAAAGTTCAGTGTGGTTTAAGATATTGATGGGTAAGCCTTCAAAGGGAAACTAGTGTAAAATAATTAAAACTGATATCTTGCATGTCTGAAGATCTACAGATAGACAGAGAGACAGATAGTGATGTATTTGACCACACCTATTGCTAAGAGGAAAACAAAAGGAATGTTAACTGTGAACTGTGTAAGAGGAAAACCGAAGGGGGAGAAAGAAGATCAAGGGCGAGAACAGAGAGGCAAAAAAAGGCTGATGTACAATAAAGGCAGGTAACATGGTAAATTAACCCCTTAAGGACACATGACATGTGTGACATGTCATTATTCCCTTTTATTCCAGATGTTTGGTCCTTAAGGGGTTAAAGGTATTCTATAGTGCCAGGAAAACAAAGCAGTTTTCCTGGTACTTTAGAATCCTGCAGTCCCGCCCTCCCTCGCACCCTTCAGTCACTTGCCTGAATCCAGCATTGTCCCTCAGCGCTGGGTCAGGCTCCGCCCACGCTCCTCATCGGCAGCGCTTGCATTAAGATTTCCACATAGTAAAGCATTATTCAATGCTTTCCTATGGGGAAAAGTCTGACGCTGGAAGTTCTAATGCGGAGCGTGAGGACGTCCAGCATCAGATAATAGACCAAAGGCCCATTTCGATTCTGAAAGTCCCTCTAGTGGCTGTCTGGCGGGTATTTTAGCATCCCTCCATCCAGTAATTTCTCAGAAACTGCAATAATTACCACTGTAGGGTTAGGGGACATGGGACATTGCAATGAACTGAAGTGATCTGGGTGCCTACATTGTCCCTTTAAGACCAGCTCTGCTAGTAAGTAATAGAAATTCTGTAAAAAAGACCCACTGTGGCAACGTCACAAAGGTTGATTGGCTGCTGAAGGCTAAGCAATATATTTCTCCATTCTTCCATGAATCTAGTATATACAGTTGCAAGAAAAAGTATATGAACCCTTTGGAATGATATGTAAAACATATGACATACCTTTTCCACCTGCACTGTGAATGTTTACATGGTGTGTTCAATAAAAAAAAACATGGCAACATTTCATTCTTTGTGTGTTATTAGTTTAAGCAGACTGTGATTGTCTATTGTTGTGACTTAGATGATGATCAGATCACATTTTATGACCAATTTGTGCAGAAATCCATATCATTACAAAGGGTTCACATACTTTTTCTTGCAACTGTATCTATGTTACATAGTTACATAGCTGAAAAGAGACTTGCGTCCATCAAGTTCAGCCTTCCTCACATATGTTTTTTCCTTTCAGATTAGAGGCAGTGCTTACACCATAGGGATATCCAATCTGGAGGGAAAAACAGGCAGGCAAATCTCCAAACATTTTAACCCCTCCCCTAATTACCTCCTTTCCAATAAGTAGCAGCTCCTCCTGATCATCCCCAGTTCTTTGCCTGCCTTCGGCAGGGGAGGTTATGCAGGAAGGTTCTCCAGGAAGCAGGTGAGAAGGGCTGAGGCTCGGGAGGCTCTGCTTCCTTGATGTTCGGGTAAGTAGCGTTTAACACGCCGGACGGCGTGGTCCCTCAGAATTTATTCCGTCTCTTGCCGTGCCAGGTGCCGGTCTGACGAAGGACGCAGGCGTGCGTCGGCTGGGAGGTCCTGTCGGTGGAACGCACACACAGGTTGCGTTGCGTTCCACCAGGGAGTCGCAGAGCGCTATGCACATGCGCAATGCGAACCTGGATTCAGGCGCCAAATTTGAACTGGGCGTTTTTGTTTGGTTACAGGACTTAAAAGGAGCATTACCAGCAGCAACCTCTGTTTGCCAGGAGCTCTCAGATCGGTTTGCAATGTGTGTTTCTCACCTGCCCTCCAACACACTCTCGGGCCATTTAAGGTAAGACTAATTAAGTTTTTATTTAAATGGTTCTAGCCTGAATCTTTAGGGAAAAATTTTGTTTATTTTCCCTTGTTTGTTTTCTGTTCCCAGTATATAATCCTGAAAATTTGGACAAAGTTGCTGAAAACGGGAAATGTACATCTAGCCAAGCATTTAATGTGCTCTGTGTGTGGCCATCTTATGCCAGATGGTTGTAAAAAGAAAACTTTGCTCTGTGTGTTCAAAGAAGCTTCAGAGGAAGCACAAAGAACAGTAATGTCCACTTTATCAGCTGGTTGCAACAAAGTATGCAGCAAACAGTTGTGGATATGTGGTCAGCAGCATTACAGACAATCCAGGCTTCGGTTGCCCAGGATTCTCAGCTTGTAATACATGCTAACAAATAGCCTAAGATCTTGGGAAGTTCCAATTCTAGTTTGGAACTAGTGGTTCTGAGTATGGCGATAATTCAGCAGTGTCTCATCAAATGAGGAATCTGCATTCCCAGTAGAATCCATTTGGGGAATTGATTAAAGAAGTGCAGTTGTATTTGAACTTGAAGAAACAGGGTAAAAGTCCTATAGGTTTCTTTTTCACCCACAGTTTGGGGTATTGATTTAAAAGAATGGAAAATTCCCAGGTCACATGCTGTTTATTGGCTAGACAGTTTTTAATTCTCTCTTTCCATAGAAGCGGTACAAGACTGTATGCTGGATACTGTCCCTGTAGTGGGCGTTCCTATTGCTCAAATAGGTAAGAAGACTACATTACCATTGGAGTTTCAAGCGGCCTCAAGGAGGTCAGGGTTAAACGCATGGACTCCTCCTTAAAGATGTTGTTCATCTCTTCGGCAGCTCAAGCTAAAGCTTTGATTACGGGGTCATCCGTTGCCAAGGCCCATATTTCTTTGGTTGAGAAGCTAAGGAAGACCCGTTAAAGCTTTTATAAAATATCAGTATGGCATCTGAATTTTAGTGGATGCCTCTGCAGAAAGCCTGAAATTATCGGCCAAGAATATAGGTATTTCAACAGTCGCCAGAAGAGCACTTTGGCTTAGAAATTGGTCAGCAGATGCGGCATCTGATAATTCTCTGTGTGAACTATCTTTTGAACCTGGAAGACTTTTCGGTTCAAAGCTGGATGAGTTGTTGAAACAGGTGAAGGAAGGAAGGAATGCTTTACCAGTATCGTATGGGAAGCAGTTGGAAGCCGTAACGCAGAGACACTTCCCTCATTTAGAAGTTCCTTTCTTAGAAACGATTTCAAGGGTCAACAGATAGAGCCTTTGATTATAGGAAGAAGTATCGACTCTGTTACTAAAAAGAGTTGGTGGAAGAAGTTCCTCTAAAGGAAAGACATCAAGGCACCTATTCAAGACTTTTCTTGGCGCCAAAACCAGATGGTTCGTTCGGACCTATCCTAGACCTAAAGGCCGTAAACAAGCGGATTATCATAAAGAAATTCCTCATGGAAACAGTAAAGTCGGCTGCTCTGCTTATGCACCCATAAAATTGGTTTGCTTCCCTGGATTTGAAAGATGCCTAGCTTCATGTACCCATAGCAGAATCCAGCAAAAGTTTTCTACGGATGCGGTGTGCTGCCAATTGGTAACCATACATTACCAATTCAGAGCACTACCTTTCGGCCTGGCATCAGCGCCCAGAGTATTCACATAGCTTCGAGTAGTAGTTCAAGCTTTCTAAGAAGTATGGGCATCGCTGTCATTCCATATTTGGACGACTGGCTGTTGTTTGCAGAGTCCCAAGTTCAACTACAGTTAGACCTGGGGACAGCCATCAAATCGCTGGAAAAGCATGGCTGGCTAATAAATTTCAACATATCGGAACTAGTGCCAGTTCAAAGGATCCAGTTCTTGGGTCTAATTTTGGATTCTATCGCGATGAAGTTATTCCTGCCAGAGGGGAAGATACTAAAGATCAAGCGGTTAATCCGGAATCTCTGAGAAAAAAGTATGTTTTCAATCAGAGATGCCAGGTGCTTGCTGGGTCTGTTTACAGCCTCAATCCCGGCAGTCGCTTGGGCAATAGCCTGAATGAGACCTCTACAAAGTTACATTCTGCAGGTCTGGTATCGACAGGAACTCGGCCTAGATAGGCTGATGAGGTTTAACGATCTAACTTTGAAAAGTCTGCAGTGGTGGACATTTTTCTCGATTCCTCCACGAGGGTCTGTCATTCCGGATGAAGTCCTTTACTTTCATATCAACAGACGCCTCTGCGCTGGGCTGGGGGGCCCATCTGGAAGACATAAAGAAGCAGGGGTCCTGGCAAGAGAAGGATATGAGAAGTTCCTCGAACTTCAGGGAATTAAAGGCCGTATGGATGGCACTCTTGGCGTTTTCAGTTTCTCATCAAAGTTCAACATATTCAAATTCATTCAGACAATCGAACGACAGTGGCATATTTGAACATACAGGGAGGTACGAGATCAACAAGATTGGAAAGCCTTTGTTCAATAATCATGCTGTGGGCAGAAGTGCACCTTATGTCAATCTCTGCAGTTCACATTTTAGGAAAGTTCAATGTGGTGGCAGATGCCCTGAGCAGGTATCATTTGAAACAAGCAGTTTGGTCCCTGTCATGCAGAACTTTCAAGTTCAGCACAGTCCGCTTCGGTGTTCCAGAGATAGACCTGATGGCACCCAGAGTGAACAGGAAGACAAGACGTTTTGCATCCCTAACTCCAGCAGACAGGCCGGATTTCATAGATGCCCTGTCATTACCATGGAAGTTCAACCTGGCATATATCTTCCCGCCAGTAGTGCTTATTCCCAGAATACTTCAAAAAAGTAAGGCTGGGAAATGTAAGTATTATCCTAATCCGTCCAGGGTGGCCAAGAAGTAGTTGGTTCTCGGTTCTCCTGAACTTTCCGGGGGCCACCTTTTGGAAGCTTCCTCTTTCAGGAGTAATTCTAGAGGACACCATGGTGCCTCTTCCGGCCCTTCGGAGATTCCGTTTGACGGCCTGGTTTCTGGACTCCAGATTTAGAGTGTAAAGGTCTGGATCCTGAAGTTATAAAAATTTTTGTTGGCATCTACTTCAAGGTTCTACGTTAGGATTTGGAAGTTTCAGCGATGTTGTAGGTTTGAAGTCAACCCTGTTTCCGCGTCCATCCAGAAGATTCTATGCTTCCTTCAGATGAGATTTGCAAAGGTTTTAAACCTGCTTCATTTAGTTTACATGTTTCTGCTTTCGGTTTCTTCTCCCTCAGATGTTTCACCTCGAATTTTCTGATTCCAAGGTTCTTCAGAGCTCTGACACGTTTGGTGCCCTTTGTTAGGGAAACCTGTCCTCCCTGGGATCTGAATTTGGTCCTTTCCGCGCTTTGAGTACCGCCTGTTGAACCATTGGAAGAAGTTCCCTGAAGATGTTTTCTTTGGATACCGTTTTCCTTTGATGGCTATTCGTCAGCTAAAAGAGTATGTGAGCTCCGAGCGCTTCGGGAGTATTTTCCCTTTTTTGGTTTTCATCAGGACAAGGAGGTTCTGAAGCTCGATCCTTCAGGTATCACTAAAGTTTTTTCTGTTGCCAATGTCAACCGAGAAGTGGTTTTGCCGACCTTGTGTCGGAATCCGTCTAATGCCTTGGTAAGTAATTTTCTCTGCTTAGACGTAACGATAGGTCTTTGGCAATATCTGAAGCTACGGAATCCTTCCGTTAGGATATCGGTATGTTTGTCTTGTTCATAGGCACAAAGAAAGGTATGTTGGTTTCGCAGAGTTCTCTGGCTAGATGACTGAAGGATTTTATTCTGTTATCTTATTCTAAGAGTGGCACGGAATTTGCAGGCCCTATAAAGGAACATTCTACTAGAGCTGTTTCGCCGTCAGGGGCTCTGCGTGCAGCTACTTCTCCGTCTCGAATTTGTTCAGCTGCTAATCGGTCCTCTCTCCATACGTTCTCAGGACACTACAAGTGGAACATACTGGTCCTCGGAGTATGCAGCTTTTGGGCGCAGGGTGCTTCAAGCAGTAGTGAACTGAAACCCGCCCTCAGGATCTGCTTTATTATATCCCTATGGTGTAAGCACTGCCTCTAATCTGAAAGGAAAAACATAAATTTTACTTACCGAAAATTTCTTTTTCCTGAAGATTAGAGGCAGTGCTACAATTCCCGCCCCTTTTTTTCTAATAAACTAAGTAATTTTGCAGCTATTTGGCTTATGTATTGTCTGGGGATGATCAGGAGGAGCTGCTACTTATTGGAAAGGAGGTAATTAGGGGAGGGGTTAAAATGTTTGGAGATTTGCCTGCCTGTTTTTCCCTCCAGATTGGATATCCCTATGGTGTAAGCACTGCCTCTAATCTTCAGGAAAAAGAAATTTTCGGTAAGTAAAATTTATGTTTTGCTGTTGATCTAAAAGAAGGCAAAAAACCCAGTCTGAAGCGCTTCCAATTTTGCAACAACCTAGGAAAAAATGCCTTAGACCAAGCAGCTATTACCCCACTAGTTAGAAATTATATCCCTGTCTGTTATGTTTTTGTAAGTATTTATCCAATTGCAGTTTAAACATCTGTATAGACTCTGACAAAACCACCTACATAAAGTGACAATAGAACAAAAGAATACTTGCAATTTCTTGAATGGCTATGTCACAGGTATCTATAAATAAAAAAGAAACCTAGTGCAATACAGTCTGTATACCAATCTTAATAAGCACACTCTGTAGATGTTTAACTCACAACTGTGTAGTGGTTATATATATATATATATATATATATATATATATATATATATATATATATATATATATATATATTTACAAATACAAGTTTATTCTAGGATGTGGATACATAAATGAATAGCACCAAGCTACATCCGCTGCAATGTTCTGTAGTATTAAATTATTTGTTACAGTTTATCAAATGGAAATGCAGGCAGAATACAGCGGCTACTAGGTATGATAGGTGAGGTCCTAGTGAGGACTGTTGGCACAGAGTAAACAGTGTTAGTAATCAAAATGGTGGAATAAACGGAATGCTGGTTAATATAGATATTCACTCTGTGCCTTCAAGTGCACCTATGCTAAATTGTAGAGAGTAGATCTAACTATCACTGTATGGCACTACCGATAATAATCACCATTAATAAATACAGTATAACGTCAAAAACGGCAGGACAATAATTCTGCTCCAGATATATGTAACAAATAGTGATTAAAAAGGTAACTGTTCAATTAAGAAAATGAATAGATAACACTGAGATGATGATTCTGCAAGGATTTACCAATATGAGCTGTTTCGCCAGTTGGGCGGCTCTTCAGCCAAATGCGCGAAACATGCGTCGGGGGTCCATCTCACACCCAGGCTAGACTGCAGATCGTTAACAGAAACACTGTGACCACTGCAGATACTTCCAGACCTCCCCACACAAAATTCTTCAGTATCGCTCAGACCAGGGTGATTAGACGTTCTGGTGGTCTGGTTCATAGTGACAGAAAGTGCTAGATAGACTATTTCTCTGACAAGTGCCCTTGAAGGCACAGAATAGTAAATCATTGCAGGATCACTACTCGGCGATAAGCTAATTTATTTTTTCAGTGACAGAGATAGATAGACTCTGTTTCCAGCAGGTGCCCTTGAAGGCACAGATTAGTAAATCCTTGCAGAATCATTATCTAAGTGTTAATCTATTCATTTTCTTCACAGAACAGTTACCTCTTTAGGCACTAATTGATACATATAGAAATATAATATATAACCAAAAAAGTATACAATAACACCCAAATATACGTGAAAGTATAAGTGGTGAAATTACCCTTATGTAGTTTTCCAGATTGTAAGGATATTCCTCATATCTCCTATATATATATATATATATATATATATATATATATATATATACACAAACAATGCAATCTATGGTAAAGCAAAAGAGCTTAAAACAGCGTGGATACGAAATGTGATGGACCGTGGGTAACTAGTAGTTACTCACAGGTGATAAACTTGTTGCGGGCACGTAAAGGTTTCTTTATAGAACGTTAACCTTCTGTCCTTTTTTCTTAATTCATAGACCATGTAGGAAATAGAGTGAAAAAGGCAAACATAGTGAATTTCTTTAAAAGTTAAAACACCTTTTATTTTAAATCGCACTTACTGTTGGGGAAAAAAAAATCAGCTATCTTTCATAGCAAATAGGGAGGGGGGGGGAATATGAGTATATTGGAGTGACAATTGCATAATCGTTGATTTTCACAAGATATAAGCAGCTGTTTCTTGTTATATCCTATGTTGTATAACACAAGTATATTTGATAAAAAAAAAAAAAGATGTTACAAATACCAAATTTGGATAATAATAAGAATATATTTCGCAATCAGTTTCGAGAAATGTAAAAAAAAAAAAAAATAATCCTTAATATTAACAGCTAGAATAGTTAGTAAAAATGGATATTCTATCCTTCACTTACAAAATGGATTCTTTAAGTTTGCATATCATTAGTTGTATATCCAGACCCAGGGTATAGTGTAATATAATCCTCTGCGGTCAGCAACTGGATAACAGCTTTCAATCTGTATACAGGAAATAAATTCAATTAAAAACAAAAATCAAATCACAAAATGAAATAAGATAAAATTATAGTCACTATGTTCTTCTGCCGGCCCTACGTGTTTCGTCCTTCAAATGGCCTTCCTGAGGGCATTTGGTAGTGATATCGCTGGTCTCCATCGGGATTCTTTAAAAAATGTCCTAAGCGCGCCTTCTTTGGCGAATTTCCTCCAATCGAAATGAGCGGTTACTTCCGGATCACCTGTTGTCTGTTAGCTGACGCTTTGCGTCCCAAGCCTCAATCGGCGTTGAAGATTCATGTCATCTTCCGGTTGTGCCTTGGTCGCCCTTGCGATCCTTGGTGCATTCCAGAAGTGAAATTGTGGCAAACCTAGCCACTTGGGACTGTACAAGACTGTATTACTGTGAACTGTGTTCGGGATTTTAAAATGGCCGTATCTCCTATTGTTCGTCTATGGAGATACAGCATACGTTTCCCGAACAGTAATCTGCAACACTGTTCGGGAAACTACCTGACTACTGAACGAGAGACCACCCCGGTGAGGTTGTGTGTCTCTCATTAGCCCAGTTGCAACATTGTTGCAAGTGGTTAATTGGTTTCGTGTGTGTGGCCGCCGTTCGTGTACTGAACATGTGGCGGCGGCCATCTTTGTTCGCCAAGAGTTCAGCGGTGTTTGGTCGTCGAGTGCCTTGAACTGGCAATTCGTGAGATTGTTCATGCAGATCCCTGCAATCTAATGAGGGTTCTTTCATGGAAATCTGTTGAAAATTACCGAAGTTATATATTTTAATGTAATATCCCAGATTTTACTGTACCAACTGTTAACATAATTATCTGTGCCTGATGATGTCATTATTGTACAGCAGGGGATGCTGGGAAATGACCTTGCAAGGTCAGTTTCCCACACAGTCCACCTGATTAAAACCCGGGCTGTCCCAGTCTAGAAACCCTGTGCAGGGACAACCGTATAAATTTGGTGACTTTTCAATAAAGCCTCAGTTGACTCCCAGAACTGTGTTTCATCCGGTTACTGGGGGATTTGGATATTGCCTTTATTCAGTGCTTCTCTTGGACTTCTCTAAGATTTACCCTCCAGAGCAGAATCTACTGCTGCTTCAATCACCAGCTAGGTAAAGCCAAAGATACCGTATCATGCTTTTACATTTTTTTGTGAAGAGAAAGATGAGATTGATGGGTACCTACAAGATTTTGAAAGACTGTGTGACCTGCATGATCTGGAGCAGGCAGTATGGGTACCCTTACTGGCAGGCAAATTACCTGGTTGGGCAGCAGAAGCATAACGGGCCGTGCCCAGAGAGGACAGAAAAAATGATGTCAAGGTAAAACAGGCCATATTGGAGAGACATGCCATTACCCCGGAGGCATACCGGCGCAAGTTTAGAGGTCTGCGCAAACCCGATAGATTCCCACACAGAATGGGCACACAAGCTTGATCAAGCCTCCCTGGGGTAGATACAAGCTAGTCAAGCTAACACCATGGAGGAGTTACGCCAGCTGCTATTGTTGGAGCAGTTTTTCAATGGTCTGACACCAGAGGCACAAGAATGGGTGAGAAATAGAAAACCCCTCACCCTAACAGAAGCTGCACGGCTGGCAGACCAGTACTATGATGCTAGGAGGCATCATGGCAATCCCAACCAAGGGTATACTCGACCCACCACCCAGCCACTTACAGCTGCTACCACCGCACCCACAACAACACCCCTACGGACGGTGACGGGGGGACACCCCCCACCGTCTCGATACAATGGCCGGTCCAACATTCAGTGCCATACCTGCAAACAATGGGGCCACATGGCGAGGGAGTGTGCCCAGATCCGAAGTCATTAAGCCTGGAGCCAAGTAAGGCAAACCCAAGTGCCACAAGCTGCCGCTCACCACTACCCGGCGGAGCCAGCACCCCAGGAACTAATGTTTAATCACACGGAAGAGCCCCTGGGAGTACTACATGACATGTCTATACAAGCTACAGACAATCTGCATCATCATCGCCAGATGGTAACCCTGGAGGGGAAAGAAGTGCAAGGACTCCGAGACTCGGGGGCCACTCTGACTCTAGTAGCACCTCATCTGGTTCCAGGTTCGGCACACACCCGCGGATCTGTGGCAGTATGGTGGAGGTGGGCCTGATGCAGAAACTGCCTGCAGATGTTGTATTGGGGAATGACCTAGGCAGAATGACTTTGACTTTTGTACCTCAAGCCCCTCTCCAAGAGGCACATCCTGTAACCACAAGGCAACAGGCTCACACCACGGCTTCATCCACACACTCTGAGGCTCAGGTAAGAGACAATGTACCCCCTATAACTCGTGTTCCCTGGGATACCCCAACTGAATTTGGAACAGAGGTTAAGGTAGACCCTACGTTGAAGGTATATCGAGGTGACCTCTGATCAGGCAGGATTGGAGGGGGAGCGGTATTCCTGGGAAAAGGGGTTATTATACCGTATTGCTGAAAGGGTGGTGGGGGATCTGTAAATGTTACTATGAACGAGCTGGTAGTACCTCAGAAATACAGACAGGAACTCCTTAGGATTGCTCATGATATTCCGTTGTCTGGGCATTTAGGTATGACCCGAACTAGGTACCGACTGATCCATGCATTCTTTTGGACAGGTATATCTAAAGATGTTAGGCAGTATTGTCAGACGTGTGATATCTGTCAGAGAGTAGGCAAAAGAGGTGACCGGCACAAGGCCAAATTATGCCAGCTACCCATTATAGAAGAGCCGTTTAGTAGGGTGGCAGTCGACATAGTAGGACCCCTACCAAAACCCAGTCCCTCCGGCAAGAAGTACTTCTTGACCATGGTGGATTACGCCACCAGGTACCCAGAGGCAGTGGCACTCTCAAATATTCACGCAGAGATGGCGGCAGAAGCCCTAATGAAAGTATTTTCCTATGTGGGGTTCCCACAGGAGATAATCTCAGATAGGGGTGCGCAATTCACAACCGAAGTGACCCACCAACTCTGGAAAATATGTGGCATTAAGCCTATTGTGAATTCTGCTTACCACCCTCAGTCCAATGGTTTATGGGAAAGGTTCAATGGAACTTTAAAAAGATGCTCCGTACATTTGGATCAGGAGAATCTTCCGCTACCCTACTTATTAGTGCGAGAAGATCAGGCAGAGAACTCCACGGACGTGCAGCTGGGGGAGCGGCTAAGTCCTCAGGAGCATGCCCAAGTACAGGAGTTAATTGCGGCTAAGGGAGCTGTAGCGGAGGCCTGGTATTCCACAGGTTAACTCCACTACAGATCCGAGTGAGGCTAAGGAACAAGTAATAAAAGTACCATAAAGTAATAATTTCAGCAAGCAAAGTTATCCACGAATATCCCCATACAGATCCCAATGACTGGAGCAGAACTGACTTTTAATCCACACAGTCTCCTTATAAAGCATTCTCCCATGCAAGGGAGGGATTCACATTAATCAGTACAGTATCCAATAGTGTAACAGTTACCACCCACACATCTCCACCCCTCAGTATGACACTTAATCCCATTACTCATGCTGTACTTTTCCCAGAGTTCTGAATGTACCCTAAAACAAGCAGTGATTATAATACTTTGGGTACCCCCTGGTAGCCCTGATCTGGGTGACTAACATATCCAAAATTCACCCAGATCGGACCAGGGGTTCGGGAGTTAGGTGGAGGGTGTAATTTGACCTTCCGCACACTAGGTGGTATCCGAAAAGGGTTCCATGTGTTTTGGCCCTGCGGTCGGTCTTCATTCGGGAGGTAAAACACACATTAAATACTGCTATCCATGATTAACCTTGCATTCGTATGAATCCCCTTGTCCGGACCTTTAAACTTACCGAACGGGGGGCTGATTAGCCTTCCCGTTCGAGAGTTACGGAGCCCTGGAGGTCTCAGCGGTGTTCGGGTAATCGAGTGTCCGATTTGAGCTCCAGACACTCGACGACCAAACACCGCTGAGATTTTCGTGCGTAAGATGGCCGCCGCCACGCATTCGTATGCCGAACGGTGGCCACCCAGATACATCAATAAAGTACCGATTAACTTGCGGTTAGAGAAGTGTGAAAGCTTAATAAGGTACACACTTCTCTCTGGGGTGGTCTATTGGTTCAGTAGTTTCCATTCGTATGGAGTACGGATGGAAACTACCGAACAATCATACGAATCCTACATACAGTTTAAACATATAAATAGAAAACAACACACAAATTGCATTTTTACCACAGTCTTTTAGGACAGCCCTAGTACCATGCGCTACAGGAGCCACTTTCTCCAATTTACCAGAGTACACTCCGCTGGCAACTCATCGGGTAGAGACCCCAGGACAGCTGCTGATACGCCAGACCCCATATCGCATCCCTGAAGCAGTCGGGGAACATATGCGGAAGGAAATTAAGGAGATGTTGCAGCTATGGGTTATTGAACATTCCAATAGCCCCTGGGCATCGCCGGTAGTGCTAGTACCCAAGAAGGATGGCACGACATGGTTCTGTGTTGACTACCGGAGGCTAAATGACAAAACAGTGTCTGATGCCTACCCGATGCCCCGGATAGATGAGCCACTAGATAAGATGGCACGAGACCAATACCTCACTACGATTGACTTGTGCAAGGGGTACTGGCAGATTCCTTTAGTCGAGGATGCCATCCCCAAGTCAGCGTTTGTCACTCCGTTTGGCCGGTACCAATTTCAAATCATACCATTCGGGATGCAAAACGCTCCGGCTACTTTTCAAAGGATGGTAGATCAGCTACAGGATGGGTTCCAGGAGTATGCATGTGCATACCTGGACGAAATCGCCATCTATAGCCAGACGTGGTCAGACCACCTGAGACATATTGGAGCTGCCATTGACCGTATTGGAGAGGCAGGGTTGACGCTCAAACCCAGCAAGTATCACATAGGGATGGCGGAAGTACAATATCTTGGTCACAGGGTAGGGAGTGGGCAACAAAAAACAGAACCTGCCAAAATAGAGGCTGTAGCTAAGTGGCCTGCCCCCCAGACAAAAACCCAAGTGTTAGCCTTCCTGGGTACCGCAGGATACTACCAGAAGTTTGTACCTGTAACGGATCGACGGGCACCCCGACTGGGTACCTCCATTGAAAGATGCTCCTAGCGCTTCCTGAGGACTCCAAGCACTGCAGCAGACACCACAACTACCGAACCAGAGAAGCATACAAATGCTCTCAAGCATATGAATGCTGTAAACAGCTGAACAGGAAAAGCATACAATCAGCTTACACTCCTGGCAATCAGCATACAATCCAATTCCCCCAATAACGAGACAACACTTCGTTTTGAGGTCAAGCAGAACTGCCTGTACTGGCACATACAGCCTCTTTTATTCACAATCCACAAACATAGTACTGCCCACAGGGTTTGGAAATACAACCAATCAATCCGTGCAATACACACAGACACTCCCACACAAAATCCTCCCTTCTACCTGTGATATGATTACTGAACACAATGGGTAATATAATTATCACAGGCAGAGAAATATAGTTTTAGAAAACATATCAAAGGGACCCCAAAACATGCAATAACCCCATAAAAAAATCCTCGGAAACGGGATTCCGCAGAACATATACAGGCTATATGAAAAATAATTACTGTATAATGTGTCCCCTGTTGTATAGTTTAAAACTACTGCACGATGTCTTTGTGCACCAAATACCGGCGAGATGGCACCGTGTAGAAAAGTCCAAACAGTGTCTGGGAGTTAAAATGGCCGCCATCCATTGTTCTCACCATGTGCCTCTGATACATGAAATGGTGGCCACCCAGTAACTCCACAGTATGTCCCCAGAGGGTTCTTAAAGGGCCAGCAGCAGCATAATAAAATACATTATGCCAAAATCAGTTCCTAGAAGGGCAATACATCCCAGGGCCATAGTCGCAGGGCAGGAGGCTGGCAAACAGGCCCCTCCAAAAACCAGTGGCGAGGTCACTTTAGCCACAGTACCCAATTACAGTGCCCTGGCCAAACCCCTCACTGACTTGAGACGTAAAAATCTTCCTCGACAGGTCATCTGGGCCCCAGAGTGTGAGCAGGCATTTCAACAACTCAAAACTGTTTTGACCAATGCACCTGTACTTGCTGCTCCTGATCCAACTAAAAGATTTCTTGTTCACACAGACGCTTCAATGTTTGGATTGGGGGCAGTGCTGAGCCAAGTTGGAGCAGATGGTGGAGAACATCCCGTAGCTTACTTAAGCCAAAAGTTATTACCATGAGAAGTAAGCTACGCCGCCATTGAGAGAATGCCTGGCCATAGTGTGGGCCCTCAAAAAGTTGCAGCCTTATTTGTATGGACAACCTTTCTCCTTACTCACAGATCACTACTTGTTGGTGTGTCTGAACCGTGTGACTGGGGACGATGCCAGACTGCTGCGCTGGAGATTAGCGCTGCAGCCATTTGACTTTACCATTCATTACCGCCCTGGAAAGCAAAACGGCAACGCCGACTGGTTATACAGACAAACTGAACTTGAAAAGTGATCTGTGAGTACTCCCTCGGACATCCCCAAGCAGACTGTGTATGCCGGCTTGGTTCTGGGGGAGTATTGTGGCAAACCTAGCCACTTGGGACTGTACAAGACTTTATTACTGTGAACTGTGTTTGGGACTTTAAAATGGCCGTATCTCTTATTGTTAATCTATGGAGATACAGCATATGTTTCTCGAACAGTAATCTACAACACTGTTCAGGAAACTACCTAACTACCGAACGAGAGACCACCCCAGTGAGGTTGTGTGTCTCTTATTATCCCAGTTGCAACATTGTTGCAAGCGGTTGATTAGTTTTGTGTGTGTTTCCGCCATTCGTGTACTGAACACGTGGCGGCGGCCATCTTTGTTCACTAAGAGTTCAGTGGTGTTTGGTCGTCGAGTGCCTGAAACTGAAATCGGCTACTTGATTTCCAAATACCACTGGACTTCCATAGTGTTCAGGAAACTCACTCTTTCGGTGAAGTAAAGCCGTTCGTGAGTTTTCCCTTTCTAGACCAGGTTTACTAAAAATGGTTTTCTGTGTGTCATTCGCCTATTTCTGCAGGGATTTGAGTGGCAATTCGTGAGATTGTTCATGCAGATACCTGCAATCTAATGAGGGGTCATTCATGGAAATCTGTTGAAAATTACTGAAGTTATATATTTTAATGTAATATCCCAGATTTTACTGTACCAACTGTTAACATAATTATCTGTGCCTGATGATGTCATTATTGTACAGCAGGGGATGCTGGGAAATGACCTTGCAAGGTCAGTTTCCCACACAGTCCACCTGATTAAAACCCGGGCTGTCCCAGTCTAGAAACCCTGTGCAGGGACAACCGTATAAATTTGGTGACTTTTCAATAAAGCCTCAGTTGACTCCCAGAACTGTGTTTCATCCGGTTATGGGGGATTTGGATATTGCCTTCATTTAGTGCTTCTCTTGGATTACTTTATTCTGCCAGGGCTTTAATATTGCAGCTCCGCTACAGAAATATCCATTATTGCACTACTCCCAAATAAATGTTGTTATATGTAACAATATACATATAGAACAGGAGGGAAAGGGGAAAAGAAAAAGAGAGTTCTTATATTATTTATATGCAATAATGGATGTTCCACTTCCGGAACGCACCTTGGAACGCAAGGGCGACCAAGGCACAACCGGAAGATGTCATGAATCTTCAACACCGATTGAGGCTTGGGACAACAGGTGATCCGGAAGTAACCGTTCGTTACGATTGGAGGAAATTCGTCAAAGAAGGCGCGCTTAGGAGTTTTAAAAAGAATCCCGATGGAGACCAGCGATATCACTACTAAATGCCCCTGAGAAGTCCATTTGAAGGAGGAAACACGTAGGGCTGGGAGAAGAAAATAGTGACTATAATTATATTTTATTTCATTTTGTGATTTGTTTTTTTGTTTTTAATTACATTTATTTCCTGTATATGGATTGAAAGCTGCTATACAGTTGCTGCAGAGAATTTTATTACACTATATCCTGGGTCTGGATATACAACTAATGATATGCAAACTTAATAAATCCATTTTATAAGTGCAATTTAAAATAAAAGGTGTTTTAACTTTTAAAGAAATACACTATGTTTGCCTTTCTCCCTATATTTCATACATGGTTTATGAATTAAGAAAAAAAGGACAGAAGGTTAACGTCCTATAAAGAAACCTTTACGTACCCGCAACAAGTTTATCACCTGTGAGTAACTACTAGTTACCCACGGTCCATCACATTTCTTATCCACGCTGTTTTAAGCTCTTTTGCTTTACTATAGATTGTATTGTTTATGTACATTGATTGATACATATATCTGAAGCAGAATTATTTTCCTGCCGTTTTTGAGGTTATACCATATTTATTAATGATGATTATTATCAGTAGTGCCATACAGTGATAGATCTACTCTCTACAATTTAGCATAGGTGCCCTTGGAGGCACAGAGTGAATATCTATATTAACCAGTGTTACGGTTGCCTCCAGGTTAGCTGAAAATTGGACCATAGAAAGGATGCTCCTAGCGCTCACCAAAGGACCATCAGCACCGTAGACACCATAAGTACTGCAGACTCCACAAAGCGCCGCCTCCTGCCCTGCGACTATGGCCCTGGGATGCATTGCACTTTAAGGAACTGAGTTGGGGCCTATGGACCGATATTATGCTGTTTCTGGCCCTTTAACTGTTTTGTACAAAGGATTGGTACTTCGATATGGCACTTCGGATACAGCCGAAGTGCCGAAGTCGTCGAAGTGGCCGCCATTAGACAGTTGAACACGTGGCGGCGGCCATTTTAATCCAGTCGAACGCGGTCAGCGGTGTGTGCCGTCAAATCCCTGGAACGGAAATCGGCCACACATTTGAATGAACACCGCTGACCTGTACCTTCCCCTGCCCTTCAACACTGCGGCTGGAGACTAAGTCCCGTTCGAAGATTCGAACACACGTTCGAACAGGACTTTGTCATTTTGGGTGTAAAATAGACTTCCAGTAGACAAATGAACACCACGGAAACGCAACCCCGGTTTCACTTCGGCACTTCGACAGAAGTCGAAGTGTGTTCAACGATTCGAACGCCGCCTTCGGATGGGACTTTGTTACTTTTCAGGGGAGAAATAGACCAACCGCACAGCCTGAATCTGTGGACCTGTTTTGGGCATGCAAACAGGCGTGCAGTCGGTCCAAAGATACTTTTTAATATTTCTGGAACCCCTGAACGGACTTGTACGAAATTTTGAATATAATTTTCCCCAAGTTGTTTTGTTCATAAAAATATTTTTTTTTATATAAAAAAAGTTTTATTCTTGTGTGATGAAAAATCAGGGAGTTATAATAATGCATAAACAGTATGATTTTTCAGCTTGGAGATAATTGAGTAGATACAGTAAGAAACTCAATAATCTCCCAAGCAGAGGGGAGGGAATCTGCGGGATGTAACCGTTGTCTGATTGGTTAATGCATAATTGCCTGTGGGCGTCTCCCTTGCAGGGGAGCACTGCATAAAAGCTGAGTACCTGCCATTAAACATTGAGATCTTCTTGACCCTCAATACGTAGACTTGTCTCGTTATTAGAGGGAACTGCTATGCTCTGCATACTCCCTTGAGCTTTAATCACTTAGCTCTTGTTCCTGATACGCTCTCCTTGGAGGAGAGGTCTTCCCCACACAGTCCTAGATGCTGGAGGTTCATACAGGGTGGAAGGAAGAGGTCGTTCCCACACGGTCCTGGAGGACAGAAGCTGGTCCATGGTGGACAGAAGACGGCGAGACTCCAGTCAAGCTACGGCGGTTGTGGAGTCTGCGGTGGTTGTGGTGGCTGGTGCGGTGCTTGTGGTCCTCGGCGCAAGCTAGGAATCGTCCATCAACGGAGGGTACTCGGTCGGAGTACGGGGAGCTCCGTTACAATGATGGCAGCGGTGGGATGGCTTCCCTTGTGCGAGGAGCAGCATCCTGGGAACACCAAGCAAGCCTGGAGTATTGGTATAGTCACCTATGGTTTGACGCTACACCGAAGGGGCGGTTGGATCTCTACGGGCCCAACCCAACGGAGGAACGTGTACAGAGAATGAGGAGAGAACTGGCCGATGGTCTGCAGAAGGACGCAGAATATTGGGCAGAGATGGCAAAGTATTCTGTCCCTGCGCCCAAACGACAGCATATCCTTCTTCCCCAGCCGCAGTGTGGGTCCCAGGGAGCCAAAGGTGTCATCCTTCCTCCCCAGCGGCAGTGTGAGTTACAGGGAGCCGAAGGTGTCGTCCTTAATTGAAACCGTATGCTGGGTGGTCGTCGTTCGTATGTCGACCACGAGGCGGCGGCCATTCGGCGATGAACTCAAAACGGACATTTTTTCTACCGAACACCGCTGAGACCGCCGACCTCCCTTCTTATCATCGGGCATACGAACGCTGGTCCGTTCTGGACTTTTTATTGTACGAATGGACTTAACCCAGATAGCCATACCATGAAGTCATTCGTATACCGAAAGAACAGTGTGAAAGACTTTGACTCCATGGCGATTGAACTGTGTGCATTGGATCTGAGCGCTATTCGGTAGTAATGTGCACTCAGATCTAAGCTATCTGGGGATACGTTATACGAATTAAATGCATTCGGTAGTTAAAATTTATGGATTTTTATGTGTTTTCTTATACCATATAAAATGGCAGTTTGCCTCTATCCCTGGAGATAATTGGATTTCCCCCCAATTATCTCCAGGATAGAGAGGAGGGGTTTACCTGTACAAAGGGGAGTTTTTATACATTAGCCACTGTGATTGGCTACTGTACCTCATTTGTCCCAGTCTTCCATCTGGTCCCTTAGGGGAATGTCCACCAGGTGGGAGACCTGCATAAATACCGGGCAGGTAGCCCTCAATAAACCAGAATCCTGTTCTACCCTCAAGATGGAGCTTGGTCTCGTGTTTGGTGGGATTGCTATTTTGGAGTATTATTTTGCCTGTTCCAGAAGAGAAGGATTTCGGCTGATTCTCAGTTCGTGGAATTGGAGTGTTCGTGAGCTGCTAGTCCCATATCGAGGAGAGAGGTCTTTCGTATAATTATCCAGTTCAATGAATTGAAGCGTTCGTGAGTTGCTATTCCCGTAACAAGGTGAATCTCCTATTCAGTATTAACCCATGATACCCGGGTTATACCGTAACAACTGGTGGCAAGCGACGGGATGATTCTCATCGCCCAGGGGGACAACTACTCTTTCGGAACTAATGGAAGTATGGTACGAGAGGCTGAGAAAAGCTACACTTAAAGACCTGCTGGAACAACGGGGCCGAAAGAGGGCGGATTATTGCCATACTGACAGAAATGGATGGAGTATCAGGGGCTGAAGGAACCAATGGGCCCAGCATACCAGACAGAACCCCCGAAGAGGCAAGCTTTGACCAGGCGGTTAAAATAAGACTGGCACATTATGGTCCCAACCCAACTGCAGAAATCATCAACCGGGTCATAGCAGCTGTGGAGGCCAGCATACTTCGCCAAAGCGGCGCTGCAGCAGCCCAAGTCACAGTAACCCTGGTGGAAAAGAAAAAGGTGCAGTTTGCAGCGTTTAAACCCTTCATTGAGACAGAAGGTGAGATTGATGGGTACCTTGCTGATTTTAAGAGGCAATGTGCTCTACACAAGGTACCCGCAGAGGACTGGGTCACTATATTGTCCGGAAAATTATCCGGCCGGGAGAGAGGCTTTTCGGGCCATTCCTGATGAGATCTGGGATTATAATGCCGTAAAAGAAGCGCTCCTCTCCAGGCGGTTCAGAGACACTGCCAAACTAACTGGAGATTCATACGTCGAGTGGGCATGTCGGGTGCACCGCACAGCCGCTCACTGGATGGCAGGATGCCAAGCTGTATCCGGGGAAGAGGTGCTGCAGATTTTCCTGCTGGAACATTGTTTTGACAAGCTATCCACAGGAGTCAGAGAGTGGGTCCGTGACCGTAAACCCTCCAACCTGCATGAAGCAGCCCACCTGGCAGATGAGTATACGGATGCCCGTAAACTGGACAATGCTACCACCAAGGTCTCTGCCAGAGTGGAGTATCGACCAGCAGCACCCCCAGCCGTTACAGCCTACCAACCCCCAGCGCACCGCACTTCAGCACCACCTCCAGCTACAAATTATCCTCAGCCACCCCGGTTTAACTCCCGGGACTGCTCTCAGGCCATTCTGTGTTACAGATGCATGCAGCTAGGACACTAGAGGCCAGAGTGTCCCCTGAACACAGCGAACCAAGCACAGTCCTGGAAGAGACCCGCCGGCGGAAACCAGCGAAACCCTCAGCTAGCTGCCCACTGCATAGAGGAGGAAGAATGTTGGGGCATCTTGAAGCAGACCCCGTGCAAGCTGCCCACTGGGACAATAGACCGACAACTGGTTAAGGTGAATGGGAAAGAGGTCAGTGGGCTGAGAGATACTGGTGCTACCATGACCTTGCTCAAAAAAAACGTGGTGTTCGAAAACCAGCACACCAGAGACACTGTAGCCGTGAGGGTAGCAGGGGTTGCTGTGTTACGCCTACCTGTTGCCCGGGTACATTTGGAATGGGGAGTGGGCGCTAGACATGTGAATGTCTGGGGTCATGAGGGATTTACCAGCCAACGTCCTCCTTGGAAATGATTTGGCCCCCCTTGTTTCTGCATACGCCCGATGGGTCCCACTGAAGTCAACCCGGTGACGACACGTTCCCAGACCCGTGCCGCTGAGACCAGCCCATCTGCTGCTGAGACCCAGGTAAGACTCTCTCCCCCCACTTGTACTCTAGATCAGGCCCCCTTATGCTGGGATACCCCAGAGGCGTACGGGAGGGAAACCTGGGGGGATCCGACTCTCCAAATGTATAGGGCTAGGGCAGACGCTGGGGAAGAGGGGGTAGATGGGGAACGCTATGGGTGGGGGATAGGCTGTATAGGATCCCTAAACCTTCCCAGAAAGGGGCTACCCCTCCGCAGAATCAGCAACTGTTGGTACCTGCAAAATACGGGCAAGAGATTCTGCGGGTTATGCCTGATGTACCATTAGCAGGACATCTAGGGTCCACAGCTCATAGAATCACCCAAAATGTATTCTGGCCCAATTTTAACCGAGATGTGCGGGTTTATTGTAGTACTTGTGACACCTGCCAACAGGTAGGTAAGCAGGGGGATCACCCAAAGGCTAGGCTTGTGTCTATGCCTGTGATTGGGAAACCCTTTTCCCGCATAGCTGTTGACATTGTGTGTCCACTGGCCAGGGCTACTCCCTCCTGTAAGAAGTATATTCTCACCGTGGTGGACTACGTCACTCGTTATCCAGAGGCAGTAGCGCTGTCTAATATAGAGAGACGGTTGCTGATGCCCTGGTTAAGATTGTTACTAGGGTAGGGTTCCCTAACGAGATTCTCTCAGACCAGGGAACCCAATTTACCGCTGTGCTCACCCAGCAGCTGTGGAAGGTGTGCGGCATTAAACCGCCGCTCCGTTCACCTTATCACCCACAGACTAACGGTCTCTGCGAGTGCTTTAACGGCACCCTCAAGCATATGCTGAGGACTTTTACTGACACTTGCAGAGACTGGGAGTGATTCCTGCCTCATCTGTTATTTGTGTACAGAGAGGTGCCCCAGGAATCCACTGGGTACTCTCCCTTTGAGTTACTCTATGGGAGAAGGGTCCGCGGACCCCTAGATCTCATTAGAGGACACTAGGAGAGAGAGAAAGAGCAGGAAGGAACCCCCATAGTACCATATGTCCTTGAACTCCGGGACCGCATGGAGAAACTGTCCCTGATGGTAAGGGAGAATCTCCAGGCGGCCCAGGGGAGACAGAGGTGGTACGATCGGGGTGCCTGGCAGTGGGTCTTCCAGGTTGGGCAGAAAGTGTTGGTGCTCAAGCCTGTGAAGACCAACAAGATGCAAGCATCTTGGCAGGGCCCGTATAAGGTGTTAGCTCAGGTGTGTGATACTACCTACCTTATAGCCAGCTGTGCAGATGAGAGGATTCAGCGATCCTTTCATGTGAACATGCTGAAGGAGTATCAGGAGAGACGAGAGGATGTCGCTGCAGTGTGTACCCCTGCTGCAGATGACCCAGAGAATTTATCCCTGCCCGATTTATTAGAGAAGGACCCCCAGACTGACCTCACTAGTCTGGCAGCTAGGGGACCGGTTAAGCCCCACAGAGAAGGTACAGGCAAGGCAGCTTCGTGGGAGAAGCAGGCGACGTTCTCCCAACAGCCCGGCTACACTACCCTTGCTGTACATAAGGTAAAGACCCCTGTGACAGACCACCTACCGTATCCCTGAAGCAGTCCGAGAAGGAATGCGGAAGGAGATACAGGAGATGATTCGGCTTGGAGTCATCGAGCACTCTGACAGTCCTTGGGCCTCGCCTGTAGTCCTAGTGCCTAAGAAAGATGGGACCACCCGGTTCTGTGTGGACTACAGGCGGCTCAACAAGAGGACCACCACTGATGCCTACCCGATGCCCAGGGTAGACAAATTATTCGACCGTATTGCCAGAGGCCGTAATCTGACCACCATAGACCTGTGTAAAGGCTATTGGCAGATTCCCCTGGCCGAGGATGCTATCCCCAAGTCGGCATTCGTCACCCCATTTGGCCTGTACCAGTTTAAGGTCATGCCATTCGGGATAAAGAATGCTCCAGCTACCTTCGAGCGTATGGTTTATAGACTCCTCGATGGCTTCCAGGAATTTACTTGTGCATACCTGGTCCATGTAGGGGTGGTTCTGGCCAAGATTAGGACCGCTGGTCTGACCTTGAAACCAGACAAGTGTCATCTAGGTATGGCTGAAGAACAGTACCTGGGTCAGAGTGGGGTGTGGAAGCCAGAGACCGGAGCCAGCCAAGGTAGAGGCTGTGGCTAACTGGCCCACACCTATCACGAAGGCCCAGGTGTTAGCCTTCTTGGGGATGGCAGGGTACTACTGACGTTTTGTCCCTGACTACAGTACTATCGCCAAGCCACTAACTGACCTGACTAAGAAGAATTTACCTAAGCAGGTCCTGTGGTCTCCAGCTTGTGAAGCTGTGTTTCAAGCCCTGAAGCAGGCTCTTGTGAATGCCCCTGTCTTGGCTGCCCCAGTCCCTAACAAACGCTTTCTCGTTCACACAGATGCTTCCATGTATGTACTGGGGGCTGTGCTGAGCCAGGTCGGGGAAGATGGAGGAGAGCACCCTGTCGCATATCTCAGCAGAAAGTTACTACCCCGGGAAGTGAGCTATGCGGCAGTGGAGAAGGAGTGTTTAGCACTGAACTGGGCACTGAAGAAGCTGAGCCCTTATTTATACGGGCAGGAATTCTCCCTTATAACGGACCACAATCCCCTTGTCTGGATTAACCAGGTCTCAGGAGACAATGCCACGCATGCGCATTAGCGCTCCCCATAGGAAAGCATTGAAAAATAATTTCAATGCTTTCCTATGGGGAAATGAGCAACGCTGGAGGTCCTCACACAGCTTTAGGACGTCCAGCGACGCTCTAGCAAAGGAAATCTTTGCTATAATCCATGAAGTTCCCTCTAGTGGCTGTCTAGTAGACAGCCACTACAGGTGGAGTTAACCCTGCAAGGTAATTATAGCAATTTATAAAAAAACTGCAATAATTACACTTGCAGGGTTAGGAGTAGTGGGAGTTGGCACCCAGACCACTCCAATGAGCAACAGTGGTCTGGGTGCCTGGAGTATCCCTTTAATGTCTACAAGTTGAATACCCATAAATGTAAGTTGTGTCGGATCGCAACTATGGTGTTGTTTAAAATGCGCCGAAAGGCTCTGTTTATCAAATCCCTTCCTAATGTTTCGAATATGTTCTTGTATTCGTACATGAAGGGCTCTAGTGGTCCTGCCTACATAACTTAAACCACATTGGCATGTAATAAGGTAAATAACTTGCTTAGAATAGCAAGTTATAAGTTGTTGTTTTTTTAAACTATTTTGTTGCTTATTTGGGGGTAAGGAATGTCAAGAAGTTAATGTCTACAAGTTGAATACCCGTAAATGTAAGTTGTGTCGGATCGCAACTACGGTGTTGTTTAACCCCTTAAGGACACATGACACGTGTGACATGTCATGACTCCCTTTTATTCCAGAAGTTGGTCCTTAAGGGGTTAAACCATCTCTACTTGCTTCTGTCAGAACTAAATGACAACTCATGGGGCATAAAACTGGAAAGCGATTACAGCCGACAGTCTGTCAATTTCTTGGACCTTCAAATATACATAGATGAAGGAATGATCAAGAGTAAAACCCACTTTAAAAAGGTGGATGTAAATAGTTACATTGAGAAGACCAGCTGCCATTTTTCACCATGGCTCACCAACGCACCTAAAGCACAAGTAAGGAGGATCAGACGAAACTGTACAGATAATGAAGTGTTTAACACTCAGTCGTGTAGGATTCTTAACGATTTTAAACAAAAAGGCTATAATGCCCAACTATTGTATAGAGCACAACATGAAGTCGCCCTAAAGGATAGAGAGTCACTCCTGCAATATAAAATACCAACTATAGAGACAGAGGAGCATAGCTTGGCATTTATTTGTGACTTCAGCTGCCAAAGCTACAAATTAATCATGCACTTTAACAAACATACATTAGATTTTAACATTATTTGTTTGATATCTTTATTCCTTCATATTCTAGAATATGTCGATCATACTCTTCTTCTTTATTCATGTCAAATCTAGAACCTTTATATACACAAATTAATTTATATCTATAGGAAGTTTTTAATGAAAACCACCAATCAACATTGCAAAAAGCTTCATTATTTATTATGTATGTACAATAACTCCCTTAACCCCTTAACGCCGTTACAACGTACCATGCCGTCCCGCATTAAATGGGCTTTAAAGCCGTTGCGGCGGCATGGTACGTCGTAACTGCTTAAGCCCCCAGGAGGAGAGGTGTACTCACCTCCGCCGCGATCCTCTTCTGGGGGGCTGCCTGAGAGCCCAGGCAGCCCCCCTCCGGCAAATGAGGCCCCCAGGGGCCATGTGTTCGCTCTCAAAGAGCGATCACATGGCCCCCTATAGCTGGCTATGGATCTGCCAGCAGGGGGACTGTCTAAAATATCAGACAGTCCCCCTGCTGGTAGGAAAGTAAAAATAAATAAAGAAAACATGTGTAAAAATAAATTAAATATGTATGTGTATATATATGTATGTATGTATATATGTGTATATGTGTATATATATATATGTATGTATGTGTGTGTGTGTGTGTATATATATATATATATGTATGTATGTATATATACATATATGTAATGTCATACAAAGTGTATTTTAATATTAATATAAGTATATATATTATTAAAATACACTTAGAATGACGTTACATATATATGTATATATATTATATATGTATATATATTATATATGTATATATATATATATATAATGTACATATATATAAATACGTATAATTAAAATAATAAATAAATAAAATAAAATATATCAAATATTGAAACAAAATGTAATATAAATGATATATGCATATGTAATTTCATTCTAACTGTATTTTGTTATTGAGATATATATATATATATATATATATATATATATATGTAACAAAATACACTTAGAATCACATTCTATATATATCTATCTATATATAAAATACAAATAACCGCAAATATATATATATATAGATAAATACATATGATTACATTAGTATACACGTAGAATTTAAATACCTATAAATGCATATATATTAAAATTCTACGTGTATATTTAAATAATCTTTTAACGTAATTATGTGATTTGATTAATTAAAATTTGATTGACATGCCTGACAACACAGGGAGAAAGTGCAGAGAATTAAATTGATAGCACTATATTTGACCCTGTAACTCTCCAAGACACCATAAAACCTGTATATAGGGGGTACTGTTTTACTCGAGAGACTTTGCTGAACTCAAATATTAGTGTTTCAAACTGGTAAATTGTATTACAACAATGGTATTTTAAGTAAAAGTGACGTTTTTCACATTTTTTACAAGTGAACGGCACTTTTATGGTCTATATTATTGTAATATGTTTTACTGTTTTAAAACACTAATATTTGTGTTTAGTGAAGTCTCCAGAGAATAACAGTACCCCCCATGTACAGGTTTTATGGTGTTTTGGAAAGTTAGAGAGTCACATATAAGGCTTGCATTTCATTTTTTTCACATTTAAATTTACCAGATTGGTTATGTTGCCTTTGAGACCGTATGGCAGCCTAGGAATGAGAATTACCCCCATGATGGCATACCATTTGCAAAAGTAGACAACCCAAGGTATTGCAAGTGGGGTATGTCCAGTCTTTCTTAGTAGCCACTTAGTCACAAACACTGGCCAAATATTCATTTTTTGCTTTTTTCACACAAAAACAAATATGAACAATAACTTTGGCCAGTGTTTGTGACTAAGTGGCTACTAAAAAAGACTAAACATACCCCACTTTCAATACCTTGGCTTTCCTACTTTTTCAAATGCTATGCCATTATGGGGGTAATTCTCATTCCTGGGCAACCACACCGTCTCAAAGGTAACATTACTAATGTGGAAAATTTCAATTTGAAAATGGAATGTTCTATATTTGACCCTGTAACTTTCCAAAACACCATAAAACCTGTTAATGGGGGGTACTTTTGTACTCGTGACACATCGCTGATTACAAATATGTGCATTTTTTTTGCAGTAAAACCTAACAGTGTTATGGCATTCACAGTTAAAATGTCAGACGGAAATGCAAATTTTAAAAAAAATCTTATTTTCTCACATTTATTTTAAATTTTATTCATAATAACTTGTTCCATATATGAATAGTTAATGATAAATGAAAGCCCTGTTTCTCCTGAACAAAATGATATATAATAAGTGTGGGTGCATATAATTTGAAAGAGGGGAACTACGGATGAACAGACATATAGCGCAAATTCTAGTTTTTGTTTAGGATTTGTTTTGATCAGAACGTGCACTATTGACTCCGTCCTGAAGGGGTTAAGGAGGCTCTATACTATCCCCTTTAATCATTTAATGTATACTAGAAACACACAGTTGTAAAAAAAGTTGATTTTTATTAATTGGATTTCTATTAACTTGACTGTTCTTTATGTTTATCATCTATAATTGATATATGACTTCTTGTTCCCCTCTCTCCCTTCTTCTTCTCTGGTTTCTATTACAATTGAGGATAACCTCTATTATTTAGGATAAGGGAAATATGTTCCCGAATATATATTATATGTTTAATGATATCGCCTTAAAAATATATTTCAAAGGGCATAATGGGAGTGTCAGGCACGATTAGTGGTGCCGGGACATTTTCCCTGTGTATTGCCCATATGTAAAAAGGCGATCGCATTACCGGAAGTGACGCGGCAACGTGCCTGACGTCACTTCCGGTCACGGGCGGAATGACGAAAACGGAACTAAACAGGACAGAACACACTTCCCCAAAACAGGAACTTTGATTGGCTAATAAACAAGGGAATTCACTGATGGGAAACAAGTCCGCCTTATTTGAACAGACAACTCAGAGGAGCAGGAAATACCTCATGTAGAGCGAAACGAGTCTCGGAATTGAAGGAAGCCTATTGGACATTTTTTTTAATTTGATTTTATTGTTATTTATACAATATCTATCTGTATTTTAACTGCTTTCTGGCAGAATAAATTTCTACTTTTCCAAGTCCGGTGTTTGGTCCTCATCAAACCTGCTCCAAGAAGGGAAGGTGTCCCCTTTATTGACACCTAAGAGGATACACTCAGAGCCGGGTATCTAGGCTCTGAATAAAGTGAGCACTTATTTAAAGTTACAGTACATCCACCTTTTATGGAAAATACTACACCCTAATATATTTCACTGTACCACTCTTATATCTCCATTCTCTGAGGAAAACTACCAGCAGTATTAAAGGGGACAAGTACCACCAGACGGTACTGAAGCACTGATGCTAAAGGGGGCAATATACAGTATTACGAACTAAGGGTATGCAGACTTTTGAACAGGGGTCATTTCATTTTTTTCTTTGTTGCCATGTTTTGTTTTATGATTGTGCCATTCTGTTATACAGTTTAATATGAATACCATAAGAAATAAAATAAATGTGTTTTACCTGCTCTCTCTTGTTTTTTTTAATAATAGTACATACATAACCAATACTCCAAAGGTATACAAACATTTGAGTATAACTGTATAACTCTGAAGCATCACATTTGTTTTTTCTCAAGTATATGTTTCATTTACAGGGAGTGCAGAATTATTAGGCAAGTTGTATTTTTGAGGATTAATTTTATTATTGATCAACAACCATGTTCTCAATGAACCCAAAAAACTCATTAATATCAAAGCTGAATATTTTTGGAAGTAGTTTTTAGTTTGTTTTTAGTTATAGCTATTTTAGGGGGATATCTGTCACGTTTAAACATTTGTTATGAAGGAACACAACTGCAGATTTCTTATAGTTCGAATATTTATTAGAAAGTAATTGGTATTGACTTTAATTCCAATTTACAGATACTGTAGCATTAAGTAATAAACGATAACTGAAGTCCACAATTATATGCACTGTAGCTTTAAGGAGTAAACGATAACTGAAGTCCACAATTATATGCACTGTAGCTTTAAGGAGTAAATGATAACTGAAGTCCACAATTATATGCACTGTAGCTTTAAGGTGTAAACGGTAACTGAAGCAGCAAGAGTCCTTTAGTAGTATTAATTAATTGGGTGATAAGACGTTACAATTAACTGTTCCATAGACTTTAACTGAAGTAAGATAGATGCAGCTAACTGAGACAAGTATGAGTTGAAGTTAGCTGTAACGGTTGGCTTTAACGAAGGACTTTGGAGACAGGAAATAACAGCTTTGAGATGTAACGCTTATCACAGAGGTTTTACTTAGCTTCCGGCACATAGAACACTGGTTCCCGAGATTTCCTCAGAGGCGGTTTATCCTGCATGGATAGAGATCAGCTTTAGCCGTAGATGAGGAAGGTGAAGGGAACTTGAAGTCTTCCAGTCCGGTCCGGTAACAGCAGGCTTTCACAACGATGTTGCAGCCGGTTCGGGAGTACGGAACGTAGTTCATTAATCCAGCGTCGATCAGCTGGTGCGGTCAGATGAAATAGGGAGACCGGGTCATAAAGAGGTGTGGCTAAGCTCCGTGGAACCAGGAAGTAAGGGGATATTATAATTAAGGCATGACAGTATCCCCTCCTTAATGAGCAACCTCTGGGTGCTATTGACTTGGCTTAGAAGGGTAGCGTTTGTGAAACTTGGAAACTAATTTGTCAGCATGAACGTCAGAGGAGTTTTCCCATGTATCTTCATCAACTCCATATCCTTTCCATCTGATGAGGTATTGTAAGGAGCCACGATGGATCCTTGAATCCAGTATACTTTGAATCTCATATTCTTCTTCACCCTGGACCAGTATGGGGTCAGGAGAAGTAGTGACATTCCTTTGGAAAGGGTCAGGATGATGAGGCTTCAGCAAGGACACATGAAAAACAGGATGTAGCTTTAAAGTTGGTGGAAGTTTCAATTTAACAACATTACGGTTGATAATCGATAGTATTGGAAAAGGACCAAGAAAAAGAGAACTTAACTTCTTTGATGGACGGTTTGTAGAAATGTTCTTTGAGGAAAGCCAGACAAGATCACCGATTTGATAAGAAGGTGAAGGTTGTCTTTTTGTATCAAAAAACTTCTTTTGAGTGGAGGAGGCCAATTCAAGATTCTCATGCAATTTCTTGAATAAAGAGGACATATGAGAGATTTGATTCGAATCGGAGAGATTAGATGAAGAACTTGTCTGAGCAGGAAATGAGGAAGGATGAAATCCATAATTGGATAGAAATGGAGTCATTTTACTGCTGGTATGAAAAGAGTTATTGTATGCGAATTCTGCCATAGGTAACCAAGTTATCCAATCGTCTTGTAAGTGAGAGCAATAACATCGTAGATATTGTTCTAAGCATTGGTTGACTCTTTCAGTTTGTCCATCTGTTTGAGGATGATATGCAGATGATAGTTTACGTTGGATATGAAGAGTGGCACATAAAGCAGTCCAGAATTTGGAGGTAAATTGAGTTCCTCGGTCTGAAATGATTTCGTCTGGCAGTCCGTGAAGTTTAACTATGTTGTCAAGAAATGTTTTCGAAAGTTCAGAGGATGAAGGTAACTTCTTTAAAGGAATGAAATGAGACATTTTCGTGAAGCGGTCTACTACCACTAAAATGGTAGTGTGATGATGAGAAGGAGGTAATTCTACCAAGAAATCCATAGAGATGGATTGCCAAGGTCGTTCAGGAATTGGTAAATTCAATAATTGACCAAATGGTTGATGATGGACATGTTTTGATCTTTGGCATACAGAACAAGATTTGACATAAGATTCAATAGTTTGGTCTTGACGAGGCCACCAATAGTATCTTTTGGACAATTCAAGGGTCTTCTTTATACCTGGATGACCTGCCAGAGGAGAATCATGAATAAATTCGAGTACTTTAATTCTGAAGGATGGAGGCACGTAAATCCGGTCTTTGAAATAGTAGAGACCGTTTTTCTTAGATAATTTAATTGATTTAGGAAGTTCGAGAGCATCTTCACTGAGATCTTTAATGTCGTCAATAAGAGAAGATAAGATTCCAATGACTTTAGGCGAAGGAGGTTCAATCTTAGTGTCTTTATGGATCCTGGAAAGGGCATCAGCCTTTTTGTTTCTAGACCCAGGTCTAAAGACGATTTGGAAGTTGAACCGGGAGAAAAAGAGATTCCATCTTACTTGTCGAGCAGACAGTGTTTTATTGGAGTGAAGATATTCGAGATTTTTATGGTCAGTATAAATGATTAAAGAATTCTGAGCGCCTTCAAGAAGGTGTCTCCAGGTTTCTAAAGCCACTTTGATACTTAATAATTCTTTTTCTCCTGTAGGATAATTCTTTTCAGCAGGAGATAATGATCGTGAGAAGAAGGCGACAGGATGAAGAGGGTCTTGAGGAGTTTTGTGTTGAGAGAGGACAGCTCCAATTGCAAATTCCGAAGCATCCGTTTCAAGGACATAAAGATATGAAGGATTTGGAAGTTGAAGAATAGGAGCTGTTGTAAACTTTCTCTTTAATTCAGTGAAGGCAGTTTGAGCCTTCTCGTTCCAATTGAAGGGATGTTTTTTACTGTTAAGTTGATTGAGTGGGTGAACTATCTCAGAGTAGTTTTTAATAAATTTTCTGTAGAAATTGGCGAATCCTAGAAATCGCTGTAATTCTTTTACTGTAGAGGGAACAGGCCAGTTGATGATACAATCGACTTTTGCATTGTCCATACCTATTGAATGAGGGGAGATGACATAACCTAAGAAGGTTATTTCTTTGACATGAAAAAGACATTTTTCAGGTTTAGCGAATAATTTGTGAGTTCTGAGTCTTGATAACACCCATCTGACATGTTTTCTATGTTCCTCAGGAGTGTTGGAGTATATGAGAATATCATCTAAATAAATGATGACACAGACGTCCAATAGGTCTCTAAAGATATCATTTATGAAGTGTTGAAAAGTTGCAGGGGCGTTGCAAAGGCCAAAGGGCATCACCAGATATTCAAAGAGGCCATACCGTGTTCGGAAAGCAGTCTTCCATTCATCATTAGCCTTTATCCTGACGAGATTATATGCCCCGCGAAGGTCAAGCTTTGTATAGATGGTAGCAGTTTTCAATCGTTCAACCAGTTCATTGATGAGAGGAAGAGGATAACGATTTTTAACTGTTATTTTATTTAAAGCTCTGTAGTCAATGATAGGACGAATAGTCTGGTCTTTGTTTCTTACAAAAAAACATACTTGAGGCAGCAGGTGAACTAGAGGGTCTAATAAACCCTTTCCGTAGATTGAGGCGGGAGCGTTTCAGCTTCTTTTTTACTGAAGACATCTGAAAAGTCTGAATAACAAGAGGGTATGGTTGGTTCTTTAGAGATTTGAAGAATAGGAATTTGTTGTAAACATGTTTCTTTACAATAATGTGAGTTAAAGGTGATAGAGAAAGGAGACCAAGAAATTTGAGGGTTGTGGTTCCTTAACCAGTTGATCCCTATTATAACGGGATAGAGAGGTGACGGAATAATATCAAATACTAGAAATTCAGTATGTATGTGATTTGTGGTTACCTTTAGAGGGATGGTTTCAAAAAATTCATCCAGTGAGTCTAAGATGGGGTCATCGTTTTCCAGAAAGGAATGGGCCCATGACATAGGTTCACCTCTTAGAAAGGAGATAACCGAACAAACTTTAGTTCTTTCTGTAGGGTAGGATCGAGGTTTCAAAGCAATTAACAATTTGCAGGAGTTGAGGAACTCCCTGTATTTTGAACGATCTCCAGAGAATATTTCAGGGTTACACACAGCAGGATCACTAGCCGAGTGCAGAGTAGTATGAGGAGTATGAGTTTGTAATTCTCTGACATAGGCGAAAAGTCTTTCGTGAGTAACTTGCAGTTCTTGCACACCTTGGGCTAGTGTATCAACTCTTTGATTCAACGTAGTTATAGTAGAATCGAAATCTGCTGGATCCATTACAAAGGCTGGATTAATCTGTCACGTTTAAACATTTGTTATGAAGGAACACAACTGCAGATTTCTTATAGTTCGAATATTTATTAGAAAGTAATTGGTATTGACTTTAATTCCAATTTACAGATACTGTAGCATTAAGTAATAAACGATAACTGAAGTCCTCAGTTATATGCACTGTAGCTTTAAGGAGTAAACGATAACTGAAGTCCACAATTATATGCACTGTAGCTTTAAGGAGTAAACGATAACTGAAGTCCACAATTATATGCACTGTAGCTTTAAGGTGTAAACGGTAACTGAAGCAGCAAGAGTCCTTTAGTAGTATTAATTAATTGGGTGATAAGAAGTTACAATTAACTGTTCCATAGACTTTAACTGAAGTAAGATAGATGCAGCTAACTGAGACAAGTATGAGTTGAAGTTAGCTGTAACGGTTGGCTTTAACGAAGGACTTTGGAGACAGGAAATAACAGCTTTGAGATGTAACGCTTATCACAGAGGTTTTACTTAGCTTCCGGCACATAGAACACTGGTTCCCGAGATTTCCTCAGAGGCGGTTTATCCTGCATGGATAGAGATCAGCTTTAGCCGTAGATGAGGAAGGTGAAGGGAACTTGAAGTCTTCCAGTCCGGTCCGGTAACAGCAGGCTTTCACAACGATGTTGCAGCCGGTTTGTGAGTACGGAACGTAGTTCATTAATCCAGCGTCGATCAGCTGGTGCGGTCAGATTAAATAGGGAGACCGGGTCATAAAGAGGTGTGGCTAAGCTCTGTGGAACCAGGAAGTAAGGGGATATTATAATTAAGGCATGACAATATCTGTGTGTGCAGGTGACTATTACTGTGCATAATTATTAGGCAACTTAACAAAAAACAAATATATACCCATTTCAATTATTTATTTTTACCAGTGAAACCAATATAACATCTCAACATTCACAAATATACATTTCTGACATTCAAAAACATAACAAAAACAAATCAGTGACCAATATAGCCACCTTTCTTTGCAAGGACACTCAAAAGCCTGCCATCCATGGATTCTGTCAGTGTTTTGATCTGTTCACCATCAACATTGCGTGCAGCAGCAACCACAGCCTCCCAGACACTGTTCAGAGAGGTGTACTGTTTTCCCTCCTTATAAATCTCACGTTTGATGATGGACCACAGGTTCTCAATGGGGTTCAGATCAGGTGAACAAGGAGGCCATGTCATTAGATTTTCTTCTTTTATACCCTTTCTTGCCAGCCACACTGTGGAGTACTTGGACGCGTGTGATGGAGCATTGTCCTGCATGAAAATCATGTTTTTCTTGAAGGATGCAGACTTCTTCCTGTACCACTGCTTGAAGAAGGTGTCTTCCAGAAACTGGGAGTTGAGCTTGACTCCATCCTCAACCCGAAAAGGCCCCACAAGCTCATCTTTGATGATACCAGCCCAAACCAGTACTCCACCTCCACCTTGCTGGCGTCTGAGTCGGACTGGAGCTCTCTGCCCTTTACCAATCCATCCATCTGGCCCATCAAGACTCACTCTCATTTCATCAGTCCATAAAACCTTAGAAAAATCAGTCTTGAGATATTTCTTGGCCCAGTCTTGACGTTTCAGCTTGTGTGTCTTGTTCAGTGGTGGTCGTCTTTCAGCCTTTCTTACCTTGGCCATGTCTCTGAGTATTGCACACCTTGTGCTTTTGGGCACTCCAGAGATGTTGCAGCTCTGAAATATGGCCAAACTGGTGGCAAGTGGCATCTTGACAGCTGCACGCTTGACTTTTCTCAGTTCATGGGCAGTTATTTTGCGCCTTGGTTTCTCCACACGCTTCTTGCGACCCTGTTGACTATTTTGAATGAAACGCTTGATTGTTTGATGATCACGCTTCAGAAGCTTTGCAATTTTAAGAGTGCTGCATCCCTCTGCAAGATATCTCACTATTTTTGACTTTTCTGAGCCTGTCAAGTCCTTCTTTTAACCCATTTTGCCAAAGGAAAGGAAGTTGCCTAATAATTCTGCACACAGTGTATATTTTTCATGTAAATATTTTTAAATATATTTGATTATTTTCAAAGTGTGTAAACTAAGCTCGCTCTGATTTCCTTAGACAATCATTTGGATTTTTGATGAAAGGAATAAAATTACTTTTTTTTTTCAAAGTATGTATTAACTGAAAATATAACTTCGTATTAAAGAATTATTTTTTATTTCTGTTTTTCAGCTGGTAACAAATGTGACTAGAACTGCAGCTGTGAATATAATACAAGTGCCAACAACACAAAATAATATATCAAATACTATGTGTACAGCCATTGGGTTTGGACGGATTAATCCCAATGAAACCTCCAAACGAAAGCTCATGGAAGTCAATCTCCTTACAATGAACAGCACAGAATGTCAAACATTTGTTTCTTATATAACATATCATCGATTGTGTACAAAGGTGGGACCCAGGAATGAAGATGCCTGTGTTGTAAGTATTATATAAAAGGGACATTTTTGATTTCATTATGAAATCAAGAGCTTTTATTATCCCAGAATATTCTGAGTTAAAAAGAAAAGTTCTTCCCGAAAACAACTGTGGTGTCTGCACATTGCATATAGATTGTAACCCTATGTCTTTTCAGATTTAATTAAAGTGGTGTTGTATAATTCTTCTCTCACCACCAATACTTCCAATTGGTATCCTTTTGAGAGAAATCCACTCTGCGTTGTGTATTAATAGTGAATGTAATATCCCTGTGTCACCTCTTCCAAGAACTAGCATATATCTTTATCCCCTTTGTCCAGATAAATATATGACTAGCACTACTAAGGTATTCTACACGATATTACAAATAAACAGCCAACACCATAGTTCTTACCAGAGAGAAATCTTTACTTAGAATCTGCCCAGTTAAATATTACAGAAGAAGAATGTTACAGAGTTATAGTATTACAGAGTTACAATACATTCATAACACTCACACATTCCATCTATCTAATAATATCTGCTACATTGTGTATAATATCTGCTACATTGTGTATGTACTGTGTGATGTGTGCAGTGTGTGTGTCTTACCAACCTAATCTAATGTGATGTCAGTATCTTCTATTTTTTAAAGGAATTGGTTCCCATGTTGTAAATAGCCAATTCTCAGCTCAATTGATATGTCAATGTGATTTATTTTCCCAAGGCCCCAAGTGTTGTCTATCCTGTTATTTTATTTAAGTGTGAACTTTTCCAGCCATCCCCTTGCCTCTAACCTAAGGTGTGTTTTCCTAGATAGAGACTCCTTTGAAGACTAGTTGATATCTAAATGTGATAAACTTTCCCATGGATGTAGCGGTGCCTTTCAGGTGCTGTATCTTTCCAACTATCTAAACAGAAATTCCCTTAGATAATTCCTGATCTCCCATACACACAGACTTAATCAAGCACATATTAAACAGATATATATAATCGTAATATTTTCCCCAACACTCCCCCACTTGAATAAGATCTAATAAGGAGAATTTTCACATACAACCCCACCACCCACTCTGATTTCTGCATATTGAAAAAAATCAAGGCAAGACATGAACCCACATATATATTTTATATCCCTAAAATGGATGTGAGCTCTAATTTTTCCTGCTTTGTATGGATTTTCTGTAGTTCTGTCCTCCAACAGCAATATAAAATGAATAGAGAGCCGATTAAAACAAATTGTAGGCAAACAAATACTACAGAAGCAGTTCTTAATCCAGGTTGTGTGTAAGTAGTGATGTACCGAACTGTTCGCTGGCGAATAGTTACCGGTGAACATAGCGTGTTCGCGTTCGCCGCTGCGGGCGAACACATGCGCGGTTCGATACGCCCCCTATTCGTCATCATTGAGCAAACTTTGACCCTGTGCCTCACGGTCAGCAGACACATTCCAGCAAATTAGCAGCAGACCCTCCCTTCCACACCCTCCCACCTCCCTCCCAGCATCCATTTAAGATTCATTCTGAAGCTGCATTCTTAGTGAGAGGAGGGAAAGTGTAGCTGCTGTTCATTAGATAGGGAAATTGATAGCTAGGCTAGGGTATTCAGTGTCCACTACAATCCTGAAGGACTCATCTGATCTCTGCTGTAAGAACAGCACCCCAAAAAGCCCTTTTTAGGGCTAGAACATCAGTCTGCTTTATTTTTTGTGTGTAATGTAATTGCAGTTGCCTGCCTGCCAGCTTCTGTGTCAGGCTCACAGTGCATACTGTGCCCATTTGCCCAGTGCCACCACTCACTCACTGGTGTCACAATAGCTTAAGCTTGACATTTAAAAAGAAAAACATTTTTTTCACTGTAATAAATTGAATAGCAGTTAGTTGTCTGCCTGTTTCTGTGTCAGGCTCAGTGGATACTGTGCCCATTTGCCCAGTGCCACCACTCATATCTGTTTTCACAATAGCTTATGCTTGACATTTAAAAAGAAAAAAAAAAATTTTCACTGTAATAGATTGAATAGCAGTTAGTTGCCTGCCAGCTTCTGTGTCAGGCTCACAGTGGATACTGTGCCCATTTGCCCAGTCAGTGCCACCACTCATATCTGGTGTCTCTATAGCGTGCTTTTACAAAGAAAAAAAGTATTCCAGTGTAAGCTAATAGCAGATAGTGTCCTTAAAGCGGATGTTTCAGGCCTTCAGCGTGTGCCCTGCAGACCCCTGCCAGTGTACTTTGACAGTTTCCACTCATATCTGGTGTCTCTGTAGCGTGCTTTTACAAAGCAAAAAAGTCTTCCAGTGTACGCTAATAGCAGTCAGTGTCCTTAAAGCGGGTGTGTCAGGTCTTCAGCGTGTGCTCTGCAGACCCCTGCCTGTGTACTTTGACAGATTCCACTCATATCTGGTGTCTCTATAGCGTGCTTTTACAAAGCAAAAAAGTCTTCCAGTGTAAGCGGGTGTTTCAGGCCTTCAGCGTGTGCCCTGCAGACCCCTGCCAGTGTACTTTGACAGCTGCCACTCATATCTGGTGTCTCTATAGCGTGCTTTTACAAAGAAAAAAGTTTTCCAGTGTAAGCTAATAGCTGTCAGTGTCCTTAACCCCTTAAGGACCAAACTTCTGGAATAAAAGGGAATCATGACGTGTCACACACGTCATGTGTCCTTAAGGGGTTAAAGCAGGTGTTTCAGGCCTTCAGCATGTGCCCTGCAGACCCCTGCCAGTGTACTTTGACAGTTGCCACTCATATCTGGTGTCTGTATAGCGTGCTTTTACAAAGAAAAAAAGTTTTCCAGTGTAAGCTAATAGCAGTCAGTGTCCATAAAGCGGGTGTTTCAGGCCTTCAGCGTGTGCTCTGCAGACCCCTGCCAGTGTACTTTGACAGTTGCCACTCATATCTGGTGTCTCTATAGCGTGCTTTTACAAAGAAAAAAAGTTTTCCAGTGTAAGCTAATAGCAGTCAGTGTCCTTAAAGCGGGTGTTTCAGGCCTTCAGCGTGTGCTCTGCAGACCCCTGCCAGTGTACTTTGACAGTTGCCACTCATATCTGGTGTCTCTGTGGCGTGCTTTCACAATGAAAAAAGTTTTCCAGTGTAAGCTAATAGTAGTCAGTGTCCTTAAAGCGGGTGTGTCAGGCCTTCAGCGTGTGCCCTGCAGACCCCTGCCAGTGTACTTTGACAGTTGCCACTCATATCTGGTGTGTCTGTAGCGTGCTTTTACAAAGAAAAAAAGTTTTCCAGTGTAAGCTAATAGCAGTCAGTGTCCTTAAAGCGGGTGTGTCAGGCCTTCAGCGTGTGCCCTGCAGACCCCTGCCAGTGTACTTTGACAGTTGCAACTCATATCTGGTGTCTCTGTAGCGTGCTTTTACAAAGAAAAAAAGTTTTCCAGTGTAAGCTAATAGCAGTCAGTGTCCTTAAAGCGGGTGTTTCAGGACTTCAGCGTGTGCCTTGCAGACCCCTGCCAGTGTACTTTGACAGTTGCCACTCATATCTGGTGTCTCTGTAGCGTGCTTTTACAAAGAAAAAAAGTTTTACAGTGTAAGCTAATAGCAGTCACTGTCCTTAAAGCGGGTGTGTCAGGCCTTCAGCGTGTGCTCTGCAGACCCCTGCCAGTGTACTTTGACAGTTTGCACTCATATCTGATGTCTGTATAGCGTGCTTTTACAAAGCAAAAAAGTTTTCCAGTGTAAGCTAATAGCAGTCAGTGTCCTTAAAGCGGGTGTGTCAGGCCTTCAGCATGTGCCCTGCAGACCCCTGCCAGTGTACTTTGACAGTTGCCACTCATATCTGGTGTCTCTATAGCGTGCTTTTACATAGAAAAAAAGTTTTCCAGTGTAAGCTAATAGCAGTCAGTGTCCTTAAAGCGGGTGTTTCAGGCCTTCATCGTGTGCCCTGCAAACCCCTGCCAGTGTACTTTGACAGTTGCCACTCATATCTGGTGTCTCTGTAGCGTGCTTTTACAAAGAAAAAAAGTTTTCCAGTGTAAGCTAATAGCAGTCAGTGTCCTTAAAGCGGGTGTGTCAGGCCTTCAGCGTGTGCCCTGCAGACACCTGCCAGTGTACTTTGACAGTTGCCACTCATATCTGGTGTCTCTATAGCGTGCTTTTACAAAGAAAAAAGTTTTCCAGTGTAAGCTAATAGCAGTCAGTGTCCTTAAAGCGGGTGTGTCAGGCCTTCAGCGTGTGCCCTGCAGCCCCCTGCCAGTGTACTTTGACAGTTGCCACTCATATCTGGTGTCTCTGTAGCGTGCTTTTACAAAGAAAAAAAGTTTTCCAGTGTAAGCTAATAGCAGTCAGTGTCCATAAAGCGGGTGTGTCAGGCCTTCAGCTTGTGCTCTGCAGACCCCTGCCAGTGTACTTTGACAGTTTCCACTCATATCTGGTGTCTGTGTAGCATGCTTTTACAAAGCAAAAAAGTTTTCCAGTGTAAGCTAATAGCAGTCAGTGTCCTTAAAGCGGGTGTTTCAGGCCTTCAGCGTGTGCCCTGCAGACCCCTGCCAGTGTACTATGACAGTTGCCACTCATATCTGGTGTCTCTGTAGCGTGCTTTTACAAAGAAAATTTTTTTTTCCAGTGTAAGCTAATAGCAGTCAGTGTCCTTAAAGCGGGTGTGTCAGGCCTTCAGCGTGTGCCCTGCAGACCCCTGCCAGTTTACTTTGACAGTTGCCACTCATATCTGGTGTCTCTGTAGCGTGCTTTTACAAAGAAAAAAAAACGTTTTCCAGTGTAAGCTAATAGCAGTCAGTGCCCTTAAAGCGGGTGTGTCAGGCCTTCAGCGTGTGCTCTGCAGACCTCTGCCAGTGCACATTGCCACTGATATCTGGTGTCACAATAGCGTGCATTTAAAACCAAAAAACTTTCTTCACTGTTATAGATTGAAAAGCAGTTAGTTGTCTTCAAGCGGGTGTCAGGCCTACAGCGTGTACTCTGCCAACCTCTGCCAGTGCACATTGCCACTTATTTCTGATGTCACAATAGCGTGCATTTAAAACCAAAAAACTTTCTTCACTGTTATAGATTGAATAGCAGTTAGTTGTCTTCAAGCGGGTGTGTCAGGCCTACAGCGTGTACTCTGCAGACCTCTGCCATTGCACATTGCCACTCATATCTGGTCTCACAGTAGCTTGCACGCATAGTACCACTAATCCCCCAAAAAATGACAGGCAGGGGCAGGCCACCCCGCAGGGGCCATCGTGGTCGTGGTGCTGTGATTCCCTTTGTCCCTAGAATAATGCCCAGTTTTCAGAGGCCACGTACCCTGAACTTGAAAAGTTCTGAGGACATAGTTGACTGGCTAACACAGGACACCCAATGTTCTACAGCTTCCGCTCGGAACCTTGACGCACCATCCTCCTCCAGCTTAGCTTCAGGCACCTCTCAAGATACCACTACCGCCTGCCGCCACCACCAAAACTAGCACCACCGCCGCTTTACTTGGTATGTCAGAGGAGTTATTCACACATCCGTTTGAAGAAATGAGTGATGCGCAACCATTATTGCTAGAGGATGTAGATAACAGGGATATGTCTCAGGCAGGCAGCATTACACACATGGACGTACGGTGTGATGATGATGATGTTGTACCCGCTGCTGCTTCCTTTGCTGAGTTGTCAGATACAAGTGAAGCGGTTGATGATGACGATGCGTCCATGGATGTCACGTGGGTACCCGCTCGGCAAGAAGAAGAACAGGGCGAAAGTTCAAATGGGGAGACAGAGAGGAGGAGGAGGAGACGAGTTGGAAGCAGGGGGAGGTCATCGCAAGGAGCTAGTGGCACAGTCAGACAGCATGCATCGGCACCCGGGGTCAGCCCGACAGCACGCCAATCAACGCATGCTGTGTCCACCACCAGAATGCCGTCATTGCAGTGCTCAGCAGTGTGGAATTTTTTTGTGTGTCTGCCTCTGACAACAACGATGCCATTTGCAACCTGTGCCAAAAGAAACTGAGTCGTGGGAAGTCCAACACCCACCTAGGTACAACTGCTTTGCGTAGGCACATGATCTCACATCACAAACGCCTATGGGATCAACACATGAGTACAAGCAGCACGCAAACTCTAAGCCGCCATCCTCCTCCTGGTCCAGCATCTTCAGCCACGTCAACCACTGCTGTCCTCCTTGCCCCTCTCAACCATCCGCCACTCTGTCTCCCGCCTTGAGCAGTTCCCGCTCATCTGCCCACAGTCATGTGTCTGTCAAGGACATGTTTGAGCGTAAGAAGCCAATGTCAGAAAGTCACCCCCTTGCCGAGCGTCTGACAGCTGGCTTGTCCGAACTATTAGCCCGCCAGCTTTTACCATACAAGCTGGTGGAGTCTGAGGCGTTCAAAAAATTTGTAGCTATTGGGACACAGCGCATTGGGTAAACCTGCTGACTGCTGCCAAGCATGGAATGCATGGCTCTGCAGAGGAGTTGGTGACACCGCCACGACTTGCAGGCAGTCCTGCTTCCACCTCCTCTACTCCTCCTACTACATCCTCTTCCATAACCCCCTCGGCTGAGTCCTCTTCTGCTGCTGCATCTTGCTCCACATCAACGGCACGCCCCCAGCTCCCCAGGTACTATTCCACATCCCGGATACGGCAGTGTCACGCCGTCTTGGGTTTGACTTGCTTGAAAGCAGAGAGTCACACCGGACAAGCACTCCTGTCCGCCCTGAACGCACAGGTGGAAAAGTGGCTGACTTTGCAGCAACTGGATATCAGCAAAGTGGTTTGTGACAACGGAAATAATTTGTTAGCGGCATTGAAGTTGGGCAAGTTGACACATGTGCCGTGCATGGCACATGTGTGTAATCTGATCGTACAACGCTTTGTGCATAACTACACAGGCTTACAGGACGTCCTGAAGCAGGCCAGGAAGGTGTGTGGCCATTTCAGGCATTCCTACACGGCCATGGCTCACTTTGCCGATATCCAGTGGCGAAACAACATGCCAGTGAGGCGCTTGATTTACGACAGCCCGACACGTTGGAATTCAACACTCCTAATGTTCGTCCGCCTGCTCCAACAATAAAAAGCTGTTAATGAATATTTGTATGACCGGGGTGCTAGGACAGCCTCTGGGGAGCCGGGAATTGTTTTGCCACGTTACTGGACGCTCATGCGCAATGCCTGTAGGCTTATGCGTCCTTTTGAGGAGGTGACAAACCTAGTCATTCGCACCGAAGGCACCATCAGCGACATCATACCATTTGTTTTCTTCCTTGAGCGTGCCCTGCAAAGAGTGCTGGATCAGGCCGTAGATGAGCGTGAAGAGGAAGATGAAGAGTTGTGGTAACCATCATCACCAGAAACAGCCTTATCAGCATCGCTTGCTGTACCTGCGGCAACACTGGAAGAGGATTGTGAGGAAGAGGAGTCAGAGGAGGAATGTGGCTTTGAGGAGGAGGAGGAAGACCAACCACAACAGGCATCCCAGGGTACACGTTGTCATCTATCTGGTACCCGTGGTGTTGTACGTGGCTGGGGGGAAGAACATACCTTCATTGACATCAGTGAGGAGGAGGAACGGGAAATGAGTAGCTCGGCATCCAACCTTGTGCAAATGGGGTCTTTCATGCTGTCGTGCCTGTTGAGGGACCCTCGTCTAAAAAGGCTGAAGGAGAACGACCTGTACTGGGTGTCCACGCTACTAGACCCCCGGTATAAGCAGAAAGTGGCGGAAATGGTACCGAATTACAACAAGTCGGAAAGGATGCAGCATTTGCAAAATAAATTAAAAAGTATGCTTTACACAGCGTATAAGGGTGATGTCACAGCACAATGGGAATCTAACAGGGGGAGAGGTGGAAGTCATCCTCCTCCTCCCACAACCACGCCGGCAAGGACAGGACGCTTTAAAGACGTGTTGCTGATGGAGGACATGCGGACCTTTTTTAAGTCCTACGCATTGCCACAGCCCTTTGAGATCCACCCTCAGAGAACGACTCGAATGACAGGTAGCAGACTACCTTGCCTTAACTGCAGATATCGACACTCTGAGGAGCGATGAACCCCTTGACTACTGGGTGTGCAGGCTTGACCTGTGGCCTGAGCTATCCCAATTTGCGATAGAACTTCTGGCCTGCCCCGCTTCAAGTGTCCTGTCAGAAAGGACCTTCAGTGCAGCAGGAGGTATTGTCACGGAGAAGAGAAGTCGCCTAGATCAAAAAAGTCTAGATTACCTCACCTTTATTAAGATGAATGAGGGATGGATCCCGAAGGGACTGACACTGGGTGATACATTCGATTAAAAAAGGCCTGATGAGATGAGCTGCCTTGGGCTAAAAATGGTCCACACGCTGCTGTATTTTAGCTCTGAATGCCGGTTGACTTGCGTGACTTATCCACCACCAACTAGGGTTCAAGCCGCCATGTTTTAGGGCATTTTCTGTCTTTGAAACAAACATCAATTTTTCTGGCCGCTGCTACAGCAGCGGCTGCAACAATACATAATTTTTCAGGCATGTGTACATGCCTAATTTTTAGGCCCTCTGGTGCTGCACTGTGGCTTCAAAAACCAAACCAAAAAAGGCACATAGTGACCCTATGTAGGGGGAACAGTCCCTATTCTGCTCTTTATTCAGATTCAAAAATTACAATTCCAGGAAAAATTTAACAAACATTTACAAGAACATGTTATGCACATCATAGAAACAACATGAACCTCTTTAAAGCCACAAACTTAAGACAAAAAATACGTACACACAATGTGTAAGGGTTTGAAAGAAAATTCTGAATCCTTACATGTTTACTTTATCGTTTGTTTGATTTTTGGGAACCATATATAAACTACAAGCAGCGTGAAAACTATAAAAACTAAAGTGGCCATGCTGATCAAATTAAATAGTATGCTTTACAGAGCGTATAAGGCTGATGTCACAGCACAACGGGAATCTAACAGGGGAAGAGGTGGAAGTCATCCTCCTCCTCCCACGACCACGCCATATCTGCCAAGTGACCCTATGTAGGGGTAACAGTCTCTATTCTGCTCTGTGTCAGTGTGTATCATGGGCTCTGAGGACGGGGAACAGTCTCTATTCTGCTCTGTGTCGGTGTGTATCAGGGGCTTTGAGGACAGGTGTCAATCCATACCTGCCAAGTGACCCTATGTAAGGGGAACAGTCCCTATTCTGCTCTGTGTCAGTGTGTATCAGGGGCTTTGAGGACAGGTGTCAATCCATACCTGCCAAGTGACCCTATGTAGGGGGAACAGTCTCTATTCTGCTCTTTGTCAGTGTGTATCAGGGGCTTTGAGGACAGGTGTCAATCCATACCTGCTAAGTGACCCTATGTAGGGGGAACAGTCTCTATTCTGCTCTGTGTCAGTGTGTATCAGGGGCTTTGAGGACAGGTGTCAATCCATACCTGCCAAGTGACCCTATGTAGGGGGAACAGTCTCTATTCTGCTCTGTGTCAGTGTGTATCATGGGTTCTGAGGACGGGGAACAGTCTCTATTCTGCTCTGTGTCAGTGTGTATCAGGGGCTTTGAGGACAGGTGTCAATCCATACCTGCCAAGTGACCCTATGTAGGAGGAACAGTCTCTATTCTGCTCCGTGTCAGTGTGTATCATGGGCTCTGAGGACAGGGAACAGTCTCTATTCTGCTCTGTGTCAGTGTGTATCAGGGGCTTTGAGGACAGGTGTCAATCCATATCTGCCAAGTGACCCTATGTAGGGGGAACAGTCTCTATTCTGCTCTTTGTCAGTGTGTATCAGGGGCTTTGAGGACAGGTGTCAATCCATACCTGCCAAGTGACCCTATGTAGGGGGAACAGTCCCTGTTCTGCTCTGTGTTAGGAGGAGGAACGGGAAATGAGTAGCTCGGCATCCAACCTTGTGCAAATGGGGTCTTTCATGCTGTCGTGCCTGTTGAGGGACCCTCGTATAAAAAGGCTGAAGGAGAACGACCTGTGCTGGGTGTCCATGCTACTAGACCCCCTGTATAAGCAGACAGTGGCAGAAATGTTACCGAATTACAAGTCGGAAAGAATGCAGCATTTGCAAAATAAATTAAAAAGTATGCTTTACACAGCGTATAAGAGTGATGTCACAGCACAACGGGAATCTAACAGGGGAAGAGGTGAAAGTCATCCTCCCACGACCACGCCATATCTGCCAAGTGACCCTATGTAGGGGTAACAGTCTCTATTCTGCTCTGTGTCAGTGTGTATCATGGGCTCTGAGGACGGGGAACAGTCTCTATTCTGCTCTGTGTCAGTGTGTATCAGGGGCTTTGAGGACAGGTGTCAATCCATACCTGCCAAGTGACCCTATGTAAGGGGAACAGTCCCTATTCTGCTCTGTGTCAGTGTGTATCAGGGGCTTTGAGGACAGGTGTCAATCCATACCTGCCAAGTGACCCTATGTAGGGGGAACAGTCTCTATTCTGCTCTTTGTCAGTGTGTATCAGGGGCTTTGAGGACAGGTGTCAATCCATACCTGCTAAGGGACCCTATGTAGGGGGAACAGTCTCTATTCTGCTCTGTGTCAGTGTGTATCAGGGGCTTTGAGGACAGGTGTCAATCCATACCTGCCAAGTGACCCTATGTAGGGGGAACAGTCTCTATTCTGCTCTGTGTCAGTGTGTATCATGGGTTCTGAGGACGGGGAACAGTCTCTATTCTGCTCTGTGTCAGTGTGTATCAGGGGCTTTGAGGACAGGTGTCAATCCATATCTGCCAAGTGACCCTATGTAGGGGGAACAGTCTCTATTCTGCTCTTTGTCAGTGTGTATCAGGGGCTTTGAGGACAGGTGTCAATCCATACCTGCCAAGTGACCCTATGTAGGGGGAACAGTCCCTGTTCTGCTCTGTGTTAGGAGGAGGAACGGGAAATGAGTAGCTCGGCATCCAACCTTGTGCAAATGGGGTCTTTCATGCTGTCGTGCCTGTTGAGGGACCCTCGTATAAAAAGGCTGAAGGAGAACGACCTGTGCTGGGTGTCCATGCTACTAGACCCCCTGTATAAGCAGACAGTGGCAGAAATGTTACCGAATTACAAGTCGGAAAGAATGCAGCATTTGCAAAATAAATTAAAAAGTATGCTTTACACAGCGTATAAGAGTGATGTCACAGCACAACGGGAATCTAACAGGGGAAGAGGTGAAAGTCATCCTCCCACGACCACGCCATATCTGCCAAGTGACCCTATGTAGGGGGAACAGTCTCTATTCTGCTCTGTGTCAGTGTCTATCAGGGGCTTTGAGGACAGGTGTCAATCCATACCTGCCAAGTGACCCTATGTAAGGGGAACAGTCCCTATTCTGCTCTGTGTCAGTGTGTATCAGGGTCTCTGAGGACAGGTGTCAAATCAATCCATATGTCAAGGTGTCAATCCATATGTCAAGGTTTCAATATGTCATATGTCAGGTGTCAATCCATATCCATTGCAATTTAGGAATGTTAGGTGATTTCTGCCCTTTATGTATTAAAACCAGACTCTGCATCAACTGTGTAATTTTACATGGGAATTTTGCCATGGATCCCCCTCTGGCATGCCACAGTCAAGGTGTTAGTCCCCTTGAAACAACTTTTCCATCACTTTTGGGCCAGAAACAGTCCCTGTGGGTTTTAAAATTCGCCTGCCCATTGAAGTCTATGGCGATTCGCCCGGTTCGCCGGTTCGCGAACGTTTGCGGAAATTCGCATTCGTGAACCGAAAATTTTGTGTTTGCGACATCACTATGTGTAAGTATTGTAGGGTATGCTCCACCAGGGCTCTTGAAAACTATTTGTTAAATCATTAAGGCTAGCTACATTTTCCTTCACCAGCTCTTGTAATTGCACAACCCTTTGATTATTTCTTTTCAATAATGTATCCAAATCTACATTAAGTGGTGGGATTTTCTTAAATAGTGAGGGAGCCATCTTATTCCGATTTCCTAGATCTTCCTGTACCATGTCCATAGATCTTTGTGTGAGTTGGATTTTGGCTCTTATGACCTCCTTGCCCACTTTCATGGAGCCATGGGTAAGATTAACACACCATCCTGTTGTGGGGAACCCTACATTTTATAGTTTGCTGCCACAGAACTGAAGATACTCCCAGTGCACAGATAGTGGGACCCTGTCCATGCACCACTCTTTTCCAACCATGCCTGGACTAGTGGTTCTAGTACACAGAAACAAAGCCAAGCATTACCACGTCTGTCACAGCAACTGGGGTTCAGCGACTTTGTGGAAGGAATTGCTTTAAAACATTAGTGCAATTAGCCACTTCCAACTCACCAAACATAGTCATCTTATAAACAGGTACAGGCTGTTCTGTCCAAACTGGAATGTCAATTATTAATGGAATTACCTTTTTTACTAATTTGCACTTATTGCACCAACTCTGCAGACCTTTAATTTTCATCCATATCCCTTTAAATATATACCCCCTTGGCGATACACCTTTAAAAAGGGCATATCTTATGTACTGCTACCTTTGTGGAATATAATTATCTTTCATTCTTCCCATGATTCTGGGATGATTTACCACACCTTGTATATACATAACTGTGGGGTTCAAGACAGACTGCAGTCTGCCCCCTTTAGGCTTAATGTAGCCAGCACTATCGATATTATTATTAAAAATTTAAAAATCGAAAAGTGTGCATTAAAGTACAAACATTTAATTCATGTTGGCATTGTCCCCTGAGTGTATACGTTCATACAAGATTACAATACCCAAGTTATAGTTTCACTATCGTGATCGCAAACTTGTGTCCATGACAACATAACACAAAGGTGTGCCTATGTTCGGCACTTAGCTCCACCCACTCTATTCTAATTGGCGCGATCGCGTATGACTCACAGAAGGACGGTAGCTCCGTTCACTTTATTCCGATTGGCGCATTTGCGCATTCCTGTTAGAAGGGCGGTACTATTCTGCTGGGTAGGCGTGTCTATGTAATGCCGCCCCCGAAACCTCCGGATTGGTGCATTCATTATGTCACTCAGGACATAAATACCCACTCAAAACATTATCCTCATTGATAGCCTTTGAGAAAGGCACTTGTTGTAGCGCCGAAACGCGTTAGGCGACTAGATGATTTTATAATCACTGCACTTTTATTTTTCCACTGTTTGGGGTGTTTATTTAGCTATGGGGAGTTGGAGCCTTATTTTTTTTTTTATAAATTTTTTATTTTGAAAGATTTTGTTTTACGGGGAAGGGGTACAGAAATTAAAATGGGGGTTAAGATTTGTGATACAATCTTCGCATAACATACATGTACTTATAGTGACAATCAAACAATTTAAGCAGGAATGCAGGCATTTTGTCTTTGGTTTCAGCGTATGTTGTTTGTGTACAAGTAAATTCTATGATTATATCAATTTTTGTAATCGTTTGGTTTTAGGGTTGGGGTGGGGTACAAAAAGGAAGAGGGAGGGGGATAGGGTGCAATATCGTGTACAGTACTCATCTTACATTTATCAAGGTGGTGTTATCACACAGATGAATTTACATAACCAAGTTCGGGGGGGTTGGTTGGTGAGGGTGCAGAGGAAGGAAAGCAGGATGGGATGAGCGATTTACATTCTGGTTATCTATCTGCATCCTTCGTGCCGTGGACACCTTGTTGTCTGCTCATTATTATTTTTAAAGATTCTTTATTTTTCATTTTTCAAAGAAATAAGAGGAAACATTTTCACAGAAGAGAAAAAGGTAGGGTTAGGGGTGTGGTTATAACATTATAAAATTAGAGCTGTTCAGTTGGGTGTAGGTGTGGCACAATCGGATGCGGATGGTGGTCATTCAGGTTGTGCTCTTGGGTTGTAACCTGGTCGTTAGTGAGGCCTCTCGGGTCGTTTTTGTTCTAGGTGCGGATGGTTGTGTTGTTGCCTGAGAGGTTAGGCTTTGGTAGGGTTCTTCGGTTTTGGTCATGTGAGGGGGTGGTTGTGCTTGTTTGGTGGCCATTGGTCGTGATAATGGTGGGGTTGATCTTGTGCCTGGGGGGGTTAGGTGATGATTTGTTGTCATCAGTTGTCGGCTGTTGGGGGGTTGGGGAGGAAGGGGGAGGTGGGGTACAGGTGGTGAGGTATGGGGGTTCGTTGCTGCCCTCACAGGGTCTCCCCCGGACCCCATTGGATGTGCTGAGTGGGTAGTGGGTTGTATGTTGGTGCTGTTGCTGCCCTAGGTGGGGTTGGGGGTGTGGGTGTCTTGATGATGGGTTCACCATGGTGTGGGGATGTGGTTTTCTAGCCACGGGTCCCAGATTTTGTGAAAAGATTTTGGGGAGTCGTGTATCAGTGCTGTTATTCTGTCCATGTCTATGCTGTCCGTTATTTTGTGGAGGATGCGGTTGTGGGTTGGTATGTGGGGTGTGAGCCACGTTTCGGCTATTGCTCTCCGGGTGGCTAGGGTTATTCTGGCTATTAGTTTGTTTTCATTTCGGGTGAAGGGGTCTATGGGTTTGGATAGTAGAAGTGCCCAAGGGTCAAGGGGCATTGGTCTGCTGAGGATTTTTGTGAGGAGGTTTGTGATGGATTGCCAAAGGGGGACTAGCTTGGGACAGGTCCACCAGCAGTGGAGAAAGGTGCCGGTGCCTCCGCACATTTTCCAGCAGAGGTTTGTTGTGGACCGTTTCATGGCCATCAAGCGTTGGGGTGTGAGGTACCATCGGAAGAGCATTTTATAGGCTTGCTCTTTGTGGGTGACGCATATTGTGATTGATTTAGTGGCCGCCCATATGTCTGCCCATTCTGTGGGATCTTGTAGGGGGCCTAGATCTTTTTCCCATGCTACGATGTATGGTAGTGTTACTTGTGAGTGGTGAGTCGTAAGCGTGAGGTACAGGTCTGATATTTGGCTTTTTCGGGATGGTGAGTGGAGGCTTTTTTTTTCGAAATCGGTAAGGGTTGACGTGGCGGCGAGTCTGATTTCGTCTGTGGATGCGAAGCTACGGAGTTGGAGGAATCGGAAGTGATCGAACGTTGTCAGGGTGTCGGAGTTGGGCATGTCTGTGAATTGTAGGGGTTTGCCGTCGGGGTAGAGATGTTTTATTCGGTTGATGCCTCTTTCTTCAAAGTGGGCATAGTGTTGTGGTGTTAGGCCTGGTGGAAACATCTTGTTGCGTAGTATTGGAGTGAGGGGTGATATGCCAACGGATAAGTCAAATTTTTCTCTGAGGCGGTCCCAGAGGTCAAGTGAATAGGTGATTGCTGGGGAGGTGGGGGGGGGTAATGGTCTGTGTTGTCTTGGGAGCCACATGTATTGGGAAGGGTGATCGCGTCCGAAGATTAGGTGTTCGAGGTCTACCCATCGTTTGTGGGTTGGTGGGAGGTGCCAGTGTTGTATTTGTGTCAGGTGTGCTGCATGTAGGTAGTGTGTTAAGTTGGGTAGGCCTAATCCGCCTGACGGTGTGGGGACATATAAGGTTGCTCGGCGGACCCTAGGTTTCCTTCCGTTCCATATAAAATGGTCTATTGCTGTTTGTAGGTGTTTGAGATCAGTTTTTTTACATGGGATGGGTAGTGCTTGGAACGCGTAGAGGAATTTGGGTAGGAGGTTCATCTTTATAGAGGTGATTCTACCTAGCCATGAAATGTTCAGGGGTTTCCAGCGTTGGAGGTCTGCTTGTGCTTTGCGGAAGAGAGGGGAGTAGTTGGTGGTGTATAGTGTGTTGGTGTCATTGGTGAGTTGTATCCCTAAGTAGGAGATTGCTGTTGGGCAGATGCGGAATGGGAATTTGCTTTTTAGGATCTGAATTGTGTCGTCCGTCAGGTTGAGTGGTAGTAGCTCGGATTTGGTGGCATTGAGTTGATAGCCCGAGATTTCAGAGTATGTTTGTAGTGTCGATAGCAGTGCGGGTAGGGATGAGCAGGGGTTGGTCAGTGTCAGGAGGACGTCGTCCGCGTATGCTGCAACAGTAAATGTTTCGTCTCTGATGTGTAGTCCTTCTATTTGCTGATTGTGTCGAATGGTTTCCAGGAGGGGTTCCAGGGATAGGGCGAACAGGAGGGGGGAGAGTGGGCATCCTTGACGAGTGCCGTTTAGGATGGGGAAAGAGGGGGGGGATATGTTTGGGATTAGTAATTGTGCTGTTGGGTTGTGGTACATGGCTTGTAGGAAGTGGGCTAGTTCGGGCGGGAATCCGAATGAGTTCAGTACCTTGTAGAGAAAGGGCCATAGGAGACGATCGAATGCTTTCTCCGCGTCCAGGGAGAGTATTGCTGTTGGGGTCTGCCTGTGGTTGGCTAACCATATCAGGTCTATAATTCGTCTCGTGTTGTCCTGTGCCTGTCTCAGTGGTATGAAGCCGACCTGATCTGGGTTGATGAGTTTGTTTAGTAGGGGGTTTATTCTATTTGTCATGACTTTAGTCAGTATTTTGAGGTCTTGATTTAGCAGGGAAATGGGGCGGAAGTGTCCCGGTTCGTCGTGTGGTTTGCCTGGTTTTGGTATCAGGGTGATGTTTGCTTGTGTCATGTCTTGGGGTAAGGGGTCTCCTTTGAGCATTGCGTTGAAGACTTTACAGAGCTTGGGGATTAGGAGGTCGCTAAAGGTTTTGTAGTATAGGGCTGTTAGGCCGTCTGGGCCTGGGCTTTTGTTAGGTTTTAGGGTCTTGATTGCTGCTAGTAGTTCTTCTGGTGTGATGTCCGCTGCTATGTGGGCCCTGGCTTCATCAGTGAGGGATGGCAGGGAGAGCCGATGGAGGAAGGAGTCTGTCTGGGAGAGGGTGAGTTTAGAGGGGGGGTCCGGGGAGTGGTTGTAAAGAGTTGTGAAGTACTTTTGAAAGGTTGCGCCAATTTCATGTGGGATGTCAGTGAGTGTTCCGTCGGGGGTGCGTATTTTAGTGATTCGTTTTGTCTCAGTGAGGGTCCTGAGTCTTTTGGCTAGCATGGAGTCTGCCTTGTTTCCTTTCTCGTAGTATTTTTGTTTTGTCCAGGCTAGCGCTTTAGTAGTGGCTGTTAGGGAGAGACTCTTGAGTAGGGCCCTAGTTGTTGCGAGTTGCTCGAGGTAAGAGGGGTTTGGGTCTTGTTTGTGTAGTGTTTCTAGGCGGTCTAGTTCGGTCAGGGTGTCGGTAATTTGCCGGTTATATTGTTTTTTGCGTGCTGTAGCTATGGCTATTAGTTTGCCTCTTATGACGGGTTTATGCGCTGCCCATAGTGTGATCGGGGATGAAACTGACTGGTCGTTGAGGGTAAAGTATTCTGCGATGTCTTTGGCGAGAGTTGCGATTGTTTGTTTGTCGTGTAGAAGTTGTGGGTTTAGTTTCCATGTCCAAGGTCTGGTCATATGGGGGATTGTGAGTGTTAGTGATATATCCGCATGGTCTGACCATGTGATGTTACCTATGGAGGTTTGTGTGATTCGAGGGGTGAGGCCTGGGGAGATTAAGAAATAGTCTATGCGGGAGTAGGTGTGGTGGGGGTGGGAGTAGAATGTATAGTCCCGGTCCGAGGGGTGTTGGGCTCTCCATATGTCAAGGAGGTTGTTCGTGTGTAGAAAATGTGAGAAGAGTGTGTCGTTGGGGGAGGTTTTCGGTTCACTCTGGTGTTTGGTGGTCCTATCTAAGGCTGGTGTGTGAGCTGCATTGCAGTCTCCACCGATGATGGTGAATGTGGATTTGTGTGTCGCTATGTGCGCTGAGAATGAGGACCAGAACGCTGGGTCTGGGGATGTGGGGGCATATACAGAGGTGATAGAGTGAGTAGTAGGGCCAATTTTGCCCGTGATCGTCAGGTATCTACCTTGCTTATCGGGGAAGGCTTGTATGTCTGAGAGGGGGCAGGAAGTTTTGAGTATTATTGCTATGCCTTTGGTTTTTGCTACTGGTGAGTTAGCCAGGAAGGTTCGGTTGTAGTGTTTGTTTTTGAGGGGGAAGTGTTTGTGGGGGGTGAAGTGGGTTTCCTGGACCAGGAGGACATCTGCGTGCTGTGTGTGAGCCCATCTTAGTAGGGAGTGGCGTTTTTTTGGGTTGTTTAACCCTTTTGCATTAATGGATACGCAGTGTAGTTTGAGGGGCATTCCTGGGTATAGGGGGGCTTGATGTAGGTTTGTTTCGTTTCTTTAATGGTGTAGACTCAGGGGTCGTGATCTGGACTCCGGGGGGGGTCCTGGAGGGCAGCAGGGGGGGGTAGTCTCGGAGTGGGTAGGGGGGGGTGAGTGCTGGACTTATAACTAGTGCCAGCAAGGGTATTTTGAATTACCGGTAGCCTCCCTGGCCTGTGTCTCCAGGCAGGGGTGGCAGGTATCAGGGTGTGTGGGGAGAAGTGGCCTTTTTGCCAGAGAGAGGATGGCAGATATGTGGTGTATTTTGGCGGGAGTCGTTAAGAGTCAGACCTAGGATAAAGGGGAGTGTGTAGGGTGATCTGGACACCATACTATTCGATTTAGGTTTAGTAATGGGGTGGGTGGAGGGGGCAGCCACGGTTCTGGACCTGGGAGGGTATCTTTTGCGGAACAGTGAGGATTGGTAAACTATGTACATGGTTAGGTGTGGTGGGCCGCACCGGGTTTCAGGTCATTTCGGTGGGTTACGTCTACTTGACGTGGGTGTTCTTCGGATGTGAGTTCGTGCTGGACATCTTTGTCGTGGGCTCGTCTAGTGGGGTGGGGGGTGGCATGTTTTCTATGGTGTGGTCCTCGCGGACTGTTGCATGTGGGTGGTGTGGTATCCGGGACTCTGGAGGACAATGTGTTTTAGGTTCGTTAGTTGGGTGGGGTTTGCGGTAGGTACATGACAATGTGTTATAGGTAAGCATGACATTCTCATTCTTCCCTCCCTCTTCCTGGCCTGTCGTGCCCCGCCGCCCCGCCAGCCTCGATGAGGCGTGGGGGGGGGGGGGGCACGAGGGTCCAGCAGTAAACCCTCCCCCGCCCAACAATGGTCATTCCCTTAACACATGTTTGCTATAACTTTTCTTTTTAGTTGGCATTGATGTTGACCCAAGTTTATCAGGTTTCATCTAGGTGTTGTCCCGGAGTTTTCCTGAGTGGCCGTCGCGGCCCCCCGCCCCCCCGACCCCGAGGGGGGGGGGGGGGGGGAGGCCGCCAGGGCCCTAAGCATGTCTAGTATACACATTTGTCGGAAATTTCCCCCCTCCCGCTCTCCCCTCAAGCATTTACCTATTAGGGCCGTCGCGGACTCCCGTCCCCCCAGCCCCGCCGAGAAGCGGGGCGGGGGAGAGGGAAGGCCGCAAGGGCCTCCAGGCCGCACCTCCCTTCCCAAGGGTCCTTAGTGCTGCCCGTAGGGCTTTTGTTGCTATAGTGGGGTGATTCTCAAAAGTCTTACGATAAGTCCACGGTGGTAGTTGGTGCTCAGTGTGGGAGTCGGCGTTCTCTGCTTGGCTGTGGGTATTTCCGATCGTAAGATGTGCTAGTGGCAGTGTTCTTGTGTTAAAGTACCTTTCCGATGCTTTTAAACAGTTCAGGTGGTTTAGCCTTGCTTGCTATCAGATAGATGATGAGTTGTTTGTTCTGATCTGTCCTGGGCGCCGGAATGTTGGGTCATCGGGGTGCTCTCAGTTCGAGTGTCCATTTAGTGGGTTGGGCTGGTTGTCTGTTCTGTTGCTTTGGGCCTGTGTTGCGAGTCCAGTGTGTTAAGCAAGGTGAAGGCAAGGTGTGTAGGCCAGTTCATTTCTCCGGCGGTCCGGTCCCCTAGGCGTTATGGGGGTGTAGTGTGGGTAGGGTTTAGGTGATTCCCAGGCCCGAACGTCTCGGTCTTTTAAACTTGTGGGGGCCGGGGCGGGTGCTGTCTTCGTTGAGGGTCGCGATCTCTTTGGGGTGGTTGGTGCTCGGGTCTCCATGATGGAGCCGGGCGTTGATCTGCTGCTGTGACATCTATGTTGACGTCTCGGATGCCCAACTGCTCCGCTAGGTCACGGGCCTCGGATGGTTTGCGCAGTATGTAGGTGCGGTTGTCGTGGCGTATCATTAATTTGAAAGGATGGCCCCATGAGTATCTAATCCGTCTGTTTTGTAGAGCCTGGGTTAGGGGGCGCAGTTCGCGCCGTTTGCGAAGGGTTGTTGGTGCGAGGTCGTGGTACAATTGGACCGCGTGGCCTTCAATTTGCAGCGGTGTTTCTCTTGTCGCTCGCATGATAGCTTCCTTGACGTGGAAGTAGTGGCAACGTATAATGATGTCTCGGGGTTGTGTGGGGTTTGTGGATGGCGGGCGGAGGGCTCTGTGGGCCCTGTCCAGGAGGAGGTCGGCTGGCGGGGCATCTGGAAGCAGGCTGCTGAGCGCTTCATGGAGGGTGGTGGTGAGCGCCTCCGGGTTGGAGGATTCCGGCAGTCCTCTGATGCGGATATTATTTCGTCTGGACCTGTTATTTAGGTCCTCTTGCGTTTCTTCAAGAAATGCTAGCTGTTCTTTGATTTCTTTTAGCTCCATGTCGTGGGTAGAGGTAGTGGTAGCCATGTCGTCCATTTTGTCTTCCAGCTCGCGTGTGCGCTTGCCGAGGTCTGACAGGCCCTCTTTGAGTGGGGCTAGATGTTTGGTGAGTTCAGATGCTACCAGTGATTTCATTTCTAGCAGGAGTTCTTGAAGGTCTTTTTTGGTTAGGGGTGCAGGGTCTTTTCTGTGGGTGGTTGTGCTGGCGTCTGAATCAGAGTCTGAGGCCTGTTGCTCTTCTGCAGCCTGCGTGGCGTCTCTGTCCGCCCTGGTTTTAAATATCGGGGCCACGGCCGAGCCCGGTTTGGATTTCCTACCTCCGCCCATCCCGGTTAGTTGTGGTGGGGTTCGGGGGTATGGTGTGAGGTCTGTGGCGTGGTGGTGAGCTGATCCGCCGCTGTTATTAGCTGATGTAGTTTCTGCCGTCTCGGAGACTCTCTAGTGTGCGGCCATCTTCGTCTGCGGTCAGGCTCCGCCCCCCTTGGAGCCTTATTTGAGCGTAGTTTATAAGAGATTCCTGCCTACCAGATAGCCCTCTCTATACAGGACTGCTGCAGCACTAGAGAGTATGCTACATTGTAGTTATTTATAGCTCTAGATAGTGTGCCACTGTCAGGGACCAGGAACCAGACAGAGACAGAAGTAGATGCAAACACACCTTTATTAATAAATAACAAATAAATAACAAAAGCAAAGTCCAGGAATCAAGCAGGGGTCAGTCACCAGAGCGGGTAGTCAGACAAGCCAGGATCAGGAGCACGGAGAGCAGCGGAGTCAGGAACAAGGCCGGAGTCAGGAACCAGGAGCAAACAGGAAACACAGGAACAAGGAGACTTCTGGGGAACAGGAAACCACGCAAGGGCAAGGAGGTTCTGGGCTTAGCTGCTTAAATAGGCAGAACTAATTAGCAGCAGGGTTAATTACTACTCACAGGTGAGTAACCGTGGCAACAAGCAGAAGCAGCTCATAGTAATTGCAGCTGAAAACTCAATTACTGAAACAGAAAGGGTTGCTGTTTAAAACAGCAAAGAAACCCTGACAGTACCTCCCCCTCAACGACTCTGTTGGTGGGTCCGGGCTTCATGGGGAAGCGGGCGTGATAGGAATGAAGGAGGGATGGTGCATGGACATCAGAGGCTGGAACCCAGGAGCGTTCCTCTGGACCGTATCCTTTCCAGTGCACCAAGTATTGGATCTGTCCTCTGAAGACCCGTGAGTCAATGATGCTGCGTATTTCATATTCCTCATGATTGTCAATCAGAACAGGACGTGGACGTGGCACTGAGGTGGTGTAGCGATTACAAACCAACGGTTTCAAGAGGGAAACATGGAAAACATTTGAGATGCGCATGTTAGCAGGAAGGTCAAGTGCGTAAGCTACAGGGTTAACCCTTCGAAGTATACGAAATGGCCCAATCGGGGTGCCAGTTTTTGTGAGGGAACACGGAGGCGTAGGTTGCGGGAAGACAGCCAGACCCTCTCTCCGACCTGATAGGTAGGTGCAGGAAGGCGTCTGCGGTCGGCCTGGAGTTTGTAGTTCTGCATTGCGCGTTGCAAAGAACTCTGAACCTGCACCCAAGTGGAACGGAGTTCCCTGAGATGTTCCTCCAATGCCGGTATCTCCTGTGGCAAGAACGTATCAGGCAACATGGACGGTTGAAACCCATAGTTTGCCAGGAATGGGGATAGCCGGGAGGAGGCATTAATCGCACTATTGTGGGCAAACTCCGCCCAGGGTAGCAGATCAGACCAGTTGTTCTGGTGGTCAGAAATGTAACAACGCAGAAACTGTTCCAGTGTTTGGTTAGCTCGTTCCGCTGCACCATTGGATTGCGGGTGGTAGGCCGAGGAGAAGGAAAGCTGAATTCCCATTTGCGTACAAAAAGCTCTCCAAAATCTGGACACGAACTGGCTACCCCTATCTGAGACTATCACTTTGGGTAACCCATGCAAACGAAAGATCTCCCGACCAAAAATTGTTGCAAGTTCCTGGGAAGTTGGTAGTTTTTTCAAGGGAATGCAATGCGACATCTTCGAGAATCGGTCAACAACCATGAGAACGACTGTATTGCCACGGGAGACCGGAAGATCTACGATAAAATCCATGGACAAGTGGGTCCAGGGTCGTTCACCATTAGGTATGTGTCACGTCTAAACATTTGTTATGAAGGAACACAACTGCAGATTTCTTATAGTTTGAATATTTATTATAAAAAGTAAAAGGTATTGACTTTAATTCCAATTTACAGGTACTGTAGCTTTAAGTAGTAAACGATAACTGAAGTCCACAATTAGATACACTGTAGCTTTAAGTAGTAAACGATAACTGAAGTCCACAATTAGATACACTGTAGCTTTAAGTAGTAAACGATAACTGAAGTCCACAATTAGATGCACTGTAGCTTTAAGTAGTTAACGATAACTGAAGTCCACAATTAGATACACTGTAGCTTTAAAGGACCACTCTAGGCACCCAGACCACTTCAGCTTAATGAAGTGGTCTGGGTGCCAGGTCCTTCTAGGGTTAACCCATTTTTTCACAAACATAGCAGTTTCAGAGAAACTGCTATGTTTGTGAATGGGTTAAGCCTTCCCCCTATGTCCTCTAGTGGCTGTCTCATTGACAGCCGCTAGAGGCGCTTGCGTGATTCTCACTGTGAAAATCACAGTGAGAGCACGCCAGCGTCCATAGGAAAGCATTGTGAATGCTTTCCTATGTGACCGGCTGAATGCGCGCGCAGCTCTTGCCGCGCGTGCGCATTCAGCCGACGGGGAGGAGAAGAGGAGGATCGGAGGAGGAGAGCAGGAGGAGATCTCTCCGCCCAGCGCTGGAAAAAGGTAAGTTTTTACCCCTTTCCCCTTTCCAGAGCCGGGCGGGAGGGGGTCCCTCAGGGCACTCTAGTGCCAGGAAAACGAGTATGCTTTCCTGGCACTAGAGTGGTCCTTTAAGTAGTAAACGGTGACTGAATCAGAAAGAGTCCTTTAGTAGTATTAGTTAATTAGGTGATAAGAAATTACAATAGCTGTTCCATAGACTTTAACTGAAGTAAGATAGATGCAGCTAACTGAGACAAGTATGAGTTGAAGTTAGCTGTAACGGGTTGGCTTTAACGAAGGACTTTGGAGACAGGAAATAACAGCTTGAGATGCAACGCTTATCACAGAGGTTTTACTTAGCTTCCGGCACATAGAACACTGGTTCCCGAGTTCTCCTCAGAGGCGGTTTAGCCTGAATGGTGAGAGTTCAGCTTTAGTCGTGGATGAGGAAAGGTGAAGGGAACTTGAAGGCTTCCAGTCCGGTCCGGTAACAGAGGCTTTCACAACGATGTTGCAGCCGGTTCGTGAGTACGGAACGTAGTTCATTAATCCAGCCTCGATCAGCTGGTGCGGTCAGATTAAATAGGGAGACCGTGTCATAAAGAGGTGTGGCTAAGCTCCGTGGAACCAGGAAGTAAGAGGATATTATAATTAAGGCATGACAGTATCCCCTCCTTAATGAGCAACCTCTGGGTGCTATTGACTTGGCTTGGAAGGGTAACGTTTGTGAAACTTGGAAAGTAATTTGTCAGCATGAACGACAGAGGAGTTTTCCCATGTATCTTCATCAATTCCATATCCTTTCCATCTGATGAGGTATTGTAAGGAGCCACGATGGATCCTTGAATCCAGTATACTTTGAATTTCGTATTCTTCTTCACCCTGGACCAATATGGGATCAGGAGAAGTAGTGACATTTCTTTGGAAAGGGTCAGGATGATGAGGCTTCAACAAGTATACATGAAAAACAGGATGTAGCTTTAAAGTTGGTGGAAGTTTCAATTTAACAACATTACGGTTGATAACCGATAGTATTGGAAAAGGACCAAGAAAAAGAGAACTTAACTTCTTTGATGGACGATTTGTAGAGATGTTCTTTGAGGAAAGCCAGACAAGATCACCGATTTTATAAGAAGGTGAAGGTTGTCTTTTTGTATCAAAAAACTTCTTTTGATTGGAGGAGGCCAATTCCAGATTCTCATGCAATTTCTTAAACAAAGAGGACATATGAGAGATTTGATTCGAATCGGAGAGATTAGATGAAGAAACTGTCTGAGCAGGAAATGAGGAAGGATGAAATCCATAATTGGATAGAGATGGAGTCATTCTGCTGCTGATATGATGATGAGAAGGAGGTACGTAAATCCGGTCTTTGAAATAGTAGAGACCGTCTTTCTTGGATAATTTAATGGATTTAGGAAGTTCGAGAGCATCTTCACTGAGATCTTTAATGTCGTCAATAAGAGAAGATAAGATTCCAATGACTTTAGGCGAAGGAGGTTCAATTTTAGTGTCTTTATGGATCCTGGAAAGGGCATTAGCCTTTTTGTTTCCAGACCCAGGTCTAAAGACTATTTGGAAGTTGAACCGGGAGAAAAAGAGATTCCATCTTACTTGTCGCGCAGACAGTGTTTTATTGGAGTGAAGATATTCGAGATTTTTATGGTCAGTATAAATGATTAAAGAGTTCTGAGTACCTTCAAGAAGGTGTCTCCAGGTTTCTAAAGCCACTTTGATACTTAATAATTCTTTTTCTCCTGTAGGATAATTCTTTTCAGCAGGAGATAATGATCGTGAGAAGAAGGCGACAGGATGAAGAGGTTCTTGAGGAGTTTTGTGTTGAGAAAGGACACCTCCAATTGCAATTTCCGAAGCATCCGTTTCAAGGACATAAAGATATGAAGGATTTGGAAGTTGAAGTATAGGAGCTGTTGTAAACTTTCTCCTTAATTCAGTGAAGGCAGTTTGAGCCTTCTCGTTCCACTTGAAGGGATGTATTTTACTGTTAAGTTGATTGAGTGGGTGAACTATCTCAGAGTAGTTTTTAATAAATTTTCTGTAGAAGTTGGCGAACCCTAGAAATCGCTGTAATTCTTTTACTGTAGAAGGAACAGGCCAGTTGATGATACAATCGACTTTTGAATTATCCAAAGGGTCACCAGGTATGAGGTCTACAGGACAATCGTAGGAACGATGAGGTGGGAGCGTTTCAGCTTCTTTTTTACTGAATACGTTTGAAACGTCTGAATAACAAGAAGGTATAGTTGGTTCTTTGGTGATCTGAAGAATAGGAATTTGCTGTAAACATGTTTCTTTACAATAATGTGAGTTAAAGGTGATAGAGAAAGGAGACCATGAAATTTGAGGGTTGTGGTTCCTTAACCAGTTGATCCCTATTATAACGGGATAGAGAGGTGATGGAATAACATCAAATACTAGAAATTCAGTATGTATATGATTGATGGTTACTTTTAGAGGGATGGTTTCATGAAGAATCGGTCCCGAGGAGATAAAGGAGCCGTCAATCACTTTAATAGGAACAGAAATGGTTTTTCGAACACAAGGAATTTTATTCTTTGTTACAAAAGTTGAATCGATGAATACCCCATTTGCACCTGAATCGATGATAGCTTCAGTAACAATTCTCACCTTATCCCACTGTATTACAAGGGATATAGGTGTGAACGGAGTGGTCGGTGTTGAGGGGAGTGCACTGAAGATAGCAGAGGTATAGGCTTGTCTACCGGCCTTTGTCCGTTTTAATAAGGGACAATCAGAAACCAGATGATCTTGAGAGGCACAATACATGCATAGGTTTAATTGACGTCTTCGGTTCTTCTCTGCAGGAGTAAGAGGACTTCTTATTACCCCTATTTCCATAGGTTCACTGGGTAAGGAAGTCTTTTCTGGAGCTTTTGAGGGAATAAAAGGTTTTCGGTCTTTAGAATGAAAAAGGGCTTTTTCTGCCTTTCTTTCTCTTAATCTTCTGTCAATGCTGATTGATAAGTGAATTAGAGCGTTCAAAGTAGTAGGGAGTTCTGTTCTAGATAGTTCGTCTTTTACAGCTTCAGATAACCCAATTCGAAATTGGTTGCGCAATGTGATGTCATTCCATTGCGTTTCTACAGCCCATCTTTTAAACTCGGCAATGTAATCTTCAACGGGTCTATTTCTTTGCTGTAGTGTTCTGATTGTTAAATCAGCTGTAGCTTGTTTGTTAGGATCTTCATAGAGAAGAGACATGGCTTCAAAAAATTCATCCAGTGAGTCTAAGATGGGGTCATCGTTTTCCAGAAAGGAATAGGCCCATGACATAGGTTCACCTCTTAGAAAGGAAATAACCGAACAAACTTTAGTTCTTTCTGTAGGATAGGATCGAGGTTTCAAAGCAATGAATAATTTGCAGGTGTTGAGGAACTCTCTGTATTTTGAACGATCTCCAGAGAACTTTTCTGGGTTACATACAGCAGGATCACTAGCCGAGTGCAGAATGGTATGAGGAGTATGAGTTTGTAGATCTCTGACATAAGTGAGAATTCTTTCGTTAGTAACTTGCAGGTCTTGCACACTTTGGGCTAGTGTATCAACTCTTTGATTCAGCGTAGTTATAGTAGAATCGAAATCTGCTGGATCCATTACAATGGCTGGATTAATCTGTCACGTCTAAACATTTGTTATGAAGGAACACAACTGCAGATTTCTTATAGTTTGAATATTTATTATAAAAAGTAAAAGGTATTGACTTTAATTCCAATTTACAGGTACTGTAGCTTTAAGTAGTAAACGATAACTGAAGTCCACAATTAGATACACTGTAGCTTTAAGTAGTAAACGATAACTGAAGTCCACAATTAGATGCACTGTAGCTTTAAGTAGTAAACGATAACTGAAGTCCACAATTAGATACACTGTAGCTTTAAGTAGTAAACGATAACTGAAGTCCACAATTAGATGCACTGTAGCTTTAAGTAGTTAACGATAACTGAAGTCCACAATTAGATACACTGTAGCTTTAAGTAGTAAACGGTGACTGAATCAGAAAGAGTCCTTTAGTAGTATTAGTTAATTAGGTGATAAGAAATTACAATAGCTGTTCCATAGACTTTAACTGAAGTAAGACAGATGCAGCTAACTGAGACAAAGTATGAGTTGAAGTTAGCTGTAACGGGTTGGCTTTAACGAAGGACTTTGGAGACAGGAAATAACAGCTTGAGATGCAACGCTTATCACAGAGGTTTTACTTAGCTTCCGGCACATAGAACACTGGTTCCCGAGTTCTCCTCAGAGGCGGTTTAGCCTGAATGGTGAGAGTTCAGCTTTAGTCGTGGATGAGGAAAGGTGAAGGGAACTTGAAGGCTTCCAGTCCGGTCCAGTAACAGAGGCTTTCACAACGATGTTGCAGCCGGTTCGTGAGTACGGAACGTAGTTCATTAATCCTGCCTCGATCAGCTGGTGCGGTCAGATTAAATAGGGAGACCGTGTCATAAAGAGGTGTGGCTAAGCTCTGTGGAACCAGGAAGTAAGGGGATATTATAATTAAGGCATGACAGTATGGTTTGCAGGAGACCCACTGGAGGGCGTCGTGGGGTTTTATTTTGAGCGCACACAGGACAGGCAGCTACAAAAGCGGTGACATCCGAACGGAGACTAGGCCACCAAAATTGCCGGGATACAGACCAGATTAACTGGTTTTTGCCTGGATGTCCAGCTGCTTTGGGGTCGTGGTATGTACTCAATAGTTTCGTACGGAGGTTAATAGGTACAAAACAACGGCCGTTAGGTTTCTCTGGAGGAGCATTACTTTGTGCAGCCAGAATCTCCTCGCCTAGGGGTGAGGTGAGGTTAGTACGGATGGTTGCCAGTATATGGTCCGGAGGAATCACAGGAGTAGGGGTTATCTCCTCTCTAGATGGAGGGGAGAACTGTCGAGACAAGGCATCAGCCCGAATGTTTTTTGTACCGGGCAAGTAAGAAACCACATAATTGAATCTAGATAGGAAGAGAGCCCATCTAGCTTGCCGGGGGGAAAGTCGCTTAGCTTCAGAAAGATATGTTAGATTCTTGTGGTCTGTGAGTATGAGAATTGGCACTGAAGTACCCTCAAGAAGGTGCCTCCATTCTTTGAGAGCTAAAATTATGGCTAGAAGTTCTCTATCACCAATCTGGTAATTGCATTCCGCCGGGTTCAATTTCCTCGAGAAATACCTGCACAGATGCCTGGAGCTCTCTGGGTTAGGACGTTGAGACAGGAGGGCGCCCACTCCTGTCTCAGACGCATCGACCTCAAGAATGAATGGTAAGGCAGGGTTAGGGTGTGCCAGTATAGGAGCAGCAGCAAAGGCGACTTTGAGAGACTCAAAGGCAGTAATGGCTTCCTGTGACCAATGCTGTGGATCAGCATCTCTCCTGGTCATGTCCGTGAGAGGTTTAACCAAGGAAGAAAAGTTGCGTATGAACTTCCGATAATAATTGGCGAAGCCCAGAAACCGTTGTATAGAGCGAAGACCCGTAGGTCGAGGCCATTTTAGTACAGCCGAAAGTTTCTCCGGATCCATAGAGAATCCAGCATCTGAGATAACATATCCCAAGAATGTAACCTGTTTGCAGTGAAACTCACATTTCTCCAATTTGCAGAACAGATTATTTTCTCTAAGTCTCTGTAATACACGAGAAACGTCTGCGTGATGGTTCTCGAGAGATGTGGAATGGATCAGAATATCATCAAGATAAACCACCACACATTGCTGCAGCATATCTCGCAGGACGTCATTTATAAATTCTTGGAAAACCACCGGAGCATTGCAAATTCCAAAGGGCATTACTAGGTATTCGTAATGGCCGCTCCTGGTGTTAAATGCGGTTTTCCATTCGTGGTCCTCTTTTATCCGGACGAGATTATATGCCCCTCTCAGATCAAGTTTGGTGAAGACCGTTGCTCCCTTGAGGCGGTCAAATAATTCCGTGATTAATGGAATGGGGTAGGCATTCTTAATAGTAATGCGATTGAGACCCCTATAGTCGATACAGGGTCTCAACTCGCCATCTTTTTTCTTTACAAAGAAAAAGCCGGCCCCGGCAGGAGAAGATGACTTCCGAATAAAACCCTTAGACAGTGCATCGGTAACATACTCCTCCATGGCTTGATTCTCTGCTACAGACAGTGGGTAAATCCGGCCCCGGGGAGGATTGGTACCCGGTTGGAGTTCGATACCACAGTCATACGGACGGTGTGGTGGCAGAACGCTGGCTTGACCTTTGTCAAATACATCTTGGAATTCTTGGTACTCAGCGGGTAAGGAAGAGGCAGAACATGCGCCCAAAACTTTGACCGGTTTCTGGAGACAGGACAATGTGCATTGCTGGGACCATGATAATATCTCAGCTTTGCGCCAATCAATTGTGGGGTTATGCTTCTGTAACCAAGGGTATCCCAAAACAACCTGGTAATATGGAGAGGAAATGACCTGGAATTGGATCGTCTCATGATGTAGAGCCCCTACAGACAGAGAAATGGGCACGGTTTCTTGGGTCACGTGGGTTGGCTGTATTGGTCTGCCATCGATGGCTTCGAAGGCTAGTGGGAAGTTGCGAGACTGTAAGGGTATAGAGTGCTTTGCTGCAAATGCACAGTCTATAAACAAGCCTGCGGCCCCAGAATCAAGAAATGCCCGGGTTTCAATGGATGAATCAGGCCAGGAGAGGATAACAGGCACCAAGGGTTTGCGCACACATATCTCTGGGTCTGCAGAAAGACCACCCAAGATCTGCCCCTGACAGTATCTTGGGTGCGGGCCCTTTGCCGGACGAATCGGGCAAAACTTTAACACGTGACCGTGGTGTCCGCAGTATAGGCACAGACGCTCCCTCCTCCTAAAGGCTCTCTCCTCGACCGAGAGGCGTGAGAAGCCTAACCGCCTTGTCTCCACACAGACAGAGGACTCAGGACCAGGAGGCATGGGAGGTTCGGGTGGGCAAGAAAAGCTCGGTGCCAAATTTACAAGAGGCCTCCGCAGGCGCTCCTTGGATGAGGATCTCTCTCGGAGTCTGATGTCAATGAGGGTGACAAATGAGATCAGTTCCTCGAGATCTTTAGGTAATTCTCTGGCTGCAATCTCATTTTTAAACACATCGGAGAGACCCTGTGCAAAGGCAGCCACGAGAGTCTTGTTGTTCCAGCCAACCTCTGCTGCCATGGTACGGAATTCACTGGCATACTCGACAATAGTTTTTGTGCCCTGAGCATTAGACATGAGTAGTTCGGCAGTAGGGGTGGAGCGAGCTGGAATATCAAAAACCCTTTTGAAGGATGCAACAAATTCAGGGTAATTGTAAATAATAGGCTTCTCTGCCTCCCAGAGAGGTTTTGCCCAAGCTAGGGCCTTTTCAGACAGCAAAGAAATCATGAAGTGAACTTTGTCACTGTCTGTAGGAAATGCCTGGGGCAGGGTTTCAAGGTATCCTTTAACCGGATTTATAAATTCTCTGCACTGAGCTGGGTTGCCCCCAAAATATTGAGGGAGCGGGACAGACCCAGTCATTTCTCTAGCCGCTACAGGTTTGGAGGCTACAACCGGTGCTAGAACAGGAAGTGAGGCAGAGGCGGCCGCAATCGCAGGCTGGCCGGGTACTGGATCCAGATGGGCATACTGGTCCAAATGGTGGTTCTGCTGGTCCCACTGGGTAAGCAGGTTAGGTATAGGTGTCTTGCCTGTACCATCTGTATTCATGGCCCTTGCGTAATGTCAGGGACCAGGAACCAGACAGAGACAGAAGTAGATGCAAACACACCTTTATTAATAAATAACAAATAAATAACAAAAGCAAAGTCCAGGAATCAAGCAGGGGTCAGTCACCAGAGCGGGTAGTCAGACAAGCCAGGATCAGGAGCACGGAGAGCAGCGGAGTCAGGAACAAGGCCGGAGTCAGGAACCAGGAGCAAACAGGAAACACAGGAACAAGGAGACTTCTGGGGAACAGGAAACCACGCAAGGGCAATGAGGTTCTGGGCTTAGCTGCTTAAATAGGCAGAACTAATTAGCAGCAGGGTTAATTACTACTCACAGGTGAGTAACCGTGGCAACAAGCAGAAGCAGCTCATAGTAATTGCAGCTGAAAACTCAATCACTGAAACAGAAAGGGTTGCTGTTTAAAACAGCAAAGAAACCCTGACAGCCACATTGTAGCACCGACATAAAGTGCTCTTTATTTTTTTTTATTTTTTTTTATTTTCTGTGCACTTTGATGGGCTACAAAAACTGGGGCAGGAGGGAGTCTTAAGTATTAGACCCTGGCTGACTAATTATATAATGCTGGAGATGTTCTGCCCTACAGTTGAGAGCTCTTAGCTGCTTGAGATATTTATTTCTTTTCATATATTGGGCATTCATATGTCTCTCAGCAATATCTTCATACCAGCTATAAGTCATACTTCCCATATAGCTCACTGAGCTCCTTTTCTCTCCTCATGGTTTATTAGTGTGTTTATTATTTTCTTTATTTCCTATTCATGTCTATGACTAATACATTTATGGTTTTAACTAGCAACATTGTACTCAGACCTGTATCCGTCTAAGTGTATCCTGGACACTTAGATTCTAGGATCACTTTCCTTTTTCTCTTTTTCAGTATAATATAAGATTTACCCCCTTCTTGGATACGGTCTGGACATACTCTATTGTCCCTGTTTAAGGGACATTTTCTCTTTTTGCTTTAGACCTTTAATTTTGGAAAGGACTACATTCTGACAATCTATGCCATATTCCCTAACCAGGTCAAAGACCAGGGTAGAATTGATTATTCTTGGTTATTCCCCTCGTTTTATTTCTTGGAGGCCTACATTTATATGTTCATCTAGTACATTTCCAACTATACCACATACCATAGCTTTAGATACGTTATTGTTATTAACTGATTCTCTGAGAGCATTTACAGATATATTAATCCACTGCAAATCTGCAGCAACTGTGTGAATGTTCAGTATTGTGACATCAGTTTCAACTAGAGTGTTAAAATCCACTCGTCCCTCTTTAAGCAGAATTTGTTGCAACCCATTAACCTAATTTTGTTCTTGTGAGTTAAGTCCCTCTATGTCTGCCCTATTCCAAATTGATGTTCCCAAACTGAGTCCTGAGATTATATCAGTACCCAGATCCCTTTTTTCTCTCTCTCGCTAAACTTGAGCCCTTGTGTTGCATCGCAGAATAGATTAATATGTGCTTGGAATACATTTTTATACCATTCTTTCATCATCTCTGGGCAACTCTCTGGTATATTAAATAATGAAAAATGTAACAATGGTGGTAATGTTACATAAGATACATCAGTATACGCAACAGTTTGTGTTGGTTGTAAGAAAAGGCCATGCTCTGGCCACAGGGTGGTAGTTGGACAGTCCTGAGAAATTGTAATTCTTATGTTAATTGCTGGGTCAACTATATTACGTAATCCAGTCTGATGGGGGCTGCATGTTACAACACCATCCTTGGAAAATGTAAAATTTATTTCCAGCAGTATCTTTATCCTCGCTTCCTTTGTGGTATTGGCCCAAAATGTGGTACTCTTATGTAAGTCACTTCCTCCTGGATATTCCCAAACTGCAAATTCAGAGGGAAGGTTAGTTTTAGGCATAGAGGCATAGATATATTACATTGTACCACTATCCACCCCCCTATAGGCCCAACCACTGTAAGATTATCTTTACATGTAACTTCAGGTGATTGTTACTTTACTTTTAATGTTACTATGATATTCTCTGAATCTTCTGAACTCCTTTTATCCCTATGATAACTCTCCTCTAGTGGAGTACTCTGATGTACCATTTTATTATTATTCTTCATCATGACATTCCCTTTTCCTAAGTTATACAGTATATACTGTGATAAAGTGAAGGCAGAGAGGCCTTTAACATTTAACCCCAGGGGAAGTACGTGTAGTTTGTGTGTTGCACAACACAAAGCTATGTTTAATTATGGGCCCCTGGGGTGGAGCATTTGGAGAGAAGGGTGGGCCAATGCTCCCCTCCACAGTTTAGTAGTGTTCTTGGGAGACATAGATACAGGCCAGGGTTTTTTGGACTGTCTCCAACTCACTGCTCAGCTGCAGATAATCAGCTGTAGCAGTGGGGATAAACCACTCCCTGCTAGGCAGGTACAGGGGGGATTGATGGCTTCCTCTCAGGAAGCAGGTAGGAGAGAGGCTGTTCTCTCCAGTGAGAGAGTCAAGGAGACTATGCACTGGGAGTGCTATATTGGAGCACTGGGAGTGCAGAAAGGGAAGCAGTCAAGGCTGGCTTGGAGCACTGGGAGTGCAGAAAGAAAAGCAGTCAAGGCTGGCTTGGAACACTGGGAGTGCAGAAAGGGAAGTAGTCAAGGCTGGCTTGGAGCACTGGGAGTGCAGAAAGGGAAGCAGTCAAGGCTGGCTTGGAGCACTGGAGTGCTGAGAGCGGACAAAGACACTAGGTTGGTGAAACCAATCATTTTTGTTCTAGTTTAACCCGTGAGAGATAGGGAATCTGAAGTGAGTTAGTGCTCAGACGAGCTAGGCTTTTTGTTTAAAGGGATTTGTGTTACATTATTGCATTTATGTTTTCATTTGCTGCTGCCTCATGTGTAAACTTACAAATAAAGTGCCTGGACTTTATGCAAATAAAAGGACTGTGCATGTTTTTGCCCTAGAGGACCGTGCTACCTGCTGACAAGGATCACAATACATTAAAAAAAAAACGATACACATAACCACCACATCACGACTGCTGTTTTCTTGCACTTCACCAGTTGTAACTGCATGCACTCTAAGAGCTACAATCTTATTATTACATTTCTCAGATTTAATTTTAATTACTGAATTAAGCTCTGCCATTTCATCCTCCTTTATTCTTACAATTCCCTCTAATTTTAAACATGATAGTAATGCTTGTATAATACATGCTTTTCTTTTTTTATCAGACACATTTTTATTAAATAACATTTCTCCTAAAAACTCCTGCATCTTTTCCCATGACTGTTTACAGTCCTGAGAGATTTCATAAGGACCACCATGTCTCTTAATATAATTCATAGGCCATTGTTTGACATTTTCTGAACAAGCCATTTTTTTGCATCTACCTTTTTACATGCCATATTAAAAATATACACTGCGGCAACAGAATAAATAACAGATATACTCACCGAGCTTTATGCAGACACTGGCTGACAGTCACAGTACCAAATATGTTAATGTTTAAACTTAGATCCTAGGCAGATTCTGAAGAAAAAAATCTTCCGGCCATGGTCACGGCACCAATTATGTTATATAATTCTTCTCTCACCACCAATACTTCCAATTTGTATCCTTTTGAGAGAAATCCGCTCTGCGTTGTGTATTAATAGTGAATGTAATATGCCTGTGTCACCTCTTCCAAGAACTAACATATATCTTTATCCCGTTGTCCAGATAAATATATGACTAGCACTACTAAGGTATTCTACCCGATATTACAAATAAACAGCCAACACCATAGTTCTTACCAGAGAGAAATCTTTACTTAGAATCTGCCCAGTTAAATATTACAGAAGAAGAATGTTACAGAGTTATATTATTACAGAGTTACAATACATTCATAACACTCACACATTCCATCTATCTAATAATATCTGCTACATTGTGTATAATATCTGCTACATTGTGTATGTACTGTGTGATGTGTGCAGTGTGTGTGTCTTACCAACCTAATCTAATGTGATGTCAGTATCTTCTATTTTTAAAGGAATTGGTTCCCATGTTGTAAATAGCCAATTCCTCAGCTCAATTGATATGTAAATGGGATTTATTTTCCCAAGGCCACAAGTGTTGTCTATCCTGTTATTTTATTTAAGTGTGAACTTTCCCAGCCATCCCCTTGCCTCTAACCTAAGGTGTGTTTTCCTAGATAGAGACTCCTTTGAAGACTAGTTGATATCTAAATGTGATAAACTTTCCCATGGATGTAGCGGTGCCTTTCAGGTGCTGTATCTTTCCAACTATCTAAACAGAAATTCCCTTAGAAGATAATTCCTGACCTCCCATACACACAGACTTAATCAAGCACATATTAAACAGATATATATAATCATAATATTTTCCCCAACAAGTGGCTCTTTAATTCTTTCACAATATTATTTTCTTAATTTCTGATCTATTTATCTTTAAAAAGTAAGGCAACATATGGACTACTTTGCTACTCTGTGTTTTGTATTTTTCCTAGACTTGGTAATCTTAACAAAGAGTGGAGCTTAAGGCAGGTTTCAGTCACAGTGCCCACCTCCCACTTTAATACACAAGTTATATTTACATACCAATATGGGTGGAGTAGAGTGAAAATACATTCACAGGGATTCTACAGTATTAACAAGTAGTGACAGCAAAGAAACATTCAGAGTTAAAGGGACACTAAGCACCAACACAACTTTAGCTTTTGGTTTTTAGATTGTGCCACTGAGGTCTTACTGCTCAATCCTCTGTTAGTTTGGAGTTAAATCACTTTTGTTTCTTGTAACAGAACAGCATGGACTGGTTTCCAATCCACAGAAGTCCCATGACATCATCCACCCTTCTCCTCTGTCACTGGGATCCCAAACCATCTTCCAGGCAGAAATTAATCTCATTGCACTTTCTTTTTTTGCTCCTATGCCAAGCTGTTTGCCTACTGGTCTTTTCGCTCTGTACCTGATCCTAAATAGAGAATAGGTAGGGTCTTCATTTTCATGGGTGACTAGAGGATTGGAGACCCCCAGTCACCAGGGGGGAGGGGGTGTTATAATATTATATGGAGGTGGATTATGGCATGCCTACCATCCCTATTTTATTAGTAATTAGGGCCCCCACTAACCAGCATGGCATGGGGGAGGGTATAAATGCTATAACATTAGGTCTCCCACCTGCTGACATGGGTGAGGATCAGGGAAAGGTGAGGGAGCAATAGGTCCCCCTCCTTAAAATGTAAAACAGCCCCCACCTGATGCTCATGGGTTGGGGCACTAGGAGATATCCCCTCATCATCTCAGAGGATGCATTCTGATGGTATGGTATTTTCTCTAATGACTGGACAGCAATGGCTGCCCAGCCCCTAGTTTTTAAATTGTTTTATACATTACCTCCATTAAAGTAATTTGTATTTATTACTATATATAGAAGGCTTGGCCTGTAATTGTGGGAGGCACTTAAATTCCCTATTTAAACCCAGTGAGCCCCTGCTTACCTGTCTTCGACGATCTCGGAAGTGCTTCAGTGTACTTCCGGTTTACCGATCCGTGACGTCAGTTTCCCGCCCGCCGGCAGCCCGGTTCAAACGCCCTGCGGCTGTATTCGTGAGTATAACGCTTTTGCCTTACACGGACGGCATCGAAATCGTAAGTTTAGCCCTGTCGCTCACGGGCTCGGATTCACTCCGCTCCTGCATTTTCTCGGTCAGTGTAACACGTTCAGTTACACTTACACCTCGTAGTCTCGTTTAGCCGCACCGGGTTGCCATACGTTTTTCGTTCAGTTGGTGCAATACCTTCATTCTGTTCCGTTTTCTGGATATTGTTCACATTTTAAGCAATAATTTAGTAGTTACGTTTTATAAAAGGGGTTTAGGTGGTTTGTTGTATTACCCAGTATTCTAAACTTCTGTATTTAAAGTGGTTTATATGGTCCCCTTAAAGTCATAAATAGCTAAGTAGAATAATAGGGGGTATGTTGTTCCATTGTTTTAAATGGCTGTTAATGTCCTATTTTTGTTGTAGTCCTTACTAGTACTGACACTTCTCGCAAGTGGCCCTTCGCGGGTATACGTGTTCGCAGCTTTGTTAAAGAGGTAGGCCTCTGTGTCACCCAGTTCATTTGTGTGTATGTTGTAGTTAAATAGTACGTTTCATAAATAGGTCACGTTTCTTTTCCTTTAGTTCCGTTGGTTCCCTTCAGGATAATACTCCTTTATTAGGTCAAGTTAAAGTTTTCCTTCCTCTGCAGGTATGTTATTGGTGTGTCCTGGGGGGGGGGGGGGGGGGTTCGAGGACTAGTTGTAATTCTCCCGCCAAGTTAGGTATGTTCCCATAGGCCTCTTTGCCTATAAGTTTAGAGGTCCCGCAAGGCATAGGTCAGCCCTTACGTTCGGAGGTTCAGGCCAATCGTCCCAACGCATAGCTATAGCCTTGCTTCAAAACTTAGTTAGGGCCTCACCAGTCACGGCCAAACGTTTTACTTCTTTTTCATGTCACCGAGAGGCCAACACCCCGCCACCCACCTCAGTGGCACCAAGGCCCCACGAGCCAAATCATAGTTAGTGCCTCTCATAGCCACTTGGCAAGTAGTTAGGGCCTCATCTGCCACCAACGAAAGCTAAGCTAATACAATTTCGCCTATGGGCACTAGCCTAGTAAGTGGGGTCCCTCCAGCTATTTATTTTTCAGTACTAAACTCACCCTCTCTGCCCCCCTTAGAATGTCCAACGCTTCGGTGTTAGAAGACAATCTGTCGGTTACCAGCACCCCTCTCAGGTCGGGCACGCAGAGAAGGCAACCAACCCCTCCAAGTCCAGCTTCCAGCTATCGCTCCTGGACTATCCCTAAGATTACCGCTGAACTTAAAAAGAGGAATATCCCTTATCCGGCTTCAGCTAGGAAGAATGAACTTTTCGTTTATTAAACTCTACTGAGGATAACGAAAGGCCTGGCCCTAGTTCGCAGGTTAATGTACTTAATAGCCTGGCTGAATTACACGCCATGATGGCCTCCCTAGTGTCCTCAGTTGCCACTATCAATAACAGATTGGATAACCTGGAAGCTAATAATGTTCCTACAGTCCCCGAGATTCCCGGGCCGGTTGTCCAACCCACGCCCGCCCTAGGAGGTAACAGTAACCCTCCACCGGCTAGGAAAGTTACTAACGTTATTAATCCTATTCACCTAATACCGCAGTCTCTCAGACGTGACATCATAGAGGGTAAGGATGTTAACTTGGCCTCGCTACTGATAGCGGCTCAAGACGTGGTAGAAAACAGGGCGTACACGTTTGAGGATCTATCAGTAGTAATGAGGCCCAGAGACCCTAGGTTGAATAGGAAACTTAACATTCCCGAGTTTGTCTTGGCATTTGGCCTATACAGAGACGTTATCTGTACTGCTTTTCCCCTCCGCAGAGAGGAGCTAGATTTGTACCTACACAAGGTGATAGAGCTAGCTTATAAGTACGGGGGCTTTGCCTTTTACGACTATCACAAGTCATTCTCCTCTAGGTCAGCCGCTTCATTGTCTCAATATAATGCAGTCACGGACTGGGGTCAGCTAGACACAGAATTGTTTCTTATGCATTTTGCAGGTCTCAAAACCCCTTCCTGTGCCATATGCTCGTCTGCGGCTCACTCCATTAATTTCTGTCCTGAAAATGTAGCTATCCCCTCTACCAGTAACGCCAACTCCGATTTTCAGTCAACTTCCAACCAGAAGGAAATAAGAGACAAATTAGGCAGGCCAATAGTGTTCTTGGGAAAAGCTCAGGTCTGCAATAATTTTAATGCTGGGGGTTGTAGTTACAGTGCTTGTAGACTGCTGCATGTGTGCTCGCTTTGTTTCAGGGCACATGCCAAGACAATGTGCCCTAACAAATTGTACCCTAAAAAGGCATCCACTCCAATAAACATACCGAGTTTGCAACGTTACCTGGCTAATCATCCTTCTTTACATCTGGTGGAATTTCTCACGTCAGGGTTCACTCACGGGTTTCACACAGGCTTTGTCTCTTTCCCCTCAGGCATCTTGGAGTGCCCCAACCTTCAGTCAGCTCTCACAGACCCCGACACCCTACAAGTACTCTTACAGAAAAAAGTAGATAACGGCTTCATGATAGGCCCTTTCACTACTCCTCCTTTCTCCTCATGGAGAACTAACCCTCTAGGTATCGCCACTGGGAAGTTTAACAACAAAAAGAGACTTATTATTGACTTTTCTGCACCACACGCCTCTCCCACACCTAGCCTGAATGCACTAATCCCGTCAGAAGATTTTTCTCTTCAGTACGCTAGAATCGATGATGCCATTCAAGCGATTATTAACTCCGGGAAGGCAGCCTGGTTAAGTAAGTCAGATATTACTAACGCCTTTAAGTTACTTCCCATTCATCAATCACTCTGGCATCTGCATGGAGTGAAGTGGCAAGACAACTACTATTTCGCTACCAGGCTTACTTTCGGCTCCAAAAGTAGCCCCAAGTTATTCGACCTGTTCGCCGAAACCTTAACATGGCTTCTCCTGAACTTCTGCAGATGCCCAGTTGTCATTCATTATTTAGATGACTTCCTCACCATTGAACCTCACCACTGCACTCCACGCAGCCTTAATCACTTGCTCACGCTCTTCAAAGATTTAGGTGTCCCCGTAGCCCAGGACAAAACTGAAGGTCCCAAAACCGAAATTACTTTTCTGGGGATTACACTCAATTCTGTCACCATGCACGCCAACCTGCCCCAGGAGAAAGTAGACCGAATTCTGTCTTACATTAGCACCTGCATGTCACAAGGCACTTGCACCAGGAAACAGCTACAGTCACTTTTAGGCTCACTTAATTTCGCCATGAGAATAATTCCACAGGGTAGGTCTTTCATTTCCAGAATCCTTTCACTTTTGCACGGTCTCCCTGACGATGACTCCACTACACCCTTAGACGAGTCAGCTACAGCTGACCTGAGAATGTGGCAGCTGTTCCTTTCCTCGTGGAATGGCAGGTCACTGTTTGTTCCCCCCGTTTCCGATGATTCCCCAGTACTCTGGACTGACGCTTCAGGTACCTTAGGCTATGCAGCCATATTTGGAGACGAGTGGCTGTACGGCTCCTGGCCGGTCGAAACCACGTCACTCGAGAGTTTCAGTACCACCTCCTCTCTTTTTGAGATCTACCCTATCGTAGCAGCAGCTTACACTTGGGGGGTAGAGTGGAGGGGGCAGTCAGTCAGGTGTTTTTGTGACAACTTAGCTACCTGTAACATCATCAACAAGGGCCGCTCTCAGTCCCTCACGATCATGAACCTAGTCAGGAGACTCACTTGGCTAGCAGCTAATCTCCAGTTCTGCATATCCTGTGTTCACGTCCCAGGTATACAGAATACTGCCGCTGATGCTCTGTCACGCTTCAATTTGCAGGAGTTCTTCAGACTACATCCTACAGCTTCCCAGCAACCCAGGGTACCTCCAAAATTCGAAGACCTGGTAATGCGTTAAGCTCTCTCTTACAACTAAGCGGCACGCTTGCTCAGGCGGGTCTATCCCTTAACACGAGGAAAGCCTATTACAGAGCATATGAACTGTTTATGTGTTTCGTTCGTAATTACTGTGTAATAAATGTTTTTTCTGTTGAAACCATGGTTGCTTTCACAACTTTTTGCCACTTTTCTCTTAATCTAGCTTACAACACAATCAAACTCTACTTAACGGGAATCCAACACTACATGTTAACCTCCTTTCCCAACAAGTCTCCTTTCCTATCTTCCTACCCTCTTAAAAGTGTCCTCAAAGGCATTCATAACTTGTCAGTACACATACCCACTAAACGCCTTCCCATAGATAGTAAGCTGTTTAAGAATTTGTCCGATGTACTCGACACGTCCCCTTTCGAACATATCACAAACCTCGTTATCAAATCAGCGGCTTATCTAGCCTTTTATGGTTTCTTGAGACCCAAAGAGTTCACTGTAGAGAGAGCTTCTGATTTCAGCTCGTGCCTCCAAAAGAAACACTTAATTAAAAATCTAGATCACTACACTTTGTCCGTTACCCGTACCAAAACAAGCCAAACAGGCCCACCAGTGGTAATTAACTTTTATCCCACGTCAACCAAATGGTGTCCCGTCCGTGTATTGGATAAGCTAGTAGCAGCCCAAGCTAATTCCGCTCCTGATAGCCCACTTCTAGCTATACTAGGGAAACCCCTGACCACAAAAATCTTCATGCTTTACATACGCACCCTTTTACTCCGCTTGGGACAAAACCCACGTTCATTCTCGGGCCATTCTTTTCGTATTGGAGCAGCCACAGCTGCCTCAGGTAATCATGTACCGACACACATAATTAAAAACATGGGGAGGTGGAAATCATCTGCATACAACAGATACATTCCCAATCCAGAGAAAGAGATAAGGCTGGCTTTCTGTGATATGACTAAATGATGTACCGCTTAATAAACGCATTTTGTTTTAATGGTTATTATTTTTGCCCTCTTTTACAGGCCTAACCTTACGTCAGTTTCGGCACACCTCAACTGACTTGCTATTAAGGAACTACTTATTTTTAAACCCTGTTTTCCTTACGTCCTCGGAATGTGCCGTACACAAATAGAAGGCTTGGCCTGTAATTGTGGGAGGCACTTAAATTCCCTATTTAAACCCAGTGAGCCCCTGCTTACCTGTCTTCGACGATCTCGGAAGTGCCCCTCCCACCGCACCCTCAATTTTATCATTTTCCTAGGTGGGCCCTCTTTTACAGGCCTAACCTTACGTCAGTTTCGGCACACCTCAACTGACTTGCTATTAAGGAACTACTTATTTTTAAACCCTGTTTTCCTTACGTCCTCGGAATGTGCCGTACACAAATATATATATATATATATATATATATATATATATATATATATATATATATATGTGTGTGTGTGTATATATGTATATATGTGTGTGTGTGTATGTATGTATGTATGTATATAAATAATAACTTAATAACATTTCCATATGGCAATTGGCTAGCAAGTGCTGGCCAGCCACCACATAATTAACCCTTACTTGATCGAGGGTTTTTAAAGGACCACTATAGGCACCCAGAACACTTCATCTCAATGAAGTGGTCTGGGTGCCAGGTCCATCTAGGGTTAACCCTGCAGCTGTAAACATAGCAGTTTCAGAGAAACTGCTATGTTTACCCTAGGGTTAATCCAGCCTTTAGTGCTTGTCTCATTGACAGCCGCTAGAGGTGCTGCTGCGCTTCTCACTGTGAAAATCACAGTAAGACAATGCTGCCATCCATAGGAAAGCATTGATAAATGCTTTCCTATGGACTGATTGACTGCGCATTCGATGGATAACGTCGGAAGAGGGTTGAGAGTCCCCAGCACAGAGGGAGCTGAAGAAAGGTAAGTGTTTAACCCCTTAACCCCTTGTGGCGCCACTGGGCATTGGAGAAGCCTATTTGCCCGCCTCCTGCCTGCTGACTATGGCCCCTGGGAGATTTGGCCCTTTAAATAAAGTATTTGGGCATATTGTATTGTATTATGCTGCTGCTGGCCCTTTAAGAACCTGCTGGCCCTTTAAGAACCATCTGGGGACATACTGTGGAGTTACTGGGTGGCCACCATTTCATGTATCAGAGGCACATGGTGAGAACAATGGATGAAGCACATGGTGAGAACAATGGATGGCGGACATTTTAACTCCGACACTGTTTCGACTTTTCTACATGGTGCCATCTCGCCGGTATTTGGTGCACAAAGACATCGTGCAGTAGTTTTAAAATATACAACAGAGGACACATTATACAGTAATTATTTTTCATATAGCCTGTACATGTTCTGCGGAATTTGCATTAAACTGTATCTTCCAAACTACTGAATGGATCTGGGTGAATTTTGAATATGTGGTTCACCCAGATCCCCCGGTTCCGATGATGGATATATATATATATATATATATATATATATATATATATATATATATATATGGTTATCGCATGTTTTGGGGTCCCTGTGATATGTTTCATAATACTGTATTTCTCTGCCTGTGATAATTATATTAACCATTGTGTTCAGTAATCATATCACAGGAAGAGGGGAGGATTTTGTTTAGGAGTGTTTAAGAGTGTCTGTGTGTATTGTACGGATTGATTGGTTGTATTTTATACTTTACTAACTTCTGAACCCCTGGTCTGATTCATGCCATTTTTTTGATGAATACGATGTATATTTTAGAAGTTATGAATATGCTGTAAAAAATTTATTTTTCCTGCCTGTGATCATTGCATATTCTATTGTATACGATAATTGAATCACAGGCAGAGGGGAGGATTTTGTGTGGGCTGTAACCTCTGTTTTATTGGCTATTGTAGATAATGTGTGTCCCTCCCCTGCATGGGAGCAGGGCATAAAAGAAACTGTAGCTTGAATACCTGTTGTTTTTACTTCTAGTAAAGTCTTTGTGGCGAAACCAACCTCGCCACTGGGCCCTGGAGAAGCCTGTTTGCCCGCCTCCTACCTGCTGACTATGGTCCCTGGGTTATTTGGGGCATATTGTATTTTATTGTGCGACTGTTGGCCCTTTAAGCACAGTGGTATTTTATTGTACTGCTGCTGGCCCTTTAAGAACTGTCTGGGGACATATTGAGACTTTGGGTAACAATACCCTTTAAGACTATGGCCCCTGAAAACGTATGGACTTTTATTGGGTGTGTATGGCCCTTTAAGAACCGTCTGGGGACATCTTGTAACTTTGGTGAACAATGCTCCTTTAAGACTATGTCCCCAGACCTGTAAAATAACTTGCCCCTGGCTTTCTCCCTCTTGGTTCAGTAAATAGGGCTTACTGAACCAAGTACCACACAGGCGGACCACCCAGAAGTTAAAGTGTGCAGGCAATTTACCTCCCAGGCTGTGAGGTTACTGCAGGTTAATTGCACATGGCGGCGGCCATCTTTGTTCAGTCGAATGCGGTCAGCGGTGTATGCTAAAGATTCTGTGGAACTAAAATCGGCTACACATTTTACCGAACACCGCTGACCCTTACCTTCTTCCCTACTGAACTTGCAGCTCCAGAGACTAAGTCCCGTTCGAAATGGGACTTAGTCGTTTTTCGGCATGAAATTGACCGGCCGCACAGCCCAAATCTATGGAACTGTTTTGGGCAGGAAAATGTGCTTGCGGTCGGTCATAAAGGGACCTCCAGCTAACTTTTGATCCACTGGATGGATTTGTCTGATGTTTGGAAGGGTGTATGTTTAAAGTGTGCTGATTCCAAATATGTGGTTTTTGGGAAGATTGGATGTATGGATTTAAAGTTATAGCACATGTATAAAAACTGTAGTTTTCCTGGCTGTATAATTATGTTAACTGGTTATCTGAGGGGAGGGGATGTGTGGGTTGTACCATGTATGTGATTGGTTATTTTATGCCTCCCCCTGGGTGTGGCCTGTAAGTGTACAAGTGTAATAAAAGCCAGGCTGGATGAGCCAGTCCAGAGTTCCTGTTTTACCCTCAAAGTGATGTGTCGTCTCATTATTGGGGGAAGGATTTATTGCATGCTGTTCCAGTTGACTGCTAGGAGTACAAGCCTATTCGTATGGTTCCTATTCAATGGGCTACAGCATTCATATGCTTGGGAGAATTTAAAGGTTTCTCGGATTCGGTGATTGTGGTGTCTGCCAGAGTGCTTGGAGTCCTCAGGAAGCACTAGGAGCATCCATTAACGGAGGTACCAAGTCGGGGTGCCAGGTGATCCGTTACAGTCTTGTTCCAGCATTAAGCCTTGGCTCATGTGTGGATTATTTCGTGTTACCAGAGATATTCATTCCTGTGGATTATTGGGAATATTCTTTTATGGGGAAAAAGGAACTACTGGACGGTGATATAAACTACTACCATCACAGAAGTGTCGTCTCGTGATTGGGGAAATTGGATTGTATGCTGATTGCCAGGAGTGTAAGCTGATTGTATGCTTTTCCTGTTAAGCTGTTTACAGCATTCATATGCTTGAGAGCATTCATATGCTTCTCCGGTTCAGTGGTTGTGGTATCTGCTGCAGTGCTTTGTTACAGCTTCCTCCAGGGACATCCCAGTGGTTATCCTTTTTAGATATCAGATAGGTACAAACAGTATGCAGGATACAGCTGTGGATCTACAAAAAAAATAGTATACAAAAAATACATAAAAAAATACATAAAATACATTAATAGGTATAACTCACAAGAAAGATGAGAGTAACTCGCCCAAGGGTGCCTTCCCCGATCTGTGGGGGGCTAAATCCACTTTCTTACTACCAAAGGTACTGGAGCCGGACTCAGTATAGGTAGGAAAAATATATTGCTTTATTAAAAGATATATATTAAAATAATACCAGGTCCTATGCGTTTTGTCCTAAGGACTTCTTCAGGAATCTCCTGGTATGTAAAGCTACTGCAATGTTATAGCCACAATAAAAACAAATGATACAGATTACAATCCCCCCCTCCCCGAGTCCATCTTTAATATGGGCGATATCTTCCTCATTGGTGGTTCAATGGGCTTGTATAGTTGTTCTCAGCTGATCAGAGTTGAAATTCGCAGTCTTTCTTAGTAATTTTTGGTTTTCGGCAAAACGAATGCTTCACTTCCGGTGCGACGGCTGGGCAGCTCAACTTGATGACGTGTGCGTTCCATTTGCTCGATAGTTTGCGTGTCACCTAAATCTGGGAAGAGAAAATTACTAACGGAAGCCTATTTGGTACAAAAAAGTCTGACATAGGATAAAAGATGCATCTACAGTGTATGCAAAAATGAATATAACAAGGAAAATAAAATAAATGTAATAATGAAAATAAAGATAAATATAAAAATAAAAATGAAAAATAAATATAAAAATTAAAATTAAAATAATGATGAGAATGAATACTAATGAAATAAATATTTATAAAGTAAATACAATAAAAACAACAATGTAAAAATAAAATAATATAAAAAATGAAAATAAATATATAGAATAAACAATAAAAATGAAAATAAAATTAAAAATGAAAATAAATAAATATAAAAATAATAATGATAATAAAAAATAAAATAAATATATAAATAAAAACAAATATAAATAAAAATGAATAACTAAAAAATAAAATAATGAAAAAAATGGAATATCATAGACAAAGGGTTCCAATCAAAATACAAAAAATTATAAAAAAATATGTTAACAGGATCCATATAAATGGTGACCGTAGAACCATTTACATTAGAGAAAACAAATAATATAGATCTCATCATTGAGACCTCTGGGCTCCAAAGTGCAGAACTGGTGGATCCAAAAGGTCTCACACTGGGCCAGTTTTCCAAAGTGCAGTGTGCGTGGTTAATATAAAAAATAAATAGCAGCCAATGGTGAAGTAAGTACTAATAATAGAGTAAATAGTAAATTATATTGTACTTACAATTTCTAGAGCATAAAACTTGCTCCAGTACAAACAGCTTAGGTGGTATAATCCCCACCAAGGATATACAGGATCCAGGAAGTAAGAAAAAGAATGAGTATAAAAAGTAACTAAAAAAAGTGTACTTTAATATAAACAAACAAATTGAAAATCAATAAAGGGTATAAAATATAAAAGAAAGTCCCACTTAACGCGTTTTGCCTGATAGGCTTCTTCAGAAGTCCCACTTAACGCGTTTCGCTGATGGGCGTTAAGACTGGAAGAAAGAAGATTCCGTCTAATGCAAAGGGAAGTTTTTTTTTTTTTTTTACTGTAAGAACAATCTGGATGTGGAATTCTCTGCCTGAAGAAGTGGTTTTATCAGAGCCCATACAGATGTTCAAACAGCTACTAGATGCATACTTGCAAAAACAGAATATTCAAGGATATAATCTTTCAATGTAGGGTAATAACTGCTTGATCCAAGGATAAATCTGGCTGCCAAGAAGGATTTTTTTTCCTAGCTTGTTGCAAAATTGTGCTTCAAACTGGGTTTTTTTTTGCCTTCTTTTGGATCAACAGCAAAAAAATAATTGAGGAAGGCTGAACTTGATGGACGCAAGTCTCTTTTCAGCTATGTAACTATGATTTATATCAAAAGAGTTGTCTTTATCTCTAATGGTGGTTATGTGGGACTTTCTCTGTCGTGGGCGTAACGATCTGGCTAATATTGCGTCCATCTTATTCGCTCTTTCATAGTATGTACTTTTGGACCATAAGATAGCCCTCGCCGTGTCCTCTAGTAACAGTTCCTTAATGGACATTCTCACTACTGTGAGTGTCGTTATTGTCAGTCAGGCTTGATTTGTGTTGTTGCTCCCGTTTTCTCAGTGTGTCTAATAGCTCCTTGAGCTTTTGCATTTTCTGTTTCTTTTTTCTCGTCGCTATTCATATAAGCGATCCTCTTAGCATAGCCTTATGGGCTGCTTATATATTCCCTGGGGTCAGGGCGTCTGGGTCGTTGTTAAGAAAATATTCTTGGATGTCTTTACTAATTTTGGACACCACTGGAGTTCATCTGAAGTATTGGCCAATACAGGATAGCTGCGTGGCTTTGATATGCCCAAGTCTTTGAAGAATCCGACGGGGTCATCTCCTGGTTGCAGAAGTATGATCATCTGCCCTTAAAGGTGAGTAGCTTGAAGAGATACCCCCATGCACACTTGAGGTTGGCGGCCCGCAAGTCCTCTGTGAGCGACTTCCATTCCCATCATAACTGGTTTGTGGCAACTCCGGCTAATGTTGATGGAGTCAGAGGAGCATGCGGGCTGGAACCTGCGCCATTTTGGGAGCCTGGCTGTGCGGTCCGTGAGACCACAAATAAGTCTGCCATGGTCGCGCCGGGCTCTGAGCCCTTTTTGGGGTGTTTGCATGGTGTATGCTTGTCCATGTTACGTGAAATGTATTTTGGTCGCAATTTACCTGATTTTTGTAGATTATATAGACGTTTGGCTAGGTGCACGGAGTGGAGCTTAAATGAAACGCGTCCAGGGGGTGCAGTGTGTTTGTTAGGGGGATGCAGTGTGTGTGTGAGGTGTGCAGTGTGCATGTGAGGGGTGCAGTGAGAGTTAGGAATGCAGTGCGTGTTTAACCCCTTAAGGCCCGGACTGTTTTTGCGATGTTGTACATTTGCGACCAGGCATCTTTTTACACTTTTGTGGTGTTTGTGTTTAGCTGTAATTTTCCGCTCTCTCATTTACTGTTCCCATACAAATTATATATTGTTTTTTTCAGGACAAAAGGGGCTTTCTTTACATACCATTATTTATACAATCTCATGTAATTTAATTTTAAAAAAATGAAAAAATATGATGGAAAATTGAAAAAAATACATGTTTTTTGACTTTTATGTGAAAAATCTTTTACTCATCTACAAAAGCGAATGAAAAAAACTGCTAAATAGATTCAAAATGTTGTCCTGAGTTTAAAAATACCCAGTGTTTACATGCTTTTTGCTATTTTTTTTGCATGTTATAGGGTTATAAGTACAAGTAGGATATTGCGGTTTCAAAACATACATTTTTATAATGTATCAATAGTAAAATTGTAACACTATTATCTGTCATAAATCGCTGAATAACACCCCACATGTACATATTTTTTTTTTTAAAGTAGACAACCCAGGGTATTCAATATGGGGTATGTCCAGACTTTTTTAGTAGCCACTTAGTCGCAAACACTGGCCAAAGTTAGCGTTCATATTTGTTTGTGTGTGAAAAAAGTAGAAAACTAAATTGAACGCTAATTTTGGCCAGTGTTTGTGACTAAGTGGTTACTAAAAAACTCTGGACATACCCCATTTGCAATACCTTGGGTTGTCTTCTTTTGCAAATGGTATGCCATCATGGGGGTAATTCTCATTCCTGGGCTACCATACGCTCTCAAAGGCAACATAACCAACCTGGCCATTTTCAATGTAAAAATATTTGACCCATATATTTGACCCTGTAACTTTCAAAAACGCTATAAAACCTGTGCATGGGGGGAACTGTTATACTCAGGAGACTTTGCTGAACACAAATATTAGTGTTTCAAAACTGGAAAATGTATCACAACAATTATATCATCAGTAAAAGTGCTGTTTGTGTGTGAAAAATGCAAAAAAAGTCACTTTCACTGACAATATCATCGCTGTGATATGTTTTACTGTTTTGAATCACTAATATTTGTGTTCAGCGAAGTCTCCCAAGTAAAACAGTACCCCCCATGTACAGGTTTTAGGGTGTCGTAGAACGTTACAGGGTAAAATACAGTGATAGCAAATTAAATTCTCTGGACTTTCGGCCTGGGTTGGCAGGCAGGTCCCTTAAATTGTAATCAATAAAATAACTTAATTATGTAAAAATATTACATAAATACGCATGTAGAATTTAAATATATATGCATATTTATATATTTGAAGTCTACGTGTATATTTATATAATTATTTATGTAATTTTGTTTATGGACATATGAATAGTTTGTATTCTTTTTATTTATTTATATATGCATAGATATATATACAATTTCATTCTAAGTGTATTTTGATATAAATATATATTAATATCAAAATACAGTTAGAATAAAATTTCGTATAGATATATAATTTTTTTTAAATTTTTTATTATTTTTAAATTTTTTAATTTAAATTACTTATTATTTGTATTTTATAATAATCTATATATACAATATATATAGTTATTATATATATGATATATATACTTGTGTAATTTAATTATAAGTGTATTTTCATATTAATATATGTACATATTAATATAAAAATACACTTAGTATGACATTATATATATGATATATAGACATATATTATACAGATATAATATATGTCTATATATCATATATATATATATATATATATATATATATATATATATATACACATATATAATAATCATTTTTTTTATTAACTTTAACTTTATTTTTCTTCTGATTTTACACATGCAGGGAGACTGCCTGTCAGCACAGACAGTCCCCCTGCAGGCAGACACATGGACACCTATTGTGACCATGTGATCGCTGTGTTGAGCGATCCCATGGCCCCAGGGGTCCTAAACTGCCGCGGGGAGACTGTCTGGGCTGCAGACAGTCTCCCCACAACCGGAGCACCGCCGATCGCCGCCGGGGGAACGACGGCGATCGGGTAAGTACATCTTAAAGTGAGGACGGTTCAGGACCGTCATCGGTCGGCAATGGAAAAATGCCGATGACGGTCCTGAACCGTCCTCCGTCCTTAAGGGGTTAAAGCGGGTGCAGTGTGTGTTTGAGGGAGGTGCACTGTGTGGGTGATGGGTTCTATGTCTGTGTGAGGTGGGCATAATTTTTTATTAATTACATAGAAATAAACTTGCTTTAAAAAAAAACAAAAAAAAAACTTTAAATTCCTTTGTGCATCTAGCCCGGGAGGGACGACTTTATTGATTGTAGCCCTGATGATCAGGTGGTGAGTGAACTCTAGCCTGCAGCAGCTCCTCTAGCTAGAGTTCACAAGCATTGCCATGGTAACTGCGGGAATGTTCTAAGTCAGAGTTCACAAGAGGAACCTTCAAGACCCAGCGGAGCTGCAGGCTAGCACCCCCTGGCCTCCTCTCTGCCAGATTTCAGTACTAGTTGGTCAGTGAGGGAGATCTTTGATCTCCCTACTGGCCCGTAAAGGCACACAGCAGTGCCAGTGCTTGGATATGCGCTCTTTCAATGGCATGTATAATTAAGCGTAACTTTCCTTCTTTTCTTGCAAACCTGTAAAAATGAAATACTCAAATGGAAAAGTGCTAAACTCTTGTAACTGGGCAGAGTCAATACCTACAAAATTATGATCCTGCCTTGTATACTCAATGTTTTCAGGATGCTGTCCATAGGCATATCCTTGTTTTACTGCAAAGGACTGCAGTTGATATGTAATTACTTTGTTTGGGCTGGGAATAGATGCAGACTACCCCATGCAAAATCCTGCAAAATCCTCTGAGCCATTGTAGAGTTGGTCTCCACAATTTTTGTTTATATTTAAAAGCAGTGATATTAGCAACTGGGACGAATTTACATGCCCAGCTTGGGGATATATAGTGGAACGGTCGCAGTTCAGAAGCAATCACTTATAGATTTTATAGACTACATTTGGACTCCCAAATCTCTACGCAAAACTGAGAAAGGCATAATGCCAACTACATTTATCACCATTAAGGTGTTGTATGAGTATTTGGCAATGATGGGGTGGAAATCATGACTCCATTCCAGGGCCCCTTATCAGATCTTTCCCTATTAATGGCTTGATGACATTAGACCTTTCCCATGTTTCCCAAATGTATGAGGGCAATACGGTATGACTCTTTCCTGACCTGCAGAAAGAGTGGAAAATCCCTGGGCCAAATATATTCCTTTATCTCCAATATAAAAGTATATATACCTTGCATGCTTCCCTTGAGTGACCCACCCCAACTTCTACTCTCTTAGCTCCTAAGCTAGTTGTTCATAGGTGCTAGACAGCTCCAGCTAAAGATAAAGCCCTTTCTGTCTGCTACAGGGCGTGTCCCCCACTAAGTACCGGCCTGCAAAGTTCAATGGAAAGTTGACTCTGGAATGACACTGAGGGATGGTGACTGGTTACAAGAATTGAATGGTCTAACTAGATGGACAAAGTACTATCCCCACATGGAGGCACGCTGTAAATTATTGTACTGGTGGTACATGACACCCGACAAGTTGCAGAAAATTTTTCCTGTGGTCTCCCCCACATGCTGGAAATGTGCGTCGGTAGCTGGGACCATGCTCCACATCTGGACATGTAGTGGCAGCAAACCACTGTGGGGCGTGAACATCTTTATACTTATCTAACTTCCCTTCATCTGCTTCCACATGTCTCCTCATGTTATTTCCTCAAAACCTTCATGGTGACAGTCATCAGCGGGTGGCCTTGGTACTGTTGGCAGTTTAAAACCTAATTGCATCTAATTGGAAATCTAGCCATTGTTCATCGCTTTCTCAACATTTTTACACATATGAACATATGTCCCTTGAATTAGCACACAAAAGTTTGCACATATATGGCAGGGATGAGTGATGACATACAACTGGTGGTGTGGGGCAATGGGCAACCTTAGGTGCACTGTACCTTTAAGATTAGGTTAATATGACAAAATTACCTATCTTCTCGCACAACTTCTAGGTATGAGCTAGCCATGTCCACTCTGTAGACGACGTACGCTACTTCTCAATGTACAGGCTGGATAACATTTTATCTCAAAGTATATTTCTGTGACAAACTCCCCTGTCCAAGTGAGTTTTCCACGAGTTCCTGGAGGAGCCTGCTTGCCAGCCTCCTGCCCACAGACTATGGACCTTAATAAATATGATATAAAAGTCTCCATTTGTGCAATTGGGATTATATGGTTTGGTTACCGAACAACTGTACGAACCAGACACCACCCTGGAGCTTGTTAACACCTATTAACAACTTGGAACGTTTCTCACCGCAGTGTTCTAATTGTTCGTCTGGGTGGCCGCAATTCCTATGGACAACTACAAGGTGGTGTCCATCTTGTTAGCATGATCGGAGGCAGTAGTGTTTAGACATGAATCTCATGGAACTAAAATCGGACACAGAAAATCCCGAACACTGCTGGACTTCCATCATCGCCTGCGTTTTATACAACTTAGAACTGCCTGCGTTTGGTTTTATACAACTTAGAAGGGCACTGTTCGGTGAAATCACTCGTCTGGATGAGGGGAACAAGCTCAAGGGTAAGACTATTGACTACATTTTGAAACTACCGAACTAGACTGACCACAAGCCCTGATTCTCTGGAACTGTTTTGGGCATGGGACCATGCCTGCGGTCAATCAAATAAAGGACTTCCAGGAAATTCCTTAAGCCCTGAACTGATCTGGTTGATTGTTGGATATGTTGGTCATCCAGATCAGGGCTATCAGGGGATGTAACTTTTGAGTGGTTTTATGTATTTTAGGGTAATTTTGGGGTGTTTATAAAACTTGTGTTTTTTATGCCTGGAGATAATTGAGTTACTACAGTATCTGACTCGCTTATCTCCCAGGCAGAGGGGGGGCGGTTGTATTCTTGTATATGGGAGTGTCATATATTTAAACACAGTCATTGGTCTGTGACTTTGTGCTGCAGTCCCCACAAGGTCCAGGGGGGAGTGCCCCTTGCATGGGGACATGCATATAAGGCCAGTTGTGGCTGCCATTAAATTATTCCAGCTTGCACTCCAAAACTGTGTGTCATCCTGTTATTGGAGGGAAGAAAGATTTAACCCCTGTGTCTGCTGTCCCAGCTTGCAGGGGATTCGACATGGAAAGTCCTTGTAAGGACTAGAGCTCCCCCGACTGAGTGTCGTCCAGTGCCTGGGTATGTCTAGAATGAATTCCCCATTCAGCTCGAGGAAGGAGCGGTTTCAGGACCCCATTCAAGCCACAGCGACTGTGGGCAGAAGTGCTGTGATTTGTCCTGTGTTCCAGCTAGGAAGCAGTCCTTGGCGGAGGTACCCAGCTAGGGGTACAGGAAGCTCCATTACAATTTTTTTAAATTTCTTTAAAAATTTTTTTTTTTTATATTGTTTTGGTGTTTCGTAGCATTCTAATTCGTCATCCCTTGTTGTACAAATATGAAAGGTTATACCCTAAATTGCATGTATTATCACTATTGCTATGGTACTTAGTAGAGAAGATTACTACATTTACTACTACTGTACAACACAAACTTGTATTTCTGTTATTTGTTGAAGACCCTGCCAGCAGTTTTACTGACATTAACCTGCTGTTTGAACTACTATTGCATGACAATATTCTAGCTATATCATGATTTTATATAGTGATAAAGTTCTAATAAACTACAAAAAAAGCAAGAAAAAGGAAGATGGATAAACCTCACTGTGAACTCCCACCCACCCCCCTCAAAATAATAATAATGATGACGTGTGTATAAGTCTGTGTGTTTGTATATGAGTGTATGTCTGTGAGTCTGTGAGTCTATGTGTTCATATGAATGTGTGCTTGTATAAGCTTGTTTGGCCATGGCCTCTTCACCTACTGTTCTCATATGTCAAACATATTTAGAATTAAATATATATATCCTAATTCCCTAACATTAATTATAACTACCTTAACTGGAAGCACTCTTACATTTCAGCTCCTTAATTTAACCATAAAATCCACTGTGCTTAAACATCAATAACATTAATAATCTTAGTCTTAAAACCCCTTACCCTAAACTCTCCTAAACTTCAAACCCACTGATCTTAATCACAAATCACCCTAATCTTACCCATCTACAAACTATATTCTTAGCCTCTAATCATAGAGAAAGACTCCAGACACACAGCAGACTTTAGCTATTTATTAAAGTTCAAACGTCAACAGAAATTACCAGTTTTATATAATTTGGGAAGAAACACCTCTCCGGTTGTCACTCCGGTTGTAAACACCTCTCCGGTTGTAATTAACACTAAGCTAGAGCACACCTGCCATGAGCTGCATTACGATTTATTCGGAAGCAATGGGGGAGAACTTGTAAAGGCACCAGACAGTAGATTTGCAGCTTTTGCAATATATATTTGTTTTTTTTTCATGTGTCCACTCAAAAGACATGCAGGAAAAATACATGCAGGTGTTCTTTGGATGTATATATACCAGATGTTAGATATTTATTAAGACCATGTTAGACCAAAGCAAAATTAATATACAGTTTACTTACACTATCTATCATTTCTCTTCGCAGGGAGATTCTGGAGGTCCTCTAATTTGCAATGGTATTCTTACTGGTGTTGTCACTTCTGGTGGAGACCCCTGTGGAACTATAGGATATTTTGCTTTTTTCGCGTATCTTCATGCTGATCATCTGCAATGGATTAGGAATATCACACAGATTCCGTAATGTTTCCTTTGACTGGTTTTATAACCATATTTTCTTTGCAAAATGCTTAGGCTAGCAATGATATCCAGGATTGTGTAAATGCGTTTTTCTGAAAACTGCAACCTGGTTCATGTAAACAGCACTTATTTAAATAACTGGACCATAAATATGTAAAAGCAAAATGAGAATGGAAAAGATTTTACTAGTACCCAACACTTTATAATTTATGAAATAACTGTGGTAAATTTTAGACCAAATATGAAAAATGTAGGACCAAATAGCCAAGACGAGATTGTAAGCGAGTTTGAAATGTTTCCACTTTGCCATTAAAAGTATTTTTTTTTTTTTTTAAATTCATTTTTTCAGTCAAAATACCCTTTATTAAAGGGATACTATAGGCCTTAAAACAACCTTTGCTTAAAGCGGCATTGTCACCATTTGTGGACTTTGCCAAAATCGTAAAAATCCCCCAACTGTGATATCTCCAATGTAGTCCAGTTGTTAGTGGTGGGGGAGGAGGGGCAAGTAAAAGTAAGATTTACTTACCTGAACCTGTAGCTCGTGGGCCATCTTGACCCAGCGGCATGCACGAGATTACAGTATTGAGGTTTATGGAGACCCTACATAGACACAGTAAATTCCCTGCATCCATCAGTGGTGACAGCTGTCAGGATCTGCCTCAAGTCTTAGAAAGTTAGGTGGAGAAGAAATACAGAGACAAAGTGGTCTCTTTGTTGTCTCTGTATTTTTCTTGACCGGGTTGGAATTTTAGTGACATTACAACACAGTCAAAATTAGTATTTTGTAAAGATTCTATCTACATGGAATACTCTTTTTTCAGGGGGGCGACAGTGCCGCTATAATGAAGCAGTGTTGGTGTATAGATTATGTCCCTGCACTCTCCTGCTCAATTCTCTGCCATTTAGGAGCCAAGTCACTTTTATTTCTGTTTATGCAGCCCTAGCCCTGGCTGTACATCACAGTTTGCATGAAAAAAAAGTTTCATTTTCAATTCACATTAACTTGCTTTAGATGTTTTTATCTTCTGCTCTGTAAACTATACTTTATTCACAGGGTCTTCACAGAGCATGAAAGGTTTGGAAAGGCTGTGCAAGTCACATGCAGGCTATGGCTGTATAAACAAAGTTCTCAATGACAGAGAATTGAGCAGTGAGACTGCAGGGGCACACTCACCAAAACTGCTTCATTAAGCTAAAGTTGTTTTTGGTGTCTATAGTGTCCCTTTAACAATATCAGTTTACATTATTTATTGAGTTATTTATTCCACAAATAACTCACAAAATGTCTGTTCATTACTACTCAGGGTAGATACCAGCAAATAAAAAAGTGAGAATATTAAAACAACTTAATTTTAAATAAATACAAGTGGAGGCAATATTAAACATTACATTTCTTGTTCTGCTTAAATTTATTTTCAGGACTGATTTTAGCTTTCAAAATATTTACTTATTGCTTTCTGTGCAACCTTTATGTCTTCAAATAAAATCTTTATGCATCCAAGTGTTTGATATTTGATATTGCACATGTACACACACCATATTGCAACCACACAGACATGCAATGTGTAATTATATATTTAATCATTAGCTGAGTGTAAAACCTAATGTATCTAAATATAACTATTTGATACAAGTGACAACATGTTACCAATCTTCATAGTTCCACATCTATAACAGTGAAAACATCTCTTTAGCCTTAGATTGTGGAAGAGGTTTGAAGAAGAGGGTGGGGTTACCGCCTAGTAAGTGGTAGTACTAGACGGGAGTGAGGTGTATATCTTCTGCATTCATTTCCCTCCGCCCTTCCTCTTTTTACCACATTTCCAAACATCTCTTTCTCTGTTTATCTCTGTCTGTCCTCCATCTTGGATGGACCGAGACACTATTTTGATGCACGCATCCAGTGCACTATACTCCAGTAATACATAATTGTTTTTACTATCTATTACAGTCACCACCTCCCCTCTTTGCTATCTTACAGCCACTAGCTGCTCTATAATAAAATATGATTTTGAACTCCTTTGAGGTGATGTGCCAAACTGAACCTCACCACGGGCTCCTGGAGGAGCCTGTTTGCCACCCTCCTGCCTCAGGACTATGGCCCCTGCAATATACCTTGTCTAACACACATTTGTGCGAACAGCCGCACAAATCAGAGACCACCCGGGAGCTTGTTAAGCCTAATTGACAGTTTGTAACACTTTCCATTGCAGTGTTCTTTTTTTTTTTTATACATTCATCTTTATTGAGTATTTTAAATTATATAAACATACAGTCACATTCACATCTTACAGTCAAGTGTGTAAAATTGTAGATTATGCTAGCGCAGTGTACCTATAATCTTAATTTTATTAAGGACAGGAGGCAAGTATTTTGCATAATCTTTCTTTACTAAAACTCCAGCAGCACAGGTTTAACAATAAAGTTTAGAGAAAAAAAACATTGCCATAGGGTATAAAAGGCCCTTCCTCTTGCATAATTTCCTCTTTCTTTGGTGCGAGATAACCATAAACATATCCTGCTATTACAATAAATAAGGATAACGATGAAGAATCAGACTGTAAATGATCCGAATCCCGACTGGAAGATTGCCGTAGAGTGCGAAGACGATCCCATGTATTGATCCATGAAGAAGAATCAAACTGAAAAGAAACAAAAGACATGAAAGGGATTTGGAAATGAACTGTTTGTCCTCATTATTATTATTATTAGCATAATCAATATTACTGTTTATAAAACGCCAGTTTATTCCATAGTACTTTACGTAAAAGGAATTTATCAGATGAGACAAGAATTTGTTTTTATTTATTTTTTTTAACCGAAATAGGTGGCTATGATAGAGAATTTAATCATTTAGGAGATAAAACAAAACAGTTCAAGATTAAACAAATGATCACATGCCACTCCACTAAAGTTATTTATATGATCACAGGGGTCAAGTCCTGGGGAATAAAGTGTGGGAACTCACTCGAGTTCCACCCTCACCCCACCACCAGAAAAAAAAACTTGCATGCATATATATACACACACACACACACACACACACACAGACTCACAGACACACACACAGACTCACAAGTACACACACATACACACTCACAGACACACACACTCCCAGACACACACACACACTCACAGACACATACACACACACATCCACTCACAGACACATACACACACACACATCCACTCACAGACACATACACACACACACATCCACTCACAGACACACACACACATCCACTCACAGACACACACACACATCCACTCACAGACACACACACATCCACTCACAGACACACACACACATACACTCAGACACACACACACATACACTCACAGACACATACACACACACTCACGACACACACACACACTCCCAGACACATACACACATACACACACACACTCCCAGACACACACACACACATACACTCACAGACACACACACTCACATACACTCCCAGACACATACACACATACACACACTCCCAGACACACACACACACTCCCAGACACACATGCACACACACACTCACAGACACATACACACACACACACACACATCCACTCACAGACACACACACACATCCACTCACAGACACACACACATCCACTCACAGACACACACACACATCCACTCACAGACACACACACACACATCCACTCACAGACACACACACATACACACTCACAGACACACACTCCCAGACACATCCACTCACAGACACACACACACATCCACTCACAGACACACACACATACACACTCACAGACACACACTCCCAGACACATACACTCACAGACACACACACACTCACACACACTCCCAGACACACACACACTCCCAGACACACACACACTCCCAGACACACACACACACACTCACAGACACATACACACACACACATCCACTCACAGACACATACACACACACACACATCCACTCACAGACACACACACATCCACTCACAGACACACACACATCCACTCACAGACACACACACACATCCACTCACAGACACACACACACATACACTCATACACACACACACACACACTCACAGACATACACATAGACACATACACACACTCACGACACACACACACTCCCACACACATACACACACACACTCCCAGACACACACACACACACACACACACACACACATACACTCACAGACACACACACTCACATACACTCCCAGACACATACACACAAACACACACTCCCAGACACACACACTCACAGACACACACACTCACATACACAAAAATTAATTGTATATATTTTTTTTCATTTCAAAATGTCCACCCAGCCTCCCTACCTGGAGAGCTGGCGTGGACCTGTCCCTGGGGTCCAGTGGGGCTTCAGTGCGGCCGGCTCTTGTCTCTCTGTGTCAGACGCAGCGAGGGAGCTGTGTTCTCTCTGCTCCCTCTCACCGCGTGGGCTGACTGCTGATGCCGGGAGCCGGAAATGACGTCATATTCCGGCTCCCAGCATCAGCAAATGGCGCTCGGCAAGAGGGAGCAGAGAGAACACAGCTCCCTCGCCGCGTCTGACACAGAGAGACAAGAGCCGGCCGGGGGGGTCCTTCAGGTGGCCGTTAGGCCACCTCTTGGGCCCCCCATGACAGGGGGAACACGGGGACATTTGGGGGCGGCATTTTTTGCCGCCCCCCGAGTGCCTGCAGGACCATAAACGGGAACGGCGTTCCTGCACTAAAAAAAAGTGCAGGAACGCCGTTCCCACGCGTTCCTGCAGGACTCGAGCCCTGTATGATCACCTGCCCTTCTGGATTGGCTTACAGAGGCGGCTCTCTAATTAGGCAGTTTAGGCGGCCGCCTGAGGCCTCGCACTGGCTGGGGCCTCGCGGCCGCCTAAACCACCTGTGGGCAGATTGTGTCAGGTCCTCGGTCACTGACCGAGGACCTGACACCAAGAGGGGGCCCGGCAGCTTGCCCGGTATGCCGCCAGGTGCGAGGCCCCTCCTGGCTGCCCGGCCAGCCACCGCAGACACCGGTCTGCAGCTCCGCAGTGAGCAGAGCTGCAGATCGTGTGTCTCGCAAGAACTGGCCAATCAGAGCGTTGCCGCGGGTTACCACGGCAACACTGAAATCTCGCGAGATTACACGGTCTGCAGCTCTGCGGAGCTGCAGACCGGGAGCAGTGGCCATCGGACCACCAGGGAGCCCACTGGACCACCAGGGAATAAAAGGTAGGTTCTCCTCACCATCACCCCCCACCACCCTCAGCCTCACCACCCATTCACCCTCACAATCACCACCCTCAGCCTCACCCCCCTTCACCCTCACCATCACCACCCTCACCATCACCACCCTCAGCCTCACCATCACCTCCCACCACCCTCAGCCTCACCACCCCCACCACCCTCAGCCTCACCCCCACTACCCTCAGCCTCACTACCCCCCACCACCCTCACCATCACCCCCCACCACCCTCAGCCTCACCCCCTACCACCCTCACCATCACCCCCCACCACCCTCAGCATCACCCCCCTACCACCATCAGCATCACCCCCCACCACCCTCAGCAAAACACCCCCACCACCCTCAGCATAACCCTCCGGCACCACCTTCAGCCTCACCCCACTCACCATCACCCCCTCCTTCTCACATCACCTCACTCTCACATTACCCCCCTCTCACTCTCTCATTACCACCCCTCTCACTCTCACATTACCACCCCTCTCACTCTCACATTACCCCCTCTCACTCTCACATTACCCTCACTCTCATATTACCCTCACTCTCACATTACCCTCACTCTCACATTACCCCCTCTCACTCTCACATTACCCTCACTCTCATATTACCCTCACTCTCACATTACCCTCACTCTCACATTACCCCCTCTCACTCTCACATTACCCCCCTCTCACTCTCACATTACCCTCACTCTCACATTACTCCCCCTCACTCTCACATTACTCCCCCTCACTCTCACATTACTCCCCCTCACTCTCACATTACCACCCCCTCACTCTCACATTACCCCACCTCTCACTCTCACATTACCCCGCTCCCTCTCACATTACCATCAACCCCCCGCTCCCTCTCACCATCAACCCCCCGCTCCCTCTCACCATAACCCTCGCTCCCTCTCACCATAACCCCCCTCTCACATCACCCCCCGCTCCCTCTCGCCATCACCCCCCGCTCTCTCTCACCATCACCCCCCCTCTCCCTCTCACCATCACCCCTTCTCTCCCTCTCACCATCATCCCACTCTACCTCTACCCCTCTCACCATCACTCTCCCTCTCACCATCACCCCCACACCATCACTCCCTTTCACCATCACCCCCACACCATCACCCCCTCTCACCATCACCCGCCTCTCCCTCTCACCATCACCCCCCCCCCATACACACAAAACGCTTCAAGCAGCTACCCCATACACATAGGGTCTCAGACAAAAACGCAAACATGCTCACAGAGACATACATTCACACACACAAGGATACTCTCTGTAAGACACACTCTCATACACAGGTAGACAGTGCATCAATGTGTATATGTGACACTTTATTGTTAGTGGGGCTTCATGTTTGCGTTTCGCCTAAGGCCTCATAAAGTCTAGAGCCACCTCTGTTGGCTTATATAGGTAGAACAATAAGGACACTGAATGTAAGGATCCAAGAACACACGAGAAACATCAAAAAAGGTTTTGAAAAACATAGTGTCTCATTGCACTTTAAAGAAAAACACAATTGTGATCCCCACTTAAAGGACCACTCTAGGCACCCAGACCACTTCAGCTTAATGAAGTGGTCTGGGTGCCAGGTCCAGCTAGGGTTAACCCATTTTTTTTTATAAACATAGCAGTTTCAGAGAAACTGCTATGTTTATAAATGGGTTAAGCCTTCCCCCAAATCCTCTAGTGGCTGCCTCATTGACAGCCGCTAGAGGCGCTTGCGTGATTCTCACTGTGAAAATCACAGTGAGAGCACGCAAGTGTCCATAGGAAAGTATTGTAAATGCTTTCCTATGCGACCGGCTGAATGCGCGCGCAGCTCTTGCTGCGCGTGCGCATTCAGCCGACGGGGCGGAATGGAGGAGGATCGGAGGCAGAGAGCTCCCCGCTCAGCGCTGGAAAAAGGTATGTTTTACCCCTTTTCCCCTTTCCAGAGCCGGGCGGGAGGGGGACCCTGAGGGTGAGGGCACCCTCAGGGCACTATAGTGCCAGGAAAATGAGTATGTTTTCCTGGCACTATAGTGGTCCTTTAATGAATTTTATAGGAATCCAAAAAGTTATTATGAATTGGAGAGGAGGGGACCTGATGAAATGCATAGGACAAACAGAAAATAACTTACAGTAGTGATGGTGCGCAACAACAAAAATCTTATTCACTATGGACCTCTTATAGAGAGTAAAAGTAACCCTGTGTACATGAAATGAGGTGTTTACAGAGTGCAAATATTATAAATAATTGAAAAACAAACAGTGGTTGTGGTGAAACAAAGCACAATCTGTAGGTATACTTGCAAACATGGAAATCACTCTGACACTTATTAAGGAGACAAAAACAGAAAGAGAGCTCCTAGCTCCTAGTGCAGCATAGTAATTTACTTATAAATACCGTATATACTCGAGTATAAGCATTTTTTGTGCTGAAAAACCCCAACTCGGCTTATACTCGAGTCAATAGTCTGTATTATGGCAATTTTCATTGACATAATACAGACTGGGGCTGTGGGGGCTGCAGAGAGCGTTACTTACCTCTCCTGCAGCTCCTGTCAGCTCTCTCGTCCTCCGCGCCGTCCGTTCAGCACCTCGGTCAGCTCCCAGTGTAAATCCCGCGAGAGCCGCGGCTCTCGCGAGACTTACAGTGTGAGCTGACAGAGGGAGCTGACCGGACAGCGCGGAGGAGGAGAGAGCTGTCAGGAGCTGCAGGAGAGGTAAGTAACATATCTGCAGCCCCCACAGCCCCCCCCCACTGAACTACCAACCCCACTGGACCACCAGGGAAGGAGCCCCCCTCCCTGGCCAGCTAGCAAGCAGGGAGGGGGGATGAAACAAAAATAAATTAATAATAAAATAATAATTAAAAAAAAAAATAACATTACAAATAATAAATAATAATAAAAAAATATGAAAATAATTAAAAAAAAGAATAAGTAAATAAAAAAAAATAATGAAAAAAAATATTAAAATTATGTAAATAAAATAATAAAATTGCCCCCCCCCTCCCCCCAAGGCTCTGCAACACACACACACACACTGCATTCATACACACTGCACTCATACACACACACACTGCACTCATACACACTGCACTCATATACACACACTGCATTCATACACACACTGCACTCATACACACTGCATTCATACACACACACTGCATTCATACACACACACTGCACTCATACACACGCTGCACTCATACACACGCTGCACTCATACACACGCTGCACATATATACACACACGCTGCACTCATATACACACACACACTGCATTCATACACACACACTGCATTCATACACACACCCTGTTTTCATTATATACACACACTGGAAATAAATATTCAATTAATATAATTTTTTTAGGATCTAATTTTATTTAGAAATTTACCAGTAGCTGCTGCATTTCCCACCCTAGTCTTATACTCGAGTCAATAAGTGTTCCCAGTTTTTTGGGGTAAAATTAGGGGCCTCGGCTTATATTCGGGTCGGCTTATACTCGAGTATATACGGTATATATAATTAAAAATTAAAAATTAAAAATAATGTTCTTGCTCACCATCACTACTGTAAGTTATTTTATGTTCAAACTGTTTTACCAGGATTTGTTTTTGTTGGTTGCCAAGATAGACGAGGAAATACATGCCATACAACATAGTTTGGAACCATGTATAGGGACAGAGGATTTTGAGGAATTATCAGAGAGAACTAAGAAAAGCCTGGAAAGATTAGAGAGGGAGATTAAAGAGACAACAATCCGAAAATATAAAAGAGACAAGGAGGACTATAAAGAAGGAAGAGTGAGGAATTTTAAAAGGGATAAGTCTACCAAGGGGAGCTACCCAAAGTATGAAACAAATTGGAAGAGTCAGGGAAACTTGAACAAACCCCAGAGCAGAACACCACGACATAATTTTGAGACTCCAGGCAGAGAAGACTCTAGATCTAATAATTTAAGAAATAGAAGGGAGGAGTGGGTTGAGGTTAAACCCAGGCATAACAGGTACAGGAGATATAATGAAGAAAGACAATCTCCTAAGAAACCAAACCCCCCAAAAAAGGATAATGGAAGATCAGATAGATTATTAAGCCCTAGTAGAGGGAACACCTCTCATAATAGGTTTGAGATCCTGAGAAATTAAGATGTAGATCAGGATTTTTTAGAAAGGGAACCGAAGAGGAACGAATTCCCTATAAAAAGGTCAAGGAAAATAAGTTTCGGGGATGCAGAGGAGGAAAACAGAAAAAGGGGAAAGAGACAGGACCGATAGTCCCGATAGGGATTAATAATATCTCCTCACACATTTTAACAAACAGTGAGATAATGGTCCTTAATAAGGGTCTTACGTTTGCACCTATGCGGCACTTTAATCCATTTTCTGCATACTATGGCTATTAAAAAGTTTTTTTTTAAATACGAATTTTATTACAGAACAAAAGATAGATGAAGTAGACAGTTTTAAACATACAAATTTCCATAACAAATCAAATTTTAACCCTAGTCACCTCAAACATGGCAGCATTGAGGCATTTGAGAAGGCAGTTTTTAATGATTTCAAGAAACTGGAAAAAGGGAATAGGAATTGGAACCTTGCACATAGTGAAATGGCAGCCCTTAGAGGTCTGAGAGAAAATGATCACATTGTCATCAAGCCCGCAGATAAAGGCGGTAGCTTGGTGATAATGGACACTGAGAACTATTTGGCTGAATGTGCACGCCAATTAGAGGATACTGAGGTTTATACAAAACTCAATGGAGATCCGTTGGGGAAGATGAGAAGATCCTTAACAGTGTCAGGGTACCTGTAGTCTCTACCTCTGATAAGAGGAGAGACATGGACGTTTTCCCGGTCAGAAGGGCTGTTTCCTCCGTTCCTCGCGGTTCCTCCGGTCGGTTACACGCCGGGCGCGAGGGATCCACGCCTTTTTATGACGTGACGCTCGGTAGCCGACGTCATGACGCCAAGCCTGCTCGACCTGTCACTCAAACCCTGAACACGAACCAGGACTCGTCGGGGGCGTGATTACCTCCTAGAACCGGGGTATTTAATAGAGCTTGCCGCATTTGCTCATTGCCCTGTCGTGGTTCTAGCCAGTCTAGTCACTCAGTGCTCTTGTATGTCTATTGTCTCTTTGGTTCTGACCCGGCTTGTTTGTATCACTCTGCTTATCTCCGTTATCCTTTTACCCGGCTTGTCTCTCGCTTACCTGTCTTCTCGTTCCCTCGACCTCGGCTTGTCTCTGACCATTCTCTTCTTACTCCTTACGTTAAGTCCGGCCATTCTAAGGTCCGGTATACGTACCTACTACACTTTGTACTCTGCGTGTTGGATCCCTGTCCCGATCCTGACATTACGACAGGGCCAATGGATCCTGCAGGTACAAGTAGTCAGCTTGGTCCTTCCGATCCTAGGTTTGACGCCATAGAACATAGAATGGATCAAATGGCCATAGCGCTACAGGCGTTATTATCTCGTCCTAATAACCCACCAGAAGAGATGCGTAATAATTCTATCTCCCCTGTAAGTTCAGGTTTAGAGGTAGCCACTGTAGGTGCCTCCTCTCGTATTACCCCACCTGTACGTTATGGTGGTTCTCCTGAGAAGTGTCGAGGTTTTCTAAACCAAATCAGTATCCACTTCGAATTACAACCCCGTTCCTATCCTACAGATAGGGCGAAGGTCGGATTTATTATCACCTTACTCATTGAGAAAGCTCTGAGATGGGCCAATCCGTTGTGGGAAAACGATAATCCGTTAGTATATAATTATAATGCCTTTGTAGCTGCTTTTAGAAGAACTTTTGACCCTCCTGGTAGAAAGGTCAATGCAGCCAGATTACTGTTGCGCCTTAGACAGGATAACCAAACTCTTGTGGAGTATGCACTAGAGTTCAGGTCCTTGGCGGCAGAAGTTCAGTGGAATGAACAGGCTTATATAGACGTATTTTTAAACGGATTATCAGATGTAATACTTGATGAGGTTGCTACTAGAGAGCTTCCTGAGAATTTGGAGGATTTAATTTCTTTTATCTCTCGCATTGATGAACGCTTAAGAGAGAGACAGAACACTCGAGATAGAACCTGTAGACCTTCCTTCAAACTAGCTCCCTCATTTCTAAGCTCTGAGATCTAAACCTTACCTTTTCCATAACCTATGCAGATAGGCAATACTCATCTCTCAGAAGAGGAGAGACAGTACAGGAGAAGGGAGGGGCTGTGTATGTACTGTGGAGTCAGAGGTCACTTACGCCTAAATTGTCCTAATCGATCGGGAAACGCTCGCACCTAAGTTTCTCTAGAGGACAGGCCTTGGGTGTTTCTATTTTGTCCTCTACTCATAATTATAAAGATCATAGGCTTGTGCTACCCGTTTCCTTAACTTGGGAGGGGGGAGTAGTAGAGACTGTGGCATTGATAGATTCCGGAGCTGCTGAGAGCTTTATCGACCAAGTTTTTGTCACTAAACACACTATTCCATCTCAGTTAAGGGAGACGCCCTTGGCCGTTGAGGCCATAGATGGTAGACCTTTAGTTGAGCCTGTGATTTTTCGTGAAACCATACCCGTTAACTTAACTGTTGGTATTTTACACGAGGAAGACATATCTCTGTTACTCATTTCATCTCCTTCTGTTCCCATAGTCCTGGGGTATTCTTGGTTAAAGAGACATAACCCTATTATTGATTGGGAATTAGGGGAGATAATCTCATGGGGTCAGAATTGTCAGGAGAAGTGTTTACAGAAAGTCTCACCGCTTTGCATAGTTAATGCATCCAATCAGTCTACCGACCCTACTGAAGTACAAATACCGCCTCTGTATCTGGACTTAAAGGCGGTATTTGACAAAAAGAAGGCCGATACTTTACCACCACACAGGTCCTTTGATTGTAAGATTAATCTACTTCCTGGTACCATGCCTCCCAGGGGCAATGTATACCCTTTGTCTACCAAAGAGAACTTAGTCCTAGAGGAGTATATTCGTGAAAATCTAGACAAAGGATTTATTAGGAGATCTTCCTCCCCTGCCGGGGCTGGTTTTTTTTTTGTTAAAAAGAAGGATGGTACGCTGAGACCTTGCATTGACTACCGAGGTTTGAACAAAATAACCGTTAGAAATGCCTACCCGATTCCTTTGATTACCGAGCTCTTTGATCGTTTAAAGGGTTCCAAGATTTTCACCAAGTTAGATCTCAGAGGGGCATATAACTTGGTGAGGATTCAGCAGGGTCACGAGTGGATGACGGCGTTCAACACTCGATATGGGCACTACGAGTATACCGTAATGCCTTTTGGCCTCTGCAACGCGCCGGCAGTATTTCAGGACTTGATCAATGAAGTTCTTAGGGAGTTTCAACATGACTGCGTTATTGTATACCTGGATGATATTCTTATACATTCTAGGGACATTGAGACTCACCACAGACAAGTCAGAAGGGTTTTGCGTAAACTTCTTCAACATGGCTTGTACTGCAAACTGGAGAAATGTAGTTTTGATCAGTCTCAGACAAACTTTCTTGGTTATGTGATTTCTGGGGAAGGGTTTAAGATGGATCCGGATAAACTCCAGTCCATTTTAGACTGGCCCTTACCTAAGGGACTCAAGGCCATTCAGAGGTTTATTGGATTCTCCAATTATTATAGGCGCTTCATTAAGGGTTACTCGTCAATTATTGCTCCTATCACCAATATGACCAGACAGGGGGCTGACACTAAGAATTGGTCTACTGAAGCACTTCTTGCTTTCAAAACCCTCAAATAACTTTTTGCTTCCGCACCAATTTTAGTTCATCCTGATACTACTCTGCCTTTCCTACTCGAAGTAGACGCCTCAGAGACAGGTGTAGGCGCTATCCTGTCCCAAAGGTTAGGGGTGGATAAACCATTACATCCATGTGTTTTTTTTTCCAAAAAACTATCTGGCCCGGAGAGCAGATATGACATTGGTGACAGGGAACTACTTGCAGTTATCATGGCTTTAAAAGAGTGGAGACATTTATTGGAAGGGACCTTACATCCTGTTACTATTTTGACGGACCACAAGAACTTGTCCTATACTGGGGAGGCTAAGCGATTATCCTCCAGGCAAGCTCGTTGGTCTTTATTTCTCACCCATTTCATTTACGTACTCACTTATAGACCTGGTTCTAAGAATTCTAAAGCCGATGCTTTGTCTCGCCAATATGAACCTTCTACTGTGTCTGAGCCAGTGTTGTCCTCTATAGTCCCCAAGTGCAATATTATCGCCAACACAAGTCTTAAAATTCATTCTCCACTGCTTGACCGAATCATGAAGTTGCAACATCTGGCGCCTGGGCAGACTCCTGTGGCAAGACACTTCGTTCCTCCTGAACTCCAAAGGGAGCTCTTACAGTGTTTCCACGAGAGTAAGGTGGCGGGTCATCCTGGAATTCGCAAGACATATTCCTTAATCTCTAAAGATTTCTGGTGGCCTTCTTTACGAAAGGATATTAAGGATTTCATTGCAGTGTGTGAGATCTGTACTAAGACTAAGCAACCTCATACTCTTCCATGTGGACTATTACAGCCCTTGGGCATTCCAGAGAGACCATGGTCCTGCTTGGCCATGGACTTTATTGTTGATTTGCCTATTTCTAAGAAACAGACTGTTATTCTCACTGTAGTCGATAGGTTTACTAAGATGGCTCATTTTGTGCCTTTACCTAAACTTCCGACTTCTCCTGAATTGGCGGAAATATTCGCTAAAGAAATTTTTCGTTTACATGGGATACCTTCCGAAATTATTTCTGATAGAGGTTCCCAATTTGTTTCACGTTTCTGGAGATCCTTCTGTTCTCAATTGGGCATCAAATTGAATTTTTCTTCTGCTTATCACCCTCAGTCTAACGGAGCTGCTGAACGTACTAATCAAAAAATTGAACAATATTTGCGTTGTTTTGTCTCCGAACATCAGGACGATTGGGTCGGTTTGATTCCTTGGGCAGAGTTTGCACACAATAATCTTGTTTGTGATTCCACTCGTTCTAGCCCCTTTTTCATGAATTATGGCTTTCATCCTTCCATTCTTCCCTCGGTCTCTCCTTCCCAAGGGGTACCGTCGGTTGATGTTCATGTTGCCAATCTGAGGACGTTGTGGGATCAGACTCGACAAATTCTCTTACATAACTCCATGTTGTTCAAGAAACACGCTGATAAACGCAGAAGGGCGGCTCCTGTTTTTGTTCCTGGTGATAGGGTATGGTTGAGTACAAAAAACATTCGTTTAAAGGTCCCTTCCATGAAGTTCGCTCCTCGTTACATTGGTCCTTACAGGGTCCTGGCTCGTATTAACCCGGTTGCGTATCGTCTAGTACTTCCATCTGCCTTACGCATCCTTAACTCTTTTCATGTTTCCTTGCTGAAACCGTTAATTTGCAACAGATTTTCCTCCACTGTTTCCTCCCCTCGCTCTGTTCAGGTTGAGGGTCAGGAGGAGTACGAGATCAACTCCATCATCGATTCTCGAATTTCTCGAGGGAGGTTACAGTATCTTGTCGACTGGAAGGGATATGGTCCTGAGGAGAGGACTTGGGTACCTCAGGAGGATGTTCATGCTCCTCGCCTCCGCAGGGCTTATCACTCCCGCTTTCCATCTCGTCCCGGTTGCTTCCGCCCGGTGGGCGTTTCTAAGGGGGGGGGTACTGTCAGGGTACCTGTAGTCTCTACCTCTGATAAGAGGAGAGACATGGACGTTTTCCCGGTCAGAAGGGCTGTTTCCTCCGTTCCTCGTGGTTCCTCCGGTCGGTTACACGCCGGCCGCGAGGGATCCACGCCTTTTTATGACGTGACGCTCAGTAGCCGACGTCATGACGCCAAGCCGGCTCGACCTGTCACTCAAACCCTAAACACGAACCAGGACTCGTAGGGGGCGTGATTACCTCCTAGAACCGGGGTATTTAATAGAGCTTGCCGCATTTGCTCATTGCCCTGTCGTGGTTCTAGCCAGTCTAGTCACTCAGTGCTCTTGTATGTCTATTGTCTCTTTGGTTCTGACCCGGCTTGTTTGTATCACTCTGCTTATCTCCGTTATCCTTTTACCCGGCTTGTCTCTCGCTTACCTGTCTTCTCGTTCCCTCGACCTCGGCTTGTCTCTGACCATTCTCTTCTTACTCCTTACGTTAAGTCCGGCCATTCTAAGGTCCGGTATACGTACCTACTACACTTTGTACTCTGCGTGTTGGATCCCTGTCCCGATCCTGACAAACAGCACTTTTGGATAGAGGTAAACTGGCGTGTATCCTGCAGCAAAAGAAATATGAATTTTTGAATGTTGAATCACCCAGGACCCCAGTTTTTTACATTCTACCAAAGGTACATAAGGATCTCCATAACCCACCAGGAAGACCGATTTTCTCGGGGATTGGCTCTATCTCAAACAATTTATCGAAATATATTGATTCCTTTCTTCAACCAGTGGTTTTTAAAACAAAGTCCTTTCTGAAGGATACCACAGACATCCTGAGGATGCTGAAGGACTTAGAATGGAAGGAGGGATATTGCCTGGTAACCTGTTGTCAGGATCGGGTCAGGGATCCAACACGCAAAGTACAAACAGGTACAGGGTACGTATACCGGACCTTAGAATGTCCGGACTAACGTACAGAGAGTATAGAGAATGGTCAGAGACAATCCGAGGTCGAGGGAACGAGAGGACAGGTAAGCGAGCAACAAGCCGGGTCAAGGATAACAGAGGTAAACAGAGTAAGTCAAACAAGCCGGGTCGTAACCAAAAGGATAACTGAAAACACCAGAGCACTGTGTGACTAGACAGGCTAGAACCACGACAGGGCAATGAGCAACAGGGCGAATTATGTTTAAATACCCTGGCTAGAGAGGATAGACACGCCTCCGACGAGTCCTGATTGGTCTCCAACGGATTGAGTGACAGGTCGTTCCGGATAGGCGTCATGACGTCGGTCTCTGGGCACCATGCTACATAAGGAAGTAACTCCCTCGCGGCCGGCGTCTATGTGAACGGGTCGACCGCGAGGAACAGGAGAAACATGGCGTCCGGACGGATAAACGTCTAAGTCTCTACCTCTCTCGGAGGTAGAGACCTCAGGTACCCTGACAGTACCCCCCCTCTCAGATACGCCCACCGGGCGGAAGGAACCGGGACGAGATGGGAAGCGGGAGTGATACGCCCTGCGGAGACGAGGAGCATGAACATCCTCTTGAGGTACCCAACTCCTCTCTTCAGGACCATAACCCTTCCAATCGACCAGATATTGAACCTTCCCCCGTGAGATTCGAGAATCAATAATAGAGTTAACCTCATACTCCTCCTGACCCTCCACCTGAACAGAGCGAGGAGGGGCTGTTGTGGAGGAAAATCTGTTGCATATAAGTGGTTTCAGCAATGAAACATGAAACGAGTTAGGAATGCGTAAGGTAGCAGGAAGAGCTAGACGGTACGCAACTGGATTGATTCGAGTCAGTACCCTGTAAGGACCAATATAGCGGGGAGCGAACTTCATGGAGGGCACTTTTAAACGGATGTTCCTTGTGCTCAGCCATACCCTATCACCTGGAACAAAGACCGGAGCCGCCCTTCTACGTTTATCAGCGTGTCTCTTAACCAGCATAGAGTTGTGCATAAGGATTTGTCGAGTTTGGTCCCACAACTTCCTCAAATTGGCCACATGAACATCAACCGACGGCACCCCCTGGGAAGGGGAATCCGAATGAAGAATAGACGGATGAAAACCATAATTCATGAAGAAGGGGCTTGAATGAGTAGAATCGCAGACGAGATTGTTGTGTGCAAACTCCGCCCAAGGAATCAAACCGACCCAATCGTCCTGGTGTTCGGAAACAAAACATCGTAAATATTTTTCAATTTTCTGGTTGGTACGTTCAGCAGCTCCGTTAGACTGAGGATGATAGGCAGAAGAAAAGTTCAACTTGATACCTAGTTGTGAACAGAAGACCCTCCAAAATCGGGAAATAAATTGAGAGCCTCTGTCAGATACAATTTGGGAGGGTATCCCATGTAGACGAAAAATCTCCCTAGCGAATATCTCTGCCAACTCGGGAGAAGACGGTAGTTTAGGCAGAGGAATGAAGTGAGCCATCTTAGTGAATCTGTCAACCACGGTGAGAACAACAGTCTGTTTCTTAGAGATAGGTAGATCGACAATAAAGTCCATGGCCAAACAGGACCATGGTTTCTCTGGAACCTCTAAGGGATGCAGGAATCCACAAGGAAGTGTATGGGGTTGTTTGGTTTTAGTACAAACCTCACAAGCAGCGATGAAATCTTTAGTATCTTTACGTAAAGCAGGCCACCAGAAGTCTTTGGAGATCAAAGCAAATGTTTTGCGAATACCAGGATGTCCCGCCATCTTGCTGTTATGGAGACACTGCAACAGTTCCAGTTGAAGAGCAGGAGGAACAAAATGTCGACCCGCAGGAGTCTGTCTAGGTGCTAGATGTTGCAGCTTAATGATCTTGGCCAGTAACGGGGAGTGAATCCTGAGATTCGTATTAGCAACAATATTGCATTTCGGAACTATAGAAGAAAGAACCGGTTCCGGTATAGTAGAAGGTTCATATTGGCGAGATAAAGCATCGGCTTTAGAGTTCTTAGAACCAGGTCTGTAAGTCAGCACATAATTAAAGTGAGTCAGGAATAAGGACCAACGCGCTTGCCTAGAAGACAGACGCTTGGCCTCCCCAATATAGGACAAGTTTTTGTGGTCCGTCAAAATAGTAATAGGGTGTAAGGTCCCCTCCAATAAATGTCTCCACTCCTTTACGGCTTTAATGACCGCTAACAGTTCCCTGTCTCCGATGTCATATCTGCTCTCAGGCCCAGAAAGTTTCCTGGAAAAAAAACCACACGGGTGTAGTGGTTTATCGACCCCTAACCTTTGTGACAGAACCGCACCTACTCCTGTCTCAGAGGCATCGACCTCGAGTAGAAACGGCAAAGTCGTATCAGGATGGACTAGAATTGGAGCAGAGGCAAAAAGTTCTTTGAGATTCTTGAAAGCAACGAGAGCTTCAGTAGACCACGTCTTAGTATCCGCCCCCTGTTTGGTCATATTGGTAATGGGCGCAATAATAGACGAGTAACCCTTAATGAAGCGCCTATAATAATTGGAGAACCCAATAAACCTCTGAATAGCCTTGAGTCCCTTAGGCAATGGCCAATCTAGAATAGACTGGAGTTTGTCAGGATCCATCTTAAAGCCTTCCCCAGAAATCACGTATCCCAGAAAGTCTATCTGGGTCTGGTCAAAACTGCATTTCTCCAACTTACAGTATAAACCGTGTTGCAGAAGTTTGTGTAACACCTTTCTGACCTGTCTATGGTGAGTCTCAATCTCTCTAGAGTGTATGAGTATGTCATCCAGGTAGACAATAACACAATCATGTTGGAATTCCCTAAGAACTTCGTTAATCAAATCTTGAAAAACTGCAGGTGCGTTGCAAAGACCAAAGGGCATGACCGTGTACTCATAATGACCATAGCGGGTATTAAACGCTGTCTTCCACTCGTGGCCTTGCTGGATTCTCACCAAGTTATATGCCCCTCTGAGATCCAACTTGGTGAAAATTTTAGAATCCTTTAACCGGTCAAAGAGCTCGGTAATCAGGGGAATAGGATAGGCATTTCTGATGGTTATTTTATTCAAACCTCGGTAATCGATGCAAGGTCTGAGTGAACCATCCTTCTTTTTAACAAAAAAAAATCCAGCCCCGGCAGGAGAGGAAGATCTCCTAATGAATCCCTTGTCTAAATTCTCCTGAATATACTCCTCTAAAACAGCATTCTCTTTAGTGGATAGAGGGTATACATGACCCCTGGGCGGCATGGTACCAGGTAATAGATTAATTTTACAATCAAATGTCCTGTGTGGGGGTAGCGTATCAGCGTTCTTTTTGTCGAACACTGCTTTTAAATCCAGGTATAGAGGGGGTATCTGTATCCCCTTAGACTGGGTAGAACTGTCTGGTGTGTTAATTACAGCCAATGGGGATACCCTGCGTAAACACCTCTCCTGACAACCCTGACCCCATGAGAGTATTTCCCCTAACTCCCAATCGATAATAGGATTATGTCTCCTTAACCATGGGTACCCCAGAACTATGGGAACAGAGGGAGACGAAATGAGCATAAGTGATAAGTTCTCCTCGTGTAAGATACCAACAGTCAAGTTAATAGGTATAGTCTCACGCGAGATAACAGGGTCGAGTAGCGGTCTACCATCTATGGCCTCAACGGCCAAAGGTATCTTTCTTAACTGGGATGGGATAGTGTGTTTAGTAGCAAAGGCTTGGTCGATAAAATTCTCAGCAGCACCGGAATCTATCAAGGCCATGGTCTTTAGCACTCCCTTCTCCCACGTTAAAGAAACTGGTAACAGCAACCTGTGATTTTTATAATCATGAGTAGAGGACAAAATAGAAACACCCAAGACCTGTCCTCTAGAGAAACTTAGGTGCGGGCGTTTCCCGAGCGAATAGGACAATTCAGGCGCAAGTGACCTCTGACTCCACAATACATACATAATCCCTCCCTTCTCCTGTACTGTCTCTCCTCCTCTGAAAGGCGAGTATTGCCTATCTGCATAGGTTCAGGAAACAGTGAGGTATTGGAATCAGGACTTTGAAATGCGGGTGCTAACTTAAAGGTAGGTCTAAGATTCCTCTCTCGAGTGTTCTGTCTCTCTCTTAAACGCTCATCAATGCGAGAAATGAACGAAATTAAGTCCTCTAAATTCTCAGGCAGCTCCCTAGTAGCAACTTCGTCAAGGATAACATCTGATAACCCGTTCAAAAATACATCTATATAAGCCTGCTCATTCCACTTGACTTCTGCCGCCAGAGACCTGAACTCTAGTGCATAATCCACAAGTGTTCGGTTCTCCTGTCTCAGGCGCAACAGTAATCTGGCTGCATTGACCTTCCTACCAGGCGGGTCAAAAGTTCTTCTAAAGGCAGCTACAAAGGCATTATAATTATATACCAACGGGTTATCGTTCTCCCATAATGGGTTGGCCCATCTCAGAGCTTTCTCAATGAGTAAGGTGATAATAAATCCAACCTTTTCCCTATCGGTAGGATAGGAGCGAGGTTGTAATTCAAAATGAATACTGATCTGGTTTAAAAAACCACGACACTTCTCCGGTGAACCACCATAACGTACTGGTGGGGTAATACGGGAAGAGGCACCTACAGTGGCTACCTCTAGGCCTGAATTTACAGAGGAAATTGGAGTAGTACGCGTCTCCTCTGGTGGGTTATTAGCACGAGATAATAACGCCTGTAGTGCTAAGGCCATTTGGTCCATTCTGTGTTCCATGGCATCAAACCTGGAATCAGAGGGACAAACCTGACTGTTTGTACCTGCAGGATCCATTGACCCTGTCGTAATGTCAGGATCGGGGCAGGGATCCAACACGCAAAGTACAAACAGGTACAGGGTACGTATACCGGACCTTAGAATGGCCGGACTAACGTACAGAGAGTATAGAGAATGGTCAGAGACAAGCCGAGGTCGAGTCAACGAGAGGACAGGTAAGCGAGCAACAAGCCGGGTCAAGGATAACAGAGGTAAACAGAGTAAGTCAAACAAGCCGGGTCGTAACCAAAAGGATAACTGAAAACACCAGAGCACTGTGTGACTAGACAGGCTAGAACCACGACAGGGCAATGAGCAACAGGGCGAAGTATGTTTAAATACCCTGGCTAGAGAGGATAGACACGCCTCCGACGAGTCCTGATTGGTCTCCAACGGATTGAGTGACAGGTCGTTCCGGATAGGCGTCATGACGTCGGTCTCCGGGCACCATGCTACATAAGGAAGTAACTCCCTCGCGGCCGGCGTCTATGTGAACGGGTCGACCGCGAGGAACAGGAGAAACATGGCGTCCGGACGGATAAACGTCTAAGTCTCTACCTCTCTCGGAGGTAGAGACCTCAGGTACCCTGACACCTGTGATGTCACTTCTCTATATACATGTATACCACATGATATAGGATGTGCAGCAGTCAAGTATTTCTTAGAACAAGATCAGACACTATTACCTGCACAAATTGATTTTTTTAGTAGAATGTATTAGATGGACTCTGAATAACAATTACTTCTGGTTTGGCTCTTCCTTTTATTTACAGATAAGAGGGATGGCGATGGGCAGCACTTACGCACCCAGCTATGCAAAGATTTTTATGGCCCACTGGGAGAATTCTTTTATTTATAATGAACATAGCTGGACTGCGCAGGTGCGGGCCTACCACCGTTATATTGATGATATGATTTTTATTTGGGAAGGCACAGAAGACCATTTTAGAGATTTTTTAGAATACCTAAATAATAATACTTGGGACATATGCCTTACAAGTAATATCAGCACTTTATCCATTGATTTTTTAGATCTCAAGATATACATAGAAAATGGGGTCCTGAAAACACAGACTTTTTAAAAAAAAGTTGATGTTTCATATCACAGTGGGCACTATTCACCATGGCTTAGGAACATACCCAAGGGCCAACTACTTAGGTTGAAACGGAATTGTACAGAGGAAAAAGTGTTTGATCAGCAGGCTGAAGACCTTCTAAGGAAATTTAGGGAAAAATGCTTTTAACGAGGTGAAACCAATTGCACAAATAGATCTAATTCAAAAAGAAAAAGTAAAAAATATGATTTAGGAAAGTTTTCATGAAGTGTTAGTCTTTGATTTTAATAATCAGCATAAATATTTGAAAAAAACTATCAACAGCTAATTTTATTTCTTTCTTACAATATTCTATTGAGGATTTCAACACCAGGGTCAGCTTTGCTTCCCCGTTTTCTTCCATTTTTGTTCCCTATATTGAGGTTTTCACCTGATATGGACGGCAAAGGTTTGTGTCACCTTTAAGTGGAAGAGATCAGAGCCGGTCCGTAAGAGGCTCTGTATCATGTGAGTGGATTCTGATTGTAATTATTTACACCATTCATTTACTATTTTATTGCACCATATTCTGTTTATTTTGTTCCCCTATAGGGATTTTTGTACTACAATATCATGTAAGTAGTGATGTACCGAACTGTTTGCTGGCGAATAGTTCCCGGCGAACATAGCGTGTTTGCGTTCGCCGCCGCGGGCGAACACATGGGCGGTTCGATCCGCCCCCTATTCGTCATCATTGAGCAAACGTTGACCCTGTGCCTCACGGTCAGCAGACACATTCCAGCAAATTAGCAGCAGACCCTCCCTTCTACACCCTCCCACCTCCTTCCCAGCATCCATTTTAGATTCATTCTGAAGCTGCATGCTTAGTGAGAGGAGGGAAAGTGTAGCTGCTGCTCATTAGATAGGGAAATTGATAGATAGGCTAGGGTATTCAGTGTCCACTACAGTCCTGAAGGACTCATCTGATCTCTGCTGTAAGAACAGCATCCCAAAAAGCCCTTTTTAGGGCTAGAACATCAGTCTGCTTTTTTTCTTTTTTTTTTCTGTGTAATGTAATTGCAGTTGCCTGCCTGCCAGCTTCTGTGTCAGGCTCACAGTGCATACTGTGCCCATTTGCCCAGTGCCACCACTCACTCACTGGTGTCACAATAGCTTAAGCTTCACATTTAAAAAGAAAAAAAAAATTCACTGTAATAAATTGAATTGCAGTTAGTTGTCTGCCAGCTTCTGTGTCAGACTCAGTGGATACTGTGCCCATTTGCCCAGTGCCACCACTCTTATCTGGTTTCACAATAGCTTATGCTTGACATTTAAAAAGAAACATTTTTTTTTCACTGTAAAAGATTGAATAGCAGTTAGTTGCCTGCCAGCTTCTGTGTCAGGCTCACAGTGGATACTGTGCCCATTTGCCCAGTCAGTGCCACCACTCATATCTGGTGTCTCTATAGCGTGCTTTTACAAAGAAAAAAAGTTTTGCAGTGTAAGCTAATAGCAGTCAGTGTCCTTAAAGCGGGTGTGTCAGGCCTTCAGCGTGTGCTCTGCAGACCCCTGCCAGTGTACTTTGACAGTTGCCACTCATATCTGGTGTCTCTATAGCGTGCTTTTACAAAGAAAAAAAGTTTTCCAGTGTAAGCTAATAGCAGTCAGTGTCCTTAAAGCGGGTGTGTCAGGCCTTCAGCGTGTGCTCTGCAGACCACTGCCAGTGAACTTTGACAGTTGCCACTCATATCTGGTGTCTCTATAGCATGCTTTTACAAAGAAAAAAAGTTTTCCAGTGTAAGCTAATAGCAGTCAGTGTCCTTAAAGCGGGTGTGTCAGGCCTTCAGCGTGTGCTCTGCAGACCCCTGCCAGTGTACTTTGACAGTTGCCACTCATATCTGGTGTCTCTATAGCGTGCTTTTACAAAGAAAAAAAGTTTTCCAGTGTAAGCTAATAGCAGTCAGCGTCCTTAAAGCGGGTGTGTCAGGCCTTCAGCGTGTGCTCTGCAGACCCCTGCCAGTGTACTTTGACAGTTGCCACTCATATCTGGTGTCTCTATAGCGTGCTTTTACAAAGAAAAAAAGTTTTCCAGTGTAAGCTAATAGCAGTCAGTGTCCTTAAAGCGGGTGTGTCAGGCCTTCAGCGTGTGCTCTGCAGACCTCTGCCAGTGCACATTGCCACTCATATCTGGTGTCTCAATAGCGTGCATTTAAAACCAAAAAACTTTTTTCACTGTTATAGATTGAATAGCAGTTAGTTGTCTTCAAGCGGGTGTGTCAGGCCTACAGCGTGTGCTCTGCAGACCTCTGCAAATGTACTTTGACAGTTGCCACTCATATATGGTGTCTCTATAGCGTGCTTTTACAAAGAAAAAAAGTTTTTCAGTGTAAGCTAATAGCAGTCAGTGTCCTTAAAGCGGGTGTCAGGCCTTCAGCGTGTGCTCTGCAGACCTCTGCCAGTGTACTTTGCCAGTTGGCACTCATATCTGGTGTCTCTATAGCGTGCTTTTACAAAGAAAAAAAGTTTTTCAGTGTAAGCCAATAGCAATCAGTGTCCTTAAAGCGGGTGTCAGGCCTTCAGCGTGTGCTCTGCAGACCTTTGCCAGTGTACTTTGCTAGTTGCCACTCATGTCTGGTGTCTCTATAGCGTGCTTTTACAAAGAAAAAAAGTTTTTCAGTGTAAGCTAATAGCAGTCAGTGTCCGTAAAGCGGGTGGGTCAGGCCTTCAGCGTGTGCTCTGCAGACCTCTGCCAGTGTACTTTGCCACTCATATCTGGTGTCAAAATAGCGTGCATTTAAAACCAAAAAACTTTTTCACTGTTATAGATTGAATCGCATTTAGTTGTCTCCAAGAGTCTTTGTGTCAGGCCTGCTCATCTGCCCACAGTCAGGTGTCTGTCAAGGACATGTTTGAGCGTAAGAAGCCAATGTCAGAAAGTCACCCCCTTGCCCGGCATCTGACAGCTGGCTTGTCTGTACTATTAGCCCGCCAGCTTTTACCATACAAGCTGGTGGAGTCTGAGGCATTAAAACCAGTGGAAGGTACCCGGCCGAAATTTCTTTTCACAAAAGGCAATCCTCAACCTGTACTCGATTGTGCAAAAGGAAGTAATGTCTGGCACACAGTGTTGGGGCAAGGGTCCATCTGACCACTGATACCTGGTCTGCAAAGCATGGTCAGGGCAGGTATATCACCTACACTGCGCATTGGGTAAACCTGCTGACGGCTGCCAAGCATGGAATGCGTGGCTCTGCAGAGGAGTTGGTGACACCACCACGACTTGCAGGCAGGCCTGCTGCCACCTCCTCTACTCCTCCTACTCCATCCTCTTCCATAACCTCCTCGGCTGAGTCCTCTTCTGCTGCTGCGTCTTGCTCCACATCAACGGCATCCCCCCAGCTCCCCAGGTACTATTCCACATCCCGGATACGGCAGTGTCACGCCGTCTTGTGTTTGACTTGCTTGAAAGCAGAGAGTCACACCGGACAAGCACTCCTGTCCGCCCTGAACGCACAGGTGGAAAAGTGGCTGACTCCGCAGCAACTGGAGATCGGCAAAGTGGTTTGTAACAACGGAACAAATTTGTACAACGCTTTGTGCATAAGTACACAGGCTTACAGGACGTCCTTCTTGTCTCTGTACTTAACTGCCAACAGCTCCTCTTGGTGCAGAGCTGAGGTCTCCCCCCTTCGTAGCCGGGTGCGTGCAAGTTGTCCTGGGAAACCTGTGCTGTTCTTTTTAATTGTGCCACAAGCTACTGTATCAAAACAGTACAATAGCTTGAACAAAGGGACATTTGTATAAAAATTGTCAGTATACAAGTGGTACCCTTTGTTCATCAGGGGGAATATCAGGTCCCAGACAATTTTGCCACTGGTTCCCATATGCTCTGGGCAACCTGGAGGGTCAAGGTGGCTATCCTTTCCCTCGTACACCCGGAAGGCCTCAGTATACCCAGCTCGCTATCACAGAGCTTATACATCTTTACACCATACCTAGAGCGCTTGGAAGGAAAATACTGCTTGAATCCCAGCCTTCCCTTATACTACATCAGGGATTCATCCACGCATATATTCCTTCCAGGTGTATAAGCCTCTGCAAACCTGGCAGCAAAGTGGGTAATCAGGGGGCAGATTTTATACAGCCTGTCAAACTGGGGATCATTGGCGGATCCAGGGGGGGGCAACGGGGCAATTGCCCTCCCCGAGATTCTCCCCTGCCGGCTAATGCAGGGCTGACATTGCCCAAGTGCCAGCCCTGCATTGTGCCTGCAGACCGGGAGGGAGATCAGTGATCAGTGATCTCCCTCCCCGGTCCGCAGACACATTACTGACAGCCGACCGGCAGGGGAGGGAGAGAGGACCCGGGAGCTGTTACCTGCAGCTCCTCCGGGTCCTCCTCTCGCGAGATTTGGAGCGTTGCCGCGGTTACCACGGCAACGCTCCAAATCTCGCGAGAGTGAACTCTAGCCCTGGAGCGCGGGCTAGAGTTCACTGGAACCACTGGACCACCAGGGATTCCCCACTGGGACCACCAGGGATCCAGAAATGTCCCCCCTCCTCCTCAATAAAGGTAAGAAGGGAGGGGGGACATAATATATTTTATTAAATACATTTTTTTTTTTTTTTTATTAAAAAGCCTCCCTTCCCTCCTCCCCTCCCCCATACACACTGCCCCCATACACACTGCCCCACATACACTGCCCCACATACACACACTGACCCCATACACACTGCCCCACATACACTGCCCCCATACACACTGCCCCCATACACACTGCCCAACATACACTGCCCCCATACACACACTGACCCCATACACACTGCCCCACATACACTGCCCCCATACACACTGCCCCCATACACACACTACACACACTGTCCCCATACACACACTGTCCCCATATACACACTGTCCCCATATACACACTGCCCCCATACACACACTGTCCCCATATAAACACTGACCCCATACACACACTACACACACTGACCCCATACACACACTACACACACTGACCCCATACACACACTGACCCCATACACACACCATACACACACTACACACACTGACCCCATACACACACTGACCCCATACACACACTGACCCCATACACACACTACACACACTGACCCCATACATACACACACTGCCCCCATACACACAAACACTGCCCCCATACACACAAACACTGCCCCCATACACACAAACACTGCCCCATACACACAAACACTGCCCCATACACACACTGTCCCCATACACACACTGTCCCCATACACACACTGTCCCCATACACACACTGTCCCAATATACACACTGTCCCCATACACACTACACACACTGACCCCATACACACACTGACCCCATACACACACTACACACATTGACCCCATACACACACTGACCCCATACACACACTGACCCCATACACACACTGACCCCATACACACACTGACCCCATACACACACTACACATACTGACCCCACACACACTGCCCCCATACATACACACACTGCCCCCATACACACAAACACTGCCCCCATACACACAAACACTGCCCCCATACACACAAACACTGCCCCCATACACACAAACACTGCCCCACAAACACTGCCCCATACACACACTTCCCCCTTACACACACTGACCCCATACACACACTGACCCACAAACACTGCCCCACATACAAACACTACACACACTGACCCCATACACACACTGCCCCCACAAACACTGCCTCCATACACACACTGCCCCACAAACACTGTCCCCATACAACACTGTCCCACAAACACTGTCCCCATACACACTGCCCCACAAACACTGCCCCATACACATACTGCCCCGCACACACTGCACACCTATACACACACAGTGCCCTACACACCCTGCTGCCCCCCCATACACACATTGCCCCAAACACACACACACGACCCCCCATACACACAGTGCCCCCATACACACACTGCCCCACACAGACATACAGTGCCCCCCCATACACACACTGCCCCACACAGACATACAGTGCCCCCATACACACACTGCCCCTAACACACACACTGCCACCCTTACGCACTCACACTCACTTCACCGCTCACACACACACTGCACCTTTCACACACACTTCACCCCTAACACACACCACTTCTCCTATGCCCTATATCCCAGCAGACCCCAGGTAAGTTGTCAAACTGTTCTTAAACGGTATGACTACTTACTCCGGGGTGGGATCCTGGCACTACTGGCACCATAACTACTACACTGAGCTGTAGTGGTTATTGTGCTAGGATTATTTTTTTTAAATAATCTACAAGTGCCCCTCCCGAGATCAGGCTCTGGATCCGCCACTGCTGGGGATGCTCCCTAGGGGGACACAGGCTGTTGTCGCTGAAGTGCATTAAATGCAGAATCATTTCATACCTCTTCCTCGACATACATTGGGAGTAAATGGGGGTAGAGCAGATGGGGCTACTGCTCCAGTAGGAGCGGATGGAGGGCTTCTTTATGATGCCCATCAGCATAGTCAATGCCCAGAATCTTTTAAATCTATCTTTGCCAAATAAGAGTCCGGATTTGTAGCTCGGAGTTCCCCAATACAGGGATCCTTAGGACAGGTGTCAATCCATATCTGCCAAGTGACCCTATGTAGGGGTAACAGTCTCTATTCTGCTCTGTGTCAGTGTGTATCAGGGGCTTTGAGTACAGGTGTCAATCCATATCTGCCAAGTGACACTATGTAGGGGCAACAGTCTCTATTCTGCTCTGTGTCAGTGTGTATCATGGGCTCTGAGGACAGGTGTCAATCCATACCTGCCAAGTGACCCTATGTAGGGGGAACAGTCTCTATTCTGCTCTGTGTCAGTGTGTATCATGGTCTCTGAGGACAGGTGTCAATCCATACCTGCCAAGTGACCCTATGTAGGGGGAACAGTCCCTATTCTGCTCTGTGTCAGTGTGTATCAGGGGCTTTGAGGACAGGTGTCAATCCATATCTGCCAAGTGACAATATTTAGTGGGGAACAGTCTCTATTCTGCTCTGTGTCAGTGTGTATCCTGGTCTCTGAGGACAGGTGTCAATCAATACCTGCCAAGTTACCCTATGTAGGGGTAACAGTCTCTATTCTGCTCTGTGTCAGTGTGTATCATGGGCTCTGAGGACAGGTGTCAATCCATACCTGCCAAGTGACCCTATGTAGAGGGAACAGTCTCTATTCTGCTGTGTGTCAGTGTGTATCAGGGGCTTTGAGGACAGGTGTCAATCCATATCTGCCAAGTGACCCTATGTAGGGGGAACAGTCTCTATTCTGCTCTGTGTCAGTGTGTATCATGGGCTCTGAGGACAGGTGTCAATCCATATCTGCCAAGTGACCCTATGTAGGGGGAACAGTCTCTATTCTGCTCTGTGTCAGTGTGTATCATGGGCTTTGAGGACAGGTGTCAATCCATATCTGCCAAGTGACCCTATGTAGGGGGAACAGTCTCTATTCTGCTCTTTGTCAGTTTGTATCAGGGGCTTTGAGGACAGGTGTTAATCCAAATCTGCCAAGTGACCCTTTGTAGGGGGAACAGTCTCTATTCTGCTCTGTGTAGGGGGAACAGTCTCTATTCTGCTCTGTGTCAGTGTGTATCATGGGCTTTGAGGACAGGTGTCAATCAATACCTGCCAAGTTACCCTATGTAGGGGTAACAGTCTCTATTCTGCTCTGTGTAGGGGGAACAGTCTCTATTCTGCTCTGTGTCAGTGTGTATCATGGGCTTTGAGGACAGGTGTCAATCCATATCTGCCAAGTGACCCTATGTAGGGGGAACAGTCTCTATTCTGCTCTTTGTCAGTTTGTATCAGGGGCTTTGAGGACAGGTGTTAATCCAAATCTGCCAAGTGACCCTATGTAGGGGGAACAGTCTCTATTCTGCTCTGTGTCAGTGTGTATCATGGTCTCTGAGGACAGGGAACAGTCTCTATTCTGCTCTGTGTCAGTGTGTATCATGGTCTCTGAGGACAGGTGTCAATCAATACCTGCCAAGTTACCCTATGTAGGGGTAACAGTCTCTATTATGCTCTGTGTCAGTGTGTATCATGGGCTCTGAGGACAGGTGTCAATCCATACCTGCCAAGTGACCCTATGTAGGGGGAACAGACCCTATTCTGCTCTGTGTCAGTGTGTATCAGGGGCTTTGAGGACAGGTGTCAATCCATATCTGCCAAGTGACCCTATTTAGGGGGAACAATCTCTATTCTGCTCTGTGTCAGTGTGTATCATGGTCTCTGAGGACAGGTGTCAATCAATACCTGCCAAGTTACCCTATGTAGGGGTAACAGTCTCTATTCTGCTCTGTGTCAGTGTGTATCATGGGCTCTGAGGACAGGTGTCAATCCATACCTGCCAAGTGACCCTATGTAGAGGGAACAGTCTCTATTCTGCTGTGTGTCAGTGTGTATCAGGGGCTTTGAGGACAGGTGTTAATCCAAATCTGCCAAGTGACCATATGTAGGGGGAACAGTCTCTATTCTGCTCTGTGTCAGTGTGTATCATGGTCTCTGAGGACGGGGAACAGTCTCTATTCTGCTCTGTGTCAGTGTGTATCAGGGGCTTTGAGGACAGGTGTTAATCCATATCTGCCAAGTGACCCTATGTAGGGGGAACAGTCTCTATTCTGCTCTGTGTCAGTGTGTATCATGGTCTCTGAGGACGGGGAACAGTCTCTATTCTGCTCTGTGTCAGTGTGTATCAGGGGATTTGAGGACAGGTGTCAATCCATATCTGCCAAGTGAAACTACGTAGGGGGAACAGTCTCTATTCTGCTCTGTGTCAGTGTGTATCATGGTCTCTGAGGACAGGGAACAGTCTCTATTCTGCTCTGTGTCAGTGTGTATCAGGGGATTTGAGGACAGGTGTCAATCCATATCTGCCAAGTGAAACTATGTAGGGGGAACAGTCTCTATTCTGCTCTGTGTCAGTGTGTATCATGGTCTCTGAGGATGGGGAACATTCTCTATTCTGCTCTGTGTCAGTGTGTATCAGGGGCTTTGAGGACTGGTGTTAATCCATACCTGCCAAGTGACCCTATGTAGGGGGAACAGTCCCTATCCTGCTCTGTGTGAGGAGGAGGAACGGGAAATGAGTAGCTCGGCATCCAACCTTGTGCAAATGGGGTCTTTCATGCTGTCGTGCCTGTTGAGGGACCCTCGTATAAAAAGGCTGTGCTGGGTGTCCACGCTACTAGACCCCCGGTATAAGCAGACAGTGGCGGAAATGTTACTGAATTACAAGTCGGAAAGGATGCAGCATTTGCAAAATAAATTAAAAAGTATGCTTTACACAGCGTATAAGAGTGATGTCACAGCACAATGGTAATCTAACAAGGGAAGAGGTGAAAGTCATCCTCCTCCTCCCACGACCACGCCATATCTGCCAAGTGACCCTATATAGGGGTAACAGTCTCTATTCTGCTCTGTGTCAGTGTGTATCATGGTCTCTGAGGACGGGGAACAGTCTCTATTCTGCTCTGTGTCAGTGTGTATCAGGGGCTTTGAGGACAGGTGTTAATCCATACCTGCCAAGTGACCCTATGTAGGGGGAACAGTCTCTATTCTGCTCTTTTTCAGTGTGTATCAGGGGCTATGAGGACAGGTGTCAATCCATATCTGCCAAGTGACCCTATGTAGGGGGAACAGTCCCTATTCTGCTCTGTGTGAGGAGGAGGAACGGGAAATGAGTAGCTCGGCATACAACCTTGTGTAAATGGGGTCTTTCATGCTGTCGTGCCTGTTGAGAGACCCTCGTATAAAAATGCTGAAGGAGAACGACCTGTGCTGGGTATCCACGCTACTAGACCCCCGTTATAAGCAGACAGTGGCGGAAATGTTACCGAATTACAAGTCGGAAAGGATGCAGCATTTGCTAAATAAATTAAAAAATATGCTTTACACAGCATATAAGAGTGATGTCACAGCACAACGGGAATCTAACAGGGGAAGTGGTGAAAGTCATCCTCCTCCTCCCACGACCACGCCATATCTGCCAAGTGACCCTATGTAGGGGTAACAGTCTCTATTCTGCTCTGTGTCAGTGTGTATCATGGTCTCTGAGGATGGGGAACAGTCTCTATTCTGCTCTGTGTCAGTGTGTATCAGGGGCTTTGAGGACAGGTGTCAATCCATATCTGCCAAGTGACCCTATGTAGGGGGAACAGTCTCTATTCTGCTCTGTGTCAGTGTGTATCATGGGCTCTGAGGACGGGGAACAGTCTCTATTCTGCTCTGTGTCAGTGTGTATCAGGGGCTTTGAGGACAGGTGTCAATCCATACCTGCCAAGTGACCCTATGTAAGGGGAACAGTCCCTATTCTGCTCTGTGTCAGTGTGTATCAGGGTCTCTGAGGACAGGTGTCAATCCATATGTCAAGGTGTCAATCCATATGTCAAGGTGTCAATATGTCATATGTCAGGTGTCAATCAATATCCATTGCGATTTAGGAATGTTAGGTGATTTCTGCCCTTTATGTATTAAAACCAGACTCTGCATCAACTGTGTAATTTTCCATGGGAGTTTTGCCATGGATCCCCCTCCGGCATGCCACAGTCAAGGTGTTAGTCCCCTTGAAACAACTTTTCCATCACTTTTGTGGGCAGAAAGAGTCCCTGTGGGTTTTAAAATTCGCTTGCCCATTGAAGTCAATGGCGGTTCGCCTGGTTCGCCAGTTCGCGAACGTTTGCGGAAGTTCCCGTTCGCCGTTCGCGAACCGAAAATTTCATGTTCGCGACATCACTACAGACATACATACACAGACATACATACTGACATTCACAGACAGACATACTAACACACAGACAGACATACATACACAGACAGACATACACACTGATATACACACAGACATATACATACTGACACACACACAGACAGACATACTGACACACAGACAGACATACACAGACAGGCATACATACTGACATACACAGACAGACACATATACTGACACGCACAGACATACATACACATACAGACATACATACTGACACACACAGACATACTGACACACACACAGACATACTGACACACACACAGACAGACATACTGACACACACACAGACATACATACATACACAGACAGACATACATACTGATATACACACAGACATATACATACTGACACACACACAGACAGACATACTGACACACAGACAGACATACACAGACAGGCATACATACTGACATACACAGACAGACACATATACTGACACGCACAGACATACATACACATACAGACATACATACTGACACACACAGACATACTGACACACACACAGACATACTGACACACACACAGACAGATATACTGACACACACACAGACAGACATACATACTGACATACAGACAGACATACAGACAGACACACACACACACACACACACAGACAGACATATATACTGACACACACACAGACAGACAGACATACTGACATACTGACACACAGACAGACATACATACTGACACACATACATACATACTGACATACTGACACATACATACATACACAGACATACAGACATACATACTGACACACAGACATACATACTGACAAACAGACATACATACATACACAGACAGAGATACATACTGACATACACACAAACAAACAGACAATTGCAGACACATACATACACACACACTTCATTTAAGTTGCAGGAGTGTGGCTGTGGATGATGGGAGTGGATGCCTCTGCCCACTGGTGTCCTCTCCTCCGCTCTCCTTCTCCCCCCGCGTGGAGTAAGCTGGGAGGAAGTGACTGGCCATCACTTCCTCCCAGCAGCCCTTGCGGTTTGGCGCAATTTATTTTTTTTTTTTAAAGGGTCCTGGCTGCGCAATTACCCGGCCGCAGCGCTGACCGGGCCCCTGAAGATATAGGGCCCATCGGGTGGCCCTAAATGCTTGGGCCACCTGATGGGCCCTGATGCAGATGCACCTGCGGCAGTTTTGCCGCTCCACTTGGGGCCCAGGCGGCCGGGCCCGTGACAACAATTATGGTTGTCACCCCCTGATGGCAGCCCTGCCAGGCATGAAGGAAACTAATTAGAGATGTAGTCTCAAACTAACACATTTAATTACATTTTATACCAAATTATCTATCTAGTGTATTAAAAATATTTATTTAACTTTAAATTATCAGATGTGTTGTAGAATCTTGTTTTTGTGATATGAATATAATAAGTTTGAAATCAAATTACTTCCAGAACACTGAAACTGAGAAGCCTTACCTATGATTATACTAATAACAGACTTCCATTGTATATGAATGGTCACCTGTCAGGGATCTTGCCTTGAGTGGGAATCCGACACGTAGAGTTAAAGCACCCTTTGCAATACGACACAAGCCAAAGGGACTCAAGGCAGAAATCCCCAAGACTGTGAAACAGTGCACTGGGGCTGATAATAACCAGTGCTTCCAGGAACACAGTACAGGCAAGGGCAAATACAAAGAGAGTAGTCAAGACAGGCGGCAATCAGGCAAAAACGGTAGACGAGAAGAGGATCAAAACCAGGATTCAGATGAATAGCAGTGAATCCGAACAGGAACAACAATCTGCAAGTGAGTTACCAACAAGGCAGGTTTTATATAGGCTGGTAATAGCCACTATCAGGAAACCAGGAACAGGTGTGAAAATGTCCAGGACTAGAGATTCAGACAGCAGAATGCAACTAGTAATGCATAGAGCCAAGGATAAGGTCACTGACTGCAGGAGACTCAGGTTCAATCCCACCCAGGCCCAAATACGCAATATTGTGTATAGCATGAATGATGACCCTGATATCACCACATGGTTCACTTTAAGAATGATGGACGAAGGCCTGTTGATAGTAACCTTTGACCTAGCTTTGCAAGCCAGTCTCCCTCTGCATTACCAAGGCTCAGATTTCTAAAGGCATTTATTCAGTTAACCATATATATAGAACTTCTATTTTACCACCTAAATATAACGTATGGCTTTAATCATAGATTTCATATGATGCTAAGTCACTACCCTTTTTCTTAGATAGCCACTTATTTGAAAGTAAGGCAACCTTATGTATACGCCCCTATGTAACCTGATTTTTTTTTTGTAAATCTCTTTTTATTGAGTTAATGCAGATATGAAGAAGAAAGAGTTGTAGATACGCAGGCCTCACTATATACATATATGCAGATAAGGCACGAATATACATCATATATAGGTCAGGATATATTGTCATATTTTGCATAGCTGTTGACGTTCTTTCCATAGACACATTATAATAAAGGATATTACGGTATCATGAGATGCAGAGCATTCCCCATTATTAACTTTTACCAGTGTCTCCCTGTGTTACTATAAGCTATCCCATGCTGATTGTAAAGTTCAATCCTTCCCATCTCTTATCATAGAAAGGCCTGCGTGAGAGGAGAGTGTAGAGAGAAAGAAATAGTATATAAGTAGAAAAAGAAAAACGACGAGACCCCTACGAATTCGGATATGTGAACATATATATAATATAAAGAGGCAGTACGCACTACATCAAGTATCGACACACTTTAAACAACGTCACTGTGCAGATCCCACACAATTAAGTGTTATAGTGATTCAACAAGTGCATAAGGCATGGAGAGGTGGAGATTTTAATGGAGCAATAGGAAAGGCCGAAATGAAGTGGATTTTTGAATTAAATACCATGATACCGCATGGCCTCAATAATGATTTCGAAATTTGCCATTTTTAAAAATAATTCTACATTTTATATTAATGTTACGATTTTTTAAAATAATATCATTATTATTATTATTTTTTAGAATAACATTATAATTTTTTTTAAAATTATCTGAGCAATAGATCCTTTTTTAAGACAATTTGTATAAAAATATTTAAAAAGTTCACATATGAAATCTCCACCCCCCATATTCTACTATTTCCTCTTCCGTATTTTTTAAATCTATATGTATTCTGTATTTTTAAATCTATAAGTTTGTTATAATGACTACCACATTCTGCATATTGGCATCTAAATTAGAACTCTCTATTTTTAACTAACTCTCACCTGGTTCCTATTACCCCTTTTGAGTTTAAGTAAAGTGAAGGTACAATGTGTATTGTCTACCAGATTGAAATTAGCCTTCTCCTTTTTTCCTTTTTTCTTTATAATAAGTAGGAATTTAACAAAATGTCCCCTTCTTTATGCTTGTATCTTGAAGTTAATAAATTTGCATATAAGGTTGGGTTTTATTTAACTATTATGATCTATTGTATAATTTTCCATGGATTTACTATGTTTATATGTTTCTTCATTTAGAATAGATGGCATGATTTACAATATATTATGCACACTGCCACTTTAAGAACTATAATTAATCTGCCTATTTATGAAGTTTAATGATTAACCATTCTATAATGCTTGATATACACATTTAGAATATTGACATCAATTGTTTTAACTTGACTTTGATTAATTTATGTCAAAACTGCTATTGAGATTTGATGCCATATGGATTTTAACTAGATTCACATCGCAATTAAACAATTTAAATCGCAATTACATAAATCAAGTTAGAACCTATCAGAAAGGACGTTGCCCTTTATATGCCCATAACCAACATGGTGGTTATGAACACGTCCTGAGGAAGCCGGAATACGGCGAAACGCGTTGACGTCACGAAAGGGGGAGGGGCCTGTTACAGACGGAACTCGGAGCAGAGACTCAAAACATAACCGCGATCTGTGGATCCGACCGAGCCCTGCATGCAAGTCACAGTCTGCCTGCCATCCCACTGCTACAAGCTTGTATAGTGAGTTACAGCGTATGCTGTTTTACTCACCATCTTTTCTAGTAAGGGGCTAATCACTCTCCTTATCCTGTTTTTTTATTGATTTTACTGATCTATGTATTTATGTTTTTTCTCTGCATGTAGCAGATATTAAATCTATTGTAGCGGAGAGCTGATTTCTCGCAGCTATTCTCCACTTTAGATCCAAGGAAGGCTCAGGAACAAGTCATTAGTAAATCCACAGCAGAGTTTCCAGCAGGTAAAAAGGTACAGCGAAATCCCCACAGCACTCCCAATAACTGGACGACACACAGTTTCAGGAGTAGAACTGACTATCGTTTATTCCAAGGTTTCTTATAAAGCCTGCTCCCATTTAAGGGAGGGAACTACAGTAATTATGACAGTAACCAATACCATTCTTGTTACCTCCCACACATCTCCTCCCCTCAGAGTGAGTCATAATCCCCTTAAGTTGTACAGTACTTTACCCCAAACTTGGATGTACCCCTAAACCATCACATATCCTTAATATCAGGATACCGCTAGGTAGCCCTGATCTGGGTGAATATAATATCCAAAATTCACCCAGATCGGACCAGGGGTTCGGTAGTTACAGGCAGGTGAAGTTTGACCGACCGCACACGAGTTGGTATCCGAAAAGGGTTCCATGAGAATGGGCCCTGCGGTCGGTCTCCGTTCGGCAGTTAAAACAGACATTTATAATTGCCATCCACATTTACATTCACCTAGATAGTGATTCCCTCATTCGGTACTTTATTACTACCGAATGGGGATTCGTTATGTTTCTCCGTTCGGCAGTTACGGAGCTCTGGAGGTCTCAGCGGTGTTTGGTTGTTTGAGTGTCCGATTTGAGTTCCAGGCACTCGACGACCTGGGATTTTCATGCGTAAGATGGCCGCCGCCACGTGTACGCATGCCGAATGGCGGCCACCCAGATACAATGTTAATGAGCCGGTTAACTTGCGGTTGGAAAGAATGTGAACTTTAATAGCTGGCACACTTCTCTCTGGGGTGGTCCCTCCGTTCGGTAGTTTCCATAAGCATATAGTACGGATGGAAACTACCGAATACCATACAATTCACATAATACACAAACGAATAGCAATTTCAACATAGGGAAAACATATGCGAACACAGTCACACAGGCATTTTGCAGGACAGGCTCACTGCATTCCGCTACACTGCTCCCCCTTGCCCACAAGCCGGCATACACAGTCTGATCCCACACGGATCGGCTTGGGGATGACCGGGGTGCTCACGGATCATTTCTCCAGATCAGTTTGTCGCGACAACCCGTCGGCGTTTCCATTTTGCTTACCCGGGCGGTATTGAATGTTAAAGTCAAAAGGCTGCAGCGCCAAACTCCAGCGCAGCAGCCTGGCATTGTCCCCAGCCACCCGGTTCAGCCAGACCAACGGGTTGTGATCCGTGAGCAAAGAAAAAGCCTGTCCATACAAATAGGGTTGCAATTTCTTCAAGGCCCATGTAACGGAGCTCCGTGTACTCCGACCGAGTACCCTCCGTTGATGGATGCTCCTAGTGCTCTCAGAGGACTCCAAGCACTGCAGACGACACCACAACCACCGCAGGCTCCACAACCGCCGTAGCTTAACTGGAGCCGCGCCGTCTTCCGTCCACCCTGGATCGGCTTCTGTCCTCCAGGACCGTGTGGGGAAGACCTCTCCTCCAGGAGAGCGTAACAGGAACAAGCTCTTAAAAGAGCTAAGTGATTAAGAGCTCAGGGGAATATGCAGAGCATAGCAATCCCCAGTGTGATATAGCAGTTCCCTCCAATAACGAGACAAGGCTACGTATTGAGGGTCAGAAGAGGTCTGAGGACTGGAACACCCAGCCTGCTTTTTATTAGGATAAGGTACACACAGGACACTCCCAGGGGGAGGATGAAATTAACCAATAACAGCATAGTACAGCCCACAGGTTCCCTCCCCTCAGATAAACAGTTAAACCAATTATTACATACAATAAAAATACAGTTTTTACACACACACTGTAACTTTAAAACCATACATTCAATTTCAATAAAAGTTGCATATTCAGACTCAGCATACATCAAACATAAACCCTTCCAAAAATCAGCCAAATCCCTCCAGTGGATCAAAAGTTAGCTGGAAGTCCTTTATGACCGACCGCAAGCACAATTTCCTGCCCAAAACAGTTCCATAGATTTGGGCTGTGCGGTCGGTCAATTTCATGCGAAAAAACGAACGGGACTTAGTCTCTGGAGCTGCAAGTTCCGTATGGGAGAAGGTAAGGGTCAGCGGTGTTCGGCAAAATGTGTAGCCGATTTCAGTTCCACAGAATCTTTAGCATACACCGCTGACCGCATTCGAGGAAACCAAGATGGCCGCCGCCACGTGCAATTGACCGGCAGTAACCTCACAGCCTGGGAGGTAAATTGCCTGCACACTTTAGCTTCTGGGTGGTCTGCCTGTGTGGTACTTGGTTCAGTAAGCCCTATTTACTGAACCAAGTGGGGGAAAGCCAGGAACAAGTTATTTTACCGGTCTGGGGACATAGTCTTAAAGGGGCATTGTTCAGCAAAGTCACAATATGTCCCCAGACGGTTCTTAAAGGGCCATACACACCCAATAAATGTTAATAAGTTTTCAGGGGCACAATCTTCCAGGGGCCATAGTCATGAGGCAGGAGGCTGGCAAACATGCTTCTCCACAATCCAGGGAAGCAGGGCAATTTCTCATTTAAAGGGCCAGTTACAAATAGCGATTTGTAACAGCCCACACCACAGCCAGGCATTCCTTCTCGATGGCGGCGTAGCTTACTTCCCGGGGTAAAAGTTTGCGACTGATGTAAGCCACTGGATGTTCTCCGCCATCGGCCCCGACTTGGCTTAATACTGCCCCCAATCCAAACATAGAAGCGTCTGGACCTCCGGCAGTGCGTTGTTTTGTTGGGTGCGGGCCTGTTGCCTGGTGACTACTGGGTGTGCTTCTTCAGTAGTTTGTGGTTCAAATGCGGAGGTGAGTTTGCCCAGATCATTCCCCAGGACCACCTCAGCAGGTAATTGCGGCATTAGTCCCACTTCCACATTCCCGAACCCCGCACCCCAATGCAAATGTACCCTGGCTGTGTCTAGCCGATACACGGCTCCCCCTGCAACCCTGACAGCCACAGTCTTATTCAGTTTGGCCTTGTCCGAAACCAAATGGCTTTGCACCAGGGTGATAGTGGCTCCCGAGTCTCTGAGCCCCTGCATAGGCTTCCCTTCCAGATATACGGTCTGCCTGTGGTGCTGGCGGTTATCCGCCTGGGCCTGTAAGGGGTTGACCTCATGCAGCACTTCCCACTGTTCCACAGTCGTGACTGGAACGGCAGAGCTGTAGGGAAGTGGTACCTCGTCCTGGTAATGATGCGCTGCTGCTCTTGGTGGTGGTGGTGGAGGTCCTGGTCGGATCCAGGTGTTGCGTTCCCTGGACTGCGGACAATCTCGCTGGTAATGTCCCCACTTCTGGCATCGGTGGCATTGCACAGAAGCAGGTGTGCGGTATCTCTGCTGCGCTGCTGCTGGTGCTGGTGGAGGAAGTTGCCTTGGTGGGGGTTGAGGGTTAGGAGAGAAGGAGTTCCCCCCTAGTGGTCGCATGACAGGTTTGGTACTCACTGCTTTGGTTTGTCTGCGAGCGTCCATAAAATCATCTGCCTTTTTGGCAGCCTCGGTGAGGGTGGTGGGGTTACGATCCCTCACCCATTCCTGTAGCTCTGAGGATATCCCCTCATAAAACTGCTCCAACAGCAGCATTTGTAACAAGTCCTCCATGGACCGCGCTTTACTCGACTGCATCCACCCAAGAGCTGCCCTTTCTAGTCGGCAAGCCCACTCTGCGTGCGAATCTTTGTCCGCCTTTTTCAATTCTCTGAAGCGCCTCCGGTATGCCTCTGCTGTTATTGCGTACCGGGCCAGGATAATTTCTTTTACCCGGCTATAGTTCCTAATTTCAATATCAGGCACAGTGCGGTAGGCTTCAGCTGCCCTTCCTGACAGCCGTCCTGCTAATATGGGTACCCATTCTTCCCTTGGTATATTATGCAGCGTACATAGTCTCTCAAAATCTTGGAGGAAGGCATCTATATCCTCCTCTGCTTCCACATACGTTTTAAATGCTTGATAGGGAATTTTAGGCTTACCCTCTTGTGCCACAGCTCCTGCTGCACTTCTTTCCGGTGTTTGTGGTCTCCTGTTTCTCATCACAAACTCCTGCACCTCTGTCATCGTTTTAGAGATGATCTCTGTTGGTGGGTTTTCCCCATAAAAGGCCAGTCTGAATTGTAAATGCCTTTGGAACTCCTCCTGTTCTGTTTCAGGTCTTTGTTCCGTGGCCTGGACCTCTTCTGCTCTGTACTCTGCCATTACTTCGGTGATAAGCGGTGCTTTGGATTTGCTGCTGGCAGAAACACCTTTCGCTTCCAGAAGGTCTTTCAATGTGGTTCTCTTTAGCGTAGAAAGATCAATCTCCATTAATCCTTGTTCCTCTGTGAGTCTGGATCCCACCGCTGCCAACCAATGTAGCGGAGAGCTGATTTCTCGCAGCTATTCTCCACTTTAGATCCAAGGAAGGCTCAGGAACAAGTCATTAGTAAATCCACAGCAGAGTTTCCAGCAGGTAAAAAGGTACAGCGAAATCCCCACAGCACTCCCAATAACTGGACGACACACAGTTTCAGGAGTAGAACTGACTATCGTTTATTCCAAGGTTTCTTATAAAGCCTGCTCCCATGCAAGGGAGGGAACTACAGTAATTATGACAGTAACCAATACCATTCTTGTTACCTCCCACACATCTCCTCCCCTCAGAGTGAGTCATAATCCCCTTAAGTTGTACAGTACTTTACCCCAAACTTGGATGTACCCCTAAACCATCACATATCCTTAATATCAGGGTACCGCTAGGTAGCCCTGATCTGGGTGAATATAATATCCAAAATTCACCCAGATCGGACCAGGGGTTCGGTAGTTACAGGCAGGTGAAGTTTGACCGACCGCACACGAGTTGGTATCCGAAAAGGGTTCCATGAGAATGGGCCCTGCGGTCGGTCTCCGTTCGGCAGTTAAAACAGACATTTATAATTGCCATCCACATTTACATTCACCTAGATAGTGATTCCCTCATTCGGTACTTTATTACTACCGAATGGGGATTCGTTATGTTTCTCCGTTCGGCAGTTACGGAGCTCTGGAGGTCTCAGCGGTGTTTGGTTGTTTGAGTGTCCGATTTGAGTTCCAGGCACTCGACGACCAAACACCGCTGGGATTTTCATGCGTAAGATGGCCGCCGCCACGTGTACGCATGCCGAATGGCGGCCACCCAGATACAATGTTAATGAGCCGGTTAACTTGCGGTTGGAAAGAATGTGAACTTTAATAGCTGGCACACTTCTCTCTGGGGTGGTCCCTCCGTTCGGTAGTTTCCATAAGCATATAGTACGGATGGAAACTACCGAATACCATACAATTCACATAATACACAAACGAATAGCAATTTCAACATAGGGAAAACATATGCGAACACAGTCACACAGGCATTTTGCAGGACAGGCTCACTGCATTCCGCTACATCTATGTTATTTTTATGTGAAGCAATTGTCTCTGGAGTATTTAAGGGATATATAAGCTATATTGAATATATTGCATATATGTGTATCACCTGCAGTTATTTACTATCTGCACTATCACTGCATATATTTTCTCTTTTACCTTATATACAATAATACTCCTTGGAGGAACCATCATACATTTTTTGTAAGGTTGTATTCCATATATTTTATTTGATTATTATCTTTCTATTGGTGTTTTCCTTTGCTCCACTCACTTTTTTTATTATATTACTGCTTGCTGGTATTTTTGGAGAATTGCACCAGAGTGTGAAGCGAACTTTAACACCTTCAATTTTACTTAAGCACCCAGATTGCACTTTATTTTCTTTAGAAAAAGAAAAAAGACGAGAGTAAAGAAGGTTCCATGCGAGCCCCCTGTGTCTCCTGTCCACTCCAGCATTCCAAATCTGAAATTTGTACTAAAATATGAAACAGTAGATGTATCACAACAAAGCAGAGGTTATACCATGGTTATTGTGTGAATCATACAACAGTCATTACATATTACCCTTGTAATTTTCTGTGCAATGCAGTTACGCTTTCCTAACAGTAGTTTAGGGTCAAGTAAACATCAGTAACTAAGACGTTACTCTCAGCTCCTAACGTTTTTAAGTATTTTGCATGGAACTCCATGTTGTACAGTGTACCCTGCAATCTACAGGCCTTAAATGTGTCTCAGAAGTGCTCCGGCTATTCTAGCGAGACCTGTGTGTTTGTGTTAGGCGCGTGGTGACATCGGCTGTTCCCATTCCTGTGGTCCGCTGTCTGCCTTCTGCGTGTAATGCTGTTATGCATGAGGGTTGGTGGTCCTAGTGAGTGGGTTTCTATTGTTGCCAGTAATCCCGGTTTGGGAGGGAGTTGGGTCCTCACCCGGTATGCATGTCAGCCACTCTGCCATCCACCCCCCAGCTTGGATGGCAGAGTCATCCATATTCCAAGGTACTTCATTTTGCCGAAGCACCAATGGAATGCGAACTGTGAGTCTAAGGCAATGTATTCTTCTGTGGGAAGTGTGATGTTTAGTACTTCGCACTTTGACAAATTAAGCTTAAAGCCGGAGAGCTCTCCAAATCGGTCAAATTCCGAGAGGAGACACAGTAACGTTGTACGAGGGTTGTGAACAAAGAAGAGGAGATCATCTGCATACGCTGCGACTTTATGGGCTACCCCTTGCCATTCATAGCCCTGGATGTCCAGATTCCGGTGTATCGCCTGTAGCAAAGGCTGCAGGGACATGGCGAACAGCAGTGGGGAGAGGGGGCAGCCCTGCCGGGTTCCATTTCTGATTTCGAAGTCGGTCGTCAGAAATGGAACTGATGCTCGCAGTTTGTTGTATATGGCTGAAATCCACATGAAAAGCTTCTGTCCCCGTCCCATCTGTCTCAAAGTATCCAGCCAAATATAACCAGTTGACTCGGTCAAATGCCTTCTCCACATCTGTAGACAATAGAAGCAATTGCTTCCCCGTCTTCCTCGCATGGTGTTGAACAGAGACGAGTCGCAGGGTGCTATCTCTTGCCTCGCGTCTGGGGATGAAACCAGTCTGGTCTGTGTGTATCAGGTCTGGGAGGAGCGGTTGGAGCCTGGTTGCCAGGGTCTTCATGAATAGTTTGGTATCGACATTTAACAGCGAGATTGGACGGTAGCTGCTACATGCTGTCGGGTCATTTCCTGGCTTGAGTAGGACTGTTATGGTCGAGGCCAGTGAATCCGGTCCAAGGCTTCCCCCCTCAGCCACGGCGTTGAGTGTTTTGGTTAGCCATGGCAAGAGTTTTCCAGAAAAGCTCTTGTATTATCTGGTGGAGAATTCATCTGGGGCTCGGGGCTTTGCAGGACTTAGCTGCTTTCTGAGCCCCTGCCAGTTCTTCCACGCTGATTGGTGAGTCCAACGCCACTGCCGAATCCGGGTCAACCCTGGACATGATAGTAGTGTGTAAGTAGTCGTTTATCCGCATGAACCAGGGCAAGTCCGACTCCTCCCTCGTAGGTGGGTGTAAATTGTAGAGAGTTTGATAGAAGGTCCTGAATTCTTCCACGATCTCCTGTGGGAAGGGGGAAACGGTATCTAAGGTGAGGCGTATTTTGCATATTTGTGTGCGAGGAGTGTCCCCCTTCAGCAGTTGTGCCAGGTATTTGCCCCCTTGGTTAGCGTGGGCATAATAAAAGTCTTTTGTGCGCTGCAGTGAGCGGAGGTGTTTTTTCATAAAGAGGTCCTTCAGTTTTGGCCTCTGCTCCATCAGTTCGCCATAGATCTCGCTTAACTGGGATTGCTTATGTTGGCATTCTAGTGTGGAAATTGACGCAGAGCTATTGCTACATTTTTCTTCTTCAGTTCCCTCAATAGGTGGGTTCTGTGCTCTGGCACATTAAGACCTCTATAGTTCAGTGTGAGGACAGACAGCGGTACGGTGCGGTAGGCCATCCCTGCCATGTATTGAACTTTCATCGGGTGTACAGTTGGCTGGCACCCCAACTCTGCGGAAGCCGCAACCCCAGTCCCGCGCCTCCAGCAGAGACCAACACCGAAAAGAGGATGGAAGGAGAGGAGAGGAGATGGGGATATAAAGGGGGGACCCATAGAACAGAGAGTATGTAACTGAATTTTAAACCTATAAAATTGATTGTAGCTAAGGTTTTGTTACCAATACCTTTAACATCAAATATTGATACCATCTATAACATTGCTCTGTATTGGTCAAAGACAGTCATTGGCGTATGTTATTATCGGATGATGTGTATGTTTGAATAAATATAAGTTTTAGCTGCAAGACACTCTAATTCGATTTGTTTAGAAACTGGTGTGAAAAACAAACATCTCAAGAAAAGCTAATTTCCTACAGTGTACAAGACTATCAGCAGTGAAATGTACACAGTTTACAAAGATCCTCTTAAACAGAAATCTTGCATGTTTTATTTTTTTATTTTTTAAACTATCAGTGCACTTCTACCAAGGCAACCAATACTTCATAGACAACTGCATTCAGCAAAATGAACAATTGTATCAGCCAGAAATTAATACAAGACATCAAATATGAATTATACCAACTGACCACAAACTCTGCAACTTAACAAAAAATTTTAGTTAAAGTAAAACACATTTGACTTGTAAGAACTAATAAACATACCCAGTATTATATTCCATACAATGGAAATCTGCAATATATGATTTTCCATTTGGTAGAAAAACAATGCAGATTAACTCAACACTTTTAAAACAGACAAGTCACAGCCTGCCATCACCAACTAATCCAAAAAGCATCCAAGTGTAGCATACATATATAGGCTCAAAATGTATCAGGCTGAAATTTCCATGTGGCTTATACAAATACAGGCATCTGTTGAATCTGTTGTATCAAGTTACATGTAGTTAAGTGAGTCATCAGTGTACTGAGCATGTGCAACAACTATAACCACATTCCTTTGTCTTAAATGATCCATGCTGTCTGCTCATATAAGGTGATCCTAAATATCCTGTTCACTGATTGGTCTAAGGGTATGTGTGGGAGGAGTTATGAATGGGAGGAGTTATTGTTAATAATAAGCATTTGCAATGTGAGCTCTGTCTCTCAGACATTTTGGAACAGGAGTTCAGCTGAGACCGGATCGGTGATAATAAAGACTTTTACTTCCTGAATTGATCTGCGTCCAACTCTATGTGTGGTTTCTGCGGTGTTTTCCGGTAACACAAGTTAATTTTTATTTTTAGCAGTGTTACTACCTTTTGATGACATCTGCATTTTTCTCTACAGTTTGACAGAGGGTAAGCTGTCACACAGGGAGTAAAAGCAAGGGAGAGGAGGGGGGCTGCTAATCTTACACACATTACCCTATTGTTTGTCTCCTCATCTGAACTAAAAATACTCCAACTCCAACTACTCCTGAGTGGCATCAAAGACTATAGTATGCAACAGCCCAAACACAGAAAACAAGTATTAAATAAGTTATTAAGCTGGTATCCCTGTCTATATTGTGATGGGATTTCAGCCAAGCCAAAAATGTAGTAGGCCTAAAATCTCCATGTGGCATATACAAGTACAAGTATCTGTTAGTTGGTTACATGTAGCTAAGATACTGTCATCAATGTACTGAGCATGTGCAAGAACTGAAACCACATTCAATTCTCCTAAAGGGCCATGTTGCCTGTCCATATTGTCAGGGTATTTATATCGGCAGACATTTTGTGCTATGATAGAAATTAAAAGTGTATATTCTGAGTCACTCTGAACAGACCAGACTCCATTTTGTTATTTTCAAGTTAACAAAGAGACCCGGAATTTCTATCCTTTCTGTAAAACGAACCACTTTGCTAGAGCTAAAGGAATGTATAGTATAAACAAAGCAAGTGATAAGAGACTGTCTAAAATGCTAATGGAATGGAATAAATTCTAAACCCAGACATTTGTGACAGAGAAGATTAAATAATTAAATTTTACTTTCTATATGTAAGAGATAACTTGAGTTATAGCAATCATATACCGTATATACTCGAGTATAAGCCGACCCGAATATAAGCCGAGGCCCCTAATTTTACCCCAAAAAACTGGGAAAACTTATTGACTCGAGTATAAGACTAGGGTGGGAAATGCAGCAGCTACTGGTAAATTTCTAAATAAAATTAGATCCTAAAAAAATTATATTAATTGAATATTTATTTCCAGTGTGTGTATATAATGAATGCTGTGTGTGTGTGTATGAGTGCAGCGTGTGTGTATGAGTGCAGCGTGTGTGTATGAGTGCAGCGTGTGTATGAATGCAGTGTGTGTGTATGAATGCAGTGTGTGTATGAGTGCAGTGTGTGTGTATATGAGTGCAGCGTGTGTATATGAGTGCAGTGTGTGTGTATATGAGTGCAGTGTGTGTGTATATGTGTGCAGTGTGTGTATATGAGTGCAGCGTGTGTGTATATGAGTGCAGTGTGTGTGTATGAGTGCAGTGTGTGTGTATGAGTGCAGTGTGTGTGTATGAGTGCAGTGTGTGTATGAATGCAGTGTGTATGAATGCAGTGTGTGTGTATGAGTGCAGTGTGTGTATGAATGCAGTGTGTGTATGAATGCAGTGTGTGTGTATATGAGTGCAGTGTGTGTATGAATGCAGTGTGTGCGTGTGTATGAGTGCAGTGTGTATGAATGCAGTGTGTGTGTATATGAGTGCAGTGTGTGTATGAATGCAGTGTGTGCGTGTGTATGAGTGCAGTGTGTATGAATGCAGTGTGTATGAATGCAGTGTGTATGCATGCAGTTTGTGTGTGTATGAGTGCAGTGTGTATGAGTGCAGTGTGTATGAGTGCAGTGTGTATGAATGCAGTGTGTATGAATGCAGTGTGTATGAGTGCAGTGTGTATGAATGCAGTGTGTGTGTATGAATGCAGTGTGTGTGTGTATGAGTGCAGTGTGTGTGTGTGTGTGTGTGTGTGTGTGTATGAGTGCAGTGTGTATGAGTGCAGTGTGTGTGTGTGTGTGTGTGTGTGTGTGTGTATGTGTGTGTTGCAGAGCCTTGGGGGGGCAATTTTATTATTTTTTTTACATTATTTTAATATTTGTTTTTCATTATTTTTATTTACTTATTATTTTTTTAATTATTTTCATATTTTTTTATTATTTATTATTTGTAATGTTATTTTTTTTTTCATTATTATTTTATTATTAATGTATTTTTGTTTCGTCCCCCCTCCCTGCTTGCTAGCTGGTCAGGGAGGGGGGCTCCTTCCCTGGTGGTCCAGTGGGGTTGGTAGTTCAGTGGGGGGGGGGGCTGTGGGGGCTGCAGAGATTTTACTTACCTTTCCTGCAGCTCCTGTCAGCTCTCTCCTCCTCCGCGCCGTCCGGTCAGCTCCCTCTGTCAGCTCACACTGTAAGTCTCGCGAGAGCCGCGGCTCTCGCGAGATTTACACTGGGAGCTGACCGAGGTGCTGAACGGACGGCGCGGAGGAGGAGAGAGCTGACAGGAGCTGCAGGGTTTTCCAGCACAAAAAATGTGCTGAAAAACTCGGCTTATACTCGAGTATATACGGTAGATAAGTCAAAATAGCCACCAGGAAAAGTTAACTCTTTCCTGGATAGGTATGTTTAGTGGGACGAGACTGCCCTCTATAGACCAAATATTAAATTATTATCTGGAAGGCAACCACACACCCCAATTTTCTATTGGTCTATTGCCCAGTGACGAACAGATACTCTTTTCCTTTAAAAGTAAGACAAAGGGAAGAGAGGTAATCAAGAGAAGGGATGCAGAGGAAGCAGGCTAAGAAAGAGAAGACAGAGAAACATTCCTTGACACTTAGCTACCTGAGAACATCTGGTGAGAACATCTCTTTACCTGGTAAATATACTGGTTTCATTTAATTAATTTAAATTAATTAAACATTTTCTATAGCATGATATATGACTGAATAAATCACGATCAGATTTCGATATATAGAAATCTTAGTTAAATAACAAGTACATTATTAAACTTTTTATTCTGCAGATAGAAACAATAATTATGTATTTATGTGACATATCACATGTTAGCATATCGTGATATTTATCCAGGCGTATTCATTTGCTCTAAAATAAGATAAAATATCTGTTTAGGCAAATTAAAATTCAGCTTATAGAACATGGTAGATTTATTTTATTGGATGTTTCCAGGAAATGACTAATGAACTGGTTTAATTGTTATTTTATTTAAAATTACATAAGAATAGATCTTAATTACCTAGGAGGTCTAGCAAGCATTGAAAGGGTTATTCTAACTGTCAGCTAAACTTTTACGACCTTACTCTGCTCTCTGAGGAATTCTGTTCTCTGTGTGAAACTTTTTCTTTGTCTCTGTGAAAGACAGTCATAAATCTTGTCTTAGCCATTGGGAGATGTTTTTACATTTCCATTTGTATTGCATATTCATGTTATACTAAAATGTCATTGATTATTGTCACGCATGTTACTTATTATTATTATTTTAAAAATGTCACAATAAATTGTATCTATTTTTATAACAAATTGTGATTTTATTTATATGGTATACATTTCACTTACACGATAACGATCCTTGGGATATGAGAATTGAAATAGTGGGCAATTCTCAACTGTTTACTATTTTTATCCCATAAATATCCCCACAATATAAGGGAATCCTGTGTATCCTGAATGCTGATTGGTATAAGGGTACAGATGGGGGATGCATAGCTTATAAAGAGCCTCTACTCCATGTGCTCAGCGCTCAGACCTTTTGAACAGGAATTCGGCTGATACCTGTGTCCCGAGTCTCTGGGCGTGGCTTGTTCAGTATAACCCTGTAACAATATCCATAGATTAAAATAAACTGATTAGTTACGTGCCTTAGAAAAACAGCACTCTAACAGCAATACTCCATATTTAAATTTGAGATATATTTGCATACCTTTTGCTGCAGCAATGGGCATCCAACCCATATAATGACACACAGTCACAGGTACACACATAATAAATTTATACCAACTGCATCATATCATGATATATTTCTGTAAGGTATAGCATTATATCAACATGTTATATAACATTTTCTACTCATGTTTCCTTGTATGTTTTTAATCATCTTATTATACTTAATTCATTGTCACATGTTTTAGAATTAAAGGGTTCCTTTATATAGTGGGCTTTTCCATTAGAATTATGAGTGACGGAACGCTGGCACTCTGACCGAGTACCTCCGTCAATCGATGTTCCTAATGCTTTTCGAGGACTCCAAGCACTCCACCAGACACCATAAGTACTGCAGACCCCACTTCCAGCGATACAGCTGCGCCGGGGTCTCGCCGTCCTCCACCTACCCTGGACCCAAGACTAGGATCCATCTTCCAGTGGGTAGACCTCTCCTATTCCAGAGAGCTTAGCAGGAACAAGCTCTTACAAGAGCTTATACTCAGGGGAGTATTGTGATATAGCAATCTCCAAGAGTGTAGTTATCCCATCCCCCCAAACATGAGACACGACTTTATGAAGGGGTAAAGCAGGTCTGTTTAATGCAAGCCAGCACTTACAATTTGTACACACATTTAAACCCCCAACAGCCTAATTTACATACAATAGGTTAAATAGAGCACTATATTAAAAGGAAAGGTGGGGTCAGACAATAGCAAGGGCTGATGGGAGATTGAGGAGGGACAAAGCAGCCAGTTTAAACTGGTCTGGCAGTGTCCCTGGGACAACGCCCTGCTGGAGAAACAATAGGACAGGAAAAAGGGTGAGGGGAAGAGGCACATTTTCCTATGGATTTAAAGGGGCAGAAAACGTGTTTTAAATCCAATAAGCCCAAATAGACTGCTTAAACAGCAATACACCCCAGGGGCCATATTCACAGGGCAAGAGGCTGACAAACAGACCCCTCCAAAAAACAGTGGTGAGGTTACTTTCGCCACAACATCGAAGTACCAACCGCCTAAGCAAGCGAACCACCGGAAGGGAGGAGGCCGTCAGCCGATTAATAGCCTGAACAAACCCCAAATTGTTGCAGTGAAACACTACCTTTTTATGCTTAAAACGGGACCCCCAGACCTCCACCGCCACTAAAATGGGAAAAGCTCCAAAAAGGCCAGATTTTTTGTGAGCCCAGAGACATGCCAACTGTCCGGCCACACGCCAGCACACCAACTAGAGCCCAGAATGGCCCCAACCCCACAGAGCCAGCCACGTCCGTAAAGAGGTGGAGGTCGGTGTTAGAAACCTCCGGCCTTTGCCAGTAGAACCGGCCATTATATGCAGCCAAGAAGGAGTTCCAGAACGCCAAATCCTCCCGCAGTGGCCGAATGAGCCTAATGAAATGACGGGGCCGAAGACGCTGGCCGTCGCCGCAGCCAGATGCTTGTTAAAGACCCGCCCCATGGCACAATCCAACATGCAAAATTCAGCTTACTTAGGAGCGACCGCAGACAGCGCAGCTGAATCTTGCACCGCCCCATGGCCAAGGCCACCTCCCGTCGTAAGCCTTGGATCTTGTCCAAAGGCAAGCGGCAAGCCTTGGATCTTGTCCTAATGAAATGCGGGGGCCAAAGAGTCAATCTCAATGCCCAGAAAGCTGAGACAAGTGACCGAGCCCACCATCTTGTCATGCGCCAACGGGACCCCAAACCGATGGAACACCTCACCCAAAACCCGCAGCAGCAGTGCACAGGCTGGCGAATTGGCAGGACCCACACAAAGGAAATCATTGAGGTAGTGTAGCAAGGAGTCAATCCCAGCTTCCTTCCTCACCACCTAGTTCAAGAATGTGCTGAAGCATTCAAAGTAAAAGCAGGATATGGAACAACTAATAGGGAGGCACATATCCACGTAATAGAAACCAAAGAAACAGGAAAAAAGCCAAAGGCAGTTCACCTATATGAGTCGAGCATGCAGTGATATAGTTGGACACCTACCCTGTAAAAAGGGGTCGTCTAGTCCTGGTATTGTAATGATATCACTTTAAATTCAGCATATACATACGTAAGGAGAAAAAACATATGAAAGTAGGTGATAGTGTAAATCTGTATAATGATTTGTCTTTGTAAGATAATCAAGCAAAATGGCAACTCACGTGGTACAGAGCCTGGAATGGGATATTGCATATCACTTGCGCTTTAGTACCATCTGGTGGTACTTGTCCCTTTTAAGAGTGTTGGTGATTTTTCTCAGAGAGGGGAGATATAAAAATGGTACAATGGAGAATAATATAGTGTAATACTTATAGAATAAAGGTGATTATGCTGTGACTTTAAATAAGTGCTCACCTTATTCAGGTAACCAGCTCTGAGTTTATTAGCATAGGTGTCAAATTGAGGGGACACCTTCCCTTCTTGGAGCAGCTTGATGAGGACCAAAGATGAACTTGAATAAAAATTTAATTTATTCTGCCAACAAGCAGTTAAAATGGAAATAAATACTATACAAATACAAATAACAAATAAAATTGGTAATGCGATCGCCATTTTGCATGTGGGCAATAGATAGGGAGAATGGTAGAGCACCATATGATCATGCCTGTCATCTCCATTTTGCCCGCCAATGCATATTAATGAGGCAATGTCATTTAAACATATATACATGATGGAAGCACATATCCTTTGTCCTGAATGGTAGTTTTAATCCTCGCTTTTGTAGAAAAACGGGGAAAAAAGAAGGGAATAGAAATCGGGAATATACATATCAGTACACAGTGAGGTACATATATTTCTATTATTTTCCTCTTTAGAATAAATGGTACAATATATACTTTTTTAATGTTTAGTTTTTATTACCTTGTATTAATATTAGAATGATGTTTCTTGTTAAAATTAATTTTCACAAATATATGTGATATGCTATGTTTTTAGTTATATTTTTTGTGCCGGTAGGAAAGACTCAATGTTTGGTGTTAATGTATAATTAGCAACTGGCAATTTTCATTAATTAATGAAGTCCAAGGACGCAGGATGCCACTTCATAGTGGTACGTCCGAACGTCCGCAATGAAAACATGTGACCGGAACCGGAAGTTAACAATTACGTCAGAACGTGTTACGGTTGCCTCCAGGCTAGCTGGAAGTTGGACCGTAGAAAGGATGCTCCTAGCACTCACCAAAGGACCATCAGCACCATAGACACCATAAGTACTGCAGACTCCATGAACCGCCTCTGCTGGGCTGGGATCTCGCCATCTGCTATCCACCCTGGACCTATGACCCGAAGCAGGATCATAGAACATAGAACATAGAACATAGAACATAGAACATAGAGTGAAGCAGGATCAGGAACAAGAGCTCTAAAAAGAACGCAGTAGCTATGCAGAGCATAGCAATCCCTGTAGTGATTATAGCAGTCTCCTACAAACACGAGGTCGAGGTTGCGAGTTAGAGGATCAAGTAGTTCTGTTTAGTGCACACAAAAGGACTTTCTTTTATACAAGTTTTCAGGCCAGAGGCACACCCCCAGGACCTGGTAGTAAACTTTGACAAAAGGGACACAAACCAATGGGAACACTAATTAACAAAATAACACTCCCACATACATAGTAAAATCCGTCCCCTCTATCCTGGAGATAATTGTCTTAAGGCACTGCAGTAAACTCAATTATCTCCAGGTACAGAAAATATCTCCATTTTACACTAACAGTAAAAATACATAAAAAAATACATAATTCCTATTATATTACACAGAACCCCAACATTTAACCTATCCCCAGATAGCTTGGATCTGAGCGCTCAATATATTTCCGAACAGCGCTCAGATCCCACGAACAGAATAAAATTGCCATGGGGTTAAAGTTTAACAAGGGCTGTTGAGAGCTTGAGGAGGGATAAAGCAGCCAGTTTAACCCCTTAAGGACACATGACATGCGTGACACATCATGATCCCCTTTTATTCCAGAAGTTTGGTCCTTAAGGGGTTAAACTGGTCTGTCAGTGTCCCTGAGACAACGCCCTGCTGAAGAACAATGGGAAAGGAAAGGGAGAGGGGAAAAGGCACATTTTCTCATGGGATTAAAGGGGCAGAAAAATCCAATATGCCCCAATAATGTGCTTAAAGGGCCATACACACGAGGGCCATAGTCATTAGGTAGGATGCTGGCAATCAGGCTTTTCCATAAGCAAGGGGAACAGGGCAATTTGTCACATAATGAACCAGTTACAAAAGGCAGTTTGTAACAGAACGCAATGACGCAGAGGACGTCCTGACGTCTATACCGGAAATGGAATACCGCGGTCAAAGCGAGGGAAAATAAGGTGCCAACTACAAGTATTTAAGACTGAATGCCTTGGATTTCTACATCACTTCTGACGAAGGCGATAGCCAAAACGCGTCAACTGTTTGGACTCTCGATTTGGGACTTTCTATTTGCTTCCTGATATTGGTGAAATAAAATCTTTGTAACCCCCTGTTATCCTGCGTCCTGGAGGTACTATACACAGAGAAGCCAGAAGTTCCGAGCAGAGGTCCTACTTAATATATTAAGACATGCAGTCTGAGCCAGCTTATTAAGTGGCTCCCCTTATGTGAGTGAGACCAACACTTATGTTTAATCATTTAGTTTTAACAATATTACCCTATGTCTTTCTTTTCTGATTTTATTTCCTAGATTGATTGACTACATTGTGGGTATTCAGGGCCGGTGCTTGGATTTTTAGGTACATAGGCGAAGATGTATTTTTCCACCCCCCCACCCACCCCCACCAAAAAAACATCTTCACCTATGTGCCTCTTAACCAGCCCCTCTCCCCTCCCCGACCATTAAGGGTCCCTTCCCTGTCCCTTAGTGTTCTTCTCCCCTCCCCCCTCTTTTCCCTGTCTCTTGGTGTTTCTCTCCCATTCCCTCCCTGTCCCTTGGTGCACCCCACACCCCTTTAGTGGTCACACTCCACTTCATGGTGTGTCAGTGTGTACAGAGTGTAGCGGAGCGGAGCGCGGTACAGGAGCTTCAGTTTTCTGTACCCGGCCGAACTGACAGGGAGTGCTCTCTCTGTGAGCACCTCCTGTCAGTCTGGCCAGGTACAGGAAACAGAAGCTCCTGTACTGCGCTCCGCTCCGCTCCACTCTGTACACACTGAAAGTCACACACTCAATGACAAACACACAGACTCATTGACAGACACACTGATAGTCACACACAGACTCAATGACCAACATACTCTCACTGATTTGACAGACACACACTCATACACTGACAAACACACTCATCATACACTGACAGACACACTCATACACTCACATGCACACACACAGACGCACTCACTCACACACACGCTGTCACTCACAGACATACGCTGTCACTCACACACATACTGTCACTCACAGACGCACACTCTGTCACTCACAGACACACACTCTGTCACTCACAGACACGCACTCTGTCACTCACAGACGCGCACACTCTGTCACTCACAGACGCGCACACTCTGTCACTCACAGACGCGCACACTCTGTCACTCACAGACGCGCACTCTGTCACTCACAGACGCGCACACTCTGTCACTCACAGACGCGCACTCTGTCACTCACAGACGCGCACACTCTGTCACTCACAGACGCGCACACTCTGTCACTCACAGACGCGCACTCTGTCACTCACAGACACATACACTCACACACAGACACATACACTCACACACAGACACATACACTCACACACATACACTCACACACACAGACACATACACTCACACACACAGACACATACACTCACACACACAGACACATACACTCACACACACAGACACATACACTCACTAATTATTTTATAAATAAATATTTTCCACCCAGCCTCCCTACCTGGAGAGCTGGTATGGATGATGAATCCTTCCCTGTCTGCTGATACCGCGGGAGCCGGAATATGACGTCATATTCCGGCTCCCGCGGCATCAGCAGACAGCGCGCGAGGGAGCAGAGCAGAGAAGTTAGAGCTCCCTCGCCACGCCTGATTACAGCACAGCCGCACGCCGCACCGGGGGCCTAGATTGTGGCCCGGCAGGAGGGAGAGCTTCCCTCCTGCCGGTCACTGAAATCTTGCACCCCCAGAGCCCGTGCGCCTTAAGGCGGCCGCCTGTGCCGCCTTATGGACCGCCGGCCCTGTGGGTATTATATCTTATTTGTGTGTCTCACCATATTTTTTATTTTCACTGTTCACTTGTTGTTCTTTGTGGTTTTTGTGGTTTGTGTGGCCCACAAAGGTGATAGTAGCACCACTATTTACATTTCATGAATTTTTCACAATTGTATTCTATTATTTTAACTATAATTACAAAGAATGTCCTTATAAATGAATAAGAAAGTCTTTGATAACGGTGGTAGTTGTAGTAGGTAGTTTAATGTATTTTACCGATTAAGATTGGTTTCAAGGTATGAAACGACAATAAATAACAGGGAGAAAAAACAATTGTGTGATATTGTTTGTAACCAGTGCAGAAGCAATAATGTTTATAAAAATACACTCACAAACAAGGAGACGTCTGTAGGTTTTTTTTATTTGTTTGTCTGAACAGAGATCTATAAATAAAACTACTGTTTTATAATATGTTAATGTGTTAATTATTCACCCCATGTTTCAAATAAATGTTATCATAATATTTTGCAAACACAATGTGCTTGGTAGTGACGAAGCTTAAACTGATTTTTATGACTTCATGATTTGATCTTTTCCAACAAATGTATTTTAGTATTCATCTCAGGTTTTATGAGTAATATATAACTTTTTGGAAAAAATATACAGCCTAACAAGCCAGCACTAGAAGTTAATATGGCAAAGATCTCTACAGACACCATGTCTTTCCCTTTTGTGCTCAGATAAGCCGGGATCATTGCAATCCACACACTACAGAACACCAGCATGCTGAAGGTGATGTACTTGGCCTCATTAAAACTGTCTGGTAATGACCTGGCAAGATAAGCAATAATAAAACTAACAGCTGCCAGAACCCCCATATAACCCAGAACAGAGTAGAACGCAATAACCGAGCCTTCGTTACACTGAATGATGATCCTTCCAGGGTAAGAATGCATATCCAGTTCTTGAAAAGGAGGTGAAATGCACAACCAAGAAACATTAATCACAATTTGGACAGATGAGCATATCACAACTACAGAATTAGACACTTTGACCCCAACCCACATTCTCCATGAGGTCCCTGGTTTAGTAGCTTTGAAAGCGATATAAACCATGATAGTTTTGCCCAATACAGAAGATACAGCTACTGAGAAGATGATCCCAAAAGAGGTTTGACGCAGCATGCAGGTTATATCCACAGGACGACCGAGGAACAGAAACACACAGAGGAAGCTCAGCATGAGAGAGACCAGGAGGATAACGCTGAGATTCCGGTTGTTTGCTCTGACAATGGGAGTCTCCCAGAAGATAATAAATGCTCCCAAAATAAATCTAGCTATAAGTGAAAATAAAACAGATATGGAAGAAAAAACTGTAGTCATAATATTGTTTTCATTTGATAGAAAGTCATAGGTTTTGGGAATACACTTTGTTTTTCTCTCATCTGGCCATTCATTGTCAGGACATTTCTGGCAGTTATCACTGTCTGTAATAGAAGAAAGAAATATAAAAATGCTAAATCAGTATTATCAGTGTTGTTGTACTGCCAGACAAATTGACACTAACTTAGCTTAGTCATATGAGAAACATATGACTAGACAGCTTACTTTGAGAAGGATATGATCATGTGTAAATATACATAATATTGGAAACTAAAGGAACATTCTAAGCACCCTACTCACTAAAGTGAAAATATTTTCCAGGAGTACCATGATGACATAAGGTGCCTGTTAAGTTTTGAGTATAATGAAGTTAACTCTTTCCTGGATAGGAAAGTTTAGTGAGACGAGACTGCCCTCTATGGACCAAATACCTAAATTGCTATATGCAGGGTGACCACACCTTCAGTTTCCTATTAGCCTTATCACCTAATGACGTACAGAAAGTCTGGCCCTTTAAAAGTCAGGATCGCAGGCTAAGTGAGCTAGGCAAGTGAGTCAGAGAAGAGTCAGTCGGAGTTGAAAGAGAAAGTTGGGCTTCCAGATTCGGACATGCAGAGAGGCCTATGACAGACATTCACTCTGAGGCTAACACTCAAGCAACACTTGCACAATTCAATGCAACCAATCATACATCCATTCAAGTTCCTGAGACTACCTACTCATCTGATGAGAATATCTACTTAACTGGTAAATATGCTGGTTTTATTTAATTAATCTAAATTAATTAAATATTTTCTAATAGCATGATATATGACTGGATAAATCACGGTCAGATTTCAATATTTAGAAATCTTAGTTAACTAAAGAATATATAGTTATAAACATTCCATTCTGCATGTGGAATTAAGGATAATTATATATTAATGTGATTTATCACATGTTAGCATACTGTTGTTTTTATCCCGGTGTACTTACTCTAAAATAAGATAAGAGATCTTTTTAGGCAAATTAAAATTCGGCTTATAGAATCTGGTAGATTACTCTTATTGGATGGTTGCAGGAAATGATTAATGAGCTGGTCTAAATGTTATTTTAATTAAAATTACATGAGAATAGGTATTATATGCCTAGGAGGATCTAACCAGCGTTGAAAGGGTTACTCAGTTGATCTAACTGTTAGCCAAAGTTTTATGGCCTTTCGCTGCGCTGTGTGAAGTTACTTTCTTTCTCTGTGAAGCCCCTCATAAATCTTGTCTTGACAATTGATGCTGTGTTAACCATTGGAACGTGTATTGTCATTGTATTGCATACTATGTTATACTAAATAATTATTGATTATTATCACGCATGTTACATATTATTATTATTTAAATTGTCACAATAAATTGTATCTATTTTTATAACAAATTGTGATTTTATTTGTATGGAATACATTTCACTTACATGATAACGATCTTTGGGATCTAGAGAATTGAAATAGTGGGCAATTCTCGACTGTTTACTATTATCATCCCATAAATATCCCCACAAATTGGAGGCACAGAGCTGAGATCATTAAGTTGAAATTATAATCCATATACAATAATTCTGAAGTGTAATTCATGCAATATTAATCTTGATATAGAAAAGAGTTTTGTATTAAGATTAAATCAGTGTATAGAAATATGGATGAATCTAGCGCTTCATCTCAATCAGAGAATGTGAAGAAGTTAGCGGAAATACAAGGTTTTCCTTTAAGCATCTTATATCAGCATCTAAGGATTAAAATGGATTATACAGAGTGCGTACTCCAAATTAGAGAACAGGTTTATAATTCGATTCATGATAGATCGGATAATTCACCTATGGTTAAACATTTTAGCAACATAGACGAAGACTCTTCAATGCAATCTGTTACCAAATCATGCCCGTTTTTTTTATATTGGGTTATTCAATTATGTTAAAAAAGCATAATGAGATAGAACTTAAATTGGACGAGTGTCAGAAAGACCTGGTGCTCGAACAAAGAAGGTTCAACACTTTGTCTGATGAAAATAATATCCTTCAGGCTAAAAACTCTGACCTTTCAAATAGACTGGAAGGAATGAGCAAAATGATGGATGATAATGATCAACAGATAAAACAGTTACAGATGCAGTGGGATGAATGTCAAAAGGAAAGTGAAAAATTACTTGGAAAAGACCGAGGTGATTCTTCTATATTCCCTGATATTCACACACCAGACCAGGTTTTAATAAAACAGTCTCAAAGAAAAGATGTGAGTATATCAGAGATATCACCTGTGAAACAGAATTCCCCATCTCCTGGCATTGCCAACAGGGCCGGTGCAAGGAATTTTGTCTACACAGGCGAAGGAGCATTTTGCCGCCCCCCCCCCCCCCCCCATACATTTTTCTTGCAGTTTCTAAAATGTTTTAGAGGTGTGACAAAACACTAGATTGTAAAGATATTTAGATAGATAGACACTTTGTTTTTTTTAAGAGATAAAGCCATTTGACAGCCACTAGAGATGTCCTTAGAAGCAAATGTAAACGCTGCCTTTTCTTATGAAACGCAATATTTACATCTGTCAGTCAGACTGCAGGGACAAGCTCTTTTCACCAAAACCACTTCATTACGTTATAGTTATGTTATATATTTAACATGTGTTTTTTTGTTTGTTTTTATTGAGAAAAAGAAGAACAAATTTGTGGTTTTGTAAAGTATATTTTATTAACATTTATTCAACAAAACAAAAATTATAAAACAGAACAAAAATAAATAATGAATTCAAGTGCATGTAAACTGCAGTAACTATTACTCACACTGCATGACGTAGTGCAACTAGTATCAAGGTGCTTTAAAATTAACATAATTACTATAAATAACTTTTATACAATGAATAAAACTGTACGCTTTAGGTTTCTGCAAGTGCAAATTCACCTAAAGTGTAAAGTGCTTTAACAGATATTGCACACAAACAAAGTGAGAATGGTAGCCTACAAAAACTTAACCCTTCTTGCTTTCGCATTTACAAAATCATGAAGCAGAGTTTTAAAATCAATCTCTTTTGCAATCTGATTTTCAATGGAAATCATTGCAAGTCCCACCAATCTCTCTTGAGACATAGAGGACCGAAGATAATTTTTGATTAACTTCAGCTTTGAAAAGCTTCGCTCCCCAGAGGCAACAGATATCGGCAATGTCAACAATATGCGAAGTGCAATAGACACATTGGGAGCAAAGCCATTTTTAAGTGCATAGGCTAGAATCTGACTGGGTGTCATTGTAGGCCTCAAGATAGGAGCCAATATTATAAGTTCCTCACAAAGTTGTGCTCCATCCAGATCAGCATCTCCTGATTTATCATCAGTCAAAATATTCTGCAAGTCTGTACAGTACTCCATAACGGCTTCCCTTGGTACATCCTTAAGTTTTTGTATAGTATAAAGAAACTGGAAGTGCTTACTGTGGTGCTTAATTTGCTCAAATCTCTCATCAAGAGAATTAATACATGCATCCAAAATGCTGTAAAAGCACTCAATTTTACATTTTTTAGCAGGATCACAAATCGGATCATCCGGTGCTTCATAACAAAACATCCTCTTTTTCTTAATTTGTCGCATAAAAGGAGGAAACACAGGATCTATTTCCATTTCTAATGATAGGTCTTTTGCCTCTACCAGTAAATCTTCAAACCCTTTATCTGACCGATAATGCTTCAAAAAAGTGGTTGTGGATTCCAGAATATCTATAACATCTGGAAGATACATACTTCTACTTTGGAGAAGTTTGCTAACAAAGTTTATTCTATTTAAGATGTTGTACCACAACACAATAAGACACAAAAATTTAAAGTTATTCAGTTCTTTTGAAAGCGATTCAGCATCAGACCGTGCCATTGCTGTGTGAGAGTTCTCTATTGAGATTTCAGAGAGCGCATCAAAAATGTCTCCAACCTGGAACCTAAATGGGCGAATAGCATCTATTCTTGAAGACCATCTGGTGTCAGACAAAGGTTTTAGCGTAAGTCTGCCAATGTGCTTCTTCAAGACATTCCATCGAACTGTGGATCCTGACAAAAACACATAGATTTTCTGTACAATAGAAAAGAAGGTTGCAGCATCCCTGCATGACATGGCTGCATCATTCACAACTAGATTTAATGTATGAGCGCTGCAGGGAATATAAAAGGCACGCGAGTTTAAATCCAGGATTCTTTTCTGAACACCTTGGTGTTTGCCCTTCATATTGGATCCATTATCGTATCCTTGTCCTCTCATATCACCAACTGGGATTTTAAATTTTTCAAGTTCAGACAAAATTGCCTCAGTTAAACCTTCCCCAGTTGAACTTTGGATTTTGATAAAACCTAGAAATTTTTCTTCTATACAGATCTCTGGTTCAGCAGTTGGAAACTTGCCTTCCTTGATGGACACAAATCGAACAATTATAGTCATTTGTTCAATTAATGTAATGTCTGGTGTGCAATCAAGTATTATAGAATAATACTTTGCATTTTTCAACAACTGCAGAATGTTTTTTGTGATTTCTTTCGCTATAAGGCTGATGAGTTCGTTTTGAATGTCTTTCCCCAGATAATGTTGGAAAATGTCCTTATTTTTTATTCTTTTCAAATGTTCCTGCATAACGGTGTCGAATGTGGCCAGCATTTCCACAAGTTGCAGATAATTCCCATTATTGTCACTGTATAATGTATCTCTGCTACCTCGGAAAGCCAAGCACTGGCGACCAAGATATTTTACTATGCCTATAAGGCGCTTAACGACATCTTGCCAATGTTGTGTTTCAGTTGCCAACAATCTCTGGGAAGCTGCATCTATTGTTTTTCCACAACCAAATCTTCTTGAGAGTTCATTCCAGTCTCTTACAGCGACAAGATGAGAATTAGACTTTTCATGAATGGAAAGATTTTGAGATAAGTTTTTCCAATCATCATAACCTCCACGTGTCAAACTTGTAGTGACTTTAGTTGCAAATAGCTTACAACAAAAACAAAATACTTTGTTCAATTTGACAGAATAAACCAACCAGTTTCTAAAGGTTTCTTCACCGTTTGGCAGCCGTCGCTTGTAATTTGCTTTAGTGAAACGTCTATTCGCCACATCTTTGGGGAAAATGAAATTAGTTTTTTGCTTTGCAGGACCTTTCCTGACAAGAGCATCCCTTAGTGAGATGGTGAGAACAGCTGGCCAATTAGCTGGATCAGACAAATCCAGTATTGCCAAAGAAGTAGATTGTTTCTCCTGCTGCAGTTCCTCTCTTTCTTCTTCTTCGTCATTTGATCCTTCTGTGTCAATAGTCTTCTCAAGGTAGACAGAGTGTGATGATGTGGAAGGTTGCTCATCATCTTGTTGTTCTGGTATTTTTCCAGTATTTGCATCATCTACATTAACAGCCTTTTGGATTGTGATGGGCTGTTTGAATGATGATGTTGAAGATTCATCAATATCGATTTGTACAGGTTCGCTTGCAACATTGGAAACTGGTTCTGATGCAGCAGTATCTTGCTTTCTCCTTTTGTGAGAAGTCAAGTACTCCTTTAAAGCTTCAGACATCCGCTTCCCAGCTTTCTCTTTTTCTGCTCGTCTTTGTCTGAACACTGCCCCTGATGATTTCTTTTCCTTAAATAGTTTCGGCATTTTGAATATACTCTTCCAGCTATGTAAAGAATAAGAATGAAGTTTAATTTCACGCACAATTAGGAATTTTAACATTATAAGGAAAAGTGAAATTTCATCCATGTCTCCATCCACAGCTCAACCTGCCTTCCTCGCTCTGGTCCTTGATGCAGATTCTTTCCTTCACTGCAGCAGCCAGAACAGGCCAGTCTGGTCCAAACAGTTCCTTCCTTTATGGTGTTCCTCTCAGAGTACCCACTTTACTTCTCCACCAACTCAATAATCCCTCAAAGTTCAAACCTGCTTGTTGCAGGGTTTGACAAATTTGTTTGCGATTTAGGAGCCAGGGTTTCCAAAAAAACTTTTTTTTTTTTTTTAATTCTTTATTTTTGTAGTGCAAGGATGAACGTACATGTTGAAGAAGACATGGAGTAAAATTACATTGATACAATATTGCATATTCAGTTATGGTTTGTGAAAACATTGCACTCTTTTTTTTGGGGGGGGGGGGGGTTAACTTGTGTGAATACCAATAAGAGTTCACTTTTACAGTGGGTTGTTTGTCAGGTTTCTCACATGTTTGAAGCAGTATCGATGGTAGGTCAGGTAAGGTAGTGTGGGCTTTGTTTGTCCAAACAACTATTTTTAAAGGGACACTATAGTCACCAGAACCACTATAGCTTAATATTCTGGTGTCTAAAGCCTGCCCATGCAGGGCTTTAAATGTAAACACTGCATTTTCAGAGAAAAGGCAGTGTTTACATTGCTGCCTATTAACACCTCTAGTGACAGTCACTCAGATAGCCAGTAGAGGTTATTCCTAGTTCAGTGCTGCACAGTGTGCATCTTTACGAGTAGATTGTTGCAGTGCAACGTTTTGCAGCACATTTACAATAGACTTCCAATGCTTTCTTACAAGAAAGCATTGGCTTGGCTGAAATCAAGATTGATTAACTCAGCCATGGAGGCAAGGCCAACCATGGTGAGACCAGCACGGTGTTGGAAAAAAGTTGATTAAAAATACCTGTCCCATGAGATCGGAGGGGGGGGCGGTAACCTAAACACACACACACATATTTTTGTCATACACTCACAAATTATTATTATTATTTTTTTCATTTAACCCCTTAAGGACACATGACATGTGTGACATGTCATGATTCCCTTTTATTCCAGAAGTTTGGTCCTTAAGGGGTTAAGCACACCCAGCCTCCCTACCATTGGGAGAGCAGGAGTGGATTATTTCACTAGTATGCGGTGTGGCTGCTCTCTATTCTTCTTGCCCTTCTTGCTCTGCTCCATTGCGTGCTGTTTAGTGATGCGGTGGCCGGAGTGAAGTCATAATCCAGGTGCATACATCACTAACCAGCATGGGAAGAAACAGAGCAAGCACTGCAGGAAGATTACTGCTCCATGCTCTTCGGTCAGCCGCCAGGACAAAATTCCTAGTCTAGTCCTAGGATTTGTCGAGCCCTGCACTAAGTGATGTACTATTTCCTGACATGTTTTGTGTTGTGATTACAATGTAAAATCATTAATCATTTAAAAAAAAAAAATAAAAATACAATTACAGATATAAACATACTAAATAAATCCCTGTGCTCAAATTCTCACTTATCCTGGACAGTATCAATGACCATAGTACACATCAGCCCCAATATAGACAATAAAAAAGAAAAAATTACTTGAGCACTATCCTAAATCACTATGTACATTTAATATAATTTTAACAGTAAGATGAGCTAAAATACTCACACTAAAAAAACAGTTATTTTAATGTACATAGGGGTTTTGGAATTATACGCAAGTGATTTTTTTTTTTTATTGTAAATTACACACACACATTTACTGCAATTTTCACAGTTGAATTAATAGCTTAGCTATGTGTAAAGTACATAAACATTAAACAACCTACCCACCCTGAGAATACAGCGAACAGAGTGGCAAAGGATTGGGGGATAAGGGATTACATTGAAAGACTGACACAGGTTGTGGACAGAGTAACTAGCGGGACAGGGTATTAGTGGCAGAGGCTAAGAGAGGCATGGGATTACTGCAGCACCCCCCCCCCCCCCCCAAGAAATGAGTATTTCATAAAGATAGAATCTTTATAAAATATTCTCACTGTGTTGGAATTCCTCTGAAATTCCAACTCAGTCGAGAGATTATCAGAGACAAAGAATTGACTACTTTGCCTTTGTATTTCTCCTCCTCCTGACTTTCTTAGACTCAGGGTGGAGTCTAATCGTTTATCCTAAAAGCAGTCACCAGTAACAGCGGCAGGGAATTGGCATAAACTTCAACGCAGTACTCTTGCGCAGGGACATCGGAGCAGACTGAACAAGATTGCTGCACAAATGAGAGACAGGTTAATGTAAGTAAATCTCACTCTTAGATGGGTCTTTGCAAATTCGGCAAAGTCCCCAGATGGTGACAGTGCTGCTTTAAAGGGACACTGTAGGCACCCAGACCACTTCAGCTCATTGAACTGGTCTCGGTGCTGTGTCCCTTTTGCACGTAGTGCTGCAATGTAAACTATTGCAGTTCCAAAGAACTGCAATGTTTACATTGCATCACTAAGTCTGCCCTCAGTGGCTGTCTACCAAAGGGGACGCTTCTGGAATTGAAACAGACTTTTGGTCCGTTATCTGATGCTGGACGTCCTCAAGCTCTGCATGAGGACCTCCAGGGTCAGATTTTTACCCATAGGAAAGCATTGATTCAATAATTTCCTGTGGGGAGGTCTAATGTGCACTCGGCATTTGCTGTGCGCATGCGCATTAGACCCCGCTAGGCGCTGCGCTAAGATAAGGCAAGTAAAGGGTTTTTAACCCTTTATTTACAGATGGGGGGGGGGACAGGAGGGAAAGGGTAGGCAGAGGGTCAGTAGTGCTAGGAACACAGCTTTGTATTCCTGGTACTACAGTATCCCTTTAAGGAGATACAGCGAATTAAGACTAAATTAGGGAACCAAGTGAAAAGGGGCTTGTTGTGGGATACAGTGAGAAATGGGATGCCGAGGAACAAATGATAGTGGATTTGGGGACAAAATGGTTTAGGATTAGGAGCCTGTAACCCCCTGTCACTCTGACCCCTTAGTGCCCTGACAGGGGGTTACAGACAGTGTACAATTAAAAAATTAAATATAAAAAAAAATTCAAACTTACCCCCTTCAAGTGCTGGCAGCCAGGTCTAAAGTGAGGGGGATCTGAGGAGACTGCAGGCACTCCAACACTATGGGGAGCAGTCTTGCAGAAGAGGCAGTTCTTCTAAGGTGTGTCTGCTGCCTGCAGGACCTGGACAATATGGAGTCTGGGGGAGTGGAAGGGGGAGGGCGGCGGAAGTCAGGCCACCTACTCACCATGAAGTCCGCCTGGGCCTATCTGCCTCCCTCCCCTCCCCTTCCCTTCTCTTCCCTTCCCTTCCCTTCTCTTCCCTTCCCTTCCTTTAACAGTTTTTTTCCCGGCTGGCCTGGCTCCAAACGCGGGCGGGCTCCAATTTACATGGGCGCCGCCATATTGGAGCCCGCAGAGGTAGCACGACACTGTGGACCGCAGGGGACTCTGGGGGAGGTGTAAGTCGCGCCCTCCTCCTGACGTCATCAGGAGTGGGCGGCGGCAGACAGAGACTTCACCTCCGTCAAGGGAGGAAGCCAAAAGGATTCGGAGAGCAGCCTCAGCAGGGCAAGGTAGGCGGCTGCGGCATTATAAAAATCCGAATCCCTAGCCGATGGCTGGGGATACGGATTTTTGCGCCCCCGCCTGGGCCGCCTTATGGACGCGCCGGCCCTGATTGCCAAACAATCTTGGCAATCTTGGGCAGAACAGTTTGAAAAGATTGTCTTGGCCAAACTTGAGAGTGAGAGTCCAGTTCAAGATGATAGGAATGAAAAGAGACACTGGCAGGATTCTGATGCTTATCAGAATTGTGACAGTGAACGAGAAGCTCAGAGTGATGGGAGTGAAAGTGATTGCACTATCCACTCTGAAGGCCATGTGACTGATATGCCATCTGCACTGTTGTACGGATCTAATTCCTCGTCAGCAGCCGGATCGCATAGACGTTTACCCAGACACATAGGGAAAGTAAAAGAGATCGTAAATCAACAATGCCTGTTTATGAAACGCCAAAGGTTATTAAATAGTGATGTCGCGAACACTAAATTTTCGGTTCACGAACGGCGAACGGGAACTTCCGCAAACGTTTGCGAACCGGCGAACTGGGCGAACCGCCATTGACTTCAATGGGCAGGCGAATTTTAAAACCCACAGGGACTGTTTCTGGCCACAAAAGTGATGGAAAAGTTGTTTCAAGGGGACTAACACCTTGACTGTGGCATGCCGGAGGGGGATCCATGGCAAAACTCCCATGGAAAATTACACATGTGATGCAGAGTCTGGTTTTAATCCATAAAGGGCAGAAATCACCTAACATTCCTAAATAACAATGGATATGGATTGACACCTGACATATGACATTTTGACACCTTGACATATGGATTGACACCTTGACATATGGATTAACACCTGTCCTCAGAGACCCTGATACACACTGACACAGAGCAGAATAGGGACTGTTCCCCTTACATAGGCTCACTTGGCAGGTATGGATTGACACCTGTCCTCAAAGCCCCTGATACACACTGACAAAGAGCAGAATAGAGACTGTTCCCTGTCCTCAGAGACCATGATACACACTGACACAGAGCAGAATAGAGACTGTTCCCCCTACATAGGGTCACTTGGCAGGTATGGATTGACACCTGTCCTCAAAGCCCATGATACACACTGACACAGAGCAGAAAAGAGACTGATCCCCCCTACATAGGGTCACTTGGCAGGTATGGATTGACACCTGTCCTCAAAGCCCATGATACACACTGACACAGAGCAGAATAGAGACTGTTCCCCGTCCTCAGAGACCCTGATACACACTGACACAGAGCAGAATAGGGACTGTTCCCCCTACATAGGGTCACTTGGCAGGTATGGATTGACACCTGTCCTCAAAGCCCATGATACACACTGACACAGAGCAGAATAGAGACTGTTCCCCGTCCTCAGAGACCATGATACACACTGACACAGAGTAGAATAGAGACTGTTACCCCTACATAGGGTCACTTGGCAGATATGGCGTGGTCGTGGGAGGAGGAGGACGACTTTCACCTCTTCCCCTGTTAGATTCCCGTTGTGCTGTGACATCACTCTTATACGCTGTGTAAAGCATACTTTTTAATTTAATTTGCAAATGCTGCATCCATTCTGACTTGTAATTCGGTAAAATTTCCGCCACTGTCTGCTCATACTGGGGGTCTAGTAGCGTGGACACCCAGCACAGGTCGTTCTCCTTCAGCCTTTTTATACGAGGGTCCCTCAACAGGCACGACAGCATGAAAGACCCCATTTGCACAAGGTTGGATGCCGAGCTACTCATTTCCCGTTCCTCCTCCTCACACAGAGCAGAATAGGGACTGTTCCCCATACATAGGGTCATTTGGCAGGTATGGATTGACACCTGTCCTCAAAGCCCCTGATACACACTGACACAGAGCAGAATAGAGACTGTTCCCCGTCCTCAGAGACCCTGATACACACTGACACAGAGGAGAATAGAGACTGTTCCCCCTACATAGGGTCACTTGGCAGGTATGGATTGACACCTGTCCTCAAAGCCCATGATACACACTGACAAAGAGCAGAATAGAGACTGTTCCCTGTCCTCAGAGACCTTGATACACACTGACACAGAGCAGAATAGAGACTGTTACCCCTACATAGGGTCACTTGGCAGATATGGATTCACACCTGTCCTCAGAGACCATGATACACACTGACACACAGCAGAATAGGGATGTGGAATAGCACCTGGGGAGCTGGGGGGTGCCGTTGATGTGGAGCAAGACGCAACAGTAGAAGAGGACTCAGCCGAGGAGGTTATGGAAGAGGAAGGAGCAGGAGGAGTAGAGGAGGTGGCAGCAGGCCTGCCTGCAAGTCGTGGCGGTGTCACCAACTCCTCTGCAGAGCCACGCATTCCATGCTTGGCAGCCGTCAGCAGGTTTACCCAATGCGCAGTGTAGGTGATATACCTGCCCTGACCATGCTTTGCAGACCAGGTATCAGTGGTCAGATGGTCCCTTGCCCCAACACTATGTGCCAGACATGCCATTACTTCCTTTTGCACAATCGAGTACAGGTTGGGGATTGCCTTTTTTGAAAAGAAATTTCATCCGGGTACCGTCCACTGCGGTGTCCCAATAGCTACAAATTTTTTGAACGCCTCAGACTCCACCAGCTTGTATGGTAAAAGCTGGCGGGCTAGGGGGGCGTGTCCTAACTACTGAAGCGAGAAGTCGCCATGCGTACGCCAGGCATACCGTACGCAACATGCAGGAGCCAGATGGAATCCTGGGGCAACTGGGACCCCCCGGACTCGCTACTCACATCGAAGCCTCCTACAAACTCCACGCTCCCTCCATATTGGGGCAACGCCAAGGCTCCAACATTTGTCCCTGGAAACCTAGCTGGGACATCATGCACAACTTGAATGGAAAACGGGACTAACAGGTCAACCCTGCTTACGGAGACTCTCAGGTCATTGATCGTGTCAAGAGGAGGGGAACAACTTCAAAAATAGATTCCTGGCAAATTCTTAAAAAAACGTGCAAACATGAATCCGGAAAGTACAGAAAGTACAGTGCTTAATCATACTGGTGTACTAATTTCCAGTATATCTAAAAATGTTTTACATATTTGCTGATCTTAATTGCCATGTGTACCTTTCGTATGCCCATGTGAAATGTTTTACCATTTAGGGCCCGAGTGAGGTCATTTAAACAGATCATACCTCGAGTGCAGAGTGTGTTTAATCCGACTCATTAATGTTAGTTATTCACTAGGCTTAGTGAACATAGCAATACCAGGGTACTCTTTATATAGAAAAGACAGGGAGGGCAAGAAAGGGGGAGGGGTGGCCCTGTATGTGAAGGATAGCATAAAATCTAGCCTAATAAAGGTTAGTGAGACGAACATAGAGTCCATTTGGGTTACGTTAGAATTTGGTAATCACACAGTAGTTCGTGTAGGTGTGATTTATAGGCCCCCAGGACAAATTGAAGAGTTAGATAATCTACTAGTTGAAGAAATAGCTAAAATGACAATGAAGGGGGAAGTTATCATCATGGGTGACTTTAATCTTCCTGATGTGAATTGGAAAACAAAAATAGCTACTTGTGCCAGAAGCACACATATTCTAAACTCCCTACTGGGATTGTCTCTAAAACAAGTCGTTGAGGAGCCAACTCGTAAAGAGGCCATACTAGATTTAGTGTTAACAAATGGAGATTTGGTATCAGATATTACTGTAGGTGAAAGTTTAGGATCCAGTGATCATCAGTCAGTGTGGTTTAATATATGAACAGTGACTGAGTCACACCACACAAAAACAAAAGTTTTAGACTTTAGAAAAACAGACTTTTCTAAAATTAGAATATGTGTAAAGGAGTCATTATCAGACTGGAGCAACTTAAATGGAGTCCAAAATAAATGGGATTATTTAAAAGCTGCACTACTGAAGGCAACAGAAAATTGCATTAGGCTTGTCAGTAAAAGCAAAAAATTCAAGAAACCACTGTGGTACTCCGCAGATGTGGCCAAAATAGTAAAAAACAAAAAGTTAGCATTTAGTAATTATAAAAAAAACCAGAGTGAGGAAGACAGAATAACCTATAAGATTAGGCAGAAAGAGGCTAAGCAAGTTATAAGAGCTTCCAAATCACACACAGAAGAGAAAATAGCACAGTCAGTAAAAAAGGGGGACAAAACTTTTTTTAGATACATAAATGAGAAAAGAAAAGTAAAACAAGGATTAGTTAGATTAAAAATAAAAGAAGGAAGGTATGTAGATGAGGATAAAGGTCTAGCTGACTGCCTCAATGAATATTTTTGTTCGGTATTTACAGCTGAAAATGAAGGAAAGGGACCTCTGTTAAAAAAAAGGTTAAATGAGTCATTTATTACATGTGAGTTTACAGAGGAAGAGGTTCTATTTCAACTGTCAAAAGTAAAGACAAATAAGTCAATGGGACCTGATGGAATACACCCAAAGCTATTAAAAGAGCTTAGTGGTGTACTAGCAAAACCATTAACAGATTTATTTAACCAATCATTGTTAACAGGAGTAGTCCCAGAAGATTGGAAGTTAGCGAATGTTGTGCCCATTCACAAGAAAGGTAATAAGGAGGAGTCGGGCAACTATAGGCCAGTAAGCCTTACTTCAGTAGTGGGGAAAGTGATGGAAACCATGTTAAAGGATAGGATTGTTGAACATCTAAAAACACATGGATTTCAAGATCAGAGACAACATGGGTTTACTTCAGGGAGATCATGCCAAACTAATCTTATTGATGTTTTTGATTGGGTAACTAAAATTATAGATCAGGGTGGTGCAGTAGACATTGCTTACCTAGATTTCAGTAAGGCTTTTGACACTGTTGCACATAGAAGGCTCATCAATAAACTGCAATCTTTGAGTTTGGATTCCAATATTGTTGAATGGGTAAGGCAGTGGCTGAGTGACAGGCAACAGAGGGTTGTAGTCAATGGAGTATATTCGAAGCTTGGGCTTGTCACCAGTGGGGTACCTCAGGGATCTGTACTTGGACCCATTCTCTTTAATATTTTTATTAGTGATATTGCAGAAGGTCTTGATGGTAAGGTGTGTCTTTTTGTGGATGATACTAAGATATGTAACAGGGTTGATGTTCCAGGAGGGATAAGCCAAATGGCAAATGATTTAGGTAAACTAGAAAAATGGTCAGAGTTGTGGCAACTGACATTTAATGTGGATAAGTGCAAGATAATGCATCTTGGACGTAAAAACCCAAGGGCAGAGTACAGAATATTTGATAGAGTCCTAACCTCAACATCTAAGGAAAGGGATTTAGGGGTGATTATTTCTGAGGACTTAAAGGTAGGCAGACAATGTAATAGAGCAGCAGGAAATGCTAGCAGAATGCTTGGTTGTATAGGGAGAGGTATTAGCAGTAGAAAGAGGGAAGTGCTCATGCCATTGTACAGAACACTGGTGAGACCTCACTTGGAGTACTGTACACAGTACTGGAGACCATATCTTCAGAAGGATATTGATACCTTAGAGAGAGTTCAAAGAAGGGCTACTAAACTGGTTCATGGATTGCAGGATAAAACTTACCAGGAAAGGTTAAAGGATCTTAACATGTATAGCTTGGAGGAAAGACGAGACAGGGGGGATATGATAGAAACATTTAAATACATAAAGGGAATCAACACAGTAAAGGAGGAGACTATATTTAAAAGAAGAAAAACTACCACAACCAGAGGACATAGTCTTAAATTAGAGGGACAATGGTTCTTATCTGCCGTCACATTCTATGAAAACATAGTTGGCTTAAAGATGTTTTCGATTCAAGTTCTTATTATTTATTTATTTATTTATTAAAAATTCTTAAGAAACGCAGTCTTATTACCCATAGGGTCTCGATGCGCATACCAGCAATAAAACAGACAAAACAATATCCAGCAAACAACAGCATTATAATCACATGCATTTGAACCAGGTTAAAAGTTTCATGTCATCCCATACGCCTGAGCAAATAAAACTGTTTTTAAGCTCCGGCGAAACTTCAATAGATCATTCTCAAGTCTTAATGTCAGAGGCAGGGAGTTCCAAAATTGCGCTCCCTGAACATCACTCGTTCTCCCTCCGCACTTTTTCTTTTTAAAATTTGGAATCTTCAATAAGGCTAAATCAGCCGATCTCAAGGATCGACTGGGAGTATAGCGTGTGAATTTATCCTTCAGATAGTCTGGTCCCATACCATGGACTGCCTTATATACCAAACAACCATTTTTAAACAGAACCCGTTCACGAACGGGCAACCAGTGCAAGGCTCTTAATGATGGAGTGATATGGTCATTGCGGGCCACACCCGTAAGTAGCCTTGCAGCTGCGTTCTGTATCAACTGTAGCTTGTGTATGATGTTCTGAGGCAGTCCAATGTACAGAGCATTGCAGTAGTCCAATCGGCTACTGATGTTGGCGTTGACCACCGAGATTTGATCGGAGGGGGCAATGAATCTGAAAATAGACCTCAGAAGCTTCAGGTGGTAGTGGCAAGAGCTTACCACCTGATTAATCTGAGGCTTCAGTGTCAACCTGGAATCGAGAATGACTCCCAGATCTCTGACCTTAGTGGCAGGACTCGGAGATGGAGAAAACTAGTCCGGCCATGAGGGAAAGATACTATTCACCTCCTGGTTACTGAAGATGATGCATTCAGTTTTGGAGCCATTAAGTTTTAAATAATTGGCTCCCATCCACGACTGGATATCCTGTAGGCATGAAGAAAGATTGATTTGATCCTCCTTTTTCTTGGCCAGGCGAAAGTACAACTGGGTATCGTCGGCATAGATATGATAGGGAAGCATGTGGCGGCGGATGATATGGGTCAGTGGCCTCATATAGATGTTAAACAGGATTGGAGATAAAGCCGAACCCTGGGGGACTCCACACGTCAGGGAGATGTAGAGGAGTAAAATGTCCCCAATTTTACCCTTTGAACCCTGTCGTGGAGAAACGAGGTCACCCAAGCTAGCGCCCTGTCATCCACACCAGCCACAGTAAGTAGCCTCTCTGTCAATCTATCATGATCGATGGTATCGAAGGCCGCCGATAAATCCAGGAGTACCAGGGCAGTTTCCTCCCCTCTGTCCAAGGCCCACAGGAGATTGTCGTGGACTTTAACCAGGGCAGTTTCTGTCCCTCTACCAGGTCGAAATCCCGATTGGAAGTCATCCAGAATGTGATTAGATTCCAGGTGAGGCTGAATTTGCCATACCGCCGCTCTCTCGATGATCTTGGCCAAAAAAGGCAAGGTGGAAATAGGTCGATTGTTGCTCAACTCGGAGCGTGGCACAGTTGGTGTCTTCGGCAGAGGGATAACCACAGCCTGCTTCAGAATGCCAGGAACAACTCCGGTGGCAAATGACATACTAACAATGTCTGCAATATAGGGGGCCAAAGCATCAGCGGCATCCTTCACCAGCTGAGCAGTGCAGGGATCCAGCGATGAGGACAATGCCCTGAGAGACTTGAGGATGAACAGAATCTCGGATGAACTAACGGGTTTAAAATTCAAGAACATCGAGCCATCATAGGGTGTAAAAGTTTCTGCATCAGGTTCCACCACTATGTTGCTCCTAATTAGATCAATTTTTTGTTTAAAAAAGTGAGAAAGGGATTAACAAAACTTTTGAGATGTTTCTTCTTGAGGAAGCGAACAGTTAGGATTTGCTAGGAGGTTTGTTGTGCGAAAAAGCTCTGCCGCTGAGTTTTTCGCTTTTGTAATCTTATCTGTGAAATATTGTTTTTTCGTATTTTTAATACTAGATTTATATAATTTTAAAGATTTTAAATATTCCAATTTAAGGTCGGTATTGTAATCTTTTCTCCACCGTTTTTCAGCTGCTCGACATCGCCATTTCATCTCCCTGGTCGCCTGATTAAACCAGGGAGGGTTTTTATCTACTTGTCTTACTAGACAAGTTTTTTTCAAGGGGGCTAGAAGTTCTATTGATTCTACGATCACTGAATTAAACAGTAAGATTTTCTCTTCTACTGTGTGGGAATCATGAAATTTAATTCTTGTGCCCCACAGTTCAAATTAACATTCAAATGACAATTCATGACAGATCACACAAGTGAATAGCCCTGCCAATGTCGTCTAAGAATTTTTTTGTTATCTAAGAAGAAATATAAATGCATATCAATGAAAAATGCTGGCGGGCTAATAGTTCAGACAAGCCAACTGTCAGACGCTGGGCAAGGGGGTGACTTTGTGACATTGGCTTCTTACGCTCAAACATGTCCTTGACAGACACCTGACTGTGGGCAGATGAGCGGGAACTGCTCAAGGCGGAAGACGGAGTGGCGGATGGTTGAGAGGGGGCAAGGAGGACAGCAGTGGTTGACGTAGCTGAAGATGCTGGACCATGAGGAGGATGGCGGCTTTGAGTTTGTGTGCTGCTTGTACTCATGTGTTGATCCCATAGGCGTTTGTGATGTGCGATCATGTGCCTACACAAAGCAGTTGTACCTAGGTGGGTGTTGGACTTCCCATGACTCAGTTTCTTTTGGCACAGGTTGCAAATGGCATCGCTGTTGTCACAGGCAGACACACAAAAAAAATGCCACACTGCAGAGCTCTGCAATGACGGCATTCTGGTGGTGGACACAGCATGCGTTGATTGGCGTGTTGTCGGGGTGACCCTGGGTGCCGATGCATGCTGTCTGACTATGCCACTAGCTCCTTGCGACGACCTCCCCGGCTTCCAACTCGTCTCCTCCTCCTCTCTGTCTCCCATCTGAACTTTCCCCCTGTTCTTCTTCTCTTCTAGCGGACACCCACGTGACATCCATGGACACATCGTCATCATCAACCGCTTCACTTGCATCTGACAACTCAGCAAAGGAAGCAGCAGCGGGTACAACATCATCATCATCACACCGTACGTCCATGTGTGTAATGCTGCCTGCCTGAGACATAGACCAGATATGAGTGGCACTGTGCAGTGGCAAAGGTTGGCAGAGTACTCGCTGTACGCCTGACACACCCGCTTGAAGACAACTAACTGCTATTCAATCTATAACAGTGAAAAAAGTTTTTGGGTTTTAAATGCACGCTATTGTGACACCAGATATGAGTGGCAAATTACACTTGCTCAGGTTGGCAGAGCACACGCTAAAGGCCTGACACCCGCTTTAAGGACACTGACTGCTTTTAGCTTACACTAAAAAAACTTTGTTTCTTTGTAAAAGCACGCTATAGAGAAACCAGATATGAGTGGCAACTGGCAAAGTACACTGGCAGAGGTCTGCAGAGCACATGCTGAAGGCCTGACACACCCGCCTTAAGGACACTGACTGCTATTAGCTTACACTGGTAAACTTTTTTCTTTGTAAAAGCACGCTACAGAGACACCAGATATGAGTGGCAACTGTCAAAGTACACTGGCAGGGGTCTGCAGGGCACATGCTGAAGGCCTGACACACATGCTGAAGGCCTGACACACCCGCTTTAAGGACACTGACTGCTATTAGCTTACACTGGAAAACTTTTTTTCTTTGTAAAAGTACACTATAGAGACACCAGATATGAGTGGCAACTGTCAAAGTACAGTGGCAGGGGTCTGCAGCGCACATGCTTTAAGGACACTGACTGCTATTAGCTTACACTGGAAAACTGTTTTTCTTTGTAAAAGCACGCTATAGAGACTCCAGATATGAGTGGCAACTGCTGTCAAAGTACACTGGCAGGGGTCTGCAGGGCACATGATGAAGGCCTGACACACCCGCTTTAAGGACACTTACTGCTATTAGCTTACACTGGAAAACTTTTTTTCTTTGTAAAAGCACGCTATAGAGACACCAAATATGAGTGCCAACTGTCAAAGTACACTGGCAGGGGTCTGCAGGGTACACGCAGAAGGCCTGACACACCTGCTTTAAGGACACTGACTGCTATTAGCTTACACTGGAAAATTATTTTTCTTTGTAAAAGCACGCTATAGAGACACCAGATATGAGTGGCAAAGTACACTTGCTGAGGTTGGCAGAGCACACGCTGAAGGCCTGACACCCGCTTTAAGGACACTGACTGCTATTAGCTTACACTGGAAAACTTATTTCTTTGTAAACGCACGCTATAGAGACACCAGATATGAGTGGCAACTGTCAAAGTACACTGGCAGGGGTCTGCAGGGCACATGCTGAAGGCCTGACACACCCGCTTTAAGGACACTGACTGCTATTAGCTTACACTGGAAAACTTTTTTTCTTTGTAAAAGCATGCTATAGAGACACCAGATATGAGTGGCAACTGTCAAAGTACACTGGCAGGGGTCTGCAGGGCACACGCTGAAGGCCTGACACACCCGCTTTAAGGACACTGACTGCTATTAGCTTACACTGGAAAACTTTTTTTCTTTGTAAAAGCACGCTATAGAGACACCAGATATGAGTGGCAACTGTCAAAGTACACTGGCAGGGGTCTGCAGGGCACACACTAAAAGGCCTGACACACCAGCTTTAAGGATACTGACTGCTATTAGCTTACACTGGAAAACTTTTTTTTTCTTTGTAAAAGCACGCTATAGAGACGCCAGATATGAGTGGCAAAGTACACTTGCTGAGATTGGCAGAGCACACGCTGAAGGCCTGACACCCGCTTTAAGGACACTGACTGCTATTAGCTTACACTTTTTTCTTTGTAAAGGCACGCTATAGAGACACCATATATGAGTGGTGGCACTGACTGGGCAAATGGGCACAGTATCCACTGTGAGCCTGACTCAGAAGCTGGCAGGCAACTAACTGCTATTCAATCTATTACAGTGAAAACATTTTTTTTCTTTTTAAATGTCAAGCATAAGCTATTGTGAAAACAGATATGAGTGGTGGCACTGGGCAAATGGGCACAGTATCCACTGAGCCTGACACAGAAGCTGTCAGACATCTAACTGCTATTCAATTTATTACAGTGAATTTTTTTTTTCTTTTTAAATGTCAAGCTTAAGCTATTGTAGCGCCAGTGAGTGAGTGGTGGCACTGGGCAAATGGGCACAGTATGCACTGTGAGCCTGACACAGAAGCTGGCAGGCAGGCAACTGCAATTACATTACACAGAAAAAAAAAAAAGCAAACTGATGTTCTAGCCCTAAAAAGGTCTTTTTGGGGTGCTGTTCTTACAGCAGAGATCAGATGAGTCCTTCAGGACTGTAGTGGACACTGAATACCCTAGCCTAGCTATCAATTTCCCTATCTAATCAGCAGCTACACTTTCCCTCCTCTCACTAAGCATGCAGCTTCAGCATGAATCTAAAATGGATGCTGGGAGGGAGGTGGGAGGGTGTGGAAGGGAGGGTCTGCTGCTAATTTGCTGGAATGTGTCTGCTGACCGTGAGGCACAGGGTCAAAGTTTGCTCAATGATGACGAATAGGGGGGCGGATCGAACCGCCCACGTGTTTGCCCGCGGTGGCGAATGCGAACACGCTATGTTCGCTGGGAACTATTCGCCGGCGAACAGTTCGGTACATCACTATTATTAAATTCCTTAGAGAGACTGTCCCACAATTTTCTAGAGGCTCAGGAAACATATCTGAACATCTGAAACATATCTGAAATTGTATACTATACACCATGCACATGACGAAAATCAGCCAAAGGTTAAGAAACCTGGTGATAAAATGGTGTCAGAGACTAAAATTCAGTTAGGTTTAGAAACCCAACAGAAAAAGAGGACCTATTCCAAGGTTTTGAAAACACCAAAACCTCAGAAACAGGAAAACGCCAGAAGCAATTCTGCAAATTCCTCTAATAACTCTGAAAAATCCAATGCCAATGGGAATAAACTCCCCTGGGTTAATAAGAACCAAGGCAATTCCCAATGGAGAAGGAATCCTCAGGGAAATAGGAGATATGGAAACAGAAACAACCAATCTGCTTCCAATAACTCCCAACAGTCTCAGCCATCCCAGCCAAATTCTAATAGGCAAAGACAAAACGGCAAAGGGGGAAATAATTTGCGTCGTCAGGTTGGTCAATTGACAGACCAGATGGGCAAATTAATGGAGGAAATGACTAAGATTAACCAAGTCTTTGCCAATAATCCTTTTTTAGGGACAGCTCCAATCGCAGAGCCACCTGTGCAACTGCAGCAGCACCAACAGGTGCCGCAGCAAATATAGCTACTGTGACTAAACAGGCTAGGTTGTCAGTAGATGTAATACCTAACCCTGTTTCCTTTCCAGATACTCACAGCCAAATAAACAATAGTTATGTTAGGAAACCTATTGCCTACCACTTCCGGGTGAAGGAGGCGCAACGTGTTCCTCTGCTTTTTCATTTCAGCCAAAGGTTAAAATAGCCCCAGCAGCCACTAGTTTCCAGGATCCAGACCTAAAACGGTTAACTGATGAGATGCCGACCACTAGTTCCCGCTTGACAGTTCAAAATATTCCTCAATAGGATGGGCCTGTGGGTAAGACTGAGCATTCCTCAGTACAGGTAGAAACTACTGCTGTGACCGGTAATGTATGGAAAACGAGTAATATGTTTACACATTCTAAATTCTTATGTGAATTAGAAGAACATGAAGGAAGGTACTACATGTCTGTAGAAATACAGGATTTGCTACCCCAGCCTTTCAAAGGGTTAATAGATACTGGTTCACAAGCCACTATCTTATCCAATACCTACTTCCAGCAGGTAATGGACTTAGCAGCGGATAAACCGAAGCTAAGAGATTTCCCCAATGCTCTGTTGAGTGTAGGAGGAAATGCCCTTCATGTTATTGGCAATACCTGGTTAAAGTTTAAAATAGGTAACAAATCCTTTAGACACCCGATGATAATGGTAGATCTCCCCTATGACCGACTGATTCTGGGTATAGACATACTCAGAAGACTTAACACAATTATTGACTGTGTAAATGGAATTGTATGATCACAAGCTAAGGTTCCTATAACCTATGAGAAATCACATGTACAATCTGTGATAGAAGAAAGACCTGACTCAATAGAGGTACATCTTAGGAATAGTCAGTCACCTGACGTGACTATCCTGCAGGTGAATGATGCAATCGCACCTGTAGATGAGCATTCCGTAAGAGTTGCTTCAGAGAGGATCCAGAATGTCTCTCTGGAAGGTGATGTTTTAACCATTTCTCTTCACAGGGACGATGTTGAATCTGTCGATCTGGCAGGTCATGCTCAATTCCTTGCCAGAATTGAAAGGGTTAATAACAACTTATTCTTTCCTATGCAAATAAATGACTTAGGAAGAAGTAGGAATGCAAAGCTGGACTTACAGTGAGAACAGCTATATAAGCAGAAGTGTGTTAAAGCAGATCGCTAATCCTAAAATGATCAGGTACGCTTCCCCACATGACAGGTGGATCCAGAACCTGGATGGCGAATCAGAGAGTCACAATGTGATAGCAAAATGTTTACTATCTATTTCCATCGGAAATAAAACAGTTAAACATTTATTCCTAGTGATAGACGAACCTCGCTATCAGGTTTACATCGGCAATGATGTCATACATCGCTTTGCCATACACCTTGACCTGATTAATTCCAACTTGTGGACAAGGTTAAAAGGTAATCCTTGTGGATACCTTCACGAGGAAAATGCCCTGAAATCAGGACAAATACTACCATATGCGGTAAGTATCCAAGTACCTGATGACATAACCATTCGACAAGGGACAAGTAACTTTATTTTACCCCTACAGGTCAAGGAGGGTCAGAGATTAGAAAACTCTGATGCCCTTATCTGTTTATCCAACAGGTAACGCATACACCAATGGTAAGTATTGGTTAGAATCCCACCTATATAATGGTCAACAATGTTACACCCAATAGTGTTACTTTACCAAAAGGAACATTATTAGGTCTAGCATTGTATGCTGAGTACTATAAATTTGGTTTCCAAAACCAAATTATAGGCCTCATCCCTGAAGAATACTTAACTGAGGACGAAATTGTCAATCAAATATTCCATTCCTCCCCAGAAGGATTATTCACTATTGTGACGAAGTGCCCTTCGGCACTTTGTCCTGGAGAAGCCTGCTTGCCTGCCTCCTCCCCTGCGACTATGGCCCTGGACTGTATTGCCCTGGAAAACGTACATTTGGGCATAATGGATTTGTGTTTACTGCTCCTGGCCCTTTAAATACTTGGGAGCAGTGTTCCAACTTTTTAACTGGCACTTCGAATGCAGTCGAAGTGCCGAAGCCGTCGAAGTGCCGAAGCCGTCGAAGTGGCCGCCATTACAGTCGAACACGTGGCGGCGGCCATTTTAATGCAGTCGAACGCGGTCAGCAGTGACCTGTACCTTCCCCTGTCCTTCGACACCACAGCTGGAGACTAAGTCCCGTTCGAACGTTCGAACGCCCGTTCGAATGGGACTTTGTCATCTTTTCATGGGAAATAGATCGCCACTCGACTAGCGACCACCGCGGAAGTTTTAACCACGTTTTACTTAGACACTTCGACAAAAGTCGAAGTGCGTTCGATTATTCGAACACCGACTTCGGATGGGACTTTACCGATTTTCAGGACAGAAATAGACCGACCACACAGCCTGAATCTGTGGAACTGTTTTTGGGCATGCAAACAGGCGTGCGGTCGGTCCAAAGAGACTTTTTAATATTTCTGGAACCACTGGACGGATTCACACGAATTTTGAATATGTCGTTCCACAATTTATGTTGGCCATAAAAATGTAAGTTTTATTAATGTACTATGTAAAATGGGAAAGTTATGAAAGTGCATAAAAATGTATAAAAATGTGTAAGTTTTAGCTTGGAGATAATTGAGTAGATATAGTAGGAAACTCAATTATCTCCCAAGCAGAGGGGAGGGAACCTGTGGGCTGTACTATTCTGTTATTGGTTATTTTATGCCTCCCCCTGGGTGTGTCCTGTGTGTACATTTTTGTAATAAAAAGCAGGCTGGGTGTCCCAGACCTCAGAGTTCTTCTTGACCCTTCAAAACGTAGCCTCGTCTCGTTATTGGAGGGAATTGCTGTATCACACTGGGGATTGCTATGCTCTGCATATTCCCCTGAGCTTAATAACTTAGCTCTTTTGAGAGCTTGTTCCGGATACGCTCTCCTGGAGGAGAGGTCTTCCCCACACGGTCCTGGAGGACAGAAGCCGATCCAGGGTGGAAGGAAAACGGCGTGGCTCAAGTTAAGCTACGGCGGTTGTGGAGGCTGCGGTGGTTGTGGTGTCCAGTGCGGTGCTTGTGGTCCTCGGCGCAAGCTAGGAAGCGTCCATCAATGGAGGGTACTCGGTCGGAGTACACGGAGCTCCGTTACATTGGTGGCAGCTGTGGGATGGCTTCCCTAGTGCGAGGAGCAGCACCCTGGGAACACCAAGCAAAACTGGAATATTGGTATAGTCACGTACGGTTTGACGCTATGCTGAAGAGGCGGTTGGCTGTCTACGGGCCCCACCTAACAGAGGATCTTGTACCGAAAGTGAGGAGAGAACTGGCGGAGTATCTGCAGATGGAAGCAGAATGTCAGGCAAGGACAGGGAAGTATTCCGTCCTTCCTCCCCAGCGGCAGTGTGAACCCCAGGGAGCTGAAGGTGTCGTCCTTCCTCCCAGCGGCAGTGTGAGTTACAGGGGGCCGAAGGTGTCGCCCTTCCCCCCAACGGCAGTGTGTCCTACAGAGAGCAGAGACAGTTGGTCCCTCTCTCCAGCAGCAAGATAATGTTACGGGAGTGGAGACAGGCGGTCTCCCTCTCCAGCGGCAGCCTGTGTTTCAGGGAGAGGAGCACAGCACCCCCTCTCCCCAGCGGCAGCTTACCCTAACAAGGGGAGACACCAATCTCCCAGACGGCGCAGATGGGACCGTGGTCTCTGTGCCTGACCTACAGGGACACAACTTGTCCAGATCCCCAACGACCCTCATCGGGACAACAGGAGGAGGGGGAAAGTACAAATTCCCCTCCCCAGCTAACTCCTAGCGTGGCACCAGGGTTAACAGAGGCGACATTAACCCTCACTGACTCCTATGTTTCCCTGGCTACTGAGCCAGACTACGTTACCAGCACCCCAGCAGAAGAGCTGGCAGCTGGGCAGAGTGCAGTTGGCCTCTGCCCTACCTTTGTCCCTGGTCCAGAGCCTGATGTCCTGCAGGCTACCCCAGCAGAAGAGCTGGCAGCTGGGCAGAGTGCAGTCGGCCTCTGCCCTACCTTTGTCCCTGGTCCAGAGCCTGATGTCCTGCAGGCTATCCCAGCAGAAGAGCTGGCATCAGGGCAGAGCGCCGCTGGCCTCTGCCCTTCAAGTCCCCTCAGCGTGTTGCCTCATCACCACAGCAAAATACCCAGGTGCAGTAACTGTTTATTGTGGGTGGGCTGCTCTTGTACTTTGTTGTTGTGGGGGGGCTACTCTGGCATCTATTTATTGTGGGTTGGTGGATCGACTAACGGAGGCACTGACTGACAGAAGGTCAGGTGCCTGGTTAGTCTTCCCCCCCAAAGGGGAGATGTGTGACGAAGTGCCCTTCGCCACTTTGTCCTGGAGAAGCCTGCTTGCCTGCCTCCTCCCCTGCGACTATGGCCCTGGACTGTATTGCCCTGGAAAACATACATTTAGGCATAATGGATTTGTGTATACTGCTCCTGGCCCTTTAAATACTTGGGAGCAGTGTTCCAACTTTTTAACTGGCACTTCGAATGCAGTCGAAGTGCCGAAGCCGTCGAAGTGCCGAAGCCGTCGAAGTGGCCGCCATTACAGTCGAACACGTGGCGGCGGCCATTTTAATGCAGTCGAACGCGGTCAGCAGTGACCTGTACCTTCCCCTGTCCTTCAACACCACAGCTGGAGACTAAGTCCCGTTCGAACGTTCGAACGTTCGAACGCCCGTTCGAATGGGACTTTGTCATCTTTTCATGGGAAATAGATCGCCACTCGACTAGCGACCACCGCGGAAGTTTTAACCACGTTTTACTTTGACACTTCGACAAAAGTCGAAGTGCGTTCGATTATTCGAACACCGACTTCGGATGGGACTTTACCGATTTTCAGGACAAAAATAGACCGACCACACAGCCTGAATCTGTGGAACTGTTTTTGGGCATGCAAACAGGCGTGCGGTCGGTCCAAAGAGACTTTTTAATATTTCTGGAACCACTGGACGGATTCTCACGAATTTTGAATATGTCGTTCCACAATTTATGTTGGCCATAAAAATTTAAGTTTTATTAATGTACTATGTAAAATGGGAAAGTTATGAAAGTGCATAAAAATGTATAAAAATGTGTAAGTTTTAGCTTGGAGATAATTGAGTAGATATAGTAGGAAACTCAATTATCTCCCAAGCAGAGGGGAGGGAACCTGTGGGCTGTACTATTCTGTTATTGGTTATTTTATGCCTCCCCCTGAGTGTGTCCTGTGTGTACATTTTTGTAATAAAAAGCAGGCTGGGTGTCCCAGACCTCAGAGTTCTTCTTGACCCTTCAAAACGTAGCCTCGTCTCGTTATTGGAGGGAATTGCTGTATCACACTGGGGATTGCTATGCTCTGCATATTCCCCTGAGCTTAATCACTTAGCTCTTTTAAGAGCTTGTTCCGGATATGCTCTCCTGGAGGAGAGGTCTTCCCCACACAGTCCTGGAGGACAGAAGCCGATCCAGGGTGGAAGGAAGACGGCGCGGCTCCAGTTAAGCTACGGCGGTTGTGGAGTCTGCGGTGGTTGTGGTGTCCAGTGCGGTGCTTGTGGTCCTCGGCGCAAGCTAGGAAGCGTCCACTGCCGTCCTGCAACGTGTCACTGCTTGCCTCTCTTCCATCTCTGATGGCTCCCTGTATCCTATAGGAGTCAATTCAAAGTGCTAACCCATACATTCAAAGCACTGAACAATTCCAGCCCCTCTTATATCTCTTCACTGATCCAGAAGTATGCCCCTCCTCGTACCCTCCGCTCTGCCCGCGACCACCTTCTGACCGCTGCTCGCACCCGTACGGCCAACTCACGCTTGCAGGACTTCTCACGGGAGGCTCCTCTCCTATGGAATAACTTGCCTACTGCCATCAGACTCTCCCCTAGTCTTCAATCATTTAAGAAGGTCCTTAAAACCCATCTCTTCAGGAAAGTGTATGGCCTCCCAGAGTAATCTCTCCCTTACATACCTGTCTCTTGCTCTCTCCTATGGGACAGTGCTTTGCTCTCTCCTCCAGCTCTGCTTCACTCCTACTTGATATTTCCTATCCTAATGTTTCTAATACCCCACCTCCTATAGACTGTAAGCTCATTTGAGCAGGGTCCTCTTCAGCCTATTGTTCTTGTAAGTGTTCTTGTAATTGTCCTATTTATTGTTACATCCCCCCTCTCAAAATATTGTAAAGCGCTACGGAATCTGTTGGCGCTATATAAATAGCAATAATAATAATAATAATAATAATAATAATAATAAGTTTGTATGCTTAACAAACCTTGAATCATTAGTAGATAAGTCTGAAACGAGTTCCTGATCCGTGACTGTCGAAAAATGTCCAAGAAGGATGTGGCGTGTTTCTGGATCGTACTGCTCCTGTGCCAAGAGCTACCGACCGACCCGATCGCAGAGATGGGACCATCCTTCGGCATCCTGATTCAAGAGACACCAGGGTTCATCTTGACAGAGAAGAGGATCCTGACCCGATGTGTGTTCGTCAGCTTGGACCCCAAGATTTCCATCCAGAAGGCATACAACATTTCATCGATGCAGCTTCCTGAGTTACAGACTTGGTACAGACTTGGTACCAAAGAGCACAGGACCGTGTGCGAAACATCTTGGAGCAAGCCCGGAAACCATTTGTATCCAGTTCTATTTCGATGAGCAACTGACCCAAAAGGTTCCTCACCGCTATAATTGTTACATTACTTTGTGCCACTGTCGGTGCAGTTGTCGCAACTGGAATGTCTGCAGCCAACTCTATTACTGTCCAAAAGCTAGATATGGAAATCTATGCGCTAAAGCAACACATTAACGATATTCATCAGGTGATAAAACAGCAAAGAACACTTCTCCAGGACGTGATAACTATAGTGGAAGACACAGTTGTTACAACAAATTTGCCTTCGGAGTTATTTGCCAAATCCACTGAGTTGCACCAAAGTCATGACTTATTTAAGCGTGAACTTCTATTTCTGCATGACCCAATATTGTTCCACACACTTGCTTTTCTTGACGAAGTGCAAACTGGAATGATCGAATTGGCAAGGGGACGCATACCTTTGTATTTTGTATCCAAGGATATTGTTCATGTGATGCTTGCCAATGTGGATGGAGAAACAATTAAACCTATGCAATTAAATCTGGCGTTTGAGATGGGGAGCGCTATACCTCTCTTAATTGACCTTGAACGTATGGAGATTTGCTTTTTATTGGCCATACCATATGTAACTCCCAAAAACATTTTTCAAATGAAAACAATTTACAATGATAATAATGATATTATGGTTGATTGTACTATGTGTAAAGTTCAAAGCTCTTACAGGTACAAAAATATACAAGAATGTTAGAAATGATGTGATTGCACAATATGTCTGGTAACTTCTATAGTGCTTATTCATAGGCTAAATTCATTTGGCTATGATATGCACTAAGGGAGGTTATGTCAGGATATTTATATCGGCAGACATTTTGTGCTATGTCAGAAATTAAAAGTGTATATTGCCAGAGTCACTCAGAACAGAGCAGACTCCATTTTGCTATCTTCAAGCTAACAAAGACACAAAATTTCTATCCTTTCTGTAACACTAACCACATAGCCTGAGCTAAGGAATGCTTTGTATAAACAAACCAAGTGATAAGAAATGAGACAGGGGGGTGGATGCTCTGCCTAGACGTTAATGGAATATAAATAATTCTAAACCCAGACATTAGTGACAGAGAAGATTAAATAATTTAATTTTACTTTCTAAATTTTACAAGGTCGCATTGTAAGTTAGGGGTTAAATTTAGTTTCTAACTGTCATTTTAGAAATTACAACAGAAATTGTCGACGCACTTTCTGGAGAAAACCCAAAGAAATGCTTTGAACTGACAAGTAGTGATGTCGAGAATATAAAATGTTCCGTTCGTGAACGGCGAACGTGAATTTCCGCAAATGTCCGCGAACGGGCGAAAAGGGCGAACCGCCATAGACTTCAATGGGCAGGCGAATTTTAAAACCCACAGGTACTCTTTCTGGCCACAATAGTGATGAAAAAAAATAAAAAAGGGTCCCCCCCTCCCTGAGTGGGTGGGGGCCCTAAAGTAAAAAAAGGGGGGAGGACCTACAGCAGTGGGTGGGGGCACTAAATACAAACTGGGGGGGATCTATTGTCCTCCCCCCTGGCCCCCACCCCTGAGCGGTGGGTGGGGGCACTAAACAAAAATTAGGGGGTGGGACCTATTGTCCTCCCCCTGGCCCCCACCCCTGAGCGGTGGGTGGGGGCCCTAAATACAAATGGGGGGGACCTAATGTCCTCCCCACTGGCCCAGACCCCTGAGCGGTGGGTGGGGGCCCTAAATGCATTTTTAACCCCCGTCCCCCCCAGGTGACTAAGGGTTCCCCAAACCCCTAGTCATCCCCTCCACCCAAAAAATAAACTCCTACCTACCCCCTCACCCTAAAAATAATGAGGGGGGACCGTTAACTAAATACCTGTAAAAATAAACTTACCATTCGATGTTTTCTTTCTTCTAAAATCGTCTTTTTTCAGCCCCAAAAAAGGCCAAATACATTTCCATAATAACCGACGCAATTAAAAAAAAAAAAACAAGCGCCCCCCCAAAAAATCCATTTTCACCCGGCGAGTGCTCCGCGCAGACTGAGCTCTGCAGGGCGGGGGAAGGCTTATAAAGCCTTGCCCCGCCGTGCAATTAGGCTCAGGGCACTCTGATTGGTGCGTTTAAGCCATCCAATCAGAGTGCTCAGACAGGTAAATGACGAGACTGACAGGTAAGGCTCTACATTTACCTGTCACAGCACTCGGATTGGTTGGTTTGAAATCCACCAATCAGAGTGCTCTCTGTCATTTTACACAGCGTGGGCAAGTTCTTTGGAATTTTCCCACGCTGTGTAATTTAACTCATAACTCTCTGATTGGTGGATTAAGTAACCAATCAGAGAGTTATGAGTCAAATTACACAGCGAATGGTTTATTTGTATTTTTTTATTTTTACAGGTATTTAGTTAACAGCCCCCCCCTCATTATTTTTAGGGTGAGGGGGGTAGGTAGGGGTTTATTTTTTGGGGGAGGGGGTGACTAGGGGTTTTTGAATTTAGGGCCCCCACCCGCCACTCAGGGGTGGGGGCCAGGGGGGGAGGACATTAGGTCCCCCCAATTTGTATTTAGGGCCCCCACCCACCGCTCAGGGGTGGGGGCTAGGGGGGAGGACATTAGGTCCCCCCCCTTATTTTTGTTTAGGGCCCCCACCCACTGCTCAGGTTTGGGGGCCAGGGGGGAAGACATTAGGTCCCCCCCTTATTTTTGTTTAGGGCCCCCACCCACCTCTCCGGGGTGGGGGCCAGGGGGGAGGAAATTAGGTCCTCCCCCCAATTTGTATTTAGGGCCCCCACCCACCGCTCCGGGGTGGGGGCCAGGGGGGAGAACATTAGGTCCCCACGCTTATTTTTGTTTAGGACCGCGGCTGGAGACTAAGTCCCGTTCGAATGGGACTTAGTCAATTTCTCGGTGTAAAATAGACCGACCGCACAGCCCAAATCCATGGAACTGTTTTGGGCATGAAAATGTGCTTGCGGTGGGTCAAAATATACTTTTTAATATTTCTGGAACCACTGAACTGATTTTCACGAATTTTGAATATGTTGTTCCACAAGTTGTGTTGTTCATAAAAATGTACTATGTAAAATGAGAAAGTTATAAAAATGTATAAAAATGCATAAGTTTTAGCTTGGAGATAATTGAGGAGATACAGTAAGAAACTCAATTATCTCCCAAGCAGAGGGGAGGGAATATGTGGGATGTAACCGATATCTGATTGGTTAATGCCTAATTGCCTGTGGGCGTCTCCCTTGCAGGGGAGCACTGCATAAAAGCAGAGTACCTGCCATTAAACATCAGAGTTCTTCTTGACCCTCAATACGTAGCCTTGTCTCGTTATTGGAGGGAACTGCTATATTACACTGGGGATTGCTATGCTCTGCATACTCCCTTGAGCTTTAATCACTTAGCCCTTGTTCCTGATATGCTCTGCTGGAGGAGAGGTCTTCCCCACACGGTCCTGGAGGACAGAAGCTGATTCCAGGGTGGAAGGAAAACAGCGTGGCTCAAGTTAAGCTACGGCGGTTGTGGAGGCTGCGGTGGTTGTGGTGTCCAGTGCGGTGCTTGTGGTCCTCGGCGCCAGCTAGGAAGCGTCCATCAACGGAAGGTGATCCGTTACACAAAGTAAAAGACTTCTTTATTGAGACATGAAGTAAAACAAATAACAAGTAAAATAGTCCATTAGCATCAACCACTGACGCGTTTTGGTGAGAAAGCCTTTTTCAAAGTGGTATTGTCTGTCTATCTCCATTATTCCAATTTATAAACACAGATCTTGGCGCCCTTTTCGGTGACTTCCGGGTTTCAACTTCCGCCTTCATCATTTCCTCGCGTCCGACGTCATCACTGCGCATCCTACGTCGTGACGTCATCACAGCGACGTCCACCGGAAGTATTTCGGACCCCATTTCTAAAAGTCCAATTAATAGTGCAAGTGCCAGTCTCTTAAATGGTTTCCACATAGTTAGTATTACAGTATAAAAACGAAACCTATATCATGCATCCATTCCTATTACAGATAACAGGTTTACATATAGTTGATATTACAATACATCATTAAACTTATAGATATATAGCCATACCTATCTTTCAGGAGGGAAAAAAAAAGGGGGGGGGGATATGAGGGGATAAGAAGCAGATTCCAATAAAAGCCCAGGAATATCAAAAATAAAACACAATAAAAATTAGAAGATTAAAAATTAAAAGAGACAAAAATATTGTTAATAATCAATATAAGTTAAGAACTTAAATAATAACACTTATATACATGAATTGATTTCAAAGTCTGCATTCATGCCATTGGGAAGCAAGGTATCCATATTAAAAATCCACCTCATTTCACTTTTACTGAGGAGGCTCTCCATTTCTCCTTCTCTCTAGTGGGTTTTAACCCCTTCTATACCCATAAACTCTAAGCCATTAGCATTCCCACCTTGTACGTCTAGGAAATGCTTGGATACACTATGAAGATGACATTTCCGATTTATATTATATACATGTTCCCTGATCCGAATTTTGAACACCCTTGAGGTCCTCCTCAATATACTGGAAACCACAAGGGCAGATGATCATATAAACACAATTTTTTTAATTACAAGTTAAAAAGGATTTAATTTAAAAAAATATTTGATTAGTGAATGAGGTGAATTCAGTGACATTCCTATTTTTATTATTCCTTAGAGTGCAGCCTTTGCATGTCCCACAATAAAATAAACCATTTTCCCTTTTAAACATAGTCAGAATCTGTGTTTTCTTATTTAGTCTAAAAAACTAGAGGTTAAAATCTGCTTAAAACTTTTTGCGCCCCTAAAAATAATTGTGGGTCTTTCCCCTAGATATTGATGGATGTCTGTCAGGGTACCTGTAGTCTCTACCTCTGAGAGAGGTAGAGACTTAGACGTTTATCCTTCCAGAAGGGCTGTTTCTCCCGTTCCTCGCGGTTCTCTCGGCCATTTACACGCCGGCCGCGAGGGATCCACTTCCATTTATGACGCGACGCTCAGTAGCCGACGTCATGACGCTAATCCAGCTCGATCTGTCAGTCAAGTCCTGAACACTAATCAGGACTCGTCGGGGGTGTGATTACCTCCGAGAACCGGGGTATTTAATAGAGCTTCCCACAGTTGCTCATTGCCCTGTCGTGGTTCTAGCCTGTCTAGTCACTCAGTGCTCTTGTATTCTAGTTGTCTCTTTGGTTCTGACTCGCTTGTTCGTATTACCCTGCTTATCTCTGTTACCCTTTGACTCGGCTTGTCTCTCGCTTACCTGTTCTCTCGTTCCCTCGACCTCGGCTTGTCTCTGACCATTCTTTGCTTACTCCTTACGTTAGTCCGGCCATTCTAAGGTCCGGTATACGTACCTTACTAACTGTTTGTACTTTGCGTGTTGGATCCCTGACCCGATCCTGACAATGTCATGGTCTTGTTCTAAAAGATGCAATTTTTTCCTAATTATTTTCCGTAGTTGGCAACAATTTGAACTGTAGTTAAAAATCAGAGGTATGGTTGTATCTTCTTCTTTATACTATTTAACTTTATATTTTAATGTATTTTCTCTTGGTTCTTTCTCAATTTCTTCTTTTATAAGTTGTAAGGAGTCTTGGTTATATCCCTTTTCTAAAAACTGATCAATTAAAATCTTAGTCTGGTCTCTATACTGTTCAACTCCTGTGCAATTTCTTTTCATCCTCAAGAATTGCCCTTTTGGTATATTGACCAGCAAAGGTTTAAAATGACAACTCTTCAAGTCAATAAAACTGTTCACATCTACTTTTTTAAAAAAGGTTTTACTTTGGATCTGATTGTCCTCAATATATATAAATGAATCTGAAAAGTTAATTGTTTGAGAATTAATTTCATAAATAAAATTTATATTCAAGTCATTATTATTTAAATCACTTAAAAAGTTTAAAAGTGACTTCTCGGTACCTTTCCAGATAATAAAAACGTTGTTTATATATCGTTTGTAGAGGATCATACTTGCCCCAAACTCTTCCTTCGAGAAGACTTCCAATTCCTCCCAATGTGCCATAAATAAATTGGCATAGCTTGGGGCAAATCTGGTCCCCATAGCCGTACCCTTTGTCTGTAAATAAAATGTGTTTTTCGAACCCAAAAAAATATTTAAAAGTATCATTCTAATCCCCTCAATTAAAAAGTTTATTTGTTGAAGATTCAAATCTCCATCCCTATTTAAAAAATGTCTAGCAGCCTCACACCCCCTCTCATGTTCAATAATGGTGTAGAGGCTGCTAACATCACAGGTTGCTAAAATCATACCCGCTTCCCAATTAAAATCTTGTAAAATTTGCAATAAAGGCATAGTGTCCTTAAGATAAGAGGGACATTTTTTAACCGAATCTTGAAGAAATTGATATAAAAATTGGGAGAGGGGAGATAAAAGGGAGCCAATCCCCGAAACAATTGGTCTTCCCGGGGGTTTTGGGGTATTTTTATGAATTTTAGGTAAAACGTATAAAACTGGAATTCGTGGAAATTTAACGTTAAGAAAATCATATTCTTTTTTGTTTAAAATCTCCATTTCTAAACCCCGGTTTAAAAATCCAGGATTTTGTTTGAGAGTTCTAGATACGTCTCTTGATCTTTCAATTGGTTTAAAATTCCCCCCAAATACTTGTCTCTTTGCCAAATGACTACCCCCTCCTTATCTGACGGTTTAATAACAATAGAAGAATCTTTTCTAAGATTTTGTAGGGCCATCCTTTCCAATTTATTAAGATTTTTGTGATACTCATTAATAGGTTTAATTCTCCTCAGTTCCTTATTGCATACCTTTTCAAATATTGTCATTGCATCAGATTTTAAGTGGCTTGGGAAGAAATTAGATTTATTTTTCAGTGATGTGTGCTTAAAATTGTTATCCTCTTCTATTCCACTCACTGTACTATTAACAGGTAATTTATTAAAAAAACTTTTTTAAGCAGAGCTTACGTAAAAATCTGTTAATATCTAAAGAGGCCTCAAACTTATCCAACTCACAGCTTGGGGCAAATGTAAAACCTTTATTTAAAATCTTTATATGTGCCTCGTTTAAAACTTTTTCAGAAAGATTAAAAAATCTTATATCCGTTGGGACCTTTTCATTCCCTCCTCCCTCCTCCCTCCTCCTTTTTTCCTCTTTTCTGTTTTCTATTTCTTCTTCTTGTCTTAACCTTTTGATTGGGGTATGTGTTTTTGATTTCCCATTCATTCTAGTCACAGTTTGCCCTAAAAAAAGGTCCTCCTCTTTAAAGTGCTGTAATTGGCTAAATCTATTCGTTACCACAAGCTCCTTATTTTGACTTCTTTGTGGGGGGGACCATTTAGAATTTCCTTCTTGGTATGCTGTTCTTCGCACATCATTAGTTCTTTTGTTCTAGATTTAACTTGAATCCATTTGTCTTTTTTCTCATATTCCCTTTTCTGTTAGTGATATGGGGGAAATCTATTTACAGAAGGTTTACAATATTTTTAAGGTGTTTCTTGTTTTTTTTAAAATTAGTTCTAGTGTAATTCCTAGTTCTATTTTTATTTTCTCTATTTCCCCCTTTCAAATAATCTTCCTGGTGTCGTTTCAGTTTTCTTTTTTTAGTTTCTAGAATTTTTCTCTCAATATTTTTCACCTTTTCTATAATTCTTTCCATTAAAGTCTTAAATTCCTCCATTTCAATAAAAGATTCCAATTTTTTTCAGGATATCTTTAATATCCTCATCAATCTGATGTAACGTCAGGGTGCGTTGTTCTAAAATGATCCCCATCATGTGTCTTGCAAAGGATTCTAAGGCTCCATCCCAAGCTTTCATAAACCTCTCATTTTCTCTTTCAGAGGTAGGGGATTTGTGGAAACTTAGGCCCCTTGGTGCTATTTGTAAAGCAACATATTTTTCTAATGTAAATAGTTCCCATCTTAATTTAATTTCTCTTATTAGGAGTCATTCTAGATTAAGGCAAATAGTGTCTAAATCCTCATTAGATATACTGGATGGGTTTTTAAGTTTACTTTCAAATGTACCAAACCTTTGGTCCATATAGCCTTGCCAGGGTTTGCGCAAATTTAAAATTGACGTTTCAGTTATGTCCACTTATTCACAACAAGAGTGATATAAATACAGTAATAAACTACAGAAATCGTTGGAACTAGTGAAAGACTTGGTGCTACTATCACCTTGTGCGTATCACTCAAACACACAAAAACAGTGTAACAAAGTAAGAACAAGAATAGTGGTGAGAGCACTCAATAAATACAAATAAAAGTTTTTACCAGTATTGTCACAGACATATACATAAAATGTGAAGCATAAAAGACCATAGGGTAATATAGTTAAAACATATATTAAAAAACACAAAATTACTGGTCAGACTCACATGCTTCTGAGTCACTTAAAAAAGCTGACTAAGACTATAGGTGTAAAGTGGAGATAGATTTCAGTGGTAATGGACTTCTACAGAGGTCAGGATAAATTCTTTTTGTCTCCCAGACTGTCAGCTCCAATAATCCAGGATGCAGGATCAAAGTAAAATACTTATTTATTGAGACATGAAGTAAAACACATAACAAGTAAAATAGTCCATTAGCAACAACCACTGATGCGTTTCGGCGAGAAAGCCTTTTTCATTGTCCGTCTATCTCCACTATTCTAATTTATAAACACAGATCTTGGCGCCCTTTCCGGTGACTTCTGGGTTTCAACTTCCGCCTTCATCATTTCCTCGCGTCCGACGTCATCACTGCGCATCCTACAGTTTTAGTGTCATATTTTACTTGTTTTTTTTTGTATAAATATGTATCACTTACCTTACCATGTTTCCACTTTATTTCTTTTTCAATAGTAAGCTGCTGATCCTCTAAAAGTTTTGTATCGAATGAACCAACATTAACATATCCAAAACTGTTATTATTGTATTTGTTGTATTTATTCTCTGCATATGACAGGTTATATCTATACATTACTTCTCTTCTGGCATTAAAAGTATTCAAAATGTTCATATATTGGTGGACCTTGGGGAAGTAAAAAAGTTAAATATATGGAAGATTAAAAGATGCTATATTATCAAGTCCTCACACAAAAATAACTGTTAAAATATATATTATCACTAACTAAATTGTGAACATTTAATAAGAGCTTTAAAATAATTAATAAGAGCTTTAAAATAATTAATGAGCCAACAATAGCTTTCTGTAAAAAAACAAATGATCTGGTCATTACACAGATTATAATGATTGATATGCATCACTTTAAGTCACTATATAGTGAGTGTATATACACCAAAAACTCTCAAAGGTGATATATAGCAATGAAAAAACATCTGAATAAATAGAAAAATATAGTTTTTAATTCACAATATCCTGATATGCACATCTATCGGCCAATACCACTGTACAAAACTAACTGTAAACACACATTTAAATATATACAATGCATTACTCTGTAGCCCTGACAAATGAAATTCACAAATATTAACTGGACAAACACTACAGCCAATCAGGAACAATACCAACACACATGCAAATTGTATAACCCACCTCTGTGATGCCTCCTTAGATGCTTGCAGTACGTAGCTGGTGCAAGTGATGAGTGTTTTAGTGAATTTTGGAATATTGGATAGTGTAGGTATAGAGAATTTACCCTACAAAGGAGGGGGTCTCCTAGTGGCCAGGAATAGATTTTCATGGAGGAAAGCGGGAGGAAGCTTGGTGAGTGGGGAGTTGGGGAGGCTTTCTCCAGGGAGGGATGGAGGGGGTGGGTTTTCCAAAGGCAGTGGTTGGGAGGGGAGTTTTAGTGAGGAAGCAGGGAGGCAGAACCATCTGGCAGGGCAACCACCAGCCAAGCACTAATGGTGTAAGAGGAGGCATTTAAGTCTGGTGAGCACCTCATCGGGCGAAGATGAGTAGGAGAGTGCATGGGTCCAGGAGCCATCTAGGACTCAATCACAAAGCCATCTCAGGAGTCCAAAATTCATACACTATGAGACTGTTAGGGTTTCTTTGCTGTTTTAAACAGCAACCCTTCCTTTTTCAGTGTCTGAACTTTCAGCTGAGATTAACAATCAGCTCCTTCACTATGTTGCCACGGTTACTCACCTGAGAATAGTTATCAACCCTGCTGCTAATCAGTACAGCCTATTTAAGCAGTAAATCCCAGTACCTCCTGGCCCTTGCGTGGTTTCCTGTTCCCCAGAAGTCTCCTTGTTCCTGTGTTTCCTGTTTTTTCCTGGTTCCTGACTCTGGCCTTGTTCCTGACTTCGCTGCTCTCCGTTCTCCTGATCCTGGCTCGTGACTGACCCCTGCTTGCCTCCTGGACTTTGCTTTTGGTTATTTCTTTATTTGTTATTTATTAATAAAGGTGTTTTTGCATCTAGTTCTGTCTGTCTGGTTCCTGGTCCCTAACATTACGCAAGGGCCATGAATACAGATGGTACAGGCAATACACCTATACCTAACCTATTTACCCGGTGGGACCAGCAGAACCACCATTTGGACCAGTATGCTCATCTGGATCCAGCACCCGGCCAGCCTGTGATTGCGGGCGCCTATGCCTCACTTCCTGTCCTAGCACCGGTTGCAGCCTCCAAACCTGTTGCGGCTAGAGGAATGACTAAAGGAATGTCCCGCTCCTTCAGTATTTTGGGGGCAACCCAGCTCAGTGCAAAGAATTTTTAAATCAGGTTAAAGGATACCTTGAAATGCTTCCTACATTTCCTACAGACAGAGACAAAGTCCAGTTTATGATGTCTTTGCTACCTTAAAAAGCCCTAGCTTGGGCAAAACCTCTCTAGGAGGCAGAGAGGCCCATTATTTAATATTATCCTGAATTTGTTGCGTTCCTTTAAAAGGGTTTTTGATATTCCAGCTCGCTCCACCCCTACTGCCAAACAACTCATGTCTAATGCTCAGGGCACAAGAACTATTGTCGAGTATGCCAGTGAATTCCGTACCATGGCAGCAGAGGGTGGCTGGAACAATGAGACTCTTGTGGCTGCCTTTGCACAGGGGCTCTCCGATGTTATTAAAAAGGAGATTGCAGCCAGAAAATTACCTAAAGATCTCGTCACCCTCAGTGATATCAGACTCCAAGAAAGATCCTCATACTGAGGGCATCTGCGGAGGCCTCCTGTATATTTGGCACAGAGCTTTGCTTGCCCACCCAAACCTCCCTCACCTCCCATGCCTCCTGGTCCTGAGCCCTTCCATGCCTCCTGGTCCTGAGCCCTCTGTTGGTGTGGAGCCAAGGTGGTTAGGCTTCTCACGCCTCTCTGTCAAGGAGAGAGCCTTTAGGAGGAGGGAGGGCCTTTGCCTATACTGCGGACACCAGGGTCACATGTTAAAGTTTTGCCCGATTCGTCCGGTAAAGGGACGGCACCCAAGATACTGCAGACCCAGAGATATATGAGGACAAACCCTTGGTGCCTATTATCCTCTACTGGCCTGATTCATCCATTAATACCAGGGCATTGCTTGATTCTGGGGCCGCAGGCTCGTTTATAGACTATGCATTTGCATCGGAGCACTCTATACCCTTACAGCCTCGCAACTCTCCACTAGCTTTTCGAAGCCATCGATGACAGACTAATACAGCCAACCCACGTGACCCAGGAGACCGTGCCCATATCTCTGGCTGTAGGGGCTCTACATCATGAGACGATCCAATTTCAGGTCATTTCCTCTCCATATTACCAGGTTGTTTTGGGATAACCTTGGCTACAGAAGCATAACCCCACAATTGATTGGCGCAAATCTGACATATTATCTTGGTCCCAGCAATGCACATTTTCTTGTCTCCACAAACCGGTCAAAGTTTTGGGCACATTTTCTGCCTCTTCCTTACCTGCTGAGTACCACAAATTCCAAGATGTATTTGACAAGGGTCAAGCCAGCATTCTGCCACCATACCGTCCATATGACTGTGGTATCTAACTCCAACCTGGTGCCATTCCTCCCTGTGGCCAGATTTACCCGCTGTCGGTAGCAGAGAAACGAGCCATGGAGGAGTATGTAACAGATGCGTAGTCAAGGGGTTTCATTCAGAAGTCATCTTCTCCTGCCGGGGACGGCTTTTTCTTTGTGAAAAAGAAGAGTGGTGAGTTGAGACCCTGTATCGACTATAGAGGTCTCTATCGCATTACTATTAAGAATGCCTACCCCATTCAGTTGTATCAAACAGCTAAGTTACAATGCTGCTGCCCATTCCATGTGTTCCCTATTAAGGGTTAATAAGTATATAGAGGTGTATATAAAAAATATCCCTTTATGTATCATTAGAGATCTTTGTCAGAAGCTCAAGGAAGGAAGTTGAAGGGTCAGAATAGGACCCGTCTAGGGGGGTCTGCCTTGATGCTGGCAGGCGGGCATTCCCTCCAGTGGCCATTGGAGTAACTAAATATCCTCCATTTGTTTAAATATACATAGGGATTAAGGAGAGAGCGCAGGTAACTTTTTTTTTCCTTTGGTGTTCACTAAAAAGTAACTTTAATTGAATTTGCATAGGAATTTCAGAGGGAAATGCAAAATTTGGCACTGACCGAGGTAGCACCTCAACTGGCCATCTGAGGAGTGGCCACTGGAAATGTCCCTAGAGAGCAATGTTAACACTCTTTTCTCTGAAAAGACAGTGTTTACAGCAAAAAGCCTGCCGGGAATGAGTATAGACATCATAACAAATCTAATAAGCTGTAGTTGTTCTGGTGACTATCGTGTCCCTTTAAGTCCAGAAGTGCAGGAAAAATAGCTGAATTTGAGAATGTTTCCAGTTTGGTACTTTTAGACATAATTTTGCAATTACCTTAAAATTTGCTTTCAAATTATTTAATAGTTAATGAAGACAAGTAAAAGGCAGAAATTGTAAATAACTATTTCTCCTCTCTATATATTAACCCCTTAAGGACCGGACTGCTTTTGCAATGTTGTACATTTGCGACCAGGCATCTTTTTACACTTTTGTGGTGTTTGTGTTTAGCTGTAATTTTTCGCTCTCTCATTTACTGTTCCCATACAAATTTTATATTGTTTTTTTCAGGACAAAAATGGCTTTCTTTACATACCATGTATTTATATTATATTATATGTTTTTTGACTTTTACTTGAAAAATATTTTACTCATCTACAAAAGCGAATGAAAAAAACTGCTAAATAGATTCAAAATTCTGAGTTTAAAAATACCCAGTGTTTACATGCTTTTTTGCTATTTTTTTGCATGTTATAGGGCTATAAATACAAGTAGGATATTGCGGTTTCAAAACATACATTTTTAAAATGTATCAATAGTGACATTGTAACACTATTATCTGTCAAATCTCTGAATAACACCCCACATGTATGTATTTTTTTTTTAAAGTACACAACCCAGGGTATTCAATATGGGGTATGTGGCAAACACTGGCCAAAGTTAGCGTTCATATTTGTTTGTGTGTGAAAAAAGTAAAAAACTAAAGTGTTTATGACTAAGTGGTTACTAAAAAAAGACTGGATATACCCCATTTGCAATACCTTGGGTTGTCTTCTTTAGCAAATGGTATGCCATCATGGGGGTAATTCTCATTCCTGGGCTTCCATACGCTCTCAAAGGCAACGTAACCAACCTGGCCATTTTCAATGAAAAAATATTTGACCCATATATTTGACCCTGTAACTTTCAAAAATGCTATAAAACCTGTACATGGGGGGTACTGTTATACTCAGGAGACTTTGCTGAATAAAAATATTAGTGTTTCAAAACAGGAAAATGTATCACAACAATTATATCATCAGTAGTGCTGTTTGTGTGTGAAAAATGCAAAAAAAGTCACTTTCACTGACAATATCATCGCTGTGATATGTTTTACTGTTATCACTAATATTTGTGTTCAGCGAAGCCTCCCGAGTAAAACATGTACTGGAAAAAGTCCCAATAAATCCAAATAAAATAAAATAAGATAAAAGTCAGTATTAGCTGGATATATCTTCTTTAAGATGAGTTGCTACAATGGTGGTGTCCACGTAGTCCTTCCTCAGGTAATTCAATGATATGAAACGATAAAAACAGATATCCAAAATAGTGTAATATGTCTCTAAGATAAAATATATAAAAAAAGGAGAATGATGTCGCACTCACATTTAGTAGAGCTATAACCAGCTCTAGCGTAGATAGCGTACAGCGGTACAAATCCCCGCTTATGGGATACGATGTGGTGTCCTTTTCTTCAGGGATAAATTCCACTCAAAGAAAATATAAAACAAACCAATAGTGTTCTCTGTATAAAAACAGTATGGAATTAAAATAAATAAATGAAATGTTACTCACAAGTAGTGATGTCGCAAACCTGAAATTTTCGGTTCGCGAACGGCGAACGCGAACTTCCGCAAACGTTCGCGAACCGGCGAACCGGGCGAACCGCCATTGACTTCAATGGGCAGGCGAATTTTAAAACCCACAGGGACTCTTTCTGGCCACAAAAGTGATGGAAAAGTTGTTTGAAGGGGACTAACACCTTGACTGTGGCATGCCGGAGGGGGATCCATGGCAAAACTCCCATGGAAAATTACACAGTTGATGCAGAGTCTGGTTTTAATCCATAAAGGGCAGAAATCACCTAACATTCCGCAATGAATATGGATTGACACCTGACATATGATATATTGACACCTTGACATATGGATTGACACCTGTCCTCAGAGCCCCTGATGCACACAGACACAGAGCAGAATAGGGACTGTTCCCCTTACATATGGTCACTCGGCAGGTATGGATTGACACCGGTCCTCAAAGCCCCTGATACACACTGACACAGAGCAGAATAGGGACTGTTCCCCCTACATAGGGTCACTTGGCAGATATGGATTGACACCTATCCTAAGGATCCCTGATACACACTGACACAGAGCAGAATGGGTAATATTCACTAAATGCCAAACATTGTTATACAGGGGGAATATTCAGTAAATAAGGTGGGGGACCTACTGTCCTCCCCCCCGGCCCCCACCCCTGCGCGGTGGGTGGGGGCATAAATCACAATGGGGGTTACCTACTGATAGGAGTGGTGTACTATTCTTATCAGTTTAATACCTGTTGCGTCTCCTTTCAGTGGACGTGTATATGGCAGCGATTTTAGGAACCGCACACCTGGGACCCAAGCAAGGTCACCTCGTTTAACAGGCTACAACATTTGTCCAAGGAAAAATATCCTGAACATCATGTACAACTTATATGGATATGGCAGCGATTTTTGTAACAGGGAGATGGAAGAAGATGCTTGGTCGGTCCTCCTACTTCAAATTTGGGGCACTGCGCGTGCAATCTAATGTGCCACCAGATAGGAGTGGTGTGTTTAGTATTATTCTTATCAGTTTAATACCTGTTGCGTCTCCTATCAGTGGACGTGTATATGGCAGCGATTTTAGGAACCGCACACCTTGGACCCGAGCAGGGTCACCTGGTTCAACAGACTACAACATTTGTCCCTGGAAACCTAGCCTGGACATCATGTACAACTTATATGGATATGGCAGCGATTTTTGTAACAGGGAGATGGAAGAAGATGCTTGGTCGGTCCTCCTACTTCAAATTTGGGGCACTGCGCGTGCAATCTAATGTGCCACCAGATAGGAGTGGTGTGTTTAGTATTATTCTTATCAGCTTAATACCTGTTGCGTCTCCTATCAGTGGACGTGTATACGGCAGCGATTTTGGGAACCGCACACCTGGGAGGCATGGCATAAGGATTTGAGTACAGTCTTCTCAGAAGAACAATGGAACCAAGCCTTCATAGCCCATAACGGTAGATACAGATGCACATCCCACCTAGAGCTAATGCGCAAGATACAATATAGGTGGTACTTGGTACCGACTAGACTAGCGACCATATATCCCAACACCTCGAGACTTTGCTGGAGATGTTTAATAGAGTAGGGCACAATGCTCCACATCTGGTGGGCCTGCTCGGCCATCAGAGGATACTGGAAGGCAGTTGAGGGGGTGATACAAGGGGCACTGGTCACGTGAACCAACCTGAGACCAGAAAATGCCATACTCTTCATCTCGATTGACCCATTCCCAAAAGCACATGCCGACCTAACATATCATATTTTGATTGCTGCCAACTTATTAATAGCCAGAGGGTGAAAACAACAACAGCCACCGGAGAGATCTAGCCTTCTCCAACAGATCTCCCTAGCATATGAAACAAAAACCTATCTATTTGATAGTTTGGTTGACTTGGGGAGTTCAAGAGCGTCTTCGTTTAGACCTTTTATGTCATCTAGAAGGGTTGATACGATACCAATGACTTTGTAAGAAGGAGTTCCAATTACAGGAGGACCTCTCAAGTCAAGATCTTGGTGAATTCTGGAAAGGGCATCCGCCTTTTTGTTTCTGGATCCGGGTCTAAAAATAATTTGAAAATTAAACCGAGAAAAAAAAAAGATTCCATCTTACTTGTCTGGCTGAGAGAGTCTTGTTGGAGTGAAGATATTCAAGGTTTTTGTGGTCAGTATATACCATAATAGGAGTTTGTGTTCCTTCAAGAAGATGTCGCCAGGTTTCGAAGGCTGCTTTCACCGATAGGGTAGTTTTTTTCAGCAGGAGACATGGATCGTGAGAAGAAGGCAACTGGATGAAGAGGATCTTGAGGTGTTTTGTGTTGAGAAAGGACAGCTCCGATAGCTGTCTCTGAAGCATCTGTTTCCAAGACATAGAGAAATGCCGGGTTCGGCAGTTGAAGAATAGGAGCAGTTGTAAATCTTCTCTTTAATTCATCGAAGGCTGCTTGAGCCTTTTCATTCCAAGTAAAGGGATGTTTATTGCTCTTAAGTAGATTAAGTGAATGAGCTACATCGGAGTAATTTTTTATGAATTTTATATAGTAGTTGGCAAACCCCAGAAAACGTTGTAAATCCTTTACATTAGTAGGAATGGGCCAGCTGAGGATACAATTGATTTTGGAACTATCCATTCTTATCGAATTAGGTGAAATAACGTACCCTAAAAAGGTAATTTCATTAACATTGAAAATACATTTTTCTGGTTTAGCGTATAACTTGTGAGTTCTGAGTCTGGATAACACCCATCTCACGTGTTTTCTGTGTTCCTCGGGACTGTTAGAGTATATAAGTATGTCATCTAAATAAATGATAACACATACATCTAGAAGATCCCTGAAGATTTAGTTTATAAAATGTTGAATGGTTGCGGGGGCGTTACAGAGGCCGAAAGGCATAACAAGATACTCGTAAAGGCCATATCGGGTCCGGAAGGCAGTTTTCCATTCATCGTTAGCTTTGATTCTAATAAGGTTATATGCCCCACGGAGGTCAAACTTAGTGTAGATGGTAGCTGTTTTTAACCTTTCGATCAACTCATTTATCAGGGGAAGAGGATAACGATTTTTAACTGTTATTTTGTTTAAAGCTCTGTAATCTATGATGGGACGTATAGTTTGGGCTTTATTTCTTACAAAAAACATACTGGAAGCAGCCGGTGAGTTGGAAGGTCTAATGAACCCTTTACAGAGGTTTTCATCCAGGTATTCCTTGAGGTTTTTTAATTCCGATTCGGAGAGAGGATAGATGTGCCCAAAAGGTATGAGGTCTATTGGACAATCATAGGGACGATGAGGTGGAAGTGTCTCAGCTTCCTTTTTACTAAATACATCTGTGAACTCGGAATAACAGGTAGGTATAATCGGTTCTTTAGTAACCTGAAAAATGGGGATATGTTGCAAGCATGTTTCTTTACAATAAGCAGAACTAAAGGTGAGAGAGAAGGGAGACCATATAATTTGTGGATTGTGGATCCTTAACCAGTTGATTCCCAGTATAACCGGATAAAGAGGTGTTGCGATAACATCAAATATAAGAAATTCTGAATGAATATTGTTAGTAGTTATTCTTAAAGGAATAGTTTTGTTTAGTATGGGGCCCGAGGATATTAAGGAGCCATCAATCACTCTGACAGAGACAGAAGTGCTTTTACGAACACAAGGAATTTTATTTTTTGTTACAAATGATGAATCGATGAACACCCCGTTTGCACCAGAATCAATAATGGCCTCAGTCGTAATTCTTTCTTTGTCCCACTGTAATATGAGAGAAATAGAGGAGAATTGAGCGGTTGACTTTGAAGGAAGTGCACTTAGTATAGAAGTGATAGAAGCATGCTTACCGCCTTTTGGACGTTTCAATAAGGGACATTCTGTGATCACATGATCTTGTGAGGCACAGTACATGCAGAGGTTTAATTGTCGTCTTCTGGTTCTCTCTTCTGGAGTAAGAGGACTTCTTATTACCCCTATGTCCATAGGTTCTGTTTGTATTGATGGTTTTTCAGGCGTCTTTGAAAGAATGAATGTTTTTTTCCATAATGAACTCGAGAGAGCTTTTTCGGCCTTTCTTTCTCTAAGCCGTCTGTCGATGCTGATGGAAAGTTGAATCAGAGTGTTCAATGTAGTAGGGAGTTCAGTTCTAGTGAGTTCATCTTTTACTGCTTCAGATAACCCAATACGAAACTGATTGCGTAAGGTTATGTCATTCCATTGAGTTTCTATTGCCCATCTTTTAAATTCAGCAATGTAATCTTCGACGGGTCTGTTTCTTTGATGTAAGGTTCTAATGGTTAAATCCACTGTAGATTGTTTATTGGGATCTTCATAAAGAAGAGACATAGCTTCGAAAAATTCATCCAGTGAGTCTAAGATGGGGTCATCGTTCTCCAAAAAGGAATGGGCCCAGGCCATAGGTTCACCTCTTAGAAAAGAGATAACTGAACAAACCTTGGATCTTTCAGTGGGATAAGATCTAGGTTTTAAGGCAATCAATAGTTTGCAGGAATTAAGAAACTCCCTATATTTAGATCGATCTCCAGAAAACTTTTCGGGATTACAGACAGCAGGGTCGCTAACCGAGTACATAACAGTATGAGGAGTATGTGTTTGTAAGTCTCTTACATAAGTAAGGATCCGTTCGTTTGCAACCTGTAGATCTTGCATGCCTTGGGCAAGGGTATCAACTCTTTGATTCAATACGGTAAATTTGGTATTGAGATCTGCTGGATCCATTACAAAGGCTGGATTATTCTGTAATGCTTACATGAATTTATATGGAACACAACTGCAGATAACTCAGGATGTAGATTAATGACTAGGATAGTAGAGATTAGTACAGGTACTGTATCTTTAATTACATGGAGGTTTGTTAAACGGAGTAAGCAGCTTCTGATATGCATGCAGTATAGCAGAAAGGAAATTGCCAGTCCATGGAATCAAAGCAAATTGAAGATTATGCTAGCGCAGTGTACTAATAATCTTAATTTTAATAATGACAGGAGGCAAGTATTTGCATTAACTTTCTTTACTCACTCCATAGCAGCAAAGAAAAAAACAGTAAAACAAAGAACCAATCACAGTGAGTCAGAGTGTATATCAGTTCAGGCATAGACCATCATTTCCTCTTGATTAATGCGACATCACAAGTTCCAATGTAACAGGTAACGTGTCTGATCCAATTTAGAAAACGATAATGGAGTTAGATCTTCCCGGTAATCCATACTTGTTAAACTGAAAGGAAAGAGAAAGTAGTATCAGTGATACGGAATGAAACGTATGAAACATATGTTCTATGAGTGTTATATAAAATACTATGCTGATTTAGATTATCTATCGGTTGTCATTTTAATGTCCATCTATCGTATTATTTACCTCTACCTAAGGTGTAATTCAGTAGTCATCCCACATTCCTTAATTTAACTTACCTGAGACGAGGGTGGGAACATCAAGAATGATAAGGGAGGGAAATACTCGCCTCCTGTCATTATTAAAATTAAGATTATTAGTAGACTGCGCTAGCATAATCTTCAATTTTATAACATGACAGGAGGCTTCGTATTTGCAATTTTAACGCTTCGGCAAAAGAGAAAAAGCGGCGTTGGAAGACTGGCGGAAGTAGAACATCCGGAAGGTCGATTCTCGGGACCAGTCTGCCGCATGTAAGATATCCGATAGCGACGCGCCTGCTAAAAACGCTGAAGACGCTGCAGCTCCTCTCACGGAATGAGCTCCGAAGGATGGGTCCACTCCTGCTAGGGTGAGGAGCCATCTAATCCATCTGGATAGTGTAGTGGTCGAGACAGGACCGTGAGGGTTAACATATGAAACCAATAATTGTCGAGAGGTTGGCTGGTGTAGTGTCTCCGTTGCCGCCATGTATGTTCTCAAAGCCCTAACTACACATAGTTGGGGCTCTGACGTGAAGAACGGGTAGAAAATTGATGTTGAGTCGGTTTTGGTTCGTCTTGAGATCTGGAATGTGACCCCTTCCGGGTTGATAGAAAATGCGTCTGATTCGAAAGTTCGTATGTCTGAGACTCGACGAAATGAGACTAGGCACAGTAAGAAGGTGAATTTCGCTGACATTTGTCTCAAAGATCATCCCGTGGCCATTCCTTCAGGAATGTAAGTACCTTCTCCACATCCCAGAGGTGTTGGTATTTTGGTGCTGGGGGGTGTCTCAACCTGATGCCCCTTAGTAATCGGCAGATCAAAGGGTTTTGACTGATTGCTCTCCCTTGGGATGGAACGTGGGCTGCTGATATAGCCGATCTGATGACGTTGATGGTGCGGTATGATTTGCCTTCTTCGAAGATGGAAGACAGAAAATTCATTATCTCGGGAACAGGAGCTGTAAAGGGATCCAAGTCCCGTCCCATGCACCAACTGTGCCAAGTTCTCCATGCAGATAGATAACTTTTTCTAGTTCCTGGGGCCCATGAGTCCCACAGCAGGTCCTTAGTTGTAGCCGATAGTTCGTGGGTGTCCCAGGCACCCCTGAAAGAGTCCAGGCCACCAGGGTTAGTCTGTCGTCCTGAAGCATGGGATGCGGGTTCCCTGTCGGCTCCCTGAGTAGATATGGATCGGTCGGTAGGAGGAGTGGATCCTCGCACGTTAGTTCGAGAAGGTCCGGGAACCTGGGTTGGCTCTGCCATAGTGGTGTCAGTAGTGTTAGCGTCACCTCTCGTCGTCGAATGTGGTGAAGTACTCTCGCAATCATTGCAAATGGGGGAAAAGCATACGCCCCTTGTTTGGGCCAGTGTTGAGTGAAGGCATCCACTGCCAGCATTCCGGGTACGGGAGCCAGCTGTAAAATCTTGGGAGTTGATGGTTGTTGCGTGATGCGAAGAGGTCGAGGATGAACGGGCCTCTCTGCTCGTTCAGGTGGGCGAATATTTGTGTGTTTATTTGCCAGTCGCTGGTATCCCTCCAATGTCGTGAGTACCAGTCTGCGGTGAGGTTCAATTTTCCTGGGAGATGGTCTGCCCGAATCGAGATGTTGTGTGGAAGGCAATAATCGAAGATCTTCTTCGTCAATTCGACCAGTGGTTGGGAGCGAGTCCCTCCCAGGTGGTTGATGTATCGTACTGCAGAGATGTTGTCCATCCGCAGTAGGATGCAGCAATTGGATTGTCCCTTCGTCAGGCTTTGGATGGCGAAGGATCCGGCCAATAATTCCAGGCAATTGATGTGCATGGTGAGTTCCTGATTCGTCCAGGTCCCACCTGTGGCTGCGTTCCCATCTGTTGCGCCCCATCCCCACCGGCTCGCATCCGATTCCAGAATGAAGTCCGGGTGGTTGCCGAAGATGGCTCGTCCATTCCACGCTTGCATGCAGTTGAGCCACCATTCGAGTTCCTGTCGTACCTCGTCCGTCAGTGGTACCAGTTGATTGTATGTGTGGTCTTGTCTGAGGAAGCGGGCTTTTAGCCGTTGCATGGCTCGGTAATGTAAGGGGCCAGTAAAAATGGCCTGGATGGAGGAGGATAGCAGACCTATTATCTGTGCCAATTGTCGGAGGGGAATGTTCTCTAGTTTGAGGACTTTGCGTATCTCTTTCCTGATGGCCGATACCTTGGTATTTGGAAGATGAAGAGTGCAAGACCTGGAGTCTATTTCGAAGCCCAGGAATTGGATAGTGCGCGTGGGGGTCAGTGACGATTTGTCCCTGTTGACAATAAATCCCAGTGATTCTAACAGTTGAATCGTGTATGCGATGTGGTGTTAAACCCCTTCGCTTGTTCTGCAAAAAATGAGTATTTCGTCTAAGTAGATGATACATCTGATGCCTCGAGTCCTGAGATGGGCCACTACTGGTTTCAGCATTTTTGTAAAGCACCAAGGTGCTGAGCTGAGGCCGAATGGGAGGCAAGTGAATTGCCATGGGGACCCCTGCCATAGGAACCGAAGGAGCGGTCGGCTGTCTTTGCGAATAGGGATCGCCAGGTATGCGTCTTTGAGGTCCAGACGCGTGAACCAGTCCCTTTCTTGTAGTAAGTCCCTTAAGAGGTGTATGCCCTCCATTTTGAAATGGCGGTATACCACGTGGGCGTTCAGTGCCCTCAGGTTGATCACCGGCCTGAAGTTGTTTTTTTTGCGAACCAGAAACATGTTGCTGAAGTAGCCCCCTTGCGTGTGTGCGGGTTGTATTGCGCCTTTGTTGTGGAGCTCGTATAGTTCCTGTTCTATAAGCTGGGCGTCCGTGTCTGACAAGTATAGGGGGGGCGGGGGGCGATGTTGGTTGGGGTATGACTGTAGTTCGATGCGGTAACCTCTGACCGTCTGTAACACCCACGCGTCTGTGGCACCCACCTGCCCAACCTGCCCAATTCTGTGAAAAAAGAGAAACGCGGCCGGCAGTCATGGTTAATAAAGGCACATTTGAGTTTGGTTTCCTTACCTGTGGGAAATCTTGCGCGGGCACATCCGCGTCCTCCCAGGCCTCTATCTGTTCCTCTTTGGAAATAGGAGTAGGATTGTCTTGCACCCGAGTCCGGATAGGACTGTTGCGGGTAGAAAGGTTGTGGAGCTCCAATGCGGGGGCCTGTGGGCCAGAAGCGGCTGGTGGCACGACCCTGCTGCCGACTAGCCCTGCCAAAAACACACCGGGAGGGGTTACCTCTGAAGACTTTCCGCATAGAGGTATGAGCTCTGTTCAGGGAAGTGAATACATTCACATGTTTGTTGAGCTCCTTCATGAATGCCTCTCCAAAAAGCTTGCCCTGTGCCTGCGGGCCTAGTTCTTTCACCCCGAGGTCAGCCAACTTTGGGTCAATGCGGAATAGTGCTGCGCGGCGCCGTTCTGTTGATAGGGCCACATTGGTATTGCCCAGGAAACAGAAACCCCGCTGGGTCCATTCCCTGATATCGTGAGCCCACTCACGTACCATGTCCGCAGTAAAGGAGTCTGCTCTGGCGTAGGCGTCATCCGCCAGGTACATCACTCGGGCCAAAGGCCCCATTGTATCTAGGAGCTTATCTTGCGCCCCTTTAAAGCTCCTTTCGAAAGGTGTCTGAGACGTAGACATTGGATCCCCAATCGCCTTCGTCTGAATCTGAGACCTCTGCCTGCCACTCATCCAGGATGGAGAGGGAGTGGGGCATCTCTTCTTCCTCGTCCGGGGAGATTTTTTTTGGGAATTCTCAGGGGTGCGGGTGTGGGTATGCGTTTGTTACGCTTAATGGGCGCCTTGCCTTTGTTAGAGGCCCTCTGGGACGCTTCACCTTTCCAGTGGCGTTTTGCCGTACGCTGTCGTTCCTGGGAGGACGCGTCTGAATCTTCCGAATCCTCCCTGGTGCGCCTAGATTTACCTGTCGGCTTGATTGTATCAGTGGTCGCTGGAAGCACCTTTACCATGGCCTTCTCGAGGGATGCGGCTACCGACATCTGTGGCTCTTTTTCCATTGTATGATGGCTGACCGGCACAGGTATGAGAGGTGTAGGGACCGTGAGGGAGGGTTTGGTAAAGGCCAGTGGCCGTGTATTATATAACGCTGTTTTGCGTTAAAAGCAGACTCTTATAGACACTGGGGCTCACCCAGGAGGGATGGAATTGCTATAGCAGATTCCGGTAAGCAGCACTTATACGGGGCTCACCCCTTGCCAGAATAATCGTTAAAAACTGACTGGCAGATCCACTCCCTAAGGGTATTATACCCAGTTGCACAGGTCCCTGTGAGATAAAATATAAATAACACTCACTTTTGCGATGAGAAACAGGAGCTTCCACTTGCAGCAGTACTAATCGCCTCATCCAAAACCACACAAGATAACCGCCGTAACTGTCACTTTAAAAGCCCGGGAAAAGCAAGGGCTTTCGGTAGTTAGAGTGATCAGATTGCGTTCGGCAGATTTGCTGTTTGCACAAAAACCGCCGAACTCAATTTGGAGAAATAGTGGTTTAGCGTTCGGCAGTTTGAAACAGCCAAACGCTTCAGACGGATTCCGGCTCCGTTCAAGCGGAGGAGGGCTGCCCCGTCCGTGCGTGTCCGTGGACGGACCGGGGAGAGGAAACTGGGGAGGGGACGTGATTTGCCCAGCCCAGCCCTGCAGCCAGCGGGTAGCTAACTGGTATCCCGGTCGGGTAATGTAACAGTAGAACGAGGTGGCGAACGTAGCCACCAGGGAAAGGAGAGGGAGGGGAGAAAAGGGGGGGGGGAAATCCTGACAGGCTGCCTCCGATTATGTGAGGAGCCTGAAGGGTAAAAATAAGCTGACAAACATTTTGGCAAACTTAAAATCACCCATAAAGGTTGCCTCACCACCCTTAGTAGGAAAACACAATATAGTAGAATATGTGTATATAGTGAAAATAGAAGTAGTACTCTGCCTTGTTACTTGTGATGGAGCAGCAAAGAAAGAGGAAATGATGGGCTATGCCTGAACTGATATACACTCTGACTCACTGTGATTGGTTCTTTGTTTTACAGTTTTTTTCTTTGCTGCTATGGAGTGAGTAAAGAAAGTTAATGCAAATACGAAGCCTCCTGTCATGTTATAAAATTAAGATTTGTAAGTTGCAGCAGGTAATAGTTAGTTTGGAGTTATAGAAGTAAGCAAACTTGCAAGCAGGCAGAATCCAATTACGGTTGATATTGTTACTTAGCTTTTTAATGGTGGTAGTCCAGGTTTGTCTAAGTTCTCCTCCGGGAAGGAGAGAGGATTTAGCAGGAAGAGAAAGTCCTTTTGCATTCCGTGATCGAGGTGAGGAGAGAGTGGGTCAACAGGTTCCAGTCCAGGTTCGATACACATAAAGGGTAGAAGATTCTTGCTAGCCGGTTTTGAGATTCTGTCAGGATCGGGACAGGGATCCAACACGCAAAGTACAAACAGGACAGGGTACGTATACCGGACCTTAGAATGGCCGGACTAACGTACGGAGAGTAAAGAGAATGGTCAGAAACAAGCCGAGGTCGAGGGAACGAGAGGACAGGTGAGCGAGGAACAAGCCGGGACAAGGATACCAGAGGGAAACAGAGTAAGTCAAACTAGCCGGGTCGGAACCAAAGGAATAACTGAAATCGCCAGAGCACTGTGTGACTAGACAGGCTAGAACCACGACAGGGCAATGAGTGAATGGGAGAAACAGGTTTAAATACCCTGGTTACAGTGAGTATACCCGCCTCCGACGAGTCCTGAGTGGCTTCCAGTCACTTGAGTGACAGATCGGTCCGGAACGACGTCATGACGTCGGGCAGCGTGCTTGACGTCATAAAATGAGACGGATCCCTCGCGGCCGGCGTGAGAGTGTCTAGGGGAGCCGCGAGGGATGGAGGAAGCCGACCTGCTGGAGGAGTAAACTACTAAGTCTCTACCTCTTTCGGAGGTAGAGGCTTCAGGTACCCTGACAGATTCGCGGTAAAGCTTTTCAATAATCCAGCATTTTGAATCTGGCGCAGTCTCCCTATGTAGCGTGGGGAGACTGTGTCAGGGAAGGGGGTGTGGCCAAGCTCCGTCTACCCGGAAGTGTCAGGGTAGCGGTAATGCCAGCAGTTAGGACATGACAGATACACACTGACACAGAGCAGAATAGGGATGTGGAATAGCACCTGGGGAGCTGGGGGAGTGCCGTTGATGTGGAGCAAGACGCAGCAGCAGAAGAGGACTCAGCTGAGGAGGTTATGGAAGAGGATGGAGTAGGAGGAGTAGAGGAGGTGGCAGCAGGCCTGCCTGCAAGTCGTGGCGGTGTCACCAACTCCTCTGCAGAGTCACGCATTCCATGCTTGGCAGCCGTCAGCACGTTTACCCAATGCGCAGTGTAGGTGATATACCTGCCCTGAACCTGCTTTGCAGACCAGGTATCAGTGGTCAGATGGACCCTTGCCCCAACATTGTGTGCCAGACATGCCATTACTTCATTTTGCACAATCGAGTACAGGTTGGGGATTGCCTTTTTTGAAAATAAATTTCGGCCGGGTACCTTCCACTGCAGTGTCCCAATAGCTACAAATTTTTTGAACGCCTCAGACTCCACCAGCTTGTATGGTAAAAGCTGGCGGGCTAGGGGGGCGTGTCCTAACTACTGAAGTGAGAAGTCACCATGCGTACGCCAGGCATACCGTACGCAACATGCAGGAGGCAGAGGGAATCCTGGGGCAACTGGGTCTCCCCCCGGACTCGCTACTCACATTGAAGCCTCCAACAAACTCCCCGCTCCCTCCATATTGGGGCAACGCCGAGGCTCCAACATTTGTCCCTAGAAACCTAGCCGGGACATCATGTGCAACTTGAATGGAAAACGGGACTAACAGGTCAACCCTGCTTACGGAGACTCACAGGTCATTGATCGTGTCAAGAGGAGGGGAACAACTTCAAAAATAGATTCCTGGCAAATTCTTAAAAAAAACGTGCAAATATGAATCCTGAAAGTACAGAAAGACAAAACCACAAGAATAATTTTTTGAAGATGACAAATAGCTGTGTGATATAATGTAGAAACATTTTATTCACCAGATAAAATGAAAACAACCGACTTAATACAGTTTTTGACAACTTTGCTAGTTTTGCATTGATTTTTTTAGCCAGTACTTCCTTTAGATATTGCACTGAATATAGTAAACTCTGTAGTATGTTACTTTTAGTTGCCAGAAAAGCTAAATAATAGTTTTCACATTTGGTAGATAGCTTGTGTGTGCTAATATTCATACTTGCATTTTGAATTTTAAGGCAGTATTTATTTTTTATAAGCAGATTTTGAAATTTTTGTATCTTTTTAAACATATATTTTCTCAAGCCGCTTTGATAAATTAACAATTCTTTATTTTATTAATCAACGTGCTTAATCGTATTGGTGTACTAATTTCCAGTATTTCTAAAAATGTTTTACATATTCTCTGATTTTAATTGCCATGTGTACCTTTCGTATGCCCATGTGAAACATTTTACTGATACCGGAGAAACTGACGGAAGCAAAGCACAGAGAGATGGACACAGGTTTCTTCAGGAAAGAAGAGATTCTTTATTGGATCACCGATCGGGACTCAGATGGAATAATGTCACCAAAATACAGCAAGTTCTGAGCCCCGGACAATAGTGCAGGCTCCTTATATAGGCACATAACTCCTCCCATATTAAGCTCCACCCGCACATTCTCTTAACCAATCAATACAAATAAGAATTAACTTCCTGCTTGACCGCATGGCCTGTCCAGCACAATGGAGGAGGGGAATACTATATCCTGTATCCTTGCACATGCTCCGTACACTACTGATCGTATCTTGCCTCGTGCAACCAACTGATCGATACGTCAGCATATGCACGTACACATGCCACGTGGTAATCTCGGCCTACTAAATTTATTTTTACCGAGATTCCACCACATTCCCCCCTTTGATGCCTCTTGATATTTCACAATTACTTGAGGCATCACTTAACCTTGGTTTGCATACACCACAAGTTACCTTGAACCAGACCAGACTTATCTTATGATGTGAATCTTCAACACTCATCTTCCTGCATTGGTTCTCCCTGATCTAAAGCCTTATATTTATAAATTGCCATTATCTGTGCAGCAGCCTTCCTCTCTGCTATATTTTCTATCAGGCTTTGCACAGACCTAACTACTAAGGGTATAAGACACGGCAGGAGTAGACACAACATTAAAATCAGTAGGACTCCACCTACCACTGCCTTAAGCCCTCCAAACCACTCATACCAGCTACCAAACCAACTACTCAACTACTTGGATTGTACCCTTTCCATACCTGAGTAGGCACATGCACTAGTTTAACCATATGGCTAGTAAGCTCAGCTATTGCTTGCCCTTCGTCATCTATTTGAAGACAGCAATTGCTCAGGTTAAACTTCCCACATACACCTCCCTCTACTGCCAAAAGGTAATCCAAGGCTAATCTATTTTGGTATACTGCTGTCCTCATCCTGGTATTGTGCTTCGCTAGAAGATTGAGCGCTTGTGATGTCTCGTTAGTGATGATCTCAACCACTGCCTGTAATCTTATAATACGGTTGAGCATATAAATAGGGGTTCTATAACCAAAGGTACCATCCTCTGCCCACGTGGCTGGCCCATAGTAATCTATAATACGCTGGGGAGGCCATTCATTATCTTCCCAGGTGCCTATCTCTATGGGTCCCCTTTTCTTCCTATGATTCACATCATATACTTTAACACCTAAAGTCTCACCTGTTTCAATAGGTAACAAGAAGAAGGATGGTTTGAGCATACCCAACACACATGCCCCTTCCCAGTCCTGTGGCAACTCCGAATAGACTTTCTTACCACAGATCCAGTACAAATTTGCTGGGGCTCTCCAGTTAGATGTGATGGATAAATCAAACCACACATCCTTTAAATTGGCGTATCTAGCAAACGGGTTAGATGGTTCTGAGACATTTGAAGCCGACCACCAAGTTGTATTCTTTGTATCATCATCATAAGCTTTTTGCCCTAGACAAGTTAATTCTCCTACAGAAGTATTATACATCAGTCCTTTCCTCGCTATGCAAACATAACCTATGATGGAGGTCTTTAATCTCCACTCAGATTTACCTCTAACACTCATATGATAGTCGGCTTGTGTAGATATTAATTGGTCAACTGCCTCAGAACTGGACATTACCTCCTTTGCTTTCCAAGGCCATTGGTCTCCCATGTTAGTACCTCCACACACATAGCAGTTGGTAACATTAAGACTACCGGCAATACTTTCGGCTAAATCTATGAACAGGTTTTTAGCATTATGGGGGATCTTATTATCTATGCTCATCTCTTCATAAAAGGAATGATATACTTGATGAGTTTGGGAGGTTACCGTATCAGTCTCTATCCCTATAAACAATATTGTCCCAGGGTCTAAACCCGTCCCATATATTTGAAACCCAAATAAATTACCATATTTATCTAAGAACTTGTCGGGGTTATTTATAAGTATATGGATTGGATTGCACTCCATAGACTTACAGTATGGATTGGTAGGCAACTTAGTCACAATCATGTCCTTGTCTGCTGTCTGTCCCCAAGTTGCCCACCCCACACAAGACCAATATGGGCAAAAGTTATAATCTCTATTTGGGCATCTAGGACTCACATATTTATTTTTACTACTGGGACAAATATATTTATCGTTAGACCCATACGTTCTCTCCCATCTAAGATCCCCACATACATTCCACGGCTTTCTACCACTTGATATCGCTTTACACGCATCAAATAGCAGAACACCTGAAGAATATACGGATTCTAATACCGTCTTATTAATTAGGGTCCCCTGAGGATCTCCATTCCTGAGAGTCAACCAAATTGTACGGGGTTGATACTCTGGACTGAAGCACTTAGGTTCTCCTACTCCTAAATGGCACACACTATATTCTATATTTAAGTATCTACATCTTGATACATCTCCTTTACACTCATATTGCGAATGCCAAATTAGGGTCTGGGATATATGGTTACCTGTTCTTGTAGTCTTAATGCATACCTCACAGCTAGGAGTGTCGGTACCTCTACCTTCCTGAATATAAAAATACACATAAATAAACATTATCATAAACACATCTTTCGTCGTCATCCTCAGTCTTCGTCCGTGCGAAGGCCCCTCAGCTTCCAGGATGTAAGGGCTGCAGGGAATGGAGTTCTGCTCGTCTTCACAGGGGTCCCTTCGAGACTTTTCCTGACTTATACACTCGTTGGTGAGTGGACAGGCTTTATTATGGCCTTCTCACTCACTTACCAAATCTCTGAAACAATAAAATTTGTAATCCACAAGGTTCCTCGTCACTCCGACTGAGTCGTGCGTTTTAACCGGATCTTGCAGGGATTCTCTGGATCTGCTGTAGCTTGCCAAGAATCAACTGCTGCTGGTTTAACCCTGGAGTGATGTATCCACGGAGTCACTTCGGCTACTTTTATCGCTGTAGGGGTAGACAAAAGAACAACATAAGGACCTCTCCACTTGGGCCCTAACGGTACATTATTCCATTCTTTAATCCACACTTGGTCTCCTGAGTGGTAACTATGAACTGGGGGATAAATATTCACAGGTAATCTATCTTGTACCCATTTCTGTACCTCCTCCATAGTCTTACCCAACTCTACAACCTGCTGCCGGGTAATTCCTTCTCCCAACTGACTCAAATCCCCCCTTAAGTTACCAAGTACGGGAGGTGGTCGCCCATACATGATTTCAAAAGGAGAGAGGCCCATCCTTCTGGTAGGTGTACTGCGGATTCGCAATAGAGCTATGGGCAAGAGAACGTTACACTTAAGTTGGGTTTCCTGACACATTTTAGCCAACTGATTCTTAATAGTTCTATTCATTCTCTCTACCTTACCAGAACTCTGGGGTCTATATGCCATATGAAGCCTCCACTTTATACCAAGCATATGAGTCAGTTGTTGTAGGCACTGATGAACAAAAGCTGGACCATTGTCCGATCCTATAGAGCAGGGTAGTCCATATCGGGGTATTATTTATCGTAGCAGGAATCTCACAACTTCTCCTGCTTTCTCTGTACGAGTAAAACATGCTTCTACCCAGCCTGAATAGGTGCACACAACTACCAGCAGGTAGCGATGTCCACCCGATTTAGGCATCACTGTATAGTCAATTTGTAAATCGGACATGGGGAGTCCCCCCATAAACTGGACTCCTGGTGGCTTTACTGGTCCTTGTCTTGCATTATTTTTAGCACACGTTACACATCTTCGTACAATGGCCTGAGTCAAGTTGGACAATCTTGGTATGTAGAAATGTTTTCTGAGAGATTCTTCCGTGCTGTCTCTCCCAGAATGTGTCCCGTTGTGATAGTTTTGGACAATTTCTACCGCTAGTGATGCTGGAATAACTATTCTTCCATCTTCTAACTGATACCATTTGTTCTCCAAATACTTTCCAGATTCAGTCTTTAACCACTCCTCTTCTTGAGCTGTATAAACTGGAGTCCATTGAGACAGTGGAGTTGGTATAAGAGCAGCTATATGCCCCACATATTCCTGTCTTCCTGATTCAGCGGCACGCTTAGCCGCACTGTCTGCCATCCGATTTCCTTTGGTTACATCACCATCTCCTCTCAAATGCACTCGACAATGTATAATACCGACTTCTTTCGGCTCCCACACTGCTTCCAATAGTTGTAGGATTTCAGCTGCGTACTTGATTTCTTTGCCTTCTGAATTCAATAATCCTCTTTCTTTATACAAAGCTCCATGGGCATGAGTGGTTAAAAACACATACTTGGAGTCCGTGTAGATGTTCACTCTTAAACCTTCAGCCAATTGTAACGCTCGTGTCAGTGCTATCAATTCTGCCTTTTGTGCTGATGTTCCTTTTGCCAGTGGCCGAGCTTCTATCACCTTGTCTATCGTTGTTACTGCATATCCTGCATAGCGGACCCCTTCTTTCACATAACTACTGCCGTCGGTGTAATATTGAACATCGGGGTTCTGGATGGGAAAATCACGAAGATCTGGTCTACTTGAAAATACTTCATCCATCACTTCCAAACAATCATGTTGACTTTCAGTAGGTTGTGGCAAAAGGGTAGCTGGATTTAAGGTATTTACAGTCTCTAAATGCACTCTTGGGTTTTCACACAACATTGCTTGATACTTGGTCATACGGCTGTTACTAAACCAATGATTTCCTTTGTAATCCAACAACGTCTGTACTGCATGTTGAACTCGTACATTAAGTTCTTGACCCAGAGTGAGTTTATCGGCTTCAGCTACTAGCAGGGCGGCTGCAGCTACGGCTCTTAGACAAGGTGGAAGTCCGCTGGCCACTGCATCCAGTTGCTTAGACATGTAGGCAACAGGTCTTTGCCATGATCCCAAGTACTGTGTCAATACTCCCACAGCCATTCTTCTTTGCTCATGTACATACAGGTAGAATGGTCGTGTGTGATCAGGTAGACCTAATGCTGGGGCACTCATCAAAGCCTTCTTAACATCTTCAAATGCCGTTTGCTGTTCTTGAGTCCATAAGAAGGGGTCGTGCTCTGTACCTTTGATAGCTGCATACAGAGGTTTTGCCAGTATCGCGTAGCTGGGAATCCATATCCTACAGAAGCCTGCTGCCCCCAAGAATTCTCGCACTTGTCTTCTATTCTTGGGTATCGGTATTTGGCACACAGCTTCTTTTCTCTCTGGCCCCATAATTCTTTGACCTTCAGAGATATGGAATCCCAGATATTTGACAGTTGGCAAACACAACTGAGCCTTCTTTCTGGACACCTTGTATCCTGCCTTCCAAAGAATGTGTAGTAGATCGTGCGTTGCTTGCTGACATATTTCCTTTGTAACTGCTGCTATCAACAAGTCATCTACATATTGTAACAATACACACTCTCCTGGGATAGACTCGAAATCCAGTAGATCTTGACTTAGAGCTGAACCAAATAGGGTAGGTGAATTTTTACACCCCTGGGGCAGTCTTGTCCAGGTCATTTGGCGTTTTGAGCCCGTTACAGCGTTTTCCCATTGGAAAGCGAAGATACATTGGCTTTCTGCGGCAATTCGGAGGCAAAAGAAGGCATCTTTGAGGTCTAAGACTGTAAAGTAAGTAGCCCCGCCCGGAATTAAAGCAAGCAGGTTATATGGATTGGGCACAACTGGATGTATACTAACAACCGCATCATTGACTGCTCTCAAGTCCTGCACAGGTCGATACTCATCTGTACCGGGCTTTTGAACAGGCAGCAATGGGGTGTTCCAGGGGGAAGTACAGAATTTTAGGATACCATACCGTATGAACTTATCCAGATAAGATTGGATGTTCTTCTTAGCCTTCTGCGGAATATGATATTGTCTTAGGCTCACTGGATAAACCCCAAGTTTCAGTTCAATTTTAATAGGTGGAATATTGCGGGCCAGTCCTGGTGGGTTGTTCTCTGCCCAAACTCCTGGTATGTTAAATAAGGATTCATCACTCCTAGGGTTTTGGCTAGTCAACGCTGTATAAAGTCGCCACTCTTCTTCCTTTGGTACGGATAATGTCATAATACCTGAAGGTCCATTAAACTTCAAGGATGTTGTTCCATTTGGTAGGAACGTAATCTGTGCTTGTAATTTGGACAGCATATCACGTCCCAGCAATTGGACTGGACATTCAGGCATATAAAGGAATTGATGTTTTACTACGTGGCCTCCCAATGTACAGAGTCGACTTTTAAGAACCGGTTTTTCAGCACTTCTTCCAGTTGCTCCTATTACAGTAATAGTTCTTCCGGATGGAGGAGCAACTAGATTAGTCACCACCGAATGTTCAGCACCAGTGTCGATCATGAACGCACTCCTTTTTCCCCCTATTGATACATCGACCATAGGCTCCGCTCGACCAAGGGGGATGGAGCCCGGTCGGTATCAATAGTCCTCCATGACCGTGTCAGCCAATCCTACAAAGTACCTACCTTCTCTATCGCGGGACCTTTGCGCTGCTGGATAATACCTATCTTCCCTCACACTTCCTCTGTTCCCATTACTCCCTCTATTACCATTGCTCCCTCCGGGGCCTCCTCTACCTCTCGCTCTGCCTCTAAAGTTTCCGTAACCTGCCCTGAGTTGGTCTCTCTCGTACTGCTCTCTTTGCGGACACTCGTTCCTCCAATGCCCTTCTTCCTTGCAATACGCGCACTGATTCCTACTCAAAGGCTCCCTATTCCATCTACTATCGCCTCTATCTGGGCCCCGTCTATCTACGCCTGCGATCGCTACCGCCAGCATATCTGCCTTTCTACACATCTTGCGCTCTTCCTCTTTCTTACTTTCTGTTTCCCTGTTCATATATACTTTATTCGCTACCTCCATTAGTTGGGTGATAGACATACCTGCAAACCCTTCTAACTTCTGTAGCTTGCGCTTAATATCTCCGTAAGCTTGGCTGACAAAGGCGGAGTTTACCATTCGGGAATTATCAGCGTCTTCCGGATTAAAGGGGGTATACAAGCGGTATGCCTACAATAATCGGTCATAAAAGACACTGGGCACTTCATCACTTTTCTGAATCCCCTCAACTGTCTTTGACATATTAATAGCTTTCTTCCCTCCGGCTTTCATGCCAGCAATTATAGCGTCTCTATAGGCTTTGAGTTGAACCATATCTGCGCCATTAACATTCCAATCGGGATCGGTGTTAGGGTAATGTGTTGCGGCCCATGCTGCTGGATTGGCTTGATTTAAAGCACGGGCTCTATCCTCTAGCGCTTTAATGGCCGCTTGATTAATCCTTGTCCTTTCCTCATTATTGAACAATGTCATTAATAACTGCTGGCAATCAGCCCATGTCGGGTTATGTGTCTGAACTATCGAGGTGAACAGATCGGTCATAGCTTGTGGTTTCTCAGTGTACGAGGAGTTGTGGGTCTTCCAATTCAAGAGATCGGTAGTCGTGAACGGGACATATACGAAGACTGGGTCAGCATGTGCCATTTGACCAGCGGCATCGATATAGGCTGACCCAGGATTCAGACGAAGAGGCATCTGATAATGTTTTAATTGTTGGGTACCGGTCAGTTGTCGGGTTAGTATGGGGCTACGTGGAGGGGCGTCAGTTAGAGGTTCCGGTCGGGGGGTAATAGAGCATGAGGATGTGGGAGCTTGATTTTGGGAAAAGTTAGTGAATAGAACACTCCGAGCCGAGCTAGAAGAAGCTTGACCGGAAGTTTGAAGTGGCGCCAAATCAGGATATTCAGATCTAATGGGGGTTGGTCCTGGTTCCGGAAGGGGTGATTTAATACGAGGGGGGGTGGATTCTGTACTGGAGGAGGAAGCGGAAGTGGATGGGGGCAATAAGGGAAGGGGTGCAGAACTTCCTGCATTCGCATCACTTCCTCTTAAAGGAAAGTAAGGGGGCGGCAAAGGGATCTCGGACTCAGGGGGCGTGTCAAAATGGGCCTAACCATAGTCCTAGTGGACAAACAAGTCCTGGCCACCATGAGGCGACATTGCTCCTCGTGGCATATCTGAATCCATTTTGGCGAGTTGTTTACGGCCTGTCTCCAACAATCAATATATGGAAACTGCCCGTAAAGTTCAGGCCTACCTGATACAGCCACGTGTACGCGCTGTACCAGAGTTGGATCCAAACTGCCACGTGGCGGCCATGCCGCAACCAAAGTAGGCCACTCCCTAGTGCACAAAGTGACCAAACGTACAGGAGACATTTTAACCCCCAAATCACATGTTTTGAATCCCTTTTTAAAATTCTTTACCATACAACCTAAGGGATCCGGAATCGTTGACTCCGATGCGCCCATACTTATCAATGGAACGTCGTTGACAACGAATACTATGCACGCGTTCTATTCAACAGTCACACCCGTTTCCTCTGGCAACAGCACAACGTGGTACGGTTACCAAGTGAAACGTACACAATAACACAATAAACACTCAGGGAATTCCCGTACACACACAGCTGTTACACCAGTCACTAAATAATCAATATTATGCCCTTTGGCGAAACTATACAGTCACCCACGCTATAATTCTCTATATATGAATTACCCGTCTATAACACACCCCAGTAACATCGTCTTTTACAAATAGCGGTTACAGTACGGTTAGCATAGGTCAAAGCACAATTTAAGGTCACAATACAATTATTAGTGGTTATGGTGTTAAACATGCAATAGACGACAATGATTAGTACTTATATACAGTGTCAGTAAATATACAGGGTTATGGTACCGTGCACTATAATACAGCAACACACTATTAACACTCTCGCTAGACGGCTGAGCTCGCGCTATCTAACAAGATATACACTTTACTAACAATCTTTAACACATATACAATCCCAACTAAACTATTGGCCAGTACCTTGAATGGACTACCTAAAACTATATACACCCGTTTTGGTTAGCCACACTGCCCAAGCACCACATATAGCCAACTAGAGGGCGGAATTTACAACAGAACCCTCTTAGTCTATTTACTCTATCAAAAATCTAGTGGGTTCCAAATTTACACGCCTTCCCACTTAGCCAAGATAGGTTGAGAGCTAGCGATCCGAATTTACACAGGCGCCGCTTAGTCTCCCGGTCCCTCCGACCTAGCGAACGTAATATACACCCTAGAACGCTAGTCTAGACAAAACACCGGTGTCCGGCTAGGGCTATTTACACAGGACCCCGCCTGACTCCAAACCAAATCAAACGGTCTTACTAAAGAGCGTTCGATTGAGCGGTGCGCCTTCGCTCCTTCCCTCCGACAGAGGGGGCAGATTCCATACATAGATTTAAACCCCTTTTGGGCCTACCGCACAATCGGTATACCCCTAGTGGGTCTGCCGTCTAAAACAGCAGTTGTCTTACCTCCTCGTTCCTGAACCTGAGTTCACACTCATCGACGGGGACACCCCAGCACTTCTTACGTAGAGGCCGATGATCTCCTGGACAACAGACCAGTGGCGCCGAGACGAAGGGAGGTCCACGCAGAAGTTCAGGGGTGCAGCCGTAGAGAATGTGGGCAAAGATAGACCGTCTCACGCCTCTGCCTCTCAGCTACCGTTGAACGATGAGCTTCCCGGCTAATGCACCAAATGATACCGGAGAAACTGACGGAAGCAAAGCACAGAGAGATGGACACAGGTTTCTTCAGGAAGGAAGAGATTCTTTATTGGATCACCGATCGGGACTCAGAGGGACTAATGTCACCAAAATACAGCAAGTTCTGAGCCCCGGACAATAGTGCAGGCTCCTTATATAGGCACATAACTCCTCCCATATTAAGCTCCACCCGCACATTCTCTTAACCAATCAATACAAATAAGAATTAACTTCCTGCTTGACCGCATGGCCTGTCCAGCACAATGGAGGAGGGGAATACTATATCCTGTATCCTTGCACATGCTCCGTACACTACTGATCGTATCTTGCCTCGTGCAACCAACTGATCGATACGTCAGCATATGCACGTACACATGCCACGTGGTAATCTCGGCCTACTAAATTTATTTTTACCGAGATTCCACCACATTACCATTTAGGGCCCAGAGTGGGGTCATTTAAACAGATCATACCTCGAGTGCAGAGTGCGTTTAATCCGACTCGTTAATGTTAGTTATTCACTAAGCTTAGTGAAAACATAGTTTGCTTAAAGATGTTTTCGATCCAAGTTCTTGTGCCCCACAGTTCAAATTAACACTTGCTGAGGTTGGCAGAGTACACGCTGAAGGCCTGACACCCGCTTGAAGGACACTTCCTGCTATTAGCTTACAGTGCCAATTGTAATTCAATCTATTACAGTGGAAAAACTTTTTTTCTTTTTAAAAGCACGCTATTGTCACACCTGATATGAGTGGCAAAGTGGACTGGCAGAGGTTGGCAGAGTACACGCTGAAGGTCTGACACCCGCTTGAAGGACACTGACTGCTATTAGCTTACACTGAAAAACTTTTTTTCTTTGTAAAAGCACGCTATAGAGACACCAGATATGAGTGGCAAAGTACACTTGCTGAGGTTGGCAGAGTACACGCTGAAGGCCTGACACCCAGACGCTTGCAGACATCTAACTGCTATTCAATCTATTGTCAAGCTTAAGCTATTGTGACACCAGATATGAGTGGTGGCACTGGGCAAGTGGGCACAGTATCCACTATGAGCCTGACACAGAAGCTGGCAGACAACTAACTGCTATTCAATCTATTACAGTGAATTTTTTTTTCTTTTTAAATGTCAAGCTTAAGCTATTGTGACACCAGATATGAGTGGTGGCACTGGGCAAATGGGCACAGTATCCACTGTGAGCCTGACACAGAAGCTGACAGGCAACTAACTGCTATTCAATCTATTACAGTGAAAAAAAAATATTTTTAAATGTCAAGCTTAAGCTATTGTAACACCAGATATGAGTGGTGGCACTGGGCAAATGGGCACAGTATCCACTGTGAGCCTGACACAGAAGCTGGCAGGCAAGCAGGCAACTGCAATTGCATTACACAGAAAAAAAAAAGCAGACTGATGTTCTAGCCCTAAAAAGGGCTTTTTGGGGTGCTGTCCTTACAGCAGAGATCAGATGAGTCCTTCAAGACTGTAGTGGACACTGAATACCCTAGCCTAGCTATCAATTTCCCCATCTAATGAGCAGCAGCTACACTTTCCCTCCTCTCACTAAGAATGCAGCTTTATAATTAATCTAAAATTGATGCTGGGAGGGAGGTGGGAGGGTCTGGAAGGGAGGGTCTGCTGCTAATTTGCTGGAATGTGTCTGCTGACCGTGAGGAACAGGGTCAAAGTTTGCTCAATGATGACGAATAGGGGGCGGATCGAACCGCGCATGTGTTCGCCCGCGGTGGCGAACGCGAACACGCTATGTTCGCCGGGAACTATTCGCCAGCGAACAGTTCGGTACATCACCACACACTACACAAACACACACAGCTCCCCTGTCTAAACACACTTCATCCACTACATGTGGCATGTATATTTTGTGCATTTACCTTTAGGATTAGTTTATTTTTTTCAAAATGGTAAATGTACAGAATATCGGCAAGTTATCGGCTATCGGCCTGAAAGTTCACAGATTATCAGTATCGGTATCGGCTATAAACAATCAATATCGGTCGATCCCTTTTGTGTGTGTGTGTGTGTGTGTGTTTGGACTCAGCAGTCTGTGTGTGTGTGTGTGTATGGACTCAGCAATCTGTGTGTGTGTGTGTGTGTGTGTAGGGACTCAGCAGTCTATGTGTCTGTGTTTGTATGGACTCAGCAGTCTGTGTTTGTGTAAGGGCTCAGCAGTCTGTGTGTGTGTGTATGGATGCAGCAGTCTGTATGTATGTGTATGTACTCAGCAGTCTGTGTGTGTGTGTGTATGGACTCAGCAGTCTGTGTGTGTGTGTGTGTATGAACTCAGCAGTCTGTGTTTGTGTCTGTGTGTGTAAGGACTCAGCAGTCTCTGTGTGTGTGTGTGTGTGTATGGATCCAGCAGTCTGTATGTATGTGTATGTACTCAGCAGTCTGTGTGTGTGTATGGACTCAGCAGTCTGCGTGTGTGTATGGAATCCGCAGTCTGTGTGTGTATGGACTCCGCAGTCTGTGTGTGTATGGACTCAGCAGGCTGTGTGTGTATGGACTCAGCAGCCTGTGTGTGTGTGTATGGACTGTATCAAGGGAAATGTTTTTTAATAATCCTTGGTGGAAAATAATGAATTCTCCACCAGGGATTATAAAAAAAAAAAAAACACATTGTGTCGGGGGCGGGGCTTAACATGCGGCAGGGGCGGGGTCACACTGTGGTGAGGGCGGGGTTAAATGTGCCCCCTACTTTTGTCCATGGCCCACCATGTCCCCCCCCCTAAAAATGAATCCTAGAGACGCCACTGTGCCTGGAGCTGGGGTTTTGCATAAATAGCGATGTCTGTGTGCCATTAAAGCCAGTTCTTTCGTGACACTCAAATCGCAGCCTCGACTCGTTTTGTGGGGAAAAGGGTATCTTAGCTGAACTATAGCTAATGGGATTATTCTGCATTTATAGGATTCTCATGGTATATTGACTGACGCGACTCTTCTCTCTCTCTACACCTGGGAACCAGACTATCCAAGCGGTCCAGCTAGCCTGGAGGTAACCATAACATTTGGTGGCAGCGGCTGGATCGTTCTGCATTCCCTAGGAGAGATACCGAATGGATGGAGAGAGCTTATGACAAATTAAAACATACTACCTTAAAGGACTTACTCGAAAGCCGAGGTGGGAATGCAAGCAACCGGCCAAGGAGGGAGCTGATCGCAGAACTGACGGAACTGGACCAAAGATTCACCATGGCAGAAACCCTGATGACAGCTGGTGACGAAAAGACCAGGATTGTTCGGGAGAAGCTCTCACTGTATGGGCCGAACCCCTCTATAGAACTGGTGCAGTAGCTGATGGCGGAAGCAGATGAGGACATACAAAAAGCTAGAGCCCACAAGCTCAGCCTAGTGACCGCACACCGCAGCATCGACTCAACCCCGACCTTAATTCCTGCAGAGAGCACGTGAGGCCATCGATACCCTATGCGGCTTTCAGACCTTTTTCCTAGAGATCGAGACAGGGATTGATAAATACTTGGCGGACTTTGAGTGGCAATGTGCGCTGCACCAGATCCCCAACAAAGATTGGCCCATGATATTGTCTGGAAAATTATCGGAGCTAGCACTAAAGCATTCAGGACCTTAAGTTCCGAGGAGGTGACCCAGTATATCCAGGTCAAGGACACACTCCTGCGGCGATACGCCGTAACCCCTGACATGTATCACCGGCAATTCCGAAGCACTAGAAAGAAACCCAATGACACTCACATGGAGTGGGCACACCGAATGCGAAGGGCGGCGGACCACTGGATTAACGGGAGTAAAGCCGTGACCACTGAAGAAATCCTACAATTATTCCTGTTGGAGAATTTCTATAATGGTATGGAGCAACAGGGAAAAGAATGACTGCGAGAACTACGACCTTCTACCCTAGAGGAGGCGGCCAAGTTAGCCGATGAACATTATGACTCACGACTTCACAAACCCTCAAACTACCGAACAGCGGCCCAAGTCGAACATAAGGACAGCTACTGAACGTCCCCTCGTACCGATTGTAGAGCTCCAGTGCCCGCTGGGCCCATACGGTACTCAGGACCACCCAGTAACAATGCTCCTGACCGTCCTAGACCAATGTGCTTCCGATGCAAACAACCTGTGCATCTCATGGCAAGCTGTCCTCTCAAGACTCACCAGATCTCCCGGAGTTATAACCCCTCTTCTGGTCCCTCTCGACCTGCTAGAGCACTCTGTGTCAACCAGGAGACCCCCATGGAGGAATATTTGGTACCTCTCCACGAGGCAGACCCTACGCCGATTCTGATAACTGCCAACACCATAGACAAAAGGTATGGCTCGAGGGTCACCCCACAGAGGGACTAAGGGCCACTGGTGCTACAATTACGCTGGTCCAGAGCCACTTGATGCCGGAGCACAAGCGATCAGGACAGACTGTGACTATTAGAGTGGCGGGGGGGATGGATATAAAATACCTACCGCTAAAGTGCATCTTGATTGGGGAGCCGGGAAAGGGGCCGTGAACGTGGACATAATGGACAATTTGCCTGCCGAAGTACTACTGGGCAACGACTTGGGCCCCATGACTTCTGCCTATGCTACATCGTTTAACTTTGAGGCTCACCCGGTGACTACCCAAGCGCAAGCCCGGGCGCAGCAAGAACCCTCACCAGTGCGGGAGACACAGGTAAGACTCACCCCGACCTGGACTGGCCTCTTGTTAACCCCCACTGACCCCTTGGGTCCCATACCCTGGGACACCCCAACCACTTTTGATACTGAGTCCAAGTCCGACCCGACCTTACAAAAATATCAAGAAAAAGCAGAAACTGGAGGGGGCGGGTTAGATAACAAAACTTTTATATGGGAGAAAGGGAAGCTGTATCGCCTCACTGAGAAAAAGGGACAACGTAGACGACAGCTAGTAGTGCCACACAAGTATCGACAGGAGATACTAAGAATAGGGCACGAAATACCTTTAGCAGGCCAACTGGTTGTGACTTGCACCATACACTGCATGCTGATGCTAGAACCTATTGCAACACATGCAATGTGTGTCAGTGGATTGGGAGGAGAGGCGACCATCCTAAGGCACACCTAGTGAATATGCCCGTTGTAGAAGAGCCATTCAGCTGGGTTGCCATAGACTTAGTGGAGCCACTGGCTACTCCAAGTCCCTCCTGTAAGTGCTATATTCTTACCGTGGTGGACTACACTACCAGATACCCGGAAGCTGTGGCCCTTTCTAATATACAGGCAGACACTGGGGCCAATGTGTTGCTTCAGGTGTTCTCTCGAATGGGATTTCCCGAAGAGATCCTATCCGACAGAGGCACTCAGTTTAATGCTGAACTAACGCAGCAGTTATGGCATGTCTGCCAGATCAAGTCTCTCCTTACCACCTCCAGACCAATGGGCTCTGTGAGAGGTTCAACGGGACCCTCAAACAAATGCTCAAAACTTTTACACAGGAGTATAGGGATTGGGAACGCTTCCTTCCGCACCTCCTGTTCGCGTACCGGGAGGTGCCCTAGGAAACGACGGGGTTCTCTCCCTTTAAGCTGCTCTACGGAGGCAAGGTATGGGGACCCCTAAACCTGATCCGGGAACACTGGGAGGGAGAGACTAAGAATGCCAGAGTCCCCATTGTACCATACGTGCTGGAACTCCAGGACCGAATGGAACAACTAGCCAGATCCATTCAGGCTAATCTCCAGTCACTGTATCACACTATTGTGTTTTTCTTGTATGTTCGCTTTATAGAATTTACAGCTGTATCCCGTTTTGGTTGTGGTTTTTTGTATTTGTAAAGATCGTTTGTTGTGGATAACGATCCCGGGAGGCTGCACATTAATTGAAGCTAAGTAATTCTACACTACTTTGTGGTGTTTATATTTGTTGGTTCTTTTGTTATAATCTCTAGTCAGCCCATAGAAGACAGAAAGTATGGTGTGGCGGAACCAGCCTCGCCACTGGGCATTGGAGAAGACTGATTGCCAGCCTCCTGCCATGTGACTATGGCCCCTGTGATGTATTTCCTGCTCTCCTGTACTGCTGTGGTTTGCAACCAACTAGGTGGATTTGGCTATGGAGCTTGTCTAGTGCCCTCTGTTGGTAGCAACAGCAATATGCACTACTTGAATAGCAAGACTGGTTCATTTGCATATTTGGGTAGATTTGCATATTGCTAATTCTGCAGGTATGTGAGATATTTTCTGTTAATTATTGTCTCCCCCACCTCTATAAAAAAATATGCCATTGTGTTTTAATAGGTCACTGTATGTTGCTTGCTATGATTGACTGTTTGTAATTTTATTGAGTTTTCACAGCAATGTTAATGTAATGACCATATGGGCTAGTCCCAAGGAAAATAAAGTTTTAGACAGTTCTTCTTGATCCCTCAAAATGTAGCCATGTTTCGTTATTGGAGGGAGCTGTTATAGTCACAGTGGGGATTGCTATGCTCTGCGTACTCCCCTGAGCTTGAATCACTTAGATCTTTTAAGAGCTGTTCCTGTTACGCTCTCCTTGGAGGAGAGTTCTTCCCCACACAGTCCTGGATGCTGGAAGTTCATACAGGGTGGAAGTGTGGTGGAATCTCGGTAAAAATAAATTTAGTAGGCCGAGATTACCACGTGGCATGTGTACGTGCATATACTGGTGTATCGGTCGGTTGGTTGCACGTGGCAAAGATACGATCAGTAGTGTACGGAGCATGTGCGAGAATACCGGATGTAGTATTCCCCTCCTCCATTGTGCTGGGCAAGCCATGCGGTCAAACAGGAAGTTAGTACTTGTTTGATTGATTGGGTAAGAGTATGTGTGGGTGGAGCTTATTATGGGAGGAGTTACATGCCTATATAAGGAGCCTACACTATTGTCCGGGGCTCAGATCTTGTTGTATTTTGGTGACATTAGTCCCTCTGAGTCCCGTTCGGTGAATCGAATAAAGAATCTCTTCCTTCCTGAAGAAACCTGTGTCCATCTCTCTGTGCTTGGCTTCCGTCAGTTTCTCCGGTATCATTTGGTGCATTGGCTGGGAAGCTCATCGTTCAACGGTAGCTGAGAAGCAGAGGTCTATCTTTGCCCACATTCTCTACGGCTGCACCCCTGAACTTCTGTGTGGACCTCCCTTCGTCTCGGCGCCACTGGTTTGTTGTCCAGGAGATCATCGGCCTCTACGTAGTAAGTGCTGGGGTGTCCCCGTCGATGAGTGTGAACTCAGGTTCAGGAACGAGGAGGTAAGATGACCGCTGTTTTAGACGGCGGACCCACTAGGGGTATTGGATACCGATTGTGCGGTAGGCCCATAAGGGGTTATTTGGAATCTGCCCCCTCCAGTGGAGGGAAGGAGCGAAGGTGCACCGCTCAATTAAACGCCCTGTAGTCAGCCCGTTTAATTTTGGTTTGGAGTCAGGCGGGGTTCTGGTGTAAATAGCCCTAGCCGGACACCGGTGTCTTGTCTAGACTAAGCGTTCTAGGGTGTATATTTTGTTCGCTAGGTCGGAGGGACCGGGAGACTAAGTGGCGCCTGTGTAAATTCGGTTCGCTAGATCTCAACCTATCTTGGCTAAGCGGGAAGGCGTGTAAATTTGGAACCCACTAGACTATTGATAGAGTAGACAGACTAAGAATCCCCATGCCGCCCCCTTACTCCTCCTCCACCGGAAGAGGAAGAGGAGGTGCTGTTGGAAACGCTCCTCCCCTTTCCCCGTTGTCCCCACCTACTCCCTCCTCTAGCTCAGAGTCCAGCCCCCTTGTTTCAAACCCTCCCCCTTGTTTCAAACCCTACCTCCGTTAACTCCACATACCCAGATTTGGCGCCATATCTAGTTTCCGGTCAGGCTCTTCCTAGCCCGGCCCGGAATATTCTACTCACTAACCTTCCCCTTAGTAAAGCTTCCCCATCCCCTTGTCTTACTACCCCTCGACCGGAACCCCTAACGGACGCATCTCTATGAAGCCCCATACTAACCCGACAACTGACCGGTACCATCCAACCCCGACATTATCAAATGCCTCTTCGATTGACTCCTGGCCCGACACACATTAACAATGACGGCCAGATACAATATGCTGATCCAGTCTACGTCTATGTCCCTTTCACAACCACCAATCTCTTTAATTGGAAGACCCATAACTCCTCTTACACCGAAAAGCCTCAAGCCATGACGGATTTGTTTACCTCAATAGTCCAGACACACAATCCCACTTGGGCTGATTGCCAGCAATTATTAATGACATTGTTTAATAATGAGGAAAGGACTAGGATAAATCAAGCGGCAATTAAAGCGCTGGAAGAAGAGGCCCGTACACAAAATCAGGCCAACCCAGCAGCATGGGCCGCAGCACATTATCCAAATACTGATCTGGAGTGGAATGTCAATGGCGCAGATATGGCCCATTTAAAAGCTTACAGGGACGCTATTATTGCTGGCATGAAAGCTGGAGGAAAGAAGGCGATCAACATGTCTAAGACGGCTGAGGTATTACAGAAATGTGATGAATCGCCCAGTGTCTTTTATGACCGATTATTAGAGGCATACCGTTTGTATACCCCCTTTAATCGGGAGGCTCCTGAGAATTCCCGGATGGTTAACTCTGCCTTTGTCAGCCAAGCCTATGGAGATATAAAGCGCAAGCTACAAAAGTTAGAAGGGTTTGTAGGGATGTCCATAACCCAACTAATGGAGGTAGCAAACAAGGTATATATGAATAGGGAAACCGAGACAAAGAAGGAGGAAGAGCGCAAGATGCGTAGAAAGGCAGATATGCTAGCGGTAGCGATCACAGGCGTAGATAGAAGGGAAAAGGAAGTGTATAGGGGAACGGATAAAGGCGAGAGTAAATGGAATAGGGAACCCCTGAGTAGGAATCAATGTGTGTACTGTAGGGAAGAAGGGCATTGGAGAAGTGAGTGTCCACAAAGGGAACAGTATGAGAGAGAGAGACCTAGGGCAGGATATGGTAATTATAGAGGCAGAGCGAGAGGTAGAGGAGGTCCTGGAGGGAATAGTGGTAACAATAGAGGAAGTGTTAGTGGAGACAGGTACTATCCAGCAGCGTAGAGACCCCGCGATAGAGAAGATAGGGACTTTGTAGGTTTGGCTGACACAGTCATGGAGGACTATTGATACCGACCGGGCTCCATCCCCCTTGGCCGAGCGGAGCCTATGGTCGATGTAGCAATAGGGGGAAAAAGGAGTGCGTTCATGATCGATACTGGTGCTGAACATTCGGTGGTGACTGACCTAGTTTCTCCTCCTTCTGGAAGAACTATCACCGTAATAGGAGCAACTGGAAGGAGTGCTGCTAAACCGGTTCTTAAAAGTCGACTCTGTACATTGGGAGGCCACGTAGTGAAACATCAATTCCTTTATATGCCTGAATGTCCAGTCCAACTGCTAGGACGTGATTTGTTGTCAAAATTACAAGCACAGATAACGTTTCTACCTAATGGAACAACATTTTTAAAGTTCAATGGACCTTCAGGTATAATGACACTATCTGTACCAAAGGAAGAAGAGTGGCGACTTTATACAGTGTTGACTAGCCAAAACCCTAAGAGTGATGAATCCTTGTTCAATATACCAGGAGTGTGGGCAGAGAACAACCCACCAGGACTTGCTCGCAATATTCCACCAATTCGAACTGAAACTTGGGGTTTATCCAGTGAGCTTAAGACAATACCACATCCCAAAAAAGGCCAAGAAGAACATACAATCATATTTGGATAAGTTCATACGTTATGGTATCCTAAAATTCTGTAGTTCCCCCTGGAACACCCCATTGTTGCCTGTTCAAAAGCCCGGTACAGATGAGTATCGCCCTGTGCAGGACTTGAGAGCAGTCAATGATGCGGTCGTAAGTATACACCCAGTTGTGCCCAATCCATATAACCTGCTTGCTTTAATTCCGGGCGGGGCTACCTATTTTACTGTCTTAGATCTCAAAGATGCCTTCTTTTGCCTTCGAATTGCTGCGGAAAGCCAGTGTATCTTCGCATTCCAATGGGAAAATGCTGTAATGGGCTCGAATCGCCAGATGACTTGGACAAGACTGCCCCAAGGGTTTAAAAATTCACCTACCCTATTTGGATCAGCTTTAAGTCAAGACTTACTGGATTTCAAGTCCATCCCAGGAGAGTGTGTACTATTGCAATATGTAGATGATTTGTTGATAGCGGTAGTTACCAGAGAAATTTGTCAGCAAGCAACTCATGATTTACTACACATTCTCTGGAAGGCAGGATACAAGGTGTCCAGGAAGAAAGCTCAGTTGTGTCAGCCAACTGTCAAGTATCTGGGATTCCATATCTCTGAAGGTCAAAGAATAATGGGGCCAGAGAGAAAAGAAGCTGTATGCCAAATAGCAATACCCAAGAATAGAAGACAAGTGCGGGAACTCTTGGGGGCAGCAGGCTTCTGTAGGATATGGATTCCCAGTTATGCGATATTGGCGAAACCTCTTTATGCAGCTATAAAAGGTACAGAACACGATCCCTTCCTGTGGACCCCTGAACAGCAAAAGGCATTTGAAGATGTGAAGAAGGCTTTGATGAGTGCCCCAGCATTAGGTCTACCTGATCATACACACCCATTCTACTTATATGTACACGAACAAAGAAGAATGGCTGTGGGAGTATTGACACAGTACTTGGGATCATGGCAACGACCTGTTGCATATATGTCCAAACAGCTGGATGCAGTGGCCAGTGGTCTTCCACCTTGTCTAAGAGCCATAGCTGCCCCTGCCCTGCTGGTAGCCGAAGCTGATAAACTCACTCTGGGTCAAGAACTCTATGTGCGAGTCCCACACGCAGTACAAACTTTGCTAGACTATAAAGGCAATCATTGGTTTAGTAACAGCCGCATGACTAAGTATCAAGCTATGTTGTGTGAAAACCCAAGAGTGCATCTAGAGACTGTTAACACCTTAAATCCAGCTACCCTTTTGCCACAACCTACCGAGAGTCAACATGATTGCCTGGAGGTGATGGATGAAGTATTTTCAAGTAGACCAGATCTTCGTGACTTTCCCATCCAGAACCCTGATGTCCAGTACTATACGGACGGCAGTAGTTATGTGAAAGAAGGGATTCACTATGCAGGATATGCAGTAACAACCATAGACAAGGTGATAGAAGCACGGCCATTGTCAAAAGGAACATCGGCACAGAAGGAAGAACTAATTGCACTCACACGAGCGTTACAATTGGCTGAAGGTTTAAGAGTGAACATCTACACGGACTCCAAGTATGCGTTTTTAACCACTCATGCCCACGGAGCTTTGTATAAAGAAAGAGGATTATTGAATTCAGAGGGTAAAGAAATCAAGTACGCAGCTGAGATATTACAACTACTGGAAGCCGTGTGGGAACCGAAAGAAGTTGGTATAATACATTGTCGGGCGCATCTGAAAGGAGATGGTGACGTAACCAAAGGAAATCGGATGGCAGATAACGCAGCTAAGCGTGCCGCTGAATCAGGAAGACAGGAGTATGTGGAACATATAGCTGCTCTTATACCGACTCCACTGTCTCAATGGACTCCAGTTTATACAGCTCAAGAAGAAGAGTGGTTAAAGACTGAAACTGGGAAATACCTGGAGAACAAATGGTATCAGTTAGAAGATGGAAGAATAGTTATTCCAGCATCACTAGCTGTAGAAATTGTCCAGAACTATCACAACGGGACACATTCTGGAAGAGATAGTATGGAAGAATCTCGCAGGAAACATTTCTATATACCAAGATTGTCCAACTTGACTCAAGCCATTGTACAAAGATGTGTGATATGTGCCAAGAATAATGCAAGGCAAGGACCAGTGAAACCACCGGGAGTCCAGTATATGGGGGGACTCCCTATGTCCGATCTTCAAATAGACTATACTGTAATGCCTAAATCCGGTGGACATCGCTACCTACTAGTAGTTGTGTGTACCTATTCAGGTTGGGTAGAAGCATGTCCTACTCGTACAGAGAAAGCAGGAGAAGTTGTACGATTCCTGTTGCGAGAAATAATACCCCGATATGGACTGCCATGCTCTCTATAGGATCGGATAATGGTCCAGCCTTTGTTCACCAGTGCCTACAACAACTGACTCATATGCTTGGTATTAAGTGGAAGCTTCATACGGCATATAGACCTCAGAGCTCTGGTAAAGTAGAAAGGATGAACAGAACTATTAAGAACCAATTGGCAAAGATGTGTCAAGAGACTCAGCTTAAGTGGAATGTACTTTTGCCCATAGCTCTGTTGCGTATTCGTAGTACACCTACCAGAAGGATGGGTCTCTCACCTTTTGAAATCATGTATGGGCGTCCACCTCCCGTACTTGGTAACTTAAGGGGGGATTTGAGTCAGTTGGGAGAAGGAATTACCCGGCAGCAGGTTGTAGAGTTGGGTAAAACTATGGAGGAGGTACAGAAATGGGTACAAGATAGATTACCTGTGAATATTTATCCCCCTGTTCATAGTTACCATCCAGGAGACCAAGTGTGGATTAAAGAGTGGAATAATATACTGTTAGGGCCTAAATGGAGAGGTTCTTATGTTGTTCTTTTGTCTACCCCTACAGCAATAAAGGTGGCCGAAGTGACTCAGTGGATTCATCACTACAGGGATAAACCAGCAGCAGTAGATTCTTGGCAAGCTACAACAGATCCAGAGAATCCCTGCAAGATCTGGTTAAAGCGCACGACTCAGTCGGAGTGACGAGGAACCATTTTGGATTACAATTATTGTTTTTACAGAGATTGGTAAGTGAGTGTTTTGACGGCCATAATAACGCCTGACCACTCACCAACGTATTAAAAGCCAGGGAGTCTCAAAGGGACCCCTGTGAAGACGAGCAGAACTCCATTCCCTGCAGCCCTTACATCCTGGAAGCTGAGGTGCCATCGCACGGACGAAGACTGAGGATGCAGCCGACGAAAGAAGTGTTATTGATAATGTTTATTTATATGTCTTTTTACATTCAGGAAGGTAGAGGTACCGACACTCCTAGCTGTGAGGTTTGCATTAAGACTACTATAACAGGTAATCATATTTCCCAGACCCTAATTTGGCATTCACAATATGAGTGTAAGGGATATGTGTCTAGGTGTAGATACCTAGGTATAGAATATAGTGTATGCCATTTAGGAGTAGGAGAACCTAAGTGCTTCAATCCGGAGTATCAACCCCGTACAATTTGTTTGACCCTCAGGAATGGAGATCCACAGGGGACCCTAATAAATAAAACTGTGTTAGAAACCGTACATTCTTCGGGTGTTCTGCTATTTGATGCATGTAAAGCGATATCAATTGGTAGAAAGCCGTGGAATGTATGTGGGGATCTTAAGTGGGAGAGAACGTATGGGTCTAATGATAAATATATTTGTCCCAGTAGCAAAAACAAGTACGTAAGTCCAAGATGCCCAGATAAGGAATATAATTATTGCCCATATTGGTCTTGTGTGGGGTGGGCAACTTGGGGACAAACAGCAGACAAGGATATGATTGTTACTAAGTTGCCTACCAAACCATATTGTATTTATAATATACTTATAAATAATCCTGAACAATTCTTGGGGAAAACTATGGAGGAGGTACAGAAATGGGTACAAGATAGATTACCTGTGAATATTTATCCCCCTGTTCATAGTTATCATCCAGGAGATCAAGTATGGATAAAAGAGTGGAACAGTGTACCGTTGGGGTCTAAGTGGAGGGGTCCTTATGTTGTTCTTTTGTCTACCCCTACAGCTATAAAGGTGGCTGAAGTGACTCCGTGGATTCATCACTCCAGGGTTAAACCAGCAGCAGAAGATTCTTGGCAAGCTACACCAGATCCAGAGAATCCCTGCAAGATCCGGTTAAAGCGCACGACTCAGTCGGAGTGACGAGGAGATATTGGGATTAAAAGTGTGATTAAAGAGATCAGCAAGTGCCATAATAAAGCCTGACCCCTTACCCACGTGACATAGCCAGAGTGTCTTGAAGGGACCTCTGTGAAGGGAAGAGAGGACCTGCAGAACTCCATTCCTTGCAGCCCTTACAACCTGGAAGCTGAGGTGCCATCGCACGGACGAAGAATGAGGATGAAGACGTCAAGAGAAATGCACTTGATAATGTATATATTTGTGTTTTTAATTATTCAGGAAGGTAGAGGTACCGACACACCTGGCTGTGAGGTTTGCATTAAGACTACTAAAACAGGTAATCATATTTCCCAGACCCTTATTTGGCATTCACAATATGAATGTAAAGGATATGTATCTAGGTGTAGATACTTAGGTATAGATTATAGTGTATGCCATTTAGGAGTAGGAGAACCTAAGTGCTTCAATCCAGAGTATCAACCCCGCACAATTTGGTTGACCCTCCGGAATGGAGGCCCACAGGGGACCCTAATAAATAAAACAGTATTAGAAACCGTACATTCTTCGGGTGTTCTGCTATTTGATGCATGTAAGGTGATATCAAGTGGTAGAAATCCATGGAATGTATGCGGGGATCTTAAATGGGAAAGAGCGTATGGGTCCAATGATAAGTATATTTGCCCCAGTAGTAAAAACAAGTATGTAAATCCAAGATGCCCAGATAAGGATTATAATTATTGTCCATATTGGTCTTGTGTAGGGTGGGCAACTTGGGGACAGACAGTAGATAAGGATATGATTGTTACTAATTTGCCTACCAAACCATATTGTAAGTCTATGGAGTGTAACCCAGTCCATATGCTTATTAATAATCCTGAACAATTTATAGATAGGTTCGGAAACTTATTTGGGTTCCAGATATATGGGACGGGTTTGGATCCTGGGACAATATTATTTATAGGGATAGAGACCGATACCGTAGCATCCCAAACTCATCAGGTTTTCCATTCTCTTTATGAAGAGATGAGTGTAGAAAATAAGATCCCCCATAATGCTAAAAACCTGTTTATTGATCTAGCTGAGAGTATTGCTGGTAGTCTTAATGTGACCAACTGCTATGTGTGTGGAGGTACTAATATGGGAGACCAATGGCCCTGGGAAGCAAAGGAGGTAATGTATTCTGGTTCTGAGACAATTGAACAAATAATATCTTCTCAAGCCGATTATCAAATGAGTATTAGAGGTAAATCTGAGTGGCGATTAAAGACCTCCATTATAGGTTATGTTTGCATAGCAAGGAAAGGAATAATGTTTAATACATCTGTAGGAGAATTGACTTGTCTAGGGCAAAAAGCTTATGATGATAATACAAAGAATACAACTTGGTGGTCAGCTTCAAATGTCTCAGAACCACCTAACCCGTTTGCAAGTTATACCAATTTAAAGGACGTGTGGTTTGATCTATCTATTACATCTAGTTGGAAAGCCCCAGCAAATCTGTACTGGATCTGTGGTAAGAAAGCCTATTCGGAGTTACCACAGGACTGGGAAGGGGCATGTCTGTTAGGTATGCTCAAACCATCCTTCTTCTTGTTGCCTATTGAAACAGGAGATACTTTGGGAGTTAAGGTATATGATGTGAATCATAGGAAGAAAAGGGGAGATAGGTACCTGGGAAGATAATGAATGGCCTCCCCAGCGTATTATAAATTATTATGGGCCAGCTACGTGGGCAGAGGATGGTACTTTTGGATATAGAACCCCAATCTATATGCTCAACTGTATTATAAGGTTACAGGCAGTGGTTGAGATAATTACCAATGAGACATCGCAAGCGCTCAATCTCCTAGCGAAGCATAATACTAGGATGAGGACAGCCGTTTACCAAAATAGATTAGCTTTGGATTACCTATTGGCAGTAGAGGGAGGTGTATGTGGGAAGTTTAACCTAAGCAATTGCTGTCTTCAAATAGATGATGAAGGGCAAGCAATAGCTGACCTTACTAGCCATATGGTTAAACTAGTGCATGTGCCTACTCAGGTATGGAAAGGGTATAATCCAAGTAGTTGGTTTGGTACCTGGTATGAGCAGTTTGGAGGACTTAAGGCATTGGTAGGTGGAGTCATGCTAATCTTAATGCTGTGTCTTCTCCTACCATGTCTTGTTCCTTTGGTAGTTAGGTCTGTGCAAAACATTATAGAAAATATAGCAGAGAGAAAGGCTGCTGCACAGATAATGGCTATATATAGATATGAGGCTCTAAATAAGGGAGAACCAGTACAGGAAGAGGAATGTTGAGGCATTAGGGAGTCGCAAAGTCTGGTCTGGTTCATGGCAACCTGAGGTATATGCAAACTATGGTTAAGTGGTGCCTCTGGAATTGTGAAAATATCAGAAGCATCAAAGGGGGGAATGTGGTGGAATCTCGGTAAAAATAAATTTAGTAGGCCGAGATTACCACATGGCATGTGTACGTGCATATACTTGTGTATCGGTCGGTTGGTTGCACGTGGCAAAGATACAATCAGTAGTGTACGGAGCATGTGCGAGAATACAGGATGTAGTATTCCCCTCCTCCATTGTGCTGGGCAACCCATGTGGTCAAACAGGAAGTTAGTTCTTGTTCGATTGATTGGGTAAGAGTATGTGTGGGTGGAGCTGATTATGGGTGGAGTTACATGCCTATATAAGGAGCCTACACTATTGTTCGGGGCTCAGATCTTGTTGTATTTTGGTGACATTAGTCCCTCTGAGTCCCGTTTGATGAATCGAATAAAGAATCTCTTCCTTCCTGAAGAAACCTGTGTCCATCTCTCTGTGCTTGGCTTCCGTCAGTTTCTCTGGTATCACAAGTACAAGCAGATAGTCTTGAGCAAATACAAATTAATAACGAGGAACTGATGAAGAAATTTAATTACCTGGAGGGGAAGATACAAACCTTGGAAACAAAAATAGGTGACTTAGAGGATCGCTCACGGAGTAATAATATCAAAGTGAGAGGGATTCCTGAAAATATCAAATTTAATCAATTGGGTCAATATCTAAAAACCCTCTTTCAAAGACTTACTCCTGAATGTCCTCTAGGAGATTTACCATTTGATTGATTTCATAGATTAATTAAACCAAAGCATTTGACATCCAATGTGCCCAGAGATACAATAGTATGTTTTTCCAATAATCAGGTGAAGAATCGGATCATGCAAGCTATGCAAAATAAAGGATTTGATGATCCTGATTATAAAGATATAAAATAATTTTCGGATTTATCTACGACGACTCGTCAAACAAGGAAAACATTTGCTACTCAGACTGCCATCTTAAGATCTCATGGGATTAAGTACAAATGGAATTTTCCAACGGCTCTCCAAGTCTACTATCAAGATCAACATTTTTTTCTAAAAAATATAGAAGATGCACAACAGTTCATCTTAACATGGAAGCTGACATAGATCAATAATATTAGAAAAGAGGGAGAGGGGAGGAGAGAGAGGAGGAAAGAAGGGAAAAGAAAACGAGGGGAGAGAGAGAAAAAGATGGGGAAGGGTTACATTTATATTAAAAGGGAGCAATATTTAATAGGCAATCACATTCTATAATAAACACATGGTAATAGGCTTATGTAAACACTGTGAGCTATATCACAAACCTAAAATACTAAGATGATATATCAACACTCTATAACACATTAAATATAGGGAGTCATAATGGTCGAAATAGTTTATTTCATTTATTAGTATCACGAGATGGAGGTTAATAATGATTTTTTTATAAATATTAGGTTGGTATATCAACAATTAGTAACACATAAATGTACAAGGAACAAATCGTTTCAAATTATTCCACTGATATCAATAGGAAAGGGGTAAACAATGTTTCTTTTATTCACAAATTATATTTTTTACAAATAATAGGCTGGTATATTAAAATTTTGTAACTTATAAATGCATAAGGAGTAAAACTGTTTCAATCAACTCAGTGATATCAATAGGAAGGAAGATATTTAAAATGGAATAATTCACTTATCACTAACTATAAATCTAGGAAGTAAGGTAAAATGTATTTGTTTATTTATGTATCTATCCTCCTCTCTCCCATCTGTACCCTGGTGTAATATTGGAATAGGAGTCGGAACAACCTATTTAATGTTGTATTGACTTAATAATGTGTTGAATATGAATGAAATTTTTTTTTTTTTTTCTTCTCCCTCTGTAAATATATAATTGTATTTTATCTTGACTGGTTACTATCCTATATGGGTACAGATTCTCTGTTATAAATAATAGAATGATATATCTATACCCACATATACTTGTCTACATCTTATAATTTGGGAAATCTAACGATGAATATAAGTTGAATAACTTGAATTAATGACATTACTTTGAGTAGGTACAGCTTATATAGACATATATATACAAAGAATCCTAGGGATAAAATATCCTTATCATCTATTTCTATATATAATTGATGTTAATGGATAACGTTATAGTAGTTCTGGAAGTGAGTAATTGCTGATCAAGGATCAAAACTTGTATTTACTAGGGCGTCCCTCTCGTTCCCCAATGGAACCTTATATTCCTGCATATCAGGGCAGGCTAGTCCAAGGGTGATATGGGAATGATCTCTTCTTGGATCATTAAAGGGGGGGGGGGGGGTTTACTCCCCTCAACGTTTTTCTTTTCACAATTCAATTATTTTTAAATCCTATTTTTTGTACTTTTGTATTTTTGGTTATTTTCTTTCTCTTCTTTTTTTTGTTTTTATGTTTAACTGTGTGAGACTGGGTTGGGATAGGGATTTCTGGAATAGAGATGTCACTTAAAATAATTACTTGGAATGTCCAGGCATTAACTCACCTCAAAAAAGGGGAGCAATATACAGGGAGTGCAGAATTATTAGGCAAGTTGTATTTTTGAGGATTCATTTTATTATTGAACAACAACCATGTTCTCAATGAACCCAAAAAACGCATTAATATCAAAGCTGAATATTTTTGGAAGTAGTTTTTAGTTTGTTTTTAGTTATAGCTATTTTAGGGGGATATCTGTGTGTGCAGGTGACTATTACTGTGCATAATTATTAGGCAACTTAAAAAAAAACAAATATATATACCCATTTCAATAATTTATTTTTACCAGTGAAACCAATATAACATCTCAACATTCACAAATATACATTTCTGACATTCAAAAACATAACAAAAACAAATCAGTGACCAATATAGCCACCTTTCTTTGCGAGGACACTCAAAAGTCTGCCATCCATGGATTCTGTCAGTGTTTTGATCTGTTCACCATCAACATTGCGTGCAGCAGCAACCACAGCCTCCCAGACACTGTTCAGAGAGGTGTACTGTTTTCCCTCCTTGTAAATCTCACATTTGATGATGGACAACAGGTTCTCAATGGGGTTCAGATCAGGTGAACAAGGAGGCCATGTCATTAGATATTCTTCTTTTATACCCTTTCTTGCCAACCACGCTGTGGAGTACTTGGACGCGTGTGATGGAGCATTGTCCTGCATGAAAATCATGTTTTTCTTGAAGGATGCAGACTTCTTCCTGTACCACTGCTTGAAGAAGGTGTCTTCCAGAAACTGGCAGTAGGACTGGGAGTTGAGCTTGACTCCATCCTCAACCCGAAAAGGCCCCACAAGCTCATCTTTGATGATACCAGCCCAAACCAGTACTCCACCTCCACCTTGCTGGCGTCTGAGTCGGACTGGAGCTCTCTGCCCTTTACCAATCCATCCATCTGGCCCATCAAGACTCACTCTCATTTCATCAGTCCATAAAACCTTAGAAAAATCAGTCTTGAGATATTTCTTGGCACAGTCTTGACGTTTCAGCTTGTGTGTCTTGTTCAGTGGTGGTCGTCTTTCAGCCTTTCTTACCTTGGCCATGTCTCTGAGTATTGCACACCTTGTGCTTTTGGGCACTCCAGTTATGTTGCAGCTCTGAAATATGGCCAAACTGGTGGCAAGTGGCATCTTGGCAGCTGCACGCTTGACTTTTCTCAGTTCATGGGCAGTTATTTTGCGCCTTGGTTTCTCCACACGCTTCTTGCGACCCTGTTGACTATTTTGAATGAAACGCTTGATTGTTCGATGATCACGCTTCAGAAGCTTTGCAATTTTAAGAGTGCTGCATCCCTCTGCAAGATATCTCACTATTTTTGACTTTTCTGAGCCTGTCAAGTCCTTCTTTTGACCCATTTTGCCAAAGGAAAGGAAGTTGCCTAATAATTATGCACACCTGATATAGGGTGTTGATGTCATTAGACCACACCCCTTCTCATTACAGAGATGCACAGCACCTAATATGCTTAATTGGTAGTAGGCTTTCGAGCCTATACAGCTTGGAGTAAGACAACATGCATAAAGAGGATGATGTGGTCAAAATACTAATTTGCCTAATAATTCTGCACTCCCTGTATAAATTTCTAATTGAAAATTCAATTGACGTAGCTTTTATTCAGGAGACTCACTGGATTGAACCTCCTGACAGATTATGGAAATATAAAAAATTCCCTACAGTTTACGCATCGAATTTAGAAGGTAAGAAGAAACAAAGGGGAACGGCTATTATTATCTCAAATCGACTTAGTCTTGAAACCATTCATTCAATAACTGATAAAAATGGTAGATACCAGGTTTTAATTATAAAAAATAATGGTCTCATATATACTTTAGTAAATATATACGCTCCAAACTACAACCCTTCAGATTTGTTAGACCAAATGATGGATATTGTAGACGAAATCGCTTGTGGTAGTTTAATAATAGGAGGAGATTTTAATAGTGTCATTGATCTAGCTAAGGATAGAAGTTAGAAATATTACGAGAATGGTAACCCTTGTAATATAGGAACATTTGGTCTATTTGATTTTTTAGCTAAAAATTCCCTATTTGATTGCTGGCGAACTATGAATCCTCAGAGAAGAGACTATACATTCTTTTTGCATGTACACCAAACTTATTCTCGTATAGATATGTTCTTTGTGAAAGAAGGTCTTTTAAATAACATCACAAAATCTACAATTGGTTCTATAGAAATTTCGGATCATGCTCCAGTCTTCTTGAGAATTAGGATAAAAGAAGGTAATACCCCAAGGACTAAATGGAGGCTTAATGAAAGCCTTTTAAAACTTGATTACATCAGGGACCAAATAGAAATAGAAATAGAGAATTTTTAAAAAATTAATTACAACGGAGAAGTTGCAACACCAATTGTATGGTGTTACATAGTTACATAGCTGAAAAGAGACTTGCGTCCATCAAGTTCAGCCTTCCTCACACCTGTTTTTTGCTGTCTTTGCAAGTATGCATCTAGTAGCTGTTTGAACATCTGTATGGACTCTGATAAAACCACTTCTTCAGGCAGAGAATTCCACATCCTGATTGTTCTTACAGTAAAAAAACCTTTCCTTTGCCTTAGACGAAATCTTCTTTCTTCCAGTCTAAACGCATGGCCTCGTGTCCTATGTAAAGTCTGGTTTGTGAATAGATTTCCACACAATGGTTTGTATTGGCCCCGAATATATTTGTATAATGTTATCATATCCCCTCTCAGGCGACGTTTTTCTAAACTAAATAGGTTTAAATTTGTTAACCTTTCTTCATAGCTGATATGTTCCATTCCTTTTATTAATTTTGTAGCCCGCCTCTGCACTTTTTCTAGTGCCATGATATCCTTCTTTAGAACAGGTGCCCAAAATTGCACAGCATATTCAATATGTGGTCTTACCAGTGATTTATAGAGAGGTAAAATGATATTCTCGTCCCGAGAATGAATGCCCTTTTTCATGCATGACAATACCTTACTGGCCTTGGCCACTGCTGATTGACATTGCACATTGTTGCATAGTTTGTTGTCTATAACAATTCCCAAGTCCTTTTCGTGTGTTGTTATCCCTAATTCACTTCCATTAAGGGTATACGTTGCTTGTGTATTCTTTACGCCGAAGTGCATAACTTTGCATTTTTCAACATTAAATTTCATCTGCCATTTGAGTGCCCAGTCCTCCAGTCTATCTAAATCCTTCTGCAGCAAAGTAATATCTTGCTCACATTGTATTATTTTACAAAGTTTTGTGTCATCTGCAAACACTGAAACATGACTTTCAATGCGGTCTTCAAGATCATTTATAAAAATGTTAAATAGAAGGGGTCCCAGAACAGACCCCTGAGGGACACCACTTGCCACCTCTGTCCAGCTTGAAAATTTACCATTAACGACAACTCTTTGTATTCTGTTTTTAAGCCAATGTTCTACCCAAGAACAAGCATTTTCATCGAGACCGATTTCCTTGAGTTTGAACACTAATCTTTTGTGTGGAACTGTATCAAATGCCTTGGCAAAATCCAAATAGATCACATCCACTGCAACACCCTGATCTATACTTCTACTTACTTCTTCGTAGAACGCAATCAAGTTAGTTTGACATGACCTGTGCTTCATAAAACCGTGCTGATTTTTGCTGATAACCATATTCTTCTCAAGGAATTCTTGAATATTATCCCTTAATAATCTTTCAAATATTTTACCAGCCACAGAAGTTAAGCTCACAGGTCTATAATTTCCAGGCAAGGATTTTGAACCCTTTTTGAATATAGGAACCACATCTGCCTTCCTCCAATCCTCCGGAACACTTCCTGAAAGAAAAGATGTGTACCCTGAAAAGTTTCACAAGAGGACTATTAATAAAGTTTGGTTCTGAATATAAACGGAAGAAAGGTGAATCATTACAAGTCCTGAGGATTAAACTAGCGAAAATGGAAAGGTCAAATAAAATATCAATAACTAGGGAATTAATAGAGGAAATCAATAATATAAAGCTAAATATTAAGGAAAAAATATACGAGGAGATCAGTAAAAATGTATCCTTCCTTAGACAAAGATGGTACCATAATAATAATAAAATCAATAGGGATCTCTCTAATAAAATTAAGAATCAACATAAAGATAAATCTATAAAAAAAAACCGATGACAAAGGGAGGAAAGGCTGTAAATTGACCTAAAGATAAGGTAATTAATGGTGAAATTTATATATTTCTTAAGAATCTTAGACTTCCTAGGCTAAGCCAAGAGAAACTAGAATATATAAATGCCCCTTTTAGAGAATTAGAAATTGAAGAAGCGATAGAGAAATAAAAATCAAATAAGGCACCAGGTCCGGATGGATTCTCTGCTATCTTTTATAAGACATACACGAAAATAATTACTCCAATTCTCTTGGAGATGTACTCGTTAATATCTAGTGATGTTCCATTTCCAAAAGAGATGATGTTAGCAACAATTATTCCGATTCCTAAGCCAGATAAAGATAATACAATAATTGCTAACTATAGACCAATATCACTAATAAATATTGATATTAAAATATTCTCGGCAATTTTGGCTAACCGTTTAAAAGAAGTATTGGGAGATTTGATTAACTGGGACCAGTCAGGATTTGTGAAAGGTAGAAGTACTTCAGATAATACAAGGAGGATTTTTAATGTAATAAATAGAGTGAGCGGACAACACAGGGAATCTGTTATTATTGCCCTAGACGCCGAGAAGGCCTTTGACAGAGTCAATTGGAGATTCCTGGACTCTGTCATGGACCATTTCGGATTGGAAGGACTATTTAGAAATAAAACCTTATCTTTATATAAAAACTCCTCGGCAAGAATTAGCAGCCCCTATTTTGACTCTGACCACTTTGATATTGGGAATGGAACTAGGCAGGGCTGTCCGTTAGCTCCACTCCTATATATTCTTACAATTGAACCGTTGGCCACGATGATAAGACAGAACGAAAAGATAAAAGTAATAGATTTTCAAGAGGATTGTATAAAGATATCTTTGTTCACTGATGATGTTCTACTTACTCTTGCTGACCCCCTATCATCAATTCCACCGTTACTAGAAGATATCTCTATATATAGTAAATGTTCTAACTATAAGGTTAATATTAACAAATCTCAAATTCTTCCATTTTTATTGACCAAGACTCAGTCGGAAATCTTGTCCTCCCATTTCCATATAAAATGTATAAAAGATAAAATTGACTATTTAGGTATAAAGATAACATTTGATACCACAAAGACAATTCTGCTACATTTTTACAATTTGTATAAAGATCTACAATCTCAGATACATAAATTGAGAAGACTAGAACCATCTTGGATAGGAAGAGTTAATATTACTAAATTGTACCTGATGCCAAAACTCCTATATTTCTTTAGGATGATTCCTTACAGTATTGAACGGGGTATTTTGAAGCGCTTTCAAAGTCTATTCTCTAGCTATATATGGCGTGATAAACCACCTAGAATAGCGACGGAGATTCTATGTAGAAGCTACCGGAAAGGGGGTATAGCCTTTCCTGATGTGATCAAGATGTATGAAGCAAATAGGGCCTCTCAGTTTATGATATGGTTAAATTTGGATCAAAACATATCTAAATCCTGGATTAAAATTGAACAGGAATTAGGACCAGGACAAAAGCTATATATTTTAGGGTGGCTAGGACTTTTGAATCTGGGGGTTTTGGAAACGGAGCAATTTTCTAATAAAATTATAAGAGATATGGTGGACTTTGCAAAATATTTGAATATTAAGCTGGACCTTAAAGGAAAATTATTATCTAATACACCTATAGAAATTCTTCATTATGCTATGTCAGATATATAAAACCTGGCTACACCATGGAATAAAAAGAATTGGAAATTTATATGAGGGATCTAAATTGGTGACATTTACACAACTACAATCTAAATATAAACTTTTACCTAGGGAACTATTTCAATATTTGAGGATCAAGAATTTTCTTCTAACTAAAATATTGATTAAAGATCACTATCTTGAGCCTGATATTATTTGTAGTCAAAAAAAGGGGGGGAATTTCTAGATTTAATAAACTGTTTGATACATTAGACAATGTTACTGATGTGCCTCCCTTTGGTAAATGGGAGAGGGACATGGGAAAATCCCTCCCATTGATAGATTGGACAAATGCCACAATGTTAGTAAAACAAAGTATACATAATATATCCTTATTTGAAACACATTTAAAGATCATCTATAGGTGGTATATGGTCCCGGTTAGACTCCATAAAATATCCCCAATATACTCAAAAGAATGTTGGAGATGTGGAAGAGAAGAGGGTACCATGCTCCATATATGGTGGGCTTGTACGGGTCTGAATAATATCAAGACCCAAATGCTAGGTTTAATGAAAAGTATCTTTAAGGAGGTTGTTGTAATCAGTCCCAAAATGTTTTTGTTTAACATGGATTACAAATCATTTGATAAACAACAAAAATATATTATGACACATATATTTTTTGCAATAAAAAGCAATATCGCTAGAGCATGGAAATCACCTAACCCACCACCTTGGCAAGAAATAATGGAACAAATAAGGTTCCAATATAAGATGGAATCTTCAACTAGAGTTTTGAGAGAGCTTTGGCTACCCTGGATTTCCAAATTTCCTATATAATAATGAAATACTGGATTAGGACCCAGCCCACGCCGAGTCTCATACATGTTTTAGATTTTTTTTTTTTTTGTGTGTGGAGTTTATATAAAGTTATAGATGACTATTATGGCAAATAGGGTATGGATCAAATGTAAAATAGATAAAGGTTTGATATAAGATGTAATTCTATAAATATCTTTCAATTCGTGAAATTTGGGATATATTTTTCCCATATATGTTCTATATAATGGAGAATTGTTAAATTGAGAACTGACTATGTATCGATCCTTATAACTGCAATTTGATATGTTCTCTTTTTTTTTATCTCCTATTTTTTTTATTTGGATTGTGAAATACGCTTAATGTTATGGATAGTTAAAAGAATGTATTTTAATGTTGCAATATTGAAATTTGTATAATTATTGAATAATGGACATATATATAAAGGAAAAGAAAAAATCTACAAACAAAATAAATATTAAAAAAAAGAAGCATAGGCTAAATGAGAAGACGTCATGCTGAGATAGCATTAGTAACAGAACAGCAATAAAAAGCAATATCGCGGGGACGCTATGACGTGCTGACGTACTTTGCGTGCGGCGTCGTTGTGACGGAGGAGGAGGGGCAGCCACCAGGGATGGCGGGTGGCGAGGCGGCCGTTCCGAGATGAGCCGTCCGTGCTCCCGCTGCAGCTTTGAGGAGTCATTACGGTTTGCCGACGGGGAATAAACTCTGCCTGATTCCCCCCTGTCTCCAGCTTTGACAGAGAACTATCCGCTCCCTTTTTCAACTAAAAGATAAAGGTAATTTACCGGAGGAAACACTCTCCCTATATGCCTTCATAAGGTTCCGGTGGCCGCCTCCCACATGGGAAACACTGCTTCTCTGACCAAGGATTTATATTTTTCTATATTTTCTCTATTTGTCTACTGATACATCCTGAATGGGAATGCACACTATTAGTGTATTAGTGTACAACTAAACCCCACCACCAAAGTCAGCCAAATTATTTCATACATCTGAGTGTGTGGGGCATATTACACATTTTTTACATACATATTTTTGTGTGCCAACGTATATATAAACGGGGTAATTGTATACCACTGTGTAATTTCAAGTGCAACGCTAAGTTTGTCTATACAATCATAATTAAAGAGCAACCATATTTACTGGTGTGCAACTTTAACCCGGATTTATTTTTCTTCAATATGGCTTCAAGAAAACCTAATGACACTAAGGTCTCATCAAGAAAAGATAAAAAAGATCTTTCTCAAGACAAATCAATGAGCACTTATTTTTCGCCGCAACAGAATAAAAAGCCTAAACTGACAGTGAATGATACAGACACTAGCCTTGATATTCCCGAGGATGAGGGCAGAAAATCAGTTGAAACAGATCAAGTTACACTTACTATATTACAAACTACCCTTAGAGCGAATTTGGATGAAATAAAGACCGAATTAGCTACAACTGCAGCAGCAATTAAAACAGAAATTAAACAAGAAATAAATGCTCTTGCTGCTAATATGCACAGAATAGAGGATCAATTCAAAGCAATGGATTTTCAAGTTAAAAGTCTTATGCAAGAAAGTACGAATGCCCAAACCAAGATTTCGGCATTAGAACTCAAAATAATTGACTTGGAAGATTGCAGTCGGCGTAAAAACCTACGTTTCAGGAATATACCTGAGAAAGACTCACAAGAAGATCTAAAAAAAACCTTGCTGGATTTCGTAGAATTTCTGGGTATTGTGTTTGATCCACACGATCAAATAATAGACAGTTGCCATAGATTATCTAAACCACAATCAATTCAGAAAAATCTTCCACGGGACATCATTGCTAGTTTTGTTTCATATGAATTTAAGGAATCTATTCTGCGGTCAGCTCGAACAAATCAAATTAATTCTGGCTGTTATCAAAATGTACAGGTGCTTCGGGATCTCTCCTTTGAAACCAGACAGAAAAGGAAAATATTTAGCTCTGCAACCCAAATACTTAGATCTCACAATATAAGATACAGGTGGCTACACCCCTTGAAACTTTCGCTGACATATGAAGACAAAAGAGAGACTTTTGATACCAATAGGGACTTGGTTGAATGGCTTAAGGGCAAGAAATTAATGCAGTAGCCCCATTAAGTGGTTAAGAATACAACGCATATGGGGAGAAATGAAGTGTAACGCTGGGGAAGGGGGGCGAAGGGGGGCGAGAGGGGATAAGGGCAACAAGGGAAAAAAAAAAAAAAAAAAAAAGAAAAAACTCCCTTAAACAATTGCTCAATGGTATTACAATACGGATAATATCCCACTCCCCGAATATAACAGCCTATATATATTATAAATGATATACTTATGGTAGTCTGTTTTACTACCATTAGATAATACTGTATGATACGTTTACTTACCTATACTCACTATTATTAGAACGTCTAGGCTGACGGCCCCATAGGGGACCAGACTATAAAGCTATCACAATTAGCCATGGTTACTCAATAGCTATAAACATGGGGGATGATAAGGTGATTGGGATTCTACGTGTTTAAGACGATTCACTAGATTAGAAGAAAAGTATGATTTAAATGTATGATTTAATATAGATTCACTATCTATTTTTTCATTATTTGTCTGTATGTGCAGATTAATAATTACTCTGCTAATGCAGATTCACATTAGAAATTGTAAACTCACAGATAAACTTAAGAAGTCACGGTATATTGGTATAGTCAAGTTGATATACATTAGTAACTCTATAAGCCATTTGCAAATTAAACTGCTATGGCCTAAATATATTTAGACACGGTATTATATAATACAAACAATTGTTATAGTCATTGAATTTTGTTTTACTATCACAAGACAACACTCTGTGTAAATATGAAAATGGGTAAAGGGAAAAGAATCTTAATTTGTCAAAGTTTAAATTTATCACTATTTGGAAATAAATATGGAAGGATGTTCGCGGGGACAGATTAGATAGAAATCTGTTATGCACACTCATATAAATGTGCACAAATAATCTGCATGGGCACAATGGTATTATATTTGTGTGATAATTCTAGTCTTTAAAATGGCAATGCTGGTGGGGATACATGAATAACGGTAAAACAAGATATTTTTTTTTTTTTTTTGAAGCATGTAATTTATACCCATTGTTATCTTACTCTATTAAGATGTGGGGGTAGACGGGTAAGCAGCCGATTAGAATATGAAGTTGAGAAATCATGGCACGATTACCTAATGGTGATATATATTGTGAAGGGATAAGTCGACTCTGGATAAGCGTTGGTCATAGGAGGCTTATCTGAATTAACTAGCCCCACAGTAGAACCCGATAAATGCTACGGGTAAACTCTATCTCATATGGCCGATGCCCTTGTTGTTGGAAATCATACCAGACCCAATCATACCCTTATCTCTTTCTCTGTATACAGATAATTGATGGGCATATCAAATTTTTCCCCTCTTTGCATTTATATAATGACCTTGTCTGGTTAACTGTATTGACATTAAAACACACAGAATACCTTAGGCGGGACTAGTTTAAGGGTACCCTGCTTTCCCCGACTTAAATGGAAATAGTGGACGTAAGACTCTAAGAGGCTGTTGTTAGTCTTCTCTGGGAGGTTGCCCCTCTTGGTGTAGTGATACTACATCGTTTCTGTCAATTTCTAGTACCATCTGAAATTCACAGTGTAAGAGAGAAAAGAGGGACAAGGAGGAAACGGGAAGAACTAGGGAACTAGGTTCTTCTATATTTGTTATATGTTGTCTGTGGCTATTGGATCAATTTTGATCCAATTTTGTTTTATTATGGGTGGTATATCTTTGTATTTGATTTGTTTTTTCTGTTTTTATTTTGGAGCATATGATATTTTGGAGAAACTCTTGATGATGGTAGCTGTCCAACTCTTTGACTTTAGACGTGGGGTCCAAGCACAACAAATACTTTTGAAAACTCCACATGAAAAATATGATTAAGTTTATGTCGTTAAATGTACAAGGCTTAAATACAAATAGAAAGAGGAGAAGATTGTATGCCTCGTTAGTGGAACATAATATACAACTGGCATTTATACAAGAAACTCATTGGTTAAAGGATTGTACCCAGAAATGGGGAGGGGACAAGTTTCCCACCATTGTTCATGCTTCATTAACGAATAATAAAAAAAGAGGGGTTGCAGTTATCTTTAATAGTAATCTCAATGTTGAAATTAAGTATATTGAACTGGATACAGAAGCTAGATTTATAATTATTGTCTGTGCCATTGATAATACGGTCTATACTTTAGTCAACGTGTATCTGCCGAATGTAGATCCTATGGCTACATTTTTGTCTATAATGAGCCAAGTTGATAAAGTGCAAAAAGGCCATCTAATTATAGCTGGGGACTTTAACTGTGTCAGTGACCCTAAAATGGATAAGTTGTATACATTGGGCACTCTAACTGATAAAAGAACTATTAAGCAGGCTAAAAAACTTCATACTATCTGCAAACAATACAATCTGCATGATATATGGAGAATATTGCATCCAACCGACAAAGATTACTCTCATCAATCTTGTGTACATGGATCATATTCTAGGATTGATTTCTGTCTATTGGATGCAAATTTGATTTCTTTATGCAACACAAGTGAAATTAAAGACAGTATTTGGTCAGATCATAGTTTTATATTAATGGAGCTCGGAAATAAATCTCCCCCAGTCCGAAATACTTGGAGACTGAATGATGCTCTTATTAATGACCCAAAGAGCAAGGAGGAACTAACCCAATTATTAAAATATTTTTGGCAGGAGAACAGCTCCTCCGATACATCTCCAGCAAACAATTGGTGTACACATAAATCAGTTATGCGCGGATATTTAATTAAATTAGCCCACATTATGAAGATCAATACTGGAAAGACCTTAAGTGATCTGTATATTGAGTTTTATAATTTATCGAAACTTAATAAACAGAATCCCTCTGCAGAAATAAACACAAAGTTAAAAGGGTTACAAAAACAAATAAATCTAAAGGTTGAACAGAAAATTATAACAAATATTCATAAATTAAAACTAAATAATTACTATACGGGGAACAGAGCAAATAAAAACCTGTCTAAACGACTACAAAATTCCAACGCAAAAAATAGAGTCGAACAATTGACAGACGGTCAAAAGGTTTATTCGACCCCTTCTTCAATAGGGGAAAGATTTAACCAATTCTATGAGGATTTGTATAATTTAAAACTGTCCCCTAAGGTTAATGATATTAAAAAGTATTTACTTGACACGCAAATACCAAAAGTTACGTATCAGGATTTATTAAATTTAAATAAAACCATTTCGGAGGACGAAGTTCAGTTCCAAATAAATAGATTACCCATAAATAAAACCCCGGGTCCGGATGGTTTTACAAATTTATATTATAAACATATGCAGTCTCTATTGATTAAACCTCTAACGGATATGTTCAATCAAATAGCCATAAACGAGTCTTTTCCAACCGAACTACTACAAGCAAATATCATTCCTATACTAAAACAAAATAAAAGTAGTACCGATCCCAGCAATTACAGACCTATAGCGTTAATTAATGTAGACATGAAGCTATACGCGGCTATAATCGCGGAGAGAATCAAGTCTATAATTACGACCCTGATCCATCCGGACCAGATTGGGTTTGTACCGGGTAGGTTAGCATCCAGCAACACTAGGAGAATAATAGATATTGTAGATTTGGCCAATAGAGACCAGTTGCCCCTCCTGGCCCTGTCTTTAGATGCCGAAAAAGCATTTGACAGGGTCGGGTGGGGTTACTTAGCTGAAGTTCTTACTGCTTTCGGGCTTACAGGTTGGATACACAATGCCATTATGGCTTTGTACTCTGCTCCTTCTGCACGCACTGTGGGCCCCAACATTACTGCAGGGTGGTTTGCTCTTAAAAATGGTACGCGACAAGGGTGTCCACTCTCTCCCTTGTTGTATATTTTGTCCATTGAGCCTTTGGCTATTAATATCAGGAACAATCCACGAATTAGAGGTGTTCAAATGGATACTCTGGATGTCAAAATATCTCTTTATGCGGACGATGCGTTACTTACGCTCTCCTCTCCAGAGTCGTCTCTGAAATCCTTAATGTCTGAAATTGACAGATATTCCATTATCTCAAATTTTAAATTAAATATTAATAAATCCACAGTAATGTTCATGAATATGAGCAGTGAACAAGTCACAACCCTAGCCGACACTTACAAATTTATATGGACAGATTCAGAAATAAATTATTTGGGACTAGTTATAACTGCTAACCCAGCTGGAATAATGGAGAGGAATATTTTGATTTGCATTCGCAACATGAATCTGAAACTTAAAAAATGGAGAAATTTAGAAACTTCATGGCAGGGCAAAATCAACATTATAAACTCATACATTTTACCTAAATGGCTATACTTGTTCTCCATGATACCACTTACAGTCCCTGTACCCTGGTTGGCAATGATCCAATCTAGTTTTAACAATTTTATCTGGAACTATAAAAAACCCAGAATTACTCAAAAGATCCTAACTAAAAAGTTGAGCAATGGTGGTCTAAATTTCCCTAGCATTGTATATAGTTATCAAGCGAATATTATTAGGCATATTTATCTTCTCCAGGATCCTAAACAGGTTTCTGAGCCCTGGTATATTATAGAATCCAAAGTGGCTCATTTGGACAAATTACAACATTCTTTGTGGACAACTACAAAGACTTCCCTTAAAAACTCTCCCTTAACTAGCTCGTTGATATTATCCCAGATGCTGGGAGAATGGCTAAATATTAAGGAAAAACTAAACATAAATAATTCCATACCGAAAACATGTACGCTTGATATATTGGAATTAATGATAGAAGATTTCTCGTTAAAGCACTGGAATAATGTTGACAAACTGAGGGTTGCAGACATAATGCAGGGAGATAAGATCGTACCTTTCCAAAGCATTATAGATACTTGCCATATTCCAGGTGGAGAAATCTTTACTTATCTTCGCTTAAAAAATTTCATCCACAAAAATGTTATTAATTCATCTAATATATTTGCAAAGAAATTGGAATTTATTTTTCGAAGCCAAGCCATCAGAAAGATTTCGTCTGTGGCAGCGTCCTTGTTGGAGCTGCTTAAAGAATCCCCTCACAGATTGATTAAAAGGTGGGAACTAGAATTGGATTTGCAGATTTCTGTAGAGGAGTGGAACTCCTCTCTAACTATGGTAAATAAATACATACACTGCCTTAACCTGTCTGAGTGCCATTTTAAAGTTTTATATAGATGGTACTATACTCCAGCCAGACTGGCCAGAATATATGATTCTACTGATCCAACGTGTTGGAGATGTGGAAGTCAGCCAGGTACTTATACACATATATGGTGGACCTGTCCTGCGGTTAAATATTTGTGGATATGGGCGTTTAATATCTTTACTGCCATGACGACAAATAGAATTGAGGAAAATGCCGCTGCGGCCCTCTTACATCTAAACCTGACTTTCAATTCCCAGAAGGATGTTTGTTTTGCCATTCATTGCCTAGTCGCTGTTAAAATTATTATTGCGCGACATTGGAAATCATCAAAGCCGTTTGACAAGCGACTATTGATTGACCAGATCATGTTCCAAATGTCAATGGAATATGCGCTGATCAACAATTCGACTTTTATGTCGAAGAAGCAACAATGGTACAAAGATTGGTTAAAAAAATACAAGGGCTTATTCGGACACTCTTCTAGCTAGATAGTTTATTATATTTGTGAAGTATTTGTTGGCCTTACTAAGGGATAAATCAAACAGAATATAAAATAGATGTGGATCTTAATATATGATTATGTGCTCTAAATTATCTGCTCCAAAATTTGGTGATGGTTTTTTTCTTTAATTTATTGTATTTTTGTTATTTATGCTGGTTCATACGGGATCATTGTGACACTATCTTTCTGTACAATGCCAAATAATGTGTAATAATTTATTCAAATAATTTATTCAAATATTCATTTATTTGTTTGTAACACTGTATATGAATTGAATCTTTTAAGACCCAGCATAATTGTCTTTTATTGTGAAAAAGGAAAATGTTTCAATAAAAATTTATTAAAAAAAAAAAAAAAAGCAATATCGCTAGAGCATGGAAATCACCTAACCCACCACCTTGGCAAGAAATAATGGAACAAATAAGGTTCCAATATAAGATGGAATCTTCAACTAGAGTTTTGAGAGAGCTTTGGCTACCCTGGATTTCCAAATTTCCTATATAATAATGAAATACTGGATTAGGACCCAGCCCACGCCGAGTCTCATACATGTTTTAGATTTTTTTTTTTTTTTTGTGTGTGGAATTTATATAAAGTTATAGATGACTATTATGGCAAATAGGGTATGGATCAAATGTAAAATAGATAAAGGTTTGATATAAGATGTAATTCTATAAATATCTTTCAATTCGTGAAATTTGGGATATATTTTTCCCATATATGTTCTATATAATGGAGAATTGTTAAATTGAGAACTGACTATGTATCGATCCTTATAACTGCAATTTGATATGTTCTCTTTTTTTTTATCTCCTTTTTTTATTTGGATTGTGAAATACGCTTAATGTTATGGATAGTTAAAAGAATGTATTTTAATGTTGCAATATTGAAATTTGTATAATTATTGAATAATGGACATATATATAAAGGAAAAGAAAAAATCTACAAACAAAATAAATATTAAAAAAAAGAAGCATAGGCTAAATGAGAAGACGCCATGCTGAGATAGCGTTAGTAACAGAATTCATTGAAGAAATGACTGCACTTAAAATGTACTTAGATTCCAGATGCAAGTACATTTTCGCTATATTAAGATATGCAGATTTTAGTTGTTAATGTTGTTATGTGTTAGTACATGTTGTGTATATATTTGAACACAAGCTATATTATCGTACAGTTGTTTATAGAATTTTATCACATGACAGGAGGCTTCCTATTTTGCATTACTCTCTTTACTAAACTCCACAGCAGTAAAGAAAGTGAAACATTTAAACCAATCAAAAAGCAAAACAGTGAGCATATAGTCCCAGTGAACAGGCTCCTCCCCCTCTTTCTTTACTGCTCCATCGCAGACAGGTCAGAGTTTTTGGCTCTTCCCTTATTACCTCATAATATATATATATATGTTTTTTCATTGTTATTGCTTATATTCTTATTTATATACTTTTCTTATTATATTATTATCTATTCCTATTATCTATATTTACCTATTTCTACTTCTATCTGTATTTTAATTCCTATTCTCCTTGCTGGGACTGGTTGCTTTCCCAGCAACTTCGCTCCCGTTTTTTTTCCCTTTTCCCCGTCAATTTTATTCCGCCCTCGGGCGGCCCCAGAGCTTTACCTTCTATCGGCTCATTCTCACTCAGTTCCCGCGGCTCGGCTCCAGCCGCGGCTACACTCGCGGCGGCCATCTTTAATCCTGCATCTCGCGAGATTACGGACGCCATCTTGTGAGTGCCGCGAATGCCGCAAGGGACACACAGGAGCTCCCTTCACGGATTTTTGTACGAAAACTTGTTTCAGAGGTCAGTTAAGCTTAAAGCTGTTTAAGCACTTAGGTATTTTAACCTGTGCATGCTTGGGGTGCTGCCCTTAAATTGTGCTGCTACAGAGGTCGCTTTGTGGCCACCTCTACAACCTGGGTGAGGCCCAGAACAAAAAATCCCAACCAGTGTTTTTTTTTTTGTATCCTGCCCTGCTGGCACTATCTATTACTACTATAATTTCTGGCACTATACTCTGCCTTTGGACACAACGCTGAGGGTATAACCTTCCCTTTCATACCACTACATACCCTGCTGGGGTATTATATATATTTACAACCCTGCTGGGGTTATTTGGTTCCTCAACCATTACCTTTTATGAACCCTGCTGGGGTAATTTGTACTCTGTACAACGAAAACAAGTTATTGCACCCTGCTGGGGTTCGCATAACGATATTAAAATAGCTTAGTACTGTCTAATACAGCATACTGACCTCTATTATACGCCCTGTGCCAAACATATTCAGGCATTATGGAGACCTCTCAGACAACAGAGCTTCAAAACATGGTAAACGAGGCCGTATCCGCCTCCATGGAGAAAGTTCTCTCCAAAATGATGGCCTCTGGTCCCGACAAGAGGAAACCATCAAAAACCCACACAGCCCGCAATGACTCAGATTCTGACGAACCAGAATCACGCAAGAGCCCAGAAACTTTCACAGGCAAACGCCATTGGAAAGGCGAAAAGGGTCCCCAAAACCCTATTAAAGGCAAAAATCCCGCTAAACGCACTAAACCCGCTATAGCCACCACCCCGAACCCGCAACACGAGTACTCTTCAGAAGAAGAAGAATCTCAAGCTAAACCCATGGCCATCTTAGACGAATGGCAAGCGGATGACTCAGATTCCAACGAAGACGTTTGGGATGCAGATTCAGGATCTCAATCCTTCTTTCCACAACACACGTTCACGGGAGAACCCCATGAACCAGACAATGTGGAGACCCCGCAAGAAGACGAGGACACCATATTAGACCCGTTGGGGCAAAAACTTTTTGACCCACGAAAAATAAGGCACCCACGCTCAAGCGACTGGACACCACCCGACCACTTAGCGAGGTTCATGCACCTCTGGTTACGGAAGTCCATGGACAAGACAGTCCGCAACCGCTTAAGGTCGGAATGCCCACGACCATTTCTACCTGACCACGTTGCGGACACTCCAGAATTTGACCAGGTGATGACCACCTTTATGTCGCGAGGTGGCCGCGACCCACGCAAAGGTGTGGAGAAAGGGTTCAGAGGGGTACAGGATAAACTCCTGGATGCTGTGGGACCATTATCCAGAATTATGTATTTAGCCGACGACGCCCTAACCAAAGCCGATCAATTACAGGAAACAAAAGCTCCCTGTACCCGCGGACAGTACACTGCTCGGCCACGCTACAACACAGGTAGGGGAGGGGGGAAGAAAGAAACAAGGAGGGGGGATAAAGAAACAGGGAGGGGGGATAAAGAAACAGGGAGGGAGGGGGGATAAAGAAACAGGGGGGATAAAGAAACAGGGAGGGGGAGATAAAGAAACAGGGAGGGGGGATAAAGAAACAGGGAGAGAGGGGGATAAAGAAACAGGGAGGTGGGATAAAGAAACAGGGAGGGAGGGGGGATAAAGAAACAGGGAGGGGGGATAAAGAAACAGGGAGGGGGGATAAAGAAACAGGGAGGGAGGGGGGATAAAGAAACAGGGAGGGAGGGGGGAGAAAGAAACAGGGAGGGAGGGGGGGAGAAAGAAACAGGGAGGAGGGGGGGGAGAAAGAAACAGGGAGGGAGGGGGGGAGAAAGAAACAGGGAGGGAGGGGGGAGAAAGAAACAGGGAGGGGGGGGGCAGGGAGGGAGGGGTAGAAACAGGGAGGGGGGACAGGGAGGGAGGGGGGGAAACAGGGAGGGAGGGGGGGAGAAAGAAAGAAACGGGGGGGAGAAAGTGAGTGACAAGGGGGGGACGGAGGGAGAGAGGGGGAGAAAGAGTGACAAGGGAGGGGGAGAGAGAGTGACAAGGGAGGGGGAGAGAGAGTGACAAGGGAGGGGGAGAGAGAGTGACAAGGGAGGGGGAGAGAGAGTGACAAGTCAGGGGGAGAGAGAGAGACAAGGGAGGGGGAGAGAGAGAGAGTGACAAGGGAGGGGGAGAAAGAGAGTGACAAGGGAGGGAGGGAGGGAGGGGAAGAAAGAGAGTGACGAGGGAGAGAGATTGACATCCATCACACACACACACACACAATCACACAATCATGCCACCCTTACACACACAGAAACACACAATTCATCCTTACACACACTCAATGCACCCCGTGCACACACACACAATCATGCAATCCTTACACACACAGTGTAATGGTCACTTATTGACAATATGGATCACAACTGTAGATAACTGAATTTGTTTATTAAATTGTTATAATTGAAATAAAGTAAAAATCAAGTTGAGCTGTCTCTTTAATTCCTTGTCAGAAAATTAAGCAGCAGCAGGATTTGCAGAGAAGATTAGGTTGAGGCAATTATTAGTCTGAAAAGAGATGAGACTCCAATGTAGAATTGTTAAATGGCAGCAGAACAATTAGTTAGGTTGAAGCAAAAGAAGTTAAGCAGAGCTGCAGGATTTTAATACTCCTGTTTAGGCAGAAGAGTTCTACTTAGCTTTGTAGGGGTGAATCCGGTTTGCTGAGAGATGTTTCTCAGAGAGGATTAAGGTTGCTGCAGACAAAAGAGTATCCAAAGGCAAGTCCGTGGTCGAGGAGAGGAGAAGGCAGGTAAACGATAACAGTCCGGGTCCGATACACAGTAGAGGTAAACACAGATACACTTAGTTTGAAGTTTTCGCGGGAGGCTTTCAAATTGATCCAGCACTGAGGTGTTGCCGCGGTCTCCCTTTGTATCCTGGGAGTAACCGCGTCAGAGGAGGGGGAGTGGCCGCGCTCCGTCTACCCGGAAGTCCCCGGAGTACGGATGCCGGAAGGTCTGACAGAACCCCCCCCATAAGAAGCAGCCACCGGATGCTGTCAACGAGGTCTGGAAGGGTAGCGAGCATGGAATGCGTTGATGAGTCGACGAGCATGCACCGCGGAGGACGACACCCAGGAATCCTCGTCAACTCCGTAGCCTTTCCACCGGATAAGATACTGTAAGGAACCACAATGGATTCGCGAATCCAGGATCCTCTGGACCTCGTATTCTTCCTCACCTTGTACCAGAAGGGGATCAGGAGTGGTAAGAGCATCCCTTAGAAAAGGGTCGGAGCGGTGTGGTTTAAGCAGAGACACATGGAAGACAGGATGAAGTTTCATGGTAGGTGGAAGTTTCAATCTGACCACGTTTTCGTTGATAAGAGACAATATACGAAAAGGGCCAAGGAAGAGAGAACTCAGTTTCTTTGAGGGACGGTTTGTGACAATGTTCTTTGAAGAGAGCCATACGAGATCACCAACGTTGTAAGCAGGGGAAGGTCGTCTGCCAGTATCGAAAAACTTTTTTTGAGCAGAGGATGCATTTTTGAGGTTAGCACGCAACTTGAGGAAGAGGGCAGACATGAAAGCGTTGTGGTTGGAGACGTATGGATTAGAAGAAGGGAGTCCCTGATCAGGAATCGAAGAGGGATGGAATCCATAATTTGAAAAGAATGGAGTCATTTTACTGCTAGCGTGTACAGAGTTGTTATATGAGAATTCTGCCATTGGTAACCATGTGATCCAATCATCTTGTAAGTGAGAGCAAAAACACCTCAAGTATTGTTCAACACACTGGTTAACTCTCTCTGTTTGTCCGTTGGTTTGGGGATGATAGGCTGAAGACAATTTACGTTGAATACTGAGAGAGGAACACATCTCATTCCAGAACTTGGAGGTGAACTGTGTTCCCCTGTCTGAAATGATTTCCTCAGGAAGTCCATGGAGTTTCACTATGTTGTCGATGAATATTTTTGCAAGCTCCGATGAAGAGGGTAATTTCCTTAAAGGAATAAAATGAGACATTTTGGTGAAACGGTCTACCACTACTAGAATGGTGTTATGATGTTGCGAAGGAGGGAGTTCCACCAAGAAATCCATTGAAATGGACTGCCAAGGTCTTTCTGGGATCGGTAGGCTCAATAGTTGACCGAATGGTGGATGATGGTCAGATTTTGATCTCAGACAGGTTGGACAGGTTTTGACATAAGATTCTATGGTTCTGTCCTGGCGAGGCCACCAGTAATATCTTTTAGACAGCTCCAGTGTTTTCCTTGTACCAGGATGACCAGCCAGAGGGGAATCATGTATTAAGGTGAGAATTTTATTCCTAAACAAGGGAGGAATGTATAACCTGTTTTTGAAGTAGTAGAGACCGTCCTTTTTTGATAGGTTCTTTTGTTTGGGAAGCTCAAGATCTTCTTCCTTAAGATGTTTAATATCATCTATTAATGACGAAATGATACCTATGATTTTAGGTGGGGGAGTTTCAGTCACAGGAAGATCTTGTTGAATTCTGGACAGAGCATCTGCCTTTTTGTTTCTGGATCCAGGTCTGTAAATAATTTGAAAATTGAATCGGGCAAAGAAAAGATTCCATCTTACTTGTCTGGCAGAGAGAGTTTTGTTCGAATGAAGATATTCAAGGTTCCTGTGGTCAGTGTAAACAATCACAGGAGTGCGTGAGTCTTCAAGTATGTGTCGCCAGTTTTCGAATGCTGCTTTAATACTTAACAATTCTTTTTCTCCTATAGGATAATTTCGTTCAGCAGGAGACATAGATCGTGAGAAAAAAGCCACTGGATGGAGAGGATCTTGAGGGGATCGTTGCTGAGAAAGGACAGCCCCGATAGCGGCATCAGAAGCATCTGTTTCCATGACGTAGAGAAAATCAGGATTAGGGAGTTGGAGAATGGGAGCACTTGTAAATCTCCGTTTTAATTCATCAAAGGCTGCTTGAGCCTCTTCGTTCCAAGCAAAGGAACGTTTACTGCTGTTGAGCAGGTTAAGAGGATGAGCTACCTTGGAGTAATTTTTAATGAACTTCCTGTAGAAGTTGGCAAATCCCAAAAAACGTTGTAAGTCCTTAATATTAGCAGGAGTAGACCAATTGACAATACAATCTATTTTTGAGGTATCCATACTTATGGAATGAGGGGAGATAACGTATCCCAAAAAAGTGATTTCATTGACTTCAAAAATACATTTTTCTGGTTTTGCATATAATTTGTGTGTTCTTAATCTGGATAATACCCATCTCACATGTTTTCTGTGTTCCTCAAGGTTGTTGGAGTAGATGAGAATATCATCTAAGTAGATGATGACACAAACATCTAGGAGATCTCTGAAGATATCGTTTATAAAGTGCTGAAATGTTGCAGGGGCGTTACAGAGCCCGAAGGGCATGACAAGATATTCGTACAGGCCATATCGGGTCCTGAACGCCGTTTTCCATTCATCATTGGCCTTGATTCTAACAAGGTTATATGCCCCACGAAGGTCAAGTTTAGTGTAGATGGTAGCTGTTCTTAATCTTTCGATCAACTCATTGATCAGGGGAAGAGGGTAACGATTCTTGATAGTTATTTTATTTAATGACCTGTAGTCGATGATTGGGCGTATAGTCTGATCCTTGTTCCTTACGAAAAACATGCTGGAAGCGGCTGGTGAACAGGAAGGTCTAATGAACCCTTTACGGAGGTTCTCATCCAGGTATTCTTTGAGGGTTTTTAACTCTGATTCAGAGAGAGGGTAAATGTGTCCAAAAGGGATAGGAGCACCAGGAACAAGGTCAATCGGACAATCATAAGGTCGATGAGGAGGAAGTGTCTCCGCTTCCTTTTTACTGAATACATCGGCGAACTCAGAATAGATGGAAGGTATGGGGGTTTCTTCAGTAACTTGTAGAATGGGGATGTGTTGTAGAGTTAAAGGTGAGAGAGAAAGGAGCCCATGTGATATATGGGTTGTGAGTCCGCAACCAGTCGAGTCCTAATATAATTGGATAAAGAGGAGAATTTATAACATCAAAAACAAGAAATTCAGAATGGATATGATTGGTAGTAGTTCTTAAAGGGATAGTTTCAGAACGAATGGGCCCAGAGGATATTAAGGAGCCATCAATAACTCTGACAGAGACGGAATTACGTTTTTTAACACAAGGAATTTTATTTTTTGTAACGAAGGATGAGTCCAGGAAAACCCCATTAGCACCGGAATCGATAATGGCATCAGTGGTAATCCTTTCTTTGTCCCACTGTAATATGAGAGAAACAGAGGAGAGATGAGAGGTAGTTTTAGGAGGAAGTACACTCATTACATTTGTAGTAGAACCATGCTTACCGCCTCTAGGACGTTTCAATAGAGGACATTCTGGGACCACATGTTCTTGTGAAGCACAGTACATGCAGAGGTTCATTTGTCTTCTTCTGGTTCTCTCTTCTGGAGTAAGAGGACTTCTCAAAACCCCTATTTCCATAGGTTCTGTGGGAGTTACAGGTTTCTCTGGTGCTCGTGAAGAAGTGAAAGGTTTTTTCCATAGGGAGCTAGTGAGTGACTTCTCAGCTTTTCTTTCCCTGAGTCGTCTGTCAATGCTGATTGACAATTGGATAAGAGTATTCAGCGTAGTAGGTAGTTCTGTCCTGGAGAGCTCATCCTTGACAGCTTCAGATAACCCAATACGGAACTGGTTACGTAGAGTTATGTCATTCCACTGAGTTTCTGGTGCCCATCGTTTGAATTCAGCAATGTAATCTTCGACAGGCCTGTTTCTTTGCTGCAGTGTTCTAATGGTTAAGTCTGCAGTTGCTTGTTTATTAGGGTCCTCGTAAAGGAGAGACATGGCTTCGAAGAATTCATCCAGGGAATCCAATATGGGGTCATCATTCTCCAGGAAGGAATGAGCCCAGGCCATGGGTTCGCCTCTTAAAAAAGAAATAACAGAACAAACCTTAGATCTTTCGGTGGGATAAGATCTAGGTTTCAAGGCAATCAACAATTTGCAAGAATTGATAAATTCCCGGTATTGGGACCTGTCTCCAGAAAACTTTTCGGGGTTGGAAACAGCAGGATCACTAGCCGAGTGTGTAACGGTATGAGGAGTGTGTGTTTGTAAGTCCCTTACATAAGTAAGGATTCGTTCATTGGTGACCTGTAGGTCTTGCATGCCTTGAGTAAGCGTATCCACTCTTTGGTTCAATCTTGTGATTTCAGAAGTGAGATCTACTGGATCCATTAAGAAGGCTGGATCAATCTGTAATGGTCACTTATTGACAATATGGATCACAACTGTAGATAACTGAATTTGTTTATTAAATTGTTATAATTGAAATAAAGTAAAAATCAAGTTGAGCTGTCTCTTTAATTCCTTGTCAGAAAATTAAGCAGCAGCAGGATTTGCAGAGAAGATTAGGTTGAGGCAATTATTAGTCTGAAAAGAGATGAGACTCCAATGTAGAATTGTTAAATGGCAGCAGAACAATTAGTTAGGTTGAAGCAAAAGAAGTTAAGCAGAGCTGCAGGATTTTAATACTCCTGTTTAGGCAGAAGAGTTCTACTTAGCTTTGTAGGGGTGAATCCGGTTTGCTGAGAGATGTTTCTCAGAGAGGATTAAGGTTGCTGCAGACAAAAGAGTATCCAAAGGCAAGTCCGTGGTCGAGGAGAGGAGAAGGCAGGTAAACGATAACAGTCCGGGTCCGATACACAGTAGAGGTAAACACAGATACACTTAGTTTGAAGTTTTCGCGGGAGGCTTTCAAATTGATCCAGCACTGAGGTGTTGCCGCGGTCTCCCTTTGTATCCTGGGAGTAACCGCGTCAGAGGAGGGGGAGTGGCCGCGCTCCGTCTACCCGGAAGTCCCCGGAGTACGGATGCCGGAAGGTCTGACACACAGAAACACACAATGCATTCCTTACACACACTCAATGCACCCCGTACACACACTAAATGCACCCCTTACAGACGCACACACTGCATCCCGTACATACACAGAATCACACCTTGCAGCCCTTACACATACAAACACAGATTCACACAGTGCATTCCTTACACACATATCAGGACATCCCCTACACACTCCACCCCCTGTGAACAAACTCATTGGTGGAACGCGAAGGTGGACCCTGGGACCCAGACCTTGAGCTGTGTAAAGGGCCCCCAAAAAATGGAGCTGATTCCCGTTCTCACAGAACATTGATTTTTGGGACCACAGTTACAAACAGCCTCCAGAGAGCCTGTTCTACACCAGACCAGTGGAGCCAGACTGCAGCTAGAGCCCATCATCATCCTCATCTGGTTGTAAGTAGGAAATCTAGCATATTATTTGTGGCACTAATCTCTAATTTACCTCACATTAAAGAAACACTATAGTCCCCAGAAGCACTGCAGCTTAATGTAGTGGTTCTGGTGTCTATAGCCTGTCCCTGCAGACCTTTTAATGTAAACACGGCGGCACTCCAGCACTGGCGTTAGTTAACATGGCAGAAAAATAATTGGAAAGGGTTAGGGGGGCTACTAATAAGGATAGGGGGAGAGGGGTAGGTAGAAAAATAATTGGAAGGGTTTAGGGGGGGCTACTAATATGGATGGGAGGAGGGGGGAGGTAGAAAAATTATTGGAAGGAGTTAGGGGAGTACTAATATGAATGGAAGAGGTAGGGTGGGTTATAATATGCATGGAAGGGGTTAGGGGGTACTAATATGCATGGAAGGGGTTAGGGGGTTAAAATGCGTGGAAGGGGTAGGTGGGGTTCTTTTGTGCATGGAAGTGGTATGGGTGGTTCTAATATTGATGGGAAGGGTAGGGAGGTTTTAATCAGGAGGATCCAGGCGCTGTATACGGGTAAGTAAAACCCCTTCCTTGTAGTGACCCTTTAATGTTATTATTTAATCATTTATATAGCGACTGCAAATTCCGTAGCGCTGTACATATATACCCGGCGAGTAAAAATGCTATCCCCCCCAGATTTTTTTGGGTTCCTACACCCATGCGCCCACGTCCTGTATAATGCAGGGATCCATACGGGGTACGGGTTCCTGTGCCGTGGTAGGACTGCACCATGTGTGGTGCTATATTAATTCGCTGATACCGGGGCAAGATAGCGTGACCTAAGGAGTTACGGCAGATAAGGAGTTACTCATGGGCTGAGGGCCCGGTCGAGAGGGCCCGTGTATCAAGGCGTGCACCAGGTTTTTTCCTAGCTGGTGGTGCGCTGAGCTACCGCCTCTGCTGTGGTGTGGTGGCAGTGCGTGATCGTGCACGCTGCGAGGATAAGCACAAGTGAGGAGGCATATGCATCACAAATACGAATTAACAGTTGCATTCCATTACATTTGTTGCTACCCAGAAACCCGTCAGAGAGGGCTATAGAGTGAGCTCCCTAGTAGTACAAAGTTATACATCTCCCTAGGGTGGCTATGAACTGCTGCCTATACCCTGTGTGTCCGTGAGGGCGCACCTAGGTGTGTCGGCGCTCACGTCAGTCGTTCCCCGTCCCTCGCCCCTACTGGTCAACCCTGGTGTATCTGAGTCGGGTCGGGTGGGCCTGCACCTGCCTGGCTGGTGGTGTGGGTCTTTGGGCTGTTTCTTTGGGTTATTTCATGGTGGCCGGGAACATGTCCTGCCGTGGTTGGTTGGGATAAGCTTTGCGATGTAGTTGGAGGGAAAGATCATGTGCTCCAGGGGACTGTCGTAGCCCGGTATGGCGTTGTGGGTTCTCCCTGGTGATATGCCGAAGCTAGGGGTCGTGGGTACGGTGCATATGAGGGGGAAGGTCTACCTTTTCGTGCAGCTAGGTGGGTCGGTGGCGGCAGTACCCCCTACTATGTCCCGTCCTTTCACCTGTCCAGGCCCCCCTCCCGGTAGTCTCCTATCGCTCTGGTTAAATGCTGGTCGCAGTAAAAGGTCCTGTTTTTTTTTTTTTTTTGTGGGGCTATGTAGGGGAGTCCGTCTGCGGGTACAGCCTGAAAATATGCTTCGGTACCCCACCGCCTCAATCTGTTTGCTGACTTTTATCTGCCTCTCAAATGTGCAAATCTGCAATGTGCCACAGTGTCATTCCCATACGAACATACCCCATTCACCTCATGCCCCCCACCTTCCATAGGTCCCTTAACGTGCTGCCGCCGTCCCCGGATACCCCCCCTCGTCCCGACCCCCCCAAGAAGAAGAACCTCCCAAGCGCCACCAGCGTGGAGTAAGGCTTGAGAGCCCGTGTCCCCTCATGTCCCCAATGCTAGGGCCCGTCCAGGGAGGGAGTCCCCCATGCCTCACATCTGCAACCCCCTTCCCATTCCCCTCCCAACGCCGGTCATCTCAAACCCCCCCGCCAAGAACAATGTAAGTGGATAGCTGCTAAATTGTGGCGGTAATTCCCCAGTACCTTATTCCCCGACTGAGCGCCACTCTCCCTGCAGGGGCTGCAGGATCTCCGGGCCTGTCATCATGTCTGGAGCTCGTTCCGGTGCTTGGATCCCCATCACTGAAAAGAAAGCGTGAGTATCCGATCCTGGCTGTAGGACATGGGTTCTGCCCTCCTTAAATGCCAGGAGCTTGAAGGGGTAGCCCCAGGCGTAGCGCACATTAGCTTCTCTTAGTGCCTCCATTATGGGCCTCCACTCCCTCCTCCTCTGCAGGGTAGATGGCGCCAGGTCTTGGAATATAGATAATTCAGCTCCCTGGAAGGTAAGCTGCGCCTCCCTGCTTTTCTTGAGGATGGCTTCCTTAGTTTGGAAGTGCAGAACCTTGATTATGATGTCCCTTGGATATTTAGCGTCTGGTCGCTTTGCTCGCAGCGCCCTGTGGGCACGTTCAATGTGCCATAGGTGGTTGGGGATTCCGGGTAGCAGTGGCTTTAGGATGGAGGTTACAATTTCCACTACCGGTCCTTCCTCCGCGTTTTCTGGGAGGCCCCGGAGGCGTACGTTATTTCGGCGTGATGTGTTTGCCATATCTTCGATGGCCAGCTCCGTTGCTGCCATTCTGGAGGTCAGTTGGTTAACTTGCAGGATTGCTGCATTGTGTGCCATTGTTGTGGCCTCCAGCCTGGTTTCCAGCCTCATGGTCACCTATGGCCTGGATTTCTCCATGGAGGACTCTAGTGGAGTGGTCTATTTCTCCCGCCAGGTAATTTTTCACCTCGGCGAGGGTGGCGAGAATTTGCGCCGTGTCCGCTGTGTTCGGGGTTCCCTCTGCCCCATTCTTGGGCCCGTGCCCCCCTCCTGCCTCGTCCTCGCCGCCATTTTGTGAGCTTGCGGGCCCCGCACGTGGAGCTGTGAAAAACTCTGCCACAGAAGCTCCTGCGTCCTGGCCCTTCTTGGGATTCTTCTTGGGGGCCTTTTGTCCATCCTTGGGAACACTTTGACTTCACTTCAGTTGTGGTAGCTTGCTATTGTTAGCTATTCGCTGTGCGGTCGGAGCGGAGCTCTAGGCAAACACGTCCAGCTCGCTCCGTGTCCAAGCCACGCCCCTCATTACTGGTCTTTTTAAGTTGACACCATTCATTCATAGAATTAGTAGTTTCCAGAAAGCCCTTTGCCAGTAATGCAACCTTTTTGACTTTCCCTTTTAAACATATTGCTTTGCTCAATACCAGTTAATCTGTCTAAGCATTTCGATACACAATAGTATTTTCAGCATTACTCTTTTACAGACAGATCATGTTACATTTGGCAGCAGTCTTTTACTGCCAATCCATAATTAACTAAACAGTCAACACAATTTGTTTAACAAAAACAATATACATATGAGCAACTTCTACAGTCGTGTTAAAGATACATACCCTTGAAGTATTTTGGTTCCACAGATATGGCCAATTTTCAGAATACTTTTTGGAGTATGTAGTTATTTCTTGAGAATCCTCCGAAATGCAATATTCGATCTGCTATTCGTCATAACATTATTTCTTCATAAATAAAGTATGAATAAAAAGGGCCCGGATTGTTCATCTCTATTAATATTCAAATATTTCTGCCAGTACTGGGCATAACAACCACGTTCGAACGATTTTCCTCCTGCTCACCTCTGTATTCGCATAGTAACTCTGGAATGTTTAAACAAAGGATCCTTGGAATGCCATCATGCTGTTTCAGTCACTTATGTTTCTCCTCTTTCAAGCTGGGTACTAAAGCTTTTTTCAGGAAACAAATGGAATTTTTCTTCAGTGATCTTCTTATCTTTCTTGTAGCAAAATCTTTGTAGATATATTAAGTCAGTAATAATTCAGACTTAAATCTTGACTTAAATCCTGCCCGCATTCTCCACCTCTAAATGTAGGAGATTAGCTTTTCGTGAGATGTTTCTTTGTCACACACCAGTGTTACTAAAAATCTAATCAGATTTATTTAAACATACACATTTTCCAGTAATAACATACGTCAATGTCCGTCTTTGACCAATACAGAGCAATGTTCAAGATGGTATCCATTTTAGATGTTAAAGGTATTGGTAACAATCGTTTTTATAGGTTTAACCCCTTAAGAACACATGACATTTGTGACATGTCATGATTCCCTTTTATTCCAGAAGTTTGGTCCATAAGGGGTTAAAATTCAGTTGTATAGGGGCGTATACATAAGGTTGCCTTACTTGAAAATAAGTGGCTATCATATAAAAAGGGTAGTGACTTAGCAGCATTTGAAATCTATGATTAATGCTATATGTTATATTTTAGGTGGTAAAATAGAAGTTACACAAAAGAAGTTCTATATACATGGTTAACTAAATAAATGCATTTAGAGATCTGAGTCTTGGTGAGAACACACAGGGAGCCTGGCTTGCAAAGTTAGGTCAAAGGTTACTTTCAACAGGCCTTCATCCATCATTCTTAACATGAACCATATGTGGTGACCATCCATATACAATTAAAGTCTGTTACTAGTATAGACCTAGGTAAGTTTCTGTTCCTGGAAGTAGTTTGAATAAAGGCGTTATAATATTCATATCACCAAAACAAGATTCTACAACACATCAGACATTTTAAAGTTCATTACATATTTCAGCCTGCACACCAGGCGCTTGTCCAGATTAGTTCCATAGGTTCAGAGGTAGCGGTCTGTCAATTTCAATCGAACAATCCTACCGAACAGTGCTCTCCTGGCTTGTCGTGGAAAGAAGCAGGTGTTTGTGAGGTTTTGCCGGTGTTTGCGAGGTCGAGTGCCCGACTTAGAGTTCCAGACTTTCGACGACCAAGTCCCGCTGCCTGCTTTCGTGCAACAAGATGGCTGCCATTTTCTCCAGTACGTGTTGTTCGGTTATACGAACGGCCACACAGGGAGAGCATTTAAATCAGTTTTTTCTTTGAAGTTAATGAGCCAGGGGGGTGGTCGGGGTTCGGTAGATATACCGAACACAGGGAAAGTAACTGGGAGAATAAAGTTCATAGTTTTGTCACACAGGTGGGGTTTGGTAATTAAGGGAAAGCCAAATAGGGGAGCATATAAGATGTCATGGCTTCCATGACATACCCCCCCTTTTTGGGGAAGGCTTCCAGGAGTTACACTAATGGCTGAAATTGTAGTTTTATACATCTGCAGCTAGCATTTAGTTTTTCCATTCCAGGCTGGTACTGGATCATGGATAGTGATGTACCGAACTGTCCGCCGGCGAACAGTTCCCGGCGAACTTAGCGTGTTCGCGTTCGCCGCCGCGGGCGAACACATGGGCGGTTCGATCCGCCCCCTATTCGTCATCATTGGGCAAACTTTGACCCTGTGCCTCTCGGTCAGCAGACACATTCCAGCCAATCAGCAGCACTCCCTTCCTTCCACACCCTCCAACCTCCCTCCCAGCATCTATTTTCGATTCATTCTGAAGCTGCATGCTTAGTGAGAGGAGGGAAAGTTTAGCTGCTGCTGATTAGATAGGGAAATTGATAGCTAGGCTAGGGTATTCAGTGTCCACTACAATCCTGAAGGACTCATCTGATCTCTGCTGTAAGGACAGCACCCCAAAAAGCCCTTTTTAGGGCTATAACATCAGGCTGCTTTTTTTTTTTTTCCTGTGTAATGTAATTGCAGGTGCCTGCCTGCCAGCTTCTGTGTGAGGTTCACATTGGATACTGTGCCTACTTGCCCAGTGCCACCACTCATATCTGTTTTAACAATTGGTTAAGCTTTAGATTTAAAATAAATAATTTGTTTTCACTGTAATAGAAGAGCAGTTGCCTGCCTGCCAGCTTCTGTGTCAGGTTGGATGCCTTGCCCATTTGCACAGTCAGTGCCACCACTCATATCTGTTTTAACAATAGCTTAAGCTTTAGATTTTAAAGAAATCTTTTTTTTCACTGTAATAGAAGAGCAGTTGCCTGCCTGCCAGCTTCTGTGTCAGGTTGGATGCCTTTCCCATTTGCACAGTCAGTGCCACCACTCATATCTGTTTTAACCATTGGTTAAGCTTTAGATTTAAAATAAATAATTTGTTTTCACTGTAATAGAAGAGCAGTTGCCTGCCTGCCAGCTTCTGTGTGAGGTTCACATTGGATACTGTGCCTACTTGCCCAGTGCCACCACTCATATCTGTTTTAACAATTGGTTAAGCTTTAGATTTAAAATAAATAATTTGTTTTCACTGTAATAGAAGAGCAGTTGCCTGCCTGCCAGCTTCTGTGTCAGGTTGGATGCCTTGCCCATTTGCACAGCCAGTGCCACCACTCATATCTGTTTTAACAATAGCTTAAGCTTTAGATTTTAAAGAAATATTTTTTTTCACTGTAATAGAAGAGCAGTTGCCTGGCTGCCAGCTTCTGTGTCAGGTTGGATGCCTTGCCCATTTGCACAGTCAGTGCCACCACTCATATCTGTTTTAACAATTGGTTAAGCTTTAGATTTTAAATAAATATTTTTTTTCACTGTAATAGAAGAGCAGTTGCCTGACTGCCAGCTTCTGTGTGAGGTTCACATTGGACACTGTGCCTACTTGCCCAGTGCCACCACTCATATCTGTTTTAACAATAGCTTAAGCTTTAGATTTTAAAGAAATCATTTTTTTTTCACTGTAATAGAAGAGCAGTTGCCTGCCTGCCAGCTTCTGTGTCAGGTTGGATGCCTTGCCCATTTGCACAGTCAGTGCCACCACTCATATCTGTTTTAACAATAGCTTAAGCTTTAGATTTTAAAGAAATCATTTTTTTTCACTGTAATAGAAGAGCAGTTGCCTGCCTGCCAGCTTCTGTGTCAGGTTGGATGCCTTGCCCATTTGCACAGTCAGTGCCACCACTCATATCTGTTTTAACAATAGCTTAAGCTTTAGATTTTAAAGAAATCATTTTTTTTCACTGTAATAGAAGAGCAGTTGCCTGCCTGCCAGCTTCTGTGTCAGGTTGGATGCCTTGCCCAATTGCACAGTCAGTGCCACCACTCATATCTGTTTTAACAATTGGTTAAGCTTTAGATTTAAAATAAATAATTTGTTTTCACTGTAATAGAAGAGCAGTTGCCTGCCTGCCAGCTTCTGTGTCAGGTTGGATGCCTTGCCCATTTGCACAGTCAGTGCCACCACTCATATCTGTTTTAACAATAGGTTAAGCTTTAGACTTAAAAGAAATAATTTTTTTTCACTGTAATAGAAGAGCAGTTAGTTGTCTGCAAGCGTCTGGGTGTCAGGCCTACTTCAGCGTGTGCTCTGCAGACCTGTGCCAGCGTGCTTTGACAATTGCCACTCATATCTGGTGTCTCTATAGCGTGCTTTTACAAAGAAAAAAGGTTTCCAGTGTAAGCTAATAGCAGCTAGTCAGTGTCCTTCAAGCCGGCTCTGTCAGGCATTCCTTCAGCGTGTGCCCTGCACAACCCTGCCAGCGTAATTTGACAGTTGCCACTCATATCTGGTGTCTCTATAGCGTGCTTTTACAACCAAAATTTTGTTTCCACTGTAATAGAAGAGCAGTTGCCTGCCTGCCAGCTTCTGTGTGAGGTTCACAGTGGATACTGTGCCCTCTTTCCCAGTGCCACCACTCATATCTGTTTTTACAATAGCTTAAGCTTTAGATTTAAAAGAAATAATTTTTTTTCACTGTAATAGAAGAGCAGTTAGTTGTCTGCAAGCGTCTGGGTGTCAGGCCTACTTCAGCGTGTGCTCTGTAGACCTGTTCCAGCGTGCTTTGACAGTTGCCAATCATATTTGGTGTCTCTTTAGCGTGCTTTTACAAAGAAAAAATGTTTCTAGTGTAAGCTAATAGCAGCCAGTCAGTGTCCTTCAAGCGGCTCTGTCAGTCCTTCCTTCAGCGTGTGCTCTACAGAACTGTTCCAGTGCACATTGCCAATCATATCTGGTGTCTCTATAGCGTGCTTTTAAAACCAAAATTAGTTTTTCACTGTTATAGATTGAATAGCAGTTACTTGTCTTCAAGTGGGTGTGTCAGGCCTACAGTGTGTGATCTCCAGAACTGTTCCAGTGCACATTGCCAATCATATCTGGTGTCTCTATAGCGTGCTTTTAAAACCAAAATTTGTTTTTCACTGTTATAGATTGAATAGCAGTTACTTGTCTTCAAGCGGGTGTGTCAGGCCTACAGTGTGTGCTCTCCAGAACTGTTCCAGTGCACATTGCCAATCATATCTGGTGTCTCTATAGCGTGCTTTTAAAACCAAATTTTTTTTTTCACTGTTATTGATACCGGAGAAACTGACGGAAGCGAAGCACAGAGAGATGGACACAGGTTTCTTCAGGAAGGAAGAGATTCTTTATTGGATCACCGATCGGGACTCAGAGGGACTAACGTCACCAAAATACAACAAGTTCTGAGCCCCGGACAATAGTGCAGGCTCCTTATATAGGCACATAACTCCTCCCATATTAAGCTCCACCCGCACATTCTCTTGACCAATCAATACAAATAAGAATTAACTTCCTGCTTGACCGCATGGCTTGTCCAGCACAATGGAGGAGGGGAATACTACATCCTGTATTCTTGCACATGCTCCGTACACTACTGATCGTATCTTGCCTCGTGCAACCAACTGATCGATACGTCAGCATGTGCACGTACACATGCCACGTGGTAATCTCGGCCTACTAAATTTATTTTTACCGAGATTCCACCACATTCCCCCCTTTGATGCCTCTTGATATTTCACAATTACTTGAGGCATCACTTAACCTTAGTTTGCATACACCACAAGTTACCTTGAACTAGACCAGACTTATCTTATGACGTGAATCTTCAACACTCATCTTCCTGCATTGGTTCTCCCTGATCTAGAGCCTCATATTTATAAATTGCCATTATCTGTGCAGCAGCCTTCCTCTCTGCTATATTTTCTATCAGGCTTTGCACAGACCTAACTACTAAGGGTATAAGACACAGCAGGAGTAGACACAACATTAAAATCAGTAGGACTCCACCTACCACTGCCTTAAGCCCTCCAAACCACTCATACCAGCTACCAAACCAACTACTTGGATTGTACCCTTTCCATACCTGAGTAGGCACATGCGCTAGTTTAACCATATGGCTAGTAAGCTCAGCTATTGCTTGCCCTTCGTCATCTATTTGAAGACAGCAATTGCTTAGGTTAAACTTCCCACATACACCTCCCTCTACTGCCAAAAGGTAATCCAAGGCAAATCTATTTTGGTAGACTGCTGTCCTCATCCTGGTATTATGCTTCGTTAGAAGATTGAGCGCTTGTGATGTCTCATTAGTAATAATCTCAACCACCGCCTGTAATCTTATAATACGGTTGAGCATATAAATAGGGGTTCTATAACCAAAGGTACCATCTTCTGCCCACGTGGCTGGCCCATAATAATCTATAATACGCTGGGGAGGCCATTCATTATCTTCCCAGGCGCCTATCTCTTTGTGGATTACAAAATTTTATTGTTTCAGAGATTAGGTCCCCTTTTCTTCCTATGATTCACATCATACACTTTAACACCTAAAGTCTCACCTGTTTCAATAGGTAACAAGAAGAAGGATGGTTTGAGCATACCCAACACACATGCCCCTTCCCAGTCCTGTGGCAACTCCGAATAGGCTTTCTTACCACAGATCCAGTACAAATTTGCTGGGGCTCTCCAGGTAGATGTGATGGATAGATCAAACCACACATCCTTTAAATTGGCGTATCTAGCAAACGGGTTAGATGGTTCTGAGACATTTGAAGCCGACCACCAGGTTGTATTCTTTGTATCATCATCATAAGCTTTTTGCCCTAGACAAGTTAATTCTCCTACAGAAGTATTATACATTATTCCTTTCCTTGCTATGCAAACATAACCTATGATGGAGGTCTTTAATCTCCACTCAGATTTACCTCTAACACTCATATGATAATCGGCTTGTGTAGATATTAATTGGTCAACTGCCTCAGAACCGGACATTACCTCCTTTGCTTCCCAAGGCCATTGGTCTCCCATGTTAGTACCTCCACACACATAGCAGTTGGTAACATTAAGACTACCGGCAATACTTTCGGCTAAATCAATGAACAGGTTTTTAGCATTATGGGGGATCTTATTATCTATGCTCATCTCTTCATAAAAGGAATGGTATACTTGATGAGTTTGGGAGGATACCGTATCAGTCTCTATCCCTATAAACAATACTGTCCCAGGATCTAAACCCGTCCCATATATTTGAAACCCAAATAAATTACCATATTTGTCTAAGAACTTGTCGGGGTTATTTATAAGTATATGGACTGGATTGCATTCCATAGACTTACAATATGGGCTGGTAGGCAACTTAGTCACTATCATGTCCTTGTCTACTGTCTGTCCCCAAGTTGCCCACCCCACACAAGACCAATATGGGCAAAAGTTATAATCTCTATTTGGGCATCTAGGACTCACATATTTATTTTTACTACTGGGACAAATATATTTATCATTAGACCCATACGTCCTCTCCCATCTAAGATCCCCACATACATTCCACGGCTTTCTACCACTTGATATCGCCTTACACGCATCAAATAGCAGAACACCCGAAGAATATACGGATTCTAATACTGTCTTGTTAATTAGGGTCCCCTGAGGATCTCCATTCCTGAGAGTCAACCAAATTGTACGAGGTTGATACTCCGGACTGAAGCACCTAGGTTCTCCTACTCCTAAATGGCACACACTATATTCTACATTTAGGTATCTGCATCTTGATACATCTCCTTTACACTCGTATTGTGAATGCCAAATTAGGGTTTGGGAAATATGGTTACCTGTTCTTGTAGTCTTAATGCATACCTCACAGCTAGGAGTGTCGGTACCTCTACCTTCCTGAATATAAAAATACACATAAATAAACATTATCAAAAACACATCTTTCGTCGTCATCCTCAGTCTTCGTCCGTGCGAAGGCACCTCAGCTTCCAGGATGTAAGGGCTGCAGGGAATGGAGTTCTGCTCGTCTACACAGGAGTCCCTTCGAGACTTTCCCTGGCTTATACACTATACGTCGGTGGGCGGACAGGCTTTATTATGGCCTTCTCACTCACGCACCAAATCTCTGAAACAATAAAATTTTGTAATCCACAAAGTTCCTCGTTACTCCGACTGAGTCGTGCGTTTTAACCGGATCTTGCAGGGATTCTCTGGATCTGCTGTAACTTGCCAAGAATCGACTGCTGCTGGTTTAACCCTGGAGTGATGTATCCACAGAGTCACTTAGGCTACTTTTATCGCTGTAGGGGTAGACAAAAGAACAACATAAGGACCTCTCCACTTGGGCCCTAACGGTACATTATTCCACTCTTTAATCCACACTTGGTCTCCTGGATGATAACTATGAACTGGGGGATAAATATTCACAGGTAATCTATCTTGTACCCATTTCTGTACCTCCTCCATAGTCTTACCCAACTCTACAACCTGCTGCCGGGTAATTCCTTCTCCCAACTGACTCAAGTCCCCCCTTAAGTTACCAAGTACGGGAGGTGGTCGCCCATACATGATTTCAAAAGGAGAGAGGCCCATCCTTCTGGTAGGGGTACTGCGGATTCGCAATAAAGCTATGGGTAAGAGAACGTTCCACTTACGTTGGGTTTCCTGACACATTTTAGCCAACTGATTCTTAATAGTTCTATTCATTCTCTCTACCTTACCAGATCTCTGGGGTCTATATGCCGTATGAAGCCTCCACTTTATACCAAGCATATGAGTCAGTTGTTGTAGGCACTGATGAACAAAAGCTGGACCATTGTCCGATCCTATAGAGCAGGGTAGTCCATATCGGGGTATTATTTCTCGTAGCAGGAATCTCACAACTTCTCCTGCTTTCTCTGTACGAGTAGGACATGCTTCTACCCAGCCTGAATAGGTGCACACAATTACCAGCAGGTAACGATGTCCACCCGATTTAGGCATCACTGTAAAGTCAATTTGTAAATCGGACATGGGGAGTCCCCCCATAAACTGGACTCCTGGTGGCTTTACTGGTCCTTGTCTTGCATTATTTTTAGCACACGTTACACATCTTCGTACAATGGCCTGAGTCAAGTTGGACAATCTTGGTATGTAGAAATGTTTTCTGAGAGATTCTTCTGTGCTGTCTCTCCCAGAATGTGTCCCGTTGTGATAATTTTGGACAATTTCTACCGCTAGTGATGCTGGAATGACTATTCTTCCATCTTCTAACTGATACCATTTGTTCTCCAAATACTTTCCAGGTTCAGTCTTTAACCACTCCTCTTCTTGAGCTGTATAAACTGGAGTCCATTGAGACAGTGGAGATGGTATAAGAGCAGCTATATGCCCCACATATTCCTGTCTTCCTGATTCAGCGGCACGCTTAGCTGCACTATCTCCCATCCGATTTCCCTTGGTTACATCACCATCTCCTCTCAGATGCGCTCGACAATGTATGATACCGACTTCTTTCGGCTCCCACACTGCTTCCAATAGTTGTAGGATTTCAGCTGCGTACTTGATTTCTTTGCCTTCTGAATTCAATAGTCCTCTTTCTTTATACAAAGCTCCGTGGGCATGAGTGGTTAAAAACGCATATTTGGAGTCCGTATAGATGTTCACTCTTAAACCTTCAGCCAATTGTAACGCTCGTGTCAGTGCTATCAATTCTGCCTTTTGTGCTGATGTTCCTTTCGACAGTGGCCGAGCTTCTATCACCTTGTCTATTGTTGTTACTGCATATCCTGCATAGCGGATCCCTTCTTTCACATAACTACTGCCGTCGGTATAATATTGAACATCGGGGTTCTGGATGGGAAAATCATGAAGATCTGGTCTACTTGAAAATACTTCATCCATTACTTCCAAACAATCATGTTGACTTTCAGTAGGTTGTGGCAAAAGGGTAGCTGGATTTAAGGTGTTTACAGTCTCTAAATGCACTCTTGGGTTTTCACACAACATTGCTTGATACTTGGTCATACGGCTGTTACTAAACCAATGATTTCCTTTGTAATCCAACAACGTCTGTACTGCATGTGGAACTCGTACATAAAGTTCTTGACCCAGAGTGAGTTTATCGGCTTCAGCTACTAGCAGGGCGGCTGCAGCTACGGCTCTTAGACAAGGTGGAAGTCCGCTGGCCACTGCATCCAATTGCTTAGACATGTAGGCAACAGGTCTTTGCCATGATCCCAAGTACTGTGTCAATACTCCCACAGCCATTCTTCTTTGCTCATGTACATACAGGTAGAATGGTCGTGTGTGATCAGGTAGACCTAATGCTGGGGCACTCATCAAAGCCTTCTTCACATCTTCAAATGCCGTTTGCTGTTCTTGAGTCCATAAGAAGGGGTCGTGCTCTGTACCTTTGATAGCTGCATACAGAGGTTTTGCCAGTATCGCGTAGCTGGGAATCCATATCCTACAGAAGCCTGCTGCCCCCAAGAATTCTCGCACTTGTCTTCTATTCTTGGGTATCGGTATTTGGCACACAGCTTCTTTTCTCTCTGGCCCCATAATTCTTTGACCTTCAGAGATATGGAATCCCAGATATTTGACAGTTGGCAAACACAACTGAGCCTTCTTCCTAGACACCTTGTATCCTGCCTTCCAGAGAATGTGTAGTAGATCGTGCGTTGCTTGCTGACATATTTCCTTTGTAACTGCTGCTATCAACAAGTCATCTACATATTGTAACAATACACACTCTCCTGGGATGGACTCGAAATCCAGTAGATCTTGACTTAGAGCTGAGCCAAATAGGGTAGGTGAATTTTTAAACCCTTGGGGCAGTCTTGTCCAGGTCATTTGGCGTTTTGAGCCCGTTACAGCGTTCTCCCATTGGAAAGCGAAAATACATTGACTTTCTGCGGCAATTCGGAGGCAAAAGAAGGCATCTTTGAGGTCTAAGACTGTAAAGTAAGTAGCCCCGCCCGGAATTAAAGCAAGCAGGTTATATGGATTGGGTACAACTGGATGTATACTAACAACCGCATCATTGACTGCTCTCAAGTCCTGCACAGGTCGATACTCATCTGTACCGGGCTTTTGAACAGGCAGCAATGGGGTGTTCCAGGGGGAAGTACAGAATTTTAGGATACTGTAACGGAGCTCCGTGTACCCCGACCGAGTACCCTCCGTTGATGGATGCTCCTAGCGCTCTCAGAGGACTCCAAGCACTGCAGACGACACCACAACCACCGCAGGCTCCACAACCGCCGTAGCTTAACTGGAGCCGCGCCGTCTTCCTTCCACCCTGGATCGGCTTCTGTCCTCCAGGACCGTGTGGGGAAGACCTCTCCTCCAGGAGAGCGTATCCGGAACAAGCTCTTACAAGAGCTAAGTGATTAAGAGCTCAGGGGAATATGCAGCGCATAGCAATCCCCAGTGTGATATAGCAGTTCCCTCCAATAACGAGACACGGCTACGTATTGAGGGTCAGAAGAGGTCTGAGGTCCTGGAACACCCAGCCTGGTTTTTATTACCATTTTGAAAATACAGGACCACCCACAGGGCGGGACAAAACAACCAATCATACACGTACATCATTAAAACCACTCCCAGTAATTACACACAAAATCCTCCCCTATGTCTGTGATATAATTATGCTACACAAGGGATTAACATAATTATCACAGACAGTAAAAATACAGTTTTTACACAACATTCATAACTCCCAAAATATACATCACATTCGCATAAAAATACATATTCACAATCAATCCATTCAGGGGAACAACATACTCAAAAATTATACGAATTGGACCAGGGGTTCAGAAGTTAGTACAAATGTGCATTTGACCTTCTGGAAGCATGGTTTTACAGGGCCCTCTATCCTGGAGACAATGGGGGGAAGTAATTCAATTATCCAGGACTAGAGGCAGACTCCATTAACCACATGGTTGCAAAACAACATTAAACACTTTAAAATACATAAAGTCACATTTTACACATAACACACAGACATTTCACATATCCCCAGATAGCTGGGATCTGAGCGCACAAAACTACCGAATAGCGCGCAGATCCTATTCACACAGTTCAATTGCCATGGAGCTAAAGTCTTTCCAATAGTCTTTCATTATATGAATAGGCTCCATGGCATAGCCATCTGGGGTATCACCGCTCACACAGGGCCATAGTCATAAGGAAGGAGGCTGGCAAATAGGCTTCTCCACAATCCAGGGAAGCAGGGCAATTTCTCATTTAAAGGGCCAGTTACAAATAGCGATTTGTAACACATCTCCCCTTTGGGGGGAAGACTAACCAGGCATCTGACCTTCTGTCGGTCAGTGCCTCCGTTAGTCGATCCACCAACCCACAATAAACAGATGTCCGAGTAGCCCCCCCACAACATCAAAGTACAGGAACAGCCCACCCACAACACACAGTCACTGCACCTGGGTATTTGGCTGTGGTAATGAGGCCACATGCCGAGGGTACTTGAAGGGCAGAGGCCAACTGCACTCTGCCCAGATGCCAGCTCTTCTGCTGGGGTAGCCTGCAGGACATCAGGCTCTGGACCAGGGAAAAAGGTAGGGCAGAGGCCGACTGCAATCTGCCCAGCTGCCAGCTCTTCTGCTGGGGTAGCCTGCAGGACATCAGGCTCTGGACCAGGGACAAAGGTAGGGCAGAGGCCGACTGCACTCTGCCCAGCTGCCAGCTCTTCGGCTGGGGTAGCCTGCGGGACATCCGGCTCTGGACCAGGGACAAAGGTAGGGCAGAGGCCGACTGCACTCTGCCCAGCTGCCAGCTCGTCTGCTGGGATGCTTGGGACATAGTCCGGCTCAGTAGCCAAGGGAACATGGACGTCAGTAGGGGTTAACATTGCCTCTGTTAACTCTGGTGCCACGCTAGGAGTTACCTGGGGAGGGGAATTTGTACTTACCCCCTCCTCTGGGTGTCCCGGTGAGGGTAGTTGGGGATCTGGAAAGGCTGTCCAGCATCCCTGTAGGTCAGGCACAGAGACCACGGTCCCATCTGCGCCGTCTGGGGGATTGGTGTCTCCCCTTGTTAGGGTAAGCTGCCGCTGGGGAGAGGGTGTGCTGTGCTCCTTTCCCGGAAACACAGGCTGCCGCTGGAGAGGGAGACCGCCTGTCTCCACTCCCGTAACATTGTCCTGTTGCTGTAGAGAGGGACCAACTGTCTCTGCTCTCTGTAGGACACACTGCTGCTGGGGGGGAAGGTCGGCACCTTCGGCCCCCTGGGGTACACACTGCCGCTGGAGAGGGAGACCGCCTGTCTCCACTCCCTTACCATTGTCCTGTTGCTGTAGAGAGGGACCAACTGTCTCTGCTCTCTGTAGGACACACTGCTGCTGGGGGGGAAGGACGGCACCTTCGGCTCCCTGACACTCACTCTGGGGTTGGGGATCTTCCCAGTAAACCTCTACGATATCCTTCCAGCTGAAGGGCTCTAGACCTGGTTCTGCTTGTCGGGTAGGTTGGGGCTGCACGGAGCTGAGCAGGTGTAGGTAGTCTTGCTCCAGCTCCCACTCCCTTGTTACCAGGTGGGTCATGTCTTCTCTCACCTCGCGTTCGTCAGCCCAGACATACATGCCCATCCGGTAGTCGTAGATGTCCCAAAACCTAGACTCCTCCGTGCTGCCGAAATCAAGATCCTCCTCCATGGCATCCTGAAGTAGACCAGGACCATCATAATCATCCCCCTCCGGTAGGTCGTGCTCGGCCGTCCAGGGAGTAAGTCGAATGGTATGCCACCAGAGGGCCTGGTATGCGTTGTCTAGCCCGATCTCTCGCCATACCAGGGTCTCCAGTCTTGCCACCCACTCATCTAGGGGCTGCTCCCCCAATAGATATATTCGCATTGCCACACGCTTCTGTAGCCGCTGCTCATCACTGGGGAGGCCCTCACCTCGCCGCCACTGGGCCTCTTCCAGGGCATCATACCAGAGTTCCCTTCTGGCTGCATCCCTGTAATCTGCGGCCTCCTTCTCCTCCTCATCATGGAACGCTGTCCGCAAACCAGCTGATTCCATCCTGTTGTAGCCAGGGGCGCTGCCCAATGGCTAGCGTTGCCCTCAATTGTAACTCCAAACGTTACCAGTGTCTCTGAGCTGCTTCTCCTCGCACTAGGACGCCATCCCACCGCTGCCACCAATGTAACGGAGCTCCGTGTACCCCGACCGAGTACCCTCCGTTGATGGATGCTCCTAGCGCTCTCAGAGGACTCCAAGCACTGCAGACGACACCACAACCACCGCAGGCTCCACAACCGCCGTAGCTTAACTGGAGCCGCGCCGTCTTCCTTCCACCCTGGATCGGCTTCTGTCCTCCAGGACCGTGTGGGGAAGACCTCTCCTCCAGGAGAGCGTATCCGGAACAAGCTCTTACAAGAGCTAAGTGATTAAGAGCTCAGGGGAATATGCAGCGCATAGCAATCCCCAGTGTGATATAGCAGTTCCCTCCAATAACGAGACACGGCTACGTATTGAGGGTCAGAAGAGGTCTGAGGTCCTGGAACACCCAGCCTGGTTTTTATTACCATTTTGAAAATACAGGACCACCCACAGGGCGGGACAAAACAACCAATCATACACGTACATCATTAAAACCACTCCCAGTAATTACACACAAAATCCTCCCCTATGTCTGTGATATAATTATGCTACACAAGGGATTAACATAATTATCACAGACAGTAAAAATACAGTTTTTACACAACATTCATAACTCCCAAAATATACATCACATTCGCATAAAAATACATATTCACAATCAATCCATTCAGGGGAACAACATACTCAAAAATTATACGAATTGGACCAGGGGTTCAGAAGTTAGTACAAATGTGCATTTGACCTTCTGGAAGCATGGTTTTACAGGGCCCTCTATCCTGGAGACAATGGGGGGAAGTAATTCAATTATCCAGGACTAGAGGCAGACTCCATTAACCACATGGTTGCAAAACAACATTAAACACTTTAAAATACATAAAGTCACATTTTACACATAACACACAGACATTTCACATATCCCCAGATAGCTGGGATCTGAGCGCACAAAACTACCGAATAGCGCGCAGATCCTATTCACACAGTTCAATTGCCATGGAGCTAAAGTCTTTCCCATAGTCTTTCATTATATGAATAGGCTCCATGGCATAGCCATCTGGGGTATCACCGCTCACACAGGGCCATAGTCATAAGGAAGGAGGCTGGCAAATAGGCTTCTCCACAATCCAGGGAAGCAGGGCAATTTCTCATTTAAAGGGCCAGTTACAAATAGCGATTTGTAACAGATACCATACCGTATGAACTTATCCAGATAAGATTGGATGTTCTTCTTAGCCTTCTGCGGGATGTGATATTGTCTTAGGCTCACTGGATAAACCCCAAGTTTTAGTTCAATTTTAATAGGTGGAATATTGCGGGCCAGTCCTGGTGGGTTGTTCTCTGCCCAAACTCCTGGTATGTTGAATAAAGACTCATCACTCCTAGGGTTTTGGCTAGTCAACGCTGTATAAAGTCGCCACTCTTCTTCCTTTGGTACGGATAATGTCATAATACCTGAAGGTCCATTAAACTTTAAGGATGTTGTTCCATTTGGTAGGAACGTAATCTGCGCTTGTAATTTAGATAGCATATCACGTCGCAGCAATTGGACTGGACATTCAGGCATATAAAGGAATTGATGTTTTACTACGTGGCCTCCCAATGTACAGAGTCGACTTTTAAGAACCGTTTTTTCAGCACTTCTTCCAGTTGCTCCTATTACAGTAATAGTCCTTCCAGATGGAGGAGCAACTAGATTAGTCACCACTGAATGTTCAGCACCAGTGTCGATCATGAACGCACTCCTTTTTCCCCCTATTGCTACATCGACCATAGGCTCCGCTCGACCAAGGGGGATGGAGCCCGGTCGGTATCAATAGTCCTCCATGACCGTGTCAGCCAATCCTACAAAGTCCCTGCCTTCTCTATCGTGGGACCTTTGCGCTGCTGGGAAATACCTATCTTCCTTAACACTTCCTCTGTTCCCATTGCTCCCTCTATTACCATTACTCCCTCCGGGGCCTCCTCTACCTCTCGCTCTGCCTCTAAAGTTTCCATAACCTGTCCTAGGTCTGTCTCTCTCACACTGTTCTCTTCGAGGACACTCATTTCTCCAATGCCCTTCTTCCCTACAGTATACGCACTGATTTCTACTTAGAGGTTCCTCATTCCACTTACTATCGCCTCTATCTGGGCCCCGTCTATCTACGCCTGCGATCGCTACCGCTAGCATATCTGCCTTTCTACGCATCTTGCGCTCTTCCTCTTTCTTACTTTCTGTTTCCCTGTTCATATACACCTTATTCGCTACCTCCATTAGTTGGGTGATAGACATACCTGCAAACCCTTCTAACTTCTGTAGCTTGCGCTTAATATCTCCGTAAGCTTGGCTGACAAAGGCGGAGTTCACCATTCGGGAATTATCTGCGTCTTCCAGATTAAAGGGGGTATACAAGCGGTATGCCTCCAATAATCGGTCATAAAAGACACTGGGCGCTTCATCACTTTTCTGAATCACCTCAACTGTCTTCGACATATTAATGGCTTTCTTTCCTCCAGCTTTCATGCCAGCAATTATAGCGTCTCTATAGGCTCTGAGTTGAACCATATCAGCACCATTTACATTCCAATCGGGATCGGTGTTAGGATAATGTGTTGCGGCCCATGCTGATGGATTGGCTTGATTCAAAGCACGGGCTTTATCCTCTAGCGCTTTAATGGCCGCTTGATTAATTCTTGTCCTTTCCTCATTATTGAACAAAGTCATTAATAACTGCTGGCAATCAGCCCATGTCGGGTTATGTGTCTGAACTATTGAGGTGAACAGATCAGTCATAGCTTGTGGTTTCTCAGTATACGAGGAATTGTGGGGCTTCCAATTCAAGAGATCGGTTGTCGTGAACGGGACATATACGAAGACTGGGTCAGCATGTGCCATTTGACCTGCGGCATCGATATAGGCTGACCCGGGATTCAGACGAAGAGGCATCTGATAATGTTTTAATTGTTGGGTACCAGTCAGTTGTCGGGTTAGTATGGGGCTACGTGGAGGGGCGTCAGTTAGAGGTTCCGGTCGGGGGGTAATAAAACATGAGGATGTGGGAGCTTGGTTTTGGGAAAAAGTAGTAAATAAAACACTTCGAGCCGAGCTAGAAGAAGCTTGACCGGAAGTCTGAAGTGGCGCCAAATCAGGATATTCAGATCTAATGGGGATTGGCTCTGGTTCCGGAAGGGGAGATTTAGTACGAGAGGGGGTGGATTCTGTACTGGAGGAGGAAGCGGAAGTGGATGAGGGCAATGGGGGAAGGGGTGCAGGACTTCCTGCATTCGCGTCACTTCCTCTTAAAGGAAAGTAAGGGGGCGGCAAAGGGATCTCGGACTCAGGGGGCGTGTCCAAAATGGGCCTAACACCAGTCCTAGTGGACAACCAAGTCCTAGCCACCATGAGGCGACATTGCTCCTCGTGGCATGTCTGAATCCATTTTGGCGAGTCATTCACGGCCTGTCTCCAACAATCAATATAAGGAAACTGCCCGTAAAGTTCAGGCCTACCTGATACAGCCACGTGTAAGCGCTGTACCAGAGTTGGATCCAAACTGCCACGTGGCGGCCATGCCGCAACCAAAGTAGGCCACTCCCTAGTACACAAAGTGACCAAACGTACAGGAGACATTTTAACCCCAAAATCACATGTTTTGAATCCCTTTTTAAAATTCTTCACCATACAACCTAAGGGATCCGGAATCGTTGACTGCGACGCGCCCATACTTATCAATGGAACGTCGTTGACAACGAATACTATGCATGCGTACTTTTCAACAGTCACACCCGTTTCCTCTGGCAACAGCACCACGTGGTACAGTTACCAAGTGAAACGTATACAATAACACAATAAACACTCAGGGAATTCCCGTACACACACAGCTGTTACACCAGTCACTAGATAATCAATATCGCCCTTTGGCGAAACTATACAGTCACCCACGCTATAATTCTCTATATACGAATTACCCGTCTGTGACGAAACCAACCTCGCCACTGGGCCCTGGAGAAGCTTGTTTGCCCGCCTCCTACCTGCTGACTATGGCCCCTGGATTATTTGGGGCATATTGTATTTTATTGTGCGACTGCTGGCCCTTTAAGTACAGTGAATGGTATTTTATTGTGCTGCTGCTGGCCCTTTAAGAACTGTCTGGGGACATATTGAGACTTTGGGTAACAATACCCTTTAAGACTATGGCCCCTGAAAACGTATGGACTTTTATTGGTGTGTATGGCCCTTTAAGAACCGTCTGGGGACATATTGTGACTTTGCTGAACAATGCCCCTTTAAGACTATGTCCCCAGACCTGTAAAATAACTTGTTCCTGGCTTTCCCCCACTTGGTTCAGTAAATAGGGCTTACTGAACCAAGTACCACACAGGCGGACCACCCAGAAGCTAAAGTGTGCAGGCAATTTACCTCCCAGGCTGTGAGGTTACTGCCGGTTAATTGCACGTGGCGGCGGCCATCTTGGTTCAGTCGAACGCGGTCAGCGGTGTATGCTAAAGATTCTGTGGAACTGAAATCGGCTACACATTCTGCCGAACACCGCTGACCCTTACCTTCTCCCATACTGAACTTGCAGCTCCAGAGACTCCGTTCGAAATGGGACTTAGTCGTTTTTTCGGCATGAAATTGACCGACCGCACAGCCCAAATCTATGGAACTGTTTTGGGCAGGAAATTGTGCTTGCGGTCGGTCATAAAGGACTTCCAGCTAACTTTTGATCCACTGGGGGGGATTTGGCTGATTTTTGGAAGGGTTTATGTTTAAAGTGGGCTGATTCCAAATATGTGGTTTTTGGGAAGATTGGATGTACGGTTTTAAAGTTATAGCACATGTATAAAAACTGTATTTTCCCTGGCTGTAATAATTATGTTAACTGGTTATCTGAGGGGAGGGAACTTGTGGGTTGTAACCGTTATGCTATTGGCTGTTTTACCCCGCCCATGTGGGCGGGCTTTTATGTGTAAGATGGAAATAAAAGCAGACTGGGTGTGCTAGCACCTCAGATCATCTTGTACCTTCATGAAGTTTTGGCTCATGTTTGGGGGATTGGAGAACTACACTCTGGGGATTGCTATAATCACTATACTCCCCAGGGTATAATCGCTGAGCTCTGCTAAGAGCTTGTTCCTGTTCCTGCTCTCTGGAATTCGGAGAGGTCCATCTACTGGAAGCTAGACCCTGGTCTTGGGTCCAGAGTGGGTAGCGTGGCGAGACCCCAACCAAGCTGCGGCGGTTCGTGGGAGTCTACAGTGGTTATAGTGTCTGGTGAAGTGCTTTAAGTCCTCAGGAGCGCTAGGAGCATCCCTCAACGGAGGTACCCAGTCGGGGTGCCAGGCGATCCGTTACACCGTCTATAACACACCCCAGTAACATCGTCCTTTACAAATAGCGGTTACAGTACGGTTAGCATAGGTCAAAGCACAATTTAAGGTCACAATACAATTATTAGTGGTTATGGTGTTAAACATGCAATGGACGACAATGATTAGTACTTATATACAGTGTCAGTAAATATACAGGGTTATGGTACCGTGCACTATAATACAGCAACACACTATTAACACTCTCGCTAGACGGCTGAGCTCGCGCTATCTAACAAGATATACACTTTACTAAACAATCTTTATCACATTTACAATTCCCAACTAAACTATTGGCCAGTACCTTGAATGGACTACCTAAAACTATCTACATCCGTTTTGGTTAGCCACACTGCCCAAGCACCACATATAGCAAGCTAGAGGACCGAATTTACACAGACGCCTCTTAGTCGATTACTATCAAAAATCTAGTGGGTTCCAAATTTACACGCCTTCCCACTTAGCCAAGATAGGTTGAGAGCTAGCGAACCGAATTTACACAGACGCTGCTTAGTCTCCCGGTCCCTCCGACCTAGCGAACAAAATATACACCCTAGAACGCTAGTCTAGACAAGACACCGGTGTCCGGCTAGGGCTATTTACACCAGAGCCCCGCCTGACTAACAAAATCAAACGGTCTGACTAAAGAGCGTTCGATCGAGCGGTGCGCTTTCGCTCCTTCCCTCCGACAGAGGGGGCAGATTCCATACACAATTCAAACCCCTTATGGGCCTACCGCACAATCGATATACCCCTAGTGGGTCTGCCGTCTAAAACAGCAGTTGTCTTACCTCCTCGTTCCTGAACCTGAGTTCACACTCATCGACGGGGACACCCCAGCACTTCTTACGTAGAGGCCGATGATCTCCTGGACAACAGACCAGTGGCGCCGAGACGAAGGGAGGTCCACACAGAAGTTCAGGGGTGCAGCCGTAGAGAACGTGGGCAAAGATAGACCGTCTCACGCCTCTGCCTCTCAGCTACCGTTGAACGATGAGCTTCCCGGCCAATGCACCAAATGATACCGGAGAAACTGACGGAAGCGAAGCACAGAGAGATGGACACAGGTTTCTTCAGGAAGGAAGAGATTCTTTATTGGATCACCGATCGGGACTCAGAGGGACTAACGTCACCAAAATACAACAAGTTCTGAGCCCCGGACAATAGTGCAGGCTCCTTATATAGGCACATAACTCCTCCCATATTAAGCTCCACCCGCACATTCTCTTGACCAATCAATACAAATAAGAATTAACTTCCTGCTTGACCGCATGGCTTGTCCAGCACAATGGAGGAGGGGAATACTACATCCTGTATTCTTGCACATGCTCCGTACACTACTGATTGTATCTTGCCTCGTGCAACCAACTGATCGATACGTCAGCATGTGCACGTACACATGCCACGTGGTAATCTCGGCCTACTAAATTTATTTTTACCGAGATTCCACCACATTATAGATTGAATAGCAGTTACTTGTCTTCAAGCGGGTGTGTCAGGCCTACAGTGTGTGCTCTGCAGAACTGTTCCAGTGCACATTGCCAATCATATCTGGTCTCACAGTAGCTTGCACGCATAGTACCACTAGTCCCCCAAAAAATGACAGGCAGAGGCAGTCCACCCCGCAAGGTTTTTTGTGGTGAGGCTTTACAGGACAGAGTGCTTCTCCACAGGACATGTTAACTCACGGGCAGCTGGCTCATCAAGGAACCAGAGCAGCTTGAACGAGGTGAACTTGCTCGGGTCCCAGGTGTGCGGTTCCTAAAATGGCTGCCATATACACGTCCACTGATAGGAGATGCGGAAGGTATTAAACTGATATGAACAATACTCCACTCCTATCTGTAGGTCCGTCCCACTGTGATTTATGCCCCCCACCCACCGCGCAGGGGTGGGGGCCGAGGGGGGGAGGACAGTAGGGCCCCCATTGTGATTTATGGCCCCCACCCACCGCGCAGTGTGTATCATGGGCTTTGAGGACAGGTGTCAATCCATACCTGCCAAGTGACCCTATGTAGGGGGAACAGTCCCTATTCTGCTCTGTGTCAGTGTGTATCAGGGGTTTTGAGGATAGGTGTCGATCCATATCTGCCAAGTGACCCTATGTAGGGGTAACAGTCTCTATTCTGCTCTGTGTCAGTGTGTATCATGGTCTCTGAGGACAGGTGTCAATCCATATCTGCCAAGTGACCCTATGTAGGGGTAACAGTCTCTATTCTGCTCTGTGTCAGTGTGTATCATGGTCTCTGTGGACGGTGAACAGTCTCTATTCTGCTCTGTGTCAGTGTGTTTCATGGTCTCTGTGGACGGGGAACAGTCTCTATTCTGCTCTGTGTCAGTGTGTATCATGGTCTCTGTGGACAGGGAACAGTCTCTATTCTGCTCTGTGTCAGTGTGTATCATGGGCTTTGAGGACAGGTGTCAATCCATACCTGCCAAGTGACCCTATGTAGGGAGAACAGTCCCTATTCTGCTCTGTGTCAGTGTGTATCATGGTCTCTGTGGACGGGGAACAGTCTCTATTCTGCTCTGTGTCAGTGTGTATCATGGTCTCTGTGGACGGTGAACAGTCTCTATTCTGCTCTGTGTCAGTGTATATCAGGGACTTTGAGGACAGGTGTCAATCCATACCTGCCAAGTGACCCTATGTAGGGAGAACAGTCCCTATTCTGCTCTGTGTCAGTGTGTATCATGGTCTCTGTGGACGGGGAACAGTCTCTATTCTGCTCTGTGTCAGTGTGTATCATGGTCTCTGTGGACGGTGCACAGTCTCTATTCTGCTCTGTGTCAGTGTGTATCATGGTCTCTGTGGACAGGGAACAGTCTCTATTCTGCTCTGTGTCAGTGTGTATCATGGGCTTTGAGGACAGGTGTCAATCCATACCTGCCAAGTGACCCTATGTAGGGAGAACAGTCCCTATTCTGCTCTGTGTCAGTGTGTATCATGGTCTCTGTGGACGGGGAACAGTCTCTATTCTGCTCTGTGTCAGTGTGTATCATGGTCTCTGTGGACGGTGAACAGTCTCTATTCTGCTCTGTGTCAGTGTGTATCATGGTCTCTGTGGACAGGGAACAGTCTCTATTCTGCTCTGTGTCAGTGTGTATCAGGGGCTTTGAGGACAGGTGTCAATCCATACCTGCCAAGTGACCCTATGTAGGGGGGACAGTCTCTATTCTGCTCTGTGTCAGTGTGTATCATGGTCTCTGTGGACGGGGAACAGTCTCTATTCTGCTCTGTGTCAGTGTGTATCATGGTCTCTGTGGACGGTGAACAGTCTCTATTCTGCTCTGTGTCAGTGTGTATCATGGTCTCTGTGGACTGGGAACAGTCTCTATTCTGCTCTGTGTCAGTGTGTATCAGGGGCTTTTAGGACAGGTGTCAATGCATACCTGCCAAGTGACCCTATGTAGGGGGGACAGTCTCTATTCTGCTCTGTGTCAGTGTGTATCATGGTCTCTGTGGACGGGGAAAAGTCTCTATTCTGCTCTGTGTCAGTGTGTATCATGGTCTCTGAGGACAGGTGTCAATCCATATCTGCCAAGTGACCCTATGTAGGGGGAACAGTCCTTATTCTGCTCTGTGTCAGTGTGTATCAGGGGTTTTGAGGACAGGTGTCAATCCATATCTGCCAAGTGACCCTATGTAGGGGGAACAGTCTCTATTCCGCTCTGTGTCAGTGTGTATCAGGGATTTGACTATCTTTATTCAGATTCAAAAATTACAATTCCAGGAAAAATTTAACAAACATTTACAAGAACATGTTATGCACATCATAGAAACAACGTGAACCTCTTTAAAGCCACAAACTTAAGACAAAAAGTATGTACACACAATGTGTAAGGGTTTGAAAGAATATTCTGAATCCTTACATGTTTACTTTATCGTTTGTTTGATTTTTGTGAACCATATATGAACTACAAGCAGCGTGAAAACTATAAAAACTCAAGTGGCCATGCTGATCAAATTAAATAGTATGCTTTACACAGCGTATAAGGGTGATGTCACAGCACAACGGGAATCTAACAGGGGAAGAGGTGAAAGTCATCCTCCCCCTCCCATGACCCCGCCATATCTGCCAAGTAACCCTATGTAGGGGTAACAGTCTCTATTCTGCTCTGTGTCAGTGTGTATCATGGTCTCTGAGGACGGGGAACAGTCTCTATTCTGCTCTGTGTCAGTGTGTATCAGGGGCTTTGAGGACAGGTGTCAATGTTAGGTGATTTCTGCCCTTTATGGATTAAAAGCAGACTCTGCATCAACTGTGTAATTTTCCATGGGAGTTTTGCCGTGGATCCCCCTCCGGCATGCCACAGTCCAGGTGTTAGTCCCCTTGAAACAACTTTTCCATCACTTTTGTGGCCAGAAAGAGTCCCTGTTGGTTTTAAAATTCGCCTGCCCATTGAAGTCAATGGCGGTTCGCGCGGTTCGCCGGTTCGCGAACATTTGAGGAAGTTCGCGTTCGCCGTTCGCGAACCGAAAATTTCGGGTTCGCGACAACACTAATCATGGAATTAATGGAGTGCTAAGCTCCACCGTAGCAGCCATCCGTTATCCCCGGCCACCTGATAATGGTGAGGACGGTAAATTCTCTACCGTAGAGATAGGGTGGGCGCCTTTTAAGCGCCTCCCCAAAGCAAGGCACACCTTTTTAACCCCTTAAGGACCAAACTTCTGGAATAAAAGGGAATCATGACATGTCACACATGTCATGTGTCATTAAGGGGTTAATGGCTGCACATCCTACTTCCCGGTCTATCAATTTTCGACTCTGGTAGACTCCCGGGTGCTGCTCTCCGTCCTCATTCACCTGGCTCAACACTGCTCGGAGTCCATACATGGAAGTGTCTGTATGGACTAAAAAACGCTTGTTAAAGTTTAGAGCAGCTAGAACAGTAGCTTTCCCCAGAGAAGCTTTCAGGGTGGAAAAAGCGAGCTGGCACTCGGGGGACCACAGGGCCATCAGGGTAGGGATTTCTTGTTCAGATCCATCACGGGCTTGGCAGTCTCACTATAGTGGGAAACGGATTTACTATCTGTTCCCAAAAAGGCTAATACCTGTTACTTAGTTTGGGGTACGGGCCAGCTGAGAATGGCCTCGATATCTTTGCTGACTCTGATCGCTGTTAACTACTCCCCACCCTGTGTCCTAACTATTGTACTTGGGCCATTCCTGTTTGGCATTTGTTGGGGCTTATTGTCATCCCTGCCTGTCAGATTCTACTCTGGATCATACTCAGGTGTTACAAGTGTTGTCCCCAAGAGCTGAAGATGACTATATCATCAAGGTAGGCACGTGCAAAATCCTGTAGTCATTCAAGTTGTTGGTCTACCAGTCTCGGGAAGGTAGCGGGGGCATTCTTCATCCTGTATGGCATGACCTTAAATTGGTACAAGCTGAATGGCTCAGGTTAAAGGAAGAGACCCAAGCATGCTAGAGAGTCAGTCGAGGAGCTCATCTACTCTGGGCATGGGGTAGGCATCGGTAGTGGTCTTCTCATTGAGCTGCCAGTAATCGACACAGAACCGGGTGCTTCCATCTTTTTTGGGTACTAACACTACGGGGGATGCCCAGGGGCTGTGGGAAAGATGTATAATGCTGGGGGCTTGCATTTCTTTGAGCTCTTGGTGGAAATGCCCTCTGACAGCCTCTGTCACCCTATGTCAGGGTACCTGAAGTCTCTACCTCCGAGAGAGGCAGAGACTTAGACGTCTATCCGTCCGGACGCCATGTTTCCTCTGTTCCTCGCGGTCCACCCGGTCACGTAAACGCCGGCCACGAGGGAGTTACTGTCTTTTGTAGCATGGTGTCCGGAAACCGACGTCATGACGCCAACCCGGAACGGCCTGTCACTCAGTCTGTTAGTGACAAATCAGGACTCGTCGGAGGCGTGTCTATCCCTCTTAGCCAGGGTATTTAAACGTGCCTCGTCCATTTGCTCATTGCCCTGTCGTGGTTCTAGCCTGTCTACTCACACAGTGCTCTGGTGTTTTCTGTTATTCCTTTGGTTCCGACCCGGCTTGTTTGACTTACTCTGTTTACCTCTGTTATCCTTGACCCGGCTTGTTCCTCGCTTACCTGTCCTCTCGTTCCCTCGACCTCGGCTTGTCTCTGACCATACTCTTTACTCTCTGTACGTTAGTCCGGCCATTCTAAGGTCCGGTATACGTACCCTCTACCTGTTTGTACTTTGCGTGTTGGATCCCTGTCCCGATCCTGACATTACGACAGGGCCAATGGATCCTGCAAGTACAAACAGTCAGGTTGCTTCCTCTGATTCCCGGTTTGACGCCATGGAACACAGAATGGATCAGATGGCTCTAGCACTACAGGCGTTATTATCTCGTGCTAATAACCCACCAGAGGAGACGCGTACTACTTCTATTTCCCCTGTAAGTTCAGGCCTAGAGGTAGCTACTGTAGGTGCTTCTTCCCGTATTACCCCACCAGTTCGTTATGGTGGTTCACCTGAGAAGTGTCGTGGTTTTTTAAACCAGATTAGTATCCACTTCGAACTACAACCCCGCTCCTATCCTACAGATAGGGCGAAAGTTGTATTTATTATTACCTTACTCATTGAGAAAGCTCTGAGATGGGCCAACCCACTATGGGAAAACAATAACCCGTTGGTATATAATTATAATGTTACTTGCGCTTTTTCCTTAATCCCTATGTATATTTAGACAAATGGAGGTCATTTAGTTGCTCCAATGGCCATTGGAGGGATGCCCGCCTGCCAACGTCAAGGCAGACCCCCCTAAGCGGGTCCTAACACTGACCCTTCAGCCTGCTTCCTTGAGCTTCTGGCAAAGATATCTCTAATGAGACAGAAAGGGGTATTTTTTATATACACCCCTTTACTTATTAACCCTTAATAGGGAACACATGGGATGGGTAGCAGCATTGTAACCAGGCTGTGTGATACAAAGTAAATACAAATACAAAAAGAGAAGTCCTGCGCTAAAGCAGCAAGGACTACAACACACATCAGCCCCAATATGTAGTAAAAACCAAAGAAAAGAAAATGTTACTTGCGCTTTTTCCTTAATCCCTATGTATATTTAGACAAATGGAGGTCATTTAGTTGCTCCAATGGCCATTGGAGGGATGCCCGCCTGCCAACGTCAAGGCAGACCCCCCTAAGCGGGTCCTAACACTGACCCTTCAGCCTGCTTCCTTGAGCTTCTGGCAAAGATATCTCTAATGAGACAGAAAGGGGTATTTTTTATATACACCCCTTTACTTATTAACCCTTAATAGGGAACACATGGGATGGGTAGCAGCATTGTAACCAGGCTGTGTGATACAAAGTAAATACAAATACAAAAAGAGAAGTCCTGCGCTAAAGCAGCAAGGACTACAACACACATCAGCCCCAATATGTAGTAAAAACCAAAGAAAAGAAAATGTTACTTGCGCTTTTTCCTTAATCCCTATGTATATTTAGACAAATGGAGGTCATTTAGTTGCTCCAATGGCCATTGGAGGGATGCCCGCCTGCCAACGTCAAGGCAGACCCCCCTACGCGGGTCCTAACACTGACCCTTCAGCCTGCTTCCTTGAGCTTCTGGCAAAGATATCTCTAATGTGACAGAAAGGGGTATTTTTTATATACACCCCTTTACTTATTAACCCTTAATAGGGAACACATGGGATGGGTAGCAGCATTGTAACCAGGCTGTGTGATACAAAGTAAATACAAATACAAAAAGAGAAGTCCTGCGCTAAAGCAGCAAGGACTACAACACACATCAGCCCCAATATGTAGTAAAAACCTAAGAAAAGAAAATGTTACTTGCGCTTTTTCCTTAATCCCTATGTATATTTAGACAAATGGAGGTCATTTAGTTGCTCCAATGGCCATTGGAGGGATGCCCGCCTGCCAACGTCAAGGCAGACCCCCCTAAGCGGGTCCTAACACTGACCCTTCAGCCTGCTTCCTTGAGCTTCTGGCAAAGATATCTCTAATGAGACAGAAAGGGGTATTTTTTATATACACCCCTTTACTTATTAACCCTTAATAGGGAACACATGGGATGGGTAGCAGCATTGTAACCAGGCTGTGTGATACAAAGTAAATACAAATACAAAAAGAGAAGTCCTGCGCTAAAGCAGCAAGGACTACAACACACATCAGCCCCAATATGTAGTAAAAACCAAAGAAAAGAAAATGTTACTTACCCATCCCATGTGTTCCCTATTAAGGGTTAATAAGTAATGGGGTGTATATAAAAAATACCCCTTTCTGTCTCATTAGAGATATCTTTGCCAGAAGCTCAAGGAAGCAGGCTGAAGGGTCAGTGTTAGGACCCGCTTAGGGGGGTCTGCCTTGACGTTGGCAGGCGGGCATCCCTCCAATGGCCATTGGAGCAACTAAATGACCTCCATTTGTCTAAATATACATAGGGATTAAGGAAAAAGCGCAAGTAACATTTTCTTTTCTTTGGTTTTTACTACATATTGGGGCTGATGTGTGTTGTAGTCCTTGCTGCTTTAGCGCAGGACTTCTCTTTTTGTATTTGTATTTACTTTGTATCACACAGCCTGGTTACAATGCTGCTACCCATCCCATGTGTTCCCTATTAAGGGTTAATAAGTAAAGGGGTGTATATAAAAAATACCCCTTTCTGTCTCATTAGAGATATCTTTGCCAGAAGCTCAAGGAAGCAGGCTGAAGGGTCAGTGTTAGGACCCGCTTAGGGGGGTCTGCCTTGACGTTGGCAGGCGGGCATCCCTCCAATGGCCATTGGAGCAACTAAATGACCTCCATTTGTCTAAATATACATAGGGATTAAGGAAAAAGCGCAAGTAACATTTTCTTTTCTTTGGTTTTTACTACATATTGGGGCTGATGTGTGTTGTAGTCCTTGCTGCTTTAGCGCAGGACTTCTCTTTTTGTATTTGTATTTACTTTGTATCACACAGCCTGGTTACAATGCTGCTACCCATCCCATGTGTTCCCTATTAAGGGTTAATAAGTAAAGGGGTGTATATAAAAAATACCCCTTTCTGTCTCATTAGAGATATCTTTGCCAGAAGCTCAAGGAAGCAGGCTGAAGGGTCAGTGTTAGGACCCGCTTAGGGGGGTCTGCCTTGACGTTGGCAGGCGGGCATCCCTCCAATGGCCATTGGAGCAACTAAATGACCTCCATTTGTCTAAATATACATAGGGATTAAGGAAAAAGCGCAAGTAACATTTTCTTTTCTTTGGTTTTTACTACATATTGGGGCTGATGTGTGTTGTAGTCCTTGCTGCTTTAGCGCAGGACTTCTCTTTTTGTATTTGTATTTACTTTTTATCACACAGCCTGGTTACAATGCTGCTACCCATCCCATGTGTTCCCTATTAAGGGTTAATAAGTAAAGGGGTGTATATAAAAAATACCCCTTTCTGTCTCATTAGAGATATCTTTGCCAGAAGCTCAAGGAAGCAGGCTGAAGGGTCAGTGTTAGGACCCGCTTAGGGGGGTCTGCCTTGACGTTGGCAGGCGGGCATCCCTCCAATGGCCATTGGAGCAACTAAATGACCTCCATTTGTCTAAATATACATAGGGATTAAGGAAAAAGCGCAAGTAACATTTTCTTTTCTTTGGTTTTTACTACATATTGGGGCTGATGTGTGTTGTAGTCCTTGCTGCTTTAGCGCAGGACTTCTCTTTTTGTATTTGTATTTACTTTGTATCACACAGCCTGGTTACAATGCTGCTACCCATCCCATGTGTTCCCTATTAAGGGTTAATAAGTAAAGGGGTGTATATAAAAAATACCCCTTTCTGTCTCATTAGAGATATCTTTGCCAGAAGCTCAAGGAAGCAGGCTGAAGGGTCAGTGTTAGGACCCGCTTAGGGGGGTCTGCCTTGACGTTGGCAGGCGGGCATCCCTCCAATGGCCATTGGAGCAACTAAATGACCTCCATTTGTCTAAATATACATAGGGATTAAGGAAAAAGCGCAAGTAACATTTTCTTTTCTTTGGTTTTTACTACATATTGGGGCTGATGTGTGTTGTAGTCCTTGCTGCTTTAGCGCAGGACTTCTCTTTTTGTATTTGTATTTACTTTGTATCACACAGCCTGGTTACAATGCTGCTACCCATCCCATGTGTTCCCTATTAAGGGTTAATAAGTAAAGGGGTGTATATAAAAAATACCCCTTTCTGTCTCATTAGAGATATCTTTGCCAGAAGCTCAAGGAAGCAGGCTGAAGGGTCAGTGTTAGGACCCGCTTAGGGGGGTCTGCCTTGACGTTGGCAGGCGGGCATCCCTCCAATGGCCATTGGAGCAACTAAATGACCTCCATTTGTCTAAATATACATAGGGATTAAGGAAAAAGCGCAAGTAACATTTTCTTTTCTTTGGTTTTTACTACATATTGGGGCTGATGTGTGTTGTAGTCCTTGCTGCTTTAGCGCAGGACTTCTCTTTTTGTATTTGTATTTACTTTTTATCACACAGCCTGGTTACAATGCTGCTACCCATCCCATGTGTTCCCTATTAAGGGTTAATAAGTAAAGGGGTGTATATAAAAAATACCCCTTTCTGTCTCATTAGAGATATCTTTGCCAGAAGCTCAAGGAAGCAGGCTGAAGGGTCAGTGTTAGGACCCGCTTAGGGGGGTCTGCCTTGACGTTGGCAGGCGGGCATCCCTCCAATGGCCATTGGAGCAACTAAATGACCTCCATTTGTCTAAATATACATAGGGATTAAGGAAAAAGCGCAAGTAACATTTTCTTTTCTTTGGTTTTTACTACATATTGGGGCTGATGTGTGTTGTAGTCCTTGCTGCTTTAGCGCAGGACTTCTCTTTTTGTATTTGTATTTACTTTGTATCACACAGCCTGGTTACAATGCTGCTACCCATCCCATGTGTTCCCTATTAAGGGTTAATAAGTAAAGGGGTGTATATAAAAAATACCCCTTTCTGTCTCATTAGAGATATCTTTGCCAGAAGCTCAAGGAAGCAGGCTGAAGGGTCAGTGTTAGGACCCGCTTAGGGGGGTCTGCCTTGACGTTGGCCATTGGAGCAACTAAATGACCTCCATTTGTCTAAATATACATAGGGATTAAGGAAAAAGCGCAAGTAACATTTTCTTTTCTTTGGTTTTTACTACATATTGGGGCTGATGTGTGTTGTAGTCCTTGCTGCTTTAGCGCAGGACTTCTCTTTTTGTATATAATTATAATGCCTTTGTAGCTGCCTTTAGAAGAACTTTTGACCCTCCTGGTAGGAAGGTCAATGCAGCCAGATTACTGTTGTGCCTGAGACAGGAGAACCGAACACTTGTGGATTATGCACTAGATTTCAGGTCTCTGGCGGCAGAAGTCAAATGGAATGAGCAGGCTTATATAGATGTATTTTTGAACGGACTATCAGATGTTATCCTTGATGAGGTTGCTACTAGAGAGCTCCCTGAGAATTTAGAGGATTTAATTTCGTTCATTTCTCGTATTGATGAGCGTTTAAGAGAGAGACAGAACACTCGAGAGAGGAACCCTAGATCTGCCTTTAAATTAGCCCCCGCATTTCAAAGCCCTGATTCCAATACCTCACTGTTTCCTGAACCTATGCAGATAGGCAATACTCGCCTCTCAGAAGAGGAGAGACAGTACAGGAGAAGGGAGGGATTATGTATGTATTGTGGAGTCAGGGGTCACTTGCGCCTGAATTGTCCTAATCGCTCGGGAAACGCTCGCACCTAAGTTTCTCTAGAGGACAGGCCTTGGGTGTTTCTATTTTGTCCTCTACTCATAATTATAAAGATCACAGGCTTCTGTTACCAGTTTTTTTAACGTGGGAGAAGGGAGTACTAAAGACCATGGCCTTGATAGACTCCGGTGCTGCTGAGAATTTTATCGACCAAGCCTTTGCTACTAAACACACTATCCCATCCCAGTTAAGGGATACACCCTTGGCCGTTGAGGCCATAGATGGTAGACCTTTACTTGAGCCTGTTATCTCTCGTGAGACTATACCTGTTAACTTAACTGTTGGTATCTTACACGAGGAAAATGTATCACTTATGCTCATTTCGTCTCCTTCTGTTCCCATAGTCCTGGGGTACCCATGGTTAAAGAGACATAACCCTATTATCGATTGGGAGTTAGGGGAGATACTCTCATGGGGCCAGGGTTGTCAGGAGAGGTGTTTACGCAGGGTATCCCCATTGGCTGTAATTAACACACCAGGTAGTTCTACCCAGTCTACGGGGATACAGATACCTTCTCTGTACCTGGACTTGAAAGCAGTGTTCGACAAGAAGAACGCTGATACCCTACCCCCACACAGGACTTTTGATTGTAAAATTAATCTATTGCCTGGCACCATGCCTCCCAGGGGCAATGTTTATCCTCTATCCACTAAAGAGAATTCTGTTTTAGAGGAATATATTCGGGAGAATTTAGACAAGGGATTCATTAGGAGATCTTCTTCCCCTGCCGGGGCTGGTTTTTTTTTTTGTTAAAAAGAAGGATGGTTCACTCAGACCTTGTATTGATTACCGAGGTTTGAATAAAATAACCATCAGAAATGCATATCCGATCCCCTTGATTACCGAGCTCTTTGATCGGCTAAAGGGTTCTAAGATTTTCACCAAATTAGACCTCAGAGGGGCATATAACTTGGTGAGAATTCAGCAAGGTCACGAGTGGAAGACAGCGTTTAATACACGTTATGGGCATTATGAATACACGGTCATGCCTTTTGGTCTTTGTAACGCACCGGCAGTATTCCAGGATTTGATTAATGAAGTTCTTAGGGAATTTCAGCATGATTGTGTTATTGTGTACCTGGATGACATACTCATACTCTCTAGAGAGATTGAGACTCACCATAGACAAGTCAGAAAGGTATTACACAAACTTCTGCAACATGGTTTATACTGTAAATTGGAGAAATGCAGTTTTGACCAGACCCAGATAGACTTTCTTGGATACGTGATTTCTGGGGAAGGCTTTAAGATGGATCCTGACAAACTCCAGTCTATTTTAGATTGGCCATTGCCTAAGGGACTCAAGGCTATTCAGAGGTTTATTGGTTTCTCCAATTATTATAGGCGCTTCATTTAGGGTTACTCTTCTATTATTGCGCCCATTACCAATATGACCAAACAGGGGGCTGATACTAAGACTTGGTCTACTGATGCTCTCGTTGCTTTCAAGAATCTCAAAGAACTTTTTGCTTCTGCTCCAATATTAGTCCATCCTGATACGACTCTGCCGTTCCTACTCGAGGTCGATGCCTCTGAGACAGGAGTAGGTGCTGTTCTGTCGCAAAGGTTAGGGGTGGATAAACCGTTACACCCTTGTGGTTTTTTTTCCAAGAAACTTTCTGGGCCTGAGAGCAGATATGACATCGGAGACAGGGAACTGTTAGCGGTCATTAAAGCCTTAAAAGAGTGGAGACATTTATTGGAGGGGACCTTACATCCGGTTACTATTTTGACGGACCACAAAAACTTGTCCTATATTGGAGAGGCTAAGCGTTTGTCCTCCAGGCAAGCTCGTTGGTCCTTATTCCTGACTCACTTCAATTATGTGCTTACTTACAGACTTGGTTCTAAGAACTCTAAAGCCGATGCTTTGTCTCGCCAATATGAACCTTCTACTATATCTGAACCGGTTCTTTCTTCTATAGTTCCGAAATGCAATATTGTTGCTAATACGTATCTCAGGACTCACTCCCCGTTACTGGCCGAGATCATTAAGCTGCAACATCTAGCACCTAAACAGACTCCTGGGGGCCGACATTTCGTTCCTCCTGCTCTTCAACTGGAGCTATTACAATGTTTCCACAACAGCAAGATGGCGGGACATCCTGGTATTCGCAAGACTTATGCCTTGATCTCTAAAGACTTCTGGTGGCCTGCTTTACGTAGGGATACTAAAGAGTTCATCGCTGCATGTGAGGTTTGTACCAAGACCAAACAACCTCATTGTCAGGGTACCTGTGGTCTCTACCTCCGAAAGAGGTAGAGACTTAGCTGTTCCTCCATGCAGACGGTCTGATGGCTCCCTTCCCCGCGGTCTATCCGGTCATGCTAGGCCGGCCGCGAGGGAGTGACTGCCTTTTACAGCATCTAGGCAGGAAGTAGTCATCAGGACACTCCCCCGGAACGACCTGTCAGTCAATTGCTGCAGGACCAATCAGGACGCCTCGGAGGCGTGGTTACTGCTCTGAACAGGGTATTTAACAGAGCTTCTTTCATTAGCTCATTGCCCTGTCGTGGTTCTAGCTTGTTCTAGTCACTCAGTGCTTGTGTATTCTATTATCCCTTTTGGTTTTGACCCGGCTTGTTTACCTTACTCTGCTTATCTCTGTTACCCTTGATTCGGCTTGTCTCTCGCTTACCTGTCTTCTGTTACCCTCGACCTCGGCTTGTCTTTGACCATTCTATACTGTACTACTTACGTTAGTCCGGCCATTCTAAGGTCCGGTATACGTATCTGGCTACTGTTTGTACTCTGCGTGTTGGATCCCTGTCCCGATCCTGACACTCATACGCTCCCATGTGGATTCCTGCATCCCTTAGAGGTTCCAGAGAAACCATGGTCCTGTTTGGCCATGGACTTTATTGTCAATCTACCTATCTCTAAGAAACAGACCGTTATCCTCACCGTGGTTGACAGATTCACCAAGATGGCTCATTTCGTTCCTCTGCCTAAACTTCCATCCTCCCCCGAATTGGCAGAGATATTCGCAAGGGAAATTTTTCGTCTACATGGGATACCCTCCCAAATTGTGTCTGACAGAGGCTCCCAATTTATTTCCCGTTTTTGGAGGTCCTTCTGCTCGCAACTAGGTATCAAATTGAACTTTTCTTCTGCCTATCATCCTCAGTCTAACGGAGCTGCTGAACGTACCAACCAAAAGATTGAACAGTATTTACGCTGCTTTGTTTCCGAACACCAGGACGATTGGATCGGTTTGATTCCTTGGGCGGAGTTTGCACACAACAATCTCGTTTGCGATTCTACTCATTCAAGCCCCTTCTTCATGAATTATGGTTTTCATCCATCCATTATTCCCTCGGTTTCCTCTTCCCAGGGAGTACCATCGGTTGATGTTCATGTTGCCAACTTGAGGAAGTTGTGGGATCAAACTCGACAAATTCTTATGCACAATTCTATGCTGGTTAAGAAACACGCTGATAAACGTAGAAGGGCGGCTCCGCTGTTTGTCCCAGGGGATAGAGTATGGTTGAGCACAAGAAACATCCGTTTAAAAGTACCTTCCATGAAGTTCGCTCCTCGTTATATTGGACCTTACAGGGTGCTGACTCGAATCAATCCAGTTGCGTATCGTCTAGCTCTTCCAACTGCCTTACGCATCCCTAACTCATTTCATGTTTCATTGCTGAAACCACTAGTATGTAACAGATTCTCCTCCACAACAGCCTCTCCTCGCTCTGTTCAGGTGGAGGGTCAGGAGGAGTATGAGGTCAACTCTATTATCGATTCTCGAATCTCCCGGGGGAGAGTACAATATCTGGTCGATTGGAAGGGATATGGTCCTGAGGAGAGGAGTTGGGTACCTCAAGAGGATGTTCATGCTCCTCGGCTCCGCAGGGCGTTTCACTCCCGCTTCCCATCTCGTCCCGGTTCCTTCCGCCCGGTGGGCGTATCTGAGAGGGGGGGTACTGTCAGACGTCTATCCGTCCGGACGCCATGTTTCCTCTGTTCCTCGCGGTCCACCCGGTCACGTAAACGCCGGTTTGCGAGGGAGTTACTGTCTTTTGTAGCATGGTGTCCGGAAACCGACGTCATGACGCCAACCCGGAACGACCTGTCACTCAGTCTGTTAGTGACAAATCAGGACTCGTCGGAGGCGTGTCTATCCCTCTTAGCCAGGGTATTTAAACGTGCCTCGTCCATTTGCTCATTGCCCTGTCGTGGTTCTAGCCTGTCTACTCACACAGTGCTCTGGTGTTTTCTGTTATTCCTTTGGTTCCGACCCGGCTTGTTTGACTTACTCTGTTTACCTCTGTTATCCTTGACCCGGCTTGTTCCTCGCTTACCTGTCCTCTCGTTCCCTCGACCTCGGCTTGTCTCTGACCATTCTCTTTACTCTCTGTACGTTAGTCCGGCCATTCTAAGGTCCGGTATACGTACCCTCTACCTGTTTGTACTTTGCGTGTTGGATCCCTGTCCCGATCCTGACACCCTATAGGCAGGTTGGCAGTGGGTTGCTTGACCAGGGGTCAAGCACCGGGCTGAGTGGAGAACAAGCTTGGTTGTTGCTGCATGACCACTCGGATTTGGGACTGCTCTTTGGGGCTAAGCTGAGCTCCTATTTGGACTTGCGTGAGTTCATTCCTATTCTGGGTTTTGGCTAGGAGGTCTGGGATTGCTCGGTCCCCTGTCTCTGTGCAAATCATAGCTACATCTGCCGTATTCTAAGTGCACCCTAAGCATGTTTATGTGGCATTTGCAATGGGTCTGCACCTGTGCTCCCTTACCTATCACATATGTGGTCTCCCACCTCTTGGGGTCCTTCCCAGGCAGCCTGTAACTTGTTCTGCCTAGTGGGTTGTAGCTAGAGTACCCACTGCCCTACCATGAAATTCCTGGGGCTTGGTGCATTGATCATAGTGGTTTATTTGTCGTGTTTCAGCTGCTCGGAGATTCACGTGGACTAGTCCCATTAATTGTTAAAGTTTTTCCCGGAGCTGCACTACATAAGTTATGGCGGGAGTCTCTTTGAGGTTGCATTTCCTTTCCCAGTACCCTCATAGGATATTAAGGGGTCCACAGACTCTGCATCCATACAGCAGTTCAAAGTGATTCTTGGGGTACTTCTCTTTAGGCGAATAGAAAGTGGTGCAGGTATTGTTCCCAGTCCATATGTTGAATGGTAAATTTTCAGAGCATTTGTTTGATTGTTTCATTTGTTTGAGGGTTCACAAGCCTGTTAGTCTGTGGGTAGGAATTTGACTCCGGAGAGGATCCAGACCTGGTTCACTAGCTCCGTGGTGATCGGTTAGAATTTCCTGGGGGAAGCTGTGACAAAAGTAACTTCGCCACTAGTTTTTGGAGGGGCCTAATTGCCAGCCACCTACCCTGTGACTATTGCCCCTGTGTTAAATCCTATTTGAAAACACCAATTGTGCCTCTTGGACTTATAACAGGCTCTGTTCATGCAATTGGGACTATATGGATCGTTTACCGAACAGCCGGATGAACCGGAGACCACCCTGGAGCTTGTTAAGCTTAATTGATACATGGTTGCAATTTCCACCACTGTGGTCTAAGTGTTCATCTGGGTGGCCGCAATTCCTATGGTCGACCACAAGGTGGCGGCCATCTTGTTCGCGAGGACGAAAACCGCAAATAGACTTCAGGGGGACTTAGTTGCGAATGCCCTGAAACTATTTTCGGCATGAAAAACTCACGGTTCCTGGTCGGCCCTTCAGCGGCACTTAACCGAGTATAAGAAACTATTTTCGACTATGGGACCATGCCTGCGGTCGGTAAAAACTCTGACTTCCATAAAATTTCTGAACCCCTGAACTGATCTGGGTGATTTGGGATATGCTGGTCACCCAGATCAGGGCTATCAGGGGGTGTTACATGTGTGGGGTATGTATTTTTAGGTACTTTTGGGGTGTTTTAAAAAAGTATGTTTTTTCTGTGCTTGGAGATAATTGGATTAAAATTAGTACAGTTACTAATCCAATTATCCCCCAAGCATGGAGGAGGGATTGTATGTTTGTGATGGGAATGTCGGGCATTTAATCACTGTTCTTATTGGTCTGTGTCTTTGTGTTGGAGTCCCCAACAAGGTCCCCAACAAGGTCCATGTGGGTGTACCCCTTGCATGGGGATTGTCAAAAAATGGCCAGCTGTGGCTTCCATTAAACAGAATGCTTTACCCTTTCTTGGCTCATTTTTGGGGGTTTGGAGAACAACATACACTCTGTGGATTGCTATATCACAATACTCCCCTGAGTTTAATCACTAGCTCTTCTAAGAGCTGTTCCTGCTATGTTCTCTGGACTAGGAGAGGCCTACCCACTGGAAGCTGGATCCTGGTTTTGGGTCCAGGGTGGGGGGAGAATGTCGAGTGGTTTGTGGGGTTTACGGTGGTTATGGTGTCCAGTGCGGTGCTTATGGTACTCAAGGATTACTAGGAAGCAGTGATTGACGGAGGTACATAGTCGGGGTGCAAGGCGGTCCGTCACAGAAGCCTACTTGGATAAATATCTTGAGTAAGGCATCTGATATAGTTTCTGCAGTGATATTAGACAGAACTACTGCCCTAGATTAGTTGGTTGCAAAATCCACTACCATTAGGATGTAGCATTTTCTTGTTCGGCTTGGCGAGGGGACCTACTAGGTCCATAGCGATCCACCTAAATGGCTCGTCCACAAAGGGTATGGGTTGTAGGGGAAAGTTCATGACATCTCAGCCATTGCCCATTCACTGACACACGTTGCGGGTGTGGCAAACCTAGCCACTTCTGGACTATAGTTACTAAAGGTTGTCCGTAGGCTGAATGTGTACTGTATATCTTAAACTGTGTATGTGATGTATTATGGCCGTTCGCATGCTGGCAGCCGTACGCTACCAGCATGCAAACCTTTCGTTCGACGAAACACGGCTATCCGGGCCGTTCGCCAGACGAATGCGGGCTCCCCAGGTAGACCACCCACTCACAAGTCGTGTGGCACCAATTAACCAATTGCAACAATGTTGCAATCGGTAATTAAAGGCTCTCCTAGGTGGCCGTCGTTCGGCTACCGACCATGCGGCGGTCGGCCATCTTGGATCCTTTGTCTCTGCAGCGGTGTTCGGTCGTCGAGAGCCTGGAACTGAAAACGGCTACTCAATGATCCGAACACCGCTGGACTTCCAGAGCGTTCGGGAGTTCCGCGTTCGGCACATTCTGTTCCCCATCGATGTTCGGTAGTTTCAAACCGAACTCGATGGTTTAATGTATTTTGTGCGGCGTTCGGTTAGTTTAGCTGGGATCTGAGCGGTATTCTCACTAAATGTGCCCGCCGACCCCAGCTATCTACCGAACGGTCATTCGTCTAAAAGCGAGTAAAATTGTATGAAATATGGATTTCTGTGTAAATTGCCAGTTTTGCTGCAATCCCCTGTAACATCTGTAAGGAAACCCCTTGCAAGGGGAACTGCATAAATATGGAAGTCTGTGAATAAAGCAAGTTAGTTGACTCCCAAACTGTGTTTCGTCCGGTTATTGGGAGGATTGGGGATATTGCCGTGCTTTCTAACTCTAAATGTGGATTACCTAAGATACCAACGGAGATCGTGGACTAATATACTGCATTCCGTTACAGCGGGTTTTTGATGTCTTTAGATAGGCTGGGCCAGAAGAAGGTGTCCAGCTAAGGGAACTTTGTGAGCAAGCTTAAGCAGGGCCTGGCAGTGTAGGCCTGGAACTACCAACTGTAGGATGGGAACAGCGGTTGTGCCTCAAGTATTTCCTGGGGTGGATGATGGAGTGGAGCTTGTTCCTTCACAGTATTTGATCGAGTTGGGACCTATCTCACCAAAGGCGGCTCGGTCTCTGTATTGGCTCAGGGTCGGGTCATTAAAGGTCAGGTACTAAAATTACTTGGGGAGGACCAGTCAATAGTTTTCATCAATGGGAGTGGGTCAGGGATAGCACTTACCTAGTTCCCGGATTTGAGTGCCCGCTTGGCTTTTGCTCAGGTGACGGCCTTATAAGTGGGTGGTGACTTTCTAAGTGTCCCAAATCGTTCCTGTCAGGATCGGGACAGGGATCCAACACGCAGGGTACAAACAGGAGCTAGGTACGTATACCGGACCTTAGAATGGCGGGACTAACGTAAGGAGTAAGCAAAGAATGGTCTAGAGACAAGCCGAGGTCGAGGGAACGAGAGAGCAGGTAAGCGAGAGACAAGCCGAGTCAAAAGGGTAATAGAGGTAAGCAGGGTAGAACAAAACAAGCCGGGTCAGAACCAAAGAGACAAATAGATAACAAGAGCACTGAGTGACTAGACAAGCTAGAACCACGACAGGGCAATGAACCAATGCACAAAACCCTACTTTATACCCTGGTTCTAGATAGGTAATCACGCCCCCGGCGAGTCCTGATTCGTGCTCGGGACTTGATTGACAGGTCGGAACGGATTGTGGTCATGACGTCGGCTACTGCGCGCCGCATCATAAAAGGAAGCGGATCCCTCGCGGCCGGCGTGTAAACGGCCGAGAGAACTGCGAGGAACGAGTGAGTCAACCCCTCTGGGAGGATGGACGTCTAAGTGTCTCACCTCCTCTGAGGTAGAGACAACAGGTACCCTGACAGTACCCCCCCTCTCAGAAACGCCCACCGGGCGGAAGGAACCGGGGCGAGATGGAAAACAAGAGTGAAAAGCCCTGTGGAGGCGAGGAGCATGCACATCCTCCTGAGGCACCCAAGACCTCTCCTCAGGACCATATCCTTTCCAGTCAACAAGATATTGTAACCTCCCCCGAGAGATTCGAGAATCGAGGATGATCTCATACTCCTCCTGACCCTCAACCTGAACAGAGCGAGGAGAGGATACAGTGGAGGAAAACTTGTTACAAACTAGAGGCTTCAACAAGGAAACATGAAAGGAGTTAGGAATGCGTAAGGCAGATGGAAGGGCAAGGCGATACGCAACTGGGTTAATTCGAGTCAGAACCTTGTAAGGACCAATGTAACGAGGGGCAAATTTCATAGAAGGAACCTTCAAGCGAATGTTTCTGGTACTCAACCATACCCTATCACCTGGAACAAAAACCGGAGCCGCCCTTCTACGCTTGTCAGCGTGTTGTTTGAACAACGTGGAATTATGCAGGAGAATTTGTCGAGTTTGATCCCACAACTTCCTCAAATTGGCAACATGAACATCAACCGACGGTACCCCTTGGGAAGGAATAACCGAGGGAAGAATGGAAGGATGAAAGCCATAATTCATGAAAAAGGGGCTAGAACGAGTAGAATCACAAACGAGATTGTTGTGTGCAAACTCCGCCCAAGGAATCAGACCGACCCAATCGTCCTGGTGTTCGGAAACAAAACAACGCAAATATTGTTCAATCTTTTGGTTGGTGCGTTCAGCAGCTCCGTTAGACTGGGGATGATAGGCAGAAGAGAAATTCAATTTGATGCCCAGTTGAGAACAGAAGGATTTCCAAAAACGGGAAACAAATTGAGAACCTCTATCAGAAACAATTTCGGAGGGTATACCATGTAAACGAAAAATCTCTCTCGCGAATATCTCAGCCAATTCGGGAGAAGATGGAAGTTTAGGTAAGGGCACGAAATGAGCCATCTTAGTAAACCTGTCAACCACCGTGAGAATAACAGTCTGTTTTTTAGAAACAGGCAAATCGACAATGAAGTCCATAGCCAAACAAGACCACGGTCTCTCGGGAATTTCCAAGGGGTGCAAAAACCCACATGGAAGCGTATGCGGTTGCTTAGTCTTCATACAGGTCTCACATGCTCCAACGAAATCCCTAATATCCTTACGTAATGAAGGCCACCAGAAATCTTTAGAAATCAAGGAACACGTCTTGCGAATGCCAGGGTGCCCAGCCACCTTACTGTTGTGAAAGCACTGCAACAGTTCCAGTTGGAGTACAGGAGGAACGAAATACCGTGCCCCAGGAACCTGTCTGGGAGCCAGATGCTGTACCTTCATGATCTCGGCAAGCAACGGAGAGTGTATCCTGAGACTCGTGTTGGCGATAATATTGCACTTGGGAACTATAGAAGACAAAACCGCATCAGATATAGTAGAAGGTTCATGTTGGCGAGACAAAGCATCGGCTTTAGAGTTCTTAGAACCAGGTCTATAAGTGAGCACGTAATTGAAATGAGTGAGGAACAAGGACCAACGAGCTTGCCTGGCGGACAAGCGCTTAGCCTCCCCAATATAGGACAAGTTCTTGTGATCTGTCAAAATAGTAACAGGATGCAAGGTCCCTTCCAATAAATGTCTCCACTCCTTTAGAGCCATAATAACCGCTAGTAGTTCCCTGTCACCAATGTCATATCTGCTTTCAGGCCCAGAAAATTTCTTGGAAAAAAAACCACATGGATGTAACGGTTTATCCACACCTAACCTTTGAGACAAGATAGCGCCTATACCTGTCTCCGAGGCGTCTACCTCGAGTAGAAAAGGCAGAGACGTATCAGGATGAACTAAAATCGGTGCAGATGCAAAAAGTTCCTTGAGCTTTTTGAAAGCAACGAGAGCTTCCGTAGACCAAGTCTTACTGTCAGCCCCCTGTCTAGTCATATTGGTAATAGGAGCAATAATAGAAGAGTATCCTTTAATGAAGCGCATATAATAATTGGAGAATCCAATAAACCTCTGAATGGCCTTGAGTCCCCTGGGTAGTGGCCAATCTAAAATAGACTGGAGTTTAACCGGGTCCATCTTAAACCCGTCTCCAGAAATAACGTAACCAAGAAAGTTTATCTGAGATTGGTCAAAACGACATTTCTCCAATTTGCAGTACAATCCATGTTGTAGAAGTTTGCGCAATACCCTTCTGACTTGTCTGTGGTGAGTCTCAATCTCTCTAGAGTGTATTAGTATATCATCCAGATATACAATAACGCAATCATGTTGAAATTCCCTAAGAACTTCATTGATCAAATCCTGAAATACTGCAGGTGCATTACAGAGCCCAAAAGGCATTACCGTGTACTCATAGTGCCCATAACGGGTATTGAAAGCTGTTTTCCACTCGTCTCCCTGTTGAATTCTTACCAAGTTATACGCCCCTCTGAGATCTAACTTGGTAAAAATCTTGGAGCCTTTAAGACGATCAAAGAGCTCAGTAATCAGAGGAATCGGGTAGGCATTTCTAATAGTTATTTTATTCAAGCCCCGATAATCAATGCAAGGCCTTAACGTACCATCTTTTTTGTTCACAAAAAAAAAACCGGCCCCGGCAGGGGAGGAGGATCTCCTAATGAATCCCTTGTCTAGGTTCTCACGAATATACTCCTCTAAGACTAAGTTCTCCTTAGTGGATAAAGGGTATACCGTACCCCTCGGAGGCATGGTACCAGGCAGGAGTCTGATCTTGCAGTCAAAGGGCCTGTGTGAAGGTAAAGTGTCAGCATTCTTTTTGTCAAAGACTGCCTTTAAATCCAGGTACAGGGGCGGTATCTGTAAGTCTGTAGACTGAGTAGAATTAACCGGTGCGTCAACTACGCAAACCGGTGAGACTTTCTGTAAACACCTGCTCTGACAATCCTGACCCCAAGAGACTATCTCCCCTAGTTCCCAATCGATAATAGGGTTATGTTTCTTTAACCACGGATACCCCAAGACTATTGGAACAGAAGGAGACGAAATAAGCATAAGAGATATACCTTCCTCATGTAAGATACCAACAGTTAAGTTAACAGGTATGGTCTCACGAAAAATAACAGGTTCAGATAATGGTCTACCATCTATGGCCTCAACGGCCAGGGGTGTATCCCTTAGCTGGGATGGGATAGAGTGGTTAGTAACAAAAACTTGGTCAATAAAACTCTCAGCAGCTCCGGAATCTATCAACGCCATAGTCTTTAGTACTCCCTTCTCCCAAGCTAAAGAAACAGGTAGCAGAAGCCTGTGATCTTTATAATTATGTATAGAGGACAAAATAGAAACACCCAAGGCCTGTCCTCTAGAGAAACTTAGGTGCGAGCGTTTCCCGGGCGATTAGGACAGTTTAGGCGTAGGTGACCTCTTACTCCACAATACATACACAACCCCTCCCTTCTCCTGTACTGTCTCTCCTCTTCTGAGAGGCGAGTATTGCTTATCTGCATAGGTTCTGGAAAAGCTGAGGTTGTAGATTCAGGACTTTGAAATGAGGGAGCTAGTCTAAAGGAAGGTCTACGGGTTCTATCTCGAGTGTTCTGCCTCTGTCTTAAACGTTCATCAATACGAGAAATAAAAGAAATTAAATCCTCCAAATTTTCAGGAAGCTCTCTTGTGGCAACCTCGTCTAGAATTTCGTCTGATAGTCTGTTTAGAAATACGTCCATATAAGCCTGTTCATTCCACTTAACTTCTGCCGCCAAGGACCTGAACTTTAGTGCATAATCCACAAGGGTTCGGTTATATTGGCCAAGGCGTAACAGTAATCTAGCTGCATTGACCTTTCTACCTGGAGGGTCAAAAGTTCTTCTAAAAGCAGCGACAAAGGCATTATAATTATAGACTAACGGGTTATCATTCTCCCACAAAGGATTGGCCCATCTCAGAGCTTTATCAATGAGTAGTGTGATAATGAATCCAACCTTCGCCCTATCTGTAGGGTAGGAGCGGGGTTGTAATTCGAAATGAATACCTATCTGGTTTAAAAAACCACGACACATATCCGGAGAGCCACCATAACGTACAGGGAGAGTAATATGGGAAGAAGCACCTACTGTGGCTACCTCTAGACCTGAACTTACAGGGGAGATGGACGCAGTATGCATCTCTTCTGATTGATTACTAGAACGAGATAATAAAGCTTGCAGCGCTAGAGCCATCTGGTCCATTCTATGATCCATGGCCTCAAATCTAGAGTCGGAAGAGCCAACCTGAGTGTTTGTACCTGCAGGATCCATTGGCCCTGTCGTAATGTCAGGATCGGGAAAGGGATCCAACACGCAGGGTACAAACAGGAGCTAGGTACGTATACCGGACCTTAGAATGGCCGGACTAACGTAAGGAGTAAGCAAAGAATGGTCTAGAGACAAGCCGAGGTCGAGGGAACGAGAGAGCAGGTAAGCGAGAGACAAGCCGAGTCAAAAGGGTAATAGAGGTAAGCAGGGTAGAACAAAACAAGCCGGGTCAGAACCAAAGAGACAAATAGATAACAAGAGCACTGAGTGGCTAGACAAGCTAGAACCACGACAGGGCAATGAACCAATGCACAAAACCCTACTTTATACCCTGGTTCTAGATAGGTAATCACGCCCCCGGCGAGTCCTGATTCGTGCTCGGGACTTGATTGACAGGTCGGAACGGATTGTCGTCATGACGTCGGCTACTGAGCGCCGCGTCATAAAAGGAAGCGGATCCCTCGCGGCCGGCGTGTAAACGGCCGAGAGAACTGCGAGGAACGAGTGAGTCAACCCCTCTGGGAGGATGGACGTCTAAGTGTCTCACCTCCTCTGAGGTAGAGACAACAGGTACCCTGACAGTTCCCTAGTAGAACATCAGTGGAAAGTCCCAGCATGACTCACACTTCTCTGCAACCTTCTCCGTTGCCCCAGTCTAGGTGTATTCATGCTAAGGGTAGCTTGTGGAACTGTCCTTCGGCTACCCTGACTTCAATTTGGCAATTAAGAGGTGGGGTGGATGCAAGGACTCTGGGTTGCACTAGTGTAAGGTTGGCAACAGAGTCACTAAGTCCTTGGGTTAATCGACTATGGTAGTGATGTTCTCTGTTATCCATTGCTGGTTGTTGAACTAAGGACACATCATTGTAGTGTCCATTGTCGACAGTTTTGTTCAGGGCGAGGTAATTCTGGGGCTGTTCGCCATAGCCAATGGTGTGAGGTTCTGTGGGAGTGTGGGAATTGTCATGGGGGTAGCTCACACAATGGTCCTGCCATGGAACATAGGGTAATAGAATACCGGGTTCCGGTTGTCATAGGTCAGGACAGGAGCATTGTAAAGTTCCACTCAAAATGTCCAGGTTGATTACACTGAAAGCATCAGCTTTGGGTAAAGTTATTCCGTAGCTGTGCTTGAGCTGGCCACTGTGGTTGTGGGACCAATGGGATGGTCCAGCAGGATGGTCCAGGGAGAATAGGCTGGGGATGCACAAATTGGTTTGCAAGTTGGGCAGCAGCTTCATGAACTCTTACCCAATCCAGTTCAACCTGGGCAGTATTCGCAAAAACATTGTTCTGATAATATTTGCTGTAGCCTGTCTTCCAGTGTAATTGCTTTGCATCCCTGGAGCCAATTTCATGCAACTCGGCTTATTCGGTGAGCCCATTCAGTAGGAGTGTCTCTCTGCCCCAACCTGGCTTCTCAGAACTTTCAGCGGTACGCATTGTGGTGGAATCTCGGTAAAAATAAATTTAGTAGGCCGAGATTACCACGTGGCATGTGTACGTGCACATACTGGTGTATCGGTCGGTTGGTTGCACGTAGCCAAGATACGATCAGTAGTGTACGGAGCATGTGCGAGAATACCGGATGTAGTATTCCCCTCCTCCATTGTGCTGGGCAAGCCATGCGGTCAAACAGGAAGTTAGTTCTTGTTCGATTGATTGGGTAAGAGTATGTGTGGGTGGAGCTTATTATGGGAGGAGTTACATGCCTATATAAGGAACCTACACTATTGTCCGGGGCTTAGATCTTGTTGTATTTTGGTGACATTAGTCCCTCTGAGTCCCGTTCGGTGAATCGAATAAAGAATCTCTTCCCTCCTGAAGAAACCTGTGTCCATCTCTCTGTGCTTGGCTTCCGTCAGTTTCTCCGGTATCAGTATCAGTGTACCGTGCCAGAAGTTGCTTCTTTACCTCCAGGTAATTTAGCCTTCATTCTTCAGGAATTGCCCGGTATGTCTCTGCCACTCTGCCGGTTAGTTTCCCTACTTGATCATCAAAGGTTTTAAAAGTCTGGTGGGTAACCTTGATGCTGCTGTTGGAACCTGAACTTCGGTGGGATCGCATATCTTCGAGTATACTGGCCGTAGATTTGACTCTGCTAATGGCCAGTTCCTCGCCACTTCCATGATTCAGTTCACCAACTTGTGAGGTGGGTTTGGGCTGTAGAAAGCAAATCATTCTCTTACCGTTCTGGAGAGCTCATTCAATGTCATCTGTAGTGTCGGGGAACTGGGTGGGTCGTTGCCTGGACTGGGTGATTCTTACTGATCCAAGTTTACCAGAGTCGCAATTTGCTTGGGTTTATTCAGCCCTGCTGGGTCTTGTCCCCTCTCCACCATTAGTTCCTGTAGGGCTGCTACAGTTAGTTGTCTGTAGTTTTCTGCCATCTTTGTCGCCATTTTCTTCTCACTGAACTGGACCCGCTTCAAACACCAGTGGCACAGGCTATTGTTGCAGTTCCATCAATCCTCCACTAGTCCAAGCTCTCTCGATCAGTGTAGAGTTTTCCCCAATATAATGGAAGCAACCAGTCAACATTACAACATAAAACACCCCAAAATACATATTAGACAGATCGGTATTATATCCCCGGATAGCAATCAGATCCATGTAATATAGCTGAATCGTCACCAGGATAAAGTTTTGACTGACCACACACAAAAATAGCTCCATAAGAAAAAAGGGTAGTGGCCGGTCAACTTTCGGGATTCCTAGACGAATGTAATCAAAGGCTCCCCCTGGCTCGTAGGGAGTGAATGGTCTCCCCATTCGGGAGGGTCTTTTCCCTGAAAAGCGCTCCCCAGGCTTGTCTGGGGATGAAGCAGGCAACGGTACGATTTTCCCGGGGTTCGCGAGGCAAGGTGTCAGAAGTATAGTTCCACACATTTGAAGATCAAGTACAGCTGCCTGCGTTCTGGAAACAAAATAGCCACAATTTCCTAGAGCACGTGTGTTCGGTTACATGAATGGCGGCCACCCAGAGAGAGCACTTAGGTAAGTGGTTTCTTTGAAGTTAATGAGCCAGGGGGGTGGTCTGTGTATAGTAGTACTGAACCAAAGGGGAAACAGGTGGGGTTCGGTAATTTAAGTAAATAGGGGAACATATAACAAGTCATGGCTTCCATGTTTAGAGTTAATTGAGTTATGGGGATATGTGGCATTTCAGGGTGTTTTCCAGACTTTGTAAAAATGTATGTTTTTCTGCTTAGAGTTCATTAAGTTAGCCCATTGTCTTATGTAAAGGATCTTATTAGCTCTGTAGTACCGATCCTTGCAGCTTCTCCCGAATTCCAGCAGAGTAGTAACGAAACAGTGATTATAACTCCCAATTCCTGCAAACATGAGTCGAGACTTCATGGAGGGGTAAACGATCTGCCTTATTGATGGCCAAACTCAGCCGTTTTATGATGGTCTCTCAGCAAGGGAACTCCCAAATGGGACCTTGTGGAAGACTGTGACAAAATATACAGAACCAATCAGTTTACAGTACAATTATTAAACACACCCACAGTAACAGTGCAACCCCTCCTCTCTATCCTGGAGATAATTAGCTTAAGTGGTTCAAGAGAACCTAATTATCTCCAGGTAAAGAAAAACATGTCCTTTTTATATTTTACAAAACTGTATTAAAATCCATAACTTGTATTTTGCCGAACGTATTCTCTATGTTCCACATACCCCCAGATAGCTTGGATCTGAGCACATAATAAAGACGAATAGCGCTCAGATCCCACGAACACAGTTCTCAATATCGTCGAGTAAAGTTTTTAATTCACCGGTGGTTCGGGAAATTGAATCCGAAAAGAGTTCCATAACTGCAGCTACCTGGGGTCGGTCTATCTTGTAGAGTAAGAAAGTCCCGAACGGTAAAGTGTTTAACGTGCTCGGGAGTTCTTAGCCGAATGAACGGGAACTTGGTACGCGTCAGCGGTGTGCGGCTGAATAAGTGTCCGAAAATAGTTCCCGGGGATCGACGCCCATCTACTGCTGAGCGTTCAACGACTTAAAATGGCGACAGCCACATGTTCGGCAAACAAACGCGGACCACCAAGACTTTCATCAACTACCTTGCGGTCAACTACCTTGCGGGAGGTCGGGTGATTTGGTAGTTTGTTCGGTTCTTTGAAACTGCACGAAATAGCCATACATACGAATAATTTGACAAAATGCTGTTTCTCTGAGGGATTTCGTTACATTTTTGTTAATTGTATCACAGGCAGAGGGGAGGGTTTGTGTACACTGTATGGAATGTCAACCTCTGTTTTTATTGGTTTGTATGTTTTGTATTCGGTGCCCAACTAGGTCCACCTGGGCAACACCTTTGCTGTAAAAACTGTATAAAAACTCAAGCTGTTCAATAAACCTTCAGACCCTCTTAGCCTCAACTCACAGCCTCCACTCATGTTGTAGGGTACTGCTATATCACTACCAGTGATTGCTATACTTGTTATACTCCCTTGGATAATCAATAGCTTTTGTAAGAGCTCTACAGATGACCCTGCTATAATCTCTGAAGGAATAGAGGTTTACCCACTGCAGCCTGGAGCCTTGTCGTAGGTCCATGGTGGGTAGGAGATGGCGAGACCCCAACCAAGCTGCGGCGGTTTGTGGGGTCTGAAGTGCTTATGGTGTCTGGTGAGATGCTGATGGTCCTTGGTAAGCACTAGGAGCATTGATTGATGGAGGGTCTGTCACATATATCTAACAAAAAATGCACTTATCTGTTTTAGGAATTAAAAAAAATATATTACATAAAACGTCTTTATTTTAATGAGGCATCAACTGCATAAGAGTCAACGTAACGGCACCCCCAGGCATAAAAGGGGTCAAACGCCATTTAGAGGATATTCCCCTTTCAGATACACAGGCAGCTACCAAAGACACCAATCTGCCGAACATGAAACCATATGAATGCCGTAAACAGCCTTACCAGAACCATATGAATGCTGTAAACATCCGAACAGGAAAAACCATACAAATAGGTTTACACTCCTAGCAGTCGAACTAGAACAGCACACAGTAAATCCCCCCAAGAGAAATACAATTTTTCCACATTATTCATAACTTTAAAAGTATACATCACATTCACATAAAACTTACATTTTCAGCATACTGCAAATACAAACATATGTCACAATCATCCAAATCGGTCTAATGGTTCAAAAGATAGATCAAAGTCCTTTGTGACCAAATGAAGCATGGCTTTTCTGCCCAAAACCAGTTCCACTGAGTCTTCTATCCTGGAGATAATTGGGAAGTAATCCAATTATCTCCAAGGACAGAGGCAAAACTCCATTGAACACATGGTAGCAAAAGACAATAAAATACATAAAAATGTATAACTGTGCAGCTATTGCATAAAACAGGTACATTCAACATATCCCCAGATAGCTTAGATCTGAGCGCACATTATTACTGAATGGTGCTCAGATCTCATACATACAGTTCAATTGCCATGGAGCCAAAGTCTTTCACATAGTCTTTCGTTATACGAATGGGCTCCATGGCATAGCTATCTGGGGTATCACTATTCAAATAGGGCAAGTACCGAATGCTCGGGCTTTCATGTCTTTGCAGGGGAAAACCAAGCGTTTCAACATGGGGCCATAGTCTAAAGGCAGCAGGCGGGCAACCAGGCTCCTCCAATGCACAGTGGCAAGATTGGTCTCGTCACAGTCAACATTTCATTCCCATTACCAGACAAGGCAAGGTAAGGAGGCTAAAACATTAATTGTTGTTCATATATTTTTAAAATAAAGCAATTACTTTGTTTATTTTGACTTCCCGTGGATACTCTTGTCAATGCCGAGCATTCTCAATTGTTTTTTTTAGCAGGATTTTATATATTGAAAAGAAAGAAGGTAGTGCCAAATATCTAGACAGTACTGGTATTACTAAGGAATACAGTTGTATGCAAGTAGTAGTAACTGTAATTTATAATCACAAAGAATGTCCTCATAAATCAATAAGAAAGACCTTGATAATCGTGGTAGTTGTAATAGGTAGTTCAATGTATTTTACCGATTAAGATTGGTTTCAAGATATGAAACAACAATAAATAACATAGAGAACGAACAATAGTGTGATATTGTTTGTAACCAGTGCAGAAGCAATAATGTTTAGAAACAAACACTCACCAACAAGGAGCCATCTGCTTCTGACAATATAATACTTGTCACAGGATATTAGGTGAAGAGTCACAACAAGGTAAATGTATTACTTTTTGACATGCGTTTTTCGGAATTATTTTTTTTGTTTGTTATTCTGTCTCTCACTGTTAAAATACACCTACCATTAAAACAAAATACTTCTCATTTCTTTGTCAGTGGACAAACGTTCAAAATCAGCACAGGATCAAATATTATTTTTCTCACTGTACTTATTGGGAGCATTGTGTTCAAATGCAGACTTTATTTTTACATTTTGTTGCCGTTTTATTTTGTAATACTTGTAATGCAATCAGTGTCCTTTATCTCTTTGTCACATTTAATATATATAAGAAACATTTTTACTTCCATACAAATATTTTCAGACCAACATTAGGTATACTATATACTGTTTAACACTTTTTATGCCCCCAATATTTCTACAAGGAATGAATGAATGAATGAAAAAATGAATTAAAACTAATTTTATTTTTTTAGTTTGTTTGTCTGAACAGAAATCTATAAATAAAACTACTGTTTTGTAATATGTTAATGTGCTAATTATTCACCCCATGTTTCAAATAATATAATATTTTGCAAACACAATGTGCTTGGTAGTGACGAAGCTTAAGCTGAATTTTATAGTTTCATGATTTGATCTTTTCCCAACATATGTATTTTAGTATTCATCTCAGGTTTTATCAGTAATATATAACTTTTTGGAAAAAATATACAGCCTAACAAGCCACCACTAGAAGTTAATATGGCAAAGATCTCTACAGACACCATGTCTTTCCCTTTTGTGCTCAGATAAGCCGGGATCATTGCAATCCACACACTACAGAACACCAGCATGCTGAAGGTGATATACTTGGCCTCATTAAAACTGTCTGGTAATGTCCTGGCAAAATAAGCAATAATAAAACTAACAGCTGCCAGAACCCCCATATAACCCAGAACAGAGTAAAAGGCAATAACTGAGCCTTCATTACACTGAATGATGATCCTTCCAGGGTAAGAGTGCATGTCCAGTTCTTGAAAAGGAGGGAAAATGCACAACCAAAGAACATTAATCAGAACCTGAACAGATGAGCAGATCAGAACTATAACATTAGACACTTTGACCCCAACCCACATTCTCCATGAGCTTCCTGGTTTAGTAGCCTTGAAAGCGATGTAAACCATGATAGTTTTGCCCAGTATAGAAGATACAGCTACTGAGAAGATGATCCCAAAAGAGGTTTGACGCAGCATGCAGGTTATATCCACAGGACGACCGAGGAACAGAAACACACAGAGGAAGCTCAGCATGAGAGAGACCAGGAGGAGGAAGCTGAGATTCCGGTTATTTGCTCTGACAATGGGAGTGTCCCAGAATAAAACAAATATTATCAAAATAAATACAGTTATAAGTGAAAATAAAACAGATATGGAAGAAAAAACTGTAGTCATAATATTGTTTTCATATGAAAGAAAGTCATAGGTTTTAGGAATACACTTTGTTTTTCTCTCATCTGGCCATTCATTGTCAGGACATTTCTGGCAGTTATCACTGTCTGTAATAGAAGAAAGAAATATAAAAATGATAAATCAGTATTATCAGTGTTGTTGTACTGCCAGACAAATTGATACTAACTCAGCTTAGTCATATGAGAAACATATGACTAGACAGCTTACTTTGAGAAGGATATGATCATGTGAAAATATACATAATATTGGAAACCAACGGAACATTCCAAGCACCCTACTGCTCACTAAAGTGAAAATATTTTCCAGGAGTACCATGATGACATAAGGTATCTGTAAAGTTTTGAGTATAATGAATGAATATTCAGAGCTTACTTAAAGGGCCACTCCAGGAAGCTAAACAAGTTAATCTTAAATTATAGCTAATAAACTCAAATGCCTATGGTAAGTTTTTATTTTCTTTCAATTCTGTGTAGTTTTCCTGCAGTGCTGTAAAGTGTGTTGCTGTTTTCAGCAATGTAAACCAGCCTCCTTAGCCACACCCTCACAAAATTGAAGACATTTTCAGGCTCATCAATTATGTGTCGATTTTCACGAATTCCTCATAATTCAGATGACAAATGATGCATGAAAAAGATAAAAAAAACAATATAGTACAGTGCTGCTATAAAATGAAAATCATCAGCTTTAATGGTTGCACTTACAGTGTAAAAGAGGTAAAAGAGCCCATCAATACAATTCTGTGTATCCAATCAGCATGGAGTAGAAAATTCTTCAAAGAGGTAGTAGGCAGAAGAATCAAATATATAAAACAACAAAAGTTAAAAAACAAACTCTACGCGTTTCGTCTGGTATATCTGACTTCATCAGGAGTAAAAAAATCAAATTGCATTCATATAAAGTGCTTCAATTCTTGTGAGGAGCGCAGCTATATTTAAAAGTCCCTACCGCCAGAATTCTGATCCGTTCTGCCAATCCGCTGCTTTCAATTAAATTCCCTGAAATTGCTTGTTCTCTTTATTCCTTTTATGGAGTTCAGGCAAACGTCCGTGGAACGAACGTGCATTCCACCAATCCGGGAGTGTTCTGGAGAAAAATGTAAGATCCAGAGAGGGGTCACCTGCTCCTCCACTAATGAGAAGGTGTCCCTTCTCATGTGTGGATATGGCCCACAGTATATGGGGAGGACAGGGCGAAAAGCAAAAATACGTTTTTTGGAGCATTTAAACAACATTAGAAAAGAGATCCAGAGATCCAGAGACATTGATCCAGAGTCAATGTCCAATATTTAGAAAACATAATCTGTCTTGGATAATTATTGAACAGGTTAACTTGGATGTAAGAGGGGGTGATGTCACCATGAAACTTAGACAAAGGGAGGGATTCTGGATACACAGAATAAAAACACTTCAATCATTAGGGTTGAATGTGGATTTTGATTTAATTTGTTTTTTATAATTTTTATTAATTCTTTAGATAATTTGTTTTTATTCTTTAGCATATAATTTTTATATAATTTTTATTTACATTCCTCTTTTTAAATTTTCCCTGTTTTTTATATTATTGTGCTTAACAGTCTGGTGTCTTCAAAATCCCTCCTTTACTTTTATTTCACTTTACTATCTTCCCTCCGCCAGCTTTATATCATACCACCATTCTTGCTATTTTAGATGACTATGAGAGTGATGCATGCTTTTTATTTTTCATTTTTTATATGTCTTCTGTGATTGTAACATAATACTTATAATACATAAGTGATTACACACATATATGGACGTTACAATAATAATGTTCTTAACTACCATATTCATTAAATCACTAACACACTGTAATATAATTTTGTTTCATGACCTCGGACTTTTTAATCGAAATGAGGACTTATCCCAACTACTGTGTAAAGACAAAGTGAAACACATATGCTTTCCAGCCGCACATCACTTCCGCACAGTCCGCCTGAACAAGAAGGGAGAACACTTCCGGATCAGTGGAACGCACGTTCGTTCCACGGACGATTGCAAGAAGAGAGAACATTTCCGGATCGGTGCACCACACGTGCGTTCCACAGACGTTTGCCAGAACTCCATAAAAGGAATAAGGAGAACGAGCAATTGAAAGGGAATTTAATTGAAAGCAGCAGATTGGCTAAACAGATCCGAATGCCGGCGGGAAGGAATAAATACAGGTCTTCACAAGAATTGAAGCACTTTATATGAATGCAATTTGATTTTTTCACTCCTGACAAATCACATAGAGTTTGTTTTTTTACTTTTGTTGTTTTATATATTTGATTCTTCTGCCTACTACCTCTTTGAAGAATATTCTACTCCATGCTGATTGGATACACAGAATTGTATTGATGGGCTCGTTTACCTCATTTACACTGTAAGTGCAACCAATAAAGATGATTATTTTTTAATTTATAGCAGCACTGTACTATGTTTTTTTTTATCTTTTTCATGCATCATTTGTCATCTGAATTATGAGGAATTTGTGGAAATCGACACATAATTGATGAGCCTGAAAATGTCTTCAATTTTGTGAGTGTGACATTGAAATAAGGGGCTATATGTGAATTAACGTTATCCCCCACATGATATTTTTTCTTTCTTTGTTTGTATGTTTAGGTATATCCTATTTTTCCATTTGTATTGAGGATTGAGAGGAATCCTTTGTTATACAAAATTAAAAAGGAAGTAATTATCTTTTTTATTCATCGTATATTTACTGCACCTGGATGGTCTAAGTTTGTATTTTTGTATTGCATATATTGTTTCCTCATGTAATAGACCACAAACATAACATGTTCTTTGAGCTTAAACAAAGTAGAGTGGATAAGTCCCAATCCCTCTTTTCAGAAACTTATGATAATCCTCAAAATACCAACCAAAGAATTCAAGTTTTTTTTTTTTAAAAACTAGAGAGATTATCTATAAAAGAGACCAAAAAGTGGTGGTAGATTTCTTTCTTAGAGGGTTATATTAAAGAAGGCCTCATCCCAAGAGGTTTAACCCCTTAAGGACCAAACTTCTGGAATAAAATGGAATCATGACATGTCAGATATGTCATGTGTCCTTAAGGGGTTAAGACCGTCTAAAAATCCCGCTAATGGATTAGAAACCTCCCGCCATGCCGATAGATGAAACAAAGCCTTAGAGACGTGTGCAATAGTACTGATGGAAATCATAGTGGATTATGTAAAGGAAAATCTATGTAATGTAACACAGGAGCTGGAAAACTTAGAAAAAAATAACACCTTTGATTAAAAAAAGTCCCGAATATATACAAAAAGAGAAAATTGTATATGATAGAGTCCAGAAAATGGACGAAACAATTGCAGAAACAAAGAATAGCAAATATAGAAGGGACAAAAAAGATAAAGAAGTCCAACTTTTTTCCATAAAAAACAAAAAGGACAGGCACAGTACTCAATCTTTTCACTTTGACTATAACAAGAGAAAGCTTGACAATAATCATAGAAATAGTTCCTTTCCTTCAAGAAGAGTAAATGAGAGTCGAAGGCCCCACTCCCCAAATGTAGGAGGGCAATATGTTTCTACATTTAACCAACCACAAAAATGGAGGTTGACCACACATAATACCACCAGAAGTGAAACCAGACATAATAAGGTTGATATCCATCCAGATAGAGATACCTTTCAAAACAGAGATTTTTTAGAGAGGGGGCAAGACCAAAAGGTAAAGAAATACAATATTTTGCTCCGAAATCACACAGGATAGATCTAACCAATCAGTTTGCCCTGTTAACAGATCGGACACCCTAATGAAGAGGAGGAGAATAAGCCCACAGAGGGAAGCAGAGATATCGAGCAACGTAGCAAAGAGGAATCTATGGGGATATTCAATATCTCCAAGGTACCTCTAACTGAACAAGAATGCCTAATATTGAAGAAAAGCCTTAAATACAACCCAGACTCATTCCAAGTCTATATAGACATGCAGAAATTTATTAGAAAACTCAGCATCGAAAGATTTTTTTATTAAGAAAGAGTTAGAAGACCCTTTGGGTCAGGAATCCACACTGAAGTATGAACCAAATTCCCATCAAAAATGTAAACCACAATCTACCTTTTGCCCTTATGATAAAGGAAGCCAAATTGAAGTCTTTAATATGATGGTAATGAAAGATCTAGAAAAAATAACTAGTAAAAAAGAATATTGCAACATTATGACCAAAAAAGAGATGCAAACCCTTAACCAACTAAAAAAAAAGAAGATATCGTTATCAAGAATTCAGACAAAGGGGGTGGCATAGTGGTCATGTCTGTAGACTTCTACTTGGGAGAGGCGCATAGATTACTGGGGGGTAACACTACATATATTAAACTCACTAATAATCCTAATGTACCCTTTAAGAGTGAACTGAAGGTTTTATTAAAGAAAGCTCTGGAAAACAATATAATTGATCCCAATATCTATCAGTTTCTTTTTCAAGAGCAACCCAGAATTCCGACCTTTTACTTTCTCCCGAAAGTACATCAATTCAAAGGGAACCCACCTGTAAGACCAATAATAAGTGGAATTGATTCCCTTACATCTAAACTGTCCCAATTTATATAATATAGTGAAATGATATATCACAGTATCCCAGTGAGTAATACCAATAGTAATAAATACTCTAACACCTTAGTGAGATTTCCCTTAAAACCTCACAGCAAACAACAATATACATACAATTTAAGGTGGAGTATTTTTCTTGTTTGTTTAAAAGTTTGAATGGTTCCTGGACCAATATGTTCTAGGAATAAAATATAAACAGACAGATAATAGTGCAATAGTAGTGCAAAATAGTGCACACCTCGGCCTGTGTTTTCTTGCAAAGGTGAGCATATATCTCTGCCTGCCGGACTCCCATCCCAGGTAAGCCCTGACATCAATTATGTGTAACATTGCGCGCATCCGCCCCTACTTAACGCCAGATGCGACTAAGGTGTTGGTCCATTCCACTGTACTTTCTCGCCTTGACTACTGTAATCCGCTTCTCAGTGGTCTTACGTGCTCCCAACTTGCGCCGTTACAGTCCATAATGAATGCGGCGGCGAGGCTCATCTTCTTGTCCACCCGCACCTCCCATGCCTCACCCTTCTGTCAGTCCCTACATTGGCTTCCTATAAAATATAGAGCTCAATTTAAAATTCTGGTTCTTGCTTTCAAATGTCTACATAATGCTGCTCCCACCTATCTATCTTCCCTTATACACAAGTATGTCCTGTCTAGGCCCTTACGATCTGCTGAAGACTTACATCTATCTTCTGTCCGTACTCCCACCTCTGATGCTCGCCTTCAAGACTTCTCGAGGGCTGCACCGTTCCTGTGGAACTCGCTTCCCTCCTCCGTTAGATGCTCACCCAGTCTCCACTCCTTCAAAAAATCATTAAAAACCCACTTCTTCATAAAAGCATATCAATTGAACTCTTAATAGCTCCCAACTGATTCCTCTTCTGCAACTGTCACTAGTCTAATACTATCCTTATCTTTTGTGTCATTTTACCCCACTCCCTCTAGCATGTAATCTCATTGAGCAGGGCCCTCAACCCCTCTGTTCCTGTGTGTCCAACTTGTCTGGTTACAACTACATGTCTGTTCGTCCACCCACTGTAAAGCGCTGCGGAATTTGACGGCGCTCTATAAATAATATAATATAATAATAATAATGTGTACATTTTCACAAATTCCTCATAATTCAGATGACAAATGATGCATGAAAAAGATAAAAAACAACATAGTACAGTGCTACAGTATTCCTTAGCTACACCCTCTTAAATTTCAATATGTTCCTGATTCCCAGTCTTTGAAATAAATGTACCTTTTGCAGCCAATGAGAATAGAGGCATGTCTTCTGTGTGTAATGAATGCTCACAGTACAGACTGTGCCACATAGACAAGACTAGAACCCATCTGTGCTCCTCTCCCTTCCTTCCTTTAATGCAAGTTATACATTCTTCTCCCGCCCCTATCAGCCAACCTCCCTACCCACTGCTAACCCATCAGTCCCATCAGGCAACCTCACTACCTACTGTTAACGCTTTACTGCCAGCCAATCTCACTATCCACTGTTAACCCCTTCCCTGTCACCCATTCTTGCTGCCCACTGTAAACCCTTTATTTGCCAGTTCCTGCCAGCCAACCCCACTACCCAATGTTAACCCCTTCCCTGCCAGTCTCATCATGCAACCTCATTACCCACTGTAAATCCATTTACTGCCAGCCAATCACACTACCCTCTGTAAACCCCCTGCTATCTAACCTAACCTAACCTAACCTAACTTAACAGTTAACCCACTGTTAACCCATTATTTGTCAGTCCCTGTCAGCCAACCTCACTACCCACTATTAACTCTTTCCCTGCTATCCAATCTCACTACCCACTGTTAACCCCTCCATTTCCATTCCCTGTCAGCCAACCTCTCTACCCACTGTTGACCTCTTTTTCCTCCAGTACCTGTTAATCAACCTCCCTACATATAGATATAGATATATATATATATAGATAGATAGATAGATAGATAGATAGATAGATAGATTTACAGACTGATATGTGTGTGTGTTGTTGTGTTTAGGTTCCAGTGTCTGACTGCTGTGTTTGTAGTGTAACTTAGGTTGAGTACTTCTTGGGCAGGCATTGTGAGCGTGTCATTACTATTTCTCATAGAGAATCACTGAAGCATTGCCATTGGTGAACAGTCTGGCTGAAATACAAAAAGCAGGAAGAAAGCAAAGGGGGTAATTACATGCAATCGCACGAGGGGCAGAAAATCAGAACAAAGTAAAGATTAAAACAGGTACTTCTAAAGCTAATTTTTACACTATTTGGGTTAAAAATGCATTTAGTGACAGTAGGTTTACTGTTGCAGGGTAAAAAAAAAGGATATGCAGTTTTTTTTTTTTTTTACCAATATAGTTCCTTTAATAATATTATATATTATTTAAACAAAAAATGCCATACAATTTAATGACATGCTGCATGTTATGAATCATGGCTTATGAATACACTCTGACAGTTAAAGAAACAACAGCAAACAATCAAATCCTTCCAACTGTCCACTGGTGTGTAGTGCCCACATATGTTCAAATACGAGTCACATAAAAAATGGATGATGCAAACGTGCAGTTCCATTCTTTTGACATTATGTATATGTGACAATTGCTTCAATGCCTTCATCGTGATGTCCCCTGGGTTTTTATCTGAGGCAATGAAAATAATGTTTATTTCTCCTTTCTCAAACATTTCCTTTACAATATATGTGATATTGATGTGTTTAGTTTTATTTTTCTCTATCCTGTTCTCAGAGTAATCTATAGCAGCTCCGTTTTCACAGTACATTTCGATACTCTGTGAAATTAAAATTTCAGATAAGTTTAATTCTTCTAATATCATGGATATATCATGGATAGATCATATTGACTTCTTTGCACCCTGAGCCAATGGATAGTGTTGTCGCGAACCCGGAATTTTCGGTTCGCGAACGGCGAACGCGAACTTCCGCAAATGTTCGCGAACCGGCGAACCGCGCGAACCGCCATTGACTTCAATGGGCAGGCGAATTTTAAAAACAACAGGGACTCTTTCTGGCCACAATAGTGATGGAAAAGTTGTTTCAAGGGGACTAACACCTGGACTGTGGCATGCCAGAGGGGGATCCATGGCAAAACGCCCATGGAAAATTGCACAGTTGATGCAGAGTCTGCTTTTAATCCATAAAGGGCAGAAATCACCTAACATTGACACCTGTCCTCAAAGCCCAGCCCTGATACACACTGACACAGAGCAGAATAGAGACTGTTCCCCCTACATAGGGTCACTTGGCAGATATGGATTGACACCTGTCCTCAAAACTCCTGATACACACTGACACAGAGCAGAATAGGGACTGTTCCCCCTACATAGGGTCACTTGGCAGATATGGATTCACACCTGTCCTCAAAACCCCTGATACACACTGACACAGAGCAGAATAGAGACTGTTCCCTGTCCACAGAGACCATGATACACACTGACACAGAGCAGAATAGAGACTGTTCACCGTCCACAGAGACCATGATACACACTGACACAGAGCAGAATAGAGACTGTTCCCCCTACATAGGGTCACTTGGCAGGTATGGATTGACACCTGTCCTCAAAGCCCCTGATACACACTGACACAGAGCAGAATAGAGACTGTTCCCTGTCCACAGAGACCATGATAAACACTGACACAGAGCAGAATAGAGACTGTTCCCCGTCCACAGAGACCATGATACACACTGACACAGAGCAGAATAGAGACTGTTCCCCCTACATAGGGTCACTTGGCAGATATGGATTGACACCTGTCCTCAAAACCCCTGATACACACTGACACAGAGCAGAATAGGGACTGTTCCCCCTACATAGGGTCACTTGGCAGATATGGATTGACACCTATCCTAATGATCCCTGATACACAGTGACACAGAGCAGAATAGGGACTGTTCCTCCTACATAGGGTCACTTGGCAGATATGGATTGACACCTATCCTAATGATCCCTGATACACACTGACACAGAGCAGAATAGAGACTGTTCCCCCTACATAGGGTCACTTGGCAGATATGGATTGACACCTGTCCTCAAAACCCCTGATACACACTGACACAGAGCAGAATAGGGACTGTTCCCCCTACATAGGGTCACTTGGCAGATATGGATTGACACCTATCCTAATGATCCCTGATACACAGTGACACAGAGCAGAATAGGGACTGTTCCTCCTACATAGGGTCACTTGGCAGATATGGATTGACACCTATCCTAATGATCCCTGATACACACTGACACAGAGCAGAATAGAGACTGTTCCCCCTACATAGGGTCACTTGGCAGATATGGATTGACAAATGACTGACAAACAGCTACCACATGCAAGGAAGGCAGCAGGGGCGCAAATGACCCACTCCCGACGCGGGAAGGTAGTGACGACAAATAACAATACAGGACTCTTTAGAGGTCCTGTAATTGTAATCAGTCCACTTGAAATCCTTTAACTTTGATCAATTGGAGGGAAGTCTGGTGCAGAGCCACTGACCCATGCGCAGGGCCAGCCTTAGGCCTTTGGGCGCCCTGTGCAAGAAATCTTCCCGAAGCGGGAAGGTAGTGACGACAAATAACAATACAGGACTCTTTAGAGGCCCTGTAATTGTAATCAGTCCACTTGAAATCCTTTGACTTTGATCAATTGGAGGGAAGTCTGGTGCAGAGCCACTGACCCATGCGCAGGGCCAGCCTTAGGCCTTTGGGCGCCCTGTGCAAGAAATCTTCACCCTGTCACACCCATGTGCAAGAAATCTTCACCCTGTCATAGGGTCACTTGGCAGATATGGATTGACAAATCCCTGACAAACAGCTACCACATGCAAGGAAGGCAGCAGGGGCGCAAATTACCCACTCCCGACGCGGGAAGGTAGTGACGACAAATAACAATACAGGACTCTTTAGAGGCCCTGTAATTGTAATCAGTCCACTTGAAATCCTTTAACTTTGATCAATTGGAGGGAAGTCTGGTGCAGAGCCACTGACCCATGCGCAGGGCCAGCCTTAGGCCTTTGGGCGCCCTGTGCAAGAAATCTTCCCGACGCGGGAAGGTAGTGATGACAAATAACAATACAGGACTCTTTAGAGGCCCTGTAATTGTAATCAGTCCACTTGAAATCCTTTAACTTTGATCAATTGGAGGGAAGTCTGGTGCAGAGCCACTGACCCATGCGCAGGGCCAGCCTTAGGCCTTTGGGCGCCCTGTGCAAGAAATCTTCCCGACGCGGGAAGGTAGTGACGACAAATAACAATACAGGACTCTTTAGAGGCCCTGTAATTGTAATCAGTCCACTTGAAATCCTTTAACTTTGATCAATTGGAGGGAAGTCTGGTGCAGAGCCACTGACCCATGCGCAGGGCCAGCCTTAGGCCTTTGGGCGCCCTGTGCAAGAAATTTTCACCCTGTCACACCCATGTGCAAGAAATCTTCACCCTGTCACACACACACACACAGGCAGACAGCCATACACACGCACACACACAACTGCGACTGACTAGGTTTGTCAACTCCTCAAAAGGACGCATGAGCCTACAGGCATTGCGCATGAGCATCCAGTAACGTGGCAAAAAAATTCCCAGCTCCCCAGAGGCTGTCCTAGCACCCCGGTCATACAAATATTCATTATCATTAACAGCTTTTTCTTGTTGGAGCAGGCGGTCGAACATTAGGAGTGTTGAATTCCAACGTGTAGGGCTGTCGCAAATCAAGCGCCTCACTGGCATGTTGTTTCGCCGCTGGATATCGGCAAAGTGAGCCATGGCCGTGTAGGAACGCCTGAAATGGCCACACACCTTCCTGGCCTGCTTCAGGACGTCCTGTAAGCCTGTGTACTTATACACAAAGCGTTGTACGATCAGATTACACACATGTGCCATGCACGGCACATGTGTCAACTTGCCCAACTTCAATGCCGCTATCAAATTTTTTCCGTTGTCACACACCACTTTGCCGATATCCAGTTGCTGCGGAGTCAGCCACTTTTCCACCTGTGCGTTCAGGGCGGACAGGAGTGCTTGTCCGGTGTGACTCTCTGCTTTCAAGCAAGTCAAACCCAAGACGGCGTGACACTGCCGTATCCGGGATGTGGAAAAGTACCTGGGGAGCTGGGGGGGTGACGTTGATGTGGAGCAAGAAGCAGCGGCACAAGAGGACTCAGCCGAGGAGGTTATGGAAGAGGATGGAGTAGGAGGAGTAGAGGAGGTGGCAGCAGGACTGCCTGCAATTCGTGGTGGTGTCACCAACTCCTCTGCAATGCCACGCATTTCTTGCTTGTCAGCCGTCAGCAGGTTTACCCAATGCGCAGTGTAGGTGATATACCTGCCCTGACCATGCTTTGCAGACCAGGTATCAGTGGTCAGATGGACCCTTGCTCCAACACTGTGTGCCAGACATGCCATGACTTCCTTTTGCACAATCGAGTACAAGTTGGGGATTGCCTTTTGTGAAAAGAAATTCCGTCCGGGTACCTTCCACTGCGGTGTCCCAATAGCTACAAATTTTTTGAACGCCTCAGACTCAACCAGATTGTATGGTAAAAGCTGGCAGGCTAATAGTTCGGACAAGCCAGCTGTCAGACGCTGGACAAGGGGGTGACTTGGTGACATTGGCTTCTTACGCTCAAACATGTCCTTGACAGAAACACATGACTGTGGGCAGATGAGCGGGAACTGCTCAAGGCGGGAGACGGAGTGGCGGATGGTTGAGAGGGGGCAAGAAGGACAGCAGTGGTTGACGTGGCTGAAGATGCTGGACCAGGAGGAGGATGGCGGCTTAGAGTAGGCATGCTGCTTGTACTCATGTGTTGATCCCATAGGCGTTTGTGATGTGAGATCATGTGCCTACGCAAAGCAGTTGTACCTAGGTGGGTGTTGGACCTCCCACGACTCAGTTTCCTTTGGCACAGGTTGCAAATGGCATCGCTGTTGTCAGAGGCAGACACACAAAAAAAATGCCACACTGCTGAGCTCTGCAATGACGGCATTCTGGTGGTGGACACAGCATGCGTTGATTGGCGTGCTGTCGGGCTGACCCCGGGTGCCGATGCATGCTGTCTGACTGTGCCACTAGCTCCTTGCGACGACCCCCCCCTGCTTCCAACTGGTCTCCTCCTCCTCCTCTCTGTCTCCCCATCTGAACTTTCGCCCTGTTCTTCTTCTCTTCTAGCGGGCACCCACGTGACATCCATGGACGCATCGTCATCATCAACCTCTTCGCTTGTATCTGACAACTCAGAAAAGGAAGCAGCAGCGGGTACAACATCATCATCATCACACCGTACCTGCATGTGTTTAATGCTGCCTGCCTGAGACATATCCCTGTTATCTACATCCTCTAGCAATAATGGTTGCGCATCACTCATTTTTTCAAACGGGTGTGTGAATAACTCCTCTGACATACCAAGTAAAGCGGCTGTGGTGCTAGTTTTGGTGGTGGCGGCAGGCGGGTGAGTGCTATCTTGAGAGGTGCCTGAAGCTAAGCTGGAGGAGGATGGTGCGTCAAGGTTCCGAGCGGAGGCTGTACAAGATTGGGTGTCCTGTGTTAGCCAGTCAACTAAGTCCTCAGAACTTTTCAAGTTCAGGGTACGTGGCTTCTGAAAACTGGGCATTATTCTAGGGCAAAAGGGAATCACAGCACCACGACCACGACGGCCCCTGCGGGGTGGCCTGCCTCTGCCTGTCATTTTTTGGGGGATTTGTGGTACTATGCGTGCAAGCTACTGTGAGACCAGATATGATTGGCAATGTGCACTGGAACAGTTCTGCAGAGCACACACTGTAGGCCTGAGACACCCGCTTGAAGACAAGTAACTGCTATTCAATCTATAACAGTGAAAAACAAATTTTGTTTTTAAAAGCACACTATAGAGACACCAGATATGATTGGCAATGTGCACTGGAACAGTTCTGCAGAGCACACACTGTAGGCCTGAGACACCCGCTTGAAGACAAGTAACTGCTATTCAATCTATAACAGTGAAAAACAAATTTTGGTTGTAAAAGCACGCTAAAGAGACACCAGATATGATTGGCAACTGTCAAAGCACGCTGGCACAGGTCTGCAGAGCACACGCTGAAGTAGGCCTGAAACACAGACGCTTGCAGACAACTAACTGCTCTTCTATTACAGTGAAAAAAAAATATTTATTTTAAATGTAAAGCTTAACCTATTGTTAAAACAGATATGAGTGGTGGCACTGGGCAAATAGGCACAGTATCCAATGTGAACCTCACACAGAAGCTGGCAGGCAGGCAACTGCTCTTCTATTACAGTGGAAACAAAATTTTGGTTGTAAAAGCACGCTAAAGAGACACCAGATATGATTGGCAACTGTCAAAGCACGCTGGCACAGGTCTGCAGAGCACACGCTGAAGTAGGCCTGAAACACAGACACTTGCAGACAACTAACTGCTCTTCTATTACAGTGAAAAAAAAATATTTATTTGAAATGTAAAGCTTAACCTATTGTTAAAACAGATATGAGTGGTGGCACTGGGCAAATAGGCACAGTATTAAAATGTGAACCTCACACAGAAGCTGGCAGGCAGGCAACTGCTCTTCTATTACAGTGGAAACAAAATTTTGGTTGTAAAAGCACGCTATAGAGACACCAGATATGATTGGCAACTGTCAAAGCACGCTGGCACAGGTCTGCAGAGCACACGCTGAAGTAGGCCTGAAGCACAGACGCTTGCAGACAACTAACTGCTCTTCTATTACAGTGAAAAAAAAATATTTATTTTAAATGTAAAGCTTAACCTATTGTTAAAACAGATATGAGTGGTGGCACTGGGCAAATAGGCACAGTATCCAATGTGAACCTCACACAGAAGCTGGCAGGCAGGCAACTGCTCTTCTATTACAGTGAAACAAAATTTTGGTTGTAAAAGCACGCTATAGAGACACCAGATATGATTGGCAACTGTCAAAGCACGCTGGCACAGGTCTGCAGAGCACACGCTGAAGTAGGCCTGAAACACAGACGCTTGCAGACAACTAACTGCTCTTCTATTACAGTGAAAAAAAATATTTATTTGAAATGTAAAGCTTAACCTATTGTTAAAACAGATATGAGTGGTGGCACTGGGCAAATAGGCACAGTATCCAATGTGAACCTCACACAGAAGCTGGCAGGCAGGCAACTGCTCTTCTATTACAGTGGAAACAAAATTTTGGTTGTAAAAGCACGCTATAGAGACACCAGATATGATTGGCAACTGTCAAAGCACGCTGGCACAGGTCTGCAGAGCACACGCTGAAGTAGGCCTGAAACACAGACGCTTGCAGACAACTAACTGCTCTTCTATTACAGTGAAAAAAAATATTTATTTTAAATGTAAAGCTTAACCTATTGTTAAAACAGATATGAGTGGTGGCACTGGGCAAATAGGCACAGTATCCAATGTGAACCTCACACAGAAGCTGGCAGGCAGGCAACTGCTCTTCTATTACAGTGGAAACAAAATTTTGGTTGTAAAAGCACGCTAAAGAGACACCAGATATGATTGGCAACTGTCAAAGCACGCTGGCACAGGTCTGCAGAGCACACGCTGAAGTAGGCCTGAAACACAGACGCTTGCAGACAACTAACTGCTCTTCTATTACAGTGAAAAAAAAATATTTATTTTAAATGTAAAGCTTAACCTATTGTTAAAACAGATATGAGTGGTGGCACTGGGCAAATAGGCACAGTATCCAATGTGAACCTCACACAGAAGCTGGCAGGCAGGCAACTGCTCTTCTATTACAGTGGAAACAAAATTTTGGTTGTAAAAGCACGCTATAGAGACACCAGATATGATTGGCAACTGTCAAAGCACGCTGGCACAGGTCTGCAGAGCACACGCTGAAGTAGGCCTGAAACACAGACGCTTGCAGACAACTAACTGCTCTTCTATTACAGTGAAAAAAAATATTTATTTTAAATGTAAAGCTTAACCTATTGTTAAAACAGATATGAGTGGTGGCACTGGGCAAATAGGCACAGTATCCAATGTGAACCTCACACAGAAGCTGGCAGGCAGGCAACTGCTCTTCTATTACAGTGGAAACAAAATTTTGGTTGTAAAAGCACGCTAAAGAGACACCAGATATGATTGGCAACTGTCAAAGCACGCTGGCACAGGTCTGCAGAGCACACGCTGAAGTAGGCCTGAAACACAGACGCTTGCAGACAACTAACTGCTCTTCTATTACAGTGAAAAAAAAATATTTATTTTAAATGTAAAGCTTAACCTGTTGTTAAAACAGATATGAGTGGTGGCACTGGGCAAATAGGCACAGTATCCAATGTGAACCTCACACAGAAGCTGGCAGGCAGGCAACTGCTCTTCTATTACAGTGGAAACAAAATTTTGGTTGTAAAAGCACGCTAAAGAGACACCAGATATGATTGGCAACTGTCAAAGCACGCTGGCACAGGTCTGCAGAGCACACACTGAAGTAGGCCTGAAACACAGACGCTTGCAGACAACTAACTGCTCTTCTATTACAGTGAAAAAAAAAATATTTCTTTTAAATCGAAAGCTTAACCAATTGTTAAAACAGATATGAGTGGTGGCACTGGGCAAATAGGCACAGTATCCAATGTGAACCTCACACAGAAGCTGGCAGGCAGGCAACTGCTCTTCTATTACAGTGGAAACAAAATTTTGGTTGTAAAAGCACGCTATAGAGACACCAGATATGATTGGCAACTGTCAAAGCACGCTGGCACAGGTCTGCAGAGCACACGCTGAAGTAGGCCTGAAACACAGACGCTTGCAGACAACTAACTGCTCTTCTATTACAGTGAAAAAAAAATATTTCTTTTAAATCTAAAGCTTAACCAATTGTTAAAACAGATATGAGTGGTGGCACTGGGCAAATAGGCACAGTATCCAATGTGAACCTCACACAGAAGCTGGCAGGCAGGCAACTGCTCTTCTATTACAGTGGAAACAAAATTTTGGTTGTAAAAGCACGCTAAAGAGACACCAGATATGATTGGCAACTGTCAAAGCACGCTGGCACAGGTCTGCAGAGCACACGCTGAAGTAGGCCTGAAACACAGACGCTTGCAGACAACTAACTGCTCTTCTATTACAGTGAAAAAAAATTATTTCTTTTAAATCGAAAGCTTAACCAATTGTTAAAACAGATATGAGTGGTGGCACTGGGCAAATAGGCACAGTATCCAATGTGAACCTCACACAGAAGCTGGCAGGCAGGCAACTGCTCTTCTATTACAGTGGAAACAAAATTTTGGTTGTAAAAGCACGCTAAAGAGACCCCAGATATGATTGGCAACTGTCAAAGCACGCTGGCACAGGTCTGAAGAGCAAACGCTGAAGTAGGCCTGAAACACAGACGCTTGCAGACAACTAACTGCTCTTCTATTACAGTGAAAAAAAAAATATTTATTTTAAATGTAAAGCTTAACCTATTGTTAAAACAGATATGAGTGGTGGCACTGGGCAAATAGGCACAGTATCCAATGTGAACCTCACACAGAAGCTGGCAGGCAGGCAACTGCTCCTCTATTACAGTGAAAAAAAATATTTATTTTAAATGTAAAGCTTAACCTATTGTTAAAACAGATATGAGTGGTGGCACTGGGCAAATAGGCACAGTATCCAATGTGAACCTCACACAGAAGCTGGCAGGCAGGCAACTGCTCTTCTATTACAGTGAAAAAAAAATATTTATTTTAAATGTAAAGCTTAACCTATTGTTAAAACAGATATGAGTGGTGGCACTGGGCAAATAGGCACAGTATCCAATGTGAACCTCACACAGAAGCTGGCAGGCAGGCAACTGCTCTTCTATTACAGTGAAAAAAATATATTTATTTTAAATGTAAAGCTTAACCTATTGTTAAAACAGATATGAGTGGTGGCACTGGGCAAATAGGCACAGTATCCAATGTGAACCTCACACAGAAGCTGGCAGGCAGGCACCTGCAATTACATTACACAGGAAAAAAAAAAAAAAAAAGCAGCCTGATGTTATAGCCCTAAAAAGGGCTTTTTGGGGTGCTGTCCTTACAGCAGAGATCAGATGAGTCCTTCAGGATTGTAGTGGACACTGAATACCCTAGCCTAGCTATTAATTTCCCTATGTAATCAGCAGCAGCTAAACTTTCCCTCCTCTCACTAAGCATGCATCTTCCGAATGAATCGAAAATGGATGCTGGGAGGGAGGTTGGAGGGTGTGGAAGGGAGGGAGTGCTGCTGATTGGCTGTAATGTGTCTGCTGACCGAGAGGCACAGGGTCAAAGTTTGCCCAATGATGACGAATAGGGGGCGGATCGAACTGCGCATGTGTCCGCCCGCCGCGGCGAACGCGAACACGCTAATTTCGCCGGGAACTGTTCGCCGGTGGACAGTTCGGTACATCACTACCAATGGAACATATTCCTCTTCCATTGTGAAGGTTGTATGTACAATTTTGCTTTGATAAAGGCCATTGCACAGTATTCTTCTGTACTTTTTTGATAATTCCTGAGTTGGAATGCCTGTCATCTGTATTGGCTGCCCAATATGTGTTGCAATATATTTTTAGTTCAGTTTTTTTATGTTTTTGTACGTTCAGGTAATGTAATACGTTTTGCTTCACTACAATATGCCACTTATGGGGTTGTATTGTACTGTGATAGTTTTGTTACTGCATATATTATGTCTGGTCTAGTTTGTATGCCACATACATTCATGCTCCTATTAGTTTCCTATAAGGTACTCTAGACATGTTTTCTTTCTTTTTCCTGTGATTTAGGACTATCTTATTCACGGTTCCAACTAAGTTGCAAATCCATGTCATTTGGTCATGGTCATTTTCTATGTATGCCTAATAAGTAAGAGCAATTTATATCTATGTGTTTTATATGTTAACAGAAATTTACCATTATTGCTAATATCAGTCTGATTATAAAGAAACTGACTACTGGTGAATAGTGATGTCGCAAACATAACATTTTCGGTTCGCGAACGGTGGACGCAAACTTCCTCAAATGTTCGCGAACTGGGCGAACCGCCATAGACTTCAATGGGCAGGCGAATTTTAAAACCCACAGGGACTCTGTCTGGCCACAATAATGATGGAAAAGTTGTTTCAAGGGGACTAACACCTGGACTGTGGCATGCCGGAAGGGGATCCATGGCAAAACTCCCATGGAAAATTACACAGTTGATGCAGAGTCTGGTTTTAATCTATAAAGGACATAAATCAAATAACATTCCTAAATCACAATGGATATGGATTGACACATGACATATGACATATTGACACCTTGACATATGGATTGACACCTGTCCTCAGAGACCCTGATCCACACTGACACAGAGCAGAATAGGGACTGTTCCCCCTACATAGGGTCACTTGGCAGATATGGATTGACACCTGTCCTCAGGGACCCTGATACACACTGACACAGATCAGACTAGGGACTGTTCCCCCTACATAGGGTCACTTGGCAGATATGTATTGACACCTGTCCTCAGAGACCCTGATACACACTGACACAGAGCAGAATAGGGACTGTTCCCCCTACATGGGGTCACTTGGCAGATATGGATTGACACCTGTCCTCAGGGACCCTGATACACACTGACACAGAGCAGAATAGGGACTGTTCCCCCTACATAGGGTCACTTGGCAGATATGGATTGACACCTGTCCTCAGGGACCCTGATACACACTGACACAGAACAGAATAGGGACTGTTCCTCCTACATAGGGACACTTGGCAGATTTTGATTGACACCTGTCCTCAGAGACCCTGATACACACTGACACAGAGTAGAATATGGAATATTCACTAAATGCCAAACATTGTTATACAGGGGAATATTCAGTAAATAAGGATAATGGGGGGGGGGCCTAATGTCCTCCCCCCCCCGGCCCCCACCCCTGCGCGGTGAGTGGGGGCCATAAATCACAATGGGGGGACCTACTGTCCTCCCCTCACCCCCTCCCGTGAGCAGTGGGTGGGGGCCATAAAAATAATGAGGGGGGGACCTACTGTATGATGTTGTATCGATCAGGTAGTGTAAGGGTTACGCCCGCTTCACAGTGACAGACCAAACTCCCCGTTTAACGCACCGCAAACAACCGCAAACAGTCCATTTTCACAACCGCAAACTCCCCATTTGCACAAGGTTGGATACCAAGCTAGCCATGTCCCGTTCCTTGTCCTCACTGATGTCATTGAAGGTCTCTTCCTCCACCCAGCCATGTACAACACCAAGGTTCCCCGAAAGGTGACAACAAGCCCCCTGGGACGCCTGCTGTGTTTGGTCTTCCACCTCCTCAAAGCCACCTTCCTCCTCTGACTCCTCTTCTTCAGTCTCCTCTCTCTGCATTGCCTCTCTCTGCGTTATTATAAGGTGTCTTAAGTAGTACTATTCTTATCAGTTTAATCCCTGTTACGAGTAGAGGACTATTTCCTTGTTTCGCCAAACACCTTCAAAGATGGAAAAAGCGGTATGAGTGGAAGAAACAAGGAAATGTGGTCAGGTGGTGGTGCCAGCCCCACCGAGGGTTTTTACCCAGGTATGCTAATAAACTGAAAAAAGAAAAAAATCTCCCAAGAAGGAGATCTAAAACTTGCATAGGAAAAGGTTAGACAACTATAATAAAGTGATACCTACAAATCCTAGTGAGCATAGGTGTATAATAGAGGGAGAAAGGGAAAGCAGAGTAATGCTTCCTAATACTGTGGTTTGCTATTTGCTATTTGTAACTGGCCCTTTAAATGAGAAATTGCCCTGCTTCCCTGGATTGTGGAGAAGCCTGTTTGCCAGCCTCCTTCCTCATGACTATGGCCCTGGGATATTGGGCCCTTTAAAAACAGTATTCGGCCCTAAAAGAGTGCATGTCACTCATTCTGGCCCTTTAAATACAGTGGGGTCATTCGGTACTTGCCCTGTGTGAGCGGTGATACCCCAGATAGCTATGCCATGGAGCCTATTCATATAATGAAAGACTATGGGAAAGACTTTAGCTCCATGGCAATTGAACTGTGTGAAAAGGATCTGCGCGCTATTCAGTAGTTTTGTGCGCTCAGAAATGTCTGTGTGTTATGTGTAAAAGGTGACTTTATGTATTTTAAAGTGTTTTACTGTCTTTGTGTCCCCATGTGCATAATGGAGTATTGTCTGTGTCCTGGGAGGTAATTGGATTACTTCTCCATTGTCTCCAGGAGAGAGGGCTCTGTAAAACCGGTCTGAGCTGGAAAGCCATGCTGGCAGGGGTTTCTAAAAGATACTTTACTAACTTTTGAACCCCTGGTCTGATTCATGCCATTTTTTAATATGTTGTTCCCTTGAATAGATTGATTGTGGATATGTATTTTTATGTGAACGTGATGTATGGTTTTAGAGTTATGAAAGTTGGGTAGAAAGTATGTTTTAACTGTATGTGTAATTGAGTTTCCTCTCAGGATAAGGGGAGGGAATATTTGGGATGTAACTGTGATGTGATTGGTTGTTTTATACCTCCCTGTGGGCGGACCTGTATTTGCAAAAGCTGTAATAAAAACTAGGCTGGGTGTGCCAGCACCTCAGATTCTGCTTGACCCTCAAAACGAAGTGTTGTCTCGTTATTGGGGGAATTGGATTGTATGCTGACTGCCAGGAGTGTAAGCAGATTGTATGCTTTTCCTGTTCAGCTATTCCAGGGTTCGTGTGTTTCCAGTTCGGGAGTTGGAAGATTCGTACAGTTTGCAGTTCGGGAGATTGGTGCTTGCAGTAGCTGCTTGTCTATCTGGAAGGGGATTATCGCCTAAACGGTTTTTATCCTCTTGTGGGCGAAACGGTCCGTTACACCTTTGTTAAAGTAAATTGAGTAATGGACAAAAGTCTTTATTGTATCATTTATAAATAACAAAGGGATACTATACTCATTCCCCTGTAGTGGCTAATTGTGTAATAATGGTAATACTATTACCTATTATATAATATTGCCAGGGGCCAGGAAATTCCCTCTAAATAGATGTGTATATGCCGAGAGTATGGAGTGATGCTGTCATAAAAAGTGTCAATGAGGTGATATAAAGTTAAATGTATCACAGACACACGGCCACCCTTTCTCTTAGCTAGTTTCCAGAAATGCTGGATAGGTAGAAGGGCTATAAAGACTCAGAGAGGTCTAAGAAGAATCCTCTAAACTAGCCCTAATCTCCTTAAACACCTTCAAGGGTGTTCTAAGCTAAAGCTCAATCTAAACGTTTAGATGACTGCCTGATTTCCCATCACAGATGCTGGCTAGGAATAACACTGTGCAAGACAAAGAGTGGGTCTAAGTGCCCATAGTGCAGTAAAGTGTCCCTAGTGAAGTGAAAAAGAGAATAAAGAGCTGGCACCCAAGAGAATAACGAGCTGGCGCCCTATCAGGGGACGTGTATATGGCATCGATTTTAGGAACCGAGAGATGGAAAAAGATTGGTCGGTCCTCCTACTTGAAATTTGGGGCACTGCACGTGCAATCTAATGTGCCACCAGATAGGAGTGGTATGTTAAGTAGTACTATTCCTATCAGTTTAATCCCTGTTATGTGCCTTTTTTTGGTTTGGTTTTTGAAGCCACAGTTCAGCACCAGAGGACCGAAAAATTAGGCATGTACACATGCCTGAAAAATTAGGTATTGTAGCAGCGGCCATAAAAATTGATGTTTGTTTCCCAGGCAGAAAGTGCCCTAAAACATTGCGGCTTGAACCCTAGTTGGTGGCGGCTAAGTCACGCAAGTCAACCGGCATTCAGAGCTAAAATACAGCAGCGTGTGGACCATTTTTAGCCCAAGGCAGCTCATCTCATCAGGCCTTTTTTAGTCGAATGTATCGCCCACTGTCAGTCCCTTCGGGATCCATCCCTCATTCATCTTAATAAAGGTGAGGTAATCTAGACTTTTTTGACCTAGGCGACTTCTCTTCTCAGTGACAATACCTCCTGCTGCACTGAAGGTCCTTTCTGACAGGACACTTGAAGCGGGGCAGGCCAGAAGTTCTATCGCAAATTGGGATAGCTCAGGCCACAGGTCAAGCCTGCACACCCAGTAGTGAAGGGGTTCATCGCTCCTCAGAGTGTTGATATCTGCAGTTAAGTGGAGGTAGTCTGCTACCTGTCGGTCGAGTCATTCTCTGAGGGTGGATCCCAAAGGGCTGTGGTGATGCGTAGGACTTAAAATGCTCCGCATGTCCTCCATGAACAACAAGTCTGTAAAGCATCCTGTCCTTGCCGGTGTGATCGTGGGAGGAGGAGGATTACTTTCACCTCTTCCCCTGTTAGATTCCCGTTGTGCTGTGACATCACCCTTATACACTGTGTAAAGCATACTTTTTAATTTATTTTGCAAAAGCTGCATCCTTTCTGACTTGTTGTAATTTGGTAATATTTCAGCAACTTTCTGCTTATACCGGGGGTCTAGTAGCGTGGACACCCAGTACCGTTCTCCTTCAGCCTTTTTATATGAGGGTACCTCAACAGGCACGACAGCATGAAAGACCCCATTTGCACAAGGTTGGATGCCGAGCTACTCATTTCCCGTTCCGCCTCCTCAGTGATCTCAATGAAGGTATGTTCTTCCCCCCAGCCACGTACAACACCACGGGTACCAGATAGGAGACAACGAGCACCCTGGGATGCCTGTTGTAGTTGGTCTTCCTCCTCCTCCTCTGACTCCTCTTCCTCACAATCCTCTTCCAGCGTTGCCGCAGGTCCAGCAAACAATGCTGATAAGGCTGTTTCTGGTGGTGATGGTGACCACAACTCTTCCTCTTCACGCTCATCTACGGCCTGATCCAGCACTCTTCGCAGGGCACGCTCCAGGAAGAAAGAAAATGGTATGATGTCGCTGATGGCTTTTTCTTGTTGGAGCAGGCGGTCGAACATTAGGAGTGTTGAATCCCAACGTGTCGGGCTCTCGCAAATCAAGCGCCTCACTGGCATGTTGTTTTGCCGCTGGATATCGGCAAAGTGCGCCATGGCCGTGTAGGAACACCTGAAATGGCCACACACCTTCCTGGTCTGCTTCAGGATGTCCTGTAAGCCTGTGTACTTATGCACAAAGCATTGTACGATCAGATTACACACATGTGCCATGCACGGCACATGTGTCAACTTTCCCAACTTCAATGCCGCCAACAAATTTGTTCCGTTGTCACAAACCACTTTGCCGATATCCAGTTGCTGCGGAGTCAGCCACTTTTCCACCTGTGCATTCAGGGCGGACAGGAGTGCTTGTCCGGTGTGACTTTCTGCTTTCAAGCAAATCAAACCCAAGACGGCGTGACACTGCCATATCCGGGATGTGGAATAGTACCTGGGGAGCTGGGGGGTGCAGCAGGCCTTCCTGCAAGTCGTGGCGGTTTCACCAACTCCTCTGCAGAGCCACGCATTCCATGCTTGGCAGCTGTCAGCAGGTTTACCCAACAGGTTATACCTGCACTAACCATGCTTTGCAGACCAGGCATCAGTGGTCAGATGGACCCTTCCCCAACACTGTGTGCCAGACATGCTATTACTTCCTTTTGCACAATCAAGTACAGGTTGGGGATTGCCTTTTGTAAAAGAAATTTCGTCCGGGTACCTTCCACTGCGGTGTCCCAATAGCTACAAATTTTTTGAACGCCTCAGACTCCACCAGCTTGTATGGTAAAAGCTGGCGGGCTAATAGTTCAGACAAGCCAGCTGTCAGACGCCGGGCAAGGGGGTGATTTTCTGACATTGGCTTCTTACGCTCAAACATGTCCTTGACAGACACCTGACTGTGGGCAGATGAGCGGGAACTGCTCAAGGCAAGAGACGGAGTGGCGGATGGTTGAGAGGGGGCAAGGAGGACAGCAGTGGTTGACGTGGCTGAAGATGCTGGACCAGGAGGAGGATGGCGGCTTTGACTTTGTGTGCTGCTTGTACTCATGTGTTGATCCCATAGGCGTTTGTGATGTGCGATCATGTGCCTACGCAAAGTAGTTGTACCTAGGTGGGTGTTGGACTTCCCACGACTCAGTTTCTTTTGGCACAGGTTGCAAATGGCATCGCTGTTGTCAGATGCAGACACACAAAAAAAATCCACACTGCTGAGCTCTGCAATGACGGCATTCTGGTGGTGGCATTAGCATGCGTTGATTGTCGTGCTGTCGGGCTGACCCCGGGTGCCGATGCATGCTGTCTATCTGTGCCACTAGCTCCTTGCGACGACCTCCCCCTGCTTCCAACTCGTCTCCTCCTCCTCTCTGTCTCCCCATCTGAACTTTCGCGCTGTTCTTCTTCTCGCCCAGCGGGCACCCACGTGACATCCATGGACGCATCGTCATCATCAACCGCTTCACTTGTATCTGACAACTCAGCAAAGGAAGCAGCAGCGGGTACAACATCATCATCATCACACCGTACGTCCATGTGTGTAATGCTGCCCGACTGAGACATATCCCTCTTATCTACATCCTCTGGCAATAATGGCTGCGCATCACTCATTTCTTCAAACGGATGTGTAAATAAATCCTCTGACAGATAAAGTGAAGCGGCTGTGGTGCTAGTGTTGGTGGTGGCGGCAGGCGGGTGAGTGGTAACTTGAGAGGTGCCCGAAGCTAAGCTGGAGGAGGATGGTGCGTCAAGGTTCCGAGCGGAAGCTGTAGAAGATCGGGTGTCCTGTGTTAGCCAGTCAACTATGTCCTCAGAAATTTTCAAGTTCAGGGTACGTGTGTAACGAAAATATACCCCAACTCGCAGGATTCAACTCAACAAAAGACAACACAGAGGAGAGATACGTCTACTGGACCGTAGAATGGCCGGACTCGACGTATATGAGAGGAGTACAGAGTCAGGAACGATCCGAGGTCAAGGGCACAAAGAGACAGCGTAAACTAGGACTAGCCGGGGTCTGGTACACAGAAAACAGTAAACCGGCAAACAGAACAGATAAGGATAAAGCCAAGATCAATACGAAGGAACACAACTGAACACAACAGGCGCTAAAGGGAACTGTAACAGAAACCACGAGGGCAAGGAAATAAGGGAAGAAGGTGAGTATATATACCTATGCATCTATTTTGATTGGCCCCTGTCATATCCACGCCCCCAAAAGGTAAGTGTATGGGGAGTGTGGCATGACAGGGGCCAATGGGAGACCTTTGCCAATTTAGGCTCCCACTGTCCCTTTAAGAGCGCGCCCCAGACCCGCGGCGCGCTCTTAGAGTCAGGAGGGACACGTGACCAATTCTCGCGGTCACTGCCTGCCTTCCTGATACAGTCGTCGGATGAGCAGCGCGCGGCTCGTGCAGCAGCAGGACCACGCGCGGCTCGAACAGAGGACCCCGACCGGCCCCTGGAAAGGGAAAGTACCGCTACAACATCACACTTGGCTGCTGGAGATGGAGGACGACACTCTCCTTTCCTTGGGTTGCACGCTGTTGAGAGGGACCGACTGTCCCTACTCCTAACATATCCATCTGTGGCTGATGATCTGGGCCGGTTGCCCAGTATCCTTATAGGGCCGGTTGAGAGATCTTGGTCTCCCTCCACCTGCCAGCTGAGGGTCTTCCAAGGACCAGTCGATAAGGTCTCTCATTTCTGGGGCTGGTTGGGGAGCAGGGGGTACAGAATCCAGGTCTCCTGTTGGCGGGCTTAGTTGCTGGGGAGGAGGGACGAAACTCAACACTCGCAATGGTGCACAGTCCATAAGGCCCATCATATCAGAGACCTGTGGTGTCACTGGATCAAATAGCGGAGCATAATCCTTTTCGAACTCCCACTGCTCTGGCGGTGCCTGCAGGGTATAGGGTGACTGACTGGAGCTGATCAGGTGCTGGTAATCCTGCTCCAGTTCCCATTCCTGGACGGCCAATTCAATCAGGTCTGGCCTTAGGTCTTCAGCCATATGGAGATCCAGCATGGCCTCTCTATAGTCAAGTATGTCCCAAAGCCGTGACTCTGCCGCACTCTCAAAATCCAGTTCCGCAAAGTCCCCCCATAATAAGCAAGGGCCATTGTAATCCTGCCCTCTGGTTTGTCAAACTTAGCCATTCCGGGAACACGCTGAACCGCGTACCAACGTTGTGCTTGGTACGCATCATTGAGACCCAGTTCCCTCCATGCCAGTGAATCAAGCTCTCAGCATAGGCATCCGTAGGGCCATTCGAGCTTGTAGTCACTGCTCCTTGCTGGGAAGACGCTCACCTCGCCAACGCTGGACACCCTCCAGAGTTTCTTCCCACATCTCTTGTCGGGCGTCCTCTCTGCATGCCAACCTGGTTGCCTCTGCTATCGGCTTATCCAGTGGGGCCAAGATGCTCTGTAACCTGGTTAAACTCATCTTCCATCTCAAGCGCTGTGCAGGGACTCGCTGGCTCTATACAACCCCATAATAACTCCGGTGGTTCCAGGGTGCTGTTCCTCTCCAACAGCATAGCAAGCACAATCAGCAATACAATCCAATAATATCCCATCACCTTTCCCAATAACTGGACGACACACAGTATCAGGAGCAGAACTGAACTGCGGTTTATTTTCACATTCCCTGATTTTATGCAATGCTAGTACATTCACCAATCGGATACATGTTACCTCCCACACATCTCCTCCCCTCTGCCTGTGATACAATTATACAATTATCTCAAGACAATAGACTAACTTAATTATCACAGGCAGAGAAATGTATATATTAATAACTTCCAAAATATACATGCCACAAACATATTCAAACTCAGCACACTTTAACTATAAACATAGTCAAAATTCAGCCAATTCTATCCAGGGGTTAAAAAGTTAGCTGGAGGTCCCTTTTTCACCGACCGCAAGCACATTTTCATGCCCAAAACAGTTCCATAGATTTGGGCTGTGCAGTCAGTCTATTTCAGGCTGAAAAAATGACTAAGTCCCATCGCCGAACGGGACTTAGTGTCTGGGGCTGCAAAATCATTGTGGGAGAAGGTAAGGGTCAGTGGTGCTCGCGGAACTGTGTAGCCGATTTCAGTTCCATGAATTTGGCTACATGCACCGCTGACCGCATTGAATGAAAAAAGATGGCCGCTGCCACGTGTTGATTTGCATGAACTGCGGCCACCCAGCGTTCGGCAACTTACCTACAGCAGGCTCCCAGCCTGGGAGGTAAATTGCCTGCACACTTCCAGTTCTGGGTGTGCAGTGAGTGGCTCAGTAAGCCCCAATTACCGAACCATAAGGGAAAAGGCCATTTAAAAGTTATTTCCAAAGTCTGGGGACACTGGGGACACTGTCTTAAAGGGGCAGTGTTCCAAACAAGTCTGGGGACACTGGGGACACAGTCTTGAAGGGGCCTTGTCCCAAATAGGTCTGGGGACACGGATTTAAAGGGGCATTGTCCCAAATTTTCACCATGCCCCAAAATGGTTCTTAAAGAGCTAGCAGCACCATCCAAATCCAATATGCCCAAATATTGAACTTAAAGGGCCACATCTTCCCGGGACCATAATCACTGGGTAGGAGGCGGGCCAGCAGCCCCCTCCAAGAATACATGGCAAACTCCGTTAAAGGGGCGAGTTTGCTACACTTTTATCCTACCTATTCCAAAAGTAGGAAAGGATTCTACAAAACTATCTAATTATAGACCTATATCATTGATTGATATAGATATGAAAATATACTCTGCCATCTTAGTGGCACGTCCAACAAATATTTGCCCAATACTAATAAAACAGGAACAGGCTGGATTTGTTAGAGAGAGACAGTCACATGATAATACCAGGAAAATCATTAGTCTAATAGAATGTATGCTTTAATAAAATACCATCTATATTTATCTTCTTAGATGCTGAAAAGGTCTTTGACCTAGTAAAATTTTGGATTTGGAGAGGTCTTTACTGGCTTTGTCAGGGCCCTATATAATAACCCAACTGCGAGAGTTATTGGGCAGGATTTGAGATCAGAATGGTTTAGTATACATAATGGAACCCGGCAGGGTTGTCCCCTTGCTCCAATGCTCTATATTCTAACATTAGAACCTTTTGCTGCAAGGATAAGACATAATCTACATATTAAAAGAATTAAGATAGGGGACATGGAAAGCAAACTTAGTATGTATGCTGATGATATCTTGCTATCTCTTTATGATCCTAAAATATCTATGACTTCATTGATATGTGAAATCAAAGAATATGGCCTAGTTTCCAATTATAAAATAAATATGAATGAATCTCAATTATTGGACTTCTTAATGTCAAATCTGGATAGAAACAGAATGAAGGCAAAATGTGATTTTCAGTGGGGAATTGATGAGATCACCTATTTGGGGATTAAGATTTCAAGAAATATACAAACAATAGTTGAAGTTAATTATTCAGCATTATTTGATGAAACTAATAAACACTTGTGTGAGTGGAAAGGACTGTTCATTTCATGGATGGGAAGGACAGACGTGATCAGATCATTTATAATTCCAAAATGGCTGTATTTAAATAATGAATTATCCCATTGAAGTTGCCTCTCTGGATTAAGACATTTCAGATTAAGGATAATGGATTTGTATGGGATGATAAGAAACCTAGAATGTAAAAAAAAAAAATATTTGCTCCAGTCGTAGAAAAGGGGGTCTAAATATGCCAAGATTAGAACGGTATGCAGAGGCGAGCATGCTATGTCATATATCTAAGCTTCAATGTAAACAAAATAAAGATACAAATTGGTATTATATAGAACAAGAACTTGCAGGAATGGCTAATTTAGAATGTGTATTATGGCTCCATCTTAAAAAATGTAATGCTTTAAATAAAAGTCAATGGTCAATGGTGTCAGGATTACAAGTTGATCCAGCACGCAGTACTGTGTCACACCTAGGACTAAAGAAAACAAATAAGCGGATCTTAGAATGGCCGGACTTAACGTCTCCAAGAATAGTCAAAATACAAGCCGAGGTCAGGGACACAGAATCAGACACAAAAATAAGAGAAGGCCAAAAGTCAAGGATATCAGAGAATTTAAAACAAAGCCAAAATCAAATACCAGAAAATCAAGATCAGGAACGCACTCTTGGATAACCATATGCATGAAACCACGACAGGGCAATGAGCAAGAGGAGAGCTGGGTTTAAATACCCCTCCTGTGGATCCGATTTCCTGTAACTGGCCTTTGACCCCAAAGGCAATTACCAAGTTTACATGTGCTTGATTGCTGCTCAGCACAAAACCCTCCTGTGGATTTGATTGGCCATGACCGGCCTTTGACCCCAAAAGTAATTACCAGGTTTCCATGAGCATGATTGCTGCTCGGCACAACTTTTCCTGTCAAGACCGTATTGTTGCTTGGCACAACTTTTCCTGTCAGGATAGTCAATGCCATTAACCACATTTTTATGTGCGGATGAATACTTGACAAATGGTGACTAAGAATTGTATTGAATTTTGGATAGTATTTAAAAAATCGGATAGGCATGAAAGATAAAGTATTGCCATCTGCCCCTTTGGAAATTTTTAAGAACAATATTACTCATCTAAAACTGGGCAAATGGGTGAGCCTTACACCCTATAAAATAAGAAATTGTATGTCCAAGGACAGTATTAAAACCCCAATACAGATCCTTAATGAATATGCACTTAAAGAGTCAGAATATTTTAACTCACTCAGATTGTGGCATTATTTAAGGTGTCATATATATAATAGCAATAGAAATAAAATGGCCCATAACATTCTAAATATTTTGAATAATGCGTTTGTGAAAAAAGAGATGGCAAGATGGTGTAGAATATTAGAAGATATGGATAAAACTTTAAATTTAAAACCTTATGAAGTTGGCAAAGGGAACTGGAATACCATTTAAATCTAGAAGAAGAGATCAATATCTTAGTCGAAGTTAATAAAATTACTCATTGTTTAAATATGGCTGAATTACATTATAAGATTATGATGCTATGGTACCTGGTTCCGGCAAGAATGGCTAAATTTAGTGCTGATGTGAATAAAATATGTTGGCGGATGTTTCAATGAGGTAGTAGGTACCTACCAAAATATATGGTGGAGTTGCAGTAAGGTTAAACAGGTATGGATTGATATTTTTGGTATTCTTTCTAGCGTAATCAATATCATAATTACACCTACGATTCAAAGGGCCCTATTGCATATGGAATTAGAAATTGTGGCGAAAATAACCTGGCCACTGGGGTTTTTTCAGTGGCCTGTTTGCCAGCCTTTTGCCCCAGGATTATGGGCCCTGCAAAAAGACAATGACTTCCATGGGAAAATGTGCCTTCCCCTCCCCCTTTTTCCTGTCCTATTGTTCTCCAGCAGGGCGTTGTCCCAGGGACACTGCCAGACCAGTTGAAACTGGCTGCTTTGTCCCTCCTCAATCTCCCATCAGCCCTTGCTATTGTTTAACCCCATGGAGATCCAACTGGATTTGTGAGATCTGAGCGCTTTTCGGACATATTGAGCGCTCAGATCCAAGATATCTGGGGATATGTTGGATATATAGGTTAAACATTGTATTATAAGACTTCCTGTTTTACCCTCAACATGGAGCCTCGTCTCATGTGTGGGGGAAAAGGCTGCATCCACATTGGGGATTGCTATACGCTGTATACTCCCCTGGCTATAATCACCAAGCTATTTTAAGAGCTTGTTCCTGCTTCGCTCTCTGAAGGAAGAGAGGTTCACCCACTGGAGCCTGGTCGTAGGTCCAGGGTGGGTAGGAGATGCCAAGACCCCAACCAAGCTGCGGCGGTTCGTGGGATTTGCAGTGCTTTTGGTTTTTCGAGTGGAGTGCTTGGAGCCCTCTAGGAGCATCCATCAATGGAGGTACCCAGTCTCGGTGCCAGGTGATCGGTTACAGAAATGTTATCAAGAAATGATAAGACTTTTTTTTACAGGGACTTTTAGCAGGAAAGATTGTCATAGCTATATATTGGTCTGAAAATTACATAATAAAGATTGATAATGTAATTAATCAAATTAAACACCTAGCCCAAATGGTAAGGGGATTTAACTCTGCACAACTTAATTATGGAAACTATTCCAAATGTGGAAAAGGTGGATTTTAAAATATCCAATATGACATCCTCTACCGTCTCTTTCTTTCTTTAAATATAAGAAGTAAATATCAAAGATAGTCCGCTAATTATGTTACGCATGCACGATTATGTTTGTTAGTGCACACTCTGTGCACATTGTATATTTGTTGTTAGTATGTGTAGTAGTTTATGCATTGATATTTATATTTTATGATGTGAAGGAACACCGTGGTAATACTGTTGAGTATACACAGATAAGAAAGTTCTAGGCTATGTTTGTGATACAATAGACATGTAAGTGTAATAGTTTGATTCAATGTATATGTTTGATTTATGTCTCTTTTTTATTAGAAATCTAAATAAAGAAATATCTTTCAGTTTTTAGCTGTTCGGTTGGTCATTCTCATAAATTCATGGTTCGCATGTTTGTTTAATTCAACTGTTCGGTTTAGCATTTGTTAATTGTCACTTAATTCTTGCAGGCATGTCTGTTCAGTTTTCCCTGCATGTATTAAGGGATTTAGTTCCTTAGACCTAGCTGGCTCTTCACGAATTTCCCCTCACTATCTCATCTGCACGTTTTAAATATTTGTTCACTTATTAGCACTTTTGATCATTTTAAATCCAATGCACGGTTTAATTCACAGATGCATTCATATGGTTTTACATGCACCATTTAAATGTAGTCTATTAAAACTTTTTTCCAGTTTGTCTGGGATACTGTTCACCAGATACTATTACTAAGTGTGATGAGACTAATCTCGCCACTGTGCATTGGAGCCTGGTTGCCCGCCTGCTGCCTTTAGACTATGGCCCCATGTTGAAACACTTGATTTTCCCCTGCAAAGACATGAAAGCCGGATCATTCGGTCTATTTGAACAGTGATACCCCAGATAGCTATGCCATGGAGCCCATTCGTATAATGAAAGACTATGTGAAAGACTTTGGCTCCATGGCAATTGAACTGTATGTTTGTAATCTGAGCGCCATTCAGTAATAATGTGCGCTCAGATCTAAGCTATCTGGGGATATGTTGAATGTACCTGTTTTATGCAATAGCTGCACAGTTACATATTTTATTGTATTTTATTGTCGTTTGCTACCATACTTCCCAATTATCTCCAGGATAGAAGACTCTGTGGAACTGGTTTTGGGCAGAAAAGCCATGCTTCATTTGGTCACAAAGGACTTCTATCTATCTTTTGAACCACTGGACCAATTTGGATGATTTTGAAATATGTTTGTATTTGGAGTATGCTGATTCTGAAAATGTAAGTATCACAGGCAGAGGGGAGGGTTTTGAGTGGGAGTGTCTGAGTGTATTGTACGTGTTTATTGGTTGTTTTACAAAACCCTGCAGGTGGTACTAATGTGTAAGAATGTGTATATAAGAACAATAAACCCACAGCTCTGTCTGTTCCTGCTTGACCCTCCCGAAATCCAAGCTGAAAAGAGTGAAGTAGTGATTATAGCTCCCAATTCCCCAAACATGAGTCGAGACTTCATGAAGGGGTAAAACGAATGTGTTTATTGATGGCCAAAATCAGCCCTTTTATGATGGTCTCCCAGCAAGGGAACTCCCACATGGGACCATGTGGAAGACTGTAACAAAATATACAGAACCAATCAGTATACAGTACAATTCTTATAAACACCCACAGGAAGAGTGTAACCCCTCCTCTGTATCCTGGAGATAATTAACGTACCCCTCCTCTCTATCCTGGAGATAATTAACTTAAGTGGTTGCAGAGAACCTAATTATCTCTGGGCAGAGAGAAACATGTGCTTTTTACCTTTTAACAAAACTGTATTAAAATCAATAACTCATGTTTCGCTGAACGAAGTCCCCATGTTCCACACACCCCCAGATAGCTTGGATCTGAGCGCATATTATCGGCGAATAGCGCTCAGATCCCACGAACACAGTTCTCAATAACGTCGAGTAAAGTTTAAGTTCACCAACTGTAATGGAAGTTAAACTGCAAGAACCCACATACAAGTGTAACAGGGGAAATGCACAATCCAAGCAAGTAAGGCGAACGATGTGATCCAGAGACAGAGGGCTCTGTCCCAATCGCCTTAAGACCCCATGACTTAACGGGCCAGCATCCCAGGGTAAGAGGCTAGCAATCCGGCTCCTCCAAGAGATAGGGGGGCAGGGCAGTTTGTCACATGCAGACCCAGTGACAAAAGCCATTTTGTCACACTAAGCTATAATCCAGTACTTCACTTGTCATAGGTTGTAACGGATCACCTGGCTTCCTGAGGACTCCAAGCACTCTGGCAGACACCACAATCACCGAATCTGAGAAGCATATGAATGCTCTCAAGCCTCTGAATGCTGTAGACAGTTGAATAGGAACCATACGAATAGGCTTGCACTCCTAGCAGTCAACTGGAACAGCATGCAATAAATCCTTCCCCCAATAATGAGACGACACTTCACTTTGAGGGTAAAACAGGAACTCTGGACTGGCTCATCCAGCCTGGCTTTTATTTCCATCTCACACATACAGGCCACACCCAGAGTGAGGCATAAAATAACCAATCCGAGATATGGTACAACCCACACATCCCCTCCCCTTAGCCTGAGAGATAATCCACTTTTTATACAGTTTAAAACATAACTTTTACACAATATCTGTAACTTCAAAACCATACATCACATTCACATAAAAATACATATCCACAATCAATCCATTCAGGGGAACAACATATAAAAAATGGCATGGATCAGACCAGGGGTTCAAAAGTTAGTAAAGTATCTTTTAAAACCCCTAGCTTTCCAGGTTTACAGGGCCTTCTCTGTGCTGGAGAAGTAATTAAATTATCTCCCAGCACAGAGACAGACTCCATTAAGCACATGGGGACACAAAGACAGTCAAACACTTTAAAATACATAAATTCACCTTTTACACATAACACACAGACATTTCACCTATCCCCAGATAGCTGGGATCTGCGCGCACAAAACTACCGAATAGCGCGCAGATCCTACTCACACAGTACAATTGCCATGGAGCTAAAGTCTTTCCCATAGTCTTTCATTATATGAATAGGCTAGTACAATATGCCCCAAATAACCCAGGGGCCATAGTCAGCAGGTAGGAGGCTAGCAAACAGGCTTCTCCAAGGCCCAGTGGCGAGGTTGGTTTCGCCACATAGGTTAATTGAAAAAGCTCCGTATTGAGGGTCAGCAGGAATCTGGTTTATTATGGGCTACCTGCCCGGTATTTAAGCAGGTATTCCACCAGGTGGACACTCCCCTAGTGGACCTGGTGGAAGACTGTGACAATGTGTGTACATTAGCCAATCACAAGGTTGAAGACATAAAACTTCTCTTTTGTTATATAGGAAGTAACCCAATTATCTCTGAAGACAGAGGCTTATCCCCATTTTATACAGAGTAACAAATATACATACAAATGCGTAATACAAAGACTACCGAACACAATAGATACGTTCAACACATCCCCAGATAGCTTAGATCTGAGTGCACATTATTACCGAATGGTACTCAGATTCTATACACATAGTTCAATTGCCATGGAGCCAAAGTCTTTCACATAGTCTTTCGTTATATGAATGGGCTCCATGGCACAGCTATCTGGGATAAGTCTTATTCGTGAAAAGAAACTACCGAACGGACTGGCGTTCGTATGCTGGAAAAATAGAAGAAGGAAGGTAGACGGCTTTCAGCTGTGTTCATGAGAAAGTGTCAGTTTTTAGTTCCATGACATCATCGACGAAAACCGCTGAGCATTCGTATGTCCAAGATGACCGCTGCCTCGTGGTCGGCATACGAACGACGACCACCCAGTTGGCATTTGACAATTAGGAAGTGTCTGCGGTTAACCACAACGTTCTAATGAGGCCAAGAGGTTAACCAGCAGCACACTTCCATGCTGGGTGGCCGGCCGTTCTCTGAATTGTTCGGTATAAAAGAAACAAGCGTGGGGGCCGTACGGACAGGAAAATAGCCGAACAAACAGACGAATGAGGGTACAATAAAAGTATTTCACAGGCAGTTGGTTCTATCACAGACTCCTTCTATATACAGAAACAAGGCACAGCCATGGGAACTAGGTTTGCCCCAATTATGCTAATCTTTTTATGGATGACTGGGAGTCCTTTGCTATCTGGGGAGGCAAATGTAGTTACCTATTTTTAGATATATAGGTGACCTTTTTTTTTATCTGGAATGGTTCTGAACATGCACTAAAATTATTTTTAAATCACCTTAATCTTAATAACAATGGCTTTATTTTAACCTCAGAATACAGTAAGGAAAATATTAACTTTTTAGACATCCACATTTTTACGAAAAATGGAACTGTAATTACCAAAACATTTTTTTTAAAAAGTATGTACCAATACAGTTATTGACAAATCTAGCTGCCACCATCAGCCATGGCTTGATGGAATCCCCAAAAGTAAATTTTTATGTCTCAGCAGGAAATGCTCACTTATGACAGACTTTGACGATCAATCCAATACCCTTTTATTTTAATGCAGTCATCTTAATGCAGTCGAACGCGGTCAGCGGTGACCTGTACTTTCCCCTACCCTTCGACACCACGGCTGGAGACTAAGTCCCGTTCGAACATTCGAACACCCCTTCGAATGGGACATGTCATCTTTTCTTGTGAAATAGACTGCCACTCGACTAATGACCACCGCGGAAGTTTAACCTCGTTTTACTTCGACACTTTGTCAGAAGTCGAAGTGCGTTCGACTATTCGAACGCCGCCTTCGGATGTGTCTTTGCCGATTTTCAAGGCAGAAATAGACCAACCACACAGCCTGAATCTGTGGAACTGTCTTGGGCATGCAAACAGGCGTGTGGTCGGTCCGAAGAGACTTTTCCAATATCTCTGGAACTACTGAACCGATTCATACAAATTTTTAATATGTTTGTCTCCAAGTTGGGTGGTTCATAAAAATATAAGTTTTATTGCTGTGTGATAAAAAATCATTAAGTTATAAAAATGTATAAAAATTTATAAGTTTTAGCTGGGGGATAATTGAGTAGATACAGTAAGAAATTCAATTATCTCCCATGCAGAGGGGAGGGAAACTGTGGGTTGTACTGTTATTTGATTGGTTACTTTATACCTCCCTGTGGGTGTGTTCTGTATGTGCAAGACTGTAATAAAAGCCAGGCTGGGTGTGCCAGCACTCTCAGTTCTGTTACACCGTTCATGAAGTCTAGGCTCATGTTTGGGGGATACTTTATTTGCTGGGGAGAATCGTCTTGGAAACTGCATTCATCTATTTCATTCCTATACTCCCTGCTGCAGCTATAATCACTTATGCTCAGCTATTGGGGAAAGGATAGAAGACCGCAGCACCCTAACCACTGCAGGTCTTAACAGTACTGTTTTCTATATATAACAGGAAATAAAATAATACATAGTATAGCCTGTATGGATATTTATAACTGGTCTATAAAAGGTCAGCACACTCACAATTTCACAAGGTCTAAAGTGAAGAAAAAAAAGTTTTTTTTATTCTGTACACACAGTACATAAAATAAATAAAATGCTTTTTTTTAAAAAATAACATTAAAACACAATGCGTTTCAACCCACAGCTGGGTCTTCCTCAGGTGCAAGTATATTTTAAAGTGCATTCAAAATCATTTATATAGCATATACAATTAATTTCAATATAAAACACATGAATACATAATTAGAGAGAGGATACTCTGGAAGTAAGATTAATTATTTGTAATAATGTAATTTTCTTTAATAATCTTAATCTTTTTTCATAATAATTGTACCATATGTCTGTCATTTTATATTGCCTATGTTTTTATCTTGAGATTCTACCTTTATATTTATTTAAATTTGTTATGCCTCTTACTATTTACTTATGTTATTGCATTTAATTGTTTTCGGCATTGTTTTCTTGTTTTCTTTGAATATAGGGTGTAAAAAAACATCACTAGGCCACGCCCCCGTATCCCATGGTAATTCATAATCTTAGTTCTCACTATTACAACATGCCCTCCCATCTAAGATTATTCTCATGCACCCTAGATGGGTTATGCCATTAAGTAATGCCTAATACACCCCCCTTGCCACTATGAAGAGAGCCATACTACAACCCACATAATGCCCGGCTAATATGGCCTTCGATCACGTGACCAGTTCTACCTCTACCTATCACCCTATCACTCACTCCCTACCTCTTATGACGCCCCATCTAAGCGTCCACTCCCACCTATTTCATCATAATGACTGGCCAAGCTGGTCATACTACAACCCCCAGTATGTCGCTGGCCATACTACAAACCCCACTTTATATTTTATTTTCTGCTTTGCTGATTTTAAATAGAGAACACTATTGCTGTTCCGTTTTATTTGATATGACCTTCCCTCAGACAAGACATCACCTCACGTATCCTATAAGTAGGAATTTTGCCACTGTACACACTTCATACTAGAGCTATTCCATTAGCTCTATAAAACGTGAGTAGGATCAAATGAGACTTTTACCAGAATAACACCTGATTGTTGAATATATACTGCACCATTAGTTGTCTCTTTTATTTCCACATACGGAGTGTAAGAACATCTACTACCTATCTACTACCTATCTACTACCCTCTACTTATTCACTAAACAAGTTCAAACGTACATAAACGGTCAAGTAAAAAGTGGCGCTACGATTCTATTAAAATAAAATATTAACCCTTTGAGAACCACTGATGGTTCAGGACCGTCATCTATGTTTCCCCTTGAGGACTGATGACGGTCCTGAACCATTATAATGGTAATAGTTACTCACCCGATCGCTGTTGTTCCCCCGCCGGCGATCAGCGTTGCTCCTGGTCTGGGGGGACTGCCTGACAGACCAAGCAGTCCCCTCTCAGCAAATTAGGCCCTTGCGGCCATGTGATCGCTCTGACCGAATGGCCACATGGCCGCAATAGGCGTCTGTGTATCTGCCTGCAGTGGGACTGCCTGAACTCACAGGCAGGCTCCCTGCTGCTGTAAAATAAAAATAAAAATTGTTAATTAAATCAAAATATAATTATATATGTGTGTGTGTATATTTGTGTTAGGTGCTCATAATAGTAGAGAGTAAATATCATAATGAACGTGGGATGGTATAAAAGAGCAAGTCGGTTGTGGTGTGCCGGAACAGACGATGAGGTAGGCCTGAGAAAGAAGAGGGCTTACCAAGGGAAAAGAAATGAAAAGGAAAATAATTATTATGATGTGGTGTGGTGGGAGGGTCATTCAACGCTGACTTCGAACAGTAAGGAGCAAGGTAAGGGGTGTTCCTTAAGTAGGCCAAGAGTGAATAACAAGCACCTCCCACAATTACAGGCCAAATTGCCTTAATACTTGTGTTAGGTGCTCATGATAGTACAGAGTAAAATATCATAATGAACTTAGCAGGTATAAAAGAGCAAGTCGGTTGTGGTGTGCCGGAACCGACGATGAGGTAGGCCTGAGAAAGAAAAGGGCAAAATTAAGTAATCAAATTTATTACAGACAACCAATACAAAATACAGATATCAACCAGACATGTTTCTGAATGCATTCCTTAATTCTTGTACTGGGTTTGTTATGTATCGTGAGTAAGCGGATGATTTCCAGCGCCCCAGTGTTTTTATAACATGAACTGGAATGTTAACACTGGAGGCTGTGGATGTTGTCCCTATGCGGAAGGAGTGCCCCGAGTAGTTAGCTGAGTTGAGGCTCAGCTGAGTGAGTAAAGACCTGACGTAGGTCATGAAGGTTGTAGTGGTGAGTACCGAACTTTGTAAAATGAATAATGGTTGTGATGGTAGTGAGTTATGATGATGTATGTATGTATGCATCAAGAATCTTGACGGGGCACCACCTGTTGTGCATAGGATAGTACGCTATTTTTACTTGTGCATGCTGACTGGTTTTGGAGTGAGGCAGAGTCAGGATGTAATGATCCATGTGTTTTGTTAAGTGGGAGTAGAGGAGAATAGGAGTAGATTGTGTGGTGTTGGTCGTGGTGAATTCTCTAGGTCTTAGGAATCCATAGAAAGCTATGTAGATTGCTGCTTTGATGACAGAATTTGTGTTGGTGTCAAAAGGTTTTAAATCAAGCAGGTTAGACAATGCTTTGAAAATATGGTTGTCTATGGGTAGCCTCTGTGATGAATGTGTGGGTTCAGATCTCTAAATGCCCCTGAGGATAGTCTTAATCTGGTGAGAGGCCATGAAACTTGTGTTGTTTGGTTGTAAGGTTAGCACATGGTGTTGAATGCCTGTTAGATAAAGTTTGATGGTGTTGTATGACATCTTAAGTTTAAGGTGGCAAAAAGAAGCGAACCCCAACAAAGACGTCATGACAAATGGTTGCATGATGTTATGTTCCAAAAGGAATCTTTTGAATAATGTAAAGGCCCTGTCGTATGTTTTGTGCATATTGTGTGACAGTGCCAATTGGGACAGTGCCCTGCTATGATGCATAATGGTGTCTAGTCCAGTACTAGTTGCTGAAATGTTGGAGTAGTTGTGGCTGTGAGCGCGGCTGACGGGAGTGCTTGATGAAATGCCTGAAATTTAAAACGAGACAAACTGTCAGCAGCTGGGTTACATACACCTAGAACATGGAAACAATACAGGAAGAAATTATGACAAGCAGCCAACCAAGTGAGTTTCCTCAGAAATCTCATGATTGTAAGGGATTTGGAACGACCTTTGTTGATGATGTGACATTTTGCCTTGTTATCTGAGTAGCAACGTACTGACAAGTTTTCCCATAAATGACCCCATGCTATGGCAGCCGCCATGATGGGATAGATCTCAAAGAGAGCTGAGGTAGCGGAAAAACCCTCCAAATCCTGAACTTCTGTAGGCCAGCTGCCCCAAAGCCATTCGTTCCCAAAATTGCTTCAAAACCTGTGGTAGATGCCGCATCTGACCAAATGGTAGGTGATGAGTCAGTCAATTGAGGGAGGAACATACTTTTATCATTCCAAGTGGTTAAAAATTTCTTCCACATACGTAAGTCTGCCGTAGCTTGAGTATCTAAGGACAACCTGTGTGTGTCATGTAGGAAGAGTGGAAATAGATACAAGAGTCGTGATATGAAGGAGCGGCCTTGATGTATTATACGCATGGCAAAATTTAGAGAACCCAACAGGGACAGTAGCTCTTTGCGGTTACAAGTACTGAGCTGAAGGTAGTGGTTGATGTAGGTAAGAATGTTTCCTATCTTGTCGTGTGGCAGGCTTGCTTGCATCGTGGTTGAGTCTAATTGAATACCCAGGAATGTGATAATCGTGTCTGGCCTCTCGGTTTTCTTTGGGGAGATTGGGACACCTAGCTGCTCGAATAGATTGATGGTAGCTTTGAGGCTACTGGGAGGGGAAGTGTTCTCTTCGACCAGTAAGAAATCATCCAGGTAATGTAATACAGTAGGGCATCTGGCTATGTTCAATAGTAACCAGCACAATGCTTCGGCAATTGTGTCGAAAATAGCTGGGCTACTTTTGGACCCGAAAGTTAAGCGGGAGAAAAAATAGTGGTTCCCGGACCACTTGATGCCATGCAGGTGCTACAGTGTAAGGTGAATTGGCAACAATTTAAAGGCGTGAGTAATATCGGTCTTACTAAGCCATGCTCCGACCCCTGCCTGTATGATAGCTGTAATGGCGTGATCTATGGTAGTGTATTGCATTGAGAATTCTTTGGAGGGTATGAGGGAATTGAGACTGGGGTTAGCCGATGAGTGTGGTGCAGACAGGTCAATAATGAGTTTTTTTTTTTGCAATTAGAATTTTATTTAATTTTTTTTTTTATATTCAAAAAAAAGGGTACAGAAAAAAAAGGGAAACAAAAGGGGTTGAATTAATATACATTCACTTTTTTAACATATTATGTAAATCATTTCTATATAGTGTTCAAATTAGAATAATGTCTTATGGATATTTATCTTAAGGTTTAACTTATCTTATATTCAATATATTTATATTTTTGAGCTAGTATCTAGTTCTAATATTGAATATATTTAAATCATAAATCCCTTTGGGTCCCAAGTAGGGAAAGGGGAAAATAAATAAATAGATACAGAGAGGGGAGAAGCAAGGAAAAGGGGAGGAATGAAGTAGGGGTAAGGGAAAGTAAAATCTCTGTGCCGATATACATTTGTTTTGTTAATTATTGGTTAGTTTGATTTTGATTCTGATCCAGTATCTTTTCACTTTTCACATTTAGTAATTAATAAGGAGGTTATTGAAAATAAGTCTGCCACTTATCAGCTACTTTAGGGGTTAGTTTTCCTATTTTTGTCTGATTCCACATGATAAGTTCATAGTCCACTGTAGTGGTCATTAATTTTTTTATTTCTTGTAAAGATGGCATGTTTGCAGATTTCCAATTTCTGGCTATTAGTGTTGTTGTTGTTGATAAGAGAAGAAATATCTATATTTCCTGGAAGGGCTTTAAGAAGTATCATCTTCGGTGTGTGTTCAATCTTATAAGATGTAACTTCCTGAGCTACTAATTCTATATCTTTCCAGAGAGTATTTACTTTCTCACATGACCACCACATGTGCAGCATGGTACCTTTATGTAAATGGCACCTCCAGCATATGTCTTCTATTTCGGGTTGGTACCATATACCATCTGTATAGTATCTTTCGGGATGTTTCAAAATGTGCAGCGCATGAAGAGAGTCCTTCATGTGCTATAAAAATTTTCCTCCATTCTTCATGCGATATTGTTTCTTGAATATACGTTTGCCAGTCTATCATAAATTTCCATGTAGTAATTTCTTGTAAATTATTAAGGTTATCATAACAAGTCGATAATATTTTCTTTGGTGGGGATATTGCTGCACACATTTGTTCGAATTTTGTAATAGAGGAGCATAAAGTTTGTTGTATTGTACTTGTCTTATTATTAATCATAAGTGCTTTTATTTGAAGGTATGAAAAAATAAACTGTGAAGGAAGTTTGAATTCCGCCTGAAGATCAGGGAAAAGCTTTAAGGCTTCTGTTTTGTATAGATAGAAGATATGTGTAATTCCTCTTCTGCTCCATTGTGCGTAAGGAAATGTGTTGTTGCAGTCATATAACATTTTGATAGGAGTCTCCAATGACCATGGGTGTGCCGAGCATAATTTTCCTCTATTTGTATCCCAGATACTGAGTAGAAGTCTGGTAGTGGGTAAGATATCCGGGGATATTTTTCGTCTTTGCTGAGGCATCCATATTAAAGAAGGTAGGTCAAAGGTTCCACTGTAGCTATTCTCTATAGCTACCCATTGAGGGGTGTTGTTGCTTGAAAATGCACTAACTATGTTAGATAAAATTGCTGAATTATAGTATAATTTCAGGTTTGGGAAACCCATCTTTTACTTGTCTAAGAATTAATTCTTTTGGAACTCGGGAATGTTTCCCGCCCCAGCTGAAGCGTACCAATATCGCCTGCAACGTTGATATATACACTTGTGGTATTTTAATTTGTAATTATCTAAATAAATATAAAATTTTTGGTATAATAGACATTTTGATTGCTGCTATTTTTTCTACCCAAGAGAGGAACATGTTTCCCCACGATTTCAATTGTTTTTCAATATCTTTAAGTAGTTTTGTGTAGTTTGAGAAAAATAATTCTTTCTTATTTTTAGTAAATCTGATTCCAAGGTACACCAAGTGGTCTTCTCTCCAATCAAACCTAAATTCAGATTTAAGTTTTTCTTCTGTTGGTTTAGGTAAATTAAAGCACATTGCTTGGGTTTTAATGATATTGAGCTTATAATAAGAGAGCTGACTATACTTATGTATTTCTTTATTGAGGCTTGGTATTGTAGTGTGTGGTTGTGTGAGTGTTAACAGGATATCGTCAGCGAAGATATTGAGTTTGTATTCCTCTGTCCCAATTTGAACTCCACGAATATCTTTGTTATGACGAATAGCTGTAGCTAGAGGTTCCAATGCCAGAACATACAGCAGAGGGGACAAAGGGCATCCCTGTCGTGTCCAGTTTGTAATATGAAAAGGTTTAGAACATAGGCCCATATTCATCACTGTAGCTATGGGATTGCTATATAAAGCTCTGACCACTGAAAGGATTTGAGATGGAAATCTATAGGCACTTAGAATTTCGTATAGGAACTGCCAATTCAGGCGGTCAAAAACCTTTTCGGCATCTAGAGATAGCATTATGCTTTCTTGTTTGGACAGATTCAAGATGTTGTAGATATTTAAAACCTTTCTTGTGTTGTCTGGCCCCTGTCTACCCATCACAAATCCAACTTGATCTGTATGGATAAGAGTAGGAAGAAGGGATTTAAGTCTTTCCGCATATATTTTTGCATACAGCTTAGCATCTATATTTAGTAATGAAATGGGCCTAAAGTTTTGGCACATAGTTGTTTTTTTTCCTGGTTTAGGGATGGTAATAATATTTGCTGATAAAAATTCGCTCGGAAATGTTTCTATTTTAGTTGCTTCATTGAAAAACTGAGTAAGAGCTTTGGCCAAGAGATGTTTAAAGGTGGTATAGTACAAGTTGGTAAATCCATCAGGGCCCGGGGCTTTTCCTTTAGGCATTCCCTCTATATGTTTTATTATTTCTTCTGTAGTAATAGGTGTTATGAGTTGCGTTATCTGATTTTCTTGTATGGTAGGCAGGTTTAATTTATTTAAGTATTGACGAATGGTGGTCAGAGCAGGTTGTGATATATGTTGTTGATCTCTCAAGTTATATAGTGTGCTATAAAATCTTGCGAATTCCTCACAGATCTGTTCAGGATGAATAATCTTTTGTCCGGATTGTGAGATCAAATATGGTATTCTTGATTGCGATTGATTTTTTCTTAATTTCTGTGCTAATATTTTCGTAGCTTTATTACTTAAAGAATATGATGTAGCTTTAAGTTTCTTCAACGCAAAGGTAGCTTGTCGTAAGTGAATTTTATTAATATCATTTTGTGTTTGTAGTATAGTGTTTTGCAGTAGTATGGATGACTTTATCTGATTTTGTTTGTGGAGATCATACATTTTTTTAAGCAAGTTGAGAAAAGTTACTTGGGTGGTTCTCTTAAGATATGATGCCCTACAAAAGTCCTCGGATTACGGGTTTATGTGCTAGCCATAGTGTTGTTGGGCTTATATCTCCAGTATTGTTCAGATCAAAATATTGCTGTAGTTCTCGTCGGATTTCTTCTGTAAATTCTAAGTTATTTAATAATTCTTCATTTAATCTCCACGGTCTTTTATTAGTGTAATTATATTTATCGCTTATAGTAAGTATTACAGGGTTATGGTCAGATTGCGTGGATGAAGTGATCTCACAAGTCTTGATCTGAGGTAGGTGTGAACTGTACGTTAAAAATCCATCTATACGAGAATATGTATTGTGGACTTGAGAGTAGTGTGTATATTCTCTAGTATTGGGATGAAAGGTCCTCCAAATATCATATAAGCCATAAGATGTTAGTATCTTGTTAAAAGTATTACACGCCTTGTGTAGGGAGGTTTTCCTTTTACGTGAATGAAGGGCAGTGGAATCTAAATTGGGATCCAAGATATGGTTAAAATCTCCACGAATGATAGTAATACCGGGTTGAAGCTTCAATACTTCGTTCATTAGAGTATGTATGTATTTTGTTTGGTTTTCATTAGGGAAATATGCGTTTACTCTAGTATACGTTACATTGTTCAGTATGCAAATTAAGATAAGGAATCCATCTACCTTGTGGATCTATATGTGCTGTTATTTGTTCAAAGACAAGGCGGTGACTTATTAAAATTGATACTCCTTTTGTTTTATTAGCGGATGTTGTATGGTATTGATGTGGAAAGTCTTTGAAATTAAGAGTCGGGTTAGAATTATGCTTAAAGTGAGTCTCTTGGAGACAAATAATATCTGCTCTAGAGATCCTTAGGTCTTTTAAAAGCGTATATCTCTTCTGTGGTACATTTAATCCTCTAATATTATGTGTATATATTTTCATGTTTGGTCTGTATGTTTAAATTAAAGTTAATAACTTCTTTAATCAAATCTATATCGAATCTAGGATACTATTAAATTGCGTATCACGGTACAGGGAAAAAAAAGAGGAGGGGGAGAGAGAAAAAAAAAAGAGAAGTTAAATGAGAAACAAAATTATAAGAATTGAATAACAAGTGCCAAGACTGGCACTTCTCGGTGGGGGCTAAAGTGGGCGGTTCGGGCCCTGGTGACAGCAACTTTGGCTCTGTTTTGGTTGGCTGTCCCTTCTTAACATAAATTCCTTTTATTTTAAAGACTTAATACATACCAGCCTCAAATAATTTAAATATATTAGTCTCTCTTATTATTTAGACTTTGGAGTTTTTTTTTTTTTTTTTTTTTTCTACTAACGTTTCTATTATTTACTTTACATCACTGGGACATTTTCCAAATCATTTGACACTTTATAATACATTTGTTCTATTACATCTATAGAATAATACATCGCATTATTATAATACTATTATTCTATTACATCTATAATCTATAATCTATAGCACCACTTAGCATCTTATTTATTAATTATTAAATCCCTTAAAGCTCCAAAAATTATTTAAGGAAGTTAAGTGTAAAAGCACATAAATATTTGAAATGTCGCTTCTCTATTTTAATTACAAAAAGGTTCAGGTTACCTTGTAGAATACTGAGAAATCTTGCCTATACTCAGCTATTTGCTGATACTTCCTAGTCACAATTTAATTAAAATCAAACAGGGTGTGTGGTCGGAAGCCGACCTTGATGGCTGCACACTAGGTGAGCTCCGGCAGCTCCAGGCTCTGAAGCACGGCTAAAACTGTTTTCTGAGAGCTTACCCTTGCACTATTAACTGGGAAAATAATTGGACAGTTAATCGATAAATGATTTGATTTGACTACTACCACTCTACAATAAGCAATAAGCAATAAGCCTATTTGTCTACAGCAAGACTATAAGCCTATAATGTCTGGACAGCGAGGAAAGAAGCTTGATAAATCTACCTTTTTTATGGCCAGAACAACTCAAATGAGACAAGCGGATTTTCAACCCCAAGATGGCGCCGATAAGTCAGATAACGCTGACAATACCGACAACGCTGACTTAAGCTCAGCTACAGATCAGCTTAAAGAAATTGGAAGAAATATTGAGGCAGATGCCCCTCTCACACAACGAGTCCTAGCATCCATGCTTCAAACTATGCTGGATACGGCAGTCTCTAGAATGCAGGCTACAGTTACAACTGCGGTAGCCGAAGTAAAAAAAGATATCCGGGAACTGGGTATTAGAACCATGGAAATGGAAAAAGAAGCAGAAAACCTACGTACTAAAGTAGAAGATTTGAGTGAACGAGTATGCAAGTTAGAGGAGCTGCTATCCTCACAAGATACCAAAATCATGGATATGGAGGACAGATTTCGACGTAATAATATTTGTTTGAGAGGGGTAACCGAAGAGGTGAGTGGAGCTTATATTACAGAATCATTCCAGGCACTACTTCCAGATACCCCTGCAGATAGATTTTTACTGGATCGAACACACAGAATCCCAAAACCTCAACACTTACCTGCCTCCTCACCAAGGGATATCCTTATGAGAGTACATTTCTTTCATGTTAAAGAGCTGATCCTGCGAGCCCATAGAAATAACAAAGAATTACCGAAGAAATTTGAAGGAGTTTTAATGTTTACAGACTTGTCGGCAGAAACATTAAGGCGCAGACGTCTTTATAAGAACATCACAGAACATCTGAGACAAAATAGTATCCCATATCGCTGGGGCTACCCAGCTAAGCTACTTATTACAAAAGAAGGAAAACTATCTACAGCAAAAACACCAGCAGAAGGAATGAAGTTGTTACAACAATGGAATACCCCTTTAAATCTCATACAGAATATACAGGAAATACAAGAAACTTTAATCAACAAGAAGACCCAGGAAGAGGGACGACTTCTTAGATCAAAAAAATCTCTCCCGAAAGAAATTTAACAAGACGTATATAAGAACGCAAGTTATTACCCTGATACATTTAATGTTTAATTTTAAGACTATATAGAGAATATGTTATATTGAAGTATTATTCAAGAGAGAATATAAAATAGAATAATTTAGAAGGTAAAAGAAATACAAAAGCAATGTATAATCCTTACGCAAACGGCTCAGATATAAATAGCAACATTAAGAGCACTAGGTTTAAAAACTTAGCTTTAAAGGCTCTGATACTGTTAAAGGAAAAGATGACAGCTCTAGAACTGGCTCTGAGATAATATCAGCCATGCATAACTTTATATAAACCGATGGTAGCTCATGACGCTTAGATATATTGACTATTCATTTCCTATTGAAAAGGAGTAGAACCACTCGAAAGCACATATATCAGATGCAGTTATTGCATAGCACACCTTTTATTCACCCTGTCTTTTCCTTTTTCTTTTCTATGATTGTAATTTAGAGAGAGGAAAGGAAAAGAGAAAATGGAAAGGATAGGCTGTTTGAGACAGGGTGGGTTATATGCTCACTTCTCCCCACCCACTACCCAGAGGTTTATAATGCCACATTCTGTTCCATCGTAGGCTGGAGTTTTACTGCAGCTGGGCTTCTGAGATGTACTCTGAATTTGAGGTATATGTTCTCCAGCAGATATTCAGCAAACATTCAGCAGATATTCAGCAGCCAGACAATCAGGAGTTATAGCTGTATCAGCATGTTCTAGTGAGTGACAGCATGTATAATCAGGCTATTTAGCCATTGGACACAATGTTACACTACTCACATGTGATACAGACTATTAATTTACTTGCTACTTTACCAATGTTACGATGAGCAGAGACACAATTACCTTTTTAGTATCCCTTTGAATGTATTCAGAGTGCATTATTGAATAGATACATTGCAGGAAGCAAGGCTACTAAACGATAATTCTATGTAGCAGACTGGGATTTGGTGAACGTTTAGAAGCCCCTGTAGCCTGATCTGAGTTGTTTCAGAGCTACTCTTTAGAGGTATAAGAACCATAGTATGACTCAGTGTCCTTTTTCTTTTTCCTTTTATGTTATATCTCGAGCTATAGATTTTTTTTATACAGCAGAAGCCCTTGCAATCTTTGGCAGATTTTGGAGAAAACTAGTTGGGCATACCTTAAATTCATTAGATTGGTCCTTTGTGCCTCTCCAGCTTGTCTTACCGTATTATTATTTATAAAAATGAAAAATACTTTTTTTTTCTCTTCCTTTTTCCCTCTTTAAATGGTGTATTTGTCTTCTATAAGCTTCATATTTTTGTCTTTTTAATGAATTAATAAACATTATATCTTAGCATTTATTATATCAGGACCTTCAGCTTTCAGGTTTTTTTTTATTTTTTTTGCTTTGCTTATCGCACACAAGTAAGGGTTATTCCCTTTAGGGTCACCCTAGACATACAAGCTACTAGTTCCCTTATGTGTTACTAGTTTATAAAATAAATTAAAACTAATTATGTTCAAACCACATGATGCTATTACTACAGTATATTAAGCTTAATTTAAGAGATAATCATCCAGACATAGAATGGATTAAAGTAATGAGTCTCTGTTTAAGGGAAGATTTCCCTGTGACAATACCAATGGGGTTAGTGCGCCATTCTTTGAACCGAGGAGACTGGAAAGGCCCCAATAAGAAACCCTCAGCAACTTCCTGGGCTATGAGAGTGTCAACAGCTGTGGGGTTGTGCTGTGCGGATTGTAGATTAGGGCATTCCAGAATCCCAGATGGTACGTGTAGAATACCCGTGTGGAAGCCTTCTGTTAAACCAGAGATAAGAAAATCTACCAAGTGTCTAGACGGGTGATGTGACAGAAATGCTGTAAATACCGAAATGTTAAACACCAGAGGAACTAGCTCCTTGCGTGGAAGCATGTTCGTCCGCCGAGTTGGGACAGAAATTTGTTGTATGCACCGTAGAGGAGCAGTATGCACAAGCCGGTGTTCTTAGACCTGCAAAGTGTCTGCAAAAATTACGGTATCAATCCTACCCCAGTTGGATCTTGTTCCATACTGGGAGAAGGCCCCAGACACTTTTCCAGAAAAAGACCTGTAGTAGTCACAGAAGGCTGATAACTTTTTTTTTGTTTTGTTTTTTCTGTGTAATGTAATTGCAGTTGCCTGCCTGCCAGCTTCTGTGTCAGGCTCACAGCGGATACTGTGCCCACTTGCCCAGTGCCCCGACTCATATCTGGTGTCACAATAGCTTAAGCTTGACATTTAAAAATAACATTTTTGTATTCACTGTAAGAGATTGAATAGCAGTTAGTTGTCTGCCAGCTTCTGACTCAGGCTCACAGTGGATACTGTGCCCACTTGCCCAGTGCCACGACTCATATCTGGTATCACAATAGGTTAAGCTTGACATTTAAAAAGAAAACATTTTTTTTCACTGTAATAAATTGAATAGCAGTTAGTTGTCTGCAAGCGTCTGGGTGTCAGGCCTTCAGCGTTTAATCTGCCAACCTCTGCCAGTGTACTTTGCCACTAATATCTGCTGTCTCTATAGCGTGCCTTTACAAAGAAAAAACTTTTTTCACTGTTATAGATTGAATAGCAGTTAGTTGTCTTCAAGCGGGTGTGGCAGGCCTACAGCGTGTACTCTGCAGACCTCTGCCATTGCACATTGCCACTCATATCTGGTGTCACAATAGCTTGCATTTAAAACCAAAATCTTTTTTCACTGTTATTGATTGAATAGCAGTTAGTTGTCTTCAAGCGGGTGTGTCAGGCCTACAGCGTGTACTCTGCAGACCTCTGCCAGTGCAAATTGCCACTCATATCTGGTGTCACAATAGCGTGCATTTAAAACCCAAAAACTTTTTTCACTGTTATAGATTGAATAGCAGTTAGATGTCTTCAAGCGGGTGTGTCAGGCCTACAGCGTGAACTCTGTAGACATCTGCCATTGCACATTGCCACTCATATCTGGTGTCACAATAGCTTGCATTTAAAACCAAAAACGTTTGTTCACTGTTATCGATTGAATAGCAGTTAGTTGTCTTCAAGCGGGTGTGTCAGGCCTACAGCGTGTACTCTGCAGACCTCTGCCATTGCACATTGCCACTCATATCTGGTGTCACAATAGTGTGCATTTAAAACCCAAAAACTTTTTTCACTGTTATCGATTGAGTAGCAGTTAGTTGTCTTCAAGCGGGTGTGTCAGGCCTACAGCATGTACTCTGCAGACCTCTGCCAGTGCACATTGCCACTCATATCTGGTTTCACAATAGCGTGCATTTAAAACCAAAAAACTTTTTTAACTGTTATAGATTAAATAGCAGTTAGTTGTCTTCAAGCGGGTGTGTCAGGCCTACAGCGTGTACTCTGCAGACCTCTGCCATTGCACATTGCCACTCATATCTGGTGTCACAATAGCGTGCATTTAAAACCAAAAAACTTTATTCACTGTTATAGATTGAATTGCAGTTAGTTGTCTTCAAGCGGGTGTGTCAGGCCTACAGCATGTACTCTGCAGACCTCTGCCATTGCACATTGCCACTCATATCTGGTTTCACAATAGCGTGCATTTAAAACCAAAAAACTTTTTTCACTGTTATAGATTGAATAGCAGTTAGTTGTCTTCAAGCGGGTGTGTCAGGACTACAGCGTGTACTCTGCAGACCTCTGCCATTGCACGTTGCCACTCATATCTGGTGTAACAATAGCGTGCATTTAAAACCCAAAAACTTTTTTCACTGTTATAGATTGAATAGCAGTAAGTTGTCTTCAAGCGGGTGTGTCAGACCTACAGCGTGTACTCTGCAGAACTCTGCCATTGCACATTGCCACTCATATCTGGTGTCACAATAGCGTGCATTTAAAACCAAAAAACATTTTTCACTGTTATAGATTGAATAGCAGTTAGTTGTCTTCAAGCGGGTGTGTCAGGCCTACAGCGTGTACTCTGCAGACGTCTGCCAGTGCACATTGCCACGCATATCTGGTGTCACAATAGCGTGCATTTAAAACCAAAAAACTTTTTTCACTGTTATCGATTGAGTAGCAGTTAGTTGTCTTCAAGCGGGTGTGTCAGGCCTACAGCGTGTACTCTGCAGACCTCTGCCAGTGCACATTGCCACTCATATCTGGTGTCACAATAGCGTGCATTTAAAACCCCAAAACTTTTTTCACTGTTATAGATTGAATAGCAGTTAGTTGTCTTCAAGCGGGTGTGTCAGGCCTACAGCGTGTACTCTGCAGACCTCTGCCATTGCACATTGCCACTCATATCTGGTGTCACAATAGCGTGCATTTAAAACCAAAAAACTTTTTTCACTGTTATAGATTGAATAGCAGTTAGTTGTCTTCAAGCGGGTGTGTCAGGCCTACAGCGCTTACACTGCAGACCTCTGCCATTGCACATTGCCACTCATATCTGGTGTCACAATAGCGCGCATTTAAAACCAAAAAACTTTTTTCACTGTTATAGATTGAATAGCAGTTAGTTGTCTTCAAGCGGGTGTGTCAGGCCTACAGCGTGTACTCTGCAGACCTCTGCCAGTGCACATTGCCACTCATATCTGGTGTCACAATAGCGTGCATTTAAAACCCAAAAACTTTTTTCACTGTTATAGATTGAATAGCAGTTAGTTGTCTTCAAGCGGGTGTGTCAGGCCTACAGCGTGTACTCTGCAGACCTCTGCCAGTGCACATTGCCACGCATATCTGGTGTCACAATAGCGTGCATTTAAAACCAAAAAACTTTTGTTCACTGTTATCGATTACATAGCAGTTAGTTGTCTTCAAGCGGGTTTGTCAGGCCTACAGCGTGTACTCTGCAGACCTCTGCCAGTGCACATTGCCACTCATATCTGGTGTCACAATAGCGTGCATTTAAAACCCAAAAACTTTTTTCACTGTTATAGATTGAATAGCAGTTAGTTGTCTTCAAGCGGGTGTGTCAGGCCTACAGCGTGTACTCTGCAGACCTCTGCCATTGCACGTTGCCACTCATATCTGGTGTCACAATAGCGTGCATTTAAAACCCCAAAAACTTTTTTCACTGTTATAGATTGAATAGCAGTTAGTTGTCTTCAAGCGGGTGTGTCAGACCTACAGCGTGTACTCTGCAGACCTCTGCCATTGCACATTGCCACTCATATCTGGTGTCACAATAGCGTGCATTTAAAACCAAAAAACTTTTATTCACTGTTATCGATTACATAGCAGTTAGTTGTCTTCAAGCGGGTTTGTCAGGCCTACAGCGTGTACTCTGCAGACCTCTGCCATTGCACATTGCCACTCATATCTGGTGTCACAATAGCGTGCATTTAAAACCAAAAAACTGTTTTCACTGTTATAGATTAAATAGCAGTTAGTTGTCTTCAAGCGGGTGTGTCAGGCCTACAGCGTGTACTCTGCAGACCTCTGCCATTGCACATTGCCACTCATATCTGGTGTCACAATAGCGTGCATTTAAAACCAAAAAACTTTATTCACTGTTATAGATTGAATTGCAGTTAGTTGTCTTCAAGCGGGTGTGTCAGGCCTACAGCATGTACTCTGCAGACCTCTGCCATTGCACATTGCCACTCATATCTGGTTTCACAATAGCGTGCATTTAAAACCCAAAAACTTTTTTCACTGTTATAGATTGAATAGCAGTTAGTTGTCTTCAAGCGGGTGTGTCAGGACTACAGCGTGTACTCTGCAGACCTCTGCCATTGCACGTTGCCACTCATATCTGGTGTAACAATAGCGTGCATTTAAAACCCAAAAACTTTTATTCACTGTTATCGATTACATAGCAGTTAGTTGTCTTCAAGCGGGTTTGTCAGGCCTACAGCGTGTACTCTGCAGACCTCTGCCATTGCACATTGCCACTCATATCTGGTGTCACAATAGCGTGCATTTAAAACCAAAAAACTGTTTTCACTGTTATAGATTAAATAGCAGTTAGTTGTCTTCAAGCGGGTGTGTCAGGCCTACAGCGTGTACTCTGCAGACCTCTGCCATTGCACATTGCCACTCATATCTGGTGTCACAATAGCGTGCATTTAAAACCAAAAAACTTTATTCACTGTTATAGATTGAATTGCAGTTAGTTGTCTTCAAGCGGGTGTGTCAGGCCTACAGCATGTACTCTGCAGACCTCTGCCATTGCACATTGCCACTCATATCTGGTTTCACAATAGCGTGCATTTAAAACCAAAAAACTTTTTTCACTGTTATAGATTGAATAGCAGTTAGTTGTCTTCAAGCGGGTGTGTCAGGACTACAGCGTGTACTCTGCAGACCTCTGCCATTGCACGTTGCCACTCATATCTGGTGTAACAATAGCGTGCATTTAAAACCCAAAAACTTTTTTCACTGTTATAGATTGAATAGCAGTAAGTTGTCTTCAAGCGGGTGTGTCAGACCTACAGCGTGTACTCTGCAGAACTCTGCCATTGCACATTGCCACTCATATCTGGTGTCACAATAGCGTGCATTTAAAACCAAAAAACTGTTTTCACTGTTATAGATTGAATAGCAGTTAGTTGTCTTCAAGCGGGTGTGTCAGGCCTACAGCGTGTACTCTGTAGACCTCTGCCAGTGCACATTGCCACTCATATCTGGTGTCACAATAGCATGCATTTAAAACCAAAAAACATTTTTCACTGTTATAGATTGAATAGCAGTTAGTTGTCTTCAAGCGGGTGTGTCAGGCCTACAGCGTGTACTCTGCAGACCTCTGCCAGTGCACATTGCCACGCATATCTGGTGTCACAATAGCGTGCATTTAAAACCAAAAAACTTTTTTCACTGTTATCGATTGAGTAGCAGTTAGTTGTCTTCAAGCGGGTGTGTCAGGCCTACAGCGTGTACTCTGCAGACCTCTGCCAGTGCACATTGCCACTCATATCTGGTGTCACAATAGCGTGCATTTAAAACCCAAAAACTTTTTTCACTGTTATAGATTGAATAGCAGTTAGTTGTCTTCAAGCGGGTGTGTCAGGCCTACAGCGTGTACTCTGCAGACCTCTGCCAGTGCACATTGCCACGCATATCTGGTGTCACAATAGCGTGCATTTAAAACCAAAAAACTTTTTTCACTGTTATAGATTGAATAGCAGTTAGTTGTCTTCAAGCGGGTGTGTAAGGCCAACAGCGTGTACTCTGCCAACCTCTGCCACTGCACAGTGCCACTCATATCTGGTCTATGTCTCAGGCAGGCAGCATTACACACATGGACGATCGGTGTGATGATGAAGATGTTGTACCCGCTGCTGCTTCCTTTGCTGCGTTGTCAGATACAAGTGAAGCGGTTGATGATGACGATGCGTCCATGGATGTCACGTGGGTGCCCGCTAGAAGAGAAGAAGAACAGCGCGAACGTTCAGATGGGTAGACAGAGAGGAGGAGGAGACGAGTTGGAAGCAGGGGGAGGTCGTCGGAAGGAGCTAGTGGCATAGTCAGACAGCATGCATCGGCACCAGGGGTGAGCCCGACAGCACGCCAATCAAGGCATGCTGTGTCCACCACCAGAATGCCGTCATTGCAGAGCTCAGCAGTGTGGCATTTTTTTTGTGTGTCTGCCTGTTACAACAGCGATGCCATTTGCAACCTGTGCCAAAAGAATGTGAGTCATGGGAAGTCCAACACCCACCTAGGTACAACTGCTTTGCGTACGCACATGATCGCACATCACAAACGCCTATGGGATCAACACATGAGTACAAGCAGCACGCAAACTCAAAGCCGCCATCCTCCTCCTGGTCCAGCATCTTCAGCCACGTCAACCACCGCTGTCCTCCTTGCCCCCTCTCAACCATTCGCCACTCCGTCTCTCGCCTTGAGCAGTTCCAGCTCATCTGCCCACAGTCAGGTGTCTGTCATGGACATGTTTGAGCTTAAGAAGCCAATGTCACAAAGTCTGACAGTTGGCTTGTCCGAACTATTAGCCCGCCAGCATTTTTCACTGATATGCATTTTTATTTCTTCTTAGATAACAAAAAATTCTGAGACGACATTGGCAGGGCTATTCACTTGTGTGATCTGTCATGAATTGTAATTTGAATGTTAAGTTGGTCTGTGGGGCACAAGAACTTGAATAGAAAACATCTTTAAGCCAACTATGTTTTCACTAAGCTTTGTGAATAACTAACATTAACGAGTCGGATTAAACGCACTCTGCACTCGAGGTATGATCTGTTTAAATAACCCCACTCTGGGCCCTAAATGGTAAAACGTTTGACATGGGCATACGAAAGGTACACATGGCAATTAAAATCAGAAAATATGTATAATTTTTAGATATACTGGAAATTAGTACACCAATACGATACTGTTCTGTGTCATACTTAATTTTGGTGCAGGAGTTTGCTTGAATTCCTTGAGGTTACACACTGCTTTCATCTTTTAGTTTAGTTCTGAGTAGACCTGAAATGATAACTGCTTGTAAAATGGAATGCTTTTGCCACTAACCTTATAAGCAACTTGCATCTCAACTATGTAAAACTAAAGGCTAGTGAATATACTACTGATAGATATGCAAGTCTATAATGATCACAAATAATTTTACAGCACATAGTTTTTCCCATCTTATAGAGTTGCACTGTTTATTTATTCAGTTAAAGTCTTAAATAACAGTCAGACCTGACCAGACGGCAATCACCTCTCATATTAATGTGATCTTGGTCAATCAGAAGCATTGTCTAATTTGCTGTGGCAGTGTGCAGCCTTGTATGTAATGGGGTGTTTAGTCTACAGCTGTTGGCCATTGGGTGCCCCCACTTGTTTTGTTTGCTCTTCCTCTAACAATACAGTTTGCTAAGCGAGTTAAAATGACTAGATATGTACGAACTCTCATTCTCTCACTGCATAGGCAAAAAGCGAGATTTCACACTAATAACTCATTTGTTAAAATGCTCTTGTATGTACGTTCTCTGCACGAGCCATGTTTTTCCTCTTTTGTCCCTCTCCTACCTATTCCTGCATGGCATGTGCATTATGCTAACATCCTGAAACTAAGCGTCAACCTAAACTATCGTAATACTATAATAACCATAAAATGTGCATGTATAACGTATGCCATGACTTGTACTACTTATGTTTACCTATTTTACTGGATGTCGCTGTTGTGGCGCTTACCGGCTTCCTGTTTATTCTATGCACACCCAAAATAAAGAATTAAAAAAAAAAAAAAAAAGAAATAAGCTATCTACCAAATGTGAAAACTATTATTTAGCTTTTCTGGCAACTAAAAGTAACATACTACAGAGTTTACTATATTCAGTGCAATATCTAAAGGAAGTACTGGCTAAAAAATCAATGAAAAACTAGCAAAGTTGTAAAAAACTGTATTAAGTCAGTTGTTTTCTTTTTATCTGGTGAATAAAATGTTTCTACATTATATCACACAGCTATTTGTCGTCTTCAAAAAATTCTTCTTGTGGTTTTGTCTTTCTGTACTTTCAGGATTCATGTTTGCACGTTTTTTTTCCGAATTTGCCAGGAATCTATTTTTGAAGTTGTTCCCCTCCTCTTGACACGATCAGTGACCTGAGAGTCTCCGTAAGCAGGGTTGACCTGTTAGTCCCGTTTTCCATTCAAGTTGCACATTATGTACCGGCTAGGTTTCTAGGGACAAATGTTGAAGCCTCGGAGTTGCCCCAATATGGAGGGAGCGTGGAGTTTGTTGGAGGCTTCGATGTGAGTAGCGAGTCCGGGGGTGACCCAGTTGCCCCAGGATTCCCTCTGCCTCCTGCATGTTGCGTACGGTATGCCTGGCGTACGCATGGCGACTTCTCGCTTCAGTAGTTAGGACACGCCCCCCTAGCCTGCCAGCTTTTACCATACAAGCTTGTGGAGTCTGAGGCGTTCAAAAAATTTGTAGCTATTGGGACACCGCAGTGGAAGGTACCCGGACAAAATTTCTTTTCACAAAAGGCAACCCCCAACCGGTACTCGATTGTGCAAAAGGAAGTAATGGCATGTCTGGCACACAGTGTTGGGGCAAGGGTCCATCTGACCACTGATACCTGGTCTGCAAAGCATGGTCAGGGCAGGTATATCACCTACACTGCGCATTGGGTAAACCTGCTGAAGGCTGCCAAGCATGGAATGTGTGGCTCTGCAGAGGAGTTGGTGACACTGCCACGACTTGCAGGCAGGCCTGCTGACACCTCCTCTACTCCTCCTACTCCATCCTCTTCCATGACCTCCTCGGCTGAGTCCACTTCTGCTGATGGGTCTTGCTCCACATCAACGGCACCCCCCCCCAGCTCCCCAAGAACTATTCCACATCCCTATTCTGCTCTGTGTCAGTGTGTATCAGGGGCTCTGAGGACAGGTGTCAATCCATATCTGCCAAGTGACCCTATGTAGGGGGAACAGTCTCTATTCTGCTCTGTGTCAGTGTGTATCATGGTCTCTGAGGACACGTGTCAATCCATACCTGCCAAGTGACCCTATGTAGGGGGAACAGTCTCTATTCTGCTCTTTGTCAGTGTGTATCAGGGGCTTTGAGGACAGGTGTCAATCCATATCTGCCAAGTGTCCCTATGTAGGGGGAACAGTCTCTATTCTGCTCTGTGTCAGTGTGTATCAGGGATCCTTAGGATAGGTGTCAATCCATATCTGCCAAGTGACCCTATGTATGGGGAACAGTCCCTATTCTGCTCTGTGTCAGTGTGTATCAGGGATCCTTAGGATAGGTGTCAATCCATATCTGCCAAGTGACCCTATGTAGGAGGAACAGTCCCTATTCTGCTCTGTGTCAGTGTGTATCAGGGTCCCTGAGGACAGGTGTCAATCCATATCTGCTAAGTGTCCCTATGTAGGGGGAACAGTCTCTATTCTGCTCTTTGTCAGTGTGTATCAGAGGCTTTGAGGACAGGTGTCAATCCATATCTGCCAAGTGACCCTATGTAGGGGTAACAGTCTCTATTCTGCTCTGTGTCAGTGTGTATCATGGTCTCTGAGGACAGGTGTCAATCCATACCTGCCAAGTGACCCTATGTAGGGGGAACAGTCTCTATTCTGCTCTGTGTCAGTGTGTATCAGGGACTTTAAGGACAGGTGTCAATCCATATCTGCCAAGTGATCCTATGTAGGGGGAACAGTCTATATTCTGCTCTGTGTCACTGTGTATCAGGGATCCTTAGGATAGGTGTCAATCCATATCTGCCAAGTGACCCTATGTAGGAGGAACAGTCCCTATTCTGCTCTGTGTCACTGTGTATCAGGGATCCTTAGGATAGGTGTCAATCCATATCTGCCAAGTGACCCTATGTAGGGGGAACAGTCCCTATTCTGCTCTGTGTGAGGAGGAGGAATGGGAAATGAGTAGCTCGGCATCCAACCTTGTGCATATGGGGTCTTTCATGCAGTCGTGCCTGTTGAGTGACCCTAGTATAAAAAGGCTGAAGGAGAACGACCTGTACTGGGTGTCCACACTACTAGACCCCGGTATAAGCAGACAATGGCGGAAATGTTACCGAATTGTAAGTCGGAAAGGATGCAGCATTTGCAAAATAAATTAAAAAGTATGCTTTACACAGCGTATAAGGGTGATGTCACAGCACAACGTGAATCTAACAGGGAAAGAGGTGAAAGTCATCCTCCTCCTCCCACGACCATGCCATATCTGCCACGTGACCCTATGTAGGGGGAACAGTCTCTATTTTGCTCTGTGTAAGTGTGTATCATGGTCTCTGAGGACATGTGTCAATCCATACTTTCCAAGTGACCCTATGTAGGGGGAACAGTCTCTATTCTGCTCTTTGTCAGTGTGTATCAGGGGCTTTCAAGGACAGGTGTCAATCCATATCTGCCAAGTGTCCCTATGTAGGGGGAACAGTCTCTATTCTGCTCTGTGTCAGTGTGTATCAGGGATCCTTAGGATAGGTGTCAATCCATATCTGCCAAGTGACCCTATGTATGGGGAACAGTCCCTATTCTGCTCTGTGTCAGTGTGTATCAGGGATCCTTAGGATAGGTGTCAATCCATATCTGCCAAGTGACCCTATGTAGGAGGAACAGTCCCTATTCTGCTCTGTGTCAGTGTGTATCAGGGATCCTTAGGATAGGTGTCAATCCATATCTGCCAAGTGACCCTATGTATGGGGAACAGTCCCTATTCTGCTCTGTGTCAGTGTGTATCAGGGATCCTTAGGATAGGTGTCAATCCATATCTGCCAAGTAACCCTATGTAGGGGTAACAGTCTCTATTCTGCTCTGTGTCAGTGTGTATCATGGTCTCTGAGGACAGGTGTCAATCCATACCTGCCAAGTGACCCTATGTAGGGGGAACAGTCTCTATTCTGCTCTTTGTCAGTGTGTATCAGGGGCTTTGAGGACAGGTGTCAATCCATATCTGCCAAGTGACCCTATGTAGGGGGAACAGTCTATATTCTGCTCTGTGTCAGTGTGTATCAGGGATCCTTAGGATAGGTGTCAATCCATATCTGCCAAGTGACCCTATGTAGGGGGTACAGTCCCTATTGTGCTCTGTGTGAGGAGGAGGAACGGGAAATGAGTAGCTCGGCATCCAACCTTGTGCAAATGGGGTCTTTCATGCTGTCGTGCCTGTTGAGGGACCCTCACATAAAAAGGCTGAAGGAGAACGACCTGTGCTGGATGACCACGCTACTAGACCCCCGGTATAAGCAGAGAGTGGCGGAAATGTTACAAGTCGGAAGGGATGCAGCATTTGCAAAATAAATTAAAAAGTATGCTTTACACAGCGTATAAGGGTGATGTCACAGCACAACGGGAATCTAACAGGGGAAGAGGTGAAAGTCATCCTCCTCCTCCCACGACCACGCCATATCTGCCAAGTGACCCTATGTAGGGGGAACAGTCTCTATTCTGCTCTGTGTCAGTGTGTATCATGGACTCTGAGGACAGGTGTCAATCCATATCTGCCAAGTGAGCCTTTGTAGGGGGAACAGTCCCTATTCTGCTCTGTGTCAGTGTGTATCACGGTCCCTGAGGACAGGTGTCAATCCATATCTGCCAAATGACCCTATGTAGGGGGAACAGTCTCTATTTTGTTCTTTGTCAGTGTGTATCAGGGGCTTTGAGGACAAGTGTCAATCCATATCTGCCAAGTGACCCTATGTAGGGTTAACAGTCTCTATTCTGCTCTGTGTCAGTGTGTGTTATGGTCTCTGAGGACAGGTGTCAATCCATACCTGCCAAGTGTCCCTATGTAGGGGGAACAGTCTCTATTCTGTTCTTTGTCAGTGTGTATCATGGTCTCTGAGGACAGGTGTCAATCCATACCTGCCAAGTGACCCTATGTAGGGGGAACAGTCTCTATTCTATTCTTTGTCAGTGTGTATCAGGGGCTTTGAGGACAGGTGTCAATCCATATCTGCCAAGTGACCCTATGTAGGGTTAACAGTCTCTATTCTGCTCTGTGTCAGTGTGTATTATGGTCTCTGAGGACAGGTGTCAATCCATACCTGCCAAGTGACCCTATGTAGGGGGAACAGTCTCTACTCTGCACTTTGTCAGTGTGTATCATGGTCTCTGAGGACAGGTGTCAATCCATACCTGCCAAGTGACCCTATGTAGGGGGAACAGTCTCTATTCTGCTCTTTGTCAGTGTGTATCAGGGGCTTTGAGGACAGGTGTCAATCCATATCTGCCAAGTGACCCTATGTAGGGGGAAAAGTCCCTATTCTGCTCTGTGTGAGGAGGAGGGACGGGAAATGAGTAGCTCGGCATCCAACCTTGTGCAAATGGGGTCTTTCATGCTGTCGTGCCTGTTGAGGGACCCTCGTATAAAAAGGCTGAAGGAGAACGACCTGTGCTGGGTGTCCACACTACTAGACCCCCGGGATAAGCAGACAGTGGCGGAAATGTTACCGAATTACAAGTCGGAAAGGATGCAGCATTTGCAAAATAAATTAAAAAGTATGCTTTACACAGCGTATAAGGGTGATGTCACAGCATCAACAACAACGGGAATCTAACAGGGGAAGAGGTGAAAGTCATCCTCCTCCTCCCACGACCACGCCATATCTGCCAAGTGACCCTATGTAGGGGGAACAGTCCCTATTCTGCTCTGTGTCAGTGTGTATCAGGGTCTCTGATGACACGTGTCAATCCATATGTCAAGGTGTCAATCCATATGTCAAGGTGTCAATATGTCATATGTCAGGTGTCAATCCATATCCATTGTGATTTAGGAATGTTAGGTGATTTCTGCCCTTTATGTATTAAAACCAGACTCTGCATTAACTGTGTAATTTTCCATGGGAGTTTTGCCATGGATCCCCCTCCGGCATGCCACAGTCCAGGTGTTAGTCCCCTTGAAACAACTTTTCCATCACTTTTGTGGCCAGAAACAGTCCCTGTGGGTTTTAAAATTCGCCTGCCCATTGAAGACAATGGCGGTTCGCCCGGTTCCCCGATTCGCGAACGTTTGTGGAAGTTCCCGTTCGCGAACCGAAAATTTCGTTTTCGCGACATCACTATCTATATCCAGTAAGCAAAAACAAATCGTTTAACCGAATGGTAGAGGCATGACATGATGTATGTAATCCACGAAAAGGATTTATGCAAATACATTAGCAAGAAAATTACCGAAATCCTATGGTAAGGGAAAACAGAACTGAAACAAACAGTTTACACGTATGAAAACCTATGCGAACAGGCAAGCGTGCTTAAGCATATCATGAACAAGTGCCGAAAGGCGAAATAACCGAAAGGATAGCTTATTTCGCCGAAAACACGGAACAGATTTAGGTGAAATGACAACCCTTAACTAACACAATGAAATAGCCAAAAATTGCATGAAATGATTCCGAGAACAGATTGTCCAATTTGCAACATGACAGGGAAAACCGTAAAGTGAGGACCCGTGCTGTACCGGACGCCGTGGGAACCGATCCTGGCATGACAGGTAGGTCTAACATACGGTTGAGTCCATGGGACGCGATCTACAACGATGACTGGGGTCAGGAGAGGCTGGACGGACGGAATGCCGTGCAACGGAATTCTTGGCACAGCTTGCCGCAAAAAAAAACTCGTGGATACTGAAAAACCAAGATGGCGTCTGAGAGAACCCGGAAGTGGATCCTCATTCAACGCTGACCTCAAACGGTAAGGAGCAAGGTAAGGGGTGTTCCTTAAGTAGGCCAGGAGTGAATAACAAGCACCTCCCACAAGTACAGGCCAAATTGCCTTAATACATATCAGATATATAGACATATTATATCTATATAATCAGGACAATGATGTCCTGATGAAAGTTTGCTGATGTAAACTGAAACGTTGAAGTTCTATGGATTAAAACCCTTTTCGTTTTTTTCCAAGTCCTTGAGTGCTGGCTTCATTTGGCAGATTATATATATATATATATATATATATATATATATATATATATATATATATATAATATATATAAGTATAAGTAGAAAGGTAGCACTCACGGTCTTCAGGTTAAAAATCTTCTTTTATTATACAAGTTTAAAACATGATGCCAGGATATATATATATATATATTTGTGGTCGGTTAATATCGAAACCGTGAAATACCTTGTGATTGGAATTAAGTCGGTGTGGTGTGCCGGAACCGACGTAGGGGTAGGTCTGAAAAAGAGGGCAAAAAGGAAATGCAAGTAAACACACTTATTGCAATCCATAAGATTCATTTGCCTTACCTTATAGCTGATTCCAGTGAACTTAAATTTATTATGTCTACCGGCGTACTGTTTCTGGATACGGTATTTCAATTGAATGGATGTCCTAATAGGGGTCTGGATCCCAACCTAACCTAATACCAGGAGTATGAATGTAGAACCGCATTTGGAAGCAATTAGGGGATTATTTAGTAGAGCAAATGTCTTAATTGTCTGGTTTGAATGTTGGTGTGACATGAGGTAGTACCTTCTTAAATCTTCCTTGAGGAGACGTGATTTGCTGGTCTGATTAGCTGTGATCACGAAGTTGTAAGGCTCCGGAACCCTTGGAAGGCTGAGGCACAGAGATTTAAGACCGGGTTTGTGTGTATGGATGCTGTCAAGGGAGTCTGATACTGTCCGGAATTCCCATTCATGTATGTATGTCATGGTGGAGTGATGAACCAATTAGTTGTACCTTGATATCCTAAGGAAAGCATTTAATGAGACGGTGTATTGTTTGAAAAGCTTGTTAGAACGTGTTGTTGTATGTTTGATTGGTATAGTGTGATGGTGTTGTATGAAGGTTTGAATGAAAAGGTGGCAAAAAGTGGCATAATGGACTACAGTTTGAATGGAATGCTTGTGGATGTTGTGTTCCACTGAGTCCTGGAAGAATGCCACGTCTCTGGTGTATGTATTCTTAGTGAAAGCGAATAAGGCTATAGGTGATAACTTGTCGAGTCCCAATTGCCGGGTGGCCGGATGAGGACGTTGAAATGGGGATTATGCTCGGGTGTTTGTCACTTGGGTGAGGTATGAGACTGGGTGCCTCTTGGTCAGTAATCCCTAATAGTTATGTAAAAGCTGTAACCCAGGATAGTGGTTTCATCTGCACAAAAGGTTGGGAGTTGATCGGAACCATGCGGGATGAACACAGAAACCCAATGTAGCGGAGAGCCGATCTTGCACAGCTATTCTCCACTAGAGATCCCAGTGATGATCAGTCCACAGGCAAGGTTTCCAGCAGGTAGAGTAATACAGCAATATCCCCATCACATTCCCAATAACTGGACGACACACAGTTTCAGGAGTAGAACTACCAAGCTTTATTTCACAGTTCCTTATAAAGCCCTCTCCCATGCAAGGGAGGAGGTTCTATTACTTAAGACATTATCCAATCTACAAGCAGTAACCTCCCACAGATCTCCTCCCCTCCTCTAGCATCATAATCCCCTTAGCATGTACATAGTTTCCCCCGAGTTTTGGATGTACCCTAAATACTTGGGGTACATCCACAAATCTAATATCCCCAGATAGCTCTATTCTGGGGGACCAACATACTTTAAAATCAGCCCATTCGGATAAAGCGTTCGGGAGTTATGGGACTTTGAAGTTTGGACCGACCGCAGAGGTAAAGTATCCGAAAACAGTTCCATGCATTTTGGCCCTGCGGTCGGTCACAAACAGGCGAATACAAATGGGTGAAATAGTACTGTTAAGTGGCCTGATGGGGAGTCGGATGAATCCCCTAGTTCGTGGGGTTCTTCCTACCGAACGGCGGGCCGTTCGGTAGTTTCCCCACGAAGTATTAGGAGTCTGGAGGTCTCAGCGGTGGTTGCCTAGTCAAGTGTCCGATTTCGGTTCCAGACACTCGACGGCAAAACACCGCTGTTCGGCAGTTTAAGATGGCCGCCGCCACGTGTTCGTATCCCGAATGGCGGCCACCCAGAGGACAAAGACCACACTGCACGAATAGGTAATTACCCGTTTGCAACATTGTTGCAAACGGTAATTGAAGGCACACTTTACACAGGGTGGTCTGGTTGTTCGGTAGTTTCATTCCCTGGTTTTATATGAATGATTCTACCGAACAACTAGAGGAATACAGTTCTTTACATACATTCAACTGTCCATATAACCGGATACCATGGTTTTCTATACCTGTTCACACACATTAAACCAGCAATATGACCAAATACAATTATTCTCATACATGTCGTGGTACAGCCCGGTACCAATCCGCTACACTGCTCCCCCTTGCCCACAAGCCGGCATACACAGTCTGATCCAACACGGATCGGCTTGGGGATGTCCGGGGGCTCACGGATCATTTCTCTAAGTCAGTTTGTCTTGACAACCCGTCAGCATTTCCATTCTGCTTACCCGGCCGGTACTGGATATTAAAGTCAAAAGGCTGTAGCGCCAAACTCCAGCGCAGCAGCCTGGCGTTGTCCCCAGCCACCCGGTTCAGCCAGACTAACGGGTTGTGATCCGTGAGCAAGGAAAAGGGCTGTCCATATAAATAGGGCTGCAGTTTCTTTAGGGCCCACACCACAGCCAGGCACTCCTTTTCGATGGCGGCGTAGCTTACTTCTCGAGGTAACAGTTTGCGACTGATGTAAGCCACGGGATGTTCTCCGCCATCGGCCCCGACTTGACTCAGTACTGCCCCCAATCCAAACATAGAAGCGTCTGTGTGAACAAGAAAACGTTTAGTTGGATTGGGAGCTGCCAAGACAGGGGCATTTATCAGTGCATTTTTCAATTGTTGGAATGCCTGTTCACACTCCGGGGTCCAGTTTACTTGGCGGGGAAGGTTCTTACGGGTCAGGTCAGTGAGGGGTTTGGCCAGGGCGCTATAATTGGGAACAAACTTCCTGTAATACCCCGCTGTCCCTAGAAACGCTAAAACTTGGGTCTTAGTCCTAGGGGTGGGCCACTGGGCTACAGCCTCTACTTTAGCGGGCTCGGGTTTCTGTTTACCGCACCCTACTCTATGTCCCAGGTACTGTACCTCAGCCATTCCGATACTACACTTGGCCGGCTTCAAGGTCAAACCTGCTTCCCTTATCCTATCTAGCACAGCTCCTATGTGAGCTAAATGTTCCTGCCACGTATTGCTAAAAATGGCAATATCGTCCAGGTATGCACAGGTATAGTCCTGCAATCCATCCAGGAGTCGATCCACCATCCTTTGGAAGGTGGCTGGGGCGTTTTTCATCCCAAATGGCATGACTTTAAACTGGTACAAGCCAAATGGGGTGACAAAGGCCACCTTCGGGATGGCGTCTGGGGCCAGGGGGATTTGCCAATAACCTTTACACAAGTCAATAGTGGTGAGGTATTGGCCCCTGGCCATTCTGTCCAGTAACTCGTCTATCCGGGGCATCGGATACGCGTCGGATACAGTCTTCTCGTTCAATCTCCTATAGTCCACGCAGAAGCGGGTCGTACCGTCTCGCTTTGGTACGAGGACTACAGGAGATGCCCAAGGACTGTCTGAGGGTTCAATCACCCCCAGTTGGAGCATCTCGTCGATCTCCTTACGCATGTTTGCCCGTACCGCTTCTGGGATGCGGTAGGGCGTCTGGCGCATGGGTAGTTGCCCTGGGGTCTCGACCCGGTGAGTTGCCAGAGGCGTGTATCCAGGTACATTAGAGAACGTGTCGCGTTTCTCTTCTAATAGTTGCTGTACCTCGATCCGCTCCTGTGGGCTCAGCCGATCTCCCAGCGTGACCTCCCCTAAATCTCCGGACAACTGCCCATCCCCCAGCAAATCGGGAAGGGGTAAGCTGTCAAACTCTTCCGTGTTAGGGGCACAGATGGCGGTTACCTCCTCAGTACGCTCGTGGTAGGGCTTCAGCATGTTCACATGGAGCATGCGTCGCCCCCCAGTCCCTGTGCAGGGGCCGATAATATAGGTGGTATCACATCTTTGCTCCACCACCTTATATGGGCCCTGCCAGGCGGCCTGTAACTTATCATGTCGGACAGGTTTTAAAATTAGTACTTTCTGCCCGACCTGAAAGCTACGGTCCCTGGCTCCCCGATCATACCATGTGCGCTGGCGTGTCTGGGCCTCCTGAAGGTTTTCCCTCACCGTCTTGGTCAGTGCTTCTAGGCGGTCCCGAAAGGCCAACACATATGGTATGATGGGAGTGCCATCTGTGCTCCGGTCTCCCTCCCAGTGCTCTCTAATAAGATCTAATGGGCCTCGGACCCTCCTCCCAAACAATAATTCAAACGGGGAGAACCCTGTGGATTCCTGCGGCACCTCCCGGTATGCGAATAGGAGGTGCGGCAGGAATCGTTCCCAGTCCTTGTGGGTCTCTGCGAAGGTTCGGAGCATCTGCTTCAAGGTACCATTGAATCGTTCGCAGAGCCCGTTCGTCTGGGGGTGGTAAGGGGCACTGATAATAGGCTTAATGCCACAGATCCTCCAGAGGTGTTGGGTGAATTCTGCGGTAAACTGGGTACCCTGATCCGAGATAATTTCCCTGGGTAATCCCATCCGGGAGAATATCCGCATGAGGGCATCCGCGACCGTTTCAGCGTGGATGTTGGTCAGAGCCACTGCCTCTGGATACCTGGTGGCATAATCTACTACCGTTAAAATATACCGTTTTCCTGACGGGCTAGCTTTATTGAGGGGGCCTATCAGATCCACCGCTATTCGGCTAAAAGGTTCCTCTATTATGGGTAAGGGGTGAAGTTTAGCCTTCCTGCGATCCCCCCTTTTTCCCACTCTCTGGCAGGTATCGCAAGTCGTGCAATATCTGCGTACTTCCTGGCTAATCCCTGGCCAGAAGAAACTCTGGGTTAGTCTGTACCTGGTGCGACTAACCCCTAGATGTCCGGATAGCGGAATATCATGCGCTATCCGGAGTAATTCAGCCCGGTACCGCTGTGGTACCACTAATTGTCTCCTCGCTATCGGGTCTAACCCCGTAATCTGTTTGCTTGTTTCCCTGTACAAAAGTTGTTTATCCCAGATAAACCTCTCTCCCTCCGCCCCGGGGGAACCCGTGACAACCTTGTCCCTATACACCTGAAGCGTGGGGTCTGTTGCGACTTCAGCTACAAATTCATTAGGTGGAGCCCAGGGGACACATTCTAGAGGGGGGGTAGGGTTGCTTACCTGGACCTCCGGCAGTGTGTTGTGGTCCTGGGTGCGGGCCTGTTGTCGGGTGACTACAGGGTTGACCTCCCCTGTGGTGGGCGACTGGGGCTCAAAAGCAGAAGTGAGCCTCCCCAGATCGCTCCCCAATAAAACCTCCGCCGGTAAATGCGGCATCAATCCCACCTCCACTTCCCCTGCCCCCGCTCCCCAATGTAAATGTACCCTGGCTGTAGGTAGCCGGTACACTGCTCCCCCAGCTACCCGGACGGCAACAGTTTTGTTCAGTTTTGCCTGATCTGAAATCAGGTGGCTCTGTACCAAAGTGATGGTGGCTCCCGAATCTCGTAATCCCCGGACTGCTGTACCATTCAGATATACCGTCTGTCGATGGTGCCGTATGTAACGGAATGCAGTGTAACAGCATACGATATCCGTTGGTCCATCTAGGAAATCCACAGTCAGAGTAGAAAGCAAGGCAATGTTCCCAATCCCCCCAATAACCGGACGAAACACAGTTTGGGAGTCAACTAACTCGGTTTATTCACAGGCAGCATATTTATACAGTTCCCCATGCAAGGGGTTTCCAGACAGTAATTCCAGGGGATTTCTCCCAACATGCGCTGTGACTTTCCCAACAGGCCTTGCTGCACGAGAAAGATACTCCCACTAAAATGGACGCTTAAGTGGATTATCTCCTCGTGCAGCAAAACCGACAATTGACATTAAAATACACAATTCACACAATATTCGGTACTTTATAATAATTGAACATTCGGTAGATAGCTGGGGTCGGAGCGCACACTTTGGGAGAATACCGCTCTGATCCCAGCTGAATTGACCGAACGCCGCACATAATACAGTAAAACATTAAAGAGGGTTTAAAAGTACCGAATAAGTACGGGACATATAATGTACCGAACGCGGGACTCCCGAACGCTCTGGAAGTCCAGCGGTGTTCAAATCATTGAGTAGCCGTTTTCCATTCCAGGCGCTCGACGACCGAACACCGCTGCAGAGACAAGGGATCCAAGATGGCCGACCGCCGCATGGTCGGTAGTCGAATGACGGCCACCTAGGAAAGCCCTTAATTACCGATTGCAACAATGTTGCAATCGGTTAATTGGTGCCACACGACCTGTGAATGTGTGGTCTACCTGGGGAGTCCACATTCGTACGGCGAACGGCCAGGATAGCCGTGTTTCGTCGTATGAATGCTTTGTATGCTGGCAGCATACGGCTGCCAGCATGCGAACGGCCATAGAGCAATACACATACATTTAACGTTATACATTATATTTTCAGCCTACGGACAACCGGTACTGTAGGTAATTCAGAAGTGGCTAGTTTTGCCACAATGCTCCCCCAGAACCAAGCCGGCATACACAGTCTGATCCCAACGGATCGGCTTGGGGATGTCCGGGAGAGTACTCACAGATCACTTCTCGAGTTCAGTTTGTCTGGATAACCCGTCAGCGTTACCGTTTTGTTTTCCTGGCCGGTAATGGATAGTAAAGTCAAAGGGCTGCAGCGCCAAGCTCCAGCGCAGCAGCCTGGCATTGTCTCCAGACACACGGTTTAGCCACACTAACGGGTTGTGATCTGTGAGTAAGGAAAAAGGTTGTCCGTACAAATATGGCTGTAACTTTTTAAGGGCCCACACCACGGCCAGGCATTCTTTCTCGATGGCGGCGTAGCTCACTTCACGAGGCAGCAACTTGCGGCTTAAATAGGCTACGGGGTGTTCTCCGCCATCGGCTCCCACTTGGCTCAGTACTGCCCCCAATCCAAACATTGAAGCGTCTGTGTGAACAAGAAATCTTTTAGTTGGATCAGGAGCAGTTAACACCGGAGCATTAGTGAGAGCAGTCTTGAGTTGTTGGAATGCCTGCTCACACTCTGGGGCCCAGACAACCAGTCGGGGAAGGTTCTTCTTCGTCAGGTCGGTTAGGGGTTTGGCCAGGGGACCTACGATATCCACTGCTACTCGGCTGAAGGGTTCTGCTATGATGGGCAGGGGGCATAGCCTGGCTTTGTGGCGATCCCCTCGTTTACCTACACGCTGGCAGACGTCGCAGGAGGTGCAATATTGGCGCACATCCTGAGAGATCCCGGGCCAGAAGAAGGCATGGGTCAAACGGTATCGGGTACGGGTCATCCCTAGGTGTCCTGACAAGGGGATGTCATGAGAAATTCGCAGCAGCTCCTGTCTATACTTCTGGGGTACCACTAGCTGTTTATTAGTTAAGGTGACAGACCCCCCCACATCTTTTGCCGTGACACGGTATAGCAACTCTCTTTCCCAGATGAACCGCTCCCCCTCTAACCCTGCTTGGTCGGTTTGTGCCCGGTCCCTATATACTTGGAGAGTGGGATCGGTCTGGACTTCGGTCGCAAAGGTAGTCGGGGTATCCCAGGACATGGGGGTCAGTTGGGGAACATGGTCTCTTACCTGAGCCTCAGAGTGCATCGGTGTAGCCGTGGTGCGAGCCTGTTGCCGGGTGGTTACGGGAAGGGCTTCCTGGTACGGAGCCTGGGGAATAAAAGCGGAAGTCATTTGGCCCAAGTCATTCCCCAGTACAACATCGGCAGGTAAATTCTGCATCAGCCCCACTTCTACGGTCCCCTCTCCCACACCCCAATCCAAATGAACTTTGGCAGTAGGTAGCCGGTATACTGCTCCCCCGGCCACCCGTACTGCCACGGAGCCGCCAGTGTGGGTTGCGCCTGGTACCAAATGGGGTGCAACCAAAGTTAAAGTGGCTCCCGAATCCCGGAGCCCTTGCACCTCCTTCCCCTCCAGGGTCACTAGCTGCCGATGATGTTGTCGGTTGTCGGTGGCTCGGACTGACATTACTTCGTGCAGCACCCCAAGAGGCTCCTCAATTTGAGCGCTCAGCAATTCTTGGGTGGCGGGTGCTACCTGGTAATGGTGCGCAGCAGCCCTGGGTGCCAAATTTTGTCGCACCTGGTTCCAAGCTTGTCGGCTCCGGTTTTGGGTGCACTCTCGAGAAATGTGCCCCCACTGCTTGCAGGTGTGACACTGAATGTTAGCCCGGCCGTTGTATCGGGAGGGGGTTGGTGGAGTATTCAGTGCCGGCCTGTGCAGGGGTGCGGTGGGGCTGGTAGGGATAAAATTATTGGGTGGCCCGGTAATCCGAGGGAGAGTCTTATTTTGGGCACCGTGATGCCTCCTGGCATCAAAATGCTGATCCGACAATTTAGCGGCTTCGGGTAGGGTGAGTGGTTTCCGGTCTCTCACCCATTCTTGTGCTTCTGGGGACAAACCATTAAAAAACTGTTCCAGCAGCATTAACTGCCTCAACTCCTCCATGTTACTAGCGTTGCTGACCTGTATCCAGCCTAGTGATGCTTGGTCCAGCTTGTGCGCCCATTCTGCATGAGAATCTTTCTCAGGCTTGCGCAGGCCCCGGAATTTCCGCCGGTATGCCTCTGGGGTAATAGCATACCTCTCTAAGATCGCCCTCTTTACTTTAGGGTAATCCTTACTGTCCTCTCGGGGTACGGCACGGTAGGCTTCAGCCGCCCTACCCGATAATTTGCCTGCCAGCAGCGGCACCCATGTTGCGGGTTCCAAATCGTGCAAATCGCACAGCCGCTCAAAGTCCTGCAAATACCCATCGATTTCGTCCTTTTCTTCACAAAACGCTTTAAATGCGTGATGTGGGACTTTGGGCTTTACCTGTCCGTAGGTGGAGGCAGTAACAGACTCTGCCCTAGGCGGGGTCGCTGGTGTGCTGGTCGCCATCAGATAATCCTGTACATCCGATACCATCACGGTCAGTATTTCCAGCGGTACTGGTTGCGGTAAGAACTCCAACCTGGTTCGTAGCTCTTTTTGGAATGGGGTCTCTTCCTTGGCTGGTGGGGGTGTAGCGCTGCGGGCTCTGTCTCCCTCCATTAGTTCAGCGATCAGCACAGCCTTAGATTTGTTGCTGGCTATTTTACCCCTGGCTTCCAGTAGCTCTTTTAAAGTCTGTCGTTTTAGTATGGTATAATCAATCTCCATACGAATTGCCCTTGCTTTCCTTGTTCGGTAGTTCCAGTTTACACGAACGCTGCTTTTTCGGCTGTAAGGTTCGGATCCCGTCGCTTGCCACCAATTGTAACGGAATGCAGTGTAACAGCATACGATATCCGTTGGTCCATCTAGGAAATCCACAGTCAGAGTAGAAAGCAAGGCAATGTTCCCAATCCCCCCAATAACCGGACGAAACACAGTTTGGGAGTCAACTAACTCGGTTTATTCACAGGCAGCATATGTATGCAGTTCCCCATGCAAGGGGTTTCCAGACAGTAATTCCAGGGGATTTCTCCCAACATGCACTGTGACTTTCCCAACAGGCCTTGCTGCACGAGAAAGATACTCCCACTAAAATGGACGCTTAAGTGGATTATCTCCTCGTGCAGCAAAACCGACAATTGACATTAAAATACACAATTCACACAATATTCGGTACTTTATAATAATTGAACGTTCGGTAGATAGCTGGGGTCGGAGCGCACACTTTGGGAGAATACCGCTCTGATCCCAGCTGAATTGACCGAACGCCGCACATAATACAGTAAAACATTAAAGAGGGTTTAAAAGTACCGAATAAGTACGGGACATATAATGTACCGAACGCGGGACTCCCGAACGCTCTGGAAGTCCAGCGGTGTTCAAATCATTGAGTAGCCGTTTTCCATTCCAGGCGCTCGACGACCGAACACCGCTGCAGAGACAAGGGATCCAAGATGGCCGACCGCCGCATGGTCGGTAGTCGAACGACGGCCACCTAGGAAAGCCCTTAATTACCGATTGCAACAATGTTGCAATCGGTTAATTGGTGCCACACGACCTGTGAATGTGTGGTCTACCTGGGGAGTCCACATTCGTACGGCGAACGGCCAGGATAGCCGTGTTTCGTCGTATGAATGCTTTGTATGCTGGCAGCATACGGCTGCCAGCATGCGAACGGCCATAGAGCAATACACATACATTTAACGTTATACATTATATTTTCAGCCTACGGACAACCGGTACTGTAGGTAATTCAGAAGTGGCTAGTTTTGCCACACCGTAGATTATCCACATTGGCCTGGACAGGATCTGCCTCGTGCAGTACCTCCCATTGTTCCACAGTGGTAATGGGGACTGCGGAACCATACGGGGTGGTAACTAGGTCCTGGTAGTGGTGGGCTGCGGCAGCCCTGGGTGGAGGTGGGCCTGGACGAATCCAGGTGGAACGGTCCCGTAGCTGTGGGCATTCCCTTTTATAATGTCCCCACTTCTGGCAGTGATGACAGGGGCCAGCGGTGGGTTGTCGGAACCGGGGCTGTGCAGCGGGTGGTGGTGGTGGTGGTAGTGGTCTCGGTGGAGCTGGGGTGTAGGTGGTTCCCCCGAATGTTTTAAAGGTTGCTTTTGGAGCTGCAGGTTTTTGTGACCTGCGTGCATCCAGGTAGTCATCCGCTTTTCTAGCAGCCTCGGTGAGGGAAGTAGGGTTTCTGTCCCTTACCCATTCCTGGACCTCACTGGTTACTCCCTCATAGAACTGCTCGATCAGCAACATCTGTATTACATCCTCCATAGAACGTGCCTTGCTAGCTTGCACCCACCCGAGTGCTGCCCCCTGTAATCGGCATGCCCACTCTGCGTGCGAGTCCTTCTCTGCTTTCTTTAGATCCCGGAACCTCCGCCGGTATGCCTCGGGTGTTATAGCATACCTGGCGAGTATAATTTCTTTTACTTTACTGTAATTCCTTATTTCGTCATTAGGTACAGTCCGATATGCCTCTGCTGCCCTCCCGGTTAACCTTCCGGCCAAAATAGGTACCCAGTCCTCTGCGTTAATTTTATGCAGTGCACACAGTCTCTCAAAGTCTTGCAGGAAAGCGTCTATATCTTCCTCTGCCTCCACATATGTTTTAAAAGCCTGGTACGGTATTTTAGGCTTACCTTCCTGTGGCACATTAATTGCAGAGCTTTGTTCTGGTGCCTGTGTCCTTAGAATGAATTCTTGTACCTCGGCCATTGTCCTGGTAACAATTTCTGCTGGGGGGTTTTCCCCATAAAGGGATAGCCTGAACTGAACCTGCCTCTGGAATTCCGATCCTTGTGGTGTTCCTCCCGGCTCCCTCTGTGCCGGAACTGAATCGCCCTCCATTCTGTACTCTGCCATGAGTTCTGTAACAAGTACTGCTTTCTTCTTATTGCTGGCTTGTATACCCCTTGCCTCTAGGAGGTCCTTTAGCGTGGAGCGTTTTAGCGCAGAAAAATCAATCTCCATCCGTACTCCATTTACGCTTGTTCCTCTGTGAGTTTGGATCCCAGCGCTGCCAACCAATGTAGCGGAGAGCCGATCTTGCACAGCTATTCTCCACTAGAGATCCCAGTGAGGCTCAGGAACAAGGTGATGATCAGTCCACAGGCAAGGTTTCCAGCAGGTAGAGTAATACAGCAATATCCCCATCACATTCCCAATAACTGGACGACACACAGTTTCAGGAGTAGAACTACCAAGCTTTATTTCACAGTTCCTTATAAAGCCCTCTCCCATGCAAGGGAGGAGGTTCTATTACTTAAGACATTATCCAATCTACAAGCAGTAACCTCCCACAGATCTCCTCCCCTCCTCTAGCATCATAATCCCCTTAGCATGTACATAGTTTCCCCCGAGTTTTGGATGTACCCTAAATACTTGGGGTACATCCACAAATCTAATATCCCCAGATAGCTCTATTCTGGGGGACCAACATACTTTAAAATCAGCCCATTCGGATAAAGCGTTCGGGAGTTATGGGACTTTGAAGTTTGGACCGACCGCAGAGGTAAAGTATCCGAAAACAGTTCCATGCATTTTGGCCCTGCGGTCGGTCACAAACAGGCGAATACAAATGGGTGAAATATTGCTGTTAAGTGGCCTGATGGGGAGTCGGATGAATCCCCTAGTTCGTGGGGTTCTTCCTACCGAACGGCGGGCCGTTCGGTAGTTTCCCCACGAAGTATTAGGAGTCTGGAGGTCTCAGCGGTGGTTGCCTAGTCAAGTGTCCGATTTCGGTTCCAGACACTCGACGGCAAAACACCGCTGTTCGGCAGTTTAAGATGGCCGCCGCCACGTGTTCGTATCCCGAATGGCGGCCACCCAGAGGACAAAGACCACACTGCACGAATAGGTAATTACCCATTTGCAACATTGTTGCAAACGGTAATTGAAGGCACACTTTACACAGGGTGGTCTGGTTGTTCGGTAGTTTCATTCCCTGGTTTTATATGAATGATTCTACCGAACAACTAGAGGAATACAGTTCTTTACATACATTCAACTATCCATATAACCGGATACCATGGTTTTCTATACCTGTTCACACACATTAAACCAGCAATATGACCAAATACAATTATTCTCATACATGTCGTGGTACAGCCCGGTACCAATCCGCTACACCCAATTCTGAGCTCTAATGGCTCCCCCCTACCTGAACAGGGCTGCCTCACCAGAGGATCTAATAACACTATCTCCATCAGGCAGACCTGATAGTGAGCGCGTCAGTAAATGAACAAACTACCCAACAGATAGTGCACGTAGTGACGTACCAGAACCCTGCAATGATTGCAGGTCTTCCAATTTCAAGTTCCCTGCTAAAGGGACTTGTCGTCTTCCCGACTGCACATGATCTTATTCTCTGGATATTTGACTGTATGGTATCGTAATTGGTATAAACCTATGACATGAAGACTGTGAGAGAATTAGGGGGATGATATGAGGGAGTTAAGGCAAAGGCTGCCACTAAATGAGGAGCAGGCAGATTAATGATGAGATGTTTATTAGAGTATTGCTGGAAGTTACAGTATATGATACATAGTTAGATAGCTGAAAAGAGACTTGCGTCCATCAAGTTCAGCCTTCCTCACATTTGTTTTTTGCTGTTGATCCAAAAGGCAAAAAAAAAAAAACCCAGTTTGAAGCACAATTTTGCAACAAGCTAGGACAAAAAATTCCTTCTTGACCTCAGAATGGCAGTCAGATTTATCCTTGAATCAAGCAGTTATTACCCTACATTGAAAGATTATATCCTTGAATATTCTGTCTTTGCAAGTATGCATCTAGTAGCTGTTTGAACATCTGTATGGACTCTGATAAAACCACTTCTTCAGTGTCTTTGTCGGGGAGAATGGAACACTTAGTGTACATACTGGGAGTTACCCCAACCCAATGTGAACCCATGTATAATGATTAAATCACCAAGTGCGGGGACGGATGTGTAGCGGTACTTACCCTTTCCAGGGGCCGGCTGGTGTCCTCTGTACGAGCCGCGAGCGGCTCATCCGACGGCTCTAACAGGAAGGCGGGCAGTGACCGCGAGAAGCGGTCACGTGTCCTGCCTGACTCTAAGAGCGCGCCGCAGGTCTCGGGCACGCTCTTAAAGGAACAGTGGGAGCCGAAATTGGCAAAGGTCTCCCATTGGCCCCTGTCGTGCCACACTCCCACTTTTTGGGGGAGTGGATACGACAGGAGCCAATCAAATTAATTGCTAAGGTACTTATACTCACCTTTTTCCCTTAGTATCTTGCCCTATCGTGGTTTCTGTTACAGTTCCCTTTAGCGCTTGTTGTGTTCAGTTGTGTTCCTTCGTTTTGACTTTGGCTTTGTTTCTGACTACGTTATCTCTTTATCCTTATCTGTTCTGTTTGCTGGCTTGCTGTTTACTGTGTACCAGACCCCGGCTAGTCCTAGTTTACGCTGTCTCTTTGTGCCCCTGACCTCGGATCGTTCCTGACTCTGTCTCCTCTCTTATACGTTGAGTCCGGCCATTCTAAGGTCCGGTAGACGTATCTCTCCTCTGTCTTGTCCTCTGTTGAATTGAATCCTGCGTGTTGGGGTATATTACCGATACAGGATGTGACTCATGCATAACGTCAAGCTTACTTCCTTCTGTACTCATGACCTTTGATATGATATATACGGGCTTTGACATGAGCCCCGAGGCCTATGGCGCATTCGTGAAGCAATTCACAGTTGATAAAACTACATATGCCTGTGTTGAAAGCAATGCAAATTATGGGTGAGTACTCAGAAAGTGAGTGGGGGGGTGAAAGGGGATGCAGGGCGCCAACCCTGCACGTTGGTGGGAGCAATTGAATGAATGGGCCCTACGGGAGGAGGGCCTGTCTGAACCAGGCTGGTGCTCTCTAAGTTAGACAGTCTATTATTGAAGGACTGAAACATAGCCAGAATGGAGTTTAGGTCTCTTATAATGTCTGATATTTCTCCTTGTGAGTCGGGCCCTGTAACGAATCGATGGGCATCCCGACTTGGTACCTCCATTGAAGGATGGTCCTAGTGCTTCCTGAGGACTCCAAGCACTGCAGCAGACACCACAACCACCGAACCAGAGAAGCATACGAATGCTCTCAAGCATATGAATGCTGTAAACAGCTGAACAGGAAAAGCATACAATCAGCTTACACTCCTGGCAATCAGCATACAATCCAATTCCCCCAATAACTAGACGACACTTCGTTTTGAGGTCAAGCAGAACTGACTGTACTGGCACATACAGCCTTTTTTAATTACAATCCACAAAACATAGTACTGCCCACAGGGTTTTGCAGAACAACCAATAAAACACATTAAAACACATACAATGCAAGTACAGCAGCCAATCAGACACAATGGGACAATAGAAACACACCCAGCATATTCCTCCACTCTGCTTAGGAGATAATTGAGTCAATTACTGTATCTACTCAATTCTCTCCAAGCTAAAAAGTTATACTTTTTATACTTTTTTATAACTTTGTGAGTTAACATGGTACATACATAAAACTTGTATTATTTTAACCTGTATAACTTGGGGACAAACATATCCAAAATTCACTTGAATAGGTACTGGGTTTAACAGTTAGGTCAAAGTCCTTTGTTTTCACTTGCAAGCATGGCTTTTCCTGCCCAAACCAGTTCCCACTGGTCTGGCAGTGTCCCTGGGACAACATCCTGCTGGAGAACAATGGATCCGGGGGAGGGGAAGAGAAAGTGTCCAAAAAGTTTCAGTATGTCCATACACTGTTTTTAAAAGGCCAGCACAGTACAATAAAAGTCCATTCACTGTGCTTAAAGGGCCAGTAGCCGCACAATAAAATACAATATGCCCAAATACTGTTAAAGGGCCAAATCTCCCAGGGGCCATAGTCAGCAGGCAGGAGGCGGGCAAACAGGCTTCTCCAATGCCCAGTGGCGAGGTTGGTTTCGCCACAGTCCCCAACACAGAATTCTCCGTGTCTGGCTCAGTAGCAGTGCTAGGGAGGGATGGTTCTTGTCCGATGTTGCCTTCTTGGGACATACTGAAAAAGAATATCACAACAACAATGAACTGATTAATAACAATACGGTTGAGAAATGTAGAACTGGCTGGCTAACAAGTGCTGAAGTGAAAAGTTCTTAACCCCGTGACAAGTGAGGCCCTGCTGGTTGCAAAGTGGCTGGTGAGAGGCTCTACCTATGATTTGGGTGTGGGGTTCGAGCCACTACCGTGGTGGCGGGGTGTCGGCCTCTCGGTGACAGTAAAAGATCCAAAAAAAGGGGGGCCGTGTCAGGTGAGGCCCTAACTATACTATAGTACAGCTAAGGCCAGCTCCTAACCCTATATAGCCAGTTCTCTGACCCTAGACGGTACTAGGCAACCTCCATATAACTTGTGTACTTACATACCCATAATTAATTACCAGAATAGTACATTAATAGAATGGACAATGTTGTTAAAGATTCACTCAACCTAGCCGGATGGAACAGTAAATCCATGATACGATAGATTGGATGGAATACTGGAAAGGAACTAGGTATAGCAGGTGTGACGAGTGTATGTTTGTTTAGCATTAGTAATTCCCCTATATGGTGATCCTTATAAAATATTGTGCTTAAAGCATGATAATATTGATGGAGGGAAAATGGTGAATGAATGAAAGGTGTTAAAGGAGTTCAGGACGTTTATTGCGAAATAGAGAGTTGATGATAATGTATGACAAGTAGTCGAGTGAAGCCATGGCCTGACGAGGCGAGAAAATCAAGACCCCGTTTGTTAATAACCCCTTCATGGTGTTGCTGGCCTTGTAGAGGCAGTAAATAGTGATGTGAATTAAGATTAATTAGGTACAGCTAGTGTACCTGCCTGAACAGGTACTAACGACTGATGTACCATGTATGAAAGAAACCAATGACAAAGGTAATGACCTGAATTCTGAAAGGACATAATGCCAAAAATAGCATAATTTGGTATACATAGGAAAATTCTAATTAATTGACCATATTTATGTATTGGCCCACATTAGGACTACTTGATACTCTCTATGTGATTAGCCAACGCCACAATACTTTAAAACGTAATTAACAGACTTCATACGTAATTAAACATATAATGCCATAAATACATACCCTGCTTGCACCGGTGTAAATCACCTATAATAACAGTTGTTTAACAGTCAGGCTTTATAGGCTTTATGCAGTTTTCAATTTTGACAGTAGATGGCAGTACGAATTACTGTGTTGAGTGAATGAGACTGTGTTCGTGCCTATTGATTCGTGAGTTATATGTTTATATGCGTGTGCAGAGTGCTTGGTGTTGACGGAAAGGGCTATGGAGTGCCGATGGACAGAGAAAGTTATTTAGGTACTGATGGTGTAATGGAATGAGGGGGTTCAGTGGGAAAAGAAGGGTTCTGTAGGGGGGTGTGTGGAAAGGGAGGAGCAGAAGAAGAGAATGGGAGAAGAAAACCGGGGTGCAGTTCTGGCTGCAGAGGAGATTAACATGGCCTAGAAGTAGTTAATTGGTGAAGTGATGAGTCTCGCTCCTGCCCGGGTCATGGCTGCGGGTGAGTGCAGAGTTATGTGAATATTGTTAAAGGTTTACATAAGAATTCCATTATGGGGAGAAGACAGACAGCAGGGAATGTAGCGCAGAGGAACAGACTGCAGGTATGCATATTCTTGATTTGGAAGCATGGATGTCATATTAATAAGAGAGTGTAAACATAGAAGCAGTAAGTTAAAATAAGACACACAGGATACGTTAAATATATACTAGGGAATTGCATAGCTCTTATTGTAATGGACAAGTTTTCCCAGACCTGACAACCCGATATCTGCATAGAAGACAACATCAAGTTAAAGAGACAATTATTTCACTTTAATTTGTCCGTATGACTTTACACCGCAAAAAGAGTTGCAATAACTACTCCTGCATTTATGGCTCAACCAATAAGTGAGACTTAAACAGGAACAAGGTTCTTCAATTCCTTCACTGTTCTCCCCTGTATTTGGGTTATTCTTACAATCCTGAGCAGAACTTGTACACTAACAGTGGAGATAAGCTAAGGACAATTAAAGAGTAAACCCAAGATATATCTCGAGGTAGGCACAGTGGACAAATAATGGACACAAAATTAATAATCTTTATTCTGGATAAGGAACTTCATGCATATTTCAAGTAATGTGGACCTTATATACAAGTTGGGTAAATGATAATAACAACCAGATTACTCTGGTTTCCAAGTACATCCTGGGGATGTTACTATTACCCAATTTAATGGCACTCATTTTATCTACCTCAGAAGGGTGAAGAAGCTGAGTCAACCCTGCCGGGAATCGAACCCTCATCCCACAAGGGTTGAGCAGATTCTACTGATGATGCATTAGCCCACTGAACTATCTGTACAAAAGAAAACAACAATAATGTATAAAACATTATAAACGCATGTCTACCTGTTACATTAGACATTTCCCCCTCTGAACATGGGACACATTCATAGCAGCATTTGTGATAGGTTCCTCCAGGGGTTTTTCTGTATCCATGAGGACAAAAGTCTTTGCACCGAGCATTTGGGATCTAGACAAAGAAACATAATGCACTGTATACACTGCTCAAAAAATAAAGGGAACACAAAAATAACACATCCTAGATGTGAATGAATTAAATATTCTCCTGAAATACTTTGTTCTTTACATAGTTGAATGTGCTGACAACAAAATCACACAAAAATTGAAAATGGAAATTAAATTTTTCAACCCATGGAGGTCTGGATTTGGAGTCACACTCAAAATTAAAGTGGAAAAACACACAGCAGGCTGATCCAACTTTGATGTAATGTCCTTAAAACAAGTAAAAATGAGGCTCAGTAGTGTGTGTGGCCTCCACGTGCCTGTATGACCTCCCTACAATGCCTGTGCATGCTCCTGATGAGATGGCGAATGGTCTCCTGAGGGATCTCCTCCCAGACCTGGACTAAAGCATCTGCCAACTCCTGGACAGTCTGTGGTGCAACGTGACGTTGGTGGATGGAGCGAGACATGATGTCCCAGATGTGCTCAATTGGATTCAGGTGTGGGGAACGGGCGGGCCAGTCCATAGCATCAATGCCTTTGTCTTGCAGGAACTGCTGACACACTCCAGCCACATGAGGTCTAGCATTGTCTTGCATTAAGAGGAACCCAGGGCCAACCGCACCAGCATATGGTCTCACAAGGGGTCTGAGGATCTCATCTTGGGACCTAGTGGCAGTCAGGCTACCTCTGGCGAGCACATGGAGGGCTGTGTGGCCCCCTAAAGAAATGCCACCCCACACCATTACTGACCCACTGCCAAACCGGTCATGCTGGAGGATGTTGCAGGCAGCAGAACATTCTCCATGGCGTCTCCAGACTCTGTCACGTCTGTCACATGTGCTCAGTGTGAACCTGCTTTCATCTGTGAAGAGCACAGGGCGCCAGTGGCGAATTTGCCAATCTTGGTGTTCTCTGGCAATTGCCAAACGTTCTGCACTGTGTTGGGCTGTGGAGGTCGGACCCTCATACCACCCTCATGGAGTCTGTTTCTGACCATTTGAGCAGACACATGCACATTTGTGGCCTGCTGGAGGTCATTTTGCAGGGCTCTGGCAGTGCTCCTCCTGTTCCTCCTTGCACAAAGGCGGAGGTAGCGGTCCTGCTGCTGGGTTGTTGCCCTTCTACAACCTCCTCCACATCTCCTGATGTACTGGCCTGTCTCCTGCTAGCGCCTCCATGCTCTGGACACTACGCTGACAGACACAGAAAACCTTCTTGCCACAACTCGTATTGATGTGCCATCCTGGATGAGCTGCACTACATGAGCCACTTGTGTGGGTTATAGACTCCGTCTCATGACACCACTAGAATGAAAGCCCCACCAGCATTCAAAAGTGACCAAAACATCAGCCAGGAAGCATAGGAACTGAGAAGTGGTCTGTGGTCACCACCTGCAGAACCACTCCTTTATTGGGGGTGTCTTGCTAATTGCCTATAATTTCCCCCTGTTGTCTATCCCATTTGCACAACAGCATGTGAAATTGATTGTAACTCAGTGTTGCTTCCTAAGTGGACAGTTTGATTTCACAGAAGTGTGATTGACTTGGAGTTACATTGTGTTGTTTAAGTAAGTAAGACCAAGAATAGTAGTGAGAGCACTCAATAAATAAAAATAAAAGTTTTCACCAGTATTGTCACAGACATATACCTAAAAATTAAAACATATTAAAAACCACAAAATTACTGGTCAGACTCACATGCTTCTGAGTCACTTAAAAAAGCTGACTGAGACTATAGGTGTAAAGTGGAGATAGATTTCAGTGGTAATGGACTTCTACAGAGGTCAGGATAAATCTTTTTCGTCTCCCAGACTGTCAGCTCCAATAATCCAGGATGCAGGATCAAAGTAAAAGACTTCTTTATTGAGACATGAAGTAAAACAAATAACAAGTAAAATAGTCCATTAGCATCAACCACTGACGCGTTTTGGTGAGAAAGCCTTTTTCAAAGTGGTATTGTCCGTATATCTCCATTATTCCAATTTATAAACACAGATCTTGGTGCCATTTTTGGTGACTTCCGGGTTTCAAATTCCGCCTTCATCTTTACCTTGCGTCCGACGTCATCACAGTGATGTCCACCGGAAGTATTTTGGATGCCATTTCTAAAAGTCCGATTGATAGTGGAGTAATAGTGTAGATAGACGGACAATACCACTTTCATTAAGGATTATGAGTTTTATCTCTCTGGATTAATAAAGTTGTGGAAGATTGATGGTCTCTGGCTGCTGATATCTTCGTTATGACTGGTCCACCCTAGAAATCCTAGCAGTATGCTGGTGGAGAAGTGCCTGTACAGCCTGATCAGACTTACCTGCTCTCTTTTTGTGAGTGCAACAATTGCCACTTTTTATGTATGTATTGTTAGATTTAGTGTTATTTGAGTTATTGCACAAGGTAGGTGCTGCTTTTATCTCAGTATAAAGTTATATAAATACGGTTTTAGTGTCATATTTTACTTGTTTTTTGTGTATAAATATGTATCACTTACCTTACCATGTTTCCACTTTATTTCTTTTTCAATAGTAAGCTGCTGATCCTCTAATAGTTTTGTATCGAACGAACCGACATTAACATATGCAAAACTGTTATTATTGTATTTGTTGTATTTATTCTCCTCATATGACAGGTTATATCTATACATTACTTCTCTTCTGGCATTAAAATTATTCAAAATGTTCATATATTGGTGGACCTTAGGGAAGTAAAAAAGTTAAATATATGGAAAATTAAAAGATGCTATATTATCAAGACCTCACACAAAAAAAAAACTGTTAAAATATATATTATCACTAACTAAATTGTGAACCTTTAATACAAGCTTTAAAATAAATAATAAGAGCTTTAAAATAATTAATGAGCCATAAATAGCTTTCTTTAAAAAAAACAAATGATCTGGTCATTACACAGATTATAATGATTGATATGCATCACTTTAAGTCACTATATAGTGAGTGTCTATACACCAAAAACTCTCAAAGGTGATATATAGCAACCGTGAAAAAAATCTGAATATATAGAAGAATATAGTTTTTAATTCACAATATCCTGATATGCACATCTATCGGCCAATACCACTGTACAAAACTAGCTGTAAACACACATTTAAATATATACAATGCATTACTCGTCTGTAGCCCTGACAAATGAAATTCACAAATATTAACTGGACAAACACTACTGCCAATCAGGAACAATACCAACAGACATGCAAATTGTATAGATTGGCTAATTCAAGAGGGACCAAGAGGGGTACTTCAAATTGTTTTTTTTGCTTTCTTCTGGATCAACAGCAAAAATCTATTTGGCCGTTGGTTTGAGGGTGGAAGGCTGAGGATAAACAGCATTGAATCCTTAGGTGACATAAAAAATGGGACCAGAAATGGGAGGTGATGTCAATCATAACAACTAATGTTTTCGAGTGTCTAAAAATACCCCTCCATGGCCAGCCGAGAGGGTGTCATGGAACTGGCTGACCTCGGACTGGAGTGAGGTTGGTACATACAGCTGTTCGTCATGGTACCACAGTCTTTGTTTCTGAATTAGGGGAGGCGTTGTCTTGGGTGGTTGGACCGCTAGATTCGGTATGCGGTCTGGGAGTGAGACTTGTATAGCTAGAAACTGATGTGGAGACAGAATAGTGTCTTGGATTGGGTTTGTTGAATACGTCTTTTCGTATATATGTGATAGGGCGTCAGCTTTTTTATTTTTTGATCCAGTGCAGTAGGTAATTTGTAGATTGAATCTGGAGAATAATAAGGCCCAGCGGGCTTGGCGGGGACGTAATCTTTTGGCAGCATGAAGATATTCTAGGTTACGATGGTCTGTATATACTGTGATGGGTAGAGGGGCTCCCTCAAGTAGGTAGCGCCATTCTTCTAAAGTACTCTTGACAGCAAGAAGTTCTCGCTCACCTACATCGTAGTTTTGTTCTGCGGGCAATAGTTTACAAGAGTAAAAGGCCAAGGGATGTAGTCGGTCGTCTTTCTTGTTTCTTTGGGATAGGACTCCCCCAATAGCAATATCGGAGGCATCAACCTCAAGGTAAAAAGCCTTTGTAGTATTGGGTTGTATGAGGATAGGAGCTTCTTTTATTTTTTTAAAAACGCCTCTTGGGCTTGAGTGGTCAAGGTAAACCATTCCTCTTTTTTAGTTAACGCTGTTATGGGAGCACATACCTGGGAAAAAACGCTAATGAAACGCCAATAAAAGTTGGCGAATCCCATGAATCGCTGTAAGGATTTCTTGTCTTTGGGTATTGGCCATTTCCAATACAGCAGTGATCTTGCGAGGATCTATTTGAATCTGCCCAGGGGTAATTACGTGTAACGGACCGTTTCAGCAGACAAGGTGTTAAAATCCGTTTAGGCGATAATTCCCTTTCTGAGACAGGCACAGCTACTGCAGAACACAAAACTCCTGAACTGGATACAAAATAGCACTCCAAACTCCCGAACTGGAACCTCACGAATAACTGCTAGCAGATGAACAGGAAAAGCATACAATCAGCTTACACTCCTGGCAATCAGTCTCTAACAGCATACAGTGAATCCCCCCAATAACAAGACAAGGCTCCGTGTTGAGGGTCAAGCAGTGGTCTGAGGTGCTGGCACACCCAGACAATACTGTTTTTAAAGGGCCCAATCTCCCAGGGCCATAGTCCAAAGGCAGCAGGCGGGCAACCAGGCTTCTCCAATGCAATGTGGCGAGATTGCTCTCGTCACATCTCTCCCCTTTTCCAAACAGACTAACAGGGTATCTGACCTCCTGCCGGTCAGTGCCCTTGTAAGTCCAGCAGCCCACCCACAAAACAGAAACAGCAGTACAGCCCACCCACAATAACTGGTTACTAAACCTGAGTAAGGGAGAATCTTGTCCATGTCCAGGTGCCTTACCACGACTGGTAGGCTGGTAGGCTGCCTTGGTGGGTTGCTGAGTGGGCAGAGACCAGCGGTACTCTGCCCTGGTGCCAGTACTACCACAGGAGTAGTCTGGTTGAAGCCTGGTTGCTGGAGACCGACTGTCTCTCCTTTAGCTGCACAGCTCTGCTGCTGGAGACCGACTGTCTCCCCTTTAGCTGTACAGCTCCGCTGCTGGAGACCGACTGTCTCCCCTTTAGAGGCACAGCTCTGCTGCCGGAGGGGGAGACTGACTGTCTCCCCTTTGGATACTCTAAGCTGTCGCAGGGGAGAGGGGGTAACAGGCTCCTCTCCCGATAGAACACTCTGCCGCTGGGGAATGGAGACTGGGCTCCCAATTCCCTGCTGTATCTGCCGCTGGGAAATTGAGACTCGGCTCCCAATTCCCGGCATATCACACTGCCGCTGGGGAATAGAGACTGGGCTCCCAATTCCCAAGAAATAACGCTGCTGCTGGGGAGGGAGGATGCTGCTTTCCTCTCCCTGAATTTCACACTGCCTTCCCGGCATATCACTCTGCTGCTGGGGGCAGGAACAACTACCTCTGCCCCCTGTAACTCAGCTTGCCACTGGGGAATGGAGACTGGGCTCCCAATTCCCTGCAATTCACACTGCCGCTGGGGAATGGAGACTGGGCTCCCAATTCCCTGCAATTCACACTGCCGCTGGGGAATGGAGACTGGGCTCCCAATTCCCTGCAGTACCTGCCGCTGGAGTTCCTCCCAACGTGCCAACTGACCTTCTCTTTCTCCCCGGTGTTGCAGCCTCTCGAACACTAAGTTCCTCACAAACCGTACCGATCTCTCCAGTGGATTGGGTCCGAAGAAGCTTTAGGTGGAACCACACCATACGGTCGTACTCTCTAATAGAGTAGCTGTACTGCACTGCTGGTTCCATGCTGGTGCTGTCAGGGTCGCTGTACTGGGACATGCATTGCCAGAAATCCTGTAGCTGTCCTTCTGGCTGTAGGAACGATCCCGCCGCTTGCCACCAATTGTAACGGACCGTTTCAGCAGACAAGGGGTTAAAATCAATTTAGGCGATAATTCCCTTTCTGAGACAGGCACAGCTACTGCAGAACACAAAACTCCTGAACTGGATACAAAATAGCACCCCAAACTCCCGAACTGGAACCTCACGAATAACTGCTAGCAGACGAACAGGAAAAGCATACAATCAGCTTACACTCCTGGCAATCAGTCTCTAACAGCATACAGTGAATCCCCCCAATAACGAGACAAGGCTCCGTGTTGAGGGTCAAGCAGTGGTCTGAGGTGCTGGCACACCCAGCCTAGTTTTTATTACAGTCTTTTCAAATACAGGATCGCCCACAGGGAGGTATAAAACAACCAATAACATCACAGTTACATCCCACAGATTCCGTCCCCTTATCCTGAGAGGTAACCCAACGTTCATAACTCTAACACCATACATCCAATCTCCATAAAAAATACATATTCAAACTCAGCATACTTTAAACATAAACACTCTAAAAAATCATACCAATCCCTGCAGTGGATAAAAAGATAGACGGAAGTCCTTTATGACCGAGCGCAAGCACATTTTCCTGCCCAAAACAGTTCCATAGATTTGGGCTGTGAGGTCGGTCAATTTCATGCAGAAAAACGACTAAGTCCCATTCGAACGTGCGTTCGAATCTTCGAACGGGTCTTAGCCTCTGCAGCTGAACGTTCAGTGTGGGAGAAGGTAAGGGTCAGCAGTGTTCGCGGAATTGTGTAGCCGATTTTAGTTCCATGAATTTGGCTACACACACCGCTGACCGCGTTTAAAATGGCCACCGCCACGTGTTCCTTTCTCGAATGGCGGCCACTTTGACGACTTCGACAACTTTGACGACTTCGACTGTGTCCGACGTGCCATATAAAAAGTACCAATCCTTCCCCACCGTATTTAAAGGGCCATAATGAGTGACATACACTCTGGTATGGCCGAATACTGTTTTTAAAGGGCCCAATCTCCCAGGGCCATAGTCCAAAGGCAGCAGGCGGGCAACCAGGCTTCTCCAATGCAATGTGGCGAGATTGCTCTCGTCACATTACATATCCCAGGAATTCTACGGATTCAGTATCAAAGATACATTTCTCTAATTTGGCGTATAGCCCGTGTTCACGGAGGCGGAGAAGTACCCTCCTCATATGTTCATTATGTTCAGCAGGAGAAGAGGAGAAGACCAGGATGTCATCTAGATAGATTACGATGAAGGAATCCAGTATATCACGGAAGACATCATTCAAAACAAAGAGCCCGAAACGCATGACGAGGTATTCAAAGTGCCCGTACTGTGGACTGAAGGCTGTTTTACACTCATCGTTCTTACGGATACAGACCAGGTTATATGCATCTCATAGATCCAATTTTGAGAATATTCTTGCTTTCCTCAGTCTGTCTAAGAGTTCGGGTATCAGAGGTAGGGGATATCGGTTCTTGATTGTGATGTTATTTAGGGCACGATAATTGACACAAGGACGCAGGCCCCCGTCTGTCTTGCCAACAAAGAATATGCCTGCTCCTTCAGATGTTTGAGCTCAGCTTCTGAGAGAGGAAATATGTGTCCATAGGGGATGGGAGCGTCTGGGAGTAGTTAAATTGGACATTCATATGGCCCTCTTGGGGGCAATTGTTCTGCATTCTTTTTGCTGAAGACGTCTTGGAATTCTTTATATTTATCTGGCAGAGTGACTGGAGGATCAGAGGTCATAGTGAGCAGATGCATGTGCGACTTATCCAAGCAAGAGGTGGTGCAAGAGGTGGAAGAAAAGCTACATGTGTCTTTGAACCAATCTATCACCGGGTTGTGGGTGCGGAGCCAGGTAAGACCAAGAATAAGTGGAAACACTGGTGAGAGTAGTATATCGAGTTTTATAGTCTTTGTGTTGGCCAAAGAGGAGGCAAATGGAACCGGTTTCATATAGTACAGGACCGGTCTTGATTGGAGTACCATCCACTACGTATAGTGATAAGGGATGAGATTTTCATTGCATGGGCAGATGATGAGCTTGTACCAACGTTTGGTCAATGAAACAGCCACTGGCTCCTGAGTCGATGATGGCTGTAGCTTGATGGTCTCTATTTCCCCACTGGAGAGAGAGAAGAACAGAGAGGTAAGAGGAGGTTGGTGGGACTGTAGAAGTCCAAGAAGAAGGAGCTATGACATTCTTACCAGGTGAGGTGCTGGGTCAAACTAGGCAGGACTGCAGTTTGTGACCAGCTTTTCCACAGTAGAGACAGTCCTTGAGAGTGGGGTCTCTTGCGTTCTTCTTCAGTGGACGACAAACTATGCCTATTTGCATGGGTTCTTCAGAGGAGGAAGATGGAGAAGAGACCATAGAACTAGATAAATCCAGAGGTCGGAAATTGGCTGGGTGTTTGTCTCTCACTTCTACGTTCATGGAAGCATTGGTCTAATTGGGTGACCAGCTCATCCAAAGACGTGGGTACCCAGACTCTGGCTAATTTGACTTCAATTGTTCAATTAGTCCGGTCTCATAACCTGTGTCAGCAGATAGCTCCCGGAAGTCTGTGGTATAGTCTACCACAGGTATTTTCCCTTGCCTGAGGGCACAGAGGGCACTATGGGCAGCAGAAGGTCTCAAAGGATCATCATATAATAAGCGCATATTTTCAGCAAACAAATCCCAATAAAGCGATGGTAGTACAAACCTTCACAAAGTCATTAGGGTAGGTACGTGGCTTCAGGGTGAAGAGTAATTCACAAGCTGTAATGAATGAACGCAGTTCTGTTTTTTTTCCATGAATTTGTCAGGCATGGGAACGTTTGGTTCGAGAGACATAGGCGGCATAGGGGCAACAGAGGGGGATGATTCTGGAAGAGGTACAGGCTGAGCCCTTCTCTGTTCAAGCTGGAGTAGTGCAGTATTGCTGGCTTGCAAATCCTGAACGGCTTGGGCTTAAGCCTACATTTGTTGAGTCAATGCGGTAATAGCTTCAGCTTTTCCTGTGGGTTCCAAGTTTTAAATGGCTTGGTTATTATGTCACACCCATCTAGGGTTTTTCAGAGATGATGGAAACCAGCTGCAGCTGAACAGCACTCCCTTACAATCACGACTCTCAGGAGCACCTGGAAGTGGAGACAGGGTCCCGAAGGGTGTATTGGTGCATAGAGGCTTTTAATGGGAAGAAGCAAAATGAAGAATCCAAGGAAACAGGAGCAGGGGACGTGGAAAGAAAACAGCAGTCAGGCAGCAGACAGAAGAAGCCGATCAACCCGGAGTCAGGTCAGGAAGCAGATAGGAATAATCAAACAGAGAATCAAGGATCAGGAACCAGGAACATAAGCTGAAAATCAGGGCAATAGGCAGGTATATAGAGCCAAGCAAAATAACCAAGCACTGACTGTAAGGTGTGTTGGGTTTAAATAGGTAGCCAGGATCACCTGACCGGCCACCTCTTACCAGTAGGTGGAGCACACAGGGTGCTATAAAGGGAGGTCAGTGACTCTGCGCCATCTTGTTTTGTAATATGGTCCCTCACCTGTCCCTCCCTTATGGATCCGCAGATCCCTTCCTCCTCCCTGTGAAGAATGCATGGTGGCCGCCATATTGCCTCGGCGGTGAAAGGAAGGGATGTAACCACCACAGACCTGGGAGAGGGGTCTCCGTGAGCGGCAAGTACCTTGACTCTGCTGCAATGGCGTCGCGGGCGCCGAGGAGTGGGTGAATACACGGCAGTGCCATGACAGTTTGAGAGTTGTTTTTTGGAGTTTGCTGGGGATAGCAGCGATGTAGCAGTACAGGGGCACAGGCAGCCTACCTAATTTTTTCTAAGGGTGCAAGTACGTGCTCTAGGCCCATATTTTTATCCTGGGACATGAAGTTTGATTTATCCAGAGCAGCAGAAAGGTTTATCTCCATTTCATCTAAGATCCTGGGACGTTAAGTATAAAATATGTTTATTACATGTCACATTTTTTATACTTGTGTTTAGATTTAACTGCTTGGATAGCCTTTGATATATATATTTTTTTTTGTATTCTTTATTTTTGACAGTGCAGTAGTGAGTACATCCTTTGGCAATGGTATGGATAAGCATAGGTACATCGGTAATAGACATAAGACAATGTTGGGTAGTATAAAAATTCAAAGCATACTGCACTGTTATTTTTTGTTTAAAGTAGCGTAACAACATATATGAACAGAGCAATTATATATTTTAGTCTGCATGTCCCAACTACATATGGTACTGACGTTTACATGTGATATTTGAGCAGGATGGGGGTCAGTGAGGCACATGTCTGGGACATAAAGGCAGAAAAACAAAAGATGAGATAACTGTAAATAAACATACTGGGCAGTCCTATCTAACATTAGAAACATGCTGCCCAGGCAGGTTAGGCTTAAAACAGAGCAGGCATAAGGTTCAGGGTCACTAGTGGCTAGCTGATTCCTAAGATGGTATGCTAGGACATGCGCCCAGAACTTGCTGAGGTAATAGGCTGCCCATTCGATTAAGTTGACAGGGTGCTTAAAATATACATATCGGCAGCAAGAAGCATAGCTTCCAGGTAGGTTGGTGGTCTGGGATATCTGCCTGGATATTACATGAAATAATAGTTGAGGGCATTAGTAAAGCATAACAGTAAGCATAAAAATCATATTAAAAATTCAACTTGGAGGCAATAGCCACGGGTTGTGCATTCGGGCAGTGTGTCATGACACTGTGAGTAGTGTGAGTCCCCGTGGCTGTGCACGTCTCTCAGCCGATGCCCACCCTGGAGGCCTGATATAACAGCCTGATATGGGGGGGTAACTTCAGTAGAGTGTGCAGCTTTGCGGCTCCCCGGTTTGCGGCTGTGACTTGGAGGCATGGAGACAAGCTGTGCTGAGCGCTCGTTCCCGGGTCGGGTGAGAAGCTTGTGTGGAAGCCTGGTTTGGTAATTTCGGTCTCATGAGTGTGGGGGCAAGTGCGTTCACCCGAGTAGCATGGTGTCGTTTCCCGCCCATTGGATCGGCGGTATTTGCATAGCCTAGCGGCCGTCCTGGATGCTCGTGGTGGAGGTCTGTAGTGGCGACGGCGGGTTACTGGACGAATCCATGTAGCCACTAGCTTCACTGCCAGGTGGTAATCCATTCCTCTGTCGCACAGCATGGTCCAGAGGCACGCGCAGAGCCGGTCGAGATCCCCCGGGAGGTGCGTGGTAGGTTGGGTGTGTGTGCTCCGTTTTTTGGGCCTTCGCTGGGCTGCCATCTTGGCTGCGTCCCAGTGTCTCGGCCCCTCTCAGCAGGATACTCAAGAATGTGCAGTTGCCGTGATGTCCCTCAACGGCGGGGGGGGGGAAGCAGGGGCCCCTTCCACCTGTGTGTCCCAGCAGTGTAGACCGCCGAGAGACCGGCCGTATCTTCTCGGCTGCGTCCACGAGTAGGCCCAAAGATGTGTCAGGATGTGACCTCCGGTTGATTAGGGAGATACCTTAAAAGGGTGTCTCTCGTGAGTGTAGAGTGGCTCCGGCAGGGTCGTTGCTTGTTTTCTCGAGTGAAAATTAGTTATTTTTGTGGTTTTGGTGAGTCTTGTCAGGAGCCATCTCTATGTGCGACTTGTCTGCATGGCGGTCAGGCCCCGCCCCCCCAGCCTTTGATATTTTTTTAATTGCAATCATGCAAAATATATGATTAGTACTGCAAAAGACGATTGTCTATTTGTTATTACAATTGTTTAGGTATAATATGTTTATTAATATGTGTTACATTTTCTCTAATATCTTGGTTTTAAACATGATCTATTGCTGCACTCTGAGTGATTGTCATTTGGTCTTTACCTGTTAGAATATAATACGTTATGCAGCTAATAATCTAAATTTATAGCTGTACAAAATTAAAGGATTGGTATTGAATGCTTGCAAATATACAGTATCTCACAAAAGGGAATACACCCATCACATTTTTGTAAATATTTTATTATATCTTTTCATGTGACAACACTGAAGAAATGACACTCTGCTACAATGTAAAGTAGTAAGTGTACAGCCTGGGCATGGAGTTCACCAGAGCTTCACAGGTTGCCACTGGAGTCCTCTTCCACTCTTCCATGACAACATCTGTTTGAGAATGCCCCAAAGATGCTCAATAGGCTTTAGGTGTGGAGACATGCTTGGCCAGTTCATCACCTTTACTTTCAGCTTCTTTAGCAAGGCAGTTGTCATCTTGGAGGTGTGTTTGTGGTCGTTATCATGTTGGAATACTGCCCTGCGGCCCAGTCTTCTAAGGGAAGGGATCATGCTCTGCTTCGGTATGTCACACTACATACAGTAAAATACTTTACATTGTAGCAGAGTTTCATTTCTTCAGTGTTCTCACATGAAAAGATATAATACAACAATATAAAAAAATATAAGGGGTGTACTCGCTTTTGTGAATGTAGCTGTACCCCCTAGTAGTAGAAGGGTTTCACTGCCAGAGACGTCATTTTCCCAATGGTGAGAGGTGCTATAGTAATCCCAGAGTCATCCGTGAGAGAAGCAGAAACAGCTCTTACAAGAGCTAGTGATTTGTGATATAGCGATTCCCTACAATAAGAGACAGAACTCAGTATTGAGGGTGAAGAAGTCTGCAGGTTTATTGGTACAGGTTGGCTTTATATACAATTCCTCAGGCCAGAGTAACACCCTCTGGACCTGATGGGGCACCGAATTACAAAATGTACAGACCAATAAAAACAATGTAACAATGCCTGACTCTCCCACATCCAGCACACAATCCCTCCCCTCTGCCTGTGATATAATTAAGGTAGATAATGTATTAACATAATTATTATTGATTTATAAAGTAATAAGGGGGTCAACAGGGTTAACAAGGGCCACACTCCTCATATGGGTGGTCGGTTGTTCGGTAGTTCTTTTGGTAAACGACCGGACCACCTTGCTGAAGGGAATGGAAGGAGTTTATGCGAACAAACAGACAAACAAGATGATAGATATTTGTAGCGTTACTTACCAGGGGCCGGCCAGGGTCCTCTGTTCGAGCCGCGTGCGGTCCTGCTGCTGCACGAGCCGCGCGCGGCTCATCCGACGGCTGTTACAGGAAGGTGGGCAGTGACCGCGAGAAACGGTCACGTGTCCCGCCTGACTCTAAGAGCGCGCCGCAGGTCTCGGGCGTGCTCTTAAAGGAACAGTGGGAGCCTAAATTGGCAAAGGTCTCCCATTGGCCCCTGTCATGCCACTCTCCCCATACACTTACCTTTTGGGGGCGTGGATATGACAGGAGCCAATCAAATTAATTGCTAAGGTACTTATACTCACCTTTTTCCCTTAGTGCCTTGCCCTATCGTGGTTTCTGTTGCAATTCCCTTTAGCGCTTGTTGTGTTCAGTTGTGTTCCTTCGTATTGACCTTGGCTTTGTTTCTGACTACGTTTTCTCTTGTTCCTTATCTGTTCTGTTTGCCGGCTTACTGTTTTCTGTGTACCAGACCCCGGCTAGTCCTAGTTTATGCTGTCTCTTTGTGCCCTTGACCTCGGATCATTCCTGACTCTGTACTCCTCTCATATACGTCGAGTCTGGCCACTCTAAGGTCCGGTAGACGTATCTCTCCTTTGTGTTGTCTTTTGTTGAGTTGAATCCTGCGAGTTGGGGTATATTTTCGTTACAATATTATAACCCAGAGACAGGGGATCTGTCACAGTGAGTTACTGTATATATGAATTAAATAGATGTTTTTGTTGCCACACCCGTCCCTTTGCCATTAATCCTTTTTGTTTCAGTCTAGTCCTGCAAGCAGTGATCTCATTGCCTCTGCTCCTTTCTTAGCAGGTAAGTATTGTGTATGTTTTATTGTTGTTTATTTGGTCATGCATATCTAGGCAGTTAGGACCCACCATAATTGGAGTTCTTTGGCGCAGTGGTGGGCTGCATACATCTTGGTCATTTATATATGTCTAAATCTCCAATGTTTTACATGTATAGTACTTAGTTATGCCTTGTATCTCTTGTCTTGTTTTATTTTTTCTTCCCAGTTCATGTATAGTCCTGTCCCATCCACGCCTTGTTCTGGTTTCCCTCATGTCTTGTGTACATGTTCTGGACTCTGCTTTCTGTCCTGCTCCAGTTCTGGGTTTGTCTAGTCTAGTCTTGTCTTGTCTTATCTTGTTTGGTGCCTGTTCTAGTCTTGCCTTGTTTTTAGTACTGGATACATATCTGCTGCAGAGCCTCCCTATCCAGATCCAGGGAAGTCTACATATTTTCTCCTAGTTCCTGGCATCCGCAGAAGCTGCGTCAGGGCCCTGGTATGTGGCCACACAAACCCTGGTGCTCAACACCAGGGGGTGTGTGGTTACCCTGCACCAGGCCTTAATTGTTAATTTCTACGAAGTTGGCTCCTATCATCATCAGGCACACAGGGGTCCCGGTCTCCGTACCACCCCCGTGACAACTTGTTTTTCTTTTTATTTAAATTCCATAACATAGTGGCTAGATCTTTACACTCTGCATTTTTCATTTCCAACAGGTACCAGTCCTCATTATTGAAGGCTAGATTAACCATCTTATTAACATGATACAGAGTCCCTGCATCATGCTATTGTTGAATAATAGGGAAACCTTAACCACCCATTTAATTGTTTTTGACAATATAACATTACTGATAAATGGTATTTTTCCTTTCCACACAAAATTCATAAAGCTAGGTAGAATTAATTGTAGCCATGAAGTTGGGAAGCTAAGTGGTATACTTCTGAACACATAAACCCACTTGGGTAAAATATACGTGTGACAGATCCCTCTGTCTTAGAACTATAGTGCTTTCCCGGTGGATGTGTGTAATTGCCTGTCCGTACTTCCCTGTTCGTTTGTTTGATAATCTACCAAACAAACTGCCGAACGGCCGGTCACCCAGAAGAGGAGAACGCTGCTGGTTAACCTATTGGCCCCAATTCTAACGTTGTGGTTAACCGCAGACACCTCCTAATTGAAACCGTATGCTAGGTGGTCGTCGTTCGTATGCCGACCATGAGGCGGCAGCCATCTTAGATGCACGAATACACAGTGGTGTTCGTCGACAAACTTATGGAACTCAAAACTGACACTATTTCTCCCGAACACCGCTGAAAACCGCCGACCTCCATTCTTTGTCATCGGGACTTATTATTTCACGAATGGACTTAACCCAGATAGCCATCCCATGGAGCCCTTTGTATACCGAAAGAACAGTGTGAAAGACTTTGGCTCCATGGTGATTGAACTGTGTGTATTAGATCTGAGCACCATTCGGTAATAATGTGCGCTCAGATCTAGGCTATCTGGGGATACCTTATATGGGGAATTTTATGTATTTTTACTGTATTATTTAAAATGGCGTTTTGCCTGTATCCATGGAGATAATTGGATTTCTTCCCAATTATCTCCAGGATAGAGAGGAGGGGTTGCTTGTATAAAGGTTGTGAATGGCTAATGTATCATACTTTTCCCAGTCTTCCATCTGGTCCCCTAGGGAAGTGTCCACCATGTGGGAGACCTGCATAAATACCGGGCAGGTAGCCCTCATTAAAGCAGATTCCTGTTTTACCCTCAAGACGGAGCTTGGTCTTGTGTTTGGGGGGGGATTGCTACTTTGGAGTATTCTTTCGCCTGTTCCAGGAGAGAAGGAGTTCGCATGATTCTCTGTTTGGGAGTTTGGAGCATTCCCTTATATTCTGTTCGGGAGTTTGGCGGTCTACAGCAACGGTGCCTGTGTCTCTAAAGGGGGAAGATCTACTACACGGCGGTTTCACTCATTTATGCCGGGAGTGTCTTAACAATACGCCTTTATAATATTAATTCTACCGTACCATAAAATGTCCTTATTTCTCCATTCTTTTAATTTTACATTTATAGTTCTAAAGTTATCCAAAAAATTGCATTCAACCTTTTTTTGTTATATCAGTTGGAATGATTATACCATTTGGTATTCATTTGGATCCGTTAAAAAAACAAAAACATCATCCGCATATAAACATAATTTTGACTGTTGATTTTTGACTGGATACCCCTTATTGCTCTATTCTCTCTTATTCTTGTAGCAAGTGGTTCTATTGACAAGATATACAAAATGGGAGATAGTGAGAAACCTTGTCTTGTTCCATTTTTGAAATCAAACCACTCTGAACATAGGTTCATGCCCACCACATTGGCTGTTGGAACTGTATATAGGGATTTTATTGCTCTGAGCATCCAATCATTCAAGCCATAGTGTTGTATTGTAGCAAACATGTACTCCCATCCCACCTTGTCGAACGCTTTCTTTGCGTCTAACGACAGGGTAAGGAGGGGAGTGTAACAGACTGCCTGGCACCCTGACTAGGTACCTCTGTCGATGGATGCTCCTAGTACTCACAGAGGGCTCCAAGCACTCCACCAGACAACGTAAGCACCGCAGACCCCACAACCGAGGCAGCTTGCTTGGGGTCTCGCCTTCTCCTACCCACCCTTGACCTACGACAAGGCTCCAGGTTCCAGTGGGTGAACCTCACTTTTCCCAGAGAGCGAAGCAGGAACAAGAACAAGCTCTTACAAGAGCTTAGTGAAGCTAAGGGAGTATGAAGAGCATAGCAATCCCTGTAGTGATTATAGCTGTCTCCTCCAAACACGAGTCAAGGCTGCGAGTTGAGGGTCAAGTAGAACTGGTTTAATGAGCACACAGGACTTTCTCATATACACATTTTCCCACAAGGTTACCACCCACGTGGACTTGTGGTACACAGGACACAAAGTTACAACAGTCAATCAACACAGTACAGTACAGTCAGGCACTCCCAGCTAAGGCACACAAATCCTCCCCTCTGCCAGTGATACAATTACTGAACACAATAGGCTAACTGAATTATCACAGGCAGAAAATATAAAGTTTTTACCCAAAACACAAAACAACAACATATCCCCATAAATCATACATAGCTCTGATCTGGGTGAACAACATATCCAAAAATCGCCCAGATCAGAGCAGGGGCTCAAAAGTTTTATGGAAGTCACATTTGACGGACTGCAAGCATGGCTTTCATGCCCAAAACAGTTCTGCAGATTTAGGCTGTGCAGCCGGTCTATCTTCTCCTCTATCCTGGAGATAATTGGCTTAAGTGACTGTGGTAAGCCAATTATCTCCAGTAACAGGATATATCTCTGAGTCGAAAAACTGTTATGAAAACCACATAAAAATACATAGAAACATAGAATGTGAAGGCAGATAAGAACCATTCGGCCCATCTTGTCTGCCCAACATACTTTTAATTAGTCCCTGGCCTTATCTTGAGTCTAGGATAGCCTTATTCCTATCCCACGCATGCTTAAACTCCCTCACTGTGTTAACCTCTACCACTTCAGCTGGAAGGCTATTCCATGCATCCACTACCCTCTCAGTAAAGTAATACTTCCTGATATTATTTTTAAACCTTTGCCCCTCTAATTTAAGACTATATCCTCTTGTTGTGGCAGTTCTCCTTATTTTAAATATAGTCTCCTCCTTTACTGTGTTGATTCCCTTTATGTATTTAAATGTTTCTATCATATAACCCCTGTCTCGTCTTTCCTCCAAGCTATACATGTTAAGATCCTTTAACCTTTCCTTGTAAGTTTTATCCTGCAGTCCAGGAACCAGTTTAGTTGCCCTTCTCTGGACTCTCTCTAAAGTATCAATATCCTTCTGAAGATACGGTCTCCAGTACTGCGTACAATACTCCAAGTGAGGTCTCACCAGTGTTCTGTACAATGGCATGAGCACTTCTCTCTTTCTACTGCTAAAACCTCTCCCTAGACAACCATGCATTCTGCTAGCATTTCCAGCTGCTCTATTACATTGTCTTCCTACCTTTAAGTCATCTGAAATAATAACTCCTAAATCCCTTTCCTCAGATGTTGAGGTTAGTAGGGTATCAAATACCCTATAGTCTGCCCTTGGGTTTCAATAGACTTTGTGGCAAACCTAGCCACTTCTGGACTCTACACATCAAAAGGTTGTCTGTATTGTATGCTGTACTCTGTATGTATGTTACTATGTCCTATATGGCCAATGTGATTCGTGTGCTAACAGCCATAAGCAGCTAGCACTTAGGTACTTCGTTTCACGAACAGCGACTACCTGGGCTGTTCGTGAACCGAATACGGGCCCCCCTGATAGACCACACATTCAGGGATGTGTGGCGCTTGTTAAAGGTAATTAAAGGCTCTCCCCGGTGGCCGCCGCTCGACTACCGACCATGCGGCGGTCGGCCATCTTGGATCCTTTGTCTGTTCAGCGGTGTTTGGTCGTCGAGTGCCTGCAACTGAAAACGGCTACTCGATGACACGAACACCGCTGGACTTCCAGAGCATTCGGGAGTTCCGCTCGCATCTCATTGTGTTCCCCATCGGTGTTCGGTAGTTTTAAACCGAACTCGATGGATAAGTGTATTTTGTGAGGCGTTCGGTTGGTTTAGCTGGGATCTGAGCGGTATTCCCACGAAATGTACCCCCAGACCCCAGCTGTTCATATGAAAGAGATGAAAATTGTACAAATTACAGATTTTAATGTGAATTGTCAGTTTTGCTGCACGAGGGGATAATCCACTTAACCATCCATTTTAGTGGGAGTATCCCTCTCGTGCAGCAATGCCTGCTGGGAGAAATACAATGCCTGATGGGAAAAATCCCCTGAAACATCTGTAAGGAAACCCCTTGCATGGGGAACTGTATAAATATGGAAGCTTGTGAATAAAGCCACTTAGTTGACTCCCATACTGTGTTTCGTCCGGTTATTGGGAGGATTTGGGACACTGCCTTACTTTTCAGCGCTGACTGTGGATTTACCTGTGTTACCAGCGGAGATCGTGGATTATAATACTGCCCTCCGCTACAGACTTCAATGGGCAGGCGAATTTTAAAAACCACAGGGACTCTTTCTGGCCACAATAGTGATGGAAAAGTTGTTTCAAGGGGACTAACACCTGGACTGTGGCATGAAGGAGGGGGATCCATGGCAAAACTCCCATGGAAAATTACACAGTTGATGCAGAGTCTGGTTTTAATCCATAAAGGGCATAAATCACCTAACATTCCTAAATAACAATGGATATAGATTGACACCTGACATATGACATATTGACACCTTGACATATGGATTGACACCTGTCTTTAGAGACCCTGATACACACTGACACAGAGCAGAATAGGGACTGTTCCCCTTACATATGGTCACTTGGCAGATATGTATTGACACCTGTCCTCAGGGACCCTGATACACACTGACACAGAGCAGAATAGGGACTGTTCCCCCTACATAGGGTCACTTGGCAAATATGTATTAACACCTGACCTCAGAGACCCTGATACACACTGACACAGATGAGAATAGGGACTGTTCCCCCTACATAGGGTCACTTGGCAGATATGTATTGACACCTGTCCTCAGGGACCCTGATACACACTGACACAGAGCAGAATAGGGACTGTTCCCCCTACATATGGTCACTTGGCAGATATGTATTGACACCTGTCCTCAGGGACCCTGATACACACTGACATAGAGCAGAATAGGGGCTGTTCCCCCTACATAGGGTTACTTGGCAGATATGTATTGACACCTGTCCTCAGAGACCCTTATACACACTGACACAGAGCAGAATAGGGACTGTTCCCCCTACATAGGGTCACTTGGCAGATATGGATTGACACCTGTCCTCAGGGACCCTGATACACACTGACACAGAGCAGAATAGGGACTGTTCATCCTACATAGGGTCACTTAGCAGATATGGATTGACACCTGTCCTCAGAGACCCTGATACACACTGACACAGAGCAGAATAGGGACTGTTCCCCCTACATAGGGTCACTTGGCAGATATGGATTGACACCTGTCCTCAGGGACCCTGATACACACTGACACAGAGCAGAATAGGGACTGTTCCTCCTACATAGGGTAACTTGGCAGATATGGATTGACACCTGTCCTCAGAGACCCTGATACACTCTGACACAGAGCAGAATAGGGAATATTCACTAAATGCCAAACATTGTTATACAGGGCAATATTCAGTAAATAAGGATAAGGGGGGGGGGGACCTACTGTCCTCCCCCCGGCCTCCAACCCTGCGCGGTGGGTGGGGGCCATAAATCACAATGGGGAAGGACCTACTGTCCTCCCACTCGCCTCCACCCGTGAGCGGTGGGTGGGGGCAATAAAAATAATGAGGGGGGGGACCTACTGTATGATGTTGTATCGATCAGGTAGTGTAAGGGTTATGCCCGCTTCACAGTTACAGACCAAACTCCCCGTTTAACGTACCGCAAACAACCGCAAACAGTCCATTTGCACAACCGCAAACTCCCCATTTGCACAAGGTTGGATACCAAGCTAGCCATGTCCCGTTCCTTGTCCTCACTGATGTCATTGAAGGTCTCTACCTCCACCCAGCCACGTACAACACCAAGGTTCCTCGAAAGGTGACAACAAGCCCCCTGGGACGCCTGCTGTGTTTGGTCTTCCACCTCCTCAAGCCACCTTCCTCCTCTGACTCCTCTTCTTCAGACTCCTCTCTCTGCATTGTCTCGCTCTGCGTTATTATAAGGTGTGTTAAGTAGTACTATTCTTATCAGTTTAATACCTGTAACGAGGAGAGGAATATTTCCTTGTTTCGCCAAACCCCTTCAAAGATGGAAAAAGCGGTATGAGTGGAAGAAATGAAGAAATGTGGTCAGGTGGTGATGCCAGCCCCACCGAGGGCTTGTACCCAGGTATGCTAATAAACTGAAGAAAAAATCCCCCAAGAAGGAGATCTAAAACTGGCATAGGAAAAGGTTAGACAACTATAATAAAGTGATACCTACAAATCCTAGTGAGCATAGGTGTATAATAGAGGGAGAAAGGGAAAGCAGAGTAATGCTTCCTAATACCGTGGTTAGTACCCTTTGTTAAAGTAAATTGAGTAATGAACAAAAGTCTTTATTGTATCATATATAAATAACAAACGGATACTATACTCATTCCCCTATAGTGGCTAATTGTGTAATAATGGTGTGACGAAGTGCCCTTCGCCACTTTGTCCTGTTGAGGCCTGCTTGCCTGCCTCCTCCCCTGCGAATATGGCCCTGGAAGATTGGGCCCTTTAAAAACAGTATTCGGCCATACCAGAGTGTAAGTCACTCATTCTGGCCCTTTAAATACAGTGGGGTCATTCGGTACTTGACCTGTGTGAGCGGTGAAACCCCAGATAACTATGCCATGGAGCCCATTCATATAATGAAAGACTATGGGAAAGAATTTTAGCTACATTGCAATTGAACTGTGTGAATAGGATCTGAGCACTGTTTGGTAGCTTTGTGTGCTCAGATCCCAGCTATCTGGGGATATGTGAAATGTCTGTGTGTTATGTGTAAAATGGGACTTTATGTATTTTAAAGTGTTTTGTGTCTTTTTGCAACCATGTGCTCAATGGAGTCTGTCTCTGCCCTGGGAGGTAATTGGATTACTTCTCCAGGAGAGAGGGCTCTGTAAAACCGGTCTAAGCTGGAAAGACATGCTTCATTTACTCACAAAGGACTTTCCCTTAACTTTAGAACCCCTGGTCTGATTCGTGCCATTTTTTAATATGTTGTTCCCCTGAATGGATTGACTGTAAAAATGTAAGTTTTATTCGTGTACTATGTAAAATCATAAAGTTATAAAAATGTATAAAAATGTGTAAGTTTTAGCTTGGAGATAATTGAGTAGATATAGTAGGAAACTCAATTATCTCCCAAGCAGAGGGGAGGGAAACTGTGGGCTGTACTATTATGTTATTGGTTGTTTTATACCTCCCCCTGGGTGTGTTCTGTTTGTACCTGACTGTAATAAAAACCAGGCTGGGTGTGCCAGCACCTCAGTTCTTCTTGACCCTTCAAAATGTAGCCTCGTCTCGTTATTGGAGGGAATTGCTGTATCACACTGGGGATTGCTATGCTCTGCATATTCCCCTGAGCTTTAATCACTTAGCTCTTTTAAGAGCTTGTTCCGGATACGCTCTCCTGGAGGAGAGGTCTTCCCCACACGGTCCTGGAGGACAGAAACTGATCCAGGGTGGAAGGAAGACGGCGCGGCTCCAGTTAAGCTATGGCGGTTGTGGAGTGTGCGGTGGTTGTGGTGTCCAGTGCGGTGCTTGTGGTCCTCGGCGCAAGGTAGGAAGCGTCCATCAACGGAGGGTACTCGGTCGGATTACACGGAGCTCCGTTACAAATGGTAATACTATTACCTGTTATATAATATTCCCTCTAAATAGATGGGTATAGGCAGAAAGTATGGAGACCGGAGTGATGCTGTCATAAAAAATGTCAATAAGGTGATATAAAGTTAAATGTATCACAGATACACAGCCACCCTTTCTCTTAGCTGGATAGGTAGAAGGGCTATAAAGACTCAGAGAGGTCTAAGAAGAATCCTCTAAACTAGCCCTAATCTCCTTAAACACCTTCAAGGGTGTTCTAAACTAAAGCTCAATCTAAACGTTTAGATGACTGCCTGATTTCCCATCACAGATGCTGGCTAGGAATAACACTGTGCAAGGCAAAGAGTGGGTCTAAGTGTCCATAGTGCAGTAAAGTGTCCCTAGTGAAGTGAAAAAGAGAATAACGAGCTGGAGCCCAAGAGAATAACGAGCTGGCGCCCTATCAGGGGACGTGTATATGGCATCGATTTTAGGAACTGGGAGATGGAAAAAGATGCTTGGTCGGTCCTCCTACTTCAAATTTGGGGCACTGCACGTGCAATCTAATGTGCCACCAGATAGGAGGGGTGTGTTAAGTAGTACTATTCCTATCAGTTTAATCCCTGTTATGTGCCTTTTTTTTAGTTTGGTTTTTGAAGCCACAGTGCAGCACCAGAGGCCATAAAAATTAGGCATGTACACATGCCTGAAACATTAGGTATTGTTGCAGCCGCTGCTGTAGCAGCGGCAAGAAAAATTGATGTTTGTTTCCCAGGCAGAAAGTGCCCTAAAACATTGCGGCTTGAACCCTAGTTGGTGGCGGATAAGTCACGCAAGTCAACCGGCATTCAGAGATAACATACAGCAGCGTGTGGACCATTTTTAGCCCAAGGCAGCTCATCTCATCAGGCCTTTCTTAGTCGAATGTATCGCCCACTGTCAGTCCCTTCGGGATCCATCCCTCATTCATCTTAATAAAGGTGAGGTAATCTAGACTTTTTTGACCTAGGAGACTTCTCTTCTCAGTGACAATACCTCCAGCTGCACTGAAGGTCCTTTCTGAAAGGACACTTGAAGCGGGGCAGGCCAGAAGTTCTATCACAAATTGGGAAAGCTCAGGCCACAGGTCAAGCCTGCACACCCAGTAGTGAAGGGGTTCATCGCTCCTCAGAGTGTCGATATCTGCAGTTAAGGCGAGGTAGTCTGCTACCTGTCGGTCGAGTCGTTCTCTGAGGGTGGATCCCGAAGGGCAGTAGCGATGCGTAGGACTTAAAAAGCTCTGCATGTCCTCCATCAACAACACGTCTGTAAAGCATCCTGTCCTTGCCGGCATGGTCGTGGGAGGAGGAGGATTACTTTCACCTCTTCCCCTGTTAGATTCCCGTTGTGCTGTGACATCACTCTTATACACGGTGTAAAGCATACTTTTTAATTTATTTTGCAAAAGCTGCATCCTTTCCGACTTGTTGTAATTTGTTAACATTTCAGCCACTTTCTGCTTATACCGGGCGTCTAGTAGCGTGGACACCCAGTACAGGTCGTTCTCCTTCAGCCTTTTTATACGAGGGTCCCTCAACAGGCACGACAGCATGAAAGACCCCATTTGCACAAGGTTGGATGCCGAGCTACTCATTTCCCGTTCCTCCTCCTCAGTGATCTCAATGAAGGTATGTTCTTCCCCCCAGCCACATACAACACCACGGGTACCAGATAGGTGACAACGAGCACCCTGGGATGTATGTTGTGGTTGGTCTTCCTCCTCCTCCTCAAAGCCACATTCCTCCTCTGACTCCTCTTCCTCACAATCCTCTTCCAGCGTTGCCACAGGTCCAGCAAGCGATGCTGATAAGGCTGTTTCTGGTGGTGATGGTGACCACAACTCTTCCTCTTCCTCTTCACGCTCATCTACGGCCTGATCCAGCACTCTTCGCAGGGCACGCTCTGCATGAGCCTACAGGCATTGCGCATGAGCGTCCAGTAACGTGGCAAAAAAATTCCCAGCTCCCCAGAGGCTGTCCTAGCACCCCGGTCATACAAATATTCATTAACAGCTTTTTCTTGTTTTAGCAGGCGGTCGAATATTAGGAGTGTTGAATTCCAAAGTGTCGGGCTGTCGCAAATCAAGCGCCTCACTGGCATGTTGTTTCGCCGCTGGATATCTGCAAAGTGCGCCATGGCCGTGTAGGAACGCCTGAAATGGCCACACACCTTCCTGGCCTGCTTCAGGACGTCCTGTAAGCCTGTGTACTTATGAACAAAGCGTTGTACGATCAGATTACACACGTGCCATGCACGGCACATGTGTCAACTTGCCCAACTTCAATGCCGCCAACAAATTTGTTCCGTTGTCACAAACCTCTTTGCCGATCTCCAGTTGCTGCGGATTTAGCCACTTTTCCACCTGTGTGTTCAGGGCAGACAGGAGTGCTGGTCCGGTTTGACTCTCTGCTTATAAGCAAGTCAAACCCAAGACGGGTACCTTCCACTGCGGTGTCCCAATAGCTACAAATTTTTTGAATGCCTCAGACTCCACCAGCTTGTATGGTAAAAGCTGGCGGGCTAATAGTTCAGATAAGCCAGCTGTCAGACGCCGGGCAAGGGGGTGACTTTATTACATTGGCTTCTTACGCTTAAACATGTCCTTGACAGACACCTGGCTGTGGGCAGATGAGCGGGAACTGCTCAAGGCGAGAGAGACGGAGTGGCGGATGGTTGAGAGGGGGCAAGGAGGACAGCAGTGGTTGACGTGGCTGAAGATGCTGGACCAGGAAGAGGATGGCAGCTTTGAGTTTGTGTGCTGCTTGTACTCATGTGTTGATCCCATAGGTGTTTGTGATGTGCGATCATGTGCCTATGCAAAGCAGTTGTACCAAGGTGGGTGTTGGACTTCCCACGACTCAGTTTCTTTTGGCACAGGTTGCAAATGGCATCGCTGTTGTCAGAGGCAGACACACAAAAAAAAAATCCACACTGCTGAGCTCTGCAATGACGGCATTCTGGTGGTGGCAACAGCATGCATTTATTGGCGTGCTGTCGGGCTGACCCCGGGTGCCGATGCATGCTGTCTGACTGTGCCACTAGCTCCTTGCGATGACATCCCCCTGCTTCCAACTAGTCTCCTCCTCCTCTCTGTTTCTTCATCTGGACCGAGCGGGCACCCACATGACATCCACGGACGCATCGTCATCATCAACCGCTTCACTTGTATCTGACAACTCAGCAAAGGAAGCAGCAGCAGGTACAACATCATCATCATCACACCGTACGTCCATGTGTGTAATGCTGCCTGCCTGAGACATATCCCTGTTATCCACATCCTCTGGCAATAATGGTTGCGCATCACTCATTTCTTCAAACGGATGTGTAAATAACTCCTCTGACAGATAAAGTGAAGCGGCTGTGGTGCTAGTGTTGGTGGTTGCGACAGGCGGGTGAGTGGTAACTTGAGAGGTGCCCGAAGGTAAGCTGGAGGAGGATGGTGCGTCAAGGTTCCGAGCGGAAGCTGTAGAAGATTGGGTGTCCTGTGTTAGCCAGTCAACTTTTCAAGTTCAGGGTACGTGGCCTCTGAAAACTGGGCATTATTCTAGGGCAAAAGGGAATCACAGCATCACGACCACAAAGGCCCCTGCGGGGTGGCCTGCCTCTACCTGTCATTTTTTTTTTTGCATTAGTGGTACTATGCATGCAAGCTACTGTGACACCAGATATGAGTTGGCACAGTACATGCAGAGGTTGGCAGAGTACACGCTGAAGGACACTGACTGCTATTAGCTTACAGTGAAAAACTTTTTTTCTTTTTAAAGGCACGCTATAGTGACACCAGATATAAGTGGCAATGTGCACTTGCAGAGGTTGTCAGAGTACACGCTGAAGGCCTGACACCCGCTTTAAGGACACTGACTGCTATTAGCTTACAGTGAAAACTGTCTCAGTTCCCTTTATGTTCAGCTATAAGCCCCAAATCATCACCCGTCCCTGTAACAGGGCCCTTTATTTTTGAACACTGCAACTGTAAAGGACTGAGATTGAAAAGACATCCAACCAGATTTCTTTAATTTTGTTACTAGATTATCACTTTACTATAATGATGCTACCATTGTTACATATAGTTTATTACTGTAATATTTTGTACTTTATGTTACATGCAGTTATTAATAATCTGGCTATTAGAATTTAGGTTGGCAAATAACAAAGGGCTAGCCTACTCTGTACCTCCCCACCACCCACTTGCCACTCCCTTGTATGTAACTGTTTCATCTCTCTTCCTTATCATCATCATCCATCCCTGCAACAAGGCCCTTTAATTTTACTTGGCTCTAGCCACCCTCCCCTCCTCCCACCCAGCGTGGGAGATATATCAATCTTGCTGATTTATTTAATTGCCATTTTTTTTATTTGGCATGTCAGTTAAACATGATTATACCTTCTGCTATAATTTACACTGTCTGACAGTAAGAGCAATAAGGATATGGAATTCATTGCCGGAAGAGGTGGTTTTGTCAGAGTCTATACAGATGTTTAAATTGCAATTGGATAAATACTTGCAAAAACATAACATACAGGGATACAATTTCTAATTAGTGGGCTAATAGCTGCTTGATCCAAGGAGACATCTGACTGCTATTTTGGGGTCAAGAAGGAATTTTTTCCTAGTTTGTTGCAAAATTGGAAGCGCTTCAGACTGGGTTTTTTGCCTTCTTTTGGATCAACAGCAAAAGCATATGTGAGGAAGGCTGAACTTGACGGACACAAGTCTCTTTTCAGCTATGTAACTATGTAACTATATATATATGTAACCTGTGGAATTTCTCATAAATTGTAAGTAAATTCATTTTTTGGTATTACTATTTATTATTTGGGATTTGGTTATGTCTTGATAAATGCTCAAATCTACAATTTTTATTTTCGTCTTCGGACCTGGTGTCACACAATTAATAAGATTCAGGTAAAATAAAAGGGGAGATACCACCTTATGCTATAAAGTAAATTTAAGGCAATTATTTACCTTGTGTTTATATTTAGATTTCTCTGCATTCTTTTTGGGATAACCGGCATGCATTATGTGCAAGGCAGCTGCCATGGCATACACAGCATAACACACAGGATAAAGCTGTGGATCAAAATTAAAGCTCATTATATCATTTAAACCTTCATTTCCTGTGCAGTTCTTCAGTCTAACTCCATACAAAAGGTCATGTAATCGTCTCTTCTTATGGTTTGGAAAGTTACATTCATATGCAAATATCACTATTTCTTCTAGTAATGGATCATTTTGGTGATTCAGTAGATTAACATTATTTATATATGACTCAATCTCTGGTATGGGATGTACAGAGGGAAAGAAATGCAAACTGCCTTCAACTAGTGGTCTGAACTCCTCAAAAATAAAAGAGTAATGCCATGTCATTTTAATCAATAGAGTTATATTTTGTAAAATTGATAATGACTTTGTTAATATCTTAGCACAATAGAAAGCACATGATCCACATGTTATTAGAACCTGAGAGGTTGATTTTTCAATAATATTCATGCCTGTGAATATCCCTTTATCAGGTTTATCAGGCATTGTTATAGCATACTCAATGCAGATCCCGTGACTGGTGAGCGCTTGGCTGAGCTCTCGGAGTTCCTTCTCTCCACTTTCATTATCTGATGTGATTATTCCAACCCAGTTCCACCCAAAATGTTTAATCAATTTCACAATAGCTGCATGATGAGTCCGATCATCCTGAACCGTCCGGAAGAAGTATGGATAAAGTGATCTGTCACTAAGCTGCGTGTCAGTCGCTCCATAGCTGATCTAGATGAATAATAATAAAATCATATCTTATTCAACAAACTGTTTATAACAAATAAAAAAGCTACATTAACATGAAAACAATGTTTTGTGTTTTCTATTTAGAATCAAATTATATATTCTATAAAGGTAATATCCTAGTATGTGCAAACAATAACATATACAATACACGAACAATGACAATGTTACCTTGACAGATTTGTTTCTATTTTTGTGTAGCGAGATAGATGTCTTGTTGCTTATCTAACAGACCCTCTGTCTAGGATCTGTAATCTGTGAACAGCCATTCGTTTGAACCATTCGTTTTAAATTGCATGAGCCCTCTGTTATGTTAAGGGCCGTTCGAAACACAAATTTTCTACTGAACGCCCGACCACCCAGAACAGGAGTGTGGCACTCATTAACCTCCCTGACTCATGTAACACCTCTAAAAACCATGAACACTTTATCATTCTAATTGCTATACAGAGTGGTCGGCGTTCGTCTGCACGAACATGTGGCAGCAGCCATTTTTGTTTAGTCGAATGCACTCAGCGGTGTTTGGTCGTCAAACGCGTGGAACTATTTTCGGCTACCTTTTCCACGAACTCCGCTGAAACTTCTACTTCCCATGCATTCGGCTAATCTCATGCGAACAGAAGGAAAGATAGACCGACCGCACATCCTGAATCTGTGGAACTGTTTTGGGTATGCAAACAGGCGTGCGGTCGGTCAAAAGACACTTTGACCTATCTCCCGAACCCCTGAACCAATCCATGTGATTTTCGAATATGTTTGTCCTCTGGTTATGCTGGTTATAAAAATATAAGTTTTATTAACTTATAAAAAATTATAAAACGTATGACTTTTGGTTTGGACATAATTAAGTTGATACAGTAATTAACTCAATTATCTCTGAAGCAGAGGGGAGGAATTCACTGTACTAAGTGGGAGTGATTATGTTCCTGTACTCTATTGGTTGTAAAGTTTGCAGTTTCAGTGCCCCACAAGGTCCACGTGGGTGGTGACCTTGTGGGGAAATGTGTATAAAAGCAGCAATAAAGCCTCAGTGCACTGAAATCTTCTTCACCCTCAATCTAGAGTTTTGTCTCTTATTGGTAGTAACTGCTATACAGCTATCACACTAGCTCTGTTAAGAACTTCTTCATTTGGATGACTACTGGATGCTGAGAATACCCCTCACTCATCGGGAGAATGTCACCCTCCAGCGGTAGAAACCCCTCTACTCACCGGGGTAACCGCTACAGCTTATGACATGGAAAAAACATATGTGAATATCCCTTGTATATCATAGATTTCACTGGTTTAGTCTCCCTCATAAAAGAGAGGTGAACTAACTCATACATGCACTTCTATATTAAATGCGGTTGGCCCAAGTCAATCTGCAGCAATCACCCAGATCCATTTGATCTGCGGATGAAAATCAGTGCTTTCTCATACAAATCATACACAAAGTACTGTTTTGAATAATATTTGTAAATTAATGCATACATAGTCTGCTACATTAGGCTCAGCAACTGTGTGATTATATATGATTTATGACATTTGCACCATGATCTTTTTTTTTTTTTTTTTTTTTTAGGAGTACTGCTTACAATAAAAGTACGGTCATGTCATATTGATTTATTTGGAGTTGCTGTGCAGTCTCACCAATTTACATGATTTGGGGATTACACTGTATGTTTTGGATGGAGTGACTTAACACTTGGTGATTGAAGCAGTACTACATATACACTTTTTTTAGTCGGCGACACTTTATCTATATTTATTAATACAATGATAGGGGGTAGATATCTGTATGTCCCTCCTACACCCCCCTGTGGTAAGCATGTTGGGCAGTGGCATCTAGGGCTGAGCCCCGCAGTCTCAGAGTCCCCGCTGGTCGCCTGGATGTTCCATGCCAACCAATGGGAGAAAGTGCTTCCCTTCAAACTGGGTTTGCTCCATTCTCATGATTGGTCGACACGAGGGAGCGCTGATTGGTCGTCTGTGCTTCCGCATCCTTTCGTCTGATTGGATGGCAAAACCCCTCTCCTCCCCGAGTGCCGATTGGTGCAACTGAGTTTCACGCCCTTTCTTTGGATTGGGCGGCAAAACTTCTCTCCTCCCTGAGTGCTGATTGGCGCAATTTCATGCCCTTTCAGCTGATTGGTTATTGCTTGGTTTAGGCACGAAGTTTAAATTCACTGGACTAAACCAAGCAACTCCCTGGAACTAATTTCGGGGATGTACAGAGCCTTGAGCCCCAGACTTTAGATGATGATTTATTGGGCTCTGTACATTCGATAGCCGGGCAATTTGCAGGGATTCCAGAGGGGACCCGGGGCTTTCCAGTGATATGTGTCCTATATGTGTGACCCCTTTCCTTCCTGGGGCATGGAGCCCCTAAGTGTCCCCCCTGAATATACGTTTTAATGTGTGTAACTATTGTCCAATTGGTATCTCCCAGAGCGGGAGATGGTTATCTGCTGTAAGCCATCCTCAACCAGCCTGGGACTGAGGAATTTGTATTGAATTAATGGGAACCCCCAGCAGGGACCTGTGCATAAAAGAAGCCTGTTTTCAATACATTTGTCAAAGTTGTACCTCCAGAACTGGATCTCGCCCAGTTACTGGGAGGAAATGGGTCTATTTGTATTTGAAATGGTTCCTGATCAGTTGAAGGAAGGGAATTGCCCTTCCCAGCCTAACAGAGCCAGCGTTACTGAACCAAATAAACTCATCGACTTCATTTCTCTAAAGAGGCTAACATTACAAGAGTTGGTAGTGGCCCGTGGACAATCAGCTGGCAATCGCACCAAGGCTGAGCTGATGCCGCCCACATGTAGCAGCTGATAGGATTAGGATAGGATTAGGGTGGCCGTATTAACCCTAAAAGTGCAAGTGCAACCTAGGGTTGGCAGAAGTACAGTACCTGGGACACCGGTGTGGGAAGCAAAAGCATGAGCCAGCCAAGGTTGAAGCAGTAACTAGTTGGCCCTGTCCCCGCACACACACTTTCCTAGGGACCGCTGGCTATTATAGAAAGTTTGTCCCCAATTACAGCGCCCTGGCCAAGCCCCTCACAGACTTGACCCCCCCAAAAAACTTGCCCAGACAGGTAGCCTGGACACCAGAGTGTGAGTAGGTGTTCTTAGCCCTTAAGGACACCTTGGTAAATGCCCCTGTCCTGGCTGCTCCTAATCCCAAAAAAACACTTTCTCATTCACACAGATGTCTCCATGTTTAGATTAGGAGTGGTGCTGAGCCAGGTCAGGGGAAATGGCGGGGAACATCCAGTAGCTTACATCAGCAGGAAGTTATTGCCCCGGGAGGTGGGCTACGCCTAGCAGTGGATTGGGCACTCAAGAAGCTACAGCCCTACCTCTATGGACAGCAATTCACGCTGCTCATGGATCACAACTTGTTGGTGTGGCTTAATCGGGTCTCGGGAGACAATGCCAGCTGCTACGGTGGAGCCTAGCCCTGCAGCCCTATGACTATCCATTACAGACCCAGAAAGCAAAACTCGAATGCTGACGGGTTGTCCAGACAGACTACCATAGAGAAGTGTTCTGTGAGCACTGCCCCGGACATCCCCAAGCCGATCCGTTGGGATCAGACTGTGTATGCAAGGCTTGTGATTAAGGGGGGGCTTTGTGGCAGGACCGCTGGCTGTCCATGGATTGCCCTCTGCTATATAGATTCCCTTTTATAAAATGTGTGTTTCTCCATATCATTTTATTTTAACTGTGTATTATGCCTTTTGACCGCGTGGGTGGCGCTCCGGCACATGGAGCCTGTGCGTCTCCCGAATGAGGACTACTCCGGTGCCCCATTATAACATTCCCACCAATTAATCAGACAATTTGCACTTGTAACATAGGTGTGAAACCGCAAGGGAAGTAATAAATGAGCATTCCCCTGGGTCACCACCAGGGGGAGCCTTAGGATCCCAAATAAGGACGCTACTCTGGCGGGGGCTTCGCACCAGGACTCCAGGGATGTGTCCCTGATGTTGTTGGGAATATCTCCTAGGGTACTGGTGGTCCTACTCCTAAAGGAGCCATAATCACTGTTCCCCTACCTGGGGGCTGTGAGGCCAGGCTAAAAGATAAGAATAGTCAAAGACAGGCCTAGTCAGAGGGAACCAGAAGTACCAAATATGAAAAACCAGAGCAGAGTCAAGCGATACCAGAAGTCAGAGAATAAGCCAAGTCAATATAAAAATCACAGAACCATAATATAACGCACTCTTGGGACACTAGCGAACTAGGAACCACAACAGGGCACTGAACCTTGCTACCGCTGCTGATTGGCGGACCGCCAGGGTAACACTATCATCCCTTTCAGAACCGCCCACAGGGTGGGAACCACCGTGACAAAGAGGAAACCTGGCAAACGGGGATCATGAATATCAGAAACAACAACCCAGGAACGTTCCTCCGGACCATAACCTCCAATATACAAGATACTGTAGAGAATCACTGGAGAAACGAGAATCAATAATGGACCTAATCTCATACTCCTCAACAACAGGAGGAGGAGACAGGACCCGCCTTGTGAACCTATTACAAACCAAAGGCTTCAACAACGAAACGTGGAAGGAATTGGGTATTCTCAAAGCAGGAGGTAATTGTAGCATATATGAAACAGGATTCAAACGTCTCAAAATCTTGTAAGGGCCAATGAACCGGGGGGCAAATTTCATGGACAGTACCTTAAGACAAATGTGCCTTATCACAGTTATGATAAGAGGGTGCTGCACTTCTATGCCTATCAGCGTATTTCTTCTGAATGGAAGAATGATGAGCCAGGATTTGCTAGATTCGTCCCCATCTCTCATGTAGGTTCACCAAATAATCCTCCACAGCTGGCATATCAGAAAAAGGAAATGCAGCAGGAAGAACAGTATGTTCGAATCCATAATTAAAAAAATAAAGGACTGTGTCCAGTAGAGTCACTTCAGTTACAGTTGTGAGCATATTCAGTCCAGGGAATTAAAGCCGCCCAATTGTCTTGATTATTAGAGACAAAACATCTTAAATACTGTTCCAATTATTGATTGGTTCATTCTGCAGCCCCATTAGAATGAGGGTGATAAACAGATGAGAGATACAATTGAATCACAAGACAGGGAGTAAATTCCTTCCGGAAACGAGATATAAATTGAGGATTTCTGTCAGATATAATTTCCTGTGGAATACCATACATTCCAAAGACCTCATTAGCAAACATATCTGCTAATTCAATGGAAGAAGGCAGTTTATGTAAAGGTAGGAAATGTGCCAATTTAGTAAATCTGTCAATAATTGTGAGAACGACAGTGGGATCATATGAAATGGGAAGATCCACAATAAAATCAATAGAAAGACTAGACCATGGTTTCTTGGGTATTTCTAACAGGAGTAGTTGTTACGGTTGCTCCAGGCTAGCTGAGGGTTGGACCGTAGAAAGAATGCTCATAGCGCTCACCAAAGGACCATCAGCACCGCAGACACCATAAGTACCGCAGACCCCACGAACCGCCGCTGCTGGATTGGGGTATCGCCATCTCCTACCCACCCTGGACCTTTGACAAGGCTCCAGGCTCCAGTGGGTGAACCGCTCTTCCTTCCAGAGAGTGAAGCAGGCTCAGGAACAAGCTCTTACACAATCTTAAGTGAAGCTAAGGGAATATGCAGAGCATAGCAATCCCTGTAGTGATTATAGCTGTCCCCCCCAAACATGAGTCGAGGCTGCGCGTTGAAGGGTCAAGTAGAACTGGTTTAATGAGCACACAGGACATTCTTATATACACATTTTCCCACAAGGTTACTCCCCACGTGGACCTTGTGGTACACAGGACACAAAGTTACAACAGCCAATCAACACAGTACAGTACAGTCAGACACTCCCAGCTAATGCACACAAATGCTCCCCTCTGCCTGTGATATAATTAACAAACACAATGGACTAACTTAATTACCACAGGAAGAAAATATACAGTTTTCCTGAAAACACAGAAACACCCCAAAACAACAACATACCCCCATAAATTAAACATCCCTTGATAGCCCTGATCTCGGTGTCCAACATATCCAAAAACCACCCAGATCAGAGCAGGGGTTCAAAAGTTTTATGGAAGTCACATTTGACCGACTGCTGGCTTTCATGCCCAAAACAGTTCCACAGATTTAGGCAGTGCAGCCGGTCTATCTTCTCCCCTATCCTGGAGATAATTGGCTTAAGTGGTTGTGGTAAGCTAATTATGTTTAGGTCCTAAAACTGTTACAAAAACTACATCAAAATACATAACTCATATAATACAATGTTTAACCTATATGTCCAACATGTCCCCAGATAGCTTGGATCTGATCACTCAATATGTCTGAAAAGTGCTCACATCCCACAAATACAGTTGGATCGCCATGGGGTTATACAATAGCAAGGGCTGATGAGAGAATGAGGAGGGACAAAGCAGCCAGTTTCAACTGGTCTGGCAGTGTTCCTAGGACAACGCCCTGCTGGAGAACAATAGGACAGGAAAAAGGGGGAGGGGAAGATGCACATTTCCCCATGGAATTAAAGGGGCAGAAAAAGTGTTTTAAAAATCCATTAAGCCCAAATAGACTTTTTAAATGGCAATACACCCCAGTGGCCATAGTCATAAGGCAGGAGGCTGGCAATCAGGCTCCTCCAGTTGCAAAGGGCAGTTTGTCACAGTAGTAAACCACTCGGTAAACAGTGGGGTGTCTTGGATTGCGCACACACTTTACAAGCCTGTACACATTCTCTTACATCATGTGAAAGGGAAGGCTACTAGAATTGGGAAGACATAAGATATACAGTTTTCCTTATCCCAGGATGACTGATTTTATGATCATGACACAAGGATAGGATATTCTTCCTAAGTTCAACAGGAACATGTAAAGTGTTTTGGGGAGTTTGACTAGGTGTCTCAGTTTGTTTGTTTCTGAGAGTGTCTAAAAATGTAGAACTTAATATGAACTGGGTAGCTGCTATAATCTTTTCCTTAGGGATTATAGGAACAACCTCTTCTTTGGTAGGTAGCATAGGTTCGTATTGGCAATAGTGCATCTGCCTTGGTATTTTTGGCACCTGGTCTATATGTTAGTACAAAGTTAAAATGAGAAAAGAATAGAGACCAATGGGCTTGTCTGGCAGTTAATCTTTTGCTCTCCCCTAAGTATGAAAGATTCTTGTGATCTGTGAGAATAGTAATTTGAGTAGTCAACCTTCAAGAAGATGTCACTATTCCTTTAAAGCAACGACAATGGGCAACTATTCTCTATCACCTATTTCATAGTTATGTTCAGTATTATTTAATTTCTTGGAAAAGAAACCACATGGATGAAGGGATTGGTCAGGAACTTTTCTCTGTGATAGCATGGCCCCAACTCTTGGATCAGGATGAATCAGAGTAGGGGCGGAAGCAAATGCTTTTTTAAGGGTTTCAAATGCAACAAGAGCTTCTGTAGTCCAAGCTTGATTAGATTTTCCTTTTTTAGTCATGTTTGTTATTGGATAAAGGATCGAGGAAAACCCTTCAATGAATCTCCTATAAAATTGGAAAATACAATAAATCCCTGTATGGCTTTTAATCCATTAGGAATCCTTATTCAGATATGACATATCCCAGAAAATTAACCCTTTTCAAGTCTGCAATACAATCTATACTTCAGTTGAGTCTGGAGTACCATTTATACATCTCTATGATGTTCCTCTATCTGAGGAATATATCAATGTCATCTAGGTAATCTATGACAAATTCATGTAGATATTCTCTAAGTACATCTTTAATAAAATCCTGGAAGACGGCCGGAGCGTTACATAGACCGAATGGCATGGCTATATCTAGTATTAAAAGCCGACTTCCATTCATCCCCCTGTTTCATTCTCACTAAATTGTAGGCACCTCGTAAGTCTAATTTAGTAAAAATTCTGGAATCTTTAAGTCTGTCAAACAGTTCTATAATAAGGGGTATAAGATATACATTACGTACAGTTATTTTATTTAATCCCCGGTAGTCAATGCAGGGCCTAAGATTCCCCTCTTTGTTAGAAACAAAAAAGAAAACCTGCACCAGCTGGAGATGAAGATCTGTGAATCAACTCTTTAGAAGGTTTTCTATGATATACTCCTCTAATACTTCATTTTCCTTCTGAGAGATGGTAAACCGAACCCCTAGGGTGCATAGTACCTGGTAGTAATTCAACAGCACAATCATATGAGCGATGAGGAGGTAAATTATCAGCTTCCTTTTTATAAAAAACCTCCTTTATATGCCCATATATCTCTAGAATCTGGGTCGACAAAGGAGGTAGCTTAGGTACATTTATAATGGCTAGAGGTTTTCATTCAGAAACACATCCTCTGATACAGGATGAACCCCACTTCACTATTTTACCTTTCTCCCAATCAATGGCAGGATTATGTTTAGTCAACCATGGGAAACCAAGAACTATGGGAAAAGAGGGTGAGAAAAAAAGATTGTAAAACAATTATTTCTTTGTGAAGAGCACCAACCATCATGAGAAGCGGAACAGTTTCTTTGGTGATACTGGGTTCGGCCAATGGGCTACCATCTATGGCAAAGGGTGTTGTTTCTCTGAGAGGAAAAGACAGTTCAGTAGTGAACTTTTTTATCAATAAAACTTTCTGCTGTCCCAGAATCAACAAGGGCATAGGTATGAATCTCTTTCCCTTCCTATTTTAAAGGTGGTAGGTATTAGAAGCCGTTTGTCACATTTTACTGTCTTGGAGGACTCAATTAAAACACCCTCCTTTAGACTATAGGCTCTGGAGTTTTCTGACCTTTCTGGACATGACATACGGAGATGACCCCTCTTGCCACAATACATGCATAATCCTTCTCTTCTCCTAGTGTACCTAGTGTACCCTCGCTGCCTCAGACAGTCATACCTGTCATGGGCTCAGGGATAGCCAAAGCCGGGAAAAGTGGGAACCAGTCTTACAACTAGGTCTTTCTCAAGTGTTTTGTCTGTATCGTAACCTCTCATCTATAAGGGAAAGACAACTAATTAGTTCCTCTAGGTTTTCCAGCAATTCCCTGGCTGCTATTTAGTCTAGAGTAGAGTTGGATAAACCGTTAAGGAATACATCAGCAAAAGCTTGATTATTGCATTTGATCTCTGCTGCCAAGGTACAAAACTCCAATGTATAATCAATTAGGGAGCGATTCCCTTGTTTTAATATTAGGAGATCTTGCGACATTGGCCTCTCTTCCTGGTGGGTCAAAAGCACATTTAAAATCAATGATATATTCTTTATAATCATATACCAGGGGACAGTCATTCTCCCAAAAAGGATTAGCCCAGGAGAAAGCTTTCTCTGTGAGTCGCATGATCAAAAAGCCAATCTTAGCTCTATCAGTAGGGTAGGTTACATAGTTACATAGCTGAAACGAGCCTTGCGTCCATCAAGTTCAGTCTTCCTCACATATGTTTTTGCTGTTGATCCAAAAGAAGGCAAAAAACCTAGTCTGAAGCGCTTTCACTTTTGCAACACTCTAGGAAAAAATTGCACATTGCACTTACTTCTACTATGGAGAAAATACTTTTTTGTTGGGACTATATATATCTTGTATCAGTCTGTACATATATTTATTCTCTGTTTTATTGCAATACGTGTGGTGAAGCCCTACTCTTACTTTGTGCTGTTTTTTTTTTTTCTCACATACATTAGGTGTGAAAAAATATACAAATAAATCACATACCTTGCTTACAGGTATTTGTAAGGACCAGGGCCGAATTAACATAGGGGCTGATGGAGCTGCAGCCCCAGGCCCATGGAATAGGCCCATTAAAAAAAAAAAAATATACATATATATATATATATATGATATATATATATATATATATATATATATATGTATTAAGGCCTTTTGGCCTGTAATTGTGGGAGGGGCGTATGACTCACCTTCTACCTACTTAAGGGACACCCCTTACCTGGCTCCATACCGTTCGAGGTCAGCGCTGCATCCTGAATCCACTTTCCGGTTCATGGACGGCGCCATCTTGTTTTCGGAAAAAACCCCGCGGTTCGTTGGTGTTAGCTGTGTCCAGGAAACTCCTTACAGGTTTTCCGCCCGTCCAGCCACGCACAAAACCCGGTCTTCATCGCTGACTAAGTCCACAGGACTTCTAAATCGTAAGTCCGTCGCCCGGATCACTTCCCACGGCGTCGCGATTTTAAACGGCCTTATTTTACGGCCACATGTTTTGCAGCCAAGCCACAGGCAAATTAACCCTAGGGCTTCCGGCAATTTTCTATATACATCTATGTACTGACTACAGCAAGCGCTTATATGTAGCATCTTACACAGATTGCTTTCTCCCTCATATCAGTATTTTAACTTTGTTTTTTACATGTTTCTATTTTCTTTATAATGATTACGTTTACTGGCATATGGATATAAACTATCCTTCCTTATTATAATTATATACGGGTTATATAGGTTATTGATTAAAATGTGTTAATCAGATTGGATTATTAGTAATATTAGAATGGTCATGTTATACATATATGAAGTTTTGTTTAAACAACTTTACATTATGTTAATTATCTAACACAAGCACTTGTATTAAATATTTTATGTTTACATATAAACCATTAGAAGATTACACTTCTAAACATACCATGTACACACGTTTCTTACATGGTACGCACATATGCTGACTTTTTCTTTATCTACTCAAAACTACATACACAAGAACTCGGTCCAATACATCTCATAAACTTTCGGGTTGAATCACACGACTTGATTCAACCACTCATACGTCAATTTTCTGTTATCAAGATTGTAATTATAAAGATTTTAACTATCACTTTCCTCATACTCTACCTCTTTAAGAGCTTACCTTTCATACCTAAGATAGACTATATTATTTCTAATATACACCATATTAGACTACAAACACTAGCAAGCATACGTATTACTTTTGTCACCATAGAGACATATTATACATAACAAGACACCCGGTTATCAGGGTCATACCACATATATGACCAGTTAGGTAACTACCATTCATGAATAATTTACCTTACATATGTCTATATCAACTCACTACAGCTATGTAGTCTAAATTGGTATCAAAGGATCCAATTCTCACATTTTGTATATCTTGCCTCTAAACCCTTTAGGTTTTCCAGGTTTCTCTATACCTGTCGCTTATTCAAACACATACATACTACCAGGTACGTTAAGCCTGCTCACGCCGTATAACACATATGGTTCCATATCTACATATGACTTAGAGTACTGGCATTTTTTGGGGTTATAGGCCCAAATAGGTATCTCCCCTCTGGGCTTTCTGCCTATCGTTTAGTGGTCCACGAGGCCAACACCCCGCCTCAACGTTTCGGAGGTAATGCCCCCGGGCCACACGTAAGTCAGCCGCCTCGCAAATAATAGAGAGGGCGTCACCCTTCCCCTGTTTTCTTTTATTGTCACCGAGAGGCCTACGAACTCCTGCCGCTACGTCGGGCGGCCTCAATAACCCCTCGGACCAACGCATAGATAGAGCCTCTCACAGCCACTTGGCAACTAGCAGGGCCTCACCTGTCACCAAAGAACAAGATTAATGTTTCGCCTTACCCGGCATAATTAGCCTGCCAGTACATCCCCTGGGGTTTTCCACGCTAATTTATATTTTGTCATCTAGTATGTCTCAAGAAGGGGTAGAGGATTTCTCCATCCCGAGTACTCCGGCCAGAGCAAACACCCCATCACAGGAGGAGGATATGGCTAGCCCAGCATCTTTCAGGTCGTGGACTATCCCTCGCATCACTAGCGAACTCAGGAGACGACAAATCCCTTTTCCGGCAACAGCAAGGAAAGCAGAACTTTACAAGTTACTGCACACCTCAACCGATAACAGGGACGCCGGGGAGGGATCTAGCCAGTCTAACCCAGGAGACATACATGGCATGCTCACATCCCTCATGGCGTCCATGAGCAAGGTCAATTCTAGGCTGGAGACACTTGAATCGGTCACCACAGCCCTCACCATGGCTGGAACGGCCACGGCAATCCCCACAGCAGTGGTGGAGTTGCAATCAGTCTCTTCAGCCATCACCTCGGATGACCAAGAGGTTCACCCTGCTCACATGATATCCGAACACCTCAAAAAAGATATCCTGGAAGGTAAAGATGTCAATCTGGCCTCACTACTAATTGCCTCCCAGGATATAGTGGAACATAAGACATACGCTTATGACGATATTTCGGTGGTGGTAAAATCTAGGGATGCACGATTAAATAGGAAGCTTACTATTCCAGAATTTGTTTTAGCTTTTGGCATTTATCGTGATGTGATGTGTACGGTATATCCCCACAGATGTGAGGAGTTTGACTTATATATGCACAGGCTGGTGGACCTGGGCAACAAATATGGTGGGTCAGCTTTCTATGACTACCATAGATCCTTTTCTGCAAAAGTGTCTGGCGCCTTCTCACAGTACGGGACAAGGTCCAACTGGAGCAAGATTGATACGGTCATTTTCTGCAGACACTTTGCAGGTCTGAGAACACCGGCCTGTGCATACTGCTCCTCCATGGCCCATACTGCCAATTTTTGTCCTACCACTGCAAACAAACCTACTACCTCACAGGGCACTGGTTCCGCTGGTTCAGCAGAGAAAACGCCCAAAGATAAACTGGGTCGTCCTATCAAGTTTTTGGGGAAATCCCAAATATGTAATAATTTCAATGTCGGTGCATGTAATTACAGTGGATGTAGGTTATTGCATATATGTTCAACATGTTTTAGGGCACATGCGAAAACTGTGTCCGAATAAAATGTACCCTAAGCAATACTTAACGGATATAAATATTTCTGTACTCACGGCATTACTGTCACAACATCCATCTAGACATCTGGTAGACTTCATCATCACTGGTCTATCACAAGGATTCCATACTGGTCTAATACACATGCCTACAGGAATCCTTGAATGCCCTAATTTGCAATCTGCCCAACAAAACCCTACAGCGGTTAGCACACTTATAGCCAAAGAAGTGGCAGAGGGCTTCTTATTAGGACCCTTTCAGTCCTCTCCTTTTACCACATGGAGGAGAAATCCCATTGGTATTGTCACGGGGAAGTCTTCCCACAAACAAAGACTTATCATCAATCTGTCTGCACCTCACACCTCTGCCACACCGAGTCTGAACTCCCTTATCCCCTCTGAGGAATTTTCTCTTCAATACTCCACCATAGATCACGCCATTACGGCTATCATGCAGGCAGGGGTCGGAGCATGGCTCAGCAAGACTGACATAACAAATGCTTTCAAATTATTGCCTATCCACCCTACACTATGACACCTGCATGGCATTAAGTGGGCCGGGCACTACTACTTTTTCTCACGCTTAACGTTTGGTTCAAAAAGTAGTCCGGCCATTTTCGACGTATTTGCCGAAACACTATGCTGGTTATTGTTAAATGTAGCCAGATGCCCTACAGTTCTACACAACCTGGATGATTTCTTACTGATCGAAGAGAATATTTCCCCACCCAGTAGCCTCATAGAAACCATCAGTCTTTTTAAACAGGTGGGCATCCCAATTTCCCCCACCAAAACCGAAGGACCAGATACAGTCATCACTTTCCTAGGAATCACTAGACTCAGCCAACATGCAAGCCAGCCTGCCACACACCAAGATAGAGAACATTCTTACCAACATCAACCTTTACTTACACCTCGGTACTTGCAACCGCAAAGAATTACAATCTCTACTTGGGTCACTGAATTTTGCCATGCGCATTATACCTCAAGGCCAGGCTTTCATCTCACGACTCCTACACATGTTCCCACTGTTTAGCAATGATGCACACAGGTTACCCCTGGATACCCAGGCCACGGCAGACCTACTTATGTGGAGAAACTTTTTAACCACCTGGAATGGGAAATGCATGTTCCTCCCTGAACTGTCTGACTCTTCACCTACCATCTGGTCAGACGCGGCGTCTACCACAGGTTTTGCAGCAGTTTACGGGAATGAATGGCTTTGGGGTAGTTGGCCTCCAGAGGTTCAGGACCTGGAGAGTTTTTCAACTACCTCAGCTCTATTTGAGATATATCCCATTGTGGCAGCTACCGTGACATGGGGGCATCTATGGGCAGGTTCTGAACTCCCTTATCCCCTCTGAGGAATTTTCTCTTCAATACTCCACCATAGATCACGCCATTACGGCTATCATGCAGGCAGAGGTCGGAGCATGGCTCAGCAAGACTGACATAACAAATGCTTTCAAATTATTGCCTATCCACCCTACACTATGGCACCTGCATGGCATTAAGTGGGCCGGGCACTACTACTTTTTCTCACGCTTAACGTTTGGTTCAAAAAGTAGTCCGGCCATTTTCGACGTATTCGCCGAAACACTATGCTGGTTATTGTTAAATGTAGCCAGATGCCCTACAGTTCTACACTACCTGGATGATTTCTTACTGATCGAAGAGAATATTTCCCCACCCAGTAGCCTCATAGAAACCATCAGTCTTTTTAAACAGGTGGGCATCCCAATTTCCCCCACCAAAACCGAAGGACCAGATACAGTCATCACTTTCCTAGGAATCACTAGACTCAGCCAACATGCAAGCCAGCCTGCCACACACCAAGATAGAGAACATTCTTACCAACATCAACCTTTACTTACACCTCGGTACTTGCAACCGCAAAGAATTACAATCTCTACTTGGGTCACTGAATTTTGCCATGCGCATTATACCTCAAGGCCAGGCTTTCATCTCACGACTCCTACACATGTTCCCACTGTTTAGCAATGATGCACACAGGTTACCCCTGGATACCCAGGCCACGGCAGACCTACTTATGTGGAGAAACTTTTTAACCACCTGGAATGGGAAAAGCATGTTCCTCCCTGAACTGTCTGACTCTTCACCTACCATCTGGTCAGACGCGGCGTCTACCACAGGTTTTGCAGCAATTTACGGGAATGAATGGCTTTGGGGTAGTTGGCCTCCAGAGGTTCAGGACCTGGAGAGTTTTTCAACTACCTCAGCTCTATTTGAGATATATCCCATTGTGGCAGCTGCCGTGACATGGGGGCATCTATGGGCAGGTTCGTCAGTACGTTGCTACTGAGACAACCAAGCAACATGCCACATCATAAACAAAGGTCGATCCAAATCACTGACCATTATGAGGTTCTTGAGGAAACTCACCTGGCTGGCTGCGTGTCACAATTTCTTCTTGGTTTGTGTGCATGTCCCAGGTGTATGCAACACGGCTGCTGACCATTTGTCTAGTTTCAATTTACAGGCTTTTCGACAAATACTTCCGTCAGCTGCACGGACAGCCACGACCACTCCACCTTTCCAACAACTCGTAATGGACTAGACGCTATAATGCAACATAGCAGGACATTGTCACAATTAGCGCTATCCTCCAATACCCGGAAGACCTATGACAGAGCTTTCCTTCTATTCAAAAGATTTCTGTCATCACACAATATCGCACAACCTTTCATTATGACATCCTTGTTGGGTTTTGCTTCCTTTTGCCACCTCAAACTCAAATTATCATACAACACAATCAAGCTATATCTAACAGGCATACAACATCACATGTTAACATTACAACCAAACACAAGTTTCATGTCCTCCTACCAGATCAAAAATATCCTTAGGGGTATTCAGAGATCCGAACCCCCACGTACTGCGCAAAGGCTACCCATAGACGTCAATATTTTCAAAGATCTATCCAAACTACTAGATTTAAAACCCTTTGCCAATGTCACGGTTCTCGCCGCGACATCCAGACTGCAAGACGAGGTCGCCCCAGAAGTGCCCAACAAGGGATTTGAACCTGGGTACTTTGCAGTCCTGGGCCTGTTGTTTCTCCTCAGAGCCACCTTACAGTTCAAGTATTGCCCATACTCCGATCTTGCCTTGTATCCAGCACTGGGGGCTGGCCGTTATCTGTGGCTGGTCCTATATTCTCTGCACACCTGAAGCTGATGGTCGTTAGCCAGGTATATAACGCTGCCTCTCCCAGAAGGCAGTGTCAGTTCATTGACTCTGGTTCACTTGTTTAGTTCCTGTCTCTCCGTATCTACGTTCCATTGTTTCCTGTTTGATTCCGGCTTCTGACCTTGGCTTTGTTCTTGTTGTTCCTGTATTCTGGCATCCCCTGACCTCTGGCTTACCCACGACGATTCTCCTGCTCTTGTCCTTGTCTGTACTTCGACCTGGTTATCCTGAAACAGCCCCCGTGCACAGACTCACAGGCCAGGTGAGTTCTTCCCTGACCACCTTGGCCTGTGTTTAATTGCAAGGGTAAGCATATCTCTGCACACTGGACTCCCACCAAGGTAAGCCTTGACAGCCAACAACACAAACCTTGTTATTAAAACCGCCATCTATATGGCTTTTTATGGGTTTTTAAGACCAAGAGAATTTACCGCCATCAACACAACCCAGTGCACTCACATTCTGCTTCACTCACACTTAACAAAACACATGGATTACTATATCTTGGCTCTGCATCACTCCAAAACCAATCAACACGCACCTCCGGTAGAGGTTAGATACTATCCTACCCACAACGAGTGGTGCCCCGTCACATTACTGGACACAGATACCCAGGTTTTACAAGCATCACCATCTCAGCCACTTTTCTGTCTACAAGGTTCGGTACTCACTACCACCACCTTCATGACCCACGTCAGGTCATTACTTACACAACTAGGCCTAAAAGCAACTAACTATTCGGGCCACTCCTTCCGCATAGGAGCAGCCACTACAGCGTCCAGTGCAAACATTCCAGTACATGTTATCAAGTCACTAGGACGCTGGAAGTCTTCGGCATTCTCTAGATACATACCTAACCCAGTACAAGAAGTTAGAAATGCCTTTCAAGATATGTCTGGTTAAAGTATGTATATTGCTCGTTTTGTAATAAATTTGATTTTCTACTTTTCCCTCTTTATTTACAGGCCTACCTCATCGTCGGTTCCGGCACACCACAACCGACTTGCTCTTTTAATACCATCCCACACCTAACAGTGTTTGTATCTTCTGTACTATCATGAGCCTTTAACACAAGTATTAAGGCCTTTTGGCCTGTAATTGTGGGAGGGGCGTATGACTCACCTTCTACCTACTTAAGGGACACCCCTTACCTGGCTCCATACCGTTCGAGGTCAGCGCTGCATCACCCTCCCACCACTCCTCTTCATCAACACCTTTTTTCTTACATTTCTTCTTGGTGGGCCCTCTTTATTTACAGGCCTACCTCATCGTCGGTTCCGGCACACCACAACCGACTTGCTCTTTTAATACCATCCCACACCTGACAGTGTTTGTATCTTCTGTACTATCATGAGCCTTTAACACAAATATATATATATATATATATATATATATATATATATATATATAAAACAAATGAACATATGGGCTGCACTCACGGTCTTCCATATAACGTTTCCTTTATTCCATAGAAAGAAAATCAACAGATCGACGTTTCGGTCCTCTCTGGGAACTTTCTCAAGATCAAATGGCATGGTGAGTGCAGCCCATATGTTCATTTGCTTTGTATCAGTAAATCCCAGGACTGGCACCCGGCATTTGCACAAGAGAGTTTAGCCTGAGTGCAATGAAAACCATTTTGCTTTGTGTATATATATATATATATATATATTACACACTGTAATGGCACCCCGGGCATTAAAATAGGGTTAGAGCCATTTAGTAGATATTCCCCTTCCAGATTTATGCTGTAAACAGATGAATGCTGTAAACAGCCGAATAGGAAAAAAACATCCGAATAGGTTTACACTCCTAGCAGTCGAACTGGAACAGCATACAATAAATCCCCCCAAGAACGAGACAAGGCTCCGTTTTGAGGGTCAAGCAGGAACAGACTGAGCTGTGTCTTTATTGGCATTATTTACACATTTTACAGACAAAGTCCCACCCACAGGGTTTTGCAGAACAACCAATCAATACGTACAATACACTCAGACACTCCCAGCAATTACACACAAAATCCTCCCCTCTGCCTGTGATATAATTACTGAACACAATGGGCTGACGTAATTATCACAGGCAGGAAAATACACAATTTTACACAATAGTCATAACTTTAAAAGTATACATTACTTTTGCATAAAACTTCCATTTTCAGAATCAGCATACTCCAAATACAAACATATGTCAACATCATACAAATTAGTCCAGTGGTTCAAAAGTTAGTTGGAAATCCCTTTTTGACCAAGCATGGTTTGGGTGTGGTGAGCCAATTATCTCCAGCATACAGAAAATATCTCAATTTACAACAGTAAAAACACATAAAAATACATAATTCCTACCATACTGAACAGAACCCCCACATTCTGAACCCCCCCATACTGAACAGAGCCCCCCACTTATCCCCAGATAGCTTGGATCTGAGCGCTCACTATATCCGAACAGCGCTCAGATACCACAAACACAGTCAAATCGCCATGGGGTTAAAGTTTAGCAACAAGTTCCAACTGATCTGGCAGTGTCCCTGGGACAACGCCCTGCTGGAGACCAAGAGACAGGAAATGGGGGGAGGGGCACACCTTCTCATGTATTCAAAGGGGCAGAAAAAGTGTTTCAAAATCCAATAAGCTCAAATAATGCTTACACAGGGCAAAGTCTCCCAAGGGCCATAGTCACATGGCAGGAGGCTGGCAATGAGTCTTCTCCAATGCCCAGTGGTGAGGCTGGTTCCGCCACACACACTACTCTTAGTTTTGCCACCTGCCTGTTATTTTAAGGCACAGCAGGTATTTGAGGCTGCCTGTCCATGACGGTATTGCAGTAATACCGGCAATACTAATGCAAATATTTTTCTCAGTATAAACATAGATTACTCTGCAATACCAGCACCGGCCATTAGGGGTCACTGTGTATGGAGAGAGGCAGGGATAGGAAGTTACAGCATCTCCCTGCCTCTCTCTACTCACTGATCCACAGGGGGGGTGGAAGCTACACAGCACAGAGAGTCCAGACAGCAGTTCCCAGCCTGCAGAGACAGACTACAGCTCAGGTATGTGAAGGATGGGGTGTAAGGCAGCAGGGATACATGGGGACACGAGACACTAGGGGGCACATGGGAACCCAGAGACACTAGGGGACACTGGGAGACGTGGGGACACTGTGAGACATGGGGATGCTGAAACACATGGGGACACTGTGAGACATAGGTAGACACATTGGGACATGGAGACACTAGGGACACAGTGTCTCCATATCTCCGAGTGTCCCCATGTCTCCCAGCCAGTGTCCTTAGTGTCTCAGTGTCCCCTAGTCTCCCAGTGTCTGTGTCCCCATGTCTCTCAGTGTCCCTATGTCTCCCAGTGTCCCCATGTCTCCCAGTGTCCCCAAATGTCTGTGTTCCCATGTCTCCCAGTGTCCATATGTCTCCCAGCCAGTGTCTCAGTGTCTCCCAGCCAGTATCCCTAGTGTCTCAGTGTCCCCATGTCTATGTCCACAAGTACCCCCATGTCTCCCAGTGTCCCCAAGTGTCTCTGTCCACATGCCTCCCAGCCAGTGTCCCTAGTGTCTCAGTGTCCCCATGTCTCCCAGTGTCCCCTAGCCTCCCAGTGTCCCCTAGTCTCCCAGTGTCCCCTAGTATCCCAGTGTCCCATAGTATCCCAGTGTCTGTGCTCCCATGTCTCTCAGTGTCCCTAGTGTCTTAGTTTTCCCAAATGTCTGCGTCCCCATTTATCTGTGTCACTAGTCTCTGTGACTCCATTTCTCCCAGTGTCCCCAAATGTCTGTGTCCCCATGTCTCCCAGTGTCTCCATGTTTCCCAGTGTCTCCATGTCTGTATCCACAAGTGCCCCCATGTCTCCCAGTGTCCCCAAGTGTCTCAGTGCTCCCATGTCTCCCAGTGTCCCCATGTCTCTGTGTCCCCATGTCTCTGTGTCCCCTAGTGTTCTAGTGACCCGGGGCACACTGAGACATGGGGACACTGGAAGAAATGGGGACACAGACACTGGGAGACTAGGGGACTGGGCGACATGGGGACACAGACACTGTGATACATAGGGACACTGATGCCAGACTGGCCTTCCAATTCTTTGGACAGACATGCCCCCTTTTTGGGCATGTTCGGCCCTTTTGGCAGTTCTGGTCACGTGATTAGCGTCAGTGGCCCACCCTTTTACCTCGCCCATCGACTTCCTGCTTCACTGGACACTGCTGTTAGGGGGTATGGATTTACTTGAAAGATGAAAGCATACATTAGATAAAGAGATTAGCATAGAGAATGTGTTGTCTTATAGCTGCATCCTTTGAGTCTCCCTCCAATACCAACTCCATCAGATACATGACGCTTGGGAGGTATAACTGTTTTAGTGTTTTGGTCGATAAGATTCTGTAATTGGGGGGGGTGTGACCTGGCTGAGAACCGGAGCAGTCACATGTGTTAGCAGCTCCACTCCTAAATGGCTTCAAATTAGCAATTAAGCCTGTAAAAAAACCAAAACTACAATAATGTCGCAACCTAAAGGAAAGAGGACCACGGAGAGGTCAGACAAAAACAATTTATTTGCCTCCAGAGCCGGACAAAACAAAAACCAGCAGCCGCTGGAACAGGCCCAAGATGGCGCCAATGACAACGCGGACCACATGGAGCAGCCTGCAGAGCCTGAACCTGCGCTATCACACAACATACTGAAAGTACTACTCAACGAAATGTCCACTAAAATATTACAAAAGCTGGACTCAGCAATGAAAGATCTGCGGCAGGATTTACAAGAGCTGGGGACGAGAACCTCGCAAGTGGAGGACAAGCTTGCAGAATATGACACAGCTCACAACACCCTGGCGGACAAGGTAGATGCCATCATGGCCAGACTGGATACACAGGACGTGAAACTTGCAGACATGTGACAACTTGCAGACTGGGCCCGCAGGAACAACATACGCATAAGAGGCATAGCAGAGACGGTGGGTGCGTCCGACCTCATGGCAAATGTTACAGGCCTCATAAAACACTTACTGCCAGACTGGCCCCAAGAGATGCTATTAATAGACAGAATACACCGCACTGCAAAGCCAGGTTTTTTACCTCCCAAAACACAGAGAGATGTACTGCTCCGCATGCATTATTTCCATGCTAAAGCAGCTGTCCTGAATGCCAACAGAACAAGCAAAGGCTTGCCGGAGGCATACAGGCAAATAGCAATATACGCCGACATCTCAGCATTCACGCTGAAAAGATGAAGAGATTTCAGAGACATAACTCAGAGGCTAAGGGAACACCATCTCCCATACCGCTGGGGATAACCAACAAAGCTCTTGGTCAACAGAAAAGGAAAAAATACGATTATACAAACACCAGAGGAAGGACGTCGAACCCTCAAAGCCTGGGACATTGACACGCCTGAACAGACAACCATGGAGACGGGCGCCAGCAGACTGTCCCCGGACTGGAGGAAAACAAAGAAAAAATGAACTGACCACCACTAATTCACTCATAAAACAGAGACTAATCCAGGGAAAGGTAACGTAACCAAAAGCACAATGTTATCGCCTATAGCATGTGTAGAATTGTATTTTTTTTAAATGGGAAATGACCGCGGATGAAACTTAGGGAAGGCAAGGGAAGAGGCCTGAGGGTAGAGGGGACAGGCCAAGCTTTCAAAGCTTTCGAAGATATACAGGCAACACGGGATGGTCATTGGAGGGAAGGGAAGAAAGATTACACGGCCACTACACTGCTCACACACAGATGATATGCCCAGGCTCTCCTGGCAGCAAGAGCATAAATAAAACCCTAACATTCGACAAACCAAAACCACTAAAGGAAAATAGCCGCAACGACAGCCAATAGACCCATACAGGGTAACACACACGTAAAAAAAAAATTATGAGAAGCTATAGGGGTGAGGAACCACCAGGTCGAGAAGCTTAGCTTCAAACCCCAAGGCATGAAGACGCAGTGCCCAGCCATACTTAGGGCAGTATTAATGATTGTATATACTTTTGTTGTTATGCTTATGTTTAACCTTATGTTTTCTTGTTATGTTTATGGTAACATTGCTACACAAACTGCAAGGGGAAACGCGAGTGACTCCACATTGACATCTCTCTCACACATGACACATGTCATGGCCACTAATCACAAGCTCACCCTACCAACACTAAAGATACCCCACACCTTGAGTACCAAAGGGAAACCATCACTCGGCTTGTCAATGCTGGGAGGAGTGATGGCCCCCGAATACACAGGTATCATGACACACCACACGGAGCAACACTACACAAAGTGTGAGAATCTGTGCATACAATGTGCGGGGACTCAATTTCCCCGCAAAAAGACATATGCTAAACAGGGAGCTCAAGTCCCTCAACGCTGATATAGGGTGTCGTCAAGAGACGCACTTCAGGTATAATGATCACCCCACTATTTGACCAATACAATTCCCACACCAGTACCATGCCACCTCCACTGCTAAATCCAGAGGCACCTCAATCCTCCTAAGCAAACACCTAAACTTTGAACCACAACACCAAGAAGTTGACACGAATGGTAGATACATCATAATACAGGGCAAAATCAACGACATGTCTTACAGATTAGTTAGCAAGTACACACCCAATGTGAACCAGCGCAACTTCCTCCAGAGCATTCTCAAAAAAGTAAGCAACACACAACAGGGAATCACAATAATCTGCGGGGACTTTAATCATGTATTGGACCCCAAATTAGACACCACACTATCACAACATAGTCGTAGACACCGCCCACTGAAAAGATAATGCAGGGCCCTTCAGAAACTCATAAAATGAGTACCACTTCTATGACGCATGGAGAATCACACACCCAGTGGACAAAGCGTTTACACACTTCTCTAATGTCCATAACTCTTATTCCCAGATAGATGGTTTCCTCCTCTCGCGCTCCCACCTAAACCAACTACACGCTTGCGACATAAAACAAGCTACATGGTCCAACCATGCACCAGTACTCCTTGACATGAAAAACATGTACGATTTTAAACATCGCAGCCCCAGCCCCTGGAAGCTCAACGAGGCACTGCTCCAAAACAAGGAATATGCAGAGGAACTCAAAGCTGACATTAAATACTATTTTACACTGAACAACAATGGAGAAGTGACACCAACAACAGTTTGGCAGGCACACAAGACAGTAGTCAGGGACCTGCTAATTAGAAGAGCAGCATACATCAAGAAACTCGCACTAAACTAAAAAAAAATGGCAACAAGAATTATATGACCTGAACACACAAAACCAAACACAACCGACAGACGCCAGGAAACACCGCATCATGACTATCTCTAGGTTAATACACCAACAAGCACTAAAACAAACATAAGCTAACATGACAAAACTCAAAATATCCCAATATGTGCAGGGAAACAAAGCGAGTAGGCTCCTAGCTAACCAACTAAAAAAGAAACAGACAAATCAAAAAATTGCTTACATACTAGACAGCACTAGGCCCAGAGAAATAAGTGAAGAATTTGCTAAGTACTACCACAACCTTTACAATTTAAAAGAGGACAAAAACACACCACAACCTACTGGTACAGGCATGGCGACCTACCTAGACAAAATACAGTTGCCAAAACTTACACTACAACAACAGACGGACCTAACTAAAACAATAGACACACAGGAAATTCTTAAAGTCATACGGACCCTCCCAACGGGCAAATCACCAGGCCCAGATGGCCTGACGAACCTATATTACAAGAAGTTTAGCCAAACCCTATTTAACAACAGCATTCAATTATGCAACCACTGCAAAATCTCTACCAAAAGAGATGCTATTAGCCCATATTGTCACCCTGCCAAAACCGAACAAGCCCCCCACGGCACCGGAAAACTTTCGACCCATATCGCTTTTAAACACTGATGCAAAACTATTCACCAAACTACATGCGATACGGCTAGGACATATCATACCACACGTGATATACAATGAGCAGGTGGGCTTTGTGAGGGGGAGGCAGGGAGCAGACAACACAAGGAAAACAATAAGCTTACTATACAAACTCCAGACACACAAGATGGGAGGCTTGTTCCTCTCCTTGGATGTTGAAAAAGCCTTTGATAGACTACACTGGAGATTTTTAAAAGCGGTCCTGGAAAAGTTCGGAATCCCCGAGAAATTAGGAGGTGTGGTGGAGGCACTATACAGCTCACCCGAGGCACAGGGTTCCTATCAGAGCCGTTCAGGCTCTCTAACGGAATGAGGCAGGGCTGCCCCCTGTCGCCGTTACTGTACATATTGTACGCCTTGTAACCCCTAGCCACCCGTATAAGAGATAACACCAACGTACACGGGATAAAGATAGGCACACAAGAATACAAAGCAGGACTGTTTGCAGATGATGTGTGTTGACAATCACTCTACCACAAATCTCATTGCCAAACCTCCTTGCCTAAATCAAGGAATATGGGGAACAGTCGTACTATAAATTGAACATCACAAAAACACAAGCCATGGGGATAGGGATGACACAGGCCATGATAAACCAACTAAAAGACAATTTCAGCTTCGACTGGAGGGAGGACTACCTCACATTCCTAGGATTAAAAGTATCAAAGCACCCCAGCCAACTACTGCAGCTAAACTATGGCAGGCTACTGAAGGAGGTCAGAGAAACACTGAAAGGGTGGGAAAACAAATACCTGTCACGGGTGGGAAGACTGACGGCCTTAAAAATGATAGTGCTACCTAAATTCCAATATCTAATAAGAACATTGCAAATTTACCTCCCCAACACATACTTAAACAAACTACAACAAACATTTACAAAATTCATATGGGCACACCAAAAAATCTGTGTAGCTTCAAAAATCCTGAGCAAAACCATAAACACAGGGATTACCAGATGTGCGCCTCTATTACAGAGCCGCCCTCATGTCTACAAATATCCTCTTGCATGCAGATACGGATAAACCTCAATGGGCAGAGATGGAGGCTGCAGAGGTATAAAATACATGCTTTGGGTGCCTCACAGCTGAGACCCAAACCCCAAAACATGCTACCGACCACTTCACTGCTTTTTGTCAGGGTACCTGTTGTCTCTACCTCAGAGGAGGTGAGATACTTAGACGTTCATCCTCTCAGAGGGGTTGACTCACTCGTTCCTCGCAGTTCTCTCGGCCGTTTACACGCCGGCCGCGAGGGACCCGCTTCCTTTTATGACGCGGCGCTCAGTAGCCGACGTCATGACGACAATCCGTTCCGACCTGTCAATCAAGTCCCGACCACGAATCAGGACTCGTCGGGGGCGTGATTACCTATCTAGAACCAGGGTATAAAGTAGGGCTTTATGCATTTGTTCATTGCCCTGTCGTGGTTCTAGCTTGTCTAGTCACTCAGTGCTCTTGTTATCTATTTGTCTCTTTGGTTTTGACCCGGCTTGTTTGTTCTTTCCTGCTTACCTCTATTACCCTTTGACTCGGCTTGTCTCTCGCTTATCTGCTCTCTCGTTCCCTCGACCTCGGCTTGTCTCTAGACCATTCTTTGCTTACTCCTTACGTTAGTCCGGCCATTCTAAGGTCCGGTATACGTACCTACCTCCTGTTTGTACTTTGCGTGTTGGATCCCTGTCCCGATCCTGACATTACGACAGGGCCAATGGATCCTGCAGGTACAAACACTCAGGTTGGTTCTTCCGACTCTAGATTTGAGGCCATGGATCATAGAATGGATCAGATGGCTCTAGCACTGCAGGCTTTATTATCTTGTTCTAATAATCAACCAGAAGAGATGCGTACTTCATCCATCTCCCCTGTAAGTTCAGGTCTAGAGGTAGCCACAGTAGGTGCTTCTTCCCATATTACTCCTCCTGTACGTTATGGTGGCTCTCCGGATAAGTGTCGTGGTTTTTTAAACCAGATAGGTATTCATTTCGAATTACAACCCCGCTCCTACCCTACAGATAGGGCGAAGGTTGGATTCATTATCACACTACTCATTGATAAGGCTCTGAGATGGGCCAATCCATTGTGGGAGAATGATAACCCGTTAGTCTATAATTATAATGCCTTTGTCGCTGCTTTTAGAAGAACTTTTGACCCTCCAGGTAGAAAGGTCAATGCAGCTAGATTATTGTTGCGCCTTAGACAAGATAACCGAACCCTTGTGGATTATGCACTAGAGTTCAGGTCCTTGGCGGCAGAAGTTAAGTGGAATGAACAGGCTTATATAGACGTATTTTTAAACGGATTATCAGATGAAATTCTAGACGAGGTTGCTACAAGAGAGCTTCCTGAAAATTTGGAGGATTTAATTTCTTTTATTTCTCGTATTGATGAACGTTTAAGAGAGAGGCAGAACACTCGAGATAGAACCCGTAGACCTTCCTTTAAACTAGCTCCCTCATTTCAAAGTCCTGAATCCACAACCTCAGCTTTTCCAGAACCTATGCAGATAGGCAATACTCGCCTCTCAGAAGAAGAGAGACAGTACAGGAGAAGGGAGGGGTTGTGTATGTATTGTGGAGTAAGAGGGCACCTACGCCTAAATTGTCCTAATCGCCCGGGAAACGCTCGCACCTAAGTTTCTCTAGAGGACAGGCCTTGGGTGTTTCTATTTTGTCCTCTATACATAATTATAAAGATCACAGGCTTCTGCTACCTGTTTCTTTAGCTTGGGAGAAGGGAGTACTAAAAACTATGGCGTTGGTAGATTCCGGAGCTGCTGAGAGCTTTATTGACCAAGTTTTTGTTACTAAACACTCTATTCCATCCCAGCTAAGGGATACACCCTTGGCCGTTGAGGCCATAGATGGTAGACCATTATCTGAACCTGTTATTTTTCGTGAGACCATACCTGTTAACTTAACTGTTGGTATCCTACACGAGGAAGGTATATCTCTTATGCTTATTTCGTCTCCTTCTGTTCCTATAGTCCTGGGGTATCCGTGGTTAAAGAAACATAACCCTATTATTATGCACAAAAGCGTGTATAAAACCCCAAGGGTGATATACACAGGTAGAGGGTGGTACAAAACAATACAACCTGTTTATGGCTGATCGTGAACGTGGAATCTATTGAATGGCAAAAAATACAAAATATGGTGAAGTAAATAAAGCAAAGATAAATTTTGCACGTGGTAGAGAACTTACAAAAGAGAGATGGTAATCACGCCTGTCACCCTGTCAGGGGTATTGTCCAAATGAAGGATCAGATGTATATGATAGAGACTGGATAGCAGTGGAAGCAGGTGTCTGTCTCGTAGTATATGGAGAGGAGAAGTTCCAGATTCAATCGCTTATACGGCAATATCACTTTTGCTCAGGAATAAAAGAAATTAGAAATAGTGCAGATTGTATAAAATTTACAAAATTCATTACAAAGATTGCACTTACAGAAAATCAGTGGTAAAACAGCATGTCTCCATAATGAAGTTTTGGGCTGGTCTCCAGATGGTGATAGAAAGAGATCCAAAATTGGAGATGCACAAAAACAATAAAATAAAATAAAATAGAATGGACTATAATAACAGTGCTGGTTATTAGCATAAAATGTCCAGAGTGTAGTATCCAACGCGTTTCGTCACTATAGTGACTTCCTCAGGGATGTAGATATGCTGTAATCTTCATGGTTTATATACCATATCAGTTTTCAAATTTCGCGGGCAAAATTCTCCGGTCACATGTTACTTCCGGTTTTCGGCCATTTGACTTCCTGTGTTCCACCTTGGAACGCATGACATCACTTCCGGTTTCGGGTTCATTCTGATCGAGGAGAGCCCTTATCTGATAGTACTAATAGTAGTGCAGCAGAGACTTCCTGCGTTCCACCTTGGAACGCATGACATCATTTCTGGTTTCAGGTACAAACTGGTCAGGGGGGAGTCCCTATCTGCTGGCACAAAAGGTGGTGCAGCAGAAAAGGTTTCCCCCCTAAACAACCCTTAGACAATAGGTTCCCATTACACATAAATAGGGCAAAACAGAGAACTGTATGTCCTTAGAATATTTAAAAAAAAACTGGCATGCAGAACATCATGAAGAACCAATGAAAAATAATTTTTTCAATGCATTATATACTCTGTAATATCAGAATACATGGCTTCAAAGGATTTTTTTATATATGAAGCCCAAAATGTAAAACAAGGAATAAATAATACTAATAAAAATAAAAAATAAATAAAAAGGCTAAGCATACAGTTCAAAATCCAACCTATAATGTATAATGGAACAGCATAAACGGGTATTTAGCAATGGCTAGATATATTTCAAGGATTATATGCATATGAATTATAAAACATACATAGAAAACTTTGCAAATTATATAACATATATACAATAAAATACATAGATATGGTTATACAAATATGGAGTGAAAATGGTTCAACATCCATCTATAAAGTAGAAATAAAAATTAGTATCCATATAACACATATAATATACTATATCCAAACATCAAGATAATATAGGTGGATATAGATAAGTTTCAAACAACCATAAATAAGATAAGGGTATGTAGAAAAGGGGAAAGCAGTCAAAGAATATTAGGATGGAAGAAAGATGGTTTTTAAGGTTACTCTGTATATTATTAAATTAAACCAGTTAGATCAATATCTTGGTTTAAACCGTTTTTTAGTGTTCTTAAATTATATATCCATTCTGCTTCTTTTTTAATTAGCTCCTGCATTCTATTACCTCCCCTCCAATGTACATCTATCTTGTCGATTCCAAAGGCACGGAAAGTCGACCATTCAAACAAACTGCATGTATTGCAGTGTCTGGGAACACTGTGGTCGCTTTTTTTGTTTCTTATATTGAGAAAATGTTCTCTGAACCTAATATGCAGTTTACGGGTGGTCCTGCCTACATATTGTGCCCCACACCCACATTGGAGCAAATATATGGCATAGGTGGCAGTACAATGTAAAAAATTTTTAATTTGGTATGTTTTTTGAGTATATGTGCCCTTGAAATCGACAATCTTTCTTTCTAAATGTGTACATGTGGAACACTTTCCACATTTATGGAAACCGGGAGTTTTTGAGGACTCCAAAAAATGTTTCTTTGGTTTGTTGGTATTTAGAAGACTAGGGGCCAATTGAGATTTTAGATTGTCCGCTTTGCTATATATGACCTGGGGTTTGTTTGGTAGAATCTGGCCTAATACTTCGTCCTGTTTAAGGATTGCCCAGTGTTTTTTTAAAATATTTTCAATCTTTTTGGCATGCATATTATATTTTGTTATAAATGCAAATTCAAACTTTCCCCGGTTATGGTTCCCCTTTTGTTTATCTATTAAAAATTCAGATCGGTTCTTTGTTTTTATACTTTGTATATCTATGTCGATTTTTTTCCTATTGTATCCCTTCTCTACATATCTGTTTTTTATGATTCGAGATTGTTCTTCAAAAGAATGTATATCGGAGCAATTTCTTCTCATACGGATTATTTGTCCCTTAGGGATATTATCCAACCATAATGGATGGTGTAGACTGTTGTTTTTAATAGCAGTATTACAGTCGGTTTTTTTAAAGAATGTCTTAGTTCTTAATGTATTTTCCTCGATATATATAGTCAAATCCAAGAAATCCATTGATTCATGGTGTATTGAAGAAGTGAATTTTAAATTATAATCATTTTGATTGATGCCCTCAATAAAATCTGTAAGGCTGGTGTGATCGCCCTCCCAGATAATAAGCACATCGTCTATGCAGCGTCGCCATAGGACAAGGTTCCCCCCAAGGTTAGATCCCACCACTATATGATGCGACTCCCAATGGGCCACATATAAGTTAGCGAAACTTGGGGCGAACCTCGTCCCCATGGCGACACCACATAGCTGTAAAAAGAAAAACGAATCGAACCAGAAAAAGTTTTTGGTCAATACAAACTGGATGCACATAACTAAAAAATCTATTTGTTGAATACATAGACTATTCTGCTGGGTCAAAATATCTTTGATAACTTCCAATCCCTTGGAATGGGGTATGTTTGAATATAGGGAAGTGACATCAATTGTGGCCAATAGATAAGAGGACTTCCACTCAAAAGTCTGTAGATCTTGCAGAAGATGCTTTGTATCCCTTATATAGGAGGGACAAAGGGGTACAAATGGTTTTAAGAAGGAGTCCACATACTCCGAAAGATTGCAAGTGAGGGAATTAATCCCACTAATGATAGGTCGGCCAGGAGGGGAAGTGAGGCACTTGTGGATTTTAGGGAGAAAATAAAAAATTGCTGTTTTACAAAAAGGATTAAATATAAACTTGAATTCATCTACTGAGATTATATTATTGTCCAAGCCTTGTTGTAATAGTGTTCTAAGATCTTGTAAGTAAGTCTTACTGGGGTCTTGTTCTAGTGTTTTGTAAGTAGCTTTGTCTCCTAAAATATGGTACGACTCTTGCATATAATATTCTTTACTCATTATTACAGTACCGCCTCCTTTGTCTGCCTCCTTAATCACCAAATTGTGATTTTTCTTTAGGTTTTTTAAGGCTTCCCTTTCTTTAATGGTCAAATTATATTTTTGGTTTGTGTTTTTAATCTTATCCAGGTCAGTTTGTACGAGGTCATTAAAAACCTCCAGGAACTTTCCTCTTGCAAAAGAGGGGTAAAAATTAGATTTATTTTTTAGTTTAGAATGTATAATGCTTTCCGAATCATTATTTTCATTTTCATTTATCCTCTCTAGATTTTTTGCTGGATCAGGTTCTTGGATCATAGTAAGACTATCCTGAGTTCGTTTCTCAAAGAAACGTTTGACTGTAAGTTTCTTTAAAAATTTCTGGTTATCAAGAAACAGGTCAAATGGTTTTATTCCCATCGTTGGGGCGAATTTTAAACCTTTATGGAGTAAAGATAGTTCTTGTTTTGAAAGAGTTATTCCTGAAATATTAAAAATGCCCTCCAAGTGGGAATCTAGTGGGATTTGTATATCGCTTTTTGGGGTGGTATATTGTCCTCTTCCTCTACTTCTGTGTATAGTCTCTTTTTTCTGGGAGATTCTAGAACTTGGAACCTGTTGCGGGTGTTGGGATAATGGTTTGGATATCTTTTCCTTTGGTCTAGCCCCTTGTCTAAAAAAGCCGAAGAAGAAGAAAATGGTTCTCTGTCTGATCTAGGGGATGAATGGGAGGAATGTTGATCTCTAGAATAGAGCTGTCTGGCCGGATGTTTTTTTGATTCCTGTATGGAATCTCTGTGGTGAGAATATTCTACAGGTCTTCTAGAGGAAACCCCCTGTTTCTTATTCCAGTCTGAGTGCCCTGTAGTGTTTTTGGACCAATTTCTGATTTTTCCTAATTTGTAATCTTCCTGATCTCTTTTAAATTTTGATGATTTTGTGGTAGAAACTTTATCATCTATAAAAGTGATTTTATCTTTAAGATTTTTGTATTTAGTTTCAATTGTTTTGGTGTCTTTATGTTTGGTAATTTCACCTTCTAATACATTTATTTCATCCTCTATATTTTTTAGCGACCTTTTTTGAAAATCTATCAAACTCTGCATATATTTTTTGGAACAGTCATCACTGGCTTGTGACCATTCTTCCATTAGAATCTTATCTTCCACTCCATAAGCGGGCATTTTTATAATTCGTAGCCCTCTGGGGATAAGCTCTGAGGCAAGATATTGTTCTAATGATGTGATTTCCCACCATTTTCTGGTTTCCTTCTCAAGTACATTTTCCAATAAAAGAAAGGTTTTTGTAAGAGTACCATCAACATCATTAGATTGCTGGTGGAATAGTGCATTAATTTTTTTACGCCGTTCTTGGCGGAATTCATGGTATAAATTATGTGTAGTCATATTCGTGGAATATAGTAAAGCAAGTGAGGGACAAGTTATAAAGATACAGACAAAAGAAATTGGCTTACTATATAATACACTAGAAAGACACACCCCCAAAAAGTGTACCTCACACACACTATATAAAATATGCACAAAAGCGTGTATAAAACCTTGTCCTATGGCGACGCTACATAGACGATGTGCTTATTATCTGGGAGGGCGATCACACCAGCCTTACAGATTTTATTGAGGGCATCAATCAAAATGATTATAATTTAAAATTCACTTCTTCAATACACCATGAATCAATGGATTTCTTGGATTTGACTATATATATAGAGGAAAATACATTAAGAACTAAGACATTCTTTAAAAAAACCGACTGTAATACTGCTATTAAAAACAACAGTCTACACCATCCATTATGGTTGGATAATATCCCTAAGGGACAAATAATCCGTATGAGAAGAAATTGCTCCGATATACATTCTTTTGAAGAACAATCTCGAATCATAAAAAACAGATATGTAGAGAAGGGATACAATAGGAAAAAAATCGACATAGATATACAAAGTATAAAAACAAAGAACCGATCTGAATTTTTAATAGATAAACAAAAGGGGAACCATAACCGGGGAAAGTTTGAATTTGCATTTATAACAAAATATAATATGCATGCCAAAAAGATTGAAAATATTTTTAAAAAACACTGGGCAATCCTTAAACAGGACGAAGTATCAGGCCAGATTCTACCAAACAAACCCCAGGTCATATATAGCAAAGCGGACAATCTAAAATCTCAATTGGCCCCTAGTCTTCTAAATACCAACAAACCAAAGAAACATTTTTTGGAGTCCTCAAAAACTCCCGGTTTCCATAAATGTGGAAAGTGTTCCACATGTACACATTTAGAAAGAAAGATTGTCGATTTCAAGGGCACATATACTCAAAAAACATACCAAATTAAAAAAATTTTTACATTGTACTGCCACCTATGCCATATATTTGCTCCAATGTGGGTGTGGGGCACAATATGTAGGCAGGACCACCCGTAAACTGCATATTAGGTTCAGAGAACATTTTCTCAATATAAGAAACAAAAAAAGCGACCACAGTGTTCCCAGACACTGCAATACATGCAGTTTGTTTGAATGGTCGACTTTCCGTGCCTTTGGAATCGACAAGATAGATGTACATTGGAGGGGAGGTAATAGAATGCAGGAGCTAATTAAAAAAGAAGCAGAATGGATATATAATTTAAGAACACTAAAAAACGGTTTAAACCAAGATATTGATCTAACTGGTTTAATTTAATAATATACAGAGTAACCTTAAAAACCATCTTTCTTCCATCCTAATATTCTTTGACTGCTTTCCCCTTTTCTACATACCCTTATCTTATTTATGGTTGTTTGAAACTTATCTATATCCACCTATATTATCTTGATGTTTGGATATAGTATATTATATGTGTTATATGGATACTAATTTTTATTTCTACTTTATAGATGGATGTTGAACCATTTTCACTCCATATTTGTATAACCATATCTATGTATTTTATTGTATATATGTTATATAATTTGCAAAGTTTTCTATGTATGTTTTATAATTCATATGCATATAATCCTTGAAATATATCTAGCCATTGCTAAATACCCGTTTATGCTGTTCCATTATACATTATAGGTTGGATTTTGAACTGTATGCTTAGCTTTTTTATTTATTTTTTATTTTTATTAGTATTATTTATTCCTTGTTTTACATTTTGGGCTTCATATATAAAAAATCCTTTGAAGCCATGTATTCTGATATTACAGAGTATATAATGCATTGAAAAAATTATTTTTCATTCGTTCTTCATGATGTTCTGCATGCCAGTTTTTTTTTAAATATTCTAAGGACATACAGTTCTCTGTTTTGCCCTATTTATGTGTAATGGGAACCTATTGTCTAAGGGTTGTTTAGGGGGGAAACCTTTTCTGCTGCACCACCTTTTGTGCCAGCAGATAGGGACTCCCCCCTGACCAGTTTGTACCTGAAACCAGAAATGATGTCATGCGTTCCAAGGTGGAACGCAGGAAGTCTCTGCTGCACTACTATTAGTACTATCAGATAAGGGCTCTCCTCGATCAGAATGAACCCGAAACCGGAAGTGATGTCATGCGTTCCAAGGTGGAACACAGGAAGTCAAATGGCCGAAAACCGGAAGTAACATGTGACCGGAGAATTTTGCCCGCGAAATTTGAAAACTGATATGGTATATAAACCATGAAGATTACAGCATATCTACATCCCTGAGGAAGTCACTATAGTGACGAAACGCGTTGGATACTACACTCTGGACATTTTATGCTAATAACCAGCACTGTTATTATAGTCCATTCTATTTTATTTTATTTTATTGTTTTTGTGCATCTCCAATTTTGGATCTCTTTCTATCACCATCTGGAGACCAGCCCAAAACTTCATTATGGAGACATGCTGTTTTACCACTGATTTTCTGTAAGTGCAATCTTTGTAATAAATTTTGTAAATTTTATACAATCTGCACTATTTCTATTTTCTTTTATTCCTGAGCAAAAGTGATATTGCCGTATAAGCGATTGAATCTGGAACTTCTCCTCTCCATATACTACGAGACAGACACCTGCTTCCACTGCTATCCAGTCTCTATCATATACATCTGATCCTTCATTTGGACAATACCCCTGACAGGGTGACAGGCGTGATTACCATCTCTCTTTTGTAAGTTCTCTACCACGTGCAAAATTTATCTTTGCCTTATTTACTTCACCATATTTTGTATTTTTTGCCATTCAATAGATTCCACGTTCACGATCAGCCATAAACAGGTTGTATTGTTTTGTACCACCCTCTACCTGTGTATATCACCCTTGGGGTTTTATACACGCTTTTGTGCATATTTTATATAGTGTGTGTGAGGTACACTTTTTGGGGGTGTGTCTTTCTAGTGTATTATATAGTAAGCTAATTTCTTTTGTCTGTATCTTTATAACCCTATTATTGATTGGGAACTAGGGGAGATAGTCTCATGGGGCCAGGGTTGCCAGAGCAGGTGCTTACAGAAAGTCTCACCGGTTTGCGTAGTTAACGCACCGGCTAATTCTACCCAGTCTACAGACGTACAAATACCGCCTCTGTACCTGGATTTAAAGGCAGTCTTTGACAAAAAGAATGCTGACACTTTACCTCCACACATGCCCTTTGACTGCAAGATCAGACTCCTGCCTGGGACCATGCCTCCGAGGGGTACGGTATACCCTTTATCCACTAAGGAGAACTTAGTCTTAGAGGAGTATATTCGTGAGAACCTAGACAAAGGATTCATTAGGAGATCCTCCTCTCCTGCCGGGGCCGGTTTTTTTTTTGTGAATAAGAAGGATGGTACGTTTAGGCCTTGCATTGATTATCGAGGCTTGAATAAAATAACGATTAGAAATGCCTACCCGATTCCTTTGATTACTGAGCTCTTTGATGGTCTAAAAGGCTCCAAGATTTTCACCAAGTTAGATCTCAGAGCGGCGTATAACTTGGTGAGAATTCAGCAGGGAGACGAGTGGAAAACAGCGTTCAATACCAGATATGTGCACTATGAGTACACGGTAATGCCTTTTGGGCTCTGTAATGCACCGGCAGTATTTCAGGACCTGATCAATGAAGTTCTTAGGGAATTTCAACAGGATTGCGTTATTGTATATTTGGATGATATACTAATACACTCTAGAGAAATTGAGACCCACCACAGACAAGTCAGAAGGGTATTGCGCAAACTTCTACAACATGGGTTGTACTGCAAATTGGAGAAATGTAGTTTTGACCAATCTCAGATAAACTTGGTTACGTGATTTCTGGGGACGGGTTTAAAATGGATCCGGATAAACTCCAGTCTATTTTAGATTGGCCATTACCCAGGGGTCTCAAAGCCATTCAGAGGTTTATTGGATTCTCCAATTATTATAGGCGTTTCATTAAAGGATACTCTTCTATTATTGCTCCTATTACCAATATGACCAGACAGGGGGCTGACACTAAGACTTGGTCTACTGAAGCTCTCGTTGCTTTCAAGACACTCAAGGAACTTTTTGCTTCTGCACCAATTTTAGTTCACCCTGATACGACTTTGCCTTTTCTACTCGAGGTAGACGCCTCAGAGACAGGTTTAGGCGCTATCTTGTCTCAAAGGTTAGGTGTGGATAAACCGTTACATCCATGTGTTTTTTTTTCCAAGAAATTATCTGGGCCTGAAAGCAGATATGACATTGGTGACAGGGAACTACTAGCGGTCATCATGGCTTTAAAGGAGTGGAGACATTTATTGGAAGGGACCTTGCATCCTGTTACTATTTTGACGGATCACAAGAACTTGTCCTATATTGGAGAGGCCAAGCACTTGTCCGCCAGGCAAGCTCGTTGGTCCTTGTTCCTTACTCATTTCAATTACGTGCTCACTTATAGACCTGGTTCTAAGAACTCTAAAGCCGATGCTTTGTCTCGCCAACATGAACCTTCTACTATATCTGAGGCGGTTTTGTCTTCTATAGTTCCCAAGTGCAATATTATCGCCAACACGAGTCTCAGGATTCATTCTCCATTGCTTGCCAAGATCATGAAGTTACAGCATCGGGCTCCTAGACAGGGCCCTGGGGCAAGGTATTTCGTTCCTCCTGAACTCCAACTGGAACTGTTACAGTGCTTTCACAACAGTAAGGTGGCTGGGCATCCTGGCATTCGCAAGACGTGTGCCTTGATTTCCAAAGATTTCTGGTGGCCTTCACTACGTAAGGATATTAGGGATTTCGTCGGAGCATGTGAGGTCTGTATGAAGACTAAACAACCTCATACACTTCCATGTGGGCTTTTGCATCCCTTGGAAATTCCCGAGAGACCGTGGTCCTGTCTGGCTATGGACTTCATTGTCGATTTGCCTGTTTCTAAAAAACAGACTGTTATCCTCACGGTGGTTGACAGGTTTACTAAGATGGCTCATTTCGTGCCCTTACCTAAACTGCCATCTTCTCCCGAATTGGCTGAGATATTCGCGAGAGAGATTTTTCATTTACATGGGATACCCTCCAAAATTGTTTCTGATAGAGGTTCCCAATTTGTTTCCCGTTTTTGGAAATCCTTCTGTTCTCAACTGGGCATCAAATTGAATTTCTCTTCTGCCTACCATCCCCAGTCTAACGGAGCTGCTGAACGCACCAACCAAAAGATTGAACAATATTTGCGTTGTTTTGTTTCCGAACACCAGGACGATTGGGTCGGTCTGATTCCTTGGGCGGAGTTTGCACACAACAATCTCGTTTGTGATTCTACTCATTCTAGCCCCTTTTTCATGAATTATGGCTTTCATCCTTCCATTCTTCCCTCGGTTTCTCCTTCCCAAGGGGTACCGTCGGTTGATGTTCATGTTGCCAATTTGAGGAAGTTGTGGGATCAAACTCGACAAATTCTCCTGCATAATTCCGCATTGTTCAAGAAACACGCTGATAAGCGTAGAAGGGCGGCTCCAGTTTTTGTTCCAGGTGATAGGGTATGGCTGAGTACCAGAAACATTCGCTTGAAGGTTCCTTCTATGAAATTCGCCCCTCGTTACATTGGCCCTTACAGGGTTCTGACTCGAATTAACCCAGTTGCGTATCGTCTGGCCCTTCCATCTGCCTTACGCATTCCTAACTCCTTTCATGTTTCCTTGTTGAAGCCTCTAGTATGTAACAAGTTTTCCTCCACTGTATCCTCTCCTCGCGCTGTTCAGGTTGAGGGTCAGGAGGAGTATGAGATCAACTCCATCCTCGATTCTTGAATCTCTCGGGGGAGGTTACAATATCTTGTTGACTGGAAGGGATATGGTCCTGAGGAGAGGACTTGGGTACCTCAGGAGGATGTGCATGCTCCTCGCCTCCGCAGGGCTTTTCACTCTCGTTTTCCATCTCGCCCCGGTTCCTTCCGCCCGGTGGGCGTTTCTGAGAGGGGGGGTACTGTCAGGGTACCTGTTGTCTCTACCTCAGAGGAGGTGAGATACTTAGACGTTCATCCTCTCAGAGGGGTTGACTCACTCGTTCCTCGCAGTTCTCTCGGCCGTTTACACGCCGGCCGCGAGGGACCCGCTTCCTTTTATGACGCGGCGCTCAGTAGCCGACGTCATGACGACAATCCGTTCCGACCTGTCAATCAAGTCCCGACCACGAATCAGGACTCGTCGGGGGCGTGATTACCTATCTAGAACCAGGGTATAAAGTAGGGCTTTATGCATTTGTTCATTGCCCTGTCGTGGTTCTAGCTTGTCTAGTCACTCAGTGCTCTTGTTATCTATTTGTCTCTTTGGTTTTGACCCGGCTTGTTTGTTCTTTCCTGCTTACCTCTATTACCCTTTGACTCGGCTTGTCTCTCGCTTATCTGCTCTCTCGTTCCCTCGACCTCGGCTTGTCTCTAGACCATTCTTTGCTTACTCCTTACGTTAGTCCGGCCATTCTAAGGTCCGGTATACGTACCTACCTCCTGTTTGTACTTTGCGTGTTGGATCCCTGTCCCGATCCTGACACTTTTAGACACGTGGAACTCCACGACACAACTTCTAGGCCAGAGCAAAAAATGGGTAATGTCATCCCCACTACACAGCCCACACGTAGCCAATCCCACATTTGATCACCGCCCATGGATACAGAGAGGATGCACATTAATTCACCACTTATATGACGAGGGCAAGAAATACCCCAACCTACAACAAAAATATCAACTGCCCAGTAACACTCTATTCTCCTACCTCCAAATAAAGTCACTACTAGAGAACGAGACAAGTAGGTCCACCCCTAAACCCCTGGAACACATATACAAAATATGCGAAACAGGAAACATACCAAAAAGAATACTATCCACTCTCCACACAACACTAAATGACAACCCACCAACACCAACAGAGGAAAAGTTCAAAGAGTACTGGCAAAATGACATTCACAAACACTTCAATGAAAACCAATGGCAAGGGGCCTTCACCGCCCATAAGGTGAGATCCAGATGCACATCCCATCTGGAGATCATGAGGAAACTACAATACAGGTGGTACATGGTGCTGGTTAGACTGGCAAACATGTACCCACAAACATCAAAAATGTTTTGGAGATGCGGGCTGGAGGAGGCTACCATGTACCACATATGTTGGACATGCAGCCGGATAAAACCATATTGGGAGGAAGTAGAGGAAATCATTAAGGGTACACTAAATATAGAACTATCCCTACAACCAGAATGTGGATTGCTATTCATGACATTAGAGTCATATAATAAACCACAAGCGATTCTAATGTTTCACATATTAATAGCCGCAAACACACTAATTGCAAGGGCCTGGAAGAAAACCACTAGACCCGCAAAAAATGAACTACTGAATCAAATATCCACCAACCTGATGTATGAAACACAACTTACAACCCAATTTGGGGCGTCATCTCATGCTAAGAGCCAGGGACAGGTGGGATAATTCCAAGCGAGAAAAGAGACAAAAGAAACAGAGAACCATGGGGTCGGATTGTAGGGGGAAGAGGGGTGGGAGCAAACAGAAGACAAGAGCTGAGAAAGGCCAACGTTGAATAGTACAGAGATAGAACATACATAAATACAGAGAGAGTGAGAGAAATATGTAGGAATGGAAATGCATGTATATAGTTAAGACAGGGAAAGTAAACAAAGTGGAATAGTGTGAACAAAGTAGACAGACACTGTTATGGTACTATGGTACTTTTTAGCAGTAAACCAAAATGTTTAAATGTCTATCTGTTCCTGTCCAAATTGAGAAAATTGAATTGCGTATATACGCTGAAGTAATTCAGTCTGACACACGGAGTTCAGGTTAAAATAACTTCGAGAAAATTTATTGGCAAGTGCAGAAAAGCGGGCGCGCAGGCCCTTTTAAGAGGCATTTTGCGTCATCATTGATTATCAGGATATCAGTAAATACACATCATTAATTGGATTAATTGTTAAGTGTCTGGATTAGTGTCCACCTATCAATATAATTAATTGGCTCAAAAACTAAGTGGTTAGCTATGTGTCCACCCACCGAGAGGTGGTATTGTTTGGACACGGGTGGGGACAAGGGGCTCAAGCACCATTTCCCTTAGCATGAGGTTTACTCGGTGGAAAGGGGGGCTTGAGCGTCATTTTACACGGTCAGTGATGTCAGGTCTTGTGGTCAGGTGCAAGGTCTCTTATGAATAGAACATTTAATTACTACAGTGTTCTCATGGCCTTCAATTTATACTATGTTGCGAGTTAGGGGAAATTCAGCAGTTCCTGAGTTAGTCATGTCTTTATAGAAAATACAGTTTTTGTCCATTGTGTTAGATGGGCTGGGAAATTCTGTCATGTAATGTAGTTTTAAAATGAAGAAGTCAGGTTATGAGGACAAAATGGAGGATTTGTCACAGTATGAAGTTAAAATGGAGTTAGTGCAATAGTTCAATACAAGTTCAACAAGTTTTTTTTAATAATTCTACATCAGTCCCCCCTATGAAATGTTAGATTCTAAGAGATAAAACTTTATTTGTTAGTACCAGAAGACGTGTTAACCCAAAGGCACAGAAACCCCGTGGCCGCTAGCTAGGTGTTAATTGCAAAGTGCAAGTCTGTCCTAAATCTGACCCTAATAGGCTAACTCATCGTCAGTATGGCTCTCGAACACTTCACTCCCATGGGTGGCCCATGGTGGCTTGCCCTCCACTTCTCCACACGGGGTCTTTACCATTCACTGACAGATGCTGTCCCTAAGCTGGTCCCTTCCTAGAATTCTCGCACTTTATCAACAAAAGGGATAGTTTGCAGTAGTAAACAGGGTGAGTTGAGATCTTGGAAATCTTGGTCATCAACTTCGAGATGTGTGAAAGTGGGTGCCGCTTGGTCAACAGTCTTCATGAGGGATTTCCTCAGACAAGGGAGGACACAACAAAAGAGAAGAGCAAAGATAAAAAGAAAAATTAGTATTGCCATACCAATATGCATTAAAGCCTTTTGCCATCCTGTCATCCAACCAAACCATCTTTTCCAGGGATCTTTTATCCCAGAATTCCTTTTTAACTCTTCAGAAAGTTCATTTAATTTTTCTATAGCTAATGTAACTTTACCATTAGGGCCTGTGTTTTCTGGGATGTAGGTACAACATGTCATGGTGTCTGGCAAAATTTTACATACTCCTCCTTTTTCAGCTAGAATCATGTCTAAGGCCATTCTATTCTGGAAGGCCATTTGGGATGTGGCCTGCAACTGTTCGGCCAATCCCTGGAGGGCATCTCTGGTATAATTAACAAAACGCTGTTGGTTATAATAAATGTAATTTATCCAATTTAAATTCTTGTTTGCGGTAACTATGGTAAAAAGTGATTCAAATCCTGCAGCAACTTCATCTCTTGCTTTAAACTCATTGGGTACCCACCTAGGCACTCCAACGGCATCAATATAAACATGAGGATCAAAGCTTCCTTTCACTGGGGCTTCGCGCTTAACCTTAGTGTGCCTGGACTCATGGGTGTTGAGGTGTGTGTCAGAGATTATGTGTATGGGCATAATGGCTTTAGCCAAAGTACACTCCCCCCACCACTCTTTGTCCATTCTGGATCTTAGCTGTAAATCCCCACACAACCAGTAAATATCCCCTAATGACCTAGTGTGAAACTGCAACAAGTTCATGGAGACATTTCTGTAGGTAGCACAATACCCCTTAGAGAAGTTATCCAAGAATTTACCAATTCCATCATAATTAGCATAACAAGTGTAATTACCTTTATATACTGTAATACCATCTGGGGGTTTGACATCCTTGGTTAGAAGAGGATACTCTACTGTCCATGCTTTACATATGGACCTGTTGAAATCGTAGTGATAGGCAAAAAGACTTAAAACACATTCTTCTATATCTACTGGCAGGGTTAAAGGCACAGTGCCCAGGTGAGGCCGGGCACCGCCACACACATAGCATGCGGTTCTGTTATGTTTATTAGCATTATATTTCATCCATTCTAACCATAAGGTAACATCATTAAAACCTGTTTCAGCGGCCATGGTATCTTCAAAGGTGGGGTTAGCAATGGCCATCATGTCTTGAAAGGTCTGGATGTGTGGTTTTAATGGGTTAGGGACCATATGAGTGGCCCCTTGCCACTCAGAAGAGTTGCACATATCTTTGAGGTAGAAATGCCCTAACTTGTGGTAGGAACCCTTTTTCCAATACATTCCCATCACATATTGGTCTGCATCTGTTGGACTTGGATGCTCAATATTAAGGATTAATTTCATTGGTCTACCCCCCCCCCCCCCCCCAGGCTTTCTCAAAGTCATTCTCTGAAGAAGGGATCTACCATGATCATCTACTTTAGATAAGGCACTTTTTGGTTTGTAACCCCAGGCAGGCCCGGCATTCCATCCCGCCGCCCCCCAATGGTCACAATTGTGCCCCCATTGTTTGTCAACTACACAAACATATGGGTCTTTTGCATGAGGGATATCTCTATAGATATTCTGAATTTGTGATGTAGGGAATGGGCATTCTACGATGTCACAATAATCAAAGGTATAAGTAGCCACATGGGTACATGATGAATTATACCAGAAGGTGTACCCACTAACATCTTTGGTGATGGCTACTTGCTGAGCCTTAATTAGACTAATTAAGGAGATAATGTACCAGAGGTACATGCTTGTGCGGTATCTGCTTCCTCTGGGGCAGGAGACTTCTTGCGGTGGGAAGCGTGGATCCAATGTGGCCTGCCGGCCAATTTGACGGAGGTTGCGGTGATCAGGAGAACTTGGAATGGACCGTCAAATCTTGGTTCCAGGGTATTTTTCCGCACAAATTTCTTAACCAGAACCCAATCTCCGGGAAGCAGGTTGTGGGTACCTGTATCCAAATCGGGATCTGGAATTGAAGAGAAAACTTGGGCATGTATTTTGTTTAAGGCACTTGCAAGTTCAGTTACATAGTCTACTAAAACATCTGTTTGGAGCTGTAACTGTTGCGGATAATAACAACCTAGTCTGGGTGCTGTCCCAAATAGAATCTCATATGGGGATAATGAGTGCTTCCCTCTAGGTGTGTGCCTAACGCTGAATAAAGCTATTGACAGGCTTTCTGGCCAGGGCATCTTTGTTTCTTGTGACATTTTTAACATTCTGGCTTTTAAAGTGCCGTTCATGCGCTCTACTTTACCACTACTTTGTGGGTGGTAAGGGGTGTGAAAGGCTAGGGTCACCCCCAGAGCAGTCCAAATTTCTTTAGTCACTGTTGCTGTAAAAGCTGGGCCCTGATCACTTTCAATGACTTCTGGAAGTCCGAATCTACATACAATATCTGTAAGTAGGCGTCTTGCGGTTGTTTTTGCAGTGATATTGGCCACTGGGTAGGCTTCTGGCCAGCCTGAGAACATGTCCACTATTACTAGTGCATATTCATGAGGCCCACTCTTGGGCATTTGGATGTGGTCAATTTGAATTCTCTGGAATGGGTACATGGGTTTTGCCAGGTGTTTTGAAGGCACTTTGATTGGTTTTCCTGGATTGCATTTTGCACAAATGTGTTTCTGGGTCATAATCATTCACTATGACCAGATCTTGAAATTCCTTTTCCAGGAAATGGCGTGGCCATGCTTCAAGAAGATCAGTTGTTGGGTATTTGGCAATACCATTTTCCTGTAGCTGTGTTTCATCCATGGTGGCCATAACTTTGCCATGGGCCCAAGATCATTCCATGACCTCGTTTTCAACTTGGTAACAGGAATATGTGGGATAGCAGTATCCCAATGACGGTACAGGTAATTGAGTTCTGGAGGTAATTGGATCAGAACCATGCTATTGCCTTCAGAGTCACAATAGAAATCTTGAGCAGTGAGCTTCACATCAATCCAGTGGTAAAGCTCATCTTCGTAGCAAGGTTCAGGAGTAATGTTCGGCTTGTACCACATGGTACAGAAGGCAAAATCCGGTCCTTCACAGAGAGGTGTCTCGTCTTCGTAAAATGTTAAATGTGGATGCATTATTTTCTTGATACATCCACAGAGAAGGTAGATGTAGGTTTCATCCGTGATAAATCCATAGTAGATACCCCCCTCAGGGAGTGGAAGAAGAGTGGATGGATTAAGAACTTGACATCTTTGTATGGAAATGTTGTCTGGCAGAAGAAGATGACATTGTAGGTGCAGGTGTCTGGCTGGAGACACGTGCTTGAGCTGGACTTGGTTGATAATGGCAGAAATGTCATGAGGGGCCAAAACAACCCGAGGGTGGCCAAGGACTAGGTCTGCAGTTCTTTCAATGAGTTCTCTTGCAGCAAAAACAGCCCGAAGGCAGGAAGGAGTCCCTCTGGCCACAATGTCCAGTTGACATGAGAAATATCCAATAGGCCTCTGGCGGCCTCTTAAGTCATTAGTTTGGGTAAGAACTCCTGTAGCATGGCCTTGTCTCTCAGAGACAAATAATTTGAAAGGTTTGGTATAGTCTGGTAGACCCAAGGCAGGAGCAGAAGCTATGGCACGTTTAAGAGATTTGAAATTATCCAGAGCTTCTTTGGTCAGGCAGAATGGGTCTGACTTGAGTGCATCATAGAGAGGTTGCATAAGCAGAGAGGCTTCTGGGATCCATGCTCTGCAGTAGGAAATGAGGCCTAAGAAGGCATGAAGGGATTTAGAAGTCCTTGGAGGTGGGATATCCAGTACTGCCTTTACTCGGTCCCGAGTAAGGTGTCTGGTACCTTGAGATAGGCAATGTCCAAGGAAAATGACTGAAGGTTGGCAGAACTGCAGCTTGAGAAGTGAAGCTTTGCATCCTTGTTCTGCCAAATAGCAAAGAAGACTAATTGAACACTTTTCAGTAGTGGGTATATCATCTCCACAGAGCAGTAAATCATCCACATACTGGAGCAGAACAACTTCTGGGTGTTCAGCTTGCCATGGGTCAAGGATGGTGCACATGGCTCTTGCAAATTGACTTGGAGAATTTTGTGCCCCTTGGGGCATGACAGTCCAGGTATACTGTTGCATTTCATGGGTGAAAGCAAACAGGTATTGACAGGATGGGTCCAGTGGAACACTGAAAAAGGCATTAGCCAGGTCAATGACTGTGAAATACTTTGCAGATGGTGGGACTCCAGAGAGCAGAGTGTGAGGATTTGGTACAAGAGGGGTGTCCAGGACAGTTGCTTCATTGACGGCACGGAGATCCTGAACCATCCTGTATTTCTCTGGCTCACCTTTTGGGGGTTTCTTCTTCACAGGAAATAATGGAGTATTACATTCTGATTTACATTTCACTAGAGCACCCTTCTCCAAGAGTGCTTTGATTTGGATAGAAATGGCTGCAGCCTGTGCTGGTTTTAAAGGATATTGTGGTTTTCTTGGTAACTTAGCTCCTGGAATAAGCTTTACCACCACAGGTGGGACATTTAGGTGACCTATGTCCTCTGGGCCTGAGGACCATAATTTAGCAGGCACCTGTGTTTTTCATACTTCTGGGAAATTGGACCTCGGTTCTGCTGCTTCCCCACGGGGTCCTTCTAAATGCAGCATCAGAGGTAGGGAGCACAAGGCTGAGGTGTCTGATTCAGATAGAGGTGTAGACATTTCTACTTGTCCATCTGGAGTGAAGGTGATAGATGCCTGCAGGCGTGAGAGAACATCAGCGCCTAACAGGTTAATTGGGCATGTGGAGGATACCACAAAGCGAGCAAGCAGGCTAGTGCCAACTCGTAGTGGAGTTGTTAAAGGGCTGTGTCTTGGCTGGCCATCCACTCCAACACAAGAGACATCAATATTTGACAGAAAAGATGGGTCTGGCAGGTCTTGTTCTCGCAGAACACTACGGGCTGCACCTGTGTCAACAAGAAATGTGGTTGGTTGGCCCTCAATGGGTAAAGTCACTGTAGCAAGTGGCCCCCCCTTATCCCCTGTAGACACTGCCATGACAGGGGTTACAGACACAGGCTTGCCAATTTCCTAATCATCGGGTTCCTCAACTATTGGAACCGCTGTCTCGGCCTTGGGGGCCGGGGCAGGCCTGGACGGCTTTCTTGGCTCTCTTTTAGGTTCTGGGCAATCATTTTTAAAATGTCCTTTAGCCTTGCAATTAAAGCAATAACCATCCTCTGGTCTGGTGCCCTTGGGAACAGGGGTGGTGCGGGACACCATAAGAGGAGCGGAACTGGGCCTTCTGGGGGCCTGGGCAGACTCTAGACCCCTAGCAACCAAGAGTAAAGTATCCAGAGGAACAACCTTATATTCAGGGCGTGCAGCGATGATTCCCTTACGTATGGAATCCTTAACACCTTGGACAAATGCACCAGACAGCATTTGTGAATGGATCTTATCAGTAAGATCAAACCCCAAATCTGTAAACATTTGATACAGTCTTGCATGAAACCTTTCCACTGATTCTCCTTTATCTTGTATAACATCAGTTAGGCCAGCAGCCTGATCTGCAAGTTTGTCCTTAGCCCATTCTCTCAATTGGTTGCAAAAAGTTACTCCGGAGGGTTAATCAACATCACTGGAGAGCAGATCTGTACTGAGGTGGCGGGCCATGCTGGGCCAATATGCATCCCCTGCTTTAATAGCACAAATGCTCAGTAAATCACGCCATGCGGCGGAATAAGTCTTTTGAATTTGGACTATCCCTCGGTAAAAAGGCATAGGCTGCTTTTCTGGGTCAGGGAGTGATTTCATTAAAGCACTAGCTTGAGTGGGGTTAAAGGCAACATATTTAGGAGGGGCCCGTTCTCCCCGACCCTTGTGTCCAAAGGGATCATCGATAGAACGATGAGCTGAGGCTCCCGCAGCCTCCAATGAGTCCTGGGATACCCTGTCATCCTCTTCCTCATCTATTTCTACGATCTGGGCCCTTCTACGTGAGGGGCCCGCTTGAGGTGACAGAACCGGGGGATGGGAGGGAGTCCCAGATGCGGGGGTGGCTTGTGGGTCATAATCTTGGGATAAGTAGTCACCGGGAAGTACCGGCATCAGGGGTGCTGGTTGACTGGGGGCCGCCATATTGGGGGCGTGAAAGGAAACTGCATTAGGGTTAAGGGAAGAAGTGGCGGCCATGTTGGATGTGGGCACATCCGGGGCAGACTGTGCCGTACTGGGCATGACCGGAACCTGGGGAGTGGCTTGGGGAAGGGGGTATGGATAATTCGGATAGGGCAGGGCCATGGGATATGGGAAAGGGTATGGCCAGGCTGGGGAGGGCAGGAGAGTTGGGTGGGGATTTGGGAAGGAGGTGGGATATTGGACCGGGGTGGGGGCGGGTACGGGAGAGGACGGAGAGGGATTGGTAGGGGTGGGTGTAGAAGGAGGAGCCGGAGCAAGGGAGGAGGGGGTAGTTAGCTGGGTGGATGCAGATGGGAGGGTAGAGTTATCAACGGAGAGAGAGTGTAGAGAAGAAATGGCAGATGAAATGTTAGGATTAGGTATAGAAGATAGTGTAGGGATGGATGGGGATGATGGGAATGTTAGAGACGGGGAAGGGGAAAAGAAAGATCCATCAGAATTCAGGACCGGGCAGACAGGGGAGGTAATGGGATGGGCCTCGGGAGGATTGGGAGTGGGGAACATAGTCAGCTGGCTATCACCTATTGCTGACTGAACCTTGGGGATAGACATCCCCTGGGCGCCATTTTGGGGCGCTGGCTGAGGGAATACCCCAGCAACACAGTTATTATGATACACAAACAATTTCACACCTTTGTGATTTATTTCTTCCTCAACCCAACCTTCCTGCTGAATAGCCTTTGCTACTCTGTACCACGCTTCAGCAGTCTTTAATAAATCGTTATCTGTGAGCTTGCCTTTCTTCTCTGTCAGTAACCTACGCCAGCTTTCTGGCTGCAATCTACCACATGAAGGCACAGCAATTTTACACACTTTAGCAATTCTTTCAACACCTTTAACCATTTCCTCTCCCTCTCTGTCTTCAACTAAATCACATGCGAGCCAGCCCCTACCGGGCTTACTCAATTCCTGACCCATATTCCCCCTCCCCCTACACCAGCGTCCTAGATATAGGGAAAGAAAAGGAAAAGGAACAAGAACGTCTACAATGCTCGACTGCCACTCGAGGAAAGGGTGGGTCCCCCTCAAGTGCGTCTTCCCAAAACGTAGACTAGTCACTGAATCCGCCTACCCGGGGTGGTAGACACGGATTGGAGCGAGGTGAGAAGTGTGTGACCAATCACTTCTCTATCAAGAGAAATAGGAGTGGATAGAGTAATAATACAGGAAGTGTAGAGAAGGTAAAAAGGTAAGGAGAAATCCTTAGAGACAGACACAGGAGTTTGAATGACTCCTAATTAAACAAACAAGACAACAATACAATTGAAATACAGTGCATGCATCACAGTTCAAATAAAATCAACAGTAATTCCTTTCCTTTACTCGTGTGCTTACTCCAAAGTCACCTCCCTCAACCTCGTAGTGTCCCCGCTCGGAGAACGACTTCCTCAAGTCTCACTACCAACGGCCACGGAAAACAACTGACACCGGTCCGAGATCCGTAAGCCTCCCTCGTTACAGCAGTCCACTAAGAGTGGCCGCCTCTATCCTCACACTCGTAGTGCCCCTATGAAACCCACTCATAAGTCCCACAACCCCGTGGTGATGAAGACAGCAATGCCTGCCCGAATCCACACACCACAAATAACAATTGGAATGACTCCAGCTCAGCGCTCAAAGCTGGAGGGTACCACCTCTCTGCAAGCAGAGTTATGTGCACAATGAGGCTAGCTAGGCTATCAAAGTGACACCAGAAGGATCCCCAGGAAACTATGAGTCTACACAATCTCCACAGATCCAACACACCTCTTTTTCCATACAGCCACAGCCACGAGGCTCCTAAAAGAGTTAAACAGGCAAAGAAGACCCCCAGGAAAACTTCCACAGGTCAACCCCCCTTTTTCCCTACAGCCACGGCCACGTGGCTCCTAAAAGGAGTAAAACAGGCAACAGGACTCCAGGCAAATCCCCCCGGTCCACCCCCCTTTATCCCAAAAGGGGTAAACTAGCAAACAGGCGAACAGAGGACCCCAGGCAAAACCCCCGCAGGTCCACCCCCCTTTATCCCAAAAAGGGGAAAACAGGCAAACAAAGGACCCCAGGCAAAACCCCCGCAGGTCCACCCCCCCTTTATCCCAAAAGGGGAAACAGGCAAACAATTCAAACACACCCAGGCAACAGATAGACTAGATGCAGGTAAACAAGTGAGTAACGAGACCCCGGGCAAGATATTACCTGTCTTTGATGTCCTCCCGGGAAGCAGTCACAGACACGTGGACGGGTCAATCAAAGGGGCCGGAACATACCGGTGGCTCTGCAGAAGTCTCTACCGTGTACCTGGAGGTGATCAATCTCCTTTCCTTCCCCCCGGATTCCTCCGTCCAACAGCGTCTTCCTTAGGACGGCTCACCGGCCAGACATAGCCCGGAGCCCCACGTTGGGCGCCAAAGTTGTTATGGTACTTTTTAGCAGTAAACCAAAATGTTTAAATGTCTATCTGTTCCTGTCCAAATTGAGAAAATTGAATTGCGTATATACGCTGAAGTAATTCAGTCTGACACACAGAGTTCAGGTTAAAATAACTTCGAGAAAATGTATTGGCAAGTGCAGAAAAGCGGGCGCGCAGGCCCTTTTAAGAGGCATTTTGCATCATCATTGATTATCAGGATATCAGTAAATACACATCATTAATTGGATTAATTGTTAAGTGTCTGGATTAGTGTCCACCTATCAATATAATTAATTGGCTCAAAAACTAAGTTGTTAGCTATGTGTCCACCCACCGAGAGGTGGTATTGTTTGGACACGGGTGGGGACAAGGGGCTCAAGCGCCATTTCCCTTAGCATGAGGTTTACTCGGTGGAAAGGGGGGCTTGAGCGTCATTTTACACGGTCAGTGATGTCAGGTCTTGTGGTCAGGTGCAAGGTCTCTTATGAATAGAACATTTCATTACTACAGTGTTCTCATGGCCTTCAATTTATACTATGTTGCGAGTTAGGGGAAATTCAGCAGTTCCTGAGTTAGTCATGTCTTTATAGAAAATACAGTCTTTGTCCATTGTGTTAGATGGGCTGGGAAATTCTGTCATGTAATGTAGTTTTAAAATGAAGAAGTCAGGTTATGAGGACAAAATGGAGGACTTGTCACAGTATGAAGTTAAAATGGAGTTAGTGCAATAGTTCAATACAAGTTCAACAAGTTTTTTTTAATAATTCTACATCAACACTATGTACACCATGACGGCACTGCGTTGCCAAAAAACTGTTGATGTTCTGATTGCACACAAAATAATGTCTTCCCCTGTTGTCATTGTTATCCCCTTCTATACTGCAACCCCCCCTTGGGGTCATGAATATAAACTGAAAGTGGATATTTTTACCTGTGACATTGTCCCCTTCCCCACATTTCTATTATGTACCCCAATATTTCGAAAATGCTCAATAAAAAGTCAATAAAAATTTTTTTTTTTAATTCTGTAATTAGGACTCCATCATAATTGTCAGCACCAGGCCCACTGGGCTCTTAATCTGGCCCTGGTAAGGATCCTGAAGGCATTGCTAGCAGTAGAGCTTACTAAAAAATACAGAATAAAATTTAAAAAAATTAAAGGGACACTCCAGGCACCCAGACCACTTCTGCCCATTGGAGTGGTCTGGGTGCCAACTCCCACTACTCTTAACCCTGCAAGTGTAATTATTGCAGGGTTTTTTTTTATAAATTGCAATAATTACCTTGCAGGGTTAACTCCACCTTTAGTGGCTGTCTACTAGACAGCCACTAGAGGGCACTTCCTGGTTCCTAGCACAGGAAACCTGTGCTAGAGCGTCGCTGGACGTCCTCATGCTGTGTGAGGACCTCCAGCGCCGCTCAGTTCCCCATAGGAAAGCATTGAAAATAGTTTTCAATGCTTTCCTATGGGGAGACCTAATGCGCATGCGCGGCATTGCCGCACATGCGCATTAGGTCTCCTTGGCCGGTGGGCGGGATCAGTCTCGCCCACCGGCCGACGGAGTCAGAAGGAGGAGCGGCACGGAGGAGGAAGCAGCGACGAGGGTTTTCACCTCTTCAGCAACCGGGGATTGGGGGGTGGGAGGGAGAGGGGACCTGCAGTGCCAGGAAAACAGATTATTTTCCTGGCACTGGAGTTTCCCTTTAAATAGAGTAAATGCAGCTAAATCACTAAAATCCCTTTCTTAAAAAAAGTTTTAAAAGTCTTTATCAGTATTAAAATGTAAAGCTTACAGTGCAATGTCAGAGTCCATTCACTTCTCAATATTATAAACTATAAAAAACAAGTGTATATGGCGCTAAAAATACTTTTGCAAAGAAAATTACAGAATATTATAAGCAGCATCGTAAAAGTGTTATAGTGCCTCTAAGAAAATGTGCATAAAAGTGAAAAAAAGTATTCCAAAAACCTTTACCACAATAAAACTGCTTATTCATAAAAGTGCACTGACTAAAATACATCAAAAAATGTGTGCAATATTGCTTATGCATTTAACTATGCAAAATAATTGTGCAAATCACAAGCTGTGCAAATTGCCAAAAATAAAGAATGTGCTAAATTTAAAAAGTGACTCATAAATATATGCAAAAGGAAAACAAAGAACATATAGTGTCATAATGTTGAACAATAAATCTTAGAGCTGTATTATATGTGTGAAGCACTCACAAACAAAGAGCAGGTGGAGACTGCTCAGGCTTTCAGCACATCAAATCAGCATAAATGCGCTTCAATAAGCAATAGGCAGCCAATTAGCAACAGATGTATTGAAGAATATAACATATTCAGGTAAATAAAATACCCCAATGAATTCACCAGTTCTCTTCCAGCATGAGTGCCGCTCGGTCGAGCTGCCGTCACACTGGATACCTGCGTTTGCTCGTTAAATTCCTTGCGGGATCAGTCCCTCAACCGCTGCCCATTTCATTTAAGTCCGCCCAGTGGGTATGTTTAGCCAAAATATCAGATATTGGAGCTGAAAGTTTGGTTATACTCCAAAACCATATGCAGGGAGTATTTGTCTATGGTCCATAAATTCAGGAATTATAATCCATATGCAGTAAATAAGATGCAAGTGCACATGGAATACAAATCCAACTGGGTATGTCAAAATAATTCAAAACACAGTACTACAAACTTACGTAAAGTCATATTTAGGACATCGTGCAAAATAATATGAAAACACATCAGAAATAACTAAAAAAAACATTTATAATTGATATATAATACACATCTAAAAAATATCTATAATATATACTATATATGCACTTGAAGAAGGGCACTGACTGGTCTTCATAATTTGCAGACTTTTTTCACCAATGTTCAGTGGCTTTACATTATCAATCTACATTTCAGTCCTCATGCGGACTTTCATCAGGAAAATTGTAACACATATTGTGTCATGCAATATATAGGCACAAGCAGCCCTAAAATATGTGAAAAGTGACTCCTAATCACCAGTCTGAAACAATCACTACCTGTGTAATCAGCATCTGAAATTTTGATGTGAATTGCGGATAGAATCTCACCGTACATGTATAGTAAATATGCTTAAACTTTAACAACTTAAACCGATCACAAAAACATATGTTCAGACCAATGAAGTGTAACGTGAAAATAAAAAAAAAACAATTATAAAAAGTGAAACAGTGATAAAATGAATAAAAAATAATAATATAATTTTTTTTTTTTAAATACGTATCTGTGATGACTTAACCCCTTAAGGACCAAACTTCTGGAATAAAAGGGAATCATGACATGTCACACACATACTCAAAACATACTCATTTTCCTGGCACTATAGTGCCCTGAGGGTGCCCCCACCTTCAGGGCCCCCCTCCCGCCGGGCTCTAGGGGGTTGAAGGGGTTAAACTTACCTCTTTCTCCAGTGCCGGGCAGGGAACTCTCCTCCACCTCTCCGCCTCCTCTCCTCCTCTTCGGCTGAATGCGCATGCACGGCAAGAGCCGAGCGCTCATTCAGCCAGTCCTTAGGAAAGCATTCTCAATGCTTTCCTATGGATGGCAGCGTCTTCTCACTGTGAAAATCACAGTGAGAAGCGCAGAAGCGCCTCTAGCGGCTGTCAATGAGACAGCCACTAGAGGCTGGATTAACCCATTTATAAACATAGCAGTTTCTCTGAAACTGCTATGTTTATAGAAAAAAAGGTTAACCCTAGCTGGACCAGGCACCCAGACCACTTAATAAAGCTGAAGTGGTCTGGGTGCCTATAGTGGTCCTTTAAGTAACTATCACCCATGCTGACCTCGTAACAAATACCAACATCTTGTGAGTAACACATACTAGTAACTTAATAAAATGTAGCTAAAATATTGTTACTAAGTCCATCAGCACTCAGCCCGAGCTAATAAACAAAATTTCCAGAGCATCCAATAGGGGCAACCCCCCCCCCCCCACTTAGAGGGCACTACCCAACCATACACCTCATGGGACAAACCTCCAGTCACAAATGTCTTTGTATGAAAAGTGCTCCCCAATAATTACAAATGATCGATAAAGTTAATATACCCCAAAGGCAAATAACAGTAAGACTTAAAGCTTAATTCATAATAAATAACTAGCGGACAATAATATATATGTCCTCTCACCAGGATAAACCAGGGTATAGGCGTGATCTCAGGTGTCAGTATGGGGAAACCTATAAACATTTTTTGGGCCAAGACATGTACGTGCCTTGGCCATGTTATTAGTAAGTAGAACAGCCTTATATTTAAAATAGGAACAATTAAATAAATCATAAATTGGAAGCAAACAAAATATATTAATCAGTGTGTATATATATAGCAGTAGCAAACCTAATTTCCTGACCATTACTCATGGGTAGCTCCTCCCCTTACAGCAGAAAGGACAGGAAATAGAACTCTGAAACTGGTATAAATAGATCCTCCCCCTTCCCATCAGGCAGTCTTTTTTTTTTATTTTCTTTTCTTTCTTTTCTTCTCTTCTCTTTTCTTCTCTTTTCTTCTCTTTTCTTCTCTTTTCTTCTCTTTTCTTCTCTTCTCTTTTCTTGTCTTTTCTTCTCTTCTCTTCTCTTTTCTTCTCTTCTCTTCTCTTCTTCTTCTTCCTGTCATTCACAAGCAGTTTGGAAGGAGTCTGCTTATGCAGGCCTAGGTTTTCTTTTATGCTCACCAGGCAATATTTTTGTAGCCATGCCAGGGTTTAGCCTCTAAGCCCTGAAGACCCAGCTATACGCACTAAGATGAAAAGTTGCTACCCTGGGTACCCCCTTTAGTGACCGGGGGTCGGACCCAACCTCTCCCTGAAAGGGATGACAATGGTCCACTGCATGCCAGGGTTCAGCCTCTTATCCCTGAAGACCCAGAAACAGGCCAGCTTGGGTACCCCCTAAGGGGATGTATGTGATCTACTGTCTACATGAAGCCAGGCCAGGGTTCAGCCTCTTACCCCTGAAAACCCAGCAAACAGCATACCAGTAAGAGTTGCCAGCCTGGGTATATACTTCAGCATCCAGGGGTCTGTCCTATCTCTCTTTGAAGTGATGACAGTAGTTTACTGCATATATGAGGCCCAGTTGAGTCTAAGCCTTTATCCCTGAAGACCCAGCAAACAGCACATGTGTAAGAGTTGCCAGCCTGGGTACCTCCTTCAGCAATCAGGAGTCTAACCTATCACTAAACTATCACTCTCCCTGAAGGGTTGACAGCGGTACACTGTATACATGAGGCCCAACAGAGTTGTGACTGCCGGGGTATACCTATTCTTTGTGTTCCACCTTGTATGGTGATGATGAATGGCATATGGGGTACAGATCCCCATTTTTGCAGCTGAAACACAGGCCTGCTCCGGTTCAGGTAAGTGCATTAGTAGTTTAGATTAAAACTAGTATAGACACCTGGGTCTCTGTTCTTTCAGTCCCTCCCAGCTGCTTATTTTAGGCTTCCTTCCAACAAACAGGTCGCATTTAGGAGATTTGTGTGGTGAGCATTTAGGTAAGTTTATATAAGATGTTTGGTGCAGGTATATGTACCCAAAAGAGTGCTGATAATACAAGTATGCATTGGGCAAAGTAGTGCTGATAATGCAAAAAGAGTGCTGATAATGCAAGGAGGCATTGTGCAAAGGAGTGCTGATAATGCAATGAGACGCTGTGAAAAAGAGTGCTAATAATGGATATCCTGGCTGTATAAAGTCTGCTGGAATTCCACAGCCTGGTGACAGTAAAATATCCAAGGTAAGATAACCTTCCTGGGTGTCTGTTTGAAGTACACACATGTATATGACAGGTTTTGAAAAACCTAACTCCAAGTCCACACACACACACACACACACTTGTTTCTATCAGTGTAATTGCTGTTATCTGTGCATTATCACAAATAAGCAGGCTTTTGCAGACAGTAGAAGAATATACTGCACAGGAGACCACTGGGACTCAGTATCTGTACATGAACTGGTGGTGATACAGCATCGGTATGTTTCCCCTATATGCTCTAATGTATAAACAGTGTGTGTCCGGTATATGCTCTAGGTATGAGTTGCTATGAGGACACGGCCTCAGTATATGTATCCACTATATGCTCTAGGTATGGGTTACTGTGGGGACACTGCCTCAGTATATTTATCCACTATATGCTCTATGTATGAGTTACTGTGGGGACACAGCCTCAGTATATGTACCCACTATGTGCTCTATGTATGAGTTACTATGAGGACACTGCCTCAGTATATGTATCCACTATGTGCTCTATGTATGAGTTACTATGAGGACGCAGCCTCAGTGTGAGTGTCCACTATATGTTCTGTGTGTGAGTTACTATTGGGACACGGCAACAGTGTATGTATCCACTATATGTGTTAGTTGCTGTGAGAGCACAGCCTCTGTCAGGGGCGGACTGACCGGTCGGGCACTTCGGACATGGTCCGAGGGCCCGGCCAGGAGGGGGGCCCGCCACCAGGGGGCCCGGACTGCACAGGTAATCCAATGCGTGCCCGGGCCCCCGGTCCTTCAAAGTGCAGTGCATATAATTGCCTTCCGCAGGACCTATCCAGAGCATTTGCCCGACGGTCTGATTAAGCACTTGTGGCTTTCCGGCTACATGCATGTTGCCCCGCCCCTTCCCGGTTTGGCCCCGCCCCCTTCCCGGAGTGATTGCAGAGCAGACCGCATGGGAGGCAGTCAGGCAGACAGGCAAGCTGGGACAGAGGAGCTCGGGCCCCATGCAACCCTACACACACTGCTACACATGGGATCTCAGAAAGGTAAGAGATCTCCTTATTGTGCATGGAGAGATAGGTCACTGCCCCCTACATTTTCACACTGCCCTCTCCCCCACTGTCACACTGCCCCCTCCCCCACTGTCACACTGCCCATCCACCACTGTCACTGCCCCTACACTGTCACACTGCCCATCCACCACTGTCACTGCCCCTACACTGTCACACTGCCCCCTCCCCCACTGTCATTGCCCCTGCATTGTCACACTGCCCCCTCCCCCACTGTCACTGCCCCTACATTGTCACACTGCCCCCTCCCCCACTGTCACACTGCCCCTACACTGTCACACTGCCCCCTCCCCCACTGTCATTGCCCCTGCATTGTCACACTGCCCCTTCCCCACTGTCACTGCCCCTACACTGTCACACTGCCCCCTCCCCCACTGTCATTGCCCCTACACTGTCACACTGCCCCCTCCCCCACTGTCACTGCCCCTACACTGTCACACTGCCCCCTCCCCCACTGTCATTGCCCCTGCATTGTCACACTGCCCCCTCCCCCACTGTCACTGCCCCTACACTGTCACACTGCCCCCTCCCCCACTGTCATTGCCCCTGCATTGTCACACTGCCCCTTCCCCACTGTCACTGCCCCTACACTGTCACACTGCCCCCTCCCCCACTGTCATTGCCCCTACACTGTCACACTGCCCCCTCCCCCACTGTCATTGCCCCTACACTGTCACACTGCCCCCTCCCCCACTGTCATTGCCCCTGCATTGTCACACTGCCCCTTCCCCACTGTCACTGCCCCTACACTGTCACACTGCCCCCTCCCCCACTGTCATTGCCCCTGCATTGTCACACTGCCCCCTCCCCCACTGTCACTGCCCCTACACTGTCACACTGCCCCCTCCCCCACTGTCATTGCCCCTGCATTGTCACACTGCCCCCTCCCCCACTGTCACTGCCCCTACACTGTCACACTGCCCCCTCCCCCACTGTCATTGCCCCTACACTGTCACACTGCCCCCTCCCCCACTGTCATTGCCCCTACACTGTCACACTGCCCCCTCCCCCACTGTCATTGCCCCTACATTGTCACACTGCCCCTACACTGTCACACTGCCCCCTCCCCCACTGTCACTGCCCCTACACTGTCACACTGCCCCCTCCCCCACTGTCATTGCCCCTACATTGTCACACTGCCCCCTCCCCCACTGTCATTGCCCCTACATTGTCACACTGCCCCCTCCCCCACTGTCACTGCCCCTACACTGTCACACTGCCCCCTCCCCCACTGTCATTGCCCCTAAACTGTCACACTGCCCCCACACCAATGTCACTGCCCCTACACTGTCACACTGCCCATCCACCACTGTCACTGCCCCTACACTGTCACACTGCCCCCCCCACTGTCACTGCCCATACACTGTCACACTGCCCCCTCCCCCACTGTCACTGCCCCTACACTGTCACACTGCCCCCTCCCCCACTGTCATTGCCCCTACATTGTCACACTGCCCCCTCCCCCACTGTCATTGCCCCTACATTGTCACACTGCCCCCTCCCCCACTGTCACTGCCCCTACACTGTCACACTGCCCCCTCCCCCACTGTCATTGCCCCTACACTGTCACACTGCCCCCTCCCCCACTGTCACTGCCCCTACATTGTCACACTGCCCCTTCCCCCACTGTCACTGCCCCTACAATGTCACACTGCCCCCTCCCCCACTGTCACTGTCCCTACACTGTCACACTGCCCACTGTCACTGCCCCTACATTGTCACACTGCCCCTTCCCCACTGTCACTGCCCCTACACTGTCACACTGCCCCCTCCAGCACTGTCACTGCCCCCTCCCCCACTGTCACTGCCCCTACACTGTCACACTGCCCCCTCCCCCACTGTCACTGCCCCTACACTGTCACACTGCCCCTTCCCCCACTGTCACTGCCCCTACACTGTCACACTGCCCCTACCCCCACTGTCACTGCCCCCTCCCCCACTGTCACTGCCCCTACACTGTCACACTGCCCCCTCCCCCACTGTCACTGCCACTACACTGTCACACTGCCCCCTCCCCCACTGTCACTGCCCCTACACTGTCACACTGCCCCCTCCCCCACTGTCACTGCCACTACACTTTCACACTGCCCCTCCCCCACATTGTCACTCCCCCACACACACAGTGGCACCTTCCTTTAGGGTCAGAAAAAGAATAGGGAGAGCCTGGGGTATAAGGAAGAGCCTGGGGCAGAGAAGAAGGAGCAGGGAGAGCCTGGGGCAGAGAAGGAGCAGGGAGAGCCTGGGGCAGAGAAGGAGCAGGGAGAGCCTGGGACAGAGAAGGAGCAGGGAGAGCCTGGGACAGAGAAGGAGCAGGGAGAGCCTGGGACAGAGAAGGAGCAGGGAGAGCCTGGGACAGAGAAGGAGCAGGGAGAGCCTGGGACAGAGAAGGAGCAGGGAGAGCCTGGGACAGAGAAGGAGCAGGGAGAGCCTGGGACAGAGAAGGAGCAGGGAGCGCCTGGGGCAGAGAAGGAGCAGGGAGCGCCTGGGGCAGAGAAGGAGCAGGGAGCGCCTGGGGCAGAGAAGGAGCAGGGAGCGCCTGGGGCAGAGAAGGAGCAGGGAGCGCCTGGGGCAGAGAAGGAGCAGGGAGCGCCTGGGGCAGAGAAGGAGCAGGGAGCGCCTGGGACAGAGAAGGAGCAGGGAGCGCCTGGGACAGAGAAGGAGCAGGGAGCGCCTGGGACAGAGAAGGAGCAGGGAGCGCCTGGGGCAGAGAAGGAGCAGGGAGCGCCTGGGGCAGAGAAGGAGCAGGGAGCGCCTGGGGCAGAGAAGGAGCAGGGAGCGCCTGGGGCAGAGAAGGAGCAGGGAGCGCCTGGGGCAGAGAAGGAGCAGGGAGAGCCTGGGGCAGAGAAGGAGCAGGGAGAGCCTGGGGCAGAGAAGGAGCAGGGAGAGCCTGGGGCAGAGAAGGAGCAGGGAGAGCCTGGGGCAGAGAAGGAGCAGGGAGAGCCTGGGACAGAGAAGGAGCAGGGAGAGCCTGGGACAGAGAAGGAGCAGGGAGAGCCTGGGGCAGAGAAGGAGCAGGGAGAGCCTGGGGCAGAGAAGGAGCAGGGAGAGCCTGGGGCAGAGAAGGAGCAGGAAGAGCCTGGGGCAGAGAAGGAGCAGGGAGAGCCTGGGGCAGAGAAGGAGCAGGGAGAGCCTGGGGCAGAGAAGGAGCAGGGAGAGCCTGGGGCAGAGAAGGAGCAGGGAGAGCCTGGGGCAGAGAAGGAGCAGGGAGAGCCTGGGGCAGAGAAGGAGCAGGGAGAGCCTGGGGCAGAGAAGGAGCAGGGAGAGCCTGGGGCAGAGAAGGAGCAGGGAGAGCCTGGGGCAGAGAAGGAGCAGGGAGAGCCTGGGGCAGAGAAGGAGCAGGGAGAGCCTGGGGCAGAGAAGGAGCAGGGAGAGCCTGGGGCAGAGAAGGAGCAGGGAGAGCCTGGGGCAGAGAAGGAGCAGGGAGAGCCTGGGGCAGAGAAGGAGCAGGGAGAGCCTGGGGCAGAGAAGGAGCAGGGAGAGCCTGGGACAGAGAAGGAGCAGGGAGAGCCTGGGGCAGAGAAGGAGCAGGGAGAGCCTGGGGCAGAGAAGGAGCAGGGAGAGCCTGGGGCAGAGAAGGAGCAGGGAGAGCCTGGGGCAGAGAAGGAGCAGGGAGAGCCTGGGGCAGAGAAGGAGCAGGGAGAGCCTGGGGCAGAGAAGGAGCAGGGAGAGCCTGGGGCAGAGAAGGAGCAGGGAGAGCCTGGGGCAGAGAAGGAGCAGGGAGAGCCTGGGGCAGAGAAGGAGCAGGGAGAGCCTGGGGCAGAGAAGGAGCAGGGAGAGCCTGGGGCAGAGACGGAGCAGGGAGAGCCTGCGGCAGAGAAGGAACAGGGAGAGCCTGGGGCAGAGAAGGAGCAGGGAGAGCCTGGGGCAGAGAAGGAGCAGGGAGCGCCTGGGACAGAGAAGGAGCAGGGAGAGCCTGGGACAGAGAAGGAGCAGGGAGAGCCTGGGGCAGAGAAGGAGCAGGGAGAGCCTGGGGCAGAGAAGGAGCAGGGAGAGCCTGGGGCAGAGAAGGAGCAGGGAGAGCCTGGGGCAGAGAAGGAGCAGGGAGAGCCTGGGGCAGAGAAGGAGCAGGGAGAGCCTGGGGCAGAGAAGGAGCAGGGAGAGCCTGGGGCAGAGAAGGAGCAGGGAGAGCCTGGGGCAGAGAAGGAGCAGGGAGAGCCTGGGACAGAGAAGGAGCAGGGAGAGCCTGGGGCAGAGAAGGAGCAGGGAGAGCCTGGGGCAGAGAAGGAGCAGGGAGAGCCTGGGGCAGAGAAGGAGCAGGGAGAGCCTGGGGCAGAGAAGGAGCAGGGAGAGCCTGGGGCAGAGAAGGAGCAGGGAGAGCCTGGGACAGAGAAGGAGCAGGGAGAGTCTGGGGCAGAGAAGGAGCAGGGAGAGCCTGGGGCAGAGAAGGAGCAGGGATAGCCTGGGACAGAGAAGGAGCAGGGAGAGCCTGGGACAGAGAAGGAGCAGGGAGAGCCTGGGGCAGAGAAGGAGCAGGGAGAGCCTGGGACAGAGAAGGAGCAGGGAGAGCCTGGGACAGAGAAGGAGCAGGGAGAGCCTGGGACAGAGAAGGAGCAGGGAGAGCCTGGGGCAGAGAAGGAGCAGGGAGAGCCTGGGGCAGAGAAGGAGCAGGGAGAGCCTGGGGCAGAGAAGGAGCAGGGAGAGCCTGGGGCAGAGAAGGAGCAGGGAGAGCCTGGGGCAGAGAAGGAGCAGGGAGAGCCTGGGGCAGAGAAGGAGCAGGGAGAGCCTGGGGCAGAGAAGGAGCAGGGAGAGCCTGGGGCAGAGACGGAGCAGGGAGAGCCTGGGGCAGAGACGGAGCAGGGAGAGCCTGGGGCAGAGACGGAGCAGGGAGAGCCTGGGGCAGAGACGGAGCAGGGAGAGCCTGGGGCAGAGAAGGAGCAGGGAGAGCCTGGGGCAGAGAAGGAGCAGGGAGAGCCTGGGGCAGAGAAGGAGCAGGGAGAGCCTGGGGCAGAGACGGAGCAGGGAGAGCCTGGGGCAGAGAAGGAGCAGGGAGAGCCTGGGGCAGAGAAGGAGCAGGGAGAGCCTGCGGCAGAGAAGGAGCAGGGAGAGCCTGCGGCAGAGAAGGAGCAGGGAGAGCCTGGGACAGAGAAGGAGCAGGGAGAGCCTGGGGCAGAGAAGGAGCAGGGAGAGCCTGGGGCAGAGAAGGAGCAGGGAGAGCCTGGGACAGAGAAGGAGCAGGGAGAGCCTGGGACAGAGAAGGAGCAGGGAGAGCCTGGGACAGAGAAGGAGCAGGGAGAGCCTGGGACAGAGAAGGAGCAGGGAGAGCCTGGGGCAGAGAAGGAGCAGGGAGAGCCTGCGGCAGAGAAGGAGAGCCTACGGCAGAGAAAAATGTATACATTTGAAATAACAGCAACTATATTAATTACAAACATTTCACTAATCTAAGGGGTACAATTTATGGAAATTGACTGCCATGGGGTACTCAAGTGAAAAAAGGTTGGGAATCACTGAGATAGATCACTGGCTGCAGGAGGGGGAAAATGGAGTCTGCTGGGCCCCACTATGCTGGCCCAACAAGCTGTGCCACTGGACCACCAGGGAATCCACTGTCCCCCTCCCTGGCTACAGGTAAGAGGCAGGGAGGGGGAAGTACATTTAAACATTTTTTTATAAAAATCCAACCACTAAAAAATACCCCCCAGCAGCATCTGTCACACATCCACCACACACATCCATCATCAAACAGACAAAATGCATCCACTACACAACCACACACATCATCCACTACACAAATACACATCATCCACTACACAAATACACATCATCCACTACACAACCACACACATCATCCACTACACAAATACACATAATCCACTACACAACCACACACATCATCCACTAAACAAATACACATCATCCACTACACAGCCACATACATCATCCACTACACAGCCTCATATATCACACAAACTGCATCCACTACACAACCACACACATCATCCACTACACATATACACATCATCCACTACACAACCACACACATCATCCACTACACAACCACACACATCATCCACTACACATATACACATCATCCACTACACAACCACACACATCATCCACTACACAGCCACATACATCACACAAACTGCATCCACTACACAACCACACACATCATCCACTACACAAATAAACAACCACACACGTCATCCACTACACAAATACACATCATCCACTACACAACCACATATATCATTCACCACATAAACACACAAACTGCATCCACTACACAACCACACACTCAGTGCCCCCCCTCCCTGGCTACAAGTAAGAGGCAGGGAGGGAGAAAGATTTTTGTTAAAAACAAATTATAAAATTTCAACAGCTAAAAAATACACACACACACCATCCACTACACAAACACACACATCATTCACTACACCAACACACACACCATCCACTACACACACACACACACCATCCACTACACAAACACACACACAGTACTCACTACACAAATATACATAATTCACTACACACTACATCCATTACACAAACACACACTCTGCATTCACTATACACACGATTCATCCACTCTACACACACTCTCTATCCGCTACACAAACATTCAATCTGAGTCCACTATAAACACTGTATCTACTTTACTCATGCACTTTGCATCCACTACACACATTCTACAGCCATACACACACAATCAAATTCAGTACACACACACACTTCATCCTTGTGGGTGGACTCAAGATGGGTCATGTGGGCTGACTTGGGGGTGGGCCATGTGGGCAGGCCCCCGGAGGCCAAGGATTCCGCTCACTGCCTTACAAAGCCCTAAAAACTGGTCTCGGCCACACATTTGTTGGCCATCTTTAGAGGCCAGCCCACAGGCCAGCCAATAAGCCAGCCAGCCCACAGGCCACCAGCCAGCCAGGCCAGTAGCCAGCCAGCCCACAGGCCAGCCAGGCCAGTAGCCAGCCAACCCACAGGCCAGCCAGCCCACAGGCCAGCCAGCCCACAGGCCAGCAGCCAGCCACATGCCAGCAGCCAGCCACAGGCTAATAGCCAGTCCACAGGCCTACAGCAAGCCACAGGCTTACATACAGCAAGCCCACAGCCTGCCAGCCATAGCCAGCAAGCCACAGCCAGCCAGAAAGCCCACAGAATGCCAGCCAGCAACAGTAATTAAGGTAAGAGGAGCCAACTTGGCCTAGGTATCAGCGAGCTATGTTGTGTTGCTATATTGTAAAAAAGGAACCAGAGTGTTGGAGAGACCCCTTCCAGGCCCCATTAGACTCCATTGTAGTCTCTAATGGGGCCTGGAGGAGATTCTTTCTAACACACTCTCTAAAGGACACTGAGATAGCCTCTGCTAGAAAGACCCCCCTCCATGGCCCATTAGCCCTCAATTGTAGTCTTTACTGGGGTCTTGAGGGGATTATTGTTATTTATTTTGCAGTTTATTTTTTGCATTTGTTAATTATATTGCACTTGTTTAGAACTTATTGCACTTTTGTTCCTTGTGTCTAAAGATTGTGTAGGGTGTGGCTGGAGGCGGGAGAAGGGCAGGGCTTGCTGCGGAGCATGGGTGGGGCCTGTAAGGGGGCCCTTGATTTATTTTGCCCGGGGGCCCTGAGGGTTCTCAGTCCGCCCCTGGCCTCTGTATATGTCCCCACTATAGGCTCTATGTGTGAGTTACAATAAAGATGCTCTGTGTGTGAGTTGCTGTGGGGACACAGCCTCAGTATATGTATCCACTATATTGTCTGTGTATGAGTTGATCTGAAGGCTCTGCCTCAGTGTGTGTTCTTTATATGCTCTGAGTCACTGTGAAAACACAGCCTCAGTATATGTCCTCTACATGCTCTATATGAGACATTGCTTCAGTGTATCTGTTCCCTATATGATTGATGTATTAGTGGAAACACAATATATGTGAATGATATAAGGCACATCCGCTATATGAATCCAAGCTAATACTGGTTCTATGTCGGTTGTGAGTCACAACCTCAGTATATGTGAGTAGTGTAATATGTGAATGAAGTTCGGTTAAAACACAGCCTCAATTTATCTCACTCATATAATCTTATATGAATATGTGTGCAAGCATAGTGTCACTCTATAGCAGATGCAGGCTATGTATGATTACTGTTTTAACAGACTCAGTATATGTGACTGATATATCTGTGCATAAGGTGCTGTTAGAAACATCCACAATGTATGTGATTCATATAATCTGTATACAGGTTGGTAGTATTATATAACCCCAATTTATACACGGCATTGGAAGATTTAATATATACCAGGGGTCAAGTCCTGGGGAAAAAAGTATGGGAACTCACTAAAGATTCCTGCCCCCCCCCCCCCCCACCCCTTAAAAAAATAAAAATTACACTCCTATGCATATAGTGCAGTGCAGGGTGTGTATAATGAATGTAGTGTATTTGTAGTGAATGCAGAGTGTGTATAATGAATGTAGTGTGTTTGTAGTGAGTGCAGTGTGTATAATAAATTCAGTGTGTTTGTAGTGAGTGTAAAGTGCGTATAATGAATGTAGTGTGTTTGTTGTGAGTGCAGATTGTGTATAATAAATGTAGTGTGTTTGTGGTGAGTACAGTGTGTATAATAAATGTAGTGTGTTTGTAGTGAGTGCAGAATGTGTATAATGAATGTAGTGTGTTTGTAGTGAGTGCAGTGTGTATAATGAATGTAGTGTGTTTGTAGTGAGTGCAGTGTGTATAATACATTTAGTGTGTTTGTAGTGAGTGCAGAGTGTGTATAATTAATGTAGCGTGTCTGTTGTGAGTGCAGTGTGTGGATAATGAATGTAGTGTGTTTGTAGTAAGTGCAGAGTGTTTATAATGAATGCAGTGTGTTTGTAGTGAGTGCAGATTGTGTATAATAAATGTAGTGTGTTTGTAGTGAGCGCAGTGTGTATAATAAATGTAGTGTGTTTGTAGTGAGTGCAGATTGTGTATAATAAATGTAGTGTGTTTGTAGTGAGCGCAGTGTGTATAATAAATGTAGTGTGTTTGTAGTGAGTGCAGAATGTGTATAATGAATGTAGTGTGGAGTGAGTGCAAAGTGTGTATAATGAATGTAGTGTGTTTGTAGTGGGTGCAGTGTGAATAATGAATGTAGTGTGTTTGTAGTGAGTGCAGAGTGTGTATAATGAATGTAGTGTGGAGTGAATGCAAAGTGTGTATAATGAATGTAGTGTGTTTGTAGTGGGTGCAGTGTGAATAATGAATGTAGTGTGTTTGTAGTGAGTGCAGAGTGTGTATAATGAATGCAGTGTGTATAATGAATGTAGTGTATGTAGTGTGTTTGTAGTGAATGCAGAGTGTGAATAGTGAATGTAGTGTGTAGTGAGTGCAGAGTGTGTATAATGAATGCAGAGTGTGTATAATGAATGCAGAGTGTGTATAGCGTATGTAGTGTGTTTGTAGTAAATGCAGAGTGTGTATAATGAATGCAGGGTGTTTATAGTGAATGTAGTGTGTATAGTGAATTTAGTGTGTTTGTAGTGAGTGCAGAGTGTGTATAATGAATGCAGTGTGTGTAGTGAATGTAGTGTGTTTGTAGTGAGTGCAGAGTGTGTATAATGAATGCAGAGTGCGTATAGTGAATGTAGTGTGTTTGTAATGAGTGCAGATTGTGTATAATGAATGCAGTGTGTGTGTGATAGATGAAGTGTGTGTGTGTGTGTGCTGGATGATGTGTGTGTGCTGGATGATGTGTGTGTGTGTGCTGGATGATGTGGGTGTGTGTGTGTGTGTGTGTGCTGGATGATGTGTGTGTGTGTGTGTGTGTGTGCTGGATGATGTGTGTGTGCGTGTGCTGGATGATGATGTGTGTGTGTGTGTGCTGGGTGATGTGTGTGTGTGTGTGTGTGTGTGCTGGATGATGATGATGATGTGTGTGTGTGTGTGTGTGTGTGTGTGTGTGTGTGTGTGTGCTGGATGATGATGTGTGTGTGTGTGTGTGTGTGTGTGCTGAATGATGATGTGTGTGTGTGTGTGCTGGATGATGATGATGTGTGTGTGTGTGTGTGTGTGTGCTGGATGATGATGTGTGTGTGTGTGCTGGATGATGATGATGTGTGTGTGTGTGTGTGTGCTGGATGATGATGGGTGTGTGTGTGTGTGTGCTGGATGATGTGTGTGTGTGTGCTGGATGATGATGTGTGTGTGTGTGTGTGTGTGTGTGCTGGATGATGTGTGTGTGTGTGCTGGATGATGTGTGTGTGTGTGTCTGTGCTGGATGATGTGTGTGTGTGTGTGCTGGATGATGTGTGTGTGCTGGATGATGTCTGTGTGTGTGTGTTGTATGATGGGGGGAAGCATTTTCTTTTACTTTATGTGTTTATATATTTTTTTATTTTATTCCCCCCTCCCTGCTTCTTACCTTGTCAGGGAGGGGGGAGATCACCTGGTGGTCCGGTGAAGGGAGGCAGCCGCTGCACACAGGGGCCATCACACGCTGTGTTCCCTCTCCAGCTTTAACTCTTGCGAGACCCGCCTGTGCGGAGCGTTGCCATGGTAACCCGTGGCAACGCTCTGACAGCCGCGGGTCTCGCGAGAGTTAGAGCTGGAGCCCTGATATATACAAATGAAGGTTTTGTGCTGAAATGCAGCACTGTCCAATTCTAGCAAATACAAATGCACTGTTGTACTGGGTAAGTAACTAGTGCCTACTGTGGATTTTCTATTTCAGTTTTTTAATGAAGTAGATAAGGAAACATACAGCTTTTGGCTTTGTATTAGATTCCGTCTCCCACAGGTGTTTCAGGATAAGCAATTAACACATTTTTCCACTTCAGATAGATTGCAGGTGTTACTGAACTTGTCTGAGAGCCTCTCCCAGGAGAGAGGGAGACCTGATTTTCCAAAATGAAGCATGGTACTGTTTAACAGAATCAATGTTATTTTTTTGTGTGTGCACATCTATGTAATTATTCATGAGACAAAAGGTTTTCTATTACCAGGTATCCTCTCCTCTCTGTCCAAGATAGGGAATGTTTTTTCAATTGGTGACAGTGTTTTACCTTTAGATATATGCTGATTACTAATTCAGAGCTTAGTAGATCATACTAGTTGCAAGAGTACAAATTGGGCTAATAATTGATCTCACAAGTAGGTAACCCTGAAGCCATTACCTGATTTAAAAGCTGTTAATATTGTTTTTTTCTTTCACCTTTTGGTCTTTATATCTGAATTAATTTCCTTTAAGCATACATTTTATACTCTTTTATCCCTTTGGGACCTGAAAGTTTGACAATCCCTTTAGTATATGTCAAGAGTGGCATACTTTTTGGTTCTTAATGAGTTAATGATCAGAAACTTCTACCCAATTCCCCTGTTGGGAAGGGGAACATTATAATTTCCTTTCTGCAATAAAGGTATTCTTTTAGGCTCATATGCTCCATGTAATGTTGATGCTGTGTATTGCAAGTATTCAGTGTATTTCCAGTCCCCAGTCCTTTCTACCAGGTTTACTATTTCAGTTAAAATTCACCTGCTACCTGAACAATAGAGGAAATCCCTAAACTGGTAGTTCCATTATGGACCTCTCTTCTGATATTCATGGGGATTCTTCTAGGTGTCCTTATATCTGGAATTGCAACCAATGTGTGGCTTTAAGTGGTTGATTCATCCTACATAATGTAATGTGATGCAACTTATTGATGACAAACATTTGACTGATATGTTTTACATGGTCTCTGTACCTAGATCTGTATAAGTTATGGTCACTCCTAACATTGCATTGATTTAATACTTGTGGATTATATGTTTGCATTGGTGTTGATATCTTGCAGATATAACAAGCTGCTTATTATCACCATAGGCTCTGCCATAAGTACTTCTTCACTGTCTGAAGATAAGGCAAGAGTAAGTATGTGGTTGTTTGTTCTCATAAGGATAACTGAATATCTCCTACTATCCTGCTTATTATGTGTCTGTTGCCACAGTGTATAATGTGCTCAGTGGGCTAATAAATCATCAGCAGAATCTGTTCAACCCTTGGGTCGCAGGTTCAAATCCCGGCAGGGTTGACTCAGCCCTTCATCCTTCGGAGGTAGATAAAATGAGTACCATTAAACCCCTGGATGTTGGGATAAGGTAATATCCCCAGGACGTACTTGGAAACAAGAGTAATCTGAATGTACCTTTTCTGGTTAAATACTTTGTTATTATATATGTGTGTGTGTGTGTGTATATATATATATATATATATATATATATATATATATATATATATATATATATATATATACTGCCATGAATAATGGCCAGGAAAAGGGAAAATTCCTTCATACTTACTATATATATATATATATATATATATATTATGTGCCTCTGGTTGCCACCTTCCCATCAGTATCTCGCCTCATGTGATTAAACTGTTGGCATAATCTGTACTATATACAAATATAGGTGCTGACATGGTTGGCTTCCTTATAATTTATTAGTTGCCACAAATTCTATGGTTCATACCGTTCTTTCTTTTTTCCTCACTGATCATTGCTGTATCAATTCATCCACTGTGTGAGGTTGTGAATCTGAATTTAGCAACATCGGGTCATTGCTGCAGTGTTTTAATAACAGATTCTTATTTCTCTACTAGGCTCTGCCTCTTTCTTATCTTATCAGGCAGATATTGATTTGTTCCTGTATCTTCAGGTAAGTAGTTCACAAGGCAGTGTGAATCGTCTTTATTAATTACATCCAGAAAGTAGTAAGTTTCTCAGTGTAATTCTCCCCATGTTTAATAGCCTGGTGTGTCCGTTCTCATCCAGCATTATCTGCTTGTTCCAGTATGATCTCTGGAAGTTATGCTTTTGTCGAGGTTCTGATTTAATGATATCAATTCGGTTTTATATCAGAATGAGATCCTTCTCTAGCTTATGCTACCATGGCCTTAATTCCTACCTGACTCTATATCTATTCAGGATATTTCAGATATTGAATGCCAGGAGGTTGCTGACCTTGCAGCCTCTAGGGAAAATTGTCTTGTCTTGTCTGAGCAGATTTTATCACAATTTCCTATTGATTCTTGTTTGGCTTTGTAAAGTCTTCCTAAGATTTATACAGCTCAATAATGGTTTTATAGCTATTAGCTAGTTTGAACAAAGTGGTTTGTGACAACGGAAGAAATTTGTTGGCGGCATTAAATTTGGGCAAGTTGACACATGTGCCGTGAATGGCTCATGTATGTAATCTGATCGTACAACGCTTTGTGCATAAGTACACAGGACGTCCTGAAGCAGGCCAGGAAGTTGTGTGGCCATTTCAGGCGATACTACACAGCCATGGCGCACTTCGCAGATATCTAGCGGTGAAACAACATGCCAGTGAGGCGCTTGATTTGCGACAGCCCGACACGTTGGAATTCAACACTCCTAATGTTCGACCGCCTGCTCCAACAAGAAAAAGCTGTTAATGAATATTTGTATGACCGGGGTGCTAGGACAGCCTCTGGGGAGCTGGGAATTTTTTTGCCACGTTACTGGACACGCATGCGCAATGCCTGTAGGCTCATGCGTCCTTTTGAGGAGGTGACAAACCTAGTCAGTCGCACCGAAGGCACCATCAGCGACATCATACCATTTGTTTTCTTCCTGGAGCGTGCCCTGCGAAGAGTGCTGGATCAGGCCGTAGATGAGCGTGAAGAGGAAGAGGAAGAGTTGTGGTCACCATCACCACCAGAAACAGCCTTATCAGCATCGCTTGCTGGACCTGCGGCAAGCTGGAAGAGGATTGTGAGGAAGAGGAGTCAGAGGAAGAATGTGGCTTTGAGGAGGAGGAAGACCAACCACAACAGGCATCCCAGGGTGCTCGTTGTCATCTATCTGGTACCCGTAGTGTTGTACGTGGCTGGGGGAAGAACATACCTTCATTGACATCAGTGAGGAGGAGGAACGGGAAATGAGTAGCTCGGCATCCAACCTTGTGCAAATGGGGTCTTTCATGCTGTCATGCCTGTTGAGGGACCCTCGTGTAAAAAGGCTGAAGGAGAACGACCTGTACTGGGTGTCCACGCTACTAGACCCCCGGTATAAGCAGAAAGTGGTGGAAATGTTACCGAATTACAACAAGTCGGAAAGGATGCAGCATTTGCAAAATAAATTAAAAAGTATGCTTTACACGGCGTATAAGGGTGATGTCACAGCACAACGGAAATCTAACAGGGGGAGAGGTGGAAGTCATCCTCCTCCTCCCACGACCACGCCGGCAAGGACAGGACGCTTTAAAGACGTGTTGTTGATGGAGGACATGCAGAGCTTTTTAAGTCCTACGCATCGCCACAGCCCTTCGGGATCCACCCTCAGAGAACGACTCGACCGACAGGTAGCAGACTACCTCGCCTTAACAGCAGATATCGACACTCTGAGGAGCGATGAACCCCTTGACTACTGGGTGTGCAGGCTTGACCTGTGGCCTGAGCTATCCCAATTTGCGATAGAACTTCTGGCCTGCCCCGCTTCAAGTGTCCTGTCAGAAAGGACCTTCAGTGCAGCAGGAAGTATTGTCACTGAGAAGAGAATTCGCCTAGGTCAAAAAAGTCTAGATTACCTCACCTTTATTAAGATGAATGAGGGATGGATCCGAAGGGACTGACACTGGGCGATACATTCGATTAAAAAAGGCGTGATGAGATGAGCTGCCTTGGGCTAAAAAATGGTCCACACGCTGCTGTATTTTAGCTCTGAATGCCGGTTGACTTGCGTGACTTATCCGCCACCAACTAGGGTTCAAGCCGCCATGTTTTAGGGCACTTTCTGCCTGTGAAACAAACATCATTTTTTTTCTGGCCGCTGCTACAGCAGCGGCTGCAACAATACCGAATTTTTCAGGCATGTGTACATGCCTAATTTTTAGGCCCTCTGGTGCTGCACTGTGGCTTCAAAAACCAAACCAAAAAAAAGGCAAATAGTGACCCTATGTAGGGGGAACAGTCCCTATTCTGCTCTGTGTCAGTGTGTATCAGGGATTTGACTATCTTTATTCAGATTCAAAAATTACAATTCCAGGAAAAATTTAACAAACATTTACAAGAACATGTTATGCACATCATAGAAACAACATGAATTTTGCTCTTTGTCAGTGTGTATCAGGGGCTTTGAGGACGGGGAACAGTCTCTATTCTTCTCTGTGTCAATGTGTATCAGGGGCTTTGAGGACAGGTAACAGTCTCTATTCTGCTCTGTGTCAGTGTGTATCAGGGGCTTTGAGGACGGGGAACAGTCTCTATTCTGCTCTTTGTCAGTGTGCATCAGGGGCTTTGAGGACAGGTGTCAATCCATATCTGCCAAGTGACCCTATGTAGGGTGAACAGTCCCTATAGAGTCCTTTGTAGACGTCGCAAGTACGCATTGGGTAATGGGATCTGTAGCGTTCTAGTCAGGTATTGGAATTTTCGGCAGCAGCAGTTTCCCCTTTTTTTTTTAAGAATTATCCAGGAATCTTTTTTTGAATTTGTTCCCCTCCTCTTGACACGATCAATGACCTGAGAGTCTCCGTAAGCAGGGTTGACCTGTTAGTCCCGTTTTCCATTCAAGTTGTGCATGATGTCCAGGCTAGGTTTCCAGGGACAAATGTTGTTGTAGCCTGTTGAACGAGGTGACCTTGCTCGGGTCCCAGGTGTGCGGTTCCTAAAATCGCTGCCATATACACATCCACTGATAGGAGACGCAACAGGTATTAAACTGATAAGAATAGTACTAAACACACCACTCCTATCTGGTGGCACATTAGATTGCCCGCGCAGTGCCCCAAATTTGAAGTAGGAGGACCGACCAAGCATCTTCTTCCATCTCCCTGTTCAAAAAATTGCTGCCATATACACGTCCACTGATAGGAGACGCAACAGGAATTAAACTGATAAGAATAGTACTACTCTATTCTGCTCTGTGTCAGTGTGTATCAGGGGCTTTGAGGACAGGTGTCAATCCATATCTGCCAAGTGACCCTATGTATGGGAAACAGTCTCTATTCTGCTCTTTGTCAGTGTGTATCATGGTCTCTGAGGACGGGGAACAGTCTCTATTCTGCTCTGTGTCAGTGTGTATTATGGTCTCTGAGGACGGGGAACAGTCTCTATTCTGCTCTGTGTCAGTGTGTATCAGGGGCTTTGAGGACCGGTGTCAATCCATACCTGCCAAGTGACCCTATGTAAGGGAAACAGTCCCTATTCTGCTCTGTGTCCGTGTGCATCAGGGGCTCTGAGGACAGGTGTCAATCCATATGTCAAGGTGTCAATATGTCATATGTCAGGTGTCAATCCATATTCATTGCGATTTTGGAATGTTAGGTGATTTCTGCCCTTCATGGATTAAAACCAGACTCTGCATCAACTGGGTAATTTTCCATGGGAGTTTTGCCATGGATCCCCCTCCGGCATGCCACAGTCAAGGTGTTAGTCCCCTTGAAACAACTTTTCCATCACTTTTGTGGGCAGAAAGAGTCCCTGTGGGTTTTAAAATTCGCCTGCCCATTGAAGTCAATGGCAGTTCGCCCGGTTCGCCGGTTCGCGAACGTTTGCGGAAGTTCCCGTTCGCGAACCGAAAATGTCGGGTTCGTGACATCACTACTTACAAGGCCCCAGCACTTTGACTGGGGTTAAGTCAGAGCTGCTACTGCATCTTAGGTTCAATCAGGAAAAGCAAAGAGCAAAGAGACTGAATCCTTCCTACATCTGATTTTTATTCAGTGTATTCCTAAGTAGGCTGGCCTGTGATGTCATTGCCAGAAGCATATGGCTTAAGGATTTCTACACACTACCCCTAGTGGTGCCTCTAAAGCACTAAATTCATTATGCTTTATTTTATGACGTAAATCATTATATAAATACCATTACACCAAGTTATTGTGTTTGGTTGGCAAGGTGGTACTCAGTGACGTTATTTATTTACTGAGTTATATGTTATGTTAATATGTTATAAAGTTTTTGTTGAAGATATATATATAAATTTAATAAAGCTCTGGCCTATTTTCACCAAGTAAATCTGTTGTTTAGTTATTTCGGGTAAGTAAGGGGGAGTGGGGATTAGCGGAAGGGTTTCTAGTTATGGCCCATACACAATACCCTCTACCTACACACATGGGATTGAAAATGTAAAATCTGATGTCAATAGTTATTTAATTGATTTTGCCATCAACAAATTAATGTGATGTAATCTGTAATACTTAATTGCTTCATTGCTTCATGCAAAACACCCAATGTAGGGACAATTACGTTTTTTTAATTCCTTTACTTTTTAACATTTGGTAGAGAACTTAAAACATTTCTATATTAACATAAGATGTTTTGCCAATTAATATACATTTATATATGCTCAAGATCAAACCATATGCTTTTTACATTGTGTTTTCAAAATCCAATTCCCATAAAGATATGACATAACTTACTTGTGTGTATCCGTACAAACTCAGAATTTGTGCCATTGGGATGGTTGTGACTGACAGTAGATCTCCAATAAATCCAGCTATTTTGTCCTGTTTCCAGCAGGAATAATTTGGAATTTCTTTCTTTTTCCCAGACAGTATTTTGAAGATTTTTTTTATAGATCTTTCAGCTGTCCCACAAGAGTCAAACACATAGTAACCCAGAGTGATATTGGGTAAAATCATTGGGTCGTTGTTAACCAAATCAATAGCAGAAATAAAAGTCAGAATCTTTCGGTATTCTGCAGGATGAATACTGTGGAATTAAATTATATCACTATTTTAATGAACTAATTTGTGACCTATGAAAATGTAATAAACGTCTATATAACGTCAAAGTAAAAACATTGATAGTATGAGTGCTCTGTTGGATAATGGGTGACCGCCAACGTAAAAACCATGTTTATACCAAAATTATTAGAAGCATTCAGGTTGATTTTAAAAAAAGTCCACTACGGTAAGAAAATATGTCAAAGTTTGACATAAACAATTTAGCTCTGTTTAACAATGTCTGGATTTTGCAATTCAGCCCCGAATAAGTCGACATTTGGCCTGGATTTCTGCTGGACCAAACACAGCTGAAATATGCAACTGAATGCTTCAAATTTTGGCCAACTTAACAAAGTTACAAATTTAAAAAAAAAATAAAAAAATTGGGTCAATATAACAGAAATGTAAAACCTCCATATGTCCAATTTGCAGAGTAGTAGGTGAGGGCCTATCATGTTGAATAGCTGAAAAGGCCCATACACATGGGATAAGGGACTATGAAATAACAGGAGGGATAGAGTCCACCCATGACCTCACCCATGGCCATTGGGTTGAGGACATTAAAATGGATAAAGAAGGGTGGACAAATCAATAATGGCTATTTAATAAAATATAAGTGTGACATCCTACTGTCCACACTTATGGTGAGTGTGTGGGGGTTATTATAATTAAAGCTGCCCTCCAGAACCCAACCATTAGTGGAAGCTAGGTCATCCTAATAAAAGTAAAGAGGGGAGGATGTAAAGTTGGGTCCAATGTGGTGGTGGTGGTGGTGGTGGTGATGATGAGGATGATTGATGATGAGGATGATTGATGATGAGGATGATTGATGATGAGGATGATTGATGGATGATGATGATGAATGATGATTAATGATGATGATTGATGATGAATGATGATCATTCTCCAGTTCCCACAAATGAGCAGCAAGCTTTAATTAATTAAACAATGGGGATGGTGGACACCCCCTCCTCCCCCAAATAATGACTAGTATCCTTAGGTGGCTAAGGAATGCCAATCACCTACTAAAAATAAATAATCCTACCTATGCCCCTCAAACTAAAAACAGTCAGGGGAGTAATAAAGCTGATACCTGTAAAAAGAAAAAAAACATATACTAACCTTCGGAAGCCTTTTTATATTTTTTCTTGTTTTCAACTGTAAAAAAATATCTAAATCCATAATAACCAATACAACTAATTATAATAAAAATGAATTCACAAAAAAATAGAAAAATGCAAAACACAATGCTATAAAATGAACCCATCTTTGCTTCACAAGTGTTTTACACTGAGATTTCACAGTGGAAAAAACCTTTATAAAGCCTTTCCCGCATTATGTCCACAAGAGAAAATGTCCCACGCTATGCACCATCAGTAAGAGGACTCTGATTGGTTGGTTTACAAGCAAACTAATCAGTGTTCTTACAGATATTACATATTCAATTCCATTAAGTTATGCCCCCTTTATTATTATTATGATGGCCCTAATCTGCCTCCAATATGTGGGGCTGAGGGTGGAACTAGATTTCCCTCCTTACATTTTCCTGATCAATCATGGCAGCATTTTCTCATGGGTTAGCTCCTCCCTCACAGCAGAAAGGACAGGAACTAGAACTCTGAAACTGGAATGAATAGATCTTCCATGATCTTCGATGTTTTATACACGAATGGGTGGGGTTCGTGTGAAATAGTATCTGGAACGAGTACCAGGCATTGGACAACCAGGTCCTGCTGGGCGTTCGGTAACAAAAGATGGACGCTGCCATGTGTTCGTGCATACAGTTTATTCAGTATTGTGAGAGGTGAACGGGGTTAATTGGCGGCACACGCCAGGGGCTTGGTGGTTGGTCATTTGTATGAACGAATGACCTGCAACAGTTTTTCGGGAAAAGTAGCAAAAGTAACAGGGATGTGGCAGACAGAGGGGACTTTATAATAAACCTCTAAGCCCTGAAGACCCAGCAACACACTATTGTAAAGTGGCTAGCCTGGGTACCCTCTTAAGTGACCGGGGGCCGGGCCCAACCTCTCCCTCAGGGGATGGTCCACTGCATGCCAGGTCCACTGCATGCCTGAAGACCCAGCAAAAGCACATTCCTATGAGTCGCCAGTCTGGGTAACCCCTCAGGGGATGAATGTTATCCTCTGCCCACATGAAGTAAGGCCAGGGTTCAGCCTCTAATCCCTGAAGACCCAACAAACAGCACATCTGTAAGAGTTGCCAGCCTGGGAACCTCCTTTAGCAACCAGGAGTCTGCCCTATCTCCCTGAGAGGATGACAGCGGTTCACTGCATACACAAGGCCCAGACGAGTCTAAGCCTTTATCCCTGAAGACCCAGTAAATAGCACTTCCATAAGTTGACTACCTGGGTATGCATTTTCTATGTATTCCACCTTGTCTGGAGTTTGGTTTAAACCCTCTCCCACTGGTGATGACAAACGGCATATAGGGTACAGATGGAAGCCTATAGTTTAAATAGTTTAGGCTGTCAGTTGTTCAAATGCCACTGAAACACAGGCCTGCAGCTGTTCAGGTAAGTGCATTAGTAGTTTAGTATAAAACTAGTATAGGCACCTGGGTCTCTGTTCTTTCAGTCCCTCCCAGCTGCTTACATTCGGCTTCCTTCTAACAAATTGGTCACATTTAGGAGGTTTGTGTGGTGAGCATTTAGGTAAGTTTATACAGGAAAGGATGCATTGTGCAAAAGAGTGCTGATAATGCAAGGAGGCATTGTGCAAAAGAGTGCTAATAAGGGATATCCTGGCTGTATAAAGTCTGCTGGAATTTCACAGTCCTGAAGACAGAGAAATATCCAAGGTAAGAGTAAACTTTCTTGGGTGACTGATTAAAATACACACATGTATATGACCGGTTTTAAAACCTAACTTTAAGTCTGCCTGGGCCTCATTACCTGTACATGAACTGGTTTGTGGTACAGCATTAGTATGTTTCCACTATATGCTCTATGTATGAATTGGTCTGAAGACTCAGCCTCTGTGTGTGTGTTTGTCCATTATATGCTCTATGTATGAGTTGCTATGAGGACACAGCCTCAGTATAAGTATTAACTATATGTTCTATGTATGGGTTACTTTGAATACACACCCTCAGAATATGTACCCACTATAGGCTTTATGTATAAGTTACTATGAGGACTCTGCCTCAGTATATGTATCCACTATATGCTCTATGTATGGGTTACTATGAGGACTCGACCTCAGTATATGTATCCACTATATGCTCTATATATGGGTTACTATGAGGACTCTGCCTCAGTATATGTATCCACTATATGCTCTATGTATGGGTTACTATGAGGACTCTGCCTCAGTATATGTATCCACTATATGCTCTATGTATGGGTTACTATGAGGACACAGCCTCAGTATATGTATCCACTATATGCTCTATGTATGGGTTACTACAAGGACACAGACTCAGTATATGTATCTGTTACAAACTGCTGTTTATAACTGTTTCTTTAAGTGACAAATTGCCCTGTTCCCCTGGCTTGTGGAGAAGCTTAATTGCCAGCCTTTTGCCTCATGACTATGGCCCTGGGGTGTATGGCCCTTTAAGAACAGTCTGTGGGCATATTGTGACTTTTGGGAACAATGCTCCTTTGAGACTATGTCCCCAGACCTGTAAAATAACTTGTTTGTGCCTTTTTCCCACTTGGTTCAGTAAATGGGGCTTACTGAACCAAGTATTACACATGCAGGGTTGGGGATAAAATCAGCTATACAGGGGGACCCGCTTTGGTTGATGGATGTTTGCCAACTCTTACAGAGCTCTGGAAATTGGAAATGAAAAGCAGAGATGTGTTCCATATCTAACTGAACCAATTTAATGTTAGACAGTTATTTTTATACATACTTTTTCAGAGCGGGATGGGAGGGAGAAAAATATGAGTATATGGGTGGGACAATTGCGTCAATTGTTTTTCACAAGTTATAAGCAGCTGTTTCTTGTTATATCCTATGTTATATAACGCACGTATATTTGATAAAAAACAGATGTTTACAAATACCAAAATTTTGGACAATTAACAAGAACATTTCGCAATTAGTATTCTTCCGTAAATGATATTAGATATTAGATGAATTCTTCCAGGAATTTATAAGAACAAATTAACCTTTATATGAACAGCTAGCATAGATAGTAAAATGGATATTCATATCCTACAGGCGGACCACACAGAAGTGGAAGCGTGCGGCTAATTTACATCCCAGGCTGGGAGGCTGCTGTAGGTTAAGTGCCGACCGCTGGGTGGTCGCTGTTCGTACAGTCATGGCCATCTTTATTCAGTCAAACGCGGTCAAATCCATGGAACTGAAATCGGCTACACATTTGCATGAACACCGCTGACCCTTACCTGCTCCTCCACTCAGTTTTCAGCCGCAGCGTCTAAGTCCTGTTCGGCAATTTTTTTTTTTTTTAAAGAATTTATTGGTATTTTTAGATAAATATAAAGTACAAAACAGGTACAACATTCATCCCACAGTACAGTACAATGTTTATATAGATAGGGATATAGAAGCATATACTCCATATTACCTTCGTATTATATAATTAAAGACCTTTATGTAATTTGTCTATTCCCCCTCGGATACTTCCATCATATAATCTTTTGTGCAGAGAAAAAAAAAAATGCCAAAATTTCCTTCTACCTCACGCTGTCCCTGAAGCCAGCCCCGATCTGTCTTTAGAGACTATAGACAAATCCCAGTGCCCCTTATCAACAGATAAAACATACACCAAACAGTACAGTATGTAAAATTAAAGGTAGGGGAGCATATGCTCTATAATACAACATGTATCCCTTAATATGAACAATTGAGCAGTTTGTCTGCTCTCCATACAATTCTTCCCCCGTATGAACTCTGCTGGGAGCAGGGGTATCGGAGTCAGAGTCTCCTTCTCTTTCTTTCCTTCACACGTACTGCCACTGTACACAATCATAAACAGACATACCAATAGTAAAGTTGACATTTCATTATTTGTGAGACATATAAAGATTTTTTGCTTATCCTGGTTCGTAGTTATTTTCTCATTTTCTGAGAAATCCCATTAGTCACAGAGTAAGCTATCGGTTGAATTTTCAAGAACCTTTATCCATTCATCCCATATCTCAAATAAGCGAATATTAATATTTAGGTGTAATGCTATACCCCTTTCCATTTTGCATTGAATTAAAATAGTCGCCTTAATGAGTGGCCAAGAGTCAATTGCAGTTTTCTTCCAATTTCTTGCTATGGCTACCTTAAATGCCATCAGAGCATGTATCAGCAGACATTTCTTCTCTTTAGTTAAATGCGGCATATTTATGTGCAGTAGCAAAGCATCTGGGGTCCAGATATGCGTAATATGCAGAAGATCATTAATATGCCCCATATATTGATCCCATGCTACTTTAATTGGAGGGCATTCCCACCATATATGCATTTCGTTTGCCCCCTCACTGCCGCATCTCCAGCAGCTGGCGGTTTCTTCCTTCGAAAATTTCTGAATCTGTTTTGGGGTCAAGTACCATCGATTTAAAAGCTTATAATGGGCTTCCCTAATGTTTAAACAGTGTACTGTTGAGTATACTGTTTGGAGGGCCCTATTCCATTCCTTTATATTAATTTCTATCGATAGATCTCTTTCCCATTTACATTTTGCTAGAGGCTGAACATATCTTTTTACGCTTTTCATAATCTCAACACATCTGGTTAATAGTTTTATGTCCTTCTCTGAGTCTATTAATTCATTTAGTTTAGCTACTGAAGATGACTTTGATATCCTGCTGAGGGAGCTTTGTAAAAAACTCCTAATCCTAAAAAAATTAAAAGTCTGTGCATTTGAAAGACCATATATTCTCCTAATCTCGGAGAAGGGAAGAATCCTGCCGTCTTCTAATATGTCTGCCACTTTTTGGATCCCCTTCTCCATCCATTCTGTTATATCCAAGTTTTCTAACCAGACCTCTAAGGCTTTAAAGGGCATAGCGGGTAATATTTTGTTTTTTAAGTCCAATTGATTTTTAAACTGGGTCCAAAATTTTACAAGAGGTTTTGTTATCATATTGTCCGTGGTACACCCTATATTTTTATTTTGGTTTTTTTCTCTTATAGGCCACATTAGATCTAAATTGTTATAAGGAGTAGTAATATCTTCCCCCTCTATTTCAAACCAATTTTGTGCAATTTTATCCTGTCTAATTAGTGGAAGGGTATGCATTAACTGGGCCGCTTGATGATATAGAAAGATGTTTGGAAAACCAATACCACCTTGCTTATATTTCATATACAGAAGATCCTGTCCCAATCTGGGTTTCTTCTGAAGCCATACATAGTCTCTGAAAATCTTATTTATAAGCTTAAGTCGATGGGGGTGCATCTGAATCGGGATCATCCTCAATAGATAAATAAACCTAGGAAAAATATATGCCTTGATAAAATTAACCCGTCCCCACCAGGATAACTGCATAGAGTTCCAGTGTTTTAACGATTGAGTACATTCTTCAATCAAGGGGATTACGTTAGCCTTCATTATGTTTTCCGGGTTTTTCACTATATTAATCCCAAGATAAACAAAGCCCTTTTTTTCCCACCTAAAGGCAAAGTGTTCAGATAGGTACTGATAATCTGCCTCTTGCATGTAGAAGGGCATTACTGACGTTTTTTGAACATTAAGTTTATAATTTGAAAGGCGACTATAATTTTCAATTGCTTGCATAGCGGCTGGTACTGATTTAATTGGGTTAGTTAACATTAACAGTGTATCGTCCGCATATTGGCATATCTTAAAATGTTTATCTCTTTTTTTTAGCCCTGTTATTCCGGCATTTTTCCGTATTTCATATGCCAAGGGTTCAGCTGATAAAATGTATAGTAATGGGGATAAAGGGCATCCTTGGCGGGTGCCATTCGATACCGAAAACCAATCTGACTTAATCCCCCCTCCCACAATCCTACTGGATGGTGAGGAGTAACAGGCCAGAATTGCCGGGATAATCCGCCCTGCAAATCCAAAAGCCTTTAGAGTTGATTGCATGAAGTTCCATCCGACTCTGTCGAATGCCTTTTCTCCATCTAAGGCCATCGTTAAAAAGGGGATTTTATTCATATGGATCTTTGTGAATATATTTAATATCTTCCTGGTCTTCCTACCTGCCTGGTCTTCTGATATCAGAGAGGAGATTATACTCCTAATTCTTTTGGCAATGATAGAGGCATAAATTTTATAATCATTATTTAAAAGTGCTATTGGTCGATAGTTATTAATTTCTTCTGGATTTTTATTGTTTTTTAGAATAGGTAAAATATTTGCCACCAACATTTCTTTAGGTAGTTTGCCTGTATTCATCGCTAAATTATAGCAATCTACCAATCTCTGAATCAGTCTATCCTTAAATGTTTTAAAAAAAAAATCTGTAAACCCATCTGGGCCCGGTGCTTTTTTTTTTTTCATAGTGACAATGGCGTCATGGACTTCTTGAAATGAAATCTCTGTATTCAATTGTTCTAATTGAGAATCATCAAGTCTAGGAAGATGAATATTTAAAAAATAACTATCTAGCTCCTCCTGAGAGGATGTAGCCGCTAAGTTGTAAAGTTTATAATAGTAATTTCTGAATATTTCTCCAATTTTTGGGGGATCTAATACTATTTCATTTCCCTGTTTTATTTTTGTAATAAATTTATTTTTTTGTATATTTTTTACTTTTTTAGTGAGAAGTTTATCCGCCTTATTCCCCCTATAATAATAATTTATTTTCATATACTGAAGATTCTTATTTATTTTAGCTATCAGAATTTCATTTATTTTATTTTCTATTGTCCTAATTTGATTCGAAATTGTTCTTGTCGGTGTCGCAATGTTTTTTTTATAGCACTCACTTAATTCAATGTATAGGCTAGAGAGAGATTCCTGACGATTTTTCCTATCCTGAGCTTCTAAACTAATAAGGTGTCCCCTTATAACACTTTTAAATGCGCACCACTTTGTGATTGAAGATACTTCGTTATTGTCATTGTCTAGCCAATACAGGTCTATCGCCTTTGCAATCTGTTCCTCATTAGATTTAGGGATTAATAGCTTGTCGTTTAATTTCCACTCTGGCCTGTGCTTTGGAGAGTTATTCTTTAATTGTATTTTCACCATATTATGGTCTGACCATGTCACCGTAATTATATTCGTAGATTTTACATTTTCCGTTAAATTCCGGTCAGCAACTATAAAGTCTATTCTTGAGTATGAACAATGAGTCTTGCTAAAACATGTAAAGTCTACCTCCATAGGATGAAATGTCCTCCAGCAATCGAGGAGAGCTTCACTTTGTATTATATTTCGGAATTTATTTGCCAGATTTGAAGCATTCCTCGATGGAGTTTTGGACTTTTCAGACTTTCTATCTATGTATGGCTCCATTACTAAATTGAAATCGCCCATAACTAAAGTTTTTCCTTGTTTAAATTTATTTAATTGCGAAAAGAATTTATATAAAAACTGAATCTGCGAAGTATTCGGGGCGTATATATTAGCAATTGTATAAAGTTTATCATCTATTGTACAGACTAAGATAATCCATCTACCCAGCGCATCGGTTTTTAAATATTTAATCACAACATTTACTGTCGCTGAGAAAAAAATGGCTACTCCCCTCTTTTTTTTATCTTTAAGAGAAGAGCATACTGAGCTGGGGAAGTCATTTAAGCTAAATTTCCCTTCATCTGCTCTGCGCCAATGAGTCTCTTGAATGCCTATAATTTGCGCCTTTTCCCTTTTAGCTTGATCGAATAGGAGTCTTCTTTTCTGCGGGGAATTCAAACCTTGCGCATTGATTGAAACAATATTTAACATGTGAATTTTATCCTACTTTCCTCCTACTCTCTCTTTTCCTTTCCCTCTTACTCAGGGTTACATTCTCTTCAGGATAGGCAACTTTCTTTACTATTTTGTATAGTTGAATTTTATCTTTCATCGTCAACTTAAACCATTCATAAAGCCACACAACATTTACATTAACACACGCATTTACAAAGAAACATCCCTTCAAGGAAGTATGGATGGTCCTGCGATAGACCCACTTTCGCATAACCTCCAATTAGATCCAATACAGGATCAATATAGTGATACTGAACTGCCCCTCTTAGAGAGCATTAGAGCCAGATATTTCAGTTCGGCCCCAAGATATTACAGTTTCCTAGATGTACAAAAAAAAAAAAAATTATATATTTCTTTATACCTGTCTCTATCCTCTGTCTTCCCCCTCCCCCCCATTTTTCTTCTCCTCATATCTCTATGTCGTCATACCGTTCCTTCTAATACTTTAATCTAATACTTTACTCTCTAGTTACCATATATTATTATAAAATTCAAGTGACCCTTAGTGCCTAAACCGCCACTTTCGAAGATTTATATATCATATCCAACATTGTCTTTCTATCCTTTAAGTAGTGCTGATGACCTACATTCAATTTTCAATATATCTTTTGTGTCCCTAAATTCTTCTAATTGTGCCTTGAAATTCTCAAACTATATCTATAAATGTGAATAACAATACTCATATTTCTCCTTTTTGAATTTTGTTATTCATTCCCCATACTTTTGTGATTTATCAGATCAAGGGCAATTTTAACTCTCAAGCTTCATCCCACAGTCTGACTATTTGATATAAAAAAAAACACTAGTGGCTATGTGTTCATTAAAATTGTAAGTGGCCCAATTTTGTAAGTCATAAACATTTTCAAATGGAGAGAGGAAGAAAATAAAAAAAAATAAAAAAATAAATAAATAAAAACATGCATTCTTAAATTTCAATTATTTATGTGACTTCAATTAACTTATGTCTATACTATAGTGAATCCCTCTAATTGCATTACTCTTAATACACAGTATAATTTTGCGGTCTAAATAAACAGGTTTTGGTAGAGTCCCTAGAAGTGGGGTCAGTCTCATGGCCTCAGGCTTGGGCAGTAATTATTCAATGCTTTTAACCCTTTATCATTAATAAGATATCCCTTCCTTTTCTTTGCTTTTTCTGCCTTTTAGGCCGGTTATATAATAAAGGGGAGGCTGGGGTGACAGAGAGAGAGAGAAAAAAAAAAAAAAAAAGTCTTTCTGTTTATTTTTCAGCTTCTCTCCTGCGGCCTTTGTCCTCATCTACTGGTTTGTCCAATTCAAAATGCTGTTCTCTGAACCATTTCGAAATTGCTGTAACCTCCGAGAAGGAATATGTCCTTGCATCGTGTGAAACGATGATTTTACAGGGATGACCCCAAGCATATCTAATATTCTTCTGGCGTAGAATCTTTGTATAGATTGCAAATGGTTTTCTTTTAATCCTAGTATGATAGGAGATATCCGGAAAAATCATAATTTCACTATATGGGTCCTTCAGCCTAATAAGTCTTGATGCTTTTAAGACTTGTTCTTTCGTTTTATATGCCGAGCAGCAGATCATTACATCTCTGGGTTCGCTTTGGCACACAAAGTCTGGTTTCCTAACGCGGTGGCTTCTTTCCAAACAGTTTGCTGGATCTGATGTTTGTATGCCCAATTGGGAAAAAATCTCCATTATATAGTCTTGCAGTTTATCACTATTAATGGATTCTGGAATTCCCCTAATTCTAAGATTGTTGCGCCGTGAGCGATCTTCCAGATCTGCAATTTTAAGTTCCAGCTCCTCTATTTTATTTTTTTGTCTTTCCAAGAGTATCTTCTATTGAAGCTTGCTGAAATTCTAACGATTCTATTTTTTCTTCATTCTGCTTAAGTTTTTTTCCCATCTGTGATAGTTCCATTTTGAATTCCATAAAGCCTTCATGGATCTCTTTTTTGATTTTTTCTGACTGACGCTCAAAGCAGGACTCTAGATGCATAAGTATTTTGTCCGAATTGTATTCTTTTAAGCCTGGATTTGTGACTGTCCTTTTTGGAGATAGGTTATCTACTTCTTTAAATGATTGGGATGAGGAATCTGATAGGTTTTGTTGTTCTATTTCTTGTTTCTGTGTTTGCACAGAAACTGAGGAGGAAAGCCTTCTTTCTGTTTTACTTTCTAACTTCTTCTCTCTTTCTCTCTTCATCTGCTGTTTGTTCTCTTGCCCTTTCCTGGACGCCATTCCAGACCAGAGAGGGGAGGGAGAAAAAAAAAAAAACACAAAAAACCGAAAAAAAAAAAAAAACACACCAGGTTCAGACGGACCTTTTGATGTTAAATCACTTTTTGAAACCTTTGTGCTGGGTTCTAGTCATAAATCAGTATTTCATTATTTCAGATTGGCAGATTTTAGAATCTTATACTTGTTTCACTTTTCTTGTTAAAACCTTTTTTTTTCGTTTTTTTTTTTTCTTGCCTCTCTGGATTATCTGTTTTTCCAGTTTTTCTCTGTTGCTTCAGCAGAATTGCTTGGTCTTCCTATATTGCTGTTAACGTTCCCCTCCTTTTCCCTCCATCTCTTTATTTGTAGATCTTGATTTTTCAGAGTTGTATAGGTAAGTATTATAATATTAATGGGAGATTAAGAGATTTATAGGAGGTTTAAGAGAGGTTTTTATAGGAGGGGATTTATAGGAGGTTTAAGGGAGATTCTTCCTTGTGTATAGGGGATTCTCTCCTGAAGTTGCTCAAATTTACTTAGTGAAGCTATTTACTTCTCTGGATTCTCCCCCCGCCAAGCTGCACTTACGTTTCTTCTCGGGGTATAACGAGCGGAACCCAGCCAGTGACCGCTCCACTTATCCTCCCAGCAGCCGTTAGTATGTTTTCCACTCAGTCTCTGTTGAACAATCTACCTCCAAACCTCAGCCGGCGGAGTCTCGTGGTGTATCACGCTATCTCGCTTCAGGTGGATCTTTACCGAGTGAACACTCTTGCGGGCTCCGTCTTGCGGACAGCTCAATCTTGCGGGCAGCTCTGCAACCCTCCTCTAGCTTCCTCCCAGACCTCTCGGTCTCAGCTCTCGGTCAGAAATCTCGGCTTGTTACCGTCCGTCCGTCTGGGGCGTCCTGCGGCTCATCTCCCTAGGGCGCCAGCATCTCCGTGCGCGAGGACGTACGCACCCGTGCGTTCACGTCCTACGTCATCACTCCTCCCCCCTACCACCTGTTCGGCAATTTTAACACACAGTGAGACTAAGCTATTTGGGGTGCCCCATTCGTGCATAGGACTTAGTCATTTTTTCAGTGTAAGATTTACCGACCGCACAGCCCAAATCTATGGAACTCTTTTGGGCATGAAAATGTGCTTGCGGTCAGTCATAAAGGATTTCCAGCTAACTTTTTAACCCCTGGAGGGAATTGCCTGAATTTAGAATTTTGAGTATGTTGGTATTTGAAGTATGCGGAGTAATAATATGTGCTTTTATGGAGATTGGATGTATAGTTTTAAAGTTACAGTACATGTGTAAAAAGTTAATTTTTCCTGCCTGTGATAATTACATTAAACAATTGTGTACAGTAATTATATCACAGGCAGAGGGGAGGAATTTGTGGGAATGAATGGGAGTGTTTTACTATATTGTATGTGTTTTATTGGTTGTTCTAAAAAACTCTGTGGGTGGTACTATGTGTGTAAAACCTGCATAAACGAAAGCCCTTTGGTGCTGATTAAAAGAACTACTTGACCCTCTAACTCGCAGCCTCGACTCGTGTTTGTAGGAGACAGCTGTAATCACTACAGGGATTGCTATGCTCTTCATACTCCCTTAGTACCTTCGCTCTACAGAAGGAAGAGGTTCACCCACTGGAACCTGGATCCTGGTCATAGGTCCAGGTTGAATAGCAGACGGCGAGATCCCAGCCCAGCAGCGGCGGTTTGTGTCTGCAGTACTTATGGTGTCTATGGTGCTGATGGTCCTTTGGTGAGCGCTAGGAGCATTCTTTCTACAGTCCAACTTTCAGCTAGCCTGGAGGCAACCGTAACCGTATCCACGTATATGCTCTATGTATGGGTTACTATGAGGATGCAGCTTCAGTATATGTATCCACTATATGCTCTATGTATGGGTTACTATGAAGACACCACCTCAGTATATGTATGAATTACTATGAGGACATAGCCAAGGTATATGTATGTCAGGATTACTAGTTGATCCAGCACAAAGAAAGAGAATCACACCTAGGACTAAGGGTAACGCCTCACCGGACATTAGAATGGCCGGACTTAACGTACCCCAGAATAGTCAAAATACTTGCCGAGGTCAGGGAAACAGAATGAGACACAACGATACGGGAAAGCCAAAAGTCGAAGGATACCAGAAATCAGGGAAGTCAAAAACGAAGCCAAAGTCAAATACCAAAAATAATATGATCAGGAACACTCTCTCAGATAACCAGCTGTCTCTGCCCCAGGTAAGTTGAAAACATCTCTGATGATGTTGCTGCTATGTTTGAGTGCAGCCACACTGGCAGAATTGTAAGAATCTGTGACAGTACCCCCCACTTGAAGACCACCCACCGGGTGGGCAGGCCCAGGCTTGAGAGGAAACTTGGTGTGGAAAGAACGAATTTTGCGACAAGCATGGATATCAGAATCTGGAACCCAAGAACGATTGGCAAGCCCATACCCTTTCCAATCAACTAAGTACTGCAAGGAACCATGAGAAAAGCTGGAATTAATTATGGAGGAGACTTCATACTCCTTCTGTCCAGAAACAACCGAAGGAGGAGGGGAACAATAGGGACAGGATACCTATTGCAAATAAGTGGTTTGAGTAAGGAGACATGAAAAGAATTAGGTATACGTAAGCAGGGCCGGCCTTAGGCATTTAGACGCCCTGTGCGAAAAATCTTCACAGCGCCCCCCCCCCCCGTCATCCATGTATGCTCTAATGTTTGTGTTGTCTGTGTATGTGATAGTAGGTGTGATGACTGTGTGTGATATGTATGCTATGTGTGATATTTGTAATGGGTGTATTAACAGTGTGTGATATGCGTGTATTGGTTGTATGTGACACACACACACACACACAGAGTCAGACGGCCATACACACACACACAGGAAGACATCCACACACACAGGCAGACAGTCATACACACACACACAGACACACAAAGGCAGACAGTCTCACAAACACACACAGACACACACAGGCAGACAGGCAGTCATACACATAGACACAGACAGTAATACACACAGACACACAGAGGCAGACAGCCATACACACAGAGGCAGACAGCCATACACACAGAGGCAGACAGCCATACACACAGAAGCAGTCATACACACAGAAGCAGTCATACACACAATCACACACACAGAGGCAGACAGTAATACACACAGACACACAGTGGCAGACAGTCATACACACACACAGACACACACATGCAGATAGTCATACACACAGAGGCAGACAGTCATACACACAGAGGCAGACAGTCATACACACAGACACACACACAGAGGCAGACATTAATACACACAGTGGCAGACAGTCATATACACACACACACAGACACACACAGGCAGACAGTCAGTCATACACACAGACACAGACAGTAATACACACAGAGGCAGACAGTAATACACACAGACACACACAGTCATACACACAGACACACACAGAGGCAGACAGTCATACACACACACACAGACAGTAATACACACACACAGGCAGACAGTCATACACACAGACACACAGAGGCAGACAGTCATACACACAGACACACAGAGGTAGACAGTCACACACACAGACAGTAATACACACACACAGGCAGACAGTCATACACACAGACACACAGAGGCAGACAGTCATACACACAGACAGTAATACACACAGGCAGAGAGTCATACACACACACACAGACAGTAATACACACAGACACACAGAGGCAGACAGTCATACACACACACACAGACAATAATACACACAGGCAGAGAGTCACACTCACCTGACAATCCCACAGTTACCTGTGTAGTTCATTGTGGAGGCAGTGCAGCTCCTGGTGACTGTTTAGTGGGGAAGCAGGGACTCCTTCCTGCTTCCCCTGCAGCAGTTTTCCGGCACTTTTAGCTCCGCCCCCGCCGCACGGTAAGCTCCGCCCCCGCTGCAAATTTTTTTTTAAATCCCTGTGCGGCCGCACGGCACCCCCTGCTCCATGGCGCCCTGTGCGGCCGCACAGCTCGCACACCCCTAAGGCCGGCCCTGTACGTAAGAAGGTAGGAAGAGAGTATAAAGCAGGATTGATCCTCCGAACAATACAAAAATAAATCTGGGAGCAAACTTCATGCTAGGAACTTTGAGTTTGATGTTGTATGAGGATAACCACACCCGATCACCCACCTTGTAAACAGGGTTGGCACCCCGTTGTTTGTCAGCATGGAATTTGAAAGAGCAGCCACAGTTTCAAGAGTGGAGTGAACCTTATTCCAAGTCTCATGAATAGAAGTAAGGTGATCATCCAGAGCAGGGATAGCCGTGTCAGAGAATACAGTAGGTATAACAGTAGGGTGATGACCGTTATTGACAAAGAAAGGACCCAGACGAGTCATGGTTAGAATTATTCCTGGTGAATTCAGCCCAGGGCAGCAAATCAGACCAGTTATTCTGCGTGCTATTCACAAAAAAAAGTAAATATAGTTCCAATGATTGGTTAGCCCTCTCAGCCACACCATTGGTTTGGGGATGGCAAGAAGAAGAAAATGATAGTTCAATACCCAACTGTTTATTGAAAGCTCTCCAAAATCGAGACACAAACTGGGAACCCCTGTCAGATACAATATTTTGAGGAATATCATGCAGTCTGACGATGTCACATATAAATGTATGAACCAGATCTTGGGAAGATGGCATTTTTTGAGTGGAATAAAATGTGCCATTTTAGAAAAGCGGTCAACCACCATAAGGACGGTGGTATGACCATTAGAATTCAAAAGTTCAACAATGAAATCCATAGATAAAGGAGACAATGGAACACTGGGTATAGGGAGCAGATGTAATAATCCACATGGAAGTTTATGAGGAACCTTAGAAACTGCACAAACAGAACAGGCCTACAAATACTCTTTGATATCTTTCCTGAGTGAATCCCACCAAAATGATCTCGAGACAGCGGATATAGTCATAGTCTTATGAATACCCGGATGCCCAGCAGTCACATTGAAAAGCCATACGTAGCAGTGCCAGCAGGGAGAGTGCCTGGAATGACACTTTAGCTTAATTTTAGCTGCTCAAAGTGCCCCTTCATATATAAAGGATACCAAAGCTATATTACAAGAACTAGACAATATAGAATGGATGTTACATCCCTCTATATGGTATATGGTCATCCATCACAATTTGGGCATTGAGGCAATCCAATTTTTTTATCAATCAGGACCCAGCGGTACATGTTCCGCTTAAGAATTTTGTAACGGACCGTTTCAGCAGAAAAGGGGTTAAAATCGTTTAGGCGATAATCCCCTTTTCAGAGACAGGCACAGCTACTGTAAAATCACCAAAACTCACAAATTGAATAAAAGTGAATGCACCAAAGTCCCGAACTACATACAAGGGAATAAGGTAGCACTCCAAACTCCCGAACTGGAACCTCAGAACTGGTGTGTGTTTTTATAGGGCAGGGCAGCTGTAACCAACATCTCCAATCTTATCTCATTGATTGGACTCCAGTTGGCTGACATCTCACTCCAATTAGCTCTTGGAGATGTAATTAGTCTAGGGGTTCACATACTTTTTCTACCTGCACTGTGAATGTTCACATGGTGTGTTCAATAAAAACATGGCAACATTTCATTCTTTGTGTGTTATTAGTTTAAGCAGACTGTGATTGTCTATTGTTGTGACTTAGATGATGATCAGATCACATTTTATGACCAATTTGTGCAGAAATCCATATCATTCCATAGGGTTCGCATACTTTTTCTTGCAACTGTATATATGTATATATATATATATGTGTGTGTGTATGTATATATATATATTTGTGTCTTAGACATTATAAGCCGAAACCGACAAGAGGTTAGACCTGTAATAAAGAGGGCAAAACTTTGAAAACACGTTTATTCATAAAACACATACAAATCATTTAGCAATATTATAGAAAGCAAGTCCCATTTTTTTTATGGGTTTGTAATGTGCCAGTTGTATACAGAAGATTTCCAGCCTCCTATATTCTTTATTATGTGTGTAGGAATTTGGTTTCTAGAAGTCGCTGTAGCTGCCCAAATATGAAAATAATGGCCTGAGCAGAAGGCAGGATTAAGTCCCAGACCAAGTATTAGTGTACGAATATATAGTAGTGAAAGCAATTGAAATAATGTGTCAAAAACTTGAACGGGGCACCATTTAGAAAATGTTGGATAGTAGGGAATTTCTATTGGTGGACCTGCCTAGTTTGTTTTAGTATGAGGAATTCATAGTATATAATGTCCTCTTATTTTTCTTAAATTTCTCTGCTTAAGGCATAGAAACATAGAATGTGACGGCAGATAAGAACCATTCGGCCCATCTAGTTTGCCCAATATTTCAAAATGCTTTTAATTAGTCCCTGGCCTTATCTTAAGTCTAGGATTGCCTTATGCCTATCCCACGCATGCTTAAACTCCCTCACTGTGTTAACCTCTACCACTTCGCTGGAAGGCTATTCCATGCATCCACTACCAACTCAGTAAAGTAACACTTCCTGAAATTATTTTTAAACATTTGCCCCTCTAATTTAAGACTGTCCAATTGTTGTGGTAGTTCTCCTTCTTTTAAATATAGTCTCATCCTTTACTGTGTTGATTCCCTTTATGTATTTAAATAATTCTATCATATCCCCCCTGTCTTGTCTTTCCTCCAAACTATAAATGTTAAGATCCTTCAATAGTGATGTCGCGAATAGTGATGTACCGAACTGTCCGCCGGCGAACAGTTCCTGGCGAAATTAGCGTGTTCGCATTCGCCGCGGCGGGCGGACACATGCGCAGTTCGATCCGCCCCCTATTCGTCATCATTGGGCAAACTTTGACCCTGTGCCTCTCGGTCAGCAGACACATTCCAGCCAATCAGCAGCACTCCCTCCCTTCCACACCCTCCAACCTCCCTCCCAGCATCCATTTTCGATTCATTCGGAAGATGCATGCTTAGTGAGAGGAGGGAAAGTTTAGCTGCTGCTGATTAGATAGGGAAATTGATAGCTAGGCTAGGGTATTCAGTGTCCACTACAATCCTGAAGGACTCATCTGATCTCTGCTGTAAGGACAGCACCCCAAAAAGCCCTTTTTAGGGCTATAACATCAGGCTGCTTTTTTTTTTTTCCCTGTGTAATGTAATTGCAGGTGCCTGCCTGCCAGCTTCTGTGTGAGGTTCACATTGGATACTGTGCCTACTTGCCCAGTGCCACCACTCATATCTGTTTTAACAATAGGTTAAGCTTTACATTTAAAATAAATATTTTTTTTTCACTGTAATAGAAGAGCAGTTGCCTGCCTGCCAGCTTCTGTGTGAGGTTCACATTGGATACTGTGCCCACTTGCCCAGTGCCACCACTCATATCTGTTTTAACAATTGGTTAAGCTTTAGATTTAAAATAAATAATTTTTTTTCACTGTAATAGAAGAGCAGTTGCCTGCCTGCCAGCTTCTATGTCAGGTTGGATGCCTTGCCCATTTGCACAGTCAGTGCCACCACTCATATCTGTTTTAACAATAGCTTAAGCTTTAGATTTTAAATAAATCATTTTTTTTCACTGTAATAGAAGATCAGTTAGTTGTCTGCAAGAGTCTGGGTGTCAGGCCTACTTCAGCGTGTGCTCTGCAGACCTGTGCCAGCGTGCTTTGACAGTTGCCAATCATATCTGGTGTCTCTTTAGCGTGCTTTTACAAAGAAAAAAGGTTTCCAGTGTAAGCTAATAGCAGACAGTCAGTGTCCTTCAAGCGGCTCTGTCAGGCCTTCCTTCAGCGTGTGCCCTGCACAACCCTGCCAGCGTACTTTGACAGTTGCCACTCATATCTTGTGTCTCTATAGCGTGCTTTTACAACCAAAATTTTGTTTCCACTGTAATAGAAGAGCAGTTGCCTGCCTGCCAGCTTCTGTGTGAGGTTCACATTGGATACTGTGCCTATTTGCCCAGTGCCACCACTCATATCTGTTTTAACAATTGGTTAAGCTTTACATTTAAAATAAATATATTTTTTCACTGTAATAGAAGAGCAGTTGCCTGCCTGCCAGCTTCTGTGTGAGGTTCACATTGGATACTGTGCCCACTTGCCCAGTGCCACCACTCATATCTGTTTTAACAATTGGTTAAGCTTTAGATTTAAAATAAATAATTTGTTTTCACTGTAAAAGAAGAGCAGTTGCCTGCCTGCCAGCTTCTGTGTCAGGTTGGATGCCTTGCCCATTTGCACAGTCAGTGCCACCACTCATATCTGTTTTAACAATTGGTTAAGCTTTAGATTTTAAATAAATATTTTTTTTCACTGTAATAGAAGAGCAGTTGCCTGCCTGCCAGCTTCTGTGTGTGGTTCACATTGGATACTGTGCCCACTTGCCCAGTGCCACCACTCATATATGTTTTAACAATTGGTTAAGCTTTAGATTTAAAATAAATACTTTTTTTTCACTGTAATAGAAGAGCAGTTGCCTGCCTGCCAGCTTCTGTGTCAGGTTGGATGCCTTGCCCATTTGCACAGTCAGTGCCACCACTCATATCTGTTTTAACAATAGCTTAAGCTTTAGATTTTAAAGAAATCATTTTTTTTCACTGTAATAGAAGATCAGTTAGTTGTCTGCAAGCGTCTGGGTGTCAGGCCTACTTCAGCGTGTGCTCTGCAGACCTGTGCCAGCATGCTTTGACAGTTGCCAATCATATCTGGTGTCTCTTTAGCGTGCTTTTACAAAGAAAAAAGGTTTCCAGTGTAAGCTAATAGCAGACAGTCAGTGTCCTTCAAGCGGCTCTGTCAGGCCTTCCTTCAGCGTGTGCCCTCCACAACCCTGCCAGCGTACTTTGACAGTTGCCACTCATATCTGGTGTCTCTATAGCGTGCTTTTACAACCAAAATTGTGTTTACACTGTAATAGAAGAGCAGTTGCCTGCCTGCCAGCTTCTGTGTGAGGTTCACATTGGATACTGTGCCTACTTGCCCAGTGCCACCACTCATATCTGTTTTAACAATTGGTTAAGCTTTAGATTTAAAATAAATAATTTGTTTTCACTGTAATAGAAGAGCAGTTGCCTGCCTGCCAGCTTCTGTGTCAGGTTGGATGCCTTGCCCATTTGCACAGTCAGTGCCACCACTCATATCTGTTTTAACAATTGGTTAAGCTTTAGAATTTAAATAAATAATTTTTTTCACTGTAATAGAAGAGCAGTTGCCTGTCTGCCAGCTTCTGTGTGAGGTTCACACTGGATACTGTGCCCACTTGCCCAGTGCCACCACTCATATCTGTTTTAACAATTGGTTAAGCTTTAGATTTAAAATAAATAAAAAAATTTCACTGTAATAGAAGAGCAGTTGCCTGCCTGCCAGCTTCTGTGTGAGGTTCACATTGGATACTGTGCCCACTTGCCCAGTGCCACCACTCATATCTGTTTTAACAATTGGTTAAGCTTTAGATTTAAAATAAATAATTTGTTTTCGCTTCTGTGTCAGGTTGGATGCCTTGCCCATTTGCACAGTCAGTGCCACCACTCATATCTGTTTTAACAATAGCTTAAGCTTTAGATTTTAAAGAAATCATTTCACTGTAATAGAAGATCAGTTAGCTGTCTGCAAGCGTCTGGGTGTCAGGCCTACTTCAGCGTGTGCTCTGTAGACCTGTTCCAGCGTGCTTTGACAGTTGCCAATCATATTTGGTGTCTCTATAGCGTGCTTTTAAAACCAAAATTTGTTTTTCACTGTTATAGATTGAATAGCAGTTACTTGTCTTCAAGCGGCTCTGTCAGTCCTTCCTTCAGCGTGTGCTCTGCAGAACTGTTCCAGTGCACATTGCCAATCATATCTGGTGTCTCTATAGCGTGCTTTTAAAACCAAAATTTGTTTTTCACTGTTATAGATTGAATAGCAGTTACTTGTCTTCAAGCGGGTGTCTCAGGCCTACAGTGTGTGCTCTGCAGAACTGTTCCAGTGCACATTGCCAATCATATCTGGTGTCTCTATAGCATGCTTTTAAAACCAAAATTAATTTTTCACTGTTATAGATTGAATAGCAGTTACTTGTCTTCAAGCGGGTGTCTCAGGCCTACAGTGTGTGCTCTGCAGAACTGTTCCAGTGCACATTGCCAATCATATCTGGTGTCTCTATAGCGTGCTTTTAAAACCAAAATTTATTTTTCACTGTTATAGATTGAATAGCAGTTACTTGTCTTCAAGCGGGTGTCTTAGGCCTACAGTGTGTGCTCTGCAGAACTGTTACAGTTCACATTGCCAATCATATCTGGTCTCATAGTAGCTTGCACGCATAGTACCACTAATCCCCAAAAAAATGACAGGCAGAGGCAGGCCACCCCGCAGGGGCCGTCGTGGTCGTGGTGCTGTGATTCCCATTTGCCCTAGAATAATGCCCAGTTTTCAGAAGCCACGTACCCTGAACTTGAAAAGTTCTGAGGACATAGTTGACTGGCTAACACAGGACACCCAATCTTGTACAGCCTCCGCTCGGAACCTTGACGCACCATCCTCCTCCAGCTTAGCTTCAGGCACCTCTCAAGATACCACTCACCCGCCTGCCGCCACCACCAAAACTAGCACCACAGCCGCTTTACTTGGTATGTCAGAGGAGTTATTCACACACCCGTTTGAAGAAATGAGGGTTGCGCAACCATTATTGCTAGAGGATGTAGATAACAGGGATATGTCTCAGGCAGGCAGCATTAAACACATGGAGGTACGGTGTGATGATGATGATGTTATACCCGCTGCTGCTTCCTTTTCTGAGTTGTCAGATACAAGCGAAGCGGTTGATGATGACGATGCGTCCATGGATGTCACGTGGGTGCCCGCTCGGCAAGAAGAAGAACAGGGCGAAAGTTCAGATGGGGAGACAGAGAGGAGGAGGAGACGAGTTGGAAGCAGGGGGGGGGGGTCGTCGCAAGGAGCTAGTGGCACAGTCAGACAGCATGCATCGGCACCCGGGGTCAGCCCGACAGCACGCCAATCAACGCATGCTGGTCCACCACCAGAATGCCGTCATTGCAGAGCTCAGCAGTGTGGCATTTTTTTTGTGTGTCTGCCTCTGACAACAGCGATGCCATTTGCAACCTGTGCCAAAGGAAACTGAGTCGTGGGAGGTCCAACACCCACCTAGGTACAACTGCTTTGCGTAGGCACATGATCTCACATCACAAACGCCTATGGGATCAACACATGAGTACAAGCAGCACGCCTACTCTAAGCCGCCATCCTCCTCCTGGTCCAGCATCTTCAGCCACCTCAACCACTGCTGTCCTTCTTGCCCCCTCTCAACCATCCACCACTCCGTCTCCCGCCTTGAGCAGTTCCCGCTCATCTGCCCACAGTCCTGTGTTTCTGTCAAGGACATGTTTGAGCGTAAGAAGCCAATGTCACCAAGTCACCCCCTTGCCCAGCGTCTGACAGCTGGCTTGTCCGAACTATTAGCCCGCCAGCTTTTACCATACAATCTGGTTGAGTCTGAGGCGTTCCAAAAATTTGTAGCTATTGGGACACCGCAGTGGAAGGTACCCGGCCGGAATTTCTTTTCACAAAAGGCAATCCCCAACTTGTACTCGATTGTGCAAAAGGAAGTCATGGCATGTCTGGCACACAGTGTTGGGGCAAGGGTCCATCTGACCACTGATACCTTGTCTGCAAAGCATGGTCAGGGCAGGTATATCACCTACACTGCGCATTGGGTAAACCTGCTGACGGCTGACAAGCAAGGAATGCGTGGCATTGCAGAGGAGTTGATGACACCGCCACGAATTGCAGGCAGTCCTGCTGCCACCTCCTCTACTCCTCCTACTCCATCCTCTTCCATAACCTCCTCGGCTGAGTCCTCTTGTGCCGCTGCTTCTTACTCCACATCAACGGCACCCCCCCAGCTCCCCAGGTACTATTCCACATCCCGGATACGGCAGTGTCAAGCCGTCTTGGGTTTGACTTGCTTGAAAGCAGAGAGTCACACCGGACAAGCACTCCTGTCCGCCCTGAACGCACAGGTGGAAAAGTGGCTGACTCCGCAGCAACTGGATATCGGCAAAGTGGTGTGTGACAACGGAAAAAATTTGATAGCGGCATTGAAGTTGGGCAAGTTGACACATGTGCCGTGCATGGCACATGTGTGTAATCTGATCGTACAACGCTTTGTGCATAAGTACACAGGCTTACAGGATGTCCTGAAGCAGGCCAGGAAGTGTCACGTCTAAACATTTGTTATGAAGGAACACAACTGCAGATTTCTTATAGTTTGAATATTTATTATCAAAAGTAAAAGGTATTGACTTTAAGTCCAATTACAGGTACTGTAGCTTTAATTAATAAACGATAACTGAAGTCCACAATTACAGGCACTGTAGCTTTAAGTAGTAAACGATAACTGAAGTCCACAATTACAGGCACTGTAGCTTTAAGTAGTAAACGATAACTGAAGTCCACAATTACAGGCACTGTAGCTTTAAGTAGTAAACGATAACTGAAGTCCACAATTATAGGCACTGTAGCTTTAAGTAGTAAACGATAACTGAAGTCCACAATTATAGGCACTGTAGCTTTAAGTAGTAAACGGTAGTAATTAGCAAACACTGAATCAGAAAGAGTCTCTTAGTAGTATTAATGAATTAGGTGATAAGAAGTTACAATAGCTGTTCCATAGACTTTAACTGAAGCAAGACAGATGCAGCTAACTGAGATAAAGTATGAGTTGAAGTTAGCTGTAACGGGTTTGTTTTATCGAAGGACTTTGGAGACAGGAAATAACAGCTTTGAGATGCAACGCTTATCACAGAGGTTTTACTTAGCTTCCGGCACATAGAACACTGGTTCCCGAGATCTCCTCAGAGGCGGTTATCCTGGAAGGAGAGAGTTCAGCTTTAGTCGTGGATGAGGAGAGGTGAAGGGAACTTGAAGTCTTCCAGTCCGGTCCGGTAACAGAGGGTTTTCACAACGATGTTGTAACCGGTTCGTGAGTACGGAACGTAGTTCAATAATCCAGCGTCGCTCAGCTGGTGCGGTCGGATTAAATAAGGAGACCGTGTCATAAAGGGGTGTGGCTAAGCTCCGTGGAACCAGGAAGTAAGAGGATACCATAGTTAAGGCATGACAGTACCCCCTCCTTAATGAGCAACCTCTGGGTGCTATTGACTTGGTTTAGAAGGGTAACGCTTGTGAAATTTGGAAATCAATTTGTCAGCATGAACGACAGAGGAGTTTTCCCATGTATCTTCATCAATTCCATATCCTTTCCATCTGATGAGGTATTGTAAAGAGCCACGATGGATCCTTGAATCCAGTATACTTTGAATTTCGTATTCTTCTTCGCCCTGGACCAATATGGGATCAGGAGAAGTAGTGACATTTCTTTGGAAAGGGTCAGGATGATGAGGCTTTAGTAAGGACACATGAAAAACAGGATGTAGCTTTAAAGTAGGTGGAAGTTTCAATTTAACAACATTACGGTTGATAACCGATAGTATTGGAAAAGGACCAAGAAAAAGGGAACTTAACTTCTTTCATAGACGGTTTGTAGAGATGTTCTTTGAGGAAAGCCAGACAAGATCACCGATTTTATAAGAGGGTGAAGGTTGTCTTTTTGTATCAAAAAACTTCTTTTGATTGGAGGAGGCCAATTCCAGATTTTCATGTAATTTCTTGAATAAAGAGGACATATGATTGGATCTTTGGCATACAGAACAAGATTTGACATAAGATTCAATAGTTTGGTCTTGACGAGGCCACCAATAGTATCTTTTAGACAATTCAAGGGTCTTTTTTATACCTGGATGACCTGCCAGAGGAGAATCATGAATAATTTCGAGTACTTTAATTCTGAAAGAGGGAGGTACGTAAATCCGGTCTTTAAAATAGTAGAGACCGTTTTTCTTGGATAATTTAATTGATTTAGGAAGTTCAAGAGCATCTTCACTGAGTCCTTTAATGTCGTCAATACGAGAAGATAAGATTCCAATGACTGTAGACGGAGGAGGTTCAATTTTAGTGTCTTTATGGATCCTGGAAACGGCATCAGCCTTTTTGTTTCTAGACCCAGGTCTAAAGACTATTTGGAAGTTGAACCGGGAGAAAAAGAGATTCCATCTTACTTGTCGAGCAGACAGTGTTTTATTGGAGTGAAGATATTCGAGATTCTTATGGTCAGTATATATGATTAAAGAGTTCTGAGCACCTTCAAGAAGGTGTCTCCAGGTTTCTAAAGCCACTTTGATACTTAATAATTCTTTTTCCCCTGTAGGATAATTCTTTTCGGCAGGAGATAATGATCGTGAGAAGAAGGCGACAGGATGAAGAGGTTCTTGAGGAGTTTTGTGTTGAGAAAGGACAGCTCCAATTGCAAATTCCGAAGCATCCATTTCAAGGACATAAAGATATGAAGGATTTGGAAGTTGAAGAACAGGAGCTGTTGTGAACATACTCTTTAATTCATTGAAGGCAGTTTGAGCCTTCTCGTTCCAATTGAAGGGATGTTTTTTACTGTTAAGTTGATTGAGTGGGTGAGCTATCTCAGAGTAGTTTTTAATAAATTTTCTGTAGAAGTTGGCGAACCCTAGAAATCGCTGTAATTCTTTTACTGTAGAGGGAACAGGCCAGTTGATGATACAATCGACTTTTGAATTTTCCATACCTATTGAATGAGGGGAAATAACATAACCTAAAAAGGTTATTTCTTTGACGTGAAATATACATTTTTCGGGTTTAGCGAATAGTTTGTGAGTTCTGAGTCTGGATAACACCCATCTGACATGTTTTTTGTGTTCGTCAGGAGTGTTGGAGTATATGAGAATATCATCTAAATAAATGATGACACAGACGTCCAATAAGTCTCTAAAGATATCATTTATGAAATGTTGAAAAGTTGCAGGGGCGTTGCAGAGGCCAAAAGGCATCACCAGATATTCAAAGAGACCATATCTTGTTCGGAAAGCAGTTTTCCATTCATCATTAGCCTTTATCCTGATGAGATTATATGCCCCGCGAAGGTCAAGCTTGGTGTAGATGGTAGCAGTTTTCAATCGTTCAACCAGTTCATTGATGAGGGGAAGAGGATAACGATTTTTAACTGTTATTTTGTTTAAGGCTCTGTAATCAATGATAGGACGTATAGTCTGGTCTTTGTTTCTCACAAAAAACATACTTGAGGCAGCAGGTGAGCTAGAGGGTCTAATGAACCCTTTCCGAAGGTTTTCATCCAGATATTCTTTGAGAATTTGCAATTCAGCCTCAGAGAGAGGGTAGATGTGCCCAAAAGGTACTGGGGCACCAGGTATGAGGTCTATAGGACAATCGTAGGAACGATGAGGTGGGAGCGTTTCAGCTTCTTTTTTACTGAATACATCTGAAAAGTCTGAATAACAAGAAGGTATAGTTGGTTCTTTGGAGATCTGAAGAATAGGAATTTGCTGTAAACATGTTTCTTTACAATAATGTGAGTTAAAGGTGATAGAGAAAGGAGACCATGACATTTGAGGGTTGTGGTTCCTTAACCAATTGATCCCTATTATAACGGGATAGAGAGGTGATGGAATAACATCAAATACTAGAAATTCAGTATGAATATGATTGGTGGTTACCTTTAGAGGGATGGTTTCATGAAGAATCGGTCCCGAGGATATAAGGGAGCCGTCAATCACTTTAATAGGAACAGAAATGGCTTTTTGAACACAAGGAATTTTATTCTTTGTTACAAAGGTTGAATCGATGAATACTCCATGTGCACCAGAATCGATGATAGCTTCAGTCACAATTCTCACCTTGTCCCACTGTAGTATAAGAGATATAGGAGTGAACGGAGTGGTTGGTGTAGAAGGGAGCGCACTGAAGATCGCAGGGGTATAGGCTTGCCTACCGGTCTTTGTCCGTTTTAATAAGGGACAATCAGAAACCAAATGATCTTGAGAGGCACAATACATGCATAGGTTTAATTGACGTCTTCGGTTCTTCTCTTCAGGAGTGAGAGGACTTCTTATTACCCCTATTTCCATAGGTTCACTTGGTAAGGAAGTCTTTTCTGGAGCTTTTGAGGGAGTGAAAGGTTTGCGGTCTTTAGAATGTAAAAAGGCTTTTTCGGCCTTTCTTTCTCTTAATCTTCTGTCAATACTGATTGATAAGTGTATTAGAGCGTTCAAAGTAGTAGGGAGTTCTGTTCTAGATAGTTCGTCTTTTACAGCTTCAGATAAACCAATTCGAAATTGGTTGCGCAATGTGATGTCATTCCATTGCGTTTCTACTGCCCATCTTTTAAACTCAGCAATGTAATCTTCAACGGGTCTATGTCTTTGCTGTAGTGTTCTGATTGTTAAATCAGCTGTTGCTTGTTTGTTAGGATCTTCATAGAGAAGAGACATGGCTTCAAAAAATTCATCCAGTGAGTCTAAGATGGGGTCATCGTTTTCCAGAAAGGAATGGGCCCATGACATAGGTTCACCTCTTAGAAAGGAAATAACCGAACAAACTTTAGTTCTTTCTGTAGGATAAGATCTAGGTTTCAAAGCAATCAATAATTTGCAAGAGTTGAGGAACTCCCTATATTTGGAACGATCACCATAGAATTTTTCAGGGTTACATACAGCAGGATCGCTAAGTGAGTGCAGAACAGTATGAGGAGGATGAGTCTGTAAGTCTTTGACATAAGTGAGAATTCTTTCGTTAGTAACTTGCAGGTCTTGCACACCTTGGGCTAGTGTATTAACTCTTTGATTCAGTGTAGTTATCGTGGAATAGAAATCTGCTGGATCCATTACAATGGCTGGATTATTCTGTCACGTCTAATCATTTGTTATGAAGGAACACAACTGCAGATTTCTTATAGTTTGAATATTTATTATCAAAAGTAAAATGTATTGACTTTAAGTCCAATTACAGGTACTGTAGCTTTAATTAATAAACGATAACTGAAGTCCACAATTACAGGCACTGTAGCTTTAAGTAGTAAACGATAACTGAAGTCCACAATTACAGGCACTGTAGCTTTAAGTAGTAAACGATAACTGAAGTCCACAATTACAGGCACTGTAGCTTTAAGTAGTAAACGATAACTGAAGTCCACAATTATAGGCACTGTAGCTTTAAGTAGTAAACGATAACTGAAGTCCACAATTATAGGCACTGTAGCTTTAAGTAGTAAACGGTAGTAATTAGCAAACACTGAATCAGAAAGAGTCTCTTAGTAGTATTAATGAATAAGGTGATAAGAAGTTACAATAGCTGTTCCATAGACTTTAACTGAAGCAAGACAGATGCAGCTAACTGAGATAAAGTATGAGTTGAAGTTAGCTGTAACGGGTTTGTTTTATCGAAGGACTTTGGAGACAGGAAATAACAGCTTTGAGATGCAATGCTTATCACAGAGGTTTTACTTAGCTTCCGGCACATAGAACACTGGTTCCCGAGATCTCCTCAGAGGCGGTTATCCTGGAAGGAGAGAGTTCAGCTTTAGTCGTGGATGAGGAGAGGTGAAGGGAACTTGAAGTCTTCCAGTCCGGTCCGGTAACAGAGGGTTTTCACAACGATGTTGTAACCGGTTCGTGAGTACGGAACGTAGTTCAATAATCCAGCGTCGCTCAGCTGGTGCGGTCGGATTAAATAAGGAGACCGTGTCATAAAGGGGTGTGGCTAAGCTCCGTGGAACCAGGAAGTAAGGGGATACCATAGTTAAGGCATGACAGGAAGGTGTGTGGCTATTTCAGGCGTTCCTACACGGCCATGGCTCACTTTGCCGATATCCAGCGGCAAAACAACATGCCAGTGAGGCGCTTGATTTGCGACAGCCCTACACGTTGGAATTCAACACTCCTAATGTTCGACCGCCTGCTCCAACAAGAAAAAGCTGTTAATGAATATTTGTATGACCGGGGTGCTAGGACAGCCTCTGGGGAGCTGGGAATTTTTTTGCCACGTTACTGGACGCTCATGCGCAATGCCTGTAGGCTCATGCGTCCTTTTTTTTTTTTTTCAACGTATATTAAAATTTTTAGTATACAAATGTAAAAACATATCCCATGCTTTACCCATTTTACAGTACAACTGTACACATGCAACATAAAAGAAATCACTGAAATTCAACAACACAAAGCTTACATGGGCTTTGAGGTGTTTGCCAAAATGCATGTATTTGTAGCCCAGATATAACAGTGGCTATAATTAACCTATGTAAACTTGTCACATCTGGCACACGTATACATTACTAAACACAGAATAGTAGTGAACTAAAAAACAAATTAAAAAATTCTGGTATTTGAAGAATATATTCAAATCATTTGTTTTCTGCCTACATTTTGTCATTCAGTTTTCAATTCAGTACAAATAGATGTTCAGTGAATAAACAGCTTAATATGGGGTTGTTGCTTGCTAAAAACAGACAGTTATGCTTTCTTCAGAAAACAATTATTGAACATTTGAAACTCCCATAGAAAGTATGGCTTTCAACTTACTGAGACAAATTAAAATTTCAGCTTTGATGTTCAGCACATTACATGTATTTTTTTCAATATTTCGCTAAAACATAACAGTTAAAAAAAAACAAAAAACGTAAATATAACAAAACTACAACATTTATGCAAAAGGTTGAGGTCCTGCAGTAAAATGTTGATCAGATAAGAAGTTAGGTGGTATTATTTGTGAAAGCGGGTAAGAGAAGAGATTGGCTGGGTCAATGGACAATGGATTTACTGCATGAGTAGGGGGCAACATACCATGCCAGCCAGGGTAGGCTGCTTCTGGATACAATGGAAAAGATGGATATGGGAGACCTGCTGGAACAATATTTGGCACATGGAGAGGTGGCATAATATTAGCACCCTGACTCTCTCCTATAATTACAGAGAATTCTCCTGGGAACTGAAGGCCATTGCTCAAATTTTGGAGCATATTCATGATCTCAGGCATGCCAACTTCCTCTCCTGTATCCTCAGAATTCTGATTCCACTGCTCAAAATTTGGGAAACCTGGAGGAGGGAGCCCTTGCTCGGCCATTTGTCTCTCCTCTCGTTCAACATCTGCTAATATGTCAGAGAAAATATCATCTGGGATATCCAAACCTTCTTTATGTTTCTTGGAAGATTTTTGGGGATAAGCTGTCCAGGAAGGATGGCTTGGAAGAAGCAAGATCAGAAGCAGAATAGGATGGTTGTCTTCCAAACCTGGACCTCCCAAAGGACGCAATCTTTGAGGGATGGGTTGGCCGGCAGGTAGAGGCACTAGGAACGCCTCCATGCCATGACTTCTGATGATTGCATATCTAAGCTTCCGATTAAGATAAGAATACAGCCGAGCATATGAAACTGCATCACTTGACGTTCTTTGATTCAGTCGGATCACACACATGTCCTTGGTGCACTCTGGCCAGATACGATCCACATATTCCCAAACAGACTCTTGCAAAATGCATCCTTCGGATGTTAACACTTTTGGTAAATCCTGGCAAAGATGACTGCTATAACCAGACTCTGGCGTGGCTGTAACTTTAAACTGCTTTATAGAGAACATGTGAAGGAATCCCTTCCACACACTTGAGTCTGCTGGATCTGTGAGTCTAGTATCTGGATCATACAATTTCTTGTTCTTCTTTTCAATGCATGAAGAATATTGATTGCCATTAGTTATATGGTGTTTCCATATTTTCTCTGGTTTCTTGGTAATTACCCATTGGCTTAAGTCAGCATCACCTGGGGGGTTTATCAGCCCTTTGCATATAAGACAGTCCTGATCTAAAAGGTGGCTCTTGTGTTGGGATGTTGTGTCCCTTTTCTCTGAGATGCAATCCTGCTGAGAATCCTGAGGCTGCCACACAGAATCAGACAGATCCTCTAGGGTCAAGTTCTGATCGGGCACGGTATCAATTTCAATTAACCCCTTGTGTGTCAGCTTTGTCATCTGAATCTGGTATGGCTGTCTTACCTCTTTCTCGATTAGTTCCAGTGCATGTTTTCTCTTTTGAATTCTCCAGTTGGCCAGCTCCTGTGCAGCCATTTATGTTGCACTCATTAGAACCAAACACTGTGGGGTGATTTATGGCCCCCACCCACCGCGCAGGGGTGGGGGCCCAGGGGGGGAGGACAGTAGGTCCCCCCATTGTGATTTATGGCCCCCACCCACCGCGCAGGGGTTGCGGGAGGACAGTAGCTCCCCCCAGTGTGTATCATGGGCTTTGAGGACAGGTGTCAATCCATACCTGCCAAGTGACCCTATGTAGGGGTAACAGTCCCTATTCTGCTCTGTGTCAGTGTGTATCATGGTCTCTGTGGACGGGGAACAGTCTCTATTCTGCTCTGTGTCAGTGTGTATCATGGACTCTGTGGAAAGGGAACAGTCCCTATTCTGCTCTGTGTCAGTGTGTATCAGGGGTTTTGAGGACAGGTGTAAATCCATATCTGCCAAGTGACCCTATGTAGGAGGAACAGTCCCTATTCTGCTCTGTGTCAGTGTGTATCAGGGGCTTTGAGGACAGGTGTCAATCCATACCTGCCAAGTGACCCTATGTAGGGGGGACAGTCTCTATTCTGCTCTGTGTCAGTGTGTGTATCATAGTCTCTGTGGACGGTGAACAGTCTCTATTCTGCTCTGTGTCAGTGTGTATCATGGTCTCTGTGGACAGGGAACAGTCTCTATTCTGCTCTGTGTCAGTGTGTATCAGGGGTTTTGAGGACAGGTGTCAATCCATATCTGCCAAGTGACCCTATGTAGGGGGAACAGTCCCTATTCTGCTCTGTGTCAGTGTGTATCAGGGGTTTTGAGGACAGGTGTCAATCCATATCTGCCAAGTGACCCTATGTAGGGGGAACAGTCCCTATTCTGCTCTGTGTCAGTGTGTATCATGGTCTCTGTGGACAGGGAACAGTCTCTATTCTGCTCTGTGTCAGTGTGTATCAGGGGTTTTGAGGACAGGTGTCAATCCATATCTGCCAAGTGACCCTATGTAGGGGGAACAGTCCCTATTCTGCTCTGTGTCAGTGTGTATCAGGGGTTTTGAGGACAGGTGTCAATCCATATCTGCCAAGTGACCCTATGTAGGGGGAACAGTCCCTATTCTGCTCTTTGTCAGTGTGTATCATGGTCTCTGTGGACAGGGAAGAGTCTCTATTCTGCTCTGTGTCAGTGTGTATCAGGGGTTTTGAGGACAGGTGTCAATCCATATCTGCCAAGTGACCCTATGTAGGGGGAACAGTCCCTATTCTGCTCTGTGTCAGTGTGTATCAGGGGTTTTGAGGACAGGTGTCAATCCATATCTGCCAAGTGACCCTATGTAGGGGGAACAGTCCCTATTCTGCTCTGTGTCAGTGTGTATCAGGGGTTTTGAGGACAGGTGTCAATCCATATCTGCCAAGTGACCCTATGTAGGGGGAACAGTCTCTATTCTGCTCTGTGTCAGTGTGTATCAGGGCTTTTGAGGACAGGTGTCAATCCATATCTGCCAAGTGACCCTATGTAGGGGGGAACAGTCCCTATTCTGCTCTGTGTCAGTGTGTATCAGGGGTTTTGAGGACCGGTGTCAATCCATATCTGCCAAGTGACCCTATGTAGGGGGAACAGTCTCTATTCTGCTCTGTGTCAGTGTGTATCAGGGCTGGGCTTTGAGGACAGGTGTCAATGTTAGGTGATTTCTGCCCTTTATGGATTAAAAGCAGACTCTGCATCAACTGTGCAATTTTCCATGGGAGTTTTGCCATGGATCCCCCTCTGGCATGCCACAGTCCAGGTGTTAGTCCCCTTGAAACAACTTTTCCATCACTATTGTGGCCAGAAAGAGTCCCTGTTGTTTTTAAAATTCGCCTGCCCATTGAAGTCAATGGCGGTTCGCGCGGTTCGCCGGTTCGCGAACATTTGCGGAAGTTCACGTTCGCCGTTCGCGAACCGAAAATTTCGGGTTCGCGACAACACTAGTCGCGAACATAACATTTTCGGTTCGCGAACTCGAACTTCCGCAAATGTTTGCGAACGGGCGAACCGCCATAGACTTCAATAGGCAGGCGAATTTTAAAACCCACAGGAACTCTTTCTGGCCACAAAAGTGATGGAAAAGTTGTTTCAAGGGGACTAACACCTGGACTGTGGCATGCCGGAGGGGGATCCATGGCAAAACTCCCATGGAAAATTATATAGTTGATGCAGAGTCTGGTTTTAATCCATAAAGGGCATAAATCACCTAACATTCCTAAATTGTTTGGAATAACGTGCTTTAAAACATCAGGTATGATGTTGTATCGATCAGGTAGTGTAAGGGTTACGCCTGCTTCACAGTGACAGACCAAACTCCCCGTTTAACGCACCGCAAACAACCGCAAACAGTCAATTTTCACAACCGCAAACTCCCCATTTGCACAAGGTTGGATACCAAGCTAGCCATGTCTCGTTCCTTGTCCTCACTGATGTCATTGAAGGTGTCTTCCTCCACCCAGCCACGTACAACACCAAGGTTCCCCGAAAGGTGACAACAAGCCCCCTGGGACGCCTGCTGTGTATGGTCTTCCACCTCCTCAAAGCCACCTTTCTCCTCTGACTCCTCTTCTTCAGACTCCTCTCTCTGCGTTGCCTCTCTCTGCTTTTTTATAAGGTGTGTTAAGTAGTACTATTCTTATCAGTTTAATCCCTGTTACGAGTAGAGGACTATTTCCTTGTTTCGCCAAACCCCTTCAAAGATGGAAAAAGCGGTATGAGTGGAAGAAACGAGGAAATGTGGTCAGGTGGTGGTGCCAGCCCCACCGAGGGCTTGTACCCAGGTATGCTAATAAACTGAAAAAAGAAAAAATCTCCCAAGAAGGAGATCTAAAACTGGCATAGGAAAAGGTTAGACAACTATAATAAAGTGATACCTACAAATCCTAGTGAGCATAGGTGTATAATAGAGGGAGAAAGGGAAAGCAGAGTAATGCTTCCTAATACCGTGGTTAGTACCCTTTGTTAAAGTAAATTGAGTAATGGACACAAGTCTTTATTGTATCATTTATAAATAACAAAGGGATACTATACTCATTCCCCTATAGTGGCTAATTGTGTAATAATGGTAATACTATTACCTATTATATAATATTGCCAGGGGCAAGGAAATTCACTCTAAATAGATGTGTATAGGCAGAGAATATGGAGACCGAAGCTGTCATAAAAAGTGTCAATGAGGTGATATAAAGTTAAATGTATCACAGACACACAGCCACCCTTTCTCTTAGCTAGTTTCCAGAAATGCTGGATAGGTAGAAGGGCTATAAAGACTCAGAGAGGTCTAAGAAGAATCCTCTAAACTAGCCCTAATCTCCTTAAACACCTTCAAGGGTGTTCTAAGCTAAAGCTCAATCTAAACGTTTAGATGACTGCCTGATTTCCCATCACAGATGCTGGCTAGGAATAACACTGTGCAAGACAAAGAGTGGGTCTAAGTGCTCATAGTGCAGTAAAGTGTCCTTAGTGAAGTGAAAAAGAGAATAACGAGCTGGCGCCCAAGAGAATAACGAGCTGGCACCCTATCAGGGGCCGTGTATATGGCATCGATTTTAGGAACCGGGAGATGGAAAAAGATGCGTGGTCAGTCCTCCTACTTCAAATTTGGGGCACTGCGCGTGCAATCTAATGTGCCACTAGATAGGGGTGGTGTGTTAAGTAGTACTATTCCTATCAGTTTAATCCCAGTGCCTTTTTTTTGGTTTGGTTTTTGAAGCCACAGTGCAGCACCAGAGGCCCGAAAAATTAGGCATGTACACTTGCCTGAAAAATTAGGTATTATTGCAGTCGCTGCTGTAGCAGCGGCCATAAAAATTGATGTTTGTTTCCCAGGCAGAAAGTGCCCTAAAACATTGCGGCTTGAACCCTAGTTGGTGGCGGATAAGTCACGCAAGTCAACCGGCATTCAGAGCTAAAATACAGCAGTGTGTGGACCATTTTTAGCCCAAGGCAGCTCATCTCATCAGGCCTTTTTTAGTCGAATGTATCGCCCACCGTCAGTCCCTTCGGGATCCATCCCTCATTCATCTTAATAAAGGTGAGGTAATCTAGACTTTTTTGACCTTGGCGACTTCTCTTCTCAGTGACAATACCTCCTGCTGCACTGAACAGGACACTTGAAGCGGGGCAGGCCAGAAGTTCTATCACAAATTGGGATAGCTCAGGCCACAGGTCAAGCCTGCACACCCAGTAGTCAAGGGGTTCATCGCTCCTCAGAGTGTCGATATCTGCAGTTAAGGCGAGGTAGTCTGCTACCTATCGTCGAGTCGTTCTCTGAGGGTGGATCCCAAAGGGCTGTGGCGATGCGTAGGACTTAAAAAGCTCTGCATGTCCTCCATCAACAACACGTCTGTAAAGCGTCCTGTCCTTGCCGGCGTGGTCGTGGGAGGAGGAGAATTACTTTCACCTCTCCCCCTGTTAGATTCCCGTTGTGCTGTGACATCACCCTTATACGCTGTGTAAAGAATACTTTTTAATTTATTTTGCAAAAGCTGTATCCTTTCCGACTTGTTGTAATTTGGTAACATTTCATCCACTTTCTGCTTATACCGGGGGTCTAGTAGCGTGGACACCCAGTACAGGTCGTTCTCCTTCAGCCTTTTTATACGAGGTTCCCTCAACAGGCACGACAGCATGAAAGACCCCATTTGCACAAGGTTGGATGCCGAGCTACTCATTTACCCTTTCCTCCTCCTCAGTGATCTCAATGAAGGTATGTTCTTCCCCCCAGCCACGTACAACACCACGGGTACCAGATAGGAGACAATGAGCACCCTGGGATGCCTGTTGTGGGTGGTCTTCCTCCTCCTCCTCAAAGCCACATTCCTCCTCTGACTCCTCTTCCTCACAATCCTCTTCCAGCTTTGCTGCAGGTCCAGCAAGCGATGCTGATAAGGCTGTTTCTGGTGGTGATGGTGACCACAACTCTTCCTCTTCCTCTTCACGCTCATCTACGGCCTGATCCAGCACTCTTCGCAGGGCACGCTCCAGGAAGAAAACAAATGGTATGATGTCGCTGATGGTGCCTTCGGTGCGACTGACTAGGTTTGTCACCTCCTCAAAAGGACGCATGAGACTACAGGCATTGCGCATGAGCGTCCAGTAACGTGGCAAAAAAATTCCCAGCTCCCCAGAGGCTGTCCTAGCACCCTGGTCATACATATATTCATTAACGGCTTTTTCTTGTTGGAGCAGGCGGTCGAACATTAGGAGTGTTGAATTCCAATGTGTCGGGCTGTCGCAAATCAAGCGCCTCACTGGCATGTTGTTTCACCGCTGGATATCTGCAAAGTGCGCCATGGCCATGTAGGAACACCTGAAATGGCCACACACCTTCCTGGCCTGCTTTAGGACGTCCTGTAAGCCTGTGTACTTATGCACAAAGCGTTGTATGATCAGATTACACACATGTGCCATGCACGGCACATGTGTCAACTTGCCCAACTTCAATGCCGCCAACAAATTTGTTCCATTGTCACAAACCACTTTGCCGATCTCCAGTTGCTGTGGAGTCAGCCACTTATCCACCTGTGCGTTCAGGGCGGACAGGAGTGCTGGTCCGGTGTGACTCTCTGCTTTAAAAAAGTCAAACCCATGACAGCTTGACACTGCCGTATCCGGGATGTGGAATAGTACCTGGGGAGCTGGGGGGTTCCGTTGATGTGGAGCAAGAAGCAGCATCAGAAGAGGACTCAGCCGAGGAGGTTATGGAAGAGGATGGAGTAGGAGGAGTGTCACCAACTCCTCTGCAGAGCCACACATTCCATGCTTGGCAGCCGTCAGCAGGTTTACCCAATGCGCAGTGTACCCATGCATTGCAGACCAGGTATCAGTAGTCAGATGGACCCTTGCCCCAACACTGTGTGCCAGACATGCCATTACTTCCTTTTGCACAATCGAGTACAGGTTGGGGATTGCCTTTTTTGAAAATAAATTTCGTCCGGATACCTTCCACTGCGGTGTCCCAATAGCTACAAATTTTTTGAACGCCTCAGACTCCACCAGCTTATATGGTAAAAGCTGGCGGGCTAATGGTGTAGACAAGCCAGCTGTCAGATGCCGGGCAAGGGGGTGACTTTCTGACATTGGCTTCTTACACTCAAACATGTCCTTGACAGACACCTGACTGTGGGCAGATGAGCGGGAACTGCTCAAGGCGAGAGACTGAGTGGCGGATGGTTGAGAGGGGGCAAGGAGGACAGCAGTGGTTGACGTGGCTGAAGATGCTGGACCAGGAGGAGGATGGCGGCTTTGAGTTTGTGTGCTGATTGTACTCATGTGCCGTAGGCACATGATCCGGCATTTGTGATGTGCGATCATGTGCCTACGCAAGGCAGTTGTACCTAGGTGGGTGTTGGACTTCCCACGACTCAGTTTCTTTTGGCACAGGATGCAAATGGCATCGCTGTTGTCAGAGGCAGACACACAAAAAAAATTCCACACTGCTGAGCTCTGCAATGACGGCATTCTGGTGGTGGCAACAGTATGCTTTGATTGGCGTTCTGTCGGGCTGACCCCGGGTGCCGATGCATGCTGTCTGACTGTGCCACTAGCTCCTTGCGACGACCTCCCCATGCTTCCAACTCGTCTCCTCCTCCTCTCTGTCTCCCCATCTGAACTTTTGCCCTGTTCTTCTTCTTGCGAGCGGGCACCCACGTGACATCCATGGATGCATCGTCATCATCAACCGCTTCACTTGTATCTGACAACTCAGCAAAGGAAGCAGCAGCGGGTACAACATCATCATCATCATCATCACACCGTACGTCCATGTGTGTAATGCTGCCTGACTGAGACATATCCTTGTTATCTACATCCTCTGGCAATAATGGTTGCACATCACTAATTTCTTCAAACGGATGTGTAAATAACTCCTCTGACAGATAAAGTGAAGCAGCTGTGGTGCCAGTGTTGGTGGTGGCGTCAGGCGGGTGAGTGGTAACTTGAGAGGTGCCCGAAGCTAAGCTGGAGGAGGATGGTGCGTCAAGGTTCCGAGCGGAAGCAGTAGAAGATTGGGTGTCCTGTGTTAGCCAGTCAACTATGTCCTCAGAACTTTTCAAGTTCTGGTTACGTGGCCTCTGAAAACTGGGCATTATTCTAGGGCAAAAGGGAATCACAGCACCACGACCACGACGGCCCATGTGGGGTGGCCTGCCTCTGCCTGTAATTTTTTTGGAGATTAGTGGTATTATGTGTGCAAGCCACTGTGAGACCAGATATGAGTTGCACTGTGCAGTGGCAGAGGTTGGCAGAGTACACGCTGTAGGCCTGACACCCACTTGAAGACAACTAACTGCTATTCAATGTATAACAGTGAAAAAAAAAATTGTTTTTAAATGCAAGCTATTGTGACACCAGATATGAGTGGCACTGTGCACTGGCAGAGGTTGGCAAAGAACACGCTGTAGGCTTGACACGCCCTTATGAAGGACACTGACTGCTATCATATTACAGTCAAAAACTTTTTTGTTTTTAAATTCAAGCTATTGTGACACCAGATATGAGTGGCACTGTGCACTGGCAGAGGTTGGCAGAGTACACGCTGTAGGCCTGACACCCGCTTGAAGGACACTGACTGCTATTAGATTACAGTCAAAAACTTTTTGTTGTTTTTAAATGCAATCTATTGTGACACCAGATATGAGTGGCACTGGCAGAGGTTGGCAGAGTAGACGCTGTAGGCCTGACACACCCGCTTGAAGACAACTAACTGCTATTCAATCTATAACAGTGAAAAAAGTTTGTTTGTTTTTAAATGCAAACTATTGTGACACCAGATATTAGTGGCACTGTGCACTGGCAGAGGTTGGCAGAGTACACGCTGTAGGCCTGACACACACTTATGAAGGACACTGACTGCTATTATATTACAGTCAAAAACTTTTTTTGATTTTAAATGCCTGCTATGGTGACACCAGATATGAGTGGTGGCACTGGGCAAGTGGGCACAATATCCACTGTGAGCCTGACACAGAAGCTGGCAGGCAGGCAACTGCAATTAGATTACACAGGAAAAAAGCAGACTGATGTTCTAGCCCTAAAAAGGGCTTTTTTCGGGTGCTGTCCTTACAGCAGAGATCAGATGCGCCCTTCAGGACTGTAGTGGACACTGAATACACTAGCCTAGCTATCCATTTCCCTATCAAATCAGCAGCAGCTACACTGTCCCTCCTCTCACTAAGAATGCAGCTTCAGAATGAATCTAAAATGGATGCTGTACAGGAGGTGGGAGGGTCTGGAAGGGAGGGTCTGCTGCTGATTGGCTGTAATGTGTCTGCTGACTGTGAGGCACAAGGTCAAAGTTTACTCAATCATGATGAATATGGGGTGGATCGAACCGCACATATGTTCGCCCACCGTGGGGAACGCGGACATGCTATGTTCGCCAGGAACTATTCGCCAGCGAACCGTTCGGTACATCACTAATTGTGTACAGATCAGGCTCTAGGAACAAGAAAGCAGACACTCTTTCTAGGATTCCCCATGCTTCTTCTATTGAAAACCTTCTTATACTCAAAAATTCTCCAGTCACTTTCATTGGGATCATGTCATCCCTCTATGATAAAATAAGAAATCTGAAAAAAGAGCTTGAATCACCATCACATCATAAACTAGTCAAGAAAGAGGGGGTCTTCTATTTTAATAACATAATTTATATACCCCCAATTCTTCAAGAGAAATTTCTTAAGATGATTCATGACTCTCCTCTCGCAGGCCATCCAGGTATTAAAAAGACTCTCAAATTATCTACCAGATATTATTGGTGGCCTCGCCAAGATAAAACTGTAGAATCTCATGTCAAATCTTGTTCAATTTGTCAAAGATCTAAACCTGAACATCATCACTCTTACGGGTTACTAATGAACTTACCTATTCCTGAAAGGCCTTGGCAATCCATCTCTATGGATTTTTTGGTGGAACTCCTTCCATCTCAAACTTTCACTACCATATTAGTTCTTGTAGATCAATTCACTAAGATGTCTCATTTTCTTCCATTAAAGAAAGTACCCTCATCATCTGAACTTTCAGGAATATTCATCGATAATATAGTTAAACTCCATGGACTCCCTGAAGAAATCATCTCAGATAGAGGAACTCAATTCACCTCCAAATTCTGGAAGGAGATATGTTCTTCTCTTCGGATTCAACATAAACTTTCCTCTGCATATCATCCCCAAACTAATGGGCAAACAGAATGAGTCAATCAATGTCTGGAACAATATTTACATTGTTATTGTACTCATCTTCAAGATGATTGGATTACCTGGTTACCAATGGCTGAATTTGCCTACAACAATTCAATCCACACCAGTAGTAAAATGTCTCCGTTTTTCTCAAATTATGGGTTTCATCCCTCTTCATTTCCCAGTGACATCGGTTCTACATCTAAACACTTCCATGTCCTCTTTGTTCCTCAAATCACGAACAAACCTTGAATCTGCATTGTGTAGTCACAAAGGGTTTGCGGATACTAAAATAAATCCTCCTCCTAAATATAAAATTAATGACTTTTTGTATGGCTTTCATCTAAGAATATCACTACTAACCGTTCTTCAAAGAAGCTCAGTTCCCTATTCCTTGGTTCTTTTCGTATCTATACGAATCTATAATCAACGACAATGCTGTTAAATTGAAACTTCCTCCCACAGTCAAGCTTCATCCTGTTTTTCATGTGTCATTATTGAAACCTTATCTTCCTGATCCTTTCCACAGGGTTGTGGTAACTAATCCTGATCCGATCATTGTACAAGGTGAAGAAGAATATGAAGTCCAGAAGATTATAGAATCCACCGTAGCTCCTTACAATATCTTATAAGATGTAAAGGTTATGGCATTGATGAAGATACTTGGGAGAATTCCTCTGTTGTTCATGCTGACCGATTCCATAAACGTTACCCATCTAAGCCAAGATGATAGCACCCGGTGTGTGCTCTTTGGGGGTGGGGGGGTGGGGAGGGTACTGTCAGAACTTAACTAGCAGACTTGTCGATACCTGACACTTCCGGGTTCACGGACCAATGACACACCCCCTTCTCTACTGACTGATCTACTGACTACGTGTACTGAACCTGGACTGTTTAAACCGCTGATCTCCATTCTCCTTACCTTGACTCGGATTACCTTTGGAATACTCTTCTTGTTAAAACCGCCAACTTACAGCAAGTAAATATTGGGCTATTCCTTTCTACTGGCACCTCAATGTGCCATCTGAGTACTATTAATGGAAAACCTATCTCTGTAATTCATACATGAACTTATCCTCGCAGATTACTCCTCTGCATTCTCTCTGTATTATGATACAAGACACTAATTCCACTCGGGTTCCTTAAAGGAACACTATAGTCACCTAAATTACTTTAGCTAAATAAAGCAGATTTAATGTATAGATCATTCCCCTACAATTTCACTGCTCAATTCACTGTCATTTAGGAGTTAAATCACTTTGTTTCTGTTTATGCAGCCCTAGTCACACCTCCCCTGGCTATGATTGACAGAGCCTGCATGAAAAAAACAAACTGGCAGAGGATTGAGCAGTGAGGCTGCAGGGGCATGTTCTATACACCAAAACTGCTTCATTAAGCTAAAGTTGTTCAGGTGACTATAGTGTCCCTTTAAAGCTTCAGAAACCCGTCTCAACGAACTACCATCTTATTGTATTCCTTAATGCTTCAGGAACCAGTCTCAATGAACTACCTTCTTATTGCATTCCTTAAAGCTACAGGAAGTCGTCTCAACGAACTACCTTCTTATATTATTCCTTAAAGCTACAGGAAGTCATCTCAACGAACTACCTTCTTATATTATTCCTTAAAGCTACAGGAACTCTCCTCATCACATTATTCTGCATGTCGTGTTCCTTAAAGCTACATGAACTCTTCTCATCAAACTATCTCTATATCGTGTTCCTTAAGTCTACAGGAACCTTCCCATCAACCTACACTCTCATCATTTCCTCAAACACTATTCTGCAGTTGAGTTCCACTCCAAATCCATAGGAAGCAGGGCCGGCCTTAGGGGTGTGCGAGCTGTGCGGCCGCACAGGGCGCCATGGAGCAGGGGGCGCCGTGCGGCCGCACAGACGATTTTATTTATTTATTTTTTTTTAATTTGCAGCGGGGGCGGAGCTTACCGTGCGGCGGGGGCGGAGCTAAAAGCGCCGGAAAACTGCTGCAGGGGAAGCAGGAAGGAGTCCCTGCTTCCCCACCAAACAGTCACCAGGAGCTGCACTGCCTCCACAATTAACTCCACAGGTAACTGTGTGATTGTCAGGTGAGTGTGACTCTCTGCCTATGTGTATGACTGTCTGCCTCTGTGTGTGTGTGTTTGTGTGTTACTGTCTGTGTGTGTATGACTGTCTGCCTCTGTGTGTCTGTGTGTATGACTGTCTGCCTCTGTGTGTGTGTCTGTGTGTATGACTGTCTGCCTCTGTGTGTATGACTATCTGCCTGTGTATGACTGTCTGCGTGTGTGTGTGTGTATAACTGTCTGCCTCTGTGTGTATTACTGTCTGCCTCTGTGTGTTTGTCTGTGTGTATTACTGTCTGCCTCTGTGTGTGTGACTATCTGCCTGTGTGTTTGTCTGTGTGTGTGTGTGTATGACTGTCTGCGTGTGTGTGTGTGTGTGTATGACTGTCTGCGTGTGTGTTTATGACTGTCTGCCACTGTGTGTCTGTGTGTATTACTGTCTGCCACTGTGTGTCTGTGTGTATTACTGTCTGCCTCTGTGTGTTTGTCTGTGTGTATTACTGTCTGCCTCTGTGTGTGTGACTGTGTATGACTGCCTCTGTGTGTATGACTGCCTCTGTGTGTATGACTGTCTGCCTCTGTGTGTATGACTGTCTGCCTCTGTGTGTATGACTGCCTGCCTGTGTGTGTCTGTGTGTGTCTGTGTGTATGACTGTCTGCGTGTGTGTGTGTGTGTGTGTGTGTGTGTGTGTGTGTATGACTGTCTGCCTCTGTGTGTATGACTGTGTGTGTGTCTGTGTGTATTACTGTCTGCCTCTGTGTGTGTCTGTGTGTATGACTGACTGTCTGCCTGTGTGTGTCTGTGTGTGTCTGTGTGTATGACTGTCTGCCTTTGTGTGTCTGTGTGTGTGTGTGTGTGTATGACTGTCTGCCTGTGTGTGTGTGTATGACTGTCTGCTTGTGTGTGTGTGGATGTCTTCCTGTGTGTGTATGGCTGCCTGACTCTGTGTGTGTGTGTGTGTGTCACATACAACCAATACACGCATATCACACACTGTTAATATACCCATTACAAATATCACACATAGCATACATATCACACACAGTCATCACACGTACTATTACATACACAGACAACACAAACATAACAGCATACATGGATGACGGGGGGGGGGGGGCGCTGTGAAGATTTTTCGCACAGGGCGTCTAAATGCCTAAGGCCGGCCCTGATAGGAAGCATAACAGTATATTTCTCCAATGGCAGATACAATTCACAAGGCTCTGTAGCAAAGTGTATACATATGTAATGTATTTTCTCTTTAAGTTTATTGGTCACTGATTGCTTTATGACAGGGTTTTAGTTATTGTTTCATGCATAAAGCCACAGTCTTGCATTGTGTAGCATCATGCAGTAAAGTGTGTGATGTGTATGTGTGTGGGTTTGTGTGAGTGTGTGTGTATGATGTGTTTGGGGGCATTATTACAGTATTTCAGGTATTATTAAATTTCTGGTTTGATTAAAAACTCAAAATAAGCATATATATATATTTTTTTAATAAGCTCTATATTAAGTGGATTGCATATATATATATATATATATATATATATATATATATATATAAACACATCACACACAATGTGTAGCATCATGCAGTAAAGTGTGTGTGATGTGTGTGGGTGTATTATTACAGTATTTCAGGTATTATTACATTATTGGTTTGATTAAAAACATTTTTTTTTCTAATAAGCTCTATATAAAGTGCATTGTGTATGTATATATATATATATATATATAGTGATGTCGCGAACACAAAATTTTCGGTTCCCAAACTGGAACTTCCGCAAACGTTCGCAAACCGGGCGAATGGGCAGGCAAATTTTAAAACCCACAGGGACTCTTTCTGGCCACAAAAGTGATGGAACAGTTGTTTTAAGGGGACTAACACCTGGACTGTGGCATGCCGGAGGGGATCCATGGCAAAACTGCTATGGAAAATTACACAGTTGATGCAGAGTCTGGTTTTAATCCATAAAAAGCATAAATCACCTAATTCCTAAATCACAATGGATATGGATTGACACCTGACATATGACATATTGACACCTTGACATATGGATTGACACCTTGACCAGGGCCGGCGCTACCATAAGGCGGCCCAGGCGGCCGCCTTAGGGCGCACCGGCCCTGGGGGCGCAAAATCAGGCTGACCGGAAGGAGGGAAGCGCACTGCGCTCCCCTCCAACCGACGACCTAATGTAGCGTGGCCGAGTGCCCGGTTCTGCGGGCACGCGAGGGAGCACTCTCCCATGTGTGCTTCCTCTTCAGATCCCTCACACGCCGCATACTGATACTGGAGCCGGAAGATGACGTCATCTTCCGGCGCCGGCATCCCTACGCGGTGCGCGAGGGAGCTGAAGAGGAAGCACACATGGGAGAGTGCTCCCTCGCGCGCGTGCCCGCCAGCCAGCCCACCAGCCAGCCTGCCTACCCGCCAACCAGCCAGCCTGCCTACCCGCCCACCTACCCGCCCGCCCAGGAGCCCAGCAGCACCACTGGACCCCAGGGAATCCCTTCAGCACTCCAAAAGGTAAGGAGGCTGGGGGATTAAATTTTAAAAAAAAATGTGTTAGTGTGTGTGTGTGTGTGTGTGTGTGTGTCTGCTAGTGTCAGTGTGTGTGTGTGTGTCTGCTAGTGAGTGTCAGTGTGTGTCTGCTAGTGTCAGTGTGTGTGTGTGTGTGCTAGTTAGTGTCAGTGTGTGTGTCTGCTAGTGTCAGTGTGTGTGTGTGTGTGCTAGTTAGTGTCAGTGTGTGTGTCTGCTAGTGTCAGTGAGTGTCTCTGCTAGTGAGTGTCAGTGAGTGTGTCTGCTAGTGAGTGTCAGTGAGTGTGTCTGCTAGTGTCAGTGTGTGTGTGTCTGCTAGTGTGTCAGTGTGTGTGTCTGCTAGTGTGTCAGTGTGTGTGTCTGCTAGTGTCAGTGAGTGTGTCTGCTAGTGTCAGTGTGTGTGTGTCTGCTAGTATGTCAGTGAGTGTGTCTGCTAGTGAGTGTCAGTGAGTGTGTTACTATGTGTCTCTTACGGAGTGTGTTTGTGTGTGTATTAGTGAGTCTGTTTGATGTCTGTTAGTGAGTGTATGTTTTGTAAGTGAGTGTGTGTGTATGTCCGTCGCTGAGTGTGTCTGTCAGTAAATGTGTGTGTCTGTTAGCTGGTGTGTATGCATCTGTTCGTGAGAGTGTGTGTGTCTTCAGCACTTACCTTTCTCTAGCGCCGGACTCCCGTGGCGCTGGGGATCCCTCCGCCTCTCAGCTCCGAATGCTCTTGCCGCGCACGCATTCAAACCGCCCATAGGAAAGCATTACTCAATGCTTTCCTATGGACGTTCAGTGTTTTAGAATAGCGGAAGCTCCTCTAGCGGCTGTCAGTGAGACATCCACTAGAGGCTGGATTAACCCTCGGTGAAACATAGCAGTTTCTCTGAAACTGCTATGTTTTCAGCTGCAGGGTTAAAACTAGAGGGACCGGACACCCAGACCACTTCATTGAGCTGATGTGATCTGCGTGTCTGTAGTGGTCCTTTAAGTGTGTGTGCATCTGCATGCACTGGCGTACATACCGCGGTCGCAGGGGTCACAGCCCTGCAACCCCTGCGACCAGGTGCCCGCCGCCATGTGTTGGAGGGGGCGAGGATATGAATGACATCATATCCCTGCTCCCTGTGTACCACACAGCGCAGCTGGCGCCCTGTGATGGGGCTGGGCTGCAGGACAGGACTCCAAGGAGCCAGACAGCATGCATCCAGGGGACAAGATTGAACTGATGTAAGTATGTAATTGTGTATGTCTCTGTATGTATGTATGTATGTATGTATGTCTCTGTATGTATGTATGTATGCATGTAGGTCTCTGTATGCCTGTATGTCTCTGTATGTATGTTTCTGTATGCCTGTATGTCTCTGTACAAAATGTATGTGTCTGTATGTTTCTGTATGCCTGTATGTCTCTGTATGTACAAATGTATGTGTCCGTATGCCTGTATGTCTCTGTATGTACAAATGTATGTGTCTGTATGCCTGTATGTCTTTGTACGTATGTGTCTGTATGCCTGTATGTCTCTGTATACCTGTATATATGTATGTGTCTGGATGACGGTATGTCTCTGTATGCGTGTATGTCAGTGTATGCCTGTATGTATGTATGTGTCTGTATGCCTGGATGTCTCTGTATGTTTCTGTATGTCTATGTATGTATGTATGTATGTATGTATGTATGTATGTATGTATGTATGTATGTATGTATCTGTATGACAGTATGCCTCTGTATGTATGTCTTTATATGCCTTCATGTCTCTGTATGCATGTATGTCTCTGTCTGTGTCTGTATGTCTCTGTATGATTATTTCTGTGTTTGTATGAACCTTATTTTAAACGAGGGTGGGGGGCACCAAAATGCATCTTCGCCTGTGTAACTAAAAATCCTAGCACCGGTCCTGACCTTGACATATGGATTGACACCTGTGCTCAGAGACCCTGATACACACTGACACAGAGCAGAATAGGGACTGTTCCCCCTACATAGGGTCACTTGGCAGATATGGATTGACACCTATCCTAAGGATCCCTGATACACACTGACATAGAGCAGAATAGAGACTGTTCCCCCTACATAGTGTCACTTGGCAGATATGGCGTGGTCGTGGGAGGAGGAGGATGACTTTCACCTCTTCCCCTGTTAGATTCCCGTTGTGCTGTGACATCACCCTTATACGCTGTGTAAAGCATACTTTTTAATTTCTTTTCGCCACTGTCTGCTTATACCAGGGGTCTAGTAGCGTGGACACCCAGTACAGGTCGTTCTCCTTCAGCCTTTTTATACGAGGGTCCCTCAACAGGCACAACAGCATGAAAGACCCCATTTGCACAAGGTTGGATGCCGAGCTACTCATTTCCCATTCCTCCTCCTCACACAGAGCAGAATAGGGACTGTTCCCCCTACATAGGGTCACTTGGCAGATATGGATTGACAACTATCCTAAGGATCCCTGTTACACACTGACACAGAGCAGAATAGAGACTGTTCCCCCTACATAGGGTCACTTGGCAGATATGGCGTGGTCGTGGGAGGAGGAGGATGACTTTCACCTCTTCCCCTGTTAGATTCCCGTTGTGCTGTGACATCACCCTTATACGCTGTGTAAAGCATACTTTTTAATTTATTTTCGCCACTGTCTGCTTATACCGGGGGTCTAGTAGTGTGGACACCCAGCACAGGTCGTTCTCCTTCAGCCTTTTTATACAAGGGTCCCTCAACAGGCACGACAGCATGAAAGACCCCATTTGCACAAGTTTGGATGCCGAGCTACTCATTTCCCATTCCTCCTCCTCACACAGAGCAGAATAGGGACTGTTCCCCCTACATAGGGTCACTTGGCAGATATGGATTGACACCTGTCCTCAAAGTCCCTGATACACACTGACAAAGAGCAGAATAGGGACTGTGCCCCCTACATAGGGTCACTTGGCAGATATGGATTGACACCTATCCTAAGGATCCCTGATACACACTGACACAGAGCAGAATAGGGGCTGTTCCCCCTACATAGGGTCACTTGGCAGGTATGGATTGACACCTGTCCTCAGAGACCATGATACACACTGACAAAGAGCAGAATAGAGACTGTTCCCCCTACATAGGGTCACTTGGCAGGTATGGATTGACACCTGTCCTCAGAGACCATGATACACACTGACAAAGAGCAGAATAGAGACTGTTACCCCTACATAGGGTCACTTGGCAGATATGGATTGACACCTGTCCTCAGAGACCATGATACACACTGACACAGAGCAGAATAGAGACTGTTACCCCTACATAGGGTCACTTGGCAGATATGGATCGACACCTATCCTCAAAGCCCCTGATACACACTGACACAGAGCAGAATAGGGACTGTTCCCCCTACATAGGGTCACTTGGCAGGTATGGATTGACACCTGTCCTCAGAGACCATGATACACACTGTCACAGAGCAGAATAGGCACTGTTCCCCCTACATAGGGTCACTTGGCAGATATGGATTGACACCTATCCTAAGGATCCCTGATACACACTGACACAGAGCAGAATAGGGACTGTTCCCCCTACATAGGGTCACTTGGCAGATATGGATTGACACCTGTCCTCAGAGACCATGATACACACTGACACAGAGCAGAATAGAGACTGTTACCCCTACATAGGGTCACTTGGCAGATATGGATTGACACCTGTCCTTAAAGCCCAAGATACACACTGACACAGAGCAGAATGGGACTGTTCCCCCTACATAGGGTCACTTGGCAGATATGGATTGACACCTGTCCTCAATGCCCCTGATACACACTGACACATAGCAGAATAGGGACTGTTCCCCCTACATAGGGTCACTTGGCAGATATGGATTGACACCTATCCTAAGGATCCCTGATACACACTGACAAAGAGCAGAATAGAGACTGTTCCCCCTACATACGGTCACTTGGCAGATATGGATTGACACCTGTCCTCAAAGCCCCTGATACACACTGACACAGAGCAGAATAGGGACTGTTCCCCCTATATAGGGTCACTTCTCAGGTATGGATTGACACCTATCCTAAGGATCCCTGATACAAACTGACACAGAGCAGAATAGGGATGTGGAATAGTACCTGGGAAGCTGGGGGGGGGGGGGGGGGGATGCCGTTGATGTGGAGCAAGACGCAGCAGCAGAAGAGGACTCAGCCAAGGAGGTTATGGAAGAGTATGGAGTAGGAGGAGTAGAGGAGGTGGCAGCAGGCCTGCCTGCAAGTCGTGGCGGTGTCACCAACTCCTCTGCAGAGCCATGCATTCCATGCTTGGCAGCCGTCAGCAGGTTTACCCAATGCGCAGTGTGGGTGATATACCTGCCCTGACCATGCTTTGCAGACCAGGTATCAGTGGTCAGATGGACCCTAGCCCCAACACTGTGTGCCAGACATGCCATTACTTCCTTTTGCACAGTCGAGTACAGGTTGGGGGTTGCCTTTTGTGCAAAGAAATTTTGGCCGGGTACCTTCCACTGCGGTGTCCCAATAGCTACAAATTTTTTGAACGCCTCAGACTCCACCAGCTTGTATGGTAAAAGCTGGCGGGCTAATAGTTCAGACAAGCCAGGTGTCAGACGCCGGGCAAGGGGGTGAGTTTCTGACGCTTGCAGACAACTAACTGCTATTTAATCTATAACCGTGAAAAAAGTTTTTTGTTTTTAAATGCATGCTATTGTGACACCAGATATGAGTGCCATAATGCACTGGCAGAGGTCTGCAGAGTACACGCTGTAGGCCTGACACACCCGCTTGAAGACAACTAACTGCTATTCAATCTATAACAGTGAAAAAAGTTTTTGGGTTTTAAATGCACGCTATTGTGACACCAGATATGAGTGGCAATGTGCACTGGCAGAGGTTGGCAGAGTACACGCTGTAGGCCTGACACCCGCTTGAAGACAACTAACTGCTATTCAATCTATAACAGTGAAATAAGGTTTTTGGTTTTAAATGCATGCTATTGTGACACCAGATATGAGTGCCATAATGCACTGGCAGAGGTCTGCAGAGTACACGCTGTAGGCCTGACACACCCGCTTGAAGACAACTAACTGCTATTCAATCTATAACAGTGAAAAAAGTTTTTGGGTTTTAAATGCACGCTATTAAGACACCAGATATGAGTGGCAAAGTACACTTGCTGAGGTTGGCAGAGCACACGCTAAAGGCCTGACACCCAGACGCTTGCAGACAACTAACTGCTATTCAATCTATTACAGTGAAAAAAAATGTTCTTTTTAAATGTCAAGCTTAAGCTATTGCGATACAAGATATGAGTGGTGGCACTGGGCAAATGGGCACAGTATCCACTGAGCCTGACACAGAAGCTGGCAGGCAGGCAACTGCAATTACATTACACAAAAAAAAAAAAAGCAGATTGATGTTCTAGCCCTAAAAAGGGCTTTTTGGGGTGCTGTTCTTACAGCAGAGATCAGATGAGTCCTTCAGGACTGTAGTGGACACTGAATACCCTAGCCTAGCTATCAATTTCCCTATCTAATGAGCAGCAGCTACACTTTCCCAACTCTCACTAAGATGCAGCTTCAGAATGAATCTAAAATGGATGCTGGGAGGGAGGTGGGAGGGTCTGGAAGGGAGGGTCTGCTGCTAATTTGCTGGAATGTGTCTGCTGACCGTGAGGCACAGGGTAAAAATTTGCTCAATGATGACGAATAGGGGGCGGATCGAACCGCGCATGTGTTCGCCCGTGGCAGCGAACGCGAACACGCTATGTTCGCCAGGAACTATTCGCCAGCGAACAGTTCGGTACATCACTATATATATATATGCAATGCACTTTATATAGAGCTTATTAAAAAAATTAAATATATATATTGAGTTTTTAATCAAACCAATAATGTAATAATACCTGAAATACTGTAATAATACCCCCAAACACATCACACACCCACACACACACACTTTACTGCATGATGCTACACAATGCAAGACTGTGGCTTTATGCATGAAACAATTACTAAAACCCTGTCATAAAACAATCTGTGACCAATAAATTTAAAGAGAAAATACAGTTAAAGAGATAAGCTCACTCCTTGCAGACATTGTCAGGTTCCAGCAGTGAATAGGCTGGAATTTAAAGTATCCCTGTCTATGTGTATGTCAATTAAAGGACCCTGGTGCTATACCACTTTACTGTAGATCTTCCACAATGCATGTCCACCACTCTCTGCTGACCAACGTTTAGCACTCCAGCTCTTGTGGCATACGTTTCTCATGGTGCTCAGCTAGTCTGCACATTGGCTGCCTCAGCATCATGTGAATTCAAGGCCATTGTATTCACCATATTTAATGGTTCTATTTGTATGAAAACTCACATTTGTGGAATTGTTGATTCCCTTTTATAATGCAGATTTACAATCATTAACACAAGCATATGTTATAATATTGTGAACTTGAAGGCATTATGATTGAACAATAATTAATGGATAACTACTAAAATATTAGACTCCACCATTGCAATACAGGGGTATTCATGTTTTAGAAATGACAGAGCAAAGAGAGGAGGAGGCATTGTTATTTATGTTGACAATTCCATAAAATAAAATAAAAAAATAAAAATTAAAATAAAATTCCATTCCCCTTACAAAACTTTAGTCCTCCTGCCACCTTTGATTTCCTTTCTGGCACAATTGAGATCCCGTGCAGTAAATCAATCATTGTTGCAGGAATCTACCGCCTACCTAGCTCCCCTGTGCATTCCCTATCTGACAGAGCACTTCTGTGAAACCATAGCTCAAAACCCACAAAGTGAACTGTTGGTCTTTGGAGATTTTAATATTGATTGGCTGCCTCCTAAAAATAATAGTTCTTGCATGCTGTTTAAGACTGCAGCTAACGCTATTAATCTCCTCCCCAACTCGCATAAACATTAAAAGCCATAACCATACCCTGCTCGATTGGATTCTCTCCACTTCTCCTGATAGAATCCAGGAGGCCAGAGTTCTCCCAAACACTTTCAGTGATCACTGTTTAATTTACTGCGTACTAAATCCTCTCCCAAGGTTAATATCACCAGGTCCTTCAAAAAATGTAATCTTGAATCCTTTCTTAATGACATCAAGAACCTCCCATGGCACAGATTATACATTGTCCTAGATCTAGACTATGCTGTTGAATTCTTTCAGTCTGAACTCCTACAAATTTGAAATTTGCATGCCCTGCTGTGTAAGGTGAGAGTAAAAGGAGCACATATGAACTGAATCACAGCTGACCTATGAATGATCACTGTGCATGTAGACAATGGTGAAATATATGCACAAAACAAACAACATTGGCCAAATCCCAATATTTCTCTGAAAATCTGAACAATAACCTATCAAACCCTAGAAACTTTTGGAAAGTCTTAAATAAATTACAAACTCCCCCAATCCTCTCCCAACCCTCCACTGTCAAAGTAGATAACCAAACCCTGCAACTTCCCTTAGATGTAGCAAATGCCTTTAACAATTATTTTGTCGGATGCTCCACTGCCCTGATTGCCAAGCTAATAAATGACACGCATCCTGAAACTACAAATGTGGATCAGGCCCCACTAAATTTGCAAAGGCCCAATTTAGACAAGTTCATTTTTAGACCTGTACCTATTAGTGTCATTAAAAAAAACGTAATAATCTAAAAATGTAAAACCAGTCTGGACCTGATCAAATCCCAGCAATGCTGTTGAAGCTCAGTGCACCGGCAAATGCTAAACCCGTTGTAACCCTAATTAACGAATCATTGGTGTCTGGATACATACCCAAACTTTTTAAGACTGTGAGAGTAGTTCCTATCCATAAAAGTGGTGACACTACTTTGTTTTCTAACTATCGCCCAATATCATTGCTCATCAAAAATCTTAGAAAAATGTGTCCATACGCAACTGTTCAATCGGGCTTTCACCAGAATCACTCCACTACAACTGCCCTCTTAAAAGTTTGCAATGACATCCAAACTGGCATGGAACAAGGAGACCTAACTGGAGCTATTTTCCTTGATTTTGCAAAGGCCTTTGACACAGTAGACCACGACATTCCACTGCACAAACTCAAAAACTCAGGTATTGGTGATTGTTCGCTAAACTGGTTTAGATTGTATGTATCGGATCGCTCTCAATATGTGTCCATTTCTGACAGCGACTCCCTCCATCTCCCAGTCACGTGTGGTGTTTCCTAAGGTTCCATTCTCAGCCCCCTACTATTTACATTATTTATAAATGATCTGCCTAATGTCTGCAAATCCTCAAATGTACACATGTACGCAGATGACACAGTAATCTATGCGAGCAAATCCAACCTACTGCAACTTGAGGCTGTGCTCCAAGACCAGTTTACAGAGGTAGAAAAGTGTATCACAAAAAAAAAAACTCTTCCTATACACTGACAAAACTGTCACAATGATCTTTGGAACTGTCAATCAGCAGTGGCTAAGGCCAGTAAGGAATGTTCATGCATGAAAAAGGGCCTTTATTCTCGGGATGAGAACATCATTTTGCATCTTTATAAATCACTGGTAAGACCACATATTGAATATTCTGTGCAATTTTGGGCACCTGTTCTAAGGAAGGATATTATGGCACTAGAAAAAGTGCAGAGGCGGGCTACAAAATGAATAAAAGAAATGGAACAAATCAGCTATGAAGAAAGATTAAAAAATGTAAACCTATTTAGTTTAGAAAAACGTTGCCTGAGAGGGGATATGATAACATTATACAAATATATTCGGGGCCAATACAAGCCATTGTGTGGAAATCTATTCACAAACCAGACTTTACACAGGACACAAGGTTATGCATTTAGACTGGAAGAAAGAAGATTTTGTCTAAGGCAAAGAAAAGTTTTTTTTACTGTAAGAACAATAAGGATGTGGAATTCTCTGCCTGAAGAAGTGGTTTTATCAGAGATGTTCAAACAGCTACTAGATGCATACTTGCAAAAAGAGAATATTCAAGGACATAATCTTTCAATGTAGGGTAATAACAGTACAGTAAAGGAAAAGATTGTGCAGCAAATGCTGATGCCAATCATTGATTATGGGGATGTAGTATATGCATCTGCACCACAATCCCACATTAATAAACGTAATACATTGTATAACTCAGTCTGATGATTTGTGCTACAATGTAATTACAGGACCCACCGTTGTGACATGCTAATAGAACTAAACTGGCTGTCGCTGGAATCCATACGCACCCTTCATCTTTCCAACCTTGTGTTTAAGAGCTTTTCTGGGAAATTCCCACCCTACCTGAGCAGAATGCTCTCCCCGGCTGCTCCCACCTCCTATAACCTCAGATCCAGTACCAGCACTTTATTTAGTCTACCTCAATACAAAAAGAAAGCAGCCCGATCCTTCTTCTCCTACAGAGCGCCGCAATTGTGGAACGACCTCCCGCACACTTAAAAAATCTTCCCCAAGCCTAAAGTCCTTTAAGAAATCCCTCTCTACATACCTCAAAACAGAATGCACATGTCATGGTTGATTATATATTTCCTACCTGTTCTATGTTAAATTTTGTATATATTGTGTATTAATATTGTTTTTGTATTGTATTGTACCATAATGTATCAATGCAATATTTTGTGGACCCAGGACATACTTGAAAATGAAAGAAATCTCAATGTATCTTTCCTGGTAAAATATTTTATAAATACATAAATTTACACTATAAATATCAGTTTATAATTTCTTTTAATCACAAGTTTCGAATCACATAGTTATTTATGATAAATGCATGTATAAATCATTGTATCCCTTACGCTGGTTTATCCCACACACTGGTAAGTAAAACAGATTGTGTTTTACTGTCTATTTTCAAAGCTGAAAGTCCTGTATTGTTGGAAAGAGAATTGTTTTTATAGCACTTGCATTAAGCTATTTCACAAAAAAGTGTTTATATTGGAGAACATGTTTTGCAGTTCTAATTATTGAAAAAGAAAATAGAAATGTGCAAAACCTAGACCAAAACTACAGTGGGAAATATGACCCAAGAAATTTTGTGTACAGAAATATATACACTTACCTTACACACATCTTATATTGAGGAAAGAGATTTTTTTTATATATTATACATCCAGTTCTTACATTCATATTCACAGTAAAGAGTCCTCCAATGATGATGTCCCCTTCCTTATAATATTCATATTCAATTAGATATCCTATTTTCCATTGAAAGCATGGGTTTACGGATTCCTGAATATTCCATACTTCAATAATTATACGTAGGATCATCAGAAGGAAAATCGCTGGATGTTGCTTCATCAGAGACTCTCTGTCCTTCTCGGTCCTGTGAAGCTGTGCTCGCTTTCTGTGTTTCTGTGTGCAGGGCTCTCTATAACAAACCATGGAGCTGTAGCTTATATTGTAATCCATAGTCTATATTCATACATTCAGATTTACACAAGTGGATTTAATTCCCAAGCACCATAGAAATAAAAACCCACTTGACAAATAAACTTTGATATGCTCTTTTAATCTTTATCATAAACTATTTAGTGAAAAGAACACTGAGGATAAATGGATCATCTTCCAACAAATATTAGAAAGGTGCATTTCTCAGTATGTACCATTGGGAAATAAATAAAAAAGAAACAAATTAAAACCAATGTGGCCTAGTAGAAAAGTAAAACAAGAGATTAAAAATAAGAAAAGGGCATTTAAAGCATTTAAATCGGACATATCAGCTCTTATAAAAGATATAAGGAAGCAAATAATGCGTGCAAAAAAAGCAATTAGACTTGCTAAACTTCAAAATGAAAAAAATGATGGCTAAAGAAAGCAAAACCAACCCCAAAGCATTTTTTAAGTACATAAATTCTAAAAAAAAAAAAAAAAAAATGAAAGTGTAGGTACACTAAAAACTGAAACGGGGTGTTAGTTAATGAAGACCAGGAAAAGGCAGGAATTTTAAATAACTATTTCTCCTCCGTATATATTAAGGAAGAACCCATGGCAATAGATGTGCAAATGATTGCTACTAAAAACTTGCAAAATAATTGTAATTGGTTAACTCAAGACAAGGTGCTGCAGCAACTAAAGAAAGTTAATACAAACAAAACTCCAGGGCCTGACGGAACACATGAAAAGGACTTGGAAATTGTGATAGACAACAAACTATGCAACAATGTGCAATGTCAATCAGCAGTGGCCAAGGCCAGTAAGGTATTGTCATGCATGAAAAAGGCATTCATTCTCGGGACGAGAATATCATTTTGCCTCTTTATAGAGCCCTATTAAAGAGCAGTGACATAAGGAAAATACCTGTGTTTGTTTAGTGCAGTGCATTTGAATTTAGTATGCTTGTTCTGCATTTGTTGGAGACTTGCCTTTGTTGTCCCCAAAATTGAAATACCAGCAGGCAAAAGAGAGTTGGGAAAAGTTTATTTTTTTTTGCAAATCTGTGTATATTGAATTTTTGCATTTGTGATAACAAGAAATCACAGGCATGCCGTCGCAATGTAGACATATGCTTCAACAAAATATACAGTTATCCGTGGTAAACATATACAATTACTCATCAACCATTTAACAGTAGCCAGCATGTGGTCCAAAACCGCTATGTGATATTCATTAGTATGGTAGCATGATCCGTAGAGCCCACCCCAGTGTTAGCAACTATTTGATTTTCATTTGTGTCATTAAGTAAACCGATGCAATGTGAAAAGTTAGATTCCACCCTGCACTGGTCAGGAAAAATAAGCATACTAGGGAGGAAAGCAGGCATAGAGATAGTGTAGAAGTAGATGAGGAAAGAACAAACAAGAAGGATTCCCACACCGAGCACCCCTGGGGGCCCCCATTCACTTGTCCTTTCAAGCATTACAAGTCACGCACCACATAAACAAACCACGGTTGTCAGGCTTCAGCATGTTTGGAACCCGTCCCTATCAGAGAATCATGCAGTGCCTGGGCCGCCTAGATGTCCTCCACCCTGCGCAGCCAGGCTTCTTTTGTGGGAATTTTAGTCTTCTTCCAAAAAAACAGTGCTTTAGCAGCATTAAGCAAGTGGCGTAGGATGGATTTCTTGTAGACCGAAATAGGTTTCAAAGACATTTGTAGCAGAGCGAGCTCCCCCGATCACTCAATCGAATCCCGAGAATGTCAGTCGCTTCGACCCTCACCATTTCCCAAAAGGGGACAATGTTCGGACACTTCCACCACAGATGCCACATCGTGCCTCTATCCACATGGTATCTCCAGCATGTGGGCGGCACACTAGGAAAAATCCTGTTAAGGAGGATCGGGGTCCTATACCAGAGCGATATTAGTTTATAATTAGTTTCCTGGTATTGGGAGCTTTTGGAGCTCTTGTGTTGCCACACCAGCACCTTGTCCCACTGTGCATCCGACAAAGATTTACCAAGTAATTCTTCCTACGGCCTTTGAAACATATTATTTATGGGGCTATTCCCAACCAGAAGATGTTGATAAAGCATCGAAATGGCTTTCTCAAGCCCTAAGATCTGAAAGCAAAGCTCCTCAAACCACGTAGGGTTCCTATGCAACTTAGCGTTCCGTGGTAACATACATATATAGCTCTGCAATTGAATATACCTGAGAACGATCATGGGAGTACGCGGTTCACCCCCCAATAACACATCCAGTGGAAGGATCTGACCATCCCGCAATGCCCTATAATTAGGAATATAATCTCCGTCCCCTAAAAACCGACAGGTCAAAGATGGTAACCACCATGTTATCAAGAAAGGACTAGGCGCAGGTGAAACATGAGGGAGCTCGCGGACTGCCTGCCACGTGCGGAGCTTTTGCGAGACAGGCGCCGTTTTGTCTCTGTGCTCCATGACCTCCGATCTCCCCAACCACACTACTGAGGGAACGGGAGCCCCCATTCCACCCCAGTCCAAGGTTACCCATTGCTTGTGCGGGGATAGCAAGTGCCAATCCAGTATCCATTGTAAAAAAAGTAGCCTGATTGTATTTAATGATAGTTGGGTAGAGCCAAACTCCCTTTATGTCTGGGCAGGCAAATCAAGTCATGCACCCTCGCCAAACATATCCAATCACTGCTGATTTTATTGAAGAGGAAAAAGCAGCTGGAGGGGCGAGAGGGATTGTCTGGAAGATGTATAACACCCATAGCAGCACATTCATCTTAACCACAGCCACCACTCCATCTGCAAATCCGCCAAAATCGTCTTCATTAAGGGAAGAAAATTGCATTGATATAACTCACAAGGATCCGTGGTCACCCAAACCCCTAAATATTTCATTATACCATAGCACCAATGGAACGGAAATGCTGCATCCAGTGCTGTACAGTCGGGAGCCGAAAACATCACATTCAAGACTTCACATTTCGATAAATTAAGCTTGAATCCAGACAATATGCCAAACCTCTCGAATTCTGACAAGAGACAGGGCAAAGAGATCCTCGGGTTCGTTATGAAGAAAAGGAGGTCATCTGCATAAGCAGCGACCTTATGTTCATGCCATGCATATCCTCGTATATCCGGATTTATGTGGAGCGCCTGAAGCAAAGGCTCCAAAGACGTGGCAAAAAGCATCAGAGAGAGCGAACAGCCCTGACGCGTCTCGTTGCGAATGTTAAAGTCTGCTGTTAATGCGGCTTTCACCATTACCGAGGCGTGTGGTTTGCTATATAGCGCTGCCACCCAGTTGGGCAATCTAGTGCCCAATCCCATATATTTCAGCATGGCAATCATATAGGGACAGTTAATGCGATCAAAGGCCTTTTCGGCATCTGTTCACAACAAGAGCATACGGCATCCGTTTTCGGCATCCGTTCACAACAAGAGCACGTTGATTCGACTTTCTTGCATGATGTTGTATAGCAAAAAGTCTCAAAGAGCTGTCCCATGTCTCACGCCCAGGAATAAAGCCAGTCTGGTCCACATGGATTAGATGTGGTAAAGTAGACTTAAATTTAGTCACCAGGACCTTCGTGAAGAGTTTGGCATCCACTTTAAGCAAGAAGATTGGGTGATAGCTGCCGCAGTGCCACCAACGATTCTGCTCCAAACTCCCCGCCATCCGCTACAGCATTCAAGGCCTTTGTCAGTCACGGTATAAGTTCTGCAGAGAATTTCTTATAATATCCAGTTAAGAACCCATCAGGGCCTGGCGCTTTGCCCACTTTGGTCCCCTTCAGGGCAGCTGAGAGTTTTTCTTCAGTGTTTGGACCATTCAGTGCCTCTGCAGTAGATACAGTTTTCGTAACATATGTCCGCAGATACGGGTCGATGGAAACAGATCTAATTGCGTCTTTATCATTCGGTTCAACAAGTTACACAAGGAATGATAGAAGGACTACAATCCATCAGCGATATCATTCAGGAAGGGCGATGGCCGCCCCGAGGATAGCTTCAACCTAAGAACATGTGTACGTGGAAGTGTCCCTGTGACGGACCGCCTGGCACCCCGACCGGGTACCTCCGTCAATCGCTGCCTCCTAGTACTTGCGAGCATCATAAGCACTGCACTGGGACATCATAACCACCGCAAACCCCACAAACCGCCGCAGCTTGTTTGGGGTCTCGCTGTCCTCCACCCACACTGGATCCAAGACCAGGATCCAGCTTCCAGTGGTTAGACCTTGTGACGGTTGCCCCGGGCTAGCTGGGGGTTTGACCGTCGACGTATGTTCCTAGTGCTTACCATGGACCATCAGCACTGCACCAGACACCATAAGCACTGCAGACCCATGAAGAGACGCAGCTTGGTTGGTGTCTCACTGTCTCCTACCCACCCTGGACCTATGACAAGGCTCCAGGCTCCAGTGAGTGAACCTCTCTTCCTTCAGAGAGCGAAGCAGGAGCAGCTCTTACAAGAGCTCAGTAAAGCTAAGGGAGTATACAGAGTGTAGCAATCCCTGGTACAAAAAACACCAAATACAAAAAATATAAAAAATAACAGTATAACTTAACTTAATGACAGCTTCCCTTAGCAACCTTCCCACGTGGATGCCTGGATTATCATATGTGCAAAACAAAATAGGGGAAAACGCTGTCTCTACCTAAAAAGAAATTGACAATGCATAGTGTCAAACTATTTTAGGCATGTATAATGACACGCTATTGAATGCACTCACAAAATGTAGATAATCAAAGTGCCTTCAGGGTGCCACCCCTAATCCTTTAGGGGGTATAGTCTTAATTTGACCGACTTTCCGCATGGTCCCATGCCTAAATCAGTTCCAGACAATCAGGAATTGCGGTCGGTCTAGTTTGGTTGTTTAAAAACGAACAAATTACCGAACAGAGTGAATAGTCTTACCCTGGAGCTTGTTCTCCTTATCCAGATGAACGATTTCACCGAACAGTGCCCTTCTAAATTGTATAGAACTGAACGCAGGCAATGATGGAAGTCCGTCTGTGTTCGGGAGTTTCTGTGTCCGATTTTAGTTCCATGAGAACACTGCTGCCTGCGTTCATGCAAACAAGATGCCACCTCATGGGTGTCCATAGGAATTGCGGCCACACAGACAAGCAATTAGCACACTTCAGTGAGAACAGTTCCAAGGTGTTAATAGGTGTTAACAAGCTCCTGGGTGGTCCCTGGTTTGTGCGGTTGTTCGGTAATCAAACGGGACAATGTGAGAATACGAGGGGAATGCAATTTTCCGGAACAGAATAGCAAAAAGGCACTAACAAGGTCTTTTATGAGCCTTTTTGCATGGCCCATAGTCCTGGGGTAAGAGGCTGGTCAGCAGGCCCCTCCAAGAACACGTGACAAGACTCAGTTCGTGCAAGGAACTTGCCCCATAGTTTGCGTGTGCATAAAAAAAAATTAGAATGTTTAAGCGATCGAAGATGACGATGCATGAGGAGTTCCGTCATTTGACATCTGTCCTGCAACAATTCCCTGTAAATGTCAACCGTTTGTGTTGAGACTCCAGGTGGGAGATGGTGTTGTGCAAGTCCGTCATCTGTCGGAGCATCACTTTCTTTTTAGTAGAAGCTATATGGATGAATGTGCCTTGAATTAAGCTCTTGTGAGCTTCCCATAGCGAGATGGGAGATGAGTCAGCCGTCTCATTTTCCCGAAAATAGAGTTCCAAGGCCTGTTTAATTTATTCCCTGACAGCAGGGTCCATGAGGAGTGACTAATTTAGTCGCCACGACCATGTAGAAGGCCGAAACAGCGTGTATTCGAGCGATATGTGGACAGGGCCATGACCAGACCACGTTGACAGTCCAATGGTTGCTCCCAGGAGATGGGACAAGCCCTCCTGTCGAATGAACACATAATTGATACGGATGTATCAGTCATGTAACGCTGAATAGTGTGTATAGTCCTTTACGTCCGGATGGAGAGGGGAAAAAGTGTTGTGTGTGTGGGGATGATGGTTTGGAATGTAATTAAAGCCAGCGTGTAGTGTTGTATCTAGGATAGACCACATATGATGTGGAGGGAGTGTGTGTGTGTAGGAAGGGAGGTTGCCTATGGGGTTTGTGATGGAATACCCCATCACTTGTGTTAGTTCCCTTCAGGCCAACAAACGTGTTCCCTACTTCTTTCGGTTCTTCGTAACCCCTTATTTGTTTCCAGAATGGATATTAGTGTTCCCCTTTTTTATACTCCACTCCCTGGCTCATTAACATCAAAGGAGGTTGTTAACTCAAGTGCTCTCCCCGGGAGGTCGCCATTCTTATAACCGAACAACACATGCCATCTTGTCTGCGGAACGAAGGCAGCGGTACGTCATCAAATGCATGGAGCTACATTTGGATACTACAATTCGTGAACCGCGCTGAACTTGTACCACCACCTGCTCCTTTTACAGACAATCCAGGATGGCGCTCTTTGGGGAAAATCCTCAGTTATCTATGAAAAATATTTGCTCCCTAAGAGCAAGGGGGACCATTTGGTTGTATTTGCACAAGAGCACATGGAATTTGACTGGCCGCTGCCTCTCTCCCTGGAACAGTTTTGGGCTACAACCGCGTGGTCGGCTGGTCAAAACTTTACCCCCATGGTGATTCCTCTACACCAAATGGATCCGAGCGCTATTTGGACAACTTGGGCATTAGGATCTGGGCTATCTGGGGATATGGGACATGTGGGGTTCCTCTGTGGATTTAATGGGGTTTTGATGTATTTTCGCATAATTCTGTAAGTATCCCTGTAACTGAGAGATAATTGAATTACTAGGCTTTTTGACTCAATTTTCTCCCAGACACTGAGGTGCCTGGGAGGAGTTTGTGTTACAGTAATATGGAGTCCCCCAGCTGGGGGTCTGTGTATACATTCTGTGTGCTTTGCCCGAATAAACCAGATCTACTCCCAACATTAAGTCTCGACTAATGTATGGGGGGGGGGGGGGAGCTAAACCAGCTATTTCACACTGGGAAAGAGAACCTGTGGTGGTCCGCCACAGGGTTATATGTGTGAGATTCTCTACCTTTGATGTGTGGGTTTTTGTGGGCGGGTTTGATGTTGGAGTTAAATCTCTATTAATGGGGCTACTTGCAGTTTAGAGTGTCTATGTAGAAGGATGTTTGTGGTGTAGTGTGTGTGGAGAAGGACTGCAGTACATTTAGATTGAGACTGTAGTGTGACTGTAAATGGGGTGATAGAAGGTGTTGTGAGATAGAGACTGCAGTGTAAGAGGGCTAAAGGTTGTAATGGGTTGGGGGAACATCAGCTTCAGTGTATGTGTGTGGGGTTCGGCCATAGTGTGCAGGTGAAAATTAGCTGTAGTATATGAAGAAAATAGAGGTTATTGTAGATGGAGAAATAGGGTCTACATTGTATTAATGGGATAGGGGCTATAGGGCATGGTGGCATAAGAGCTGTAGTGTAGGTGGATAGAGGCTGCAGTAGGGGATATTAACCCCTTAAGAACTGAGCCAAATGTACAAGTTGTGAACAGAACAAAACGTAAACAAAACCTGGCATTTGCGCTATTTGTCTGTCCAACCGTAATTCACCTATTTCATATTAAATGCACCCCCCTTTATTATTTATCATTTTATTCAGGGGAAACAGGGCTTCCATTTAATATCAAATATTTAGCTATGAAACATAATTTAATATGAAAAAATGGGAGAAAATAAGAAATGTTGTTATTTTTTTAGTTCTACATGACATTTTAACTGTCAATGTCATAATACTGTTTGCTTTTACTGCAATAAAATACACATATTTGTATTCAGCAAAGTCTCACGTGTAAAACAGTACCCCCTATGTACAGGTTTTATGGTGTTTTGGGAAGTTACAGGGTCAAATATAGCACGTTACATTTGAAATTGAAATTTGCCAGATTGGTTACGTTGCCTTTGAGACTGTATAGTAGCCCAGGAAATAAATGTACACCCATAATGGCATACCATTTGCAATAGTAGACAACCCAAGGTATTGCAAATGGGGTATGTCCAGTCTTTTTTAGTAGCCATTTGGTCACAAACACTGGCCAAAGTTAGCGTTAGTATTTGTTTGTGTGTAAAAAATGCAAAAAACGCCAATTTTGTCCACTGTTTGTGACTAAGTGGCTACTAAAAAAGACTGGACATACCCCATTTGCAATACCTTGGGTTGTCTACTATTGCAAATGGTATGCCATCATAGGGGTAATTTTAATTCTTGGGCTACCATAGGGTCACAAAGGCAACGTAAGCAATCTGGCGAATTTTAATGTAAAAAAAATGAAACACAAGCCTTATATTTGACGCTGTAACTTTTGAAAACACCATAAAACCTGTACATGAGGGGTATTGTTGTACTCGGGAGACTTCGCTGAACACAAATATTTGTGTTTCAAAACAGTAAAATGTATTGCAGCAATAATATCGTCCGTGTAAGTGCTGCTTGTGCGTGAAAAATTCAAAAAACGTCACTTTTACTGGCGATATCATCGCTGTAATACATTTTACTGTTTTGAAACACTAATATTTGTGTTCAGCGAAGTCTCCCGAGTAAAACAGTACCCCCAATGTACAGGTTATATGGTGTCTTGGAAAGTTATAGGGTTAAATATAGCGCTAGCAAATTAAATTCCCTATACTTTCGGCATGGGTTGTCAGGCAGGTCCCGCTAATTGTAATTAATTAGGATACCTAATTATGTAAAAATATTACATAAATATATGTGTAGAATATATGTATATATATACATATGTGTATATATACACGTATATATATATATATATATATAATTTTTTTATAATATTTTTATTTATATATAGGTATATATATAGTGATATATACGTATATATTTATGTATATAGATATACAGGGAGTGCAGAATTATTAGGCAAATGAGTATTTTGACCACATCATCCTCTTTATGCATGTTGTCTTACTCCAAGCTGTATAGGCTCGAAAGCCTACTACCAATTAAGCATATTAGGTGATGTGCATCTCTGTAATGAGAAGGGGTGTGGTCTAATGACATCAACACCCTATATCAGGTGTGCATAATTATTAGGCAACCTCCTTTCCTTTGGCAAAATGGGTCAAAAGAAGGACTTGACAGGCTCAGAAAAGTAAAAAATAGTGAGATATCTTGCAGAGGGATGCAGCACTCTTAAAATTGCAAAGCTTCTGAAGCGTGATCATCGAACAATCAAGCGTTTCATTCAAAATAGTCAACAGGGTCGCAAGAAGCAGGTGGAAAAACCAAGGCGCAAAATAACTGCCCATGAACTGAGAAAAGTCAAGCGTGCAGGTGCCAAGATGCCACTTGCCACCAGTTTGGCCATATTTCAGAGCTGCAACATCACTGGAGTGCCCAAAAGCACAAGGTGTGCAATACTCAGAGACATGGCCAAGGTAAGAAAGGCTGAAAGACGACCACAACTGAACAAGACACACAAGCTGAAACGTCAAGACTGGGCCAAGAAATATCTCAAGACTGATTTTTCTAAGGTTTTATGGACTGATGAAATGAGAGTGAGTCTTGATGGGCCAGATGGATGGGCCCATGGCTGGATTGGTAAAGGGCAGAGAGCTCCAGTCCGACTCAGACGCCAGCAAGGTGGAGGTGGAGTACTGCTTTGGGCTGGTATCATCAAAGATGAGCTTGTGGGGCCTTTTCGGGTTGAGGATGGAGTCAAGCTCAACTCCCAGTCCTACTGCCAGTTTCTGGAAGACACCTTCTTCAAGCAGTGGTACAGGAAGAAGTCTGCATCCTTCAAGAAAAACATGATTTGCATGTAGGACAATGCTCCATCACACGCGTCCAAGTACTCCACAGCGTGGCTGGCAAGAAAGGGTATAAAAGAAGAAAATCTAATGACATGGCCTCCTTGTTCACCTGATCTGAACCCCATTGAGAACCTGTGGTCCATCAACAAATGTGAGATTTACAAGGAGGGAAAACAGTACACCTCTCTGAGCAGCCTCTGGGAGGCTGTGGTTGCTTCTGCACGCAATGTTGATGGTGAACAGATCAACACACTGACAGAATCCATGGATGGCAGGCTTTTGAGTGTCCTTGCAAAGAAAGGTGGCTATATTGGTCACTAGTGTTGTCGCGAACCCGAAATTTTCGGCGAACCGCGCGAACCGCCATTGACTTCAATGGGCAGGCGAATTTTTAAAACAACAGGGACTCTTTCTGCCCACAAAAGTGATGGAAAAGTTGTTTCAAGGGGACTAACACCTGGACTGTGGCATGCCGGAGGGGGATCCATGGCAAAACTCCCATGGAAAATTACACAGTTGATGCAGAGTCTGCTTTTAATCCATAAAGGGCAGAAATCACCTAACATTGACACCTATCCTCAAAGCCCCTGATACACACTGACACAGAGCAGAATAGAGACTGTTCCCTGTCCACAGAGACCATGATACACACTGACACAGAGCAGAATAGAGACTGTTCCCTGTCCACAGAGTCCATGATACACACTGACACAGAGCAGAATAGAGACTGTTCCCCCTACATAGGGTCACTTGGCAGATATGGATTGACACCTGTCCTCAAAACCCCTGATACACACTGACACAGAGCAGAATAGAGACTGTTCCCTGTCCACAGAGACCATGATACACACTGACACAGAGCAGAATAGAGACTGTTCACCGTCCATAGAGACCATGATACACACTGACACAGAGCAGAATAGGGACTGTTCCCCCTACATAGGGTCACTTGGCAGATATGGATTGACACCTGTCCTCAAAACCCCTGATACACACTGACACAGAGCAGAATAGAGACTGTTCCCTGTCCACAGAGACCATGATACACACTGACACAGAGCAGAATAGAGACTGTTCACCGTCCACAGAGACCATGATACACACTGACACAGAGCAGAATAGGGACTGTTCCCCCTACATAGGGTCACTTGGCAGATATGGATTGACACCTGTCCTCAAAACCCCTGATACACACTGACACAGAGCAGAATAGAGACTGTTCCCTGTCCACAGAGACCATGATACACACTGACACAGAGCAGAATAGAGACTGTTCACCGTCCACAGAGACCATGATACACACTGACACAGAGCAGAATAGGGACTGTTCCCCCTACATAGGGTCACTTGGCAGATATGGATTGACACCTGTCCTCAAAACCCCTGATACACACTGACACAGAGCAGAATAGAGACTGTTCCCTGTCCACAGAGACCATGATACACACTGACACAGAGCAGAATAGAGACTGTTCACCGTCCACAGAGAACATGATACACACTGACACAGAGCAGAATAGGGACTGTTCCTCCTACATAGGGTCACTTGGCAGATATGGATTGACACCTGTCCTCAAACCCCCTGATACACACTGACACAGAGCAGAATAGGGACTGTTCCCCCTACATAGGGTCACTTGGCAGATATGGATTGACACCTGTCCTCAAAACCCCTGATACACACTGACACAGAGCAGAATAGAGACTGTTCCCTGTCCACAGAGACCATGATACACACTGACACAGAGCAGAATAGAGACTGTTCACAGTCCACAGAGACCATGATACGCACTGACACAGAGCAGAATAGGGACTGTTCCCCCTACATAGGGTCACTTGGCAGATATGGATTGACACCTGTCCTCAAAACCCCTGATACACACTGACACAGAGCAGAATAGAGACTGTTCCCTGTCCACAGAGACCATGATACACACTGACACAGAGCAGAATAGAGACTGTTCACCGTCCACAGAGACCATGATACACACTGACACAGAGCAGAATAGAGACTGTCCCCCCTACATAGGGTCACTTGGCAGGTATGGATTGACACCTGTCCTCAAAGCCCCTGATACACACTGACACAGAGCAGAATAGGGACTGTTCCCCCTACATAGGGTCACTTGGCAGATATGGATTGACACCTGTCCTCAAAACCCCTGATACACACTGACACAGAGCAGAATAGGGACTGTTTCCTGTCCACAGAGTCCATGATACACACTGACACAGAGCAGAATAGAGACTGTTCCCCGTCCACAGAGACCATGATACACACTGACACAGAGCAGAATAGGGACTGTTACCCCTACATAGGGTCACTTGGCAGGTATGGATTGACACCTGTCCTCAAAGCCCATGATACACACTGGGGGGAGCTACTGTCCTCCCCAACCCCTGCGCGGTGGGTGTGGGCCATAAATCACAATGGGGGGACCTACTGTCCTCCCCCCCTCGGCCCCCACTACTGCGCGGTGGGTGGGGGCCATAAATCACAATGGGGGTGCCTACTTTCCTCCCCCCCGGCCCCCATCCCTGCGCGGTGGGTGGGGGGCATAAATCACAATGGGACGGACCTACTGATAGGAGTGGAGTATTGTTCATATCAGTTTAATACCTTCCGCGTCTCCTATCAGTGGACGTGTAAATGGCAGAGATTTTTAATTGTTGAATCACCTCCAATTTTTAGGCCAAGGTGGGAAGATGCTTAGACCACTGGTATATTGGTGCCATCTTGGAGGATTTTTTTTTGGTTTGGTTTTTGAAGCCACAGTGCTGCACCAGTGGGCCTAAAAATTAGGCATGTACACATGCCTGAAAAATTTGGTATTGTTGCAGCCGCTGCTGTAGCAGCGGCCAGAAAAATTGATGTTTGTTTCACAGGCAGAAAGTGCCCTAAAACATGGCGGCTTGAACCCTAGTTGGTGGCGGATAAGTCACGCAAGTCAAACCTCATTCAGAGCTAAAATACAGCAGCGTGTGGACCATTTTTAGCCCAAGGCAGCTCATCTCATCAGGCCTTTTTTAAGCGAATGTATCGCCCAGTGTCAGTCCCTTCGGGATCCATCCCTCATTCATCTTAATAAAGGTGAGGTAATCTAGACTTTTTTGACCTAGGCGACTTCTCTTCTCAGTGACAATACCTCCTGCTGCACTGAAGGTCCTTTCTGACAGGACACTTGAAGCGGGGCAGGCCAGAAGTTCTATCGCAAATTGGGATAGCTCAGGCCACAGGTCAAGCCTGCACACCCAGTAGTCAAGGGGTTCATCGCTCCTCAGAGTGTCGATATCTGCAGTTAAGGCGAGGTAGTCTGCTACCTGTCGGTCGAGTCGCTCTCTGAGGGTGGATCCCGAAGGGCTGTGGCGATGCATAGGACTTAAAAAGGTCCACATGTCCTCCATCAACAACACGTCTTTAAAGCGTCCTGTCCTTGCCGGCGTGGTCGTGGGAGGAGGAGGATGAGTTCCACCTCTCCCCCTGTTAGATTCCCGTTGTGCTGTGACATCACCCTTATACGCTGTGTAAAGCATACTTTTTAATTTATTTTGCAAATGCTGCATCCTTTCCGACTTGTTGTAATTCGGTAACATTTCCGCCACTTTCTGCTTATACCGGGGGTCTAGTAGCGTGGACACCCAGTACAGGTCGTTCTTCTTCAGCCTTTTTATACGAGGGTCCCTCAACAGGCAGGACAGCATGAAAGACCCCATTTGCACAAGGTTGGATGCCGAGCTACTCATTTCCCGTTCCTCCTCCTCACTGATGTCATTGAAGGTATGTTCTTCCCCCCAGCCACGTACAACACCACGGGTACCAGATAGGTGACAACGAGCACCCTGGGAGGCCTGTTGTGTTTGGTCTTGCTCCTCCTCCTCCTCCTCAAACCTACAATCCTCCTCTGACTCCTCTTCCTCACAATCCTCTTCCAGCGTTGCCACAGGTCCAGCAAGCGATGCTGATAAGGCTGTTTCTGGTGGTGATGGTGACCACAACTCTTCCTCTTCCTCTTCACGCTCATCTACAGCCTGATCCAGCACTCTTCGCAGGGCACGCTCCATGAAGAAAACAAATGGTATGATGTCGCTGATGGTGCCTTCGGTGCGACTGACTAGGTTTGTCACCTCCTCAAAAGGACGCATGAGCCTACAGGCATTGCGCATGAGCGTCCAGTAACGTGGCAAAAAAATTCCCAGCTCCCCAGAGGCTGTCCTAGCACCCCGGTCATACAAATATTCATTAACAGCTTTTTCTTGTTGGAGCAGGCGGTCGAACATTAGGAGTGTTGAATTCCAACGTGTAGGGCTGTCGCAAATCAAGCGCCTCACTGGCATGTTGTTTCGCCGCTGGATATCGGCAAAGTGAGCCATGGCCGTGTAGGAACGCCTGAAATGGCCACACACCTTCCTGGCCTGCTTCAGGACATCCTGTAAGCCTGTGTACTTATTCATAAAGCGTTGTACGATCAGATTACACACATGTGCCATGCACGGCACATGTGTCAACTTGCCCAACTTCAATGCCGCTATCAAATTTGTTCCGTTGTCACACAACACTTTGCCGATATCCAGTTGCTGCGGAGTCAGCCACTTTTCCACCTGTGCGTTCAGGGCGGACAGGAGTGCTTATCCGGTGTGACTCTCTGCTTTCAAGCAAGTCAAACCCAAGATGGCGTGACACTGCCGTATCCGGGATGTGGAATAGTACCTGGGGAGCTGGGGGGGTGCCGTTGATGTGGAGCAAGACGCAGCAGCACAAGAGGACTCAGCCGAGGAGGTTATGGAAGAGGATGGAGTAGGAGGAGTAGAGGAGGTGGCAGCAGGACTGCCTGCAATTCGTGGCGGTGTCACCAACTCCTCTGCAATGCCACGCATTCCTTGATTGTCAGCCGTCAGCAGGTTTACCCAATGCGCAGTGTAGGTGATATACCTGCCCTGACCATGCTTTGCAGACCAGGTATTAGTGGTCAGATGGACCCTTGCCCCAACACTGTGTGCCAGACATGCCATGACTTCCTTTTGCACAATCGAGTACAAGTTGGAGATTGCCTTTTGTGAAAAGAAATTCCGTCCGGGTACCTTCCACTGCGGTGTCCCAATAGCTACAAATTTTTTGAACGCCTCAGACTCAACCAGATTGTATGGTAAAAGCTGGCGGGCTAATAGTTCGGACAAGCCAGCTGTCAGACGCTGGGCAAGGGGGTGACTTGGTGACATTGGCTTCTTACGCTCAAACATGTCCTTGACAGACACATGACTGTGGGCAGATGAGCGGGAACTGCTCAAGGCGGGAGACGGAGTGGCGGATGGTTGAGAGGGGGCAAGAAGGACAGCAGTGGTTGACGTGGCTGAAGATGCTGGACCAGGAGGAGGATGGCGGCTTAGAGTAGGCTTGCTGCTTGTACTCATGTGTTGATCCCATAGGCGTTTGTGATGTGAGATCATGTGCCTACGCAAAGCAGTTGTACCTAGGTGGGTGTTGGACCTCCCACGACTCAGTTTCCTTTGGCACAGGTTGCAAATGGCATCGCTGTTGTCAGAGGCAGACACACAAAAAAAATGCCACACTGCTGAGCTCTGCAATGACTGCATTCTGGTGGTGGACACAGCATGCGTTGATTGGCGTGCTGTCGGGCTGACCCCGGGTGCCGATGCATGCTGTCTGACTGTGCCACTAGCTCCTTGTGACGACCCCCCCCTGCTTCCAACTCGTCTCCTCCTCCTCTCTGTCTCCCCATCTGAACTTTCGCCCTGTTCTTCTTCTTGCCGAGCGGGCACCCACGTGACATCCATGGACGCATCGTCATCATCAACCGCTTCGCTTGTATCTGACAACTCAGAAAAGGAAGCAGCAGCGGGTACAACATCATCATCATCACACCGTACCTCCATGTGTTTAATGCTGCCTGCCTGAGACATATCCCTGTTATCTACATCCTCTAGCAATAATGGTTGCGCATCACTCATTTCTTCAAACGGGTGTGTGAATAACTCCTCTGACATACCAAGTAAAGCGGCTGTGGTGCTAGTTTTGGTGGTGGCGGCAGGCGGGTGAGTGGTATCTGGAGAGGTGCCTGAAGCTAAGCTGGAGGAGGATGGTGCGTCAAGGTTCCGAGCGGAGGCTGTACAAGATTGGGTGTCCTGTGTTAGCCAGTCAACTATGTCCTCAGAACTTTTCAAGTTCAGGGTACGTGGCTTCTGAAAACTGGGCATTATTCTAGGGCAAAAGGGAATCACAGCACCACGACCACGACGGCCCATGCGGGGTGGCCTGCCTCTGCCTGTCATTTTTTTTGGGATTAGTGGTACTATGCGTGCAAGCTACTGTGAGACCAGATTTGATTGGCAATGTGAACTGTAACAGTTCTGCAGAGCACACACTGTAGGCCTGACACACCCGCTTGAAGACAAGTAACTGCTATTCAATCTATAACAGTGAAAAACAAATTTTGGTTTTAAAAGCACGCTATAGAGACACCAGATATGATTGGAAATGTGCACTGGAACAGTTCTGCAGAGCACACACTGTAGGCCTGAGACACCCGCTTGAAGACAAGTAACTGCTATTCAATCTATAACAGTGAAAAACAAATTTTGGTTTTAAAAGCACGCTATAGAGACACCAGATATGATTGGCAATGTGCACTGGAACAGTTCTGCAGAGCACACGCTGAAGGAAGGACTGACAGAGCCGCTTGAAGGACACTGACTACCTGCTATTAGCTTACACTAGAAACCTTTTTTCTTTGTAAAAGCACGCTAAAGAGACACCAAATATGATTGGCAACTGTCAAAGCAGGCTGGAATAGGTCTACAGAGCACACGCTGAAGTAGGCCTGACACCCAGACGCTTGCAGACAACTAACTGATCTTCTATTACAGTGAAAAAAAATGATTTCTTTAAAATCTAAAGCTTAAGCTATTGTTAAAACAGATATGAGTGGTGGCACTGCTTGTGCAAAGGGGCAAGGCATCCAACCTGACAGAAGCTGGCAGCCACAGAAGCTGGCAGGCAGGCAACTGCTCTTCTATTACAGTGAAAAAAAAAAGATTTCTTTAAAATCTAAAGCTTAAGCTATTGTTAAAACAGATATGAGTGGTGGCACTGGGCAAGTAGGCACAGTATCCAATGTGAACCTCACACAGAAGCTGGCAGGCAGGCAACTGCTCTTCTATTACAGTGAAAAAAATTATTTATTTAAAATCTAAAGCTTAACCAATTGTTAAAACAGATATGAGTGGTGGCACTGACTGTGCAAATGGGCAAGGCATCCAACCTGACACAGAAGCTGGCAGGCAGGCAACTGCTCTTCTATTACAGTGAAAAAAATGATTTCTTTAAAATCTAAAGCTTAAGCTATTGTTAAAACAGATATGAGTGGTGGCACTGGGCAAGTAGGCACAGTATCCAATGTGAACCTCACCCAGAAGCTGGCAAGCAGGCAACTGCTCTTCTATTACAGTGAAAACAAAATATTTATTTTAAATGTAAAGCTTAACCTATTGTTAAAACAGATATGAGTGGTGGCACTGGGCAAGTAGGCACAGTATCCAATGTGAACCTCACACAGAAGCTGGCAGGCAGGCAACTGCTCTTCTATTACAGTGGAAACAAAATTTTGGTTGTAAAAGCACGCTATAGAGACACCAGATATGAGTGGCAACTGTCAAAGTACGCTGGCAGGGTTGTGCAGGGCACACGCTGAAGGAAGGCCTGACAGAGCCGCTTGAAGGACACTGACTGGCTGCTATTAGCTTACACTGGAAACCTTTTTTCTTTGTAAAAGCACGCTAAAGAGACACCAGATATGATTGGCAACTGTCAAAGCACGCTGGCACAGGTCTGCAGAGCACACGCTGAAGTAGGCCTGACACCCAGACGCTTGCAGACAACTAACTGATCTTCTATTACAGTGAAAAAAAATGATTTCTTTAAAATCTAAAGCTTAAGCTATTGTTAAAACAGATATGAGTGGTGGCACTGACTGTGCAAATGGGCAAGGCATCCAACCTGACACAGAAGCTGGCAGGCAGGCCACTGCTCTTCTATTACAGTGAAAAAAAATTATTTCACAGTGAAAAAAATGATTTCTTTAAAATCTAAAGCTTAAGCTATTGTTAAAACAGATATGAGTGGTGGCACTGGGCAAGTAGGCACAGTATCCAATGTGAACCTCACACAGAAGCTGGCAGGCAGGCAACTGCTCTTCTATTACAGTGAAAAAAATTATTTATTTAAAATCTAAAGCTTAACCAATTGTTAAAACAGATATGAGTGGTGGCACTGACTGTGCAAATGGGCAAGGCATCCAACCTGACACAGAAGCTGGCAGGCAGGCAACTGCTCTTCTATTACAGTGAAAAAAAATATTTATTTTAAATGTAAAGCTTAACCTATTGTTAAAACAGATATGAGTGGTGGCACTGGGCAAGTAGGCACAGTATCCAATGTGAACCTCACACAGAAGCTGGCAGGCAGGCACCTGCAATTACATTACAAAGGGAAAAAAAGCAGCTTGATGTTATAGCCCTAAAAAGGGCTTTTTGGGGTGCTGTCCTTACAGCAGAGATCAGATGAGTCCTTCAGAATTGTAGTGGACACTGAATACCCTAGCCTAGCTATCTATTTCCCTATCTAATCAGCAGCAGCTAAACTTTCCCTCCTCTCACTAAGCATGCATCTTCCGAATGAATCGAAAATGGATGCTGGGAGGGAGGTTGGAGGGTGTGGAAGGGAGGGAGTGCTGCTGATTGGCTGGAATGTGTCTGCTGACCGAGAGGCACAGGGTCAAAGTTTGCCCAATGATGACGAATAGGGGGCGGATCGAACTGCGCATGTGTCCGCCTGCCGCGGCGAACGCGAACACGCTAAGTTCGCCGGGAACTGTTCGCCGGCGGACAGTTCGGTACATCACTATTGGTCACTGATTTGTTTTTGTTTTGTTTTTGAATGTCAGAAATGTATATTTGTGAATGTTGAGATGTTATATTGGTTTCACTGGTAAAAATAAATAATTGAAATGGGTATATATTTGTTTTTTGTTAAGTTGCCTAATAATTATGCACAGTAATAGTCACCTGCACACACAGATATCCCCCTAAAATAGCTAAAACTAAAAACAAACTAAAAACTACTTCCAAAAATATTCAGCTTTGATATTAATGAGTTTTTTGGGTTCATTGAGAACATGGTTGTTGTTCAATAATAAAATTAATCCTCAAAAATACAACTTGCCTAATAATTCTGCACTCCCTGTATATATTATTTCTTTCTACATGTATTTGATATAAATATATATATATATTAATATCACAATACAGTTAGAACGAAATAAAACACATCTATATATTTTTTAATAATTTATTTTTAATTATTTTTTTAATTTTATTTTTTTACGTATTTTTTTTATATTATATATAAATATATATATATAACAATAATTATATATATATTTAAACAGTATCAGTTTACGTGTAATTTGATATTAATATAATTATTATATATTATATTCATTATATATATATTAATATTAAAATACACATAGACGGTGTATGTGTGTGTATGTATATGTGTATATATATATTCTTAGATCATATATATATATATATAATATATATATATATATATGATCTAAGTATATAATTATTTATTTTTACACTTATTTTAACATTTTTTTTATTTCATTTCAGCGTGCAGGGGGACTACCTGTCATTACAGGCAGCCCCCCTGCTGGCAATGCAGCAGGCAGCTATCCCGGCCATGTGATTGTGAGGTCCTCGCAAGGACCTCACTCTCACATGGCCCGGGGGGGGGCTGAAGAGGATGGAGGTGCCGCGGGGGGCTCCCTGGGAGTCCCCCCAACCACGATCGCCGTCGTGGGATCGCCGGCGACCGGGTAAGTAAAAAAAAACAGAGGGCGTACAATTACGCCCGGCGGCGTTTAGAGCCGCTTTAAAAAGGACGTAATTGTACGCCCTCCGGTTTTAAGGGGTTAACCCCTTAAGGACCGGCCTGTTTTTGCGATGTTTGTACGTTAAGGACCAGAGCAGTTTTAACACTTGTGTGGTGTTTGTGTTTAGTTGTAATTTTCCGCTCTCTCATTTACGGTTCCCATACAAGTTATATATTGTTTTTTTCACGACAAGAAGGGCTTTCTTTACATACCAGTATTTATATTATGTCATATATTGTATTTAAAAAAAATAATAAAATATGGTGAAAAATAAAAAAAAAACACATGTTTTTGGACTTTTACTTGAAAAATCTTTTACTTATCTACAAAAGCTAATGAAAAAAACTGCTAAATAGATTAAAAATGTTGTCCCCGGGGGGCGGGGCCTGACTACCATGGAGGACAGACGTGTTCTGGCAGAGCTCCTCTGAAAACAGGGAGACTGATGCCACTTTTAGCCCAACCAAACCTTTATCTGGAGGCACCAGTCGATCTTCCTGACCCACAACAGGGCAGGGATCCAATTCAGCGGACTGTGTCCCTCCTGAAGCCTGCTGGCCGCAGTCCTCGAAGCATGAGGCCTAGCGCGTGTCGGGCGGGAGAGGCGGCCGATCTCCCGGTCCGGCGCTGTGCGATGCCGACCCACGACAAGCAAGAGCCCCGTTACTCCCCCCCCTGGACCGACGGGGGTGATCGCGGTCCACCCCAGGGAGGCAGGCCTGGAACAGAGGGGGTCCATGGTGATACACCACCACAAAGCTTCCGGCCCAGTGTGGCACCCATCATGGCGGGCGCCATGTGTCTCCCCGACCCTGCTGACTCAATGCAGGGAATCTTACAACAGCTAGACACACTATTCGTCAACTTCTGGCTTGAGCTGGAGAGCAGGACACAGCCACTTACCTCACAGCGACCAAGCAGCCATCCATCTGAGAGGCAGCCTGTAACCCGGCAGCACGCTCCACAGATCCAGCACGCGGTACAAGCCTCATCATGGCGGCAGAACACGCTGCTCACTCGACCCCAACACGGAAGGGTGAAACCCTATAGGAGACAAAGGTGCAAGATACGCCGGAGAAACATAAAAACAACGCCTCATCCATCTCACTTGAAGGCGCCTGGGTCCGCAGTGCAGCGAAATTCTGCTCCTCAACAGCTCTGGACCCGACGATCAGACCGGTCTCTTACACTGTCAATCTGGCGCAGAGACCCGAAAAGCTTTGCTGGGATACAGAGGCACAGGATAACCACGGAGGGCATCAGGGGCATGCAACACCAGCCGGAGCAACCAACTCTGTCAGGGACATTTTATTTCCCACCAACACACCCCTGGCTTTTCCCGAGCCTAGGAATCGGCTGACCGGTGACTTTCTGATGGGCATAGGCCTGCTGTCTACTATTTAAGCCTCAAAAGTGTTTAGATAGTCACCATTAGCTCTGATTAATGTTACTCCTCTCTTATATGCCATGCTCTAGTGTTTATGTTATCATTCATTTACGTTTAGTAAATCTTTTCAGCTATCATTGTGCAGGGACCTGTGACGAGATGCATTCTAAGCTTTACACCTAGCCTGTTCTCCGTCTCATATACTATATAATGCACAGGTCTGCTAGATCCTACATATTATTATATTGTTGCCCCGCGTTCTAAATGTCGCCAGCCTGGGAACTCCCTGGGGGCCTACTCTTGTATTCAATCGATACTTACCGTTCCTATTAAATTGCCTTTGACCTTATTAGACATACCTATATTTGACTTAACTTACTGTTGAAAGCAGGTCTTAAGATATAAACTGTTGTTCTTAACATGTTTTCCCTATAATATAAAAACGTGCTGTTTTTGATATGCCATGTAAATGATTGTTACTGCATTGCTTGCTTCAGCTGTCGCGGCGAAGTAAACCTGTTTGTTATCCTCAGCACAACAAAATAAAGAATTAAAAAAAAAAAAAAAAAAAATGTTGTCCCGGGTTTAAAAACACCCAGTGTTTACATGCTTTATTGCTTTTTTTTGCAAGTTATAGGCCTATAAATACAAGTAGGAAATTGCGGTTTCAATATATATATATATATTAAATGTATCAATAGTGACATTGTTACACCGTTATCTGTCATAAATCCCCGAAACACACCTAACATGTACATATTTTTTAAAGTAGACAACCCAGTGTATTCAAAATGGGGTATGTCCAGTCTTTTTTAGTAGCCACCTAGTCACACACACTGGCCAAAGTTAGCATTTATATTTGTTTGTGTGTTAAAAATGCAAAAAACGCTAACTTTGGCCGGTGTTTGTGACTAAGTGGCTACTAAAAAAGGCTGAACATACCTCATTTGCAATACCTTGGGTTGTCTTCTTTTGCAAATGGTATGCCATCATGGGGCTTGTGATGGAACCATCCGTCTGTCTGGTGCTTTAATGGATTCGACTATTTTGGGCCATCCGTCTAAAGGACTGATTTGTTATGTTATGAAGCATGTTTTTACCGTTCCAGCCTGTTTTCCAGCCGTTCACCCCATTTCGCACGAACTCCATGTCTAACATATGGGTGGCCGCCATTTTGGGACTTTTGCACGTGTTCGCGGCCATCTTGCGTGCGAACAGCGGTGTTTGCCTGTGAACGCGTGGAACTAAAAACGGATACCCAAACAGGCGAACACCGCTGAGACCTCCATACACCCAGAAGTTCGTGTTGGAACTACCGAACGACGAGCCATTCGGTAGTTACTTGTAATCGGCTATGGGGAATCCAGCGAACTCGGAGATAGTTGTGGATGACAAGGATTTCGTATGATTTTAACCGGCGAATGGAGACCGACTGCAGGGCCAAAACTTGTGGAACTCTTTTCGGCTAGAAGATCCGTGCAGTCGGTCAAAACTTCAATCATCCATAACTCCCGAACCCCTTAACCGAATGGGCTGAGATTTGGACAGAGTGTTCCCCTAACCAAGACCTTTCAAGCGGTGCTGGACTTAAAGGTGTACCCCCTGGTTTTGGGGTACATCCATAACTGGGGTAAATTATTGTACAGTATAATTGTGTTATGTGGTTATCTGAGGGGAGGAGAGGTGGGGGTGTTACCCTGTGTATAATTGGTTATTTTCATCCTCCCCCTGGGAGTGCCCTGTGTGTGCCTTTTCCTAATAAAAAGCAGGCTGGATGTTCCAGTCCTCAGATCTTGTTTTGACCCTCAACACGGAGCTTCAGTCTCGTTATTGGGGGGATTCTTATTTGCGCTTAAGGACTATTATTGGGAAACTTATGCCGTTTGGTGGATATCGTTATTCGAGAGATTACTGCTTCCCCTGGTTATGGTTCGTGGATTATACAGTATACGAACAAGGACTTGATACGGTGAGAGGGGAAGGTGGACTAAACGGTGATTTACTTATTAAGACAAAAGGTGTCTTAACAATTGGTGGCAAGCGACGGGATGAATCCCACAACACAGAAGGAAAGAAATGCAGTATGAACAGTTAAGACGTGCTACTCTTAAGGACATAATAGAACGCCGAGGTCGATCAGCAAGCAATTTAAAGAAACGGGAAATTATTGCTTTGCTAAGGGAAATGGATGCAACACAGGGAACGGAGAACGCTAATGTGCCCAGCAGTTTGGATTTAACACCCGAGGAAATACAATTTAACCGGGCAGTGCAAATAAGGCTGGCACACTTTGGCCCCAACCCCTCAGCAGACATTGTGGAACGTGTGCAAGCCGCAGTAGCAGCACACCAAGCGCTCCAAGGAAGAGGAGCTGCAGCAGCAGAGGTACCCAATAACGATTCCGGAAGGAAAAAGGTACCATTTGCTGCATTTAAAATTTTTATTGAAAATGAAGGAGAGATCGATGGGTTCCTGGCCGATTTTGAAAGGCAGTGTGCCCTCCATCAGGTACCCACAGACCAATGGGTCACCATCCTCTCTGGGAAATTATCCGGCCGGGCTAGTGACGCATTTCGGGCCATCCCAGAGGAGGAGATCACCAGCTATCGGGCAGTGAAGGATGCGCTCCTAGCCAGGTATGCGGTGACCCCAGAAGTTTACAGACGACGCTTCAGGGAAACCAACAAGCAAAGTGGCGATTCTTATGTGGAATGGGCCTGCAGAGTTCACCGTACTGCAGCCCACTGGATGGCAGGATGCCAAGCAGTATCGGGGGAAGAGGTGCTGCAGGTATTCTTACTGGAACACTGCTTCGAGAAATTGCCTACCGGGGTCCGGGAGTGGGTCAGAGATAGAAAACCCTCTACCCTACCCGAGGCGGCCCGGTTGGCAGACGAATATACTGATGCTTGCAAACTGGACAATACCGTTGTTAAAGTTCCGACCAGAGTGGAATACCGACCAGCAGCCCCTCCGATTCCAACAACATACCAACCCCCAGTACATCTCAGCCCAGTAATACCACCAACCAATACTTATGTGCAGCCATCCAAATTTAATGCCAGGGATTATTCCCAACCCATCCGGTGCTTTCTGTGCAAACAGTTGGGACACAAGCGCCCGGAGTGTCCACTGAACCACGCTAACCAAGCTCAGTCCTGGAGGAGATCAGCCAACCCGAATCAGCAACCACCACAGCCTGCTGCTCACTGTGTAGAGCAGGAGGAATTCTGGGGCATCTTGCACGAAGCCGACCCGGTGCAAGCCGCCCATCAGGACAATCGCCAGCAACACCGGCAGACTGTGAAACTAAATGGCCGAGTGGTAAATGGACTTAGAGACACAGGAGCCACCATGACACTGCTCCAAAAGAACTTGGTCTCAGAACACCAGCACACCGGAGACACAGTGGCCGTGAGGGTAGCAGGGGGAGCCGTATTCCGGTTACCTGTTGCCCGTGTTCACCTGGACTGGGGAGTGGGCGCTAGACACGTGGATGTTGGGGTTATGAAAGACTTGCCCGCTGATGTGCTTCTTGGGAATGATTTGGCCCCTTTGGTTTCGGCCTATGCTCCAATGGGCCCCTTGGACGTTAACCCAGTGACTACTCGCTCTCAGACCCGTGCCTCTGGAACCAGCCCACCTGCCGAGGAGGCCCAGGTAAGACCCTTTTCCCCGACTGACACCTTAGCTCAGACCCCCTTACGTTGGGATTCCCCAGAGGAGTTTGGGAGGGAAACCCGAGCAGATACTACCCTACAAAAGTACAGGGACAGAGCAGATGCTGGAGAGGAAGGGATAGACGGGGAGCGGTATAAGTGGGTGGGGGACAGGCTATACAGAATCCCGAAACCTTCCCAGAAGAAGATAGCCCCTCCGCAGAATCACCAGCTGGTGGTGCCCGCGAAATACCGGCAGGAGCTTCTGCGGATAGGGCACGATGTCCCTTTAGCAGGACATCTAGGGTCTCATCGCACAGCCTATAGGATCTCCCAGAATTTCTTTTGGCCCAACTTCAACCAGGCTGTGCGGATATATTGCAGTACTTGTGACACATGTCAACGGGTAGGAAAGCGGGGGGACCACCCTAAGGCTAAACTATCAGCGATGCCTATTATAGGGGAGCCCTTTTCCCGCATAGCTGTTGACATTGTGGGTCCACTGGCCAGGGCTAGTCCATCAGGCAAGAAGTATATTCTTACTGTAGTGGACTATGCAACTCGCTATCCAGAGGCAGTAGCGCTGTCTAACATAGAGGCAGAGACGATTGCTGATGCCCTGGTTAGGATTTTTACCAGGGTTGGGTTCCCTAAAGAGATCCTCTCCGACCAGGGAACCCAATTTACTGCGGTGCTCACCCAGCAGCTGTGGAAAGTATGTGGCATTAAACCCTTGCTTAGCTCGCCTTACCATCCACAGACTAACGGTCTCTGCGAGCGTTTTAACGGTACCCTCAAACAGATGCTGAGGACCTTTACGGACACTTGCAGGGACTGGGAGAGATTCTTGCCGCACCTCCTGTTTTCATACCGGGAGGTGCCCCAGGAATCTACTGGGTTCTCCCCTTTTGAGTTACTGTATGGGAGACCGGGTCCGCGGACCCCTAGATCTCATCCGGGGACACTGGGAAGGGGAGACTGAGCAAGAAGGGACCCCCATAGTGCCATATGTTCTGGAACTTCGGGACCGCATGGAGAAACTGTCCCTGATGGTAAGGGAGAATCTCCGGGCGGCCCAGGGGAAACAGAAGAGATGGTACGATCAGGGTGCCCGACAGCGAGCCTTCCAGGTGGGGCAAAAAGTATTAGTGCTCAAACCTGTGAAGGCCAACAAGATGCAAGCCTCTTGGCAAGGCCCGTACAGAATAGTGGCGCAGATCTGCGACACTACCTATTTGATAGCCAGCTGTTCGGACGAAAGGGTCCAGAGATCCTTTCATGTGAACATGCTGAAAGAGTATCAAGAACGACCTGAGAACATTGCAGCCGTATGTGCCCCAGCTACAGATGACCCTGAGAATTTGTCTCTCCCTGATCTATTAGAAAGAGACCCCCAGACTGACCTCACCTCCCTCGTACAGTTAGGAGACAGGTTAAACCCCACAGAAAGGATCCAAGCGAAACAGTTGTTATGGGAGAAGCAAGCAACCTTCTCCCAGGAGCCAGGTTACACCCACCTCGCTATACACAAGGTAGAGACCCCTGGACAGACCCCCTTATGACAGTCGCCTTACCGTATCCCTGAAGCAGTCCGAGATGGAATGCGGAAGGAGATACAGGAGATGACCCAGCTTGGGGTCATCGAACCCTCTGACAGCCCTTGGGCTTCGCCTGTAGTCCTAGTACCTAAGAAAGATGGGACCACCCGGTTCTGTGTGGACTACAGGCGACTCAACGAGCGGACTACCACTGACGCCTACCCAATGCCCCGGGTAGACGAATTATTGGATCGTATTGCCAGGGGACGTTATCTGACCACCATAGACCTATGTAAGGGCTACTGGCAGATTCCCCTGGCCGAGGATGCTATCCCCAAGTCGGCCTTCGTCACCCCATTTGGCCTGTACCAATTTAGGGTCATGCCTTTTGGGATGAAGAATGCCCCGGCTACTTTCCAACGGATGGTGGATAGACTCCTGGATGGCTTCCAAGAATTTGCCTGTGCATACTTGGACGACATAGCGATCTATAGTGGGTCCTGGGAGGAACACCTGGTACACATAGGGGTAGTACTGGATAAGATCCGGGCCGCTGGCCTGACATTGAAGCCAGAAAAGTGCCATGTAGGTATGGCAGAAGTACAGTACCTGGGTCACCGAGTGGGATGTGGGAACCAGAGACCCGAGCCCGCCAAAGTAGAAGCGGTGGCTAACTGGCCCACGCCCACTACTAAGACCCAGGTATTGGCCTTCTTAGGGACAGCAGGGTACTACCGACGTTTCGTTCCTGACTACAGCTCTATTGCTAAGCCCCTGACAGATCTGACGAAAAAGAATTTGCCTAAGCAGGTCCTGTGGTCCCCGGCTTGTGAAGCTGCGTTCCAGGCACTGAAACAAGCTCTCGTGAATGCCCCTATCTTGGCTGCCCCAGTCCCTAACAAACGCTTTCTCGTTCACTCAGATGCTTCCATGTATGGACTGGGGGCTGTGTTAAGCCAAGTTGGGGAAGATGGAGGAGAACATCCTGTCGCATACCTCAGCCGAAAATTACTACCCCGAGAAGTGAGTTATGCGGCAGTTGAGAAAGAATGTTTAGCCCTAGTCTAGGCATTGAAAAAGTTAAGTCCCTACTTGTATGGGCAAGAATTTTCCCTTGTAACAGATCATAACCCCCTCGTTTGGCTTAACCGGGTCTCAGGCGACAATGGGAGACTGCTGAGATGGAGCTTGGCATTACAACCGTACAACTTTACTATTAGTTACAGACCCGGTAAGCTGAACGGAAATGCGGATGGCTTATCACGGCAAACCGACATATCCACCACCTCTTAGTCCGGACATCCCCAAGTTGACCCGCCACAGGGTCAAGCCGGGTCTGCCGGAGTGTTCCACAAGGGGGGAGCCGTGTGACGGAACCATCCGTCTGTCTGGTGCTTTAATGGATTCAACTATTTTGGGCCATCCGTCTAAAGGACTGATTTGTTATGTTATGAAGCATGTTTTTACCGTTCCAGCCTGTTTTCCAGCCGTTCACCCCATTTCGCACGAACTCCATGTCTAACATATGGGTGGCCGCCATTTTGGGACTTTTGCACGTGTTCGCGGCCATCTTGCGTGCGAACAGCGGTGTTTGCCTGTGAACGCGTGGAACTAAAAACGGATACCCAAACAGGCAAACACCGCTGAGACCTCCATACACCCAGAAGTTCGTGTTGGAACTACCAAACGACGAGCCATTCGGTAGTTACTTGTAATCGGCTATGGGGAATCCAGCGAACTCGGAGATAGTTGTGGATGACAAGGATTTCGTATGATTTTAACCGGCGAATGGAGACCGACTGCAGGGCCAAAACTTGTGGAACTCTTTTCGGCTAGAAGATCCGTGCAGTCGGTCAAAACTTCAATCATCCATAACTCCCGAACCCCTTAACCGAATGGGCTGAGATTTGGACAGAGTGTTCCCCTAACCAAGACCTTTCAAGCGGTGCTGGACTTAAAGGTGTACCCCCTGGTTTTGGGGTACATCCATAACTGGGGTAAATTATTGTACAGTATAATTGTGTTATGTGGTTATCTGAGGGGAGGAGAGGTGGGGGTGTTACCCTGTGTATAATTGGTTATTTTCATCCTCCCCCTGGGAGTGCCCTGTGTGTGCCTTTTCCTAATAAAAAGCAGGCTGGATGTTCCAGTCCTCAGATCTTGTTTTGACCCTCAACACGGAGCTTCAGTCTCGTTATTGGGGGGATTCTTATTTGCGCTTAAGGACTATTATTGGGAAACTTATGCCGTTTGGTGGATATCGTTATTCGAGAGATTACTGCTTCCCCTGGTTATGGTTCGTGGATTATACAGTATACGAACAAGGACTTGATACGGTGAGAGGGGAAGGTGGACTAAACGGTGATTTACTTATTAAGACAAAAGGTGTCTTAACAGGGCTAATTCTCATTCCTTGGCTACCATACGCTCTCAAAGGCAACCTAACCAATCTCATAAATTTCAATGAAAAAAAAAAAGTAAAATCAAGCCTTATATTTGACCGTGTAACTTTCACAAACACTATAAAACCTCTACATGTGGCTTACTGTTATACTCAGTAAACTTCGCTGAACACAAATATTAGTGTATCAGAACAGTAAAATATATCACAGCAATAATATCCTCAGTGAAAGAGCTGTTTGTGTGTGAAAAATGCAAAAAACTTCACTTTCACTGACAATATCATCGCTGTGATATGTTTTACTGTTTTGAAACACTAATATTTGTGTTCAGCGAAGTCTCCCGAGTAAAACAGTACCCCCATGTACAGGATTTAGGGTGTCATAGAAAGTTACAGGGTTAAGCACAGTGCTAGCAAATTAAATTATCTGGACTTTTGGCCTGGGTTGGCAGGCAGGTCCCTCAAATTGCAATCATTAAAATTACTTAATTAGGTAAAAATATTACATAAATATGCACGTAGAATTTTAATATATATACATATTTATATATTTGACGTCTACGTGTATATTTATGAAATTATTTATGTAATTATGTATGTGGACATATGTATATTTCGTATTATTTTTATTTATTTATTTATACATAGATATATATATCATTACATTCTAAGTGTATTTTGATATAAATATATATATATATATCAATATCAAAATACTGTTAGAATAAAATTGCATATATATATATAATTTTTTTTAATTATTAAAAATTATTTTTATTTTTTGTTATTTATTTTTATTAACATATTATTTGTATTTTATAATAATATATATATACCACATATATAGTTATTATATATATTGTATATATTTGTGTGTAATATAAATATAAGTGTATTTTTATATTAATATACGTATATATAAATATAAAAATACACTTAGTGTGACATTTTATATATATGATATATATACATATATTATATATAGGTATATATAGATATAATACATGTATATATATCATATATATATACACATATTATTATTTTTTTTACACTGATTGTTTTTTTTTTTACACTTTATTTTGGATTTTACACTTGCAGGGAGACTGCCTGTCAGCACAGACAGTCCCCCTGCAGGCAGACACATGGACCCCTATTGCGGTCATGTGATCGAGTGATCACATGGCCGTGGGGTCCTGATCTGCCGAGGGGGGACTGCCCGGGTAGACAGGCAGTCCCCCTGGACCGGGAGGAGCACTGATCGCCACCGTGGGACCGACGGAGATCAGGTAAGTAGCCCCTGACCGTTATGACGGTTCAGGACCGTCAGCGGTCCAAACGCACATTTTACCGCTGACGGTCCTGAACCGTCAGCGGTCCTTAAGGGGTTAAAGAAACAAAAACACAACAAAAATTAATTAAAGAAACAAAATGTTCCACACTTCCATTGGCTTTTCTTTGGACAGGAGAGGGTTAAACCTGATTCCTCTTGGTCATGTTGGAGATGTAACTGTTCTGACCCCCAGCAATTGAAGACAACTCTTTCTGGCCAGCACTTGAGATTGTATCAGAACATTGCCATGGTAAACCACGGTGATACTCTGACACACTAGAAGAAGCTGGCAAGTTGGTCTATACCCATAGGAGTTGCAGACCAAGTTCATTGACCCCTGCACCATATTAGCACTATGGTCTCCAGACCAGTAAGTGAGTGTGTGTATTTGTATGTGTGTAAACATATAAGTATGAATGTATGTTTAAATATGTATATTGCCAGATGGAATGTACAATTCTATTTGTGTAAAAGTCACATTACTGAAATGTAATTTTATAACATGACAGGAGGCTTCCTATTTTGCATTAACTCTCTTTACTAAACTCCACAGCAGTAAAGAAAAACGTAAAAAGTAACATTAAATCACTGAGCAGCATAGTATATATAAGGGTCATGCTGCCTGTACACTTCCTCTTTCTTTACTGCTCCACGCAGACAGGTCAGACTATTTGGCTCCTCCAGAGCCTCTTTGCATTCATTATTTATATTAGTCTGTTTAACTTATTTCATTGTATTTACCTTTATTTATGTACTGTTTCTAGTTGCATTTATATTATTTTACTGTTTTCAGGGCTGTGGGATAGGATTAGCCTGTTTAGTTCAGTTCCTTCTCCTGCCCTGCCCCCCTGCCGGCCCTGGGACTCCCTGGGCTCCCCCTTAGGCTTCCCTCAGGTTTTCCCCTGGTTTTTCTACCTTGGGGTGCCCTCCTGGGCCCCCTTCTCGCGACCGGAATCGATCGCGATCTTTTTCGCGTCGGCCTGCACCTGCCCGCGGCCGGCCTCAAATTTAGTCCCCGGCTTGCGGCCTCAGGGCCGCCATCAGGGGGTGACAACCATGACGGTTGTCACGGGCCCGGCGGCCCTGGGGGGCCCGGACTGCTCTGGCAGTCCTGGGCCCCACTTTCCCTCCCTGCACACATAGATAGCGAATATCGCTATCTATGTGTGCAGCCGCGGGCCTCCCGGCTTCCCTGTTACCGCAGAGGGGGCCCAGGCAGCACACAGACTCTTCTCCTCTCGTTTCTGCTAATAACTCTCGCGAGACCCGGTTGCCATGGCAACGCTCCGCGGGTCTCGCGAGAGTTATTGGAGGAGAGAGAAGAGGAGAAGCTGTGTGCTGCCTGGGCCCCCTCTGCGGTAACAGGGAAGCCGGGGGGCCCCACCATGCCACCGGACCACCAGGGATGGAAACTCCCCCCTCCCTAGACACAGGTAAGCAGGGAGGGGGGAGAAACAATTTAAATAAATGTAATTTTTTTTTTTTATTATTATGTTAAAATGCCCCTCCTCCCCCTCACCCCAGATTGCAAATTTACACACATACACTGACACAACACACACACACTGCATACACTGACACAACACAACACATACACTGACACAACACACACACTGCATACACTGACACAACACACACACACTGCATACACTGACACAACACATACACTGACACAACACACACTGCATACACTGACACAACACACACACACACACACACACACACTACATACACTGACACAACACACACACTGCATACACTGACACAACACACACACACACACTACATACACTGACACAACACACACACTGCATACACTGACACAACACACACACTGCATGCACTGACACAACACACACTGCATACACTGACACAACACACACACTGCATACACTGACACAACACACACACTGCATACACTGACACAACACACACTCTGCATACACTAACACAACACACACTGCATACACTAACACAACACACACTCTGCATACACTAATACTGCATACACTAATACAACACACACTGCATACACTAACACACACACTGCATACACTAACACAACATACATACTGCATACACTAACACAACACACACACACACTGCATACACTAACACACACAGTGCATACACTAATACAATACACACACTGTATTCACTAATACAACATGCACTCTGCATACACTACACACTAACCCACTCACTGCATCCACTATACTGACACACACTCTGCATTCGCTACATATTAACACACTCTGCTTTCACTACACTAGCACACTCTCTGCATCCGCTACACACTAACACACTCTCTGCATTCACTACACATTAACACACTGCATCCGCTACACACTAACACACACTCTGCATCCGCTACACACTAACACACTCTCTGCATTCACTACACATTAACACACACTCTGTATTCACTACACATTTACACACACTCTGCATTCACTACACATTTACACACACTCTGCATTCACTGCACTAACACACACACACTGACATACTCTGCATTCACTACACACTAACACACACTCTGCATTCACTAAACTATGCACACACTCTGCATTCACTAAACTATGCACACACTCTGCATTCACTATACTGACACACACTCTGCATTAACTGTACACACAGCATCCACTACACAAACATCCTGTATTCACAGTACACACACTACATCCACCACAAATTGAAACACTCTGCATTCACTATACACAGACACTGTGTCTAATACACACACTGCATCCACTACAGACACTGCATCCACTAAACACATTTCATCTAGTACATACAAACACACACTACATCACTGTACACACACTACATCCACTACTCAAACACACTTTGCGTTCACTATACACACTGCATCCGCTACACAAACACACCCTCTGCATTCACTACACATTAACACACTGCATCCGCTACACACTAACACACACTCTGCATCCGCTACACACTAACACACTCTCTGCATTCACTACACATTAACACACACTCTGCATTCACTACACATTAACACACACTCTGCATTCACTACACATTTACACACACTCTGCATTCACTACACATTTACACACACTCTGCATTCACTGCACTAACACACACACACTAAATGCATTACACTGACACACTCTGCATTCACTACACACTAACACACACTCTGCATTCATTACACACTAACACACACTCTGCATTCACTAAACTATGCACACACTCTGGATTCACTATACTGACACACACTCTGCATTAACTGTTCACACAGCATCCACTACACAAACATCCTGTATTCACTGTACACACGACATCCACCACAAATTGAAACACTCTGCATTCACTATACACAGACACTGCGTCTAATACACACACTGCATCCACTACAGACACTGCATCCACTAAACACATTTCATCTAGTACATACAAACACTACATCCACTACACAAACACACACTACATCACTGTACACACACTACATCCACTACTCAAACACACTTTGCGTTCACTATACACACTGCATCCGCTACACAAACACACACTCTGCATTCACTGCACAAACAGTATCTAATACACACAAACACTACATCCATTACACACATTCTAATTCACTTCCACTATACACACCACATTCAGTCCCGCATCATTGTCAGCGGACTAGGTAGGGCGTGGGCGGGCCCGGGAGGGAGGGGGCGGGGGGGGCCCAGACCTTGTGCTTTGTCAGGGGCCCCAAAATTTCTGATGGCAGCCCTGTGCGGCCTACACTCGCGGCCGCCATTTTGGATCGCGAAAATCGCGCCGGTTTTCCCTGGGGACTCAGTGCTTGCAGTCTGAGGTGCCTACTGCCTGTTTTTGTGCTGGATTGAAGCCCTAGTGTGAAGTCCTTCTCTGAGGATTACCTACACTGTAAAGCCTTTACTCTGTGGCTGTGAATTGCTTCACTGTGAGTGACAGGATTTCCTACAATGAAAGTCTATACTCTGTAGCTGTGAATGACAGGATTTCCTACTCTGAAAATCTATACTCTGTGGCTGTGAATTTCATCACTGTGAGTGACAGGATTACCTTCACTGAAAACTTATACTCTGTGGCTGGGTCAGTCAGGTCAGTGCTGCTGCCTGCTTATTATTGTGACCTGCACTTAAGGGTACCAACCCTGTGCAACCGGGGTGAGCCCCCATTATACGTACTTGTGTACCACGCTGCTTATTGGGAGACTAGCTGTTGCAGTTCTCTCTAACTGGGTGAGCCCCAGTTTCATAAGGTCACCAACTATACCCTGCTGGGGTTTTATACTGGGTGGTGCTGTCACCCACCACAAGTCCCACATCTACTGACCCTACGCCTATATTTAAGACCTGGGTGCCCCCATTTATACTTTGCCTATTTACAAATTATATCTGCCTACCCTTATCATGGAAGACTCCCAGAACGTCCCTGTGGACTTCCAAGCGATGATCAACGCAGCTGTCGCTGCTTCGATGGAGAAGGCACTCTCCAAGGCACGCACTACAGAGGTGCCCAAGCCTACTCGCAGGCGACCTTGCCACGAGTCAGATTCGGATATGTCCGACTATCGGACCAGGGATGATTGCCATCATAGGAAACGCCATGAGAAAGGCGAAGATCAGGCACTAGAACCACTCAAGGGTAAGGCACCAGCCAAGTACAAATCTGCCAAAGCTAGTACCCCAACCCCACGTCAGGATTACTCTTCGGACAAAGTAAAGGTCCTTCCCATTCCATGTCAGTGCTAGATTATGGCAAGCTGACGTCAGACTACGACGCTTGGGGTTCGGACAAGAAATCTGTCTCCGCTCTCATGCGACAGACTCTTCTGGGTGCGGCCCAGACAGGGGGTACTGAAGACACTGCGGACGCAGAACACCCTCTTGATTCTGACACACCTCTCCAGGTTCATGCACCTCTGGCTTCGCAAGCCCTGGAGAAAGAGGTCCGCAAACGGCTCAGATCCGAATGCCCACGCCCTTCCCTGCCAGATAAACTGGCTAACACTCCCGAATTTGACAAGGTAATGACAACCTTCATGATGCGCAGTGGGAGAGACCCTCGACGAAGGGTAGAGAAAGGCCTATTCGGCGCTCAGGATAACCTGCTGGACTCCATTGGCCCTCTGGCCCGCATTATGTACCTGGCAGATGACGCCCTTGCCAAAGCCGATTCCTTCCCTGCCGAAGACATCAGGGAATGGGCACACGATGTACGCGAGTGGGCACAACGTTGTTTTTGTTTCCTTGGAAACACTAATGTTACGCTCTCTTCTGAGAGACGGAAAGCAGCGTTATACCGTATTAACGGTAAATTGGCAGAGCTTGGCACAAAGGAGATTGGGCCCCAGGCACAAGGGAAATTGTTTGGTGAACCGTTCCTCAAGGAACTTAAACACGTGTACATGTTCACTTCACTTAATAAGGCGCAATTATCTATGCGCAGAGTCTTCCGGAGCAATCCCACCAGAGGTGTTTTTGGAAGGGCTGGCCGGCAACGGGGCCGTGCCGCCAGCCGTTTCTGGCCGTCAGGCCTCCGTACTCAACCGACACCTTTATACCCAACACGGGAGTACAGGCAACAACCTTTCTCCCAAGGCTCGGACAGAGGCCGTGGTCCACGCGGACGCGGACGTTGCCGCTTTGCTACAGGTAAGCACCTGTATTCCTCCATTGTTGCCTTGCACCTGCCCTGCAGGCCGTATTTCCCATTCTTCCCAGAATTGGGCCGCTCTGTCCTCAGAAACGTGGATCCTACAAACGGTTCAGGGATATGTCATAGACCTAGTAGGGACCCCCATTCAGACACAGCCTCCTCGTCCCTTCCACATGTCATCCTCCGACCAATACCTCGTCAACGCGAAACTACGCGAACTTCGGGACAAAGGGGCTATCCAGCCGACCCATGACTGGGGAGGTTACTTCAGCAATATTTTCCTGGTCTGGAAGAAGACGGGAGAATACCGTCCGGTCGTCTACCTGCGCGGCCTCAACGCGTATGTAGCGTATCACCACTTCAAGATGGAGGGCATCCACCTTCTGCGGGACCTCCTACAAAGCAACGACTGGTTCACCAGGCTAGATCTAAAAGACGCATACCTGTCGGTCCCTGTGCATCCGAACTGCCGAAGCCTCCTACGTTTCCTCTGGCACGACCGTCCTTGGCAATTCACTTGCCTCCCTTTCGGGCTCAGCTCGCCCCCTTGGTGTTTCACCGAACTCCTGAAACCGGTGGCCCACCTGAGATCCAGGGGCATCCGATGCATCATCTACCTGGACGACCTGCTCCTCTTCTGCTCCAGCGAACGCAGTCTGCGTCAACACACTCATCTCGCAGTGACTCTACTGGAATCTCTGGGCTTCGTGGTGAACCAACAGAAATCGGAATTGACCCCGTCCCAGACGATACAATTCCTGGGCTTCGAGATCGACTCGACAACATGCACTCTGAAGCTTCCTGCCTCAAAGATCTCGTCTATTCGCAAGGAGATCCGCAGAGTAATCCGTCGTGACTCCATCCCTCTCCGCAACCTGGCCAGGATTGTAGGAATCCTCTCTGCCTCCATTCAGGCCATATTCCTGGGTTCCCTCCACTACAGAGCCATGCAATGCCTCAAGGCGAGGTACCTGCACCACAGGCCCACGTACGATCAAACCGTCCTGGTGACGACAGAAGTTCCCGAGGAACTAGCATGGTGGCTGGACAGCATGCAAGCCTGGAACAGCAGGGCCATATTCGGGGACACCCCAGACTTCATATTGGAGTCAGACACCAGCTTGTGGGGCATGGGTGCCACCAACGGGACCATCTCCACAGGAGGAACATGGACAGCACAGGAACTCTCCATGCACATAAACTGCCTGGAACTCCTGGCAGGGTCTTTCGCGATCCGCAGCCTGGCCCGAGACAGATCCAACTGCTGCATCCTCCTACGCATGGACAATGTCTCCGCAGTCCGGTATATCAATCGCCCGGGGGGCGCACGCTCACGTCTACTGTTCGACATCACGAGGGACATTTTCGATTATTGCCTACCCCACAACATCGCTCTCCAGGCTGAATGCCTACCCGGAGAAATCTACCTCACGGCCGACTCTCGCCACTGGAGGGACGTCAGTGACTGGAGACTAAACACGAGGATCTTCAGAGCCCTAGCGACCCGGAAGGGTCCCTTTTACCTGGATATTTTCGCATCCCGCAACAACCATCAGACCCCGGAGTTCTTCAGCTGGCTCCCGGACCCGGAGAGCAAGGCGACGGACGCATTTCTACAACAATGGCCGACAACCGGAGCCTACGCATTTCCCCCATTTGCCATGATTGCGAGAACATTACACCAGATACGGACGCAACTGGTCACTTTGGTCCTCATAACACCCTTGTGGCAGAGCCAGCCATGGTTCCTGGACCTCCTGGCCACCTCCTGCAGGGATCCCCTCCTCCTGCCATCCTTTCCGGAGCCGCTCACGGATCCCAAAGGGAATCTCCATCCGCTTCCCTTGGAAGATCGCCTACCCCTGGTGGTTTGGACTCCTTCCGGGGTTCCTGGCAAGTCAGCGGACTATCGCAGACTACTAGGGACCTCTTATGGGATTCCTGGGCCCCTGGAACTAGACGCTGCTACCTTTCAGCTTGGGCCTCCTGGTCTACTTGGTGCATGGAACAGGATTCATTTACAGCACCTATTCCCATGATTCTCAATTTCCTTTCATCCTTGTTTTCGCGGGCTGCTCCTACCGTTCGGTTAACGTCATTCGCTCCGCGATTTCGACGGCCCACACACCCATAGGGGACCTCCCGGTCGGCAAAAACCCTCTCGTCTGCCGCCTGCTCCACGGTATGTGGCTCCGCCGACCCCCAGCTCCCAGGTACTCTCACCTATGGGATGTTGGGCTGGTTCTCCGTTTTTTAAGGGATTGGCTCCCTAATGACCGCCTCTCCATACGCCTTTTGTCGGCTAAGTGCGCTTTTCTGCTCTGCCTCGTTTCCTTTCGACGGGTATCGAACGATCGAGCCTTCGACGTTGACGGCTTCGAGATTGCCCCGGAGGCGGTCACATTCCACGTTCCCGTCGCTCTAGTCGGGTTCGACTTCGGTTTTTCTACCCTTTTTTTCCCCGACGATCCGCAACTCTGCGTCGTGTCTACCCTGCGCAGATACATTTCGGTTACCTCCTCGCTCGGAACTCAACGTCGGGCCGACTCCTAGTCCAAGCGGCGGATTGGTCTCGGGAATCCACTTTCCGTACCTTTTATTTTCGCACTCCCCCTTCTGATGGGACATCTCTCCTTCAGCGTTAAAATTGCAAAATAGGAAGCCTCCTGTCATGTTATAAAATTGAAGATTATGCTAGCTTTAGTGTACTAATAATCTTAATTTTAATAAGGACAGGAGGCGAGTATTTTCCCTCCCTTTTGTTCCCTACCCTGACGCCTCGGGGGAGTGGATCTCAAGGGGACGGACGCTTTGCGTTGGCTCGTCGGTGTTTTCTACTTTCCTTGGGGCATATATCGTTTCTGCCCTGTCTCTCATCCCAGAACTAGGTCTTGGACAGCCAGGTTACGTTACACCACGTAATTACACATAACACGTAATTGACCTTACATTACACTCACTAACTGTGTATCTACTCACTTAGGTTGTCACACTCTGATATGGCTCTCATGCGTGCCCAGTTATGGTTCAGTACCTAACCTATTTCATATTCTTCTTTCAGTGTAATCCTCTTCAGGACCCCCACTGGTTGTTGGTTCGGTTACCTTCACGACCCCGCTTACAAGGATAAAGGCTTCGTTTCGTCTTTTTCCAACCTCATTTACCAGGAGTCTCATAAAGTTCTGCTCATCAGAGACCGTTGTTCACAGTTTCGTTGGTTTCTATCGTTTCGAGCTCAGTCTGGACTTGGATGTCGCTTAAAGAAAGAGGAAGTGTACAGGCAGCATGACCCTTATATATACTATGCTGCTCAGTGATTTAATGTTACTTTTTACGTTTTTCTTTACTGCTGTGGAGTTTAGTAAAGAGAGTTAATGCAAAATACTCGCCTCCTGTCCTTATTAAAATTAAGATTATTAGTACACTAAAGCTAGCATAATCTTCAATTTGTGTAGTACCAGGGGGTGCAAATGCATGTATTTATTGGCTTATAAAGTCACAGTAAGTGAATAACGAGTTTTACTTGTTAGTAGAAGGTGACTGCAGATATATATTTGAAATGAGTATACATGTGTTAAGGTAACAACATTAATACGCAATTGGCTTCTAATATTGTTCTTCACTTGCCTATTGGTAAAAGAACTTAGTGTCTTGTTGACCTTGTATAAAGCCAAACATTCCAGTATCAATGTGTGTACTGTAGGCTTTATTTGATTATCATACATTGTTAAGACCCCTCTGGCATAAAGGAGTAAAACCGCCATTTAGTTAAGCTTCCCCTTTCGCAATAATGCAATCTCCATTCGTATACTCCAACCGTACGAACTGCAACCAGGGGAATGCACCAATCTCCCGACCGGGACCCGTACGGATCCCAAACTCCCGAATAATAAATCCACGAATCGCGGCTAACAGCCGATCAAATATAACATCCAAGCGGCTTACGTTTCCAGTAATCAGTCACCAACCGTGTAGTAAATCTCCCATCCAATAACGAGACCAAGCTCCACATTGAGGGTAAAATAAGAACTGGCTTTACTGTGGGCTACCTGCCTGTATTTATGCAGGTCTCCCACTTGGTGGACACTCCCCTAGGGGACCAAATGGGAGACTGTAATGACAGACAGACATATGGCACGTTCAGACATACAGGCACAATGCATTCGGGTTTCCTCCCCTCTGCCCTGGAGATAAACGAGAAGTAATTCAATTATCTCCAGGACAGAGGCAAATCGCCATTTTAAATTAAACACAAAAACCATGTAAAAATGAATAAGTGTACAACTACCGAACATATTACATTTGTGCAACGTATCCCCAGATATACGTATCCCCAGATAGCGAATAGCGCTCAGATCCCATACGCATAGTTCAATCGCCATGGAGTCAAAGTCTCTTACAGTCTTTCGGTATGCAAAACTCCCAAACGGCCGGTGGTCGCATGCCTTGTCGACTGAGAAGGGCGGTCGGTGATTTCAGCGGTGTACGGCAAAAAGAGTGTCTGTTTTTAGTTCCATAGAATCTACGCCGAACACCGCTGGTCTTTCGCATGGTGTAAAATGGCCGCCGCCTCGTGGTCGGCATACGAACGACGACCACCCTGAATACGGTTAGAATGGAGAGGTGTCTGCGGTTAACCACAACATTCTAATTGGGGCCAAGAGGTTAACCAGCAGCACACTTCTCTCCCGGGTGATGTCCGTTCGGTAGTTTTAATCGGTTATTTCATGAAACAAACGAACAAGGGTATACGGACAGGCAAATAGACGAAAAGGGGGCAAACAGACGAACCAGCAATCTTAGTCTATACAGATGGGTCTGTCACATACATCAACTTTATAAGGTAATGCGCTATCTCCAATGTGGTTTTGCAAAGGCCTTGACTCCTTGATAGAGATCATCATTAAGAGTAGATACAGATACCAGGTCAAGAGTGGAACTACCATCAGCTACCTGATCTACATCAAGGATATCAAGCTCTATATCAAGGATGAGTGGGCATCAACTGACTCATCCATCTAGTTAGGGTATATAGCAAAGACATCAGAATATAATTTGGACTAGAGCAAAGTGGACAATTGCAAAAACAAGTATTTTGAAGGTGATGTTAAAGTTCCAGTAGCCAAATAAGAGGCATAGAGAACAAATACTCAAGAACACCCCAAGCATATGGGAACCATGAGGAAGATGCAAGGCAGACTGCAAAATCTAAGTCTATCCAGAAACTCAGACAGGCCATGAAATCCCAGATGAATAACAAGAACAACATCAGGTACCCAACTGGGATAATAGCTGTCCTAGAGAGGAGGTGAACACAAAAAACTACTGCCAATAAATTAATAATTCCTCCTGAAATCTAGCATCTAGAGACTGTACACCAGCCGTAAGGAAAGAGGTTGGGGCCTAATGAATGTCCACAAGTGCATCAGGACCAAGATGGCTCCCAAAGATTAACTACTCAATAAATGTCTAAACCAACAACAGATACAGGAGGCAGATAATGTCCATGGCAAAACAAACCTCTCTATTGGATGCATCATGGGGAAATTTACAAAATCCCACCAGTGGCCAACCAACACAACTTTATGGTGGTAAAAATTGAACATAAGTTGTGTTGTATGTGTTAATATCCTGGGATCATAACATCCAGAAGGAACATGTGAAGGTGGAAAAATACCAAGGACTGAAAGAGGAGTTAGAAAGGATGTGATAGGTGAAGACAATAGTAGTCACAGCTGTGAAATAAGCATTCAGAACTGCATCCCAGAGTGTGGATTCAACAGATTCTAAGTGCAGTTCTAGGAACAGAAAAGATATTAAGCAGAACCCTCAGACCCCCAGGCCACTGAATGAATAAAAAAACAAAACACAACTAAAAGGGGTGGGAAAGTGTATATATCCAAACTTGTGAAACTGCATATAGTCAGTATGTGTGACCCCATAACTCTGTTTGTATTAAGTATAATGTTTGATGATGATATGCATTTCTAATGGATTTCTTATGATAGTTGGTTTAATGTTTTTTAATTAATGGTCTGCATGATGGATTCTTAATACCTTTTTATAAATTGTATTTTTAGTCAAATTAGGTTAGTGAATATACAGATGCGGCACTTCTATTTAACTATTTAGTAGACATTACTTGCCATCTTGCCATATATACATAATGTTTTCAATTATATGTGAACATATAGGTATCAGTTCGATGTATGAACAAGAGTGCTACTGCCAATAGGTAACGTTTTATAATATTATCTGTTTTTTAATTATACATACCGTATATACTCGAGTATAAGCCGACCCGAATATAAGCCGAGGCCCCTAATTTTATCCAAAAAAACTGGGAAAACTTATTGACTCGAGTATAAGACTAGGGTGGGAAATGCAGCAGCTACTGGTAAATTTCTAAATAAAATTAGATCCTAAAAAAAATATATTAATTGAATATTTATTTACAGTGTGTGTATAATGAATGCAGTGTGTGCGTATGTGTGTGTGTATGAGTGCAGCGTGTGTGTATGAGTGCAGCGTGTGTGTATGAGTGCAGTGTGTGTATGAGTGCAGTGTGTGTGTGCATGAATGCAGTGTGTGTGTGCATGAATGCAGTGTGTGTGTGTATGAATGCAGTGTGTGAATGCAGTGTGTGCAGGGCCGGTGCAAGGATATTTGCCGCCGTAGGCAAAAAAAATGTTGCCGCCCCCTCCCCCCCCCATATGTCCTGACTTCCCCTCCTCCTCCCTCAGTGGTCCTTACCTCCCCACCCCCGTGTTCCTTCACCCCCCCCAGTGGTCCTGACTCACCCCTCCCCTAGTGGTCCTTACCCTCCCCTAGTGGTCCTTACTTCCCCCTCCCCTCCCATAGTGGTCCTTATCCCACCCCCTCCCTCTCATAGTGGTCCTTATCCCCCTTCTCCCTCCCATAGTGTTCCTTATCCCCCCCATCCCTCCCATAGTGGTCCATATACCCCCCTCCCTCCCATAGTGGTCCTTATACCTCCCCTCCCTCCCATAGTGGTCCTTATCCCACCCCCTCCCATAGAGGTCCTTATCCCCCCCCCCTCCCTCCCATAGTGGTCCTTATCCCCCCCTCCCTCCCATAGTGGTCCTTATACCCCCCCTCCCTCCCATAGCGGTCCTTATACCCCCCTCCCTCCCATAGTGGTCCTTAACCCACCCCCTCCCTCCCATAGTGGTCCTTATACCCCCCCCCCTCCCATAGTGGTCCTTATACCCCTTTTTTATTATTATTATTATTTTTTTATTATTATTTCTTATTTTATTTATATATTTTTTTTTTCGTCCCCCCTCCCTGCTTGATATATGGCAGGGAGGGGGGCTCTCCTTCCCTGGTGGTCCAGTGGCAGTTCAGTGGGGGGGAGAGGGGGGCTGGCAGAGCTGTAACTTACCTGTTCTGCAGCTCCTGTCAGCTCTCTCCTCCTCTGCGCCGTCCGTTCTGCTCTTCTGTCAGCTTACACTGTAAGTCTCGCGAATTTACACTGGGAGCTGACCGGGGTGCTGACCGGACGGCGCAGAGGAGGAGAGAGCTGACAGGAGCTGCAGAACAGGTAAGTTACAGCTCTGCCAGCCCCCCTCTCCCCCCAGTCTGTATTATGGCAATGCAAATTGCCATAATACAGACCTTGACTCGAGTATAAGCCGAGTTGGGGTTTTTCAGCCCAAAAATGGGCTGAAAAACTCGGCTTATACTCGAGTATATACGGTATACGTTTTTTAACCATCTGTTATAGGAATTTATTGTTCCTTTTTCCCCCTTGTCTTGTTATTTGATCTGCTATATGGACACTGAGCACTGGACTCTGTATTTATGAGTGATTTTTCATGAACTATATCCCTCACAAGAGCAGAAAGGTATATTGCAAGGAGTTGGTGTATGATATTGTATGCGCCCTGGAAGAAGACTGCCCATATTGAAGATGTCCACATCGGCGTTATAGGAAATGACACGTTGTGAGCGTGTCTAAGGTGGACGGACTAGAGATGATGTTGCATCTGGCCCGTAACGTCATTTCCAGGTTTCAGATTAATCCATTATGGGCAACAGCTGATTGGCTTTTGAAGGAGCACGACGGCCAATTAGCGGAGATCTATGCATACATAAACAGCAACTGAACAGGAAACAGACATCCCAGTTGATAAAGCAGTCAGGTGAAACCCATCTCGGAGAAAGAGAGAGGACCACCCAAGATTGTGGACTGGTATCACTAGCACTTTTTAACTTATATTTTATTGTTTATTGTTTTAATAAAGTGTACTTTTATGTGATCTTGAACCCAGTGGGTTTTATGTGATCTTGTTTCCTGCTCCTACTATTCAAGAAGGGAAGGGCTCCCCTTAAATGCACATATACTGTTATACCGAGAGCCTAGTGTGACGAAACCAATCTCGCCACATTGTATTGGAGGAGCCTGGTTGCCCGCCTGCTGCCGTTGGACTATGGCCCTGGGAGATTGGGCCCTTTACAAACAGTATTCGGCCCTAACAGAGTGCATGTCACTCATTCTGGCCCTTTAAATACAGTGGGGCCATTCGGTACTTGCCCTGTGTGAGCAGTGATACCCCCCAGATAGCTATGCCATGGAGCCTATTCATATAATGAAAGACTATGGGAAAAACTTTGGCTCCATGGCAATTAAACTGTATTTGTGTGGTCTACGTGCCATTCACCTAATAATGTGCACGCAGACCTGAGCTATCTGGGGATATGTTAAATGTCTGTGTTTAATGTATAAAATATGACTTTATGTATTTTAAAGAGTTTTATGTTGTTTTGCAACCATGTGGTTAATGGAGTCTGCCTCTAGTCCTGGATAATTAGATTTCTTCTCCAATTATCTCCAGGGCAGAAGGGAGGAAGCCAGGATGCATTGTGGGGATGTTTTACTTTTACTGTTTGAGCCAGGGGGAATAAAAGATACTTTTACTAACTTTTGAACCCCTGGTCTGATTCATGCCATTTTTTAATATGTTGTTCCCCTGAATGGATTGATTGTGGATATGTATTTTTATGTGAATGTGATGTATGGTTTTAAAGTTATGAAAGTTGTGTAAAAGTATATTTTGAACTGTACACATAATGGGATTAAGTGTCACACTAAGGGGAGGGGATGTGTGGGAGGTAACATATGCTGAAACGGTCCGTTACACCTAGTATAACTGGCTCCATACAAGAATAATTTGGCCAGGAGTCCAGAGAGGGGTTGGTATTACCCAATATACCTCAGCTTAAGAGATTTGAGCCTATCCCTGTGTGGCTCTGCACCATGTGAGTGTGGTCCATACTTTTCTACACACCACACAGTTGGGCTTAAAATAATTCACCATTGTGTATTGTTTTTTCCTCTTAGGGAATTATGTCATTATACACTTCCCCCAGATTATATAGGAGTAAGTTCATACTACTGTAGTGCTACACTAAGTGGACTTTTTGGTGGTGTGTTCAGCTGTTTGTTACAATTTCTGAATGTGTACGAATAAAAGGGAACTGTTCTTTAAAATATAAACATAACATTTATGTATAGTTTGTGTGATTGTATATACCAAAGCCTGTCTGTCCGAATTATGACCAGTTAAATGGTCATTCAAAATTAGACTTTAAGAGTTTGCTTACTTTTCGAGCATTTGATTAAGTGTTCAATATGGCTAATCCCTGTTTAGTAATACATTATTTGATATTTATATATTATTTGATTTAGTGGCTCTCCCTTATCCATCAATCTTCTTCATTTTTTTGGCCCTAGGGAATAAACATCAAACAACGATATAATTACACACTCATTTATGTCATTTGTCGTGAGATTAGTTAGTAGAAGGCAGTGTAGAGTTTTGGAATTTAGACGTCCTGTCGATCAGACAAACTTTCAAAGAATTGCAATTCATTTAAAAATGAATACACAAGTCAACAGGGAAAAGAGAATTCCACATTTATCAAGGTCCCCACAGCAACATGAACAATACAAAGGCCAAATAACAGGTCTAACAACAAAATAACTGACCATGCCTATGGATCATGCCATCACTTACTTTTCCATGTTTCCACTTTATTTCTTTTTCAATAGTGAACTGATGATCATCAGGAAGTGATGTATCAAATGACCCCACACTAATCCATGCTAAACTATTATTATTGTAGCAATATTCTGCATATGACAGGTTATATTTATACTTTAATTCTCCTCTGGCAGTAAACCAATTCAACATCTTCAAATATTTGTGGATCTTGAGAGGGGAGAGAAAGGGGTAAATATATGAATTAATAAAATGTACAAGACCACAATGAAATAAGTGGTAAAATATATCATAACAAAATAAAATGTGAACCTTTAATATGAACTTTAAAATATTAATTAATTAAATAAAACAGGCACCCTATATTAATATAAGTTTTGATAAATATTTTAAAATTATATTTTCCTTTACACATATTGTAGCTTGTATCCACATTTTTATAAATCTCCTCAAATGGAATACTTGTCTCGATTTAAAGTGTTACGCTAACCCTTATGCAAACTACAGTGATTAGCCACAACATTAAAACTACTGACAGGTGAAGAGAATAACTTTGACTATATGGCTATAATAACATCTCTCAAGGGGTGGGTTTATAAGGCAGCAAGTGAACAGTCAGTTTTTAAATTCCATGTGCTGGACGCAAGAAAAATGGTCAAGAGAAAAGATCTGAGCGACTTTGACAAGGATGGAATTGTGATGTGCAAGGAAAGAGAACCAGTAAACTGATTGTCAAACAATCTAATAGACACAAATATATATATATATATATATATATATATATATATACACATGTATATATTGATGTTATATATATATATATATATATATATATATATATATATATATATATACACATATATACACACATACACACAAATAGATATTATTATAATAGATGTAATAGATATTATAATATTATTTCTTAAAATAAAATAATCAATAAAGGGCGAAAAAGGAAAACCCTTGTTAAGGCCTGTTATCTCTTCCTGTACATACACCAAGTCTGCTAGCATTATTACAACAGCTCACTAACTTGGAAGAAAGACACATTCATCACATGCGACGTTAAAAGTCTGTATACAATTATTCCGCATGATACAGGCATCGATGCGATGAGGAAGATCTTCACGACATCCCCCTCCTACTCAGGTCCACCGGTAGAATACATTCTGGAATTACTATACCTGGTACTTAACCAAAATTATTTCAGGTTTGAACACACGTGGTATCAACAAGTTGCTGGAACATCAATGGGAGCGGCCATGGCACCAATGTACGCAAACAGTTTCATGTACACATTCGAACAGGAACATATTATCACACCATTTCAAGACAATATACTTTTTTACCGTTGTTTTATCGATGATATTATGATTTGGAAAAAAGTAGGACCTACTCCTGAAGAAATGCTAGAGACCATTAACAACCTGGATACACCTGTCCGTCTCACCATGATCACGAATGAACAAACAATAGACTTCCTCGATGTATGGCTCTATAAAGAGAAAGGCAGAATAGCCTACACCTTGTACAGTAAGCCTACAGATAGAAATACTATCCTGCATGCAGACAGTTACCACCCAAGGCATCTAAAGAACTCTCTTCCACAATCCCAATTTATGAGGGTAATTAGGAACAATTCCAATGAGACAACTACAGATAAAACAAATGTGGGATAAGTTTTTGATCCGTGGATACAGCCCCACCAATCTACAGCAAGAATAAATGCTAAATGAATAAATGCTATGAAAAACCATCACCACAGATTGCCAAACAGGAAAGATTGATATTTCCTATTACGTACATGACCATATCAAACCATATCATGGAATCCATTAATCAGAACTGGCGAATGATGTCTAATGACACCAGTTTACCTAGACAGTTCAAGCAACCACCGATGATGTGCTATTGGAGAGGAAAGAATTTAAGAGACTTACTGGTTAAGACTGACCCCACACAATGCTATAATCAACCTACAACCCATCTCAAACTGGGATGTTACAGGTGTCTGGGGTGTGTAACATGTAGTCACATGTTACCAAGCAAGACGTTTACCCATCCGCACACCTGTAAGAAGTTTACTATTATTAGGCATAGACTTACCTGTACCAGTGATTACGTTGTGTACAAACTTGTCTGCCCATGTGGCCTGGCATATGTGGGCAAAACAGACTTTTCCTATTCAATATATATATATATATATATATATATATATATTTGTGCTATGAATTTATCTAATACGTAATGGAATGTAGAAGGAGAAGCAAAGTTGGTTGAGGTCTGCCGAAACCAACGTACGAGTAGGCCTGTAAAAGAGGGCCCACAAAGGTGAATTGTTAATATAGATGGGTGTAGGTGGGTGGGGACAAACAGCTTGCGTAACAAAGGTAAGTAGGGGGGGTAGGGTTTATATAGGATCATAACTCCTCCCACAAATTCAGGCCAATGGCCTTCCAACTTGTGCTCGGAATTTATCTAATACGTAATGGAATGTAGAAGGAGAAGCAAAGTTGGTTGAGGTGTGCCGAAACCAACGTACGAGTAGGCCTGCAAAAGAGGGCAAAAAGAGGATTCAAAGAAAACACACTTTATTGCAAGTTTATACAGCGCGGGTACTGAAAGCTAGTAAGGAGCTTTTACTCTGATTGAGGTATATATGTAACCAAGCTGAGGATTACCTGTGGCCCCATCACCTAGTGATGTGGACTGGGGTGTAAGAGCTTGGAACCGCTGAAGCAGCGCTTCTGCGAAAAAGAGAGACCAGCGAAGGAAGCCATGATGTAGCTTACCTTAGTGGAATGTTTAGACGTGAAGTAATGGATTAGTACTGATAGTGTGTGGCTGACCTTGGATACATAAAAACGAAGTGACAGCATAGGAGGTATAAATAAGATGCTTGATTTGTAGGTTTAGAGGAAAAGGCAAAAAGTACAATAGTTTAAAAAGTCTTGAATCAAGCAAACTCTACTTGTGACATGGAACAACATACAAAGCCCTGGCGTGAGTGAGAGTAGTCGTGAAACTGCGTGAAGCGTGCGTATCTGTATGAGGTGTAACTGTGTGCTTAGTCCAAGATTATCTCAAGAAAAGGTTGTATCCTGGATGGTATGTAGTAGGTCGTAGGGAGACCTTAAACTGAGCGTGAAAGAGCTTCAGCGGCTGTGTTGTGGACACCAGGAATGTAAAAGCAGACTAAAAAGAGCTGAGAGGTTGCTGCCAGCTAGGTCAGCCTGTGAAAATAGCCACAAAATGGTTAGTGAGGATGGCCGGCCGAACGTAGGCCAGGTGCCATAGTGAAGGGTGAATAGATAGTAGATTAAAGGCGTTGGATAAGTCCATCTTGCTCAACCAAGCCTTGCTACTTGCTAAGTGATAGCTTGTATGGCATGATCGATTTGCGTAGTGCAGTTAGAACTCCATAGCGGGAATGAGGGAGTTTGATGCTGGCAATGGATGTAGAGTGCGGTGCGGAAGAGGTCTATGATCAGACATATTATAGGGTATAGTGAATTGCTACATTGATGGGAATGGTACGCCAAGATGAGAAGTATGAAGACCGTAAGGAGGCGATCGTGAACCCAGCATATGACTGCTGTGGACAGAAGGTGGTCCACCGTAAGAGGGTCAATGGGTGCAGATAATAGGTTAGGGCATATGAGTGTACCTTTGGGAATGGCGATAAGGCCTGTGTGAACCCCTGTGAGAAACCCGGCACCAGAATCTACCAGATGCCTAGCTGGGTGTAAATGCAGATAGTATATTGGATAACAATGTTAACCTTAGTTGGGCGTAACTTAGGTGACAGATGGGCTGCGTATGTGTACTAGGTGTAGGTTCTGAAAAAGATGTGCAAAACCCTGCATGTAGTGAAATAGCAGGGGATTTTGTGGCCACTTGAACGTGGTGGCAGGATGTCGGCCTCTCGGTGACAGTAAGATTCAAAACGTGTGGCCGTGACATGGGAAGCCCTAACTGTAGCCCTAAAGAAGGGCGAGCGAGGTGGCCAACTATGATTTGGTCGTGGGGCTGAACCTCCATGTTGAGGTGGGGTGTGGACCTCGTGGGACCGTAGTATTACGTAAGATAGCTAAGGCCAGAGCCTAACCCTCAATGCCAGTTCTCTAGCCTAATGGGGCTTGTCTCTTAAAATGGTGTGATAACGTATGTAGATACTTAACCTTGAGTGTATGCCCTCTTTATTTGGGCGACGCGGTGGAAGATTACAATATATTCTTGCTTCTGCAGGGAAGGGGCCTGGTCCGGGAAACCTTTGGGGGAAAAAGATGCTAGTGGGCCTGAGGCGTGCCACTAATATAATGAGTGTAAAAATGTTGAAAGTATGAGAAGGTGTGTATGTCAGGGTGGCGGTCCGGTACCCGGAAACCAGACACAGTGTCTAGGCGACGGCGCATGGACCGGGACCCATAATGCCTGATGTTAAGTGGGAGTCTTCAGCGTGGAGGTGGATTAGCAGGGTCTGGTTCAGGGTAACCGCACGCCCCCTGGTGTTGAGCACCAGCGTTTGTGCAGCCACATACCAAGAACCTGAATCAGCTTATGCGGATAACAGGAACTAGGAGCTTGGAAATTAAGCAGACCTCCCAGGAGCTTAATAGGGAGGCTCTGCAGCAAGATTGTATCCAGTACTAGAAACAAGGCAAGACTAGAGATAGACACCAAACATGAAAACAAGACAGAACTAATAGAACCCAGAACCAGAGAAGGATAGGAAGCTAAACCCAGAACATATACACAAGACATGAGGAAAACATGAACATAACATGGGCAAGACTGGACAGGACTGTACATGGGCTGGGTATACAAACTAAAACAAGATAACATAGGCAAAACAAGAGGAGAAACAACTAAGTATTACATATGAAAATCATGGGGATGTAGTCACACTATATGATCATACATTGCATAAGCCTGCCAACAACGCCAATGTACCCCATATCTGGCAGGTCCTACACTGCCTAATGTATGCTAAAACAACCAAAATACATATATAGCACTTACCTGCAAGAAAGGGCAGAAGCCGTGAGGAGCTGCCTGCAGGAACACTGAAACAGAATGAATGATGGAAAACAAACAGGTGTGGCAACATAAAACATTTAAACATTTAAATGAAACCTGGAGACTGGGAATCCCAGGGATGGATTACAGGAATGAACTCAGAAATCCCAGCATAAAGAAAACCAGACATAGAATAGAAAACCAAAAACCAAGAAAAACTAAACAAGAATTGTAACAAGAGTACTGGATACCAGAAGCCATTGCCAGACATCTTCACAGAACAGAGCAGAATGTGACAGTGTATCAGAGTACATTGTAACATTGTAACTTACGAACATGTTAAGCTGAGGGACGTGAACGTTGGTCCGTGAATAAGAGACAAGCCTCTGGGTTCCTTTTTTTTTTTTTTTGTGGAATGAAACAAGGCAAAGTGAGGCCTTAAGGAGAAACGTAATCATAGTGAGTAGGATGACCAATACCTGATACTGCAATGCAGGGAACCAGGTAGCCTATAGGTTGTCGATGGCATAGGGCTAAGTAATGATAAGTAGAAATAAATGACAAAACATGTACCGTTAAATATAGTAGTAATATGGTGGATTATGATTATGAGATTGTTGTTTGACATTTTGTGAGAAATCTTAGCCAAGGTATGTTTTGAAGTGTAGAGCCCACTTTGGGAGGTCGGGGGCTGTATGAGGCCGTGGAGGCTGAATGAGACCTCAAGGGAAAACGTAACATGGTAAACCTTCTTACCTGTTACCGAAATGCAGGATACAGGGTACCTCTTCTTGGAGCAAGGTGGTGTAGGTTTGTGTGAATGATGTTTTAAACGCCGGGGTGAATCTCAGAACTGGCCTGTTAGAAGTTTAGAACCCACTTTGGGAGGTAGGAAGGCTAAATGAGGCCTCGAGGGAAAAGAGATCTGGTAAACCTACCTACCTGATGCAGTAATACAGGGATACCACTTCTTGAAGACTGATTGAAGGAAAGTGGTTGTATTATATACATAATTTATAAAAGAAAGTGGCAAACTGTGCCTTTAAGAAGATTACCCTGTGAAAAATAGATGTCCCACAATTATGTGACCATGGAAGGAAAATTTTGTAAAACACATATATTTCACCCAGTGGTGACTTTAAGAGCCATATAATAAGCTTAACATGATATAGGAAAAAAATATGTGAATGCTTGGTATAACTAAAGAGACATAACTAGATATTTTACAGTACATTACTAAATTTAAACATTATAGCCCCTTTCGTTCAGTTAACCGAATGAACAAGAGTACTATAAATAGAAAGAACTCCCGTATTCGGTAAATGGAACACACAAACGGATTTAAACGAAAGCCAATTGAATAATCAGCTGCAGGCTGTAACGTGTAAATTAACGAAAGGTTGCATGAAAAAAACGTATGAACGTGTTCGGCTGGACGAACGTATGAAAGTACAGACGAACGTAGGGTAAGTGTGCACGTACGGTACATAGAATTAAACGAAAGTAAATGAGAGCATGTGTATTCCGCGTTCGTGCGGCTAGCAGCCAAACGCGGAATACAAACGCTCTCATTTACTGAATTACACGAACAGCGTAATAGCCCGAATAGGTAAGTCATGAAGGGAGCCTATCCCCGCGTTTTTGGGCCCGAACGTGAGAAATAGCCAAACGCTATTTCTCATGTTATGCTTACGTGGACGTGCCGGTCTCGTGACCGGAAGCCGGGTAGCGAGTAAAGAAGTCGGGTAGAAGCCGGTGGACGGGCACGGAAGACGGAGGTAGGAGCTGCTGGCGAAGGACTGTTTACTGGAGACTGACTTTGTCGGGAACAATGGACCGGAAGTGCTGGTTTCTATAGTGAAGACAACAGCTTGCACAACAAAGGTAAGTAGGGGGGTAGGGTTTATATAGGATCATGACTCCTCCCACAAATTCAGGCCAATGGCCAACATATATATATATATATATATATATATAAATTGCAAATGTCCCGCACTCAATGTACCGGTCTTGTACTTGCCTCGGTGCTGCCTCAGCCTTCAATATAAACAAACTGGAAAGAGTGCACTCGGAAGGTCTTCGTAAAAAATATAAACAATTTATTGTGCCAAACTTCAAAGACAAATAAGTCGACGTTTCAGTCCCCGCAGGACTTTTTTCAAGACAATGAAGGCGGGAAAAGAAGTGATTTAAATATACCATACATGTGATCTGATTGGAGAGTGAATTATATGAAAGAGAGGCTATACAAACGTGAATGCAATTCCTAATTGTAAGGTAGAAATTAACCCCTCTGGTGCCTATTAGTGAGGCCAGTAAGTGAATGTGATTACTGCCAAGTGATGAATAATCTGCTCTCGCAAACATATTAAAATACAAGGATAGGAGATATCTAAGCCACCGTAGCATATCAGAGTCTATTGTGCTTCTCCTTTAAGTATTTAAGACTACTTGTTAATCAAAGTTTAAACAAATGATAAGGTGAACAGTAACTTAAGGTGGCTACATTTCTATGTTTGAGTTCCAAATGCCTAGTGGTTGCAGATCTGGACATAGATACATTACAGAAAGTGTTTAAAGGGCCATAGATATACAAAGTAAATACTTAGCTGGATTACAGACTAGTAATAGTTTGGTCTATACAATATTACGAGAATTTGTTATCATCATTATACAGAGCTAAATTAATATAGGTATATAGATGGTCCCCTAAGTTGATCATGAATACTGGTTCCTCTATGACATTTCATACTGTATACGAAAAACTTTTTTACTGTATACGAAACTTTTTTGACCATATTGCGTCTTTATCTCTTCGGGATGAAGCAGTTGAGTGGGTTAATTTTGTTTAGTCCCCCCGGGGATAAAGTCCCTAATGTGAAGATCCAAAAGGCTTCTCTTTGAAGAAGTAGAACATCTCTATCACCCCCCCTCGTCGGGGCCGGGACATGTTCAATGCCCGTAAATTTCAATGTGGGCAATGTATGTCCCACTTCCAGGAAATGCTTGGCTATGGGAGTAGTAGCTATACCACTGGATAACGCTGTCCTGATGGTGGATCTGTGTCCCCTCATGCGTTCCCTGAGGTCATTGGACGTTTTGCCGATATACATAAGTCCACACGGGCAGGTAATGCGGTAAATTACGTGTGTGGTGGTACACGTTATCCTTTGTCGTATCTTATATTCTTTACCTGAGCGGGGGTGGTAAAACGCTTTGCCCGGTGTCATACTGTTACAGGCCATGCATTTTAGACATCGATAGCAGCCTGGATTTTGAGTAGACTGATGTGTTGTTTGTGTATCTGTATGAACCAGATAATCTCTGAGGTTCCGGTTCCTCCTGTAACTAATCATCGGGTTATTCTGGAATGTCGTCGGTAGTGTCTTGTCTTTTTTAAGGACCTCCCAGTTGCTCCTAATCTTTTGGGACATCTCGCCCGATAGTGAATGGTACGTTTGAGGAAAGATCATTCTACTTTGGTTGTTCTTGATTTTAGGGCCATCAGTGTAGTTTTTAAGTGCCTTAGAATATGCACACTCCAACATATGTCTTGGGTATCCACGTTGTGAAAATTTTTCAAACATTTCTTGCACCTGATTTGCAGCTTTCATGGAATCAGAGTTGTTCCTCAGTATCCTCATAAATTGGGATACCGGTAGAGATTTAATGAGGTTAGGGGGGTGGTGACTACTGGCATGTAATAACGTATTGCGGTCAGTTTCCTTTGCAAATAGAGTATATCCCAGTTTATTGTTTTCTATAAAGATACGAAGATCTAGAAAATCAATTTGTTTATTGTTGATTTGATAGGTGAGTCTTACTGGTGAATCAAGCTGGTTTAATGACCGTATCATGTCGTGTAGACCTTGTTCCTCGCCTGTCCAAATGATGAACACATCATCGATGTATCTCAGGTATTTCAGGATATGCTGACCATACTTTTGGAGAATATGTGCTTGTTCATATGCGTGCATGAATGCATTGGCATACATGGGTGCCATAGGGGCACCCATCGATGTCCCAGATATTTGTATGTAGAATGCCTTCTCGAATCTAAAGTAATTGAGCGTAAGACATAATTCCAATAATTCTAGTATATATTCAATTGGGGGCTCTATGCGTTCTTGATACTGTGTTAATACTTGGCGCATCGCCTGGATTCCCTCCTCGTGGGGAATTATGGTGTATAAGCTGCTTACATCAATAGCTGCTAAGTAGACCCCTTGTGGGGGGAGTTCAGTTGAGTTCAAGGTTGCTATAACTTGCGCCGAGTCTTTAACATAGGTGGGTAATGACATTACCGGCTTTTTAAATTTTGTATCTAGCCATTTTCCTATGGGTTCTTCTATCTATCCTTGTCCAGATCTGCAACCACTAGGCATTTGGAACTCAAACATAGAAATGTAGCCACCTTAAGTTACTGTTCACCTTATCATTTGTTTAAACTTTGATTAACAAGTAGTCTTAAATACTTAAATAGAAGCACAATAGACTCTGATATGCTACGGTGGCTTAGATATCTCCTATCCTTGTATTTTAATATGTTTGCGAGAGCAGATTATTCATCACTTGGCAGTAATCACATTCACTTACTGGCCTCACTAATAGGCACCAGAGGGGTTAATTTCTACCTTACAATTAGGAATTGCATTCACGTTTGTATAGCCTCTCTTTCATATAATTCACTCTCCAATCAGATCACATGTATGGTATATTTAAATCACTTCTTTTCCCGCCTTCATTGTCTTGAAAAAAGTCCTACGGGGACTGAAACGTCGACTTATTTGTCTTTGAAGTTTGGCACAATAAATTGTTTATATTTTTTACGAAGACCTTCCGAGTGCACTCTTTCCAGTTTGTTTATATATATATATATATATATATATATATATACACACACACACACACACACATATATATATTCCATTTTATGTCTCCAGAGATTGGCCCTTCCATTCTGAACTATTATGCGAGAATTGAAATCCCCCCATTTAGTGTGTGCATTATACTCTTATTTTCTTGCAAAAAACAGTATTTATCTGAGTGTATCTGTGTGTCTGAGTATCTGCATGTGTGCCATTGTGTGTATCTGTGTATCTGCATGTGTGTCAGTGTGTGTCTGTATATCTTTATGTGTGTTTGTGTATCTGCATGTGTGTCAGTATGTCTGCTCTTGAACTTATGCAGGTAACCACTCCTCATTCCATTTAAAGGTTGTAAATATTTATTTAAATAACATACAAAGCACAAAATAAAACACAAAAATATAAAAGAAAATTCCCTATAAATATCCAACCCTACGCGTTTCGTCCGGTATATGTCCAAACTTTCTCAGGGGGAAAAGATTCTCCGGTGGCATCATGTAGGGTTTTTAAACCCAATAAACCACTCCAATGGTTGCCATGAGCCTATCCGCTAAGAACAGTCACAGCTGCCGTCTATTTCCTTCAGTTTTTGTTCCAAGCCTAGGTTACGTATGCACGATGTACATTACGTCTTGTGTGCGTGTCAGCATGCGTTCCATCCACTGAAATGCGTTCCACCAGTGTAAATCTCATTCTATCTAGGCACCATGTCCCGGAGAATCTTTAATGTTCTAAAATAGTCCAAATGTGCTTGATTTTGTAATATAATATTAATACATGTATCAGAATTCAGAAATAATAAAAAAAAAACTATAAAAACTATTAAAAAAAACGTTCTAAATCAAAATCCATATTTAAACCTTTGGTTGCACACCACATATTGTGCACCACAACCAGATGTGATCAGGTACAAAACATGTGTGGAGGAACAGGAAACGTTACTTTTAATTTTAAAAGTTTCTAGGGTTTGAGTACTTTTACATTCCTTATAAACCTTATAAGAATATCCACAGCTTTTGCAATTAGCAACAAGTATAAACACCTGAATTCCTCCTGTCTCCAATCTCTTTCATACTAAAAGTACTCCGGTCTAAAATATTCTTAAATTGATTGCCCTTTCTAAAAATAGTTTTCAGAATTTTAGGTATTTGGTATTTTCATTTTTAAAAATGTATTCTCTAAGAGGAGTGGCCAATGTTTCTTTAAAATTTGTTGGATATCAAATGCCTTAAAATTATACTGTGTATTAAAAGCATATTTGAACCCAGAATTATCAGTGAAATTTGTTTTTGGAGGGAATCTTCTCTGTCCTATCTTTAAAATATGTGTGGAGGACAGGAAGAAAAGCAGAAATTAGGCACACACATGTTGTGTACGTTATCACATGTGGTTGTGGTGCGCAATATGTAGGGAGGACAGAAGGAAAAGCAAAAATGAGGTGCCTAGAACACCTTAGCAATATACGTAAGAGAATAACAAGACATTCAGTTCCAGTACACTGCAATAAATGCCCCCATTTCATTAATAATAATTTTAGTTTTATAGTAATAGAATAAGTACGATTGGATGAAAGAGGAGGGGACATAATGCTGAAACTAAGAAAAAGAGATGGATTTTGGATCAACAAGCTGCAGACAATGCAACCAAAAGCTTAAATGTGGATTTCGATTTACAATTTTTTTTTTATAGTTTTTATAGTTTTTTTTTATATTTTCTTGTAGATTAATATTCTCATAGACGTCTACCCAAATATGTTTTAATTACTTTACATTTTAAATCATATACTTTTATATATGATGTTTATATATACCCAATTTTACCTGTACTGTTTGGAAAATGTATCTTTTTAAATTTTGAATTTCAAACTGTGAAATTTATTTTGTATTTTAATTGAATTATGCATAAGTTCAAGAGGAGATCTAAGACGATCACCCATTGGGGAATACATCTATATGGTTTGATGTGCCTATTACTATGGAGATTTTGAAAGGGCTACTTATATTAAAGAGCAGTCTTTTTGAAATAACGTTTTTCACTATTATGATTTCATTTTGTTCCCATATGTCCGTCCTTTGTGCTGAAGATCTTCACATTATTTGATGTGCTTACAATCAAATTGTGTTTGTTAGTGCAATATATAGAATTCATATTTTATGGTGTGTGTACAATATTTGATTCTTTTCTAGTGTAGAAGTTTTGTTTTTGTGTATTCTTTGAGGACTTGGAGGAGTCCTATTATTTAATCTACAGCAGGGGTTCTCAACCCAGTCCTCAGGACCTCCTACCAGTCCAGGATTTGGGGATTACCTGGGTGTGTCTAAGGTGTTTAGAAAAAGGGAAAAAAACACCTTAGACTCTAAGGTGTTTTTTTTTTCTTTTTCTAAACACCTTAGACACACCCAGGTAATCCCTAAACCCTGGACTGGTAGGGAGTCCTTGAGGACAAGGTTGAGAACCTCTGATCTACAGTATCGAAGATTTTTAGGCAACAAATTTTAATATAATTTTTTACCTTCACATTGTGTGCTTTCCACATTTAATATGAGGGTTTTATCTGTCTTTTTATGTCGGTATGTCTGTCTGTGTATCTGTATGTGTGTCAGTGTGTGTGTGTGTGTGTGTGTATCTGTGCATCTTCATATCTATATGTGTCAACAATGTATTCTGTGTCTCTGCATGTCTATATCTGTATGCGGGTCAGTGTTTGTATCAGAATGTTTGTGTATCTGGGTGCCTGTGTATGTGTCTATGTATCCAGATGTGTGTCAGTCTGTGTATGTATATGTGTGTGGCAGTGTATATGTGCATACATCTCAACATTCAAACTCCAACACTCCACACAAATACACGCCTGCATTCATATGTCAACTCTTAATACAGATGCACCCTACATTCAAGGCAAGCATTGCACACAAGTAAACCACTGCATTCAAATGGCATCAGTATTTAAAAACTAACAGCACAACTCTACACACAAATATACCCCTACATTCATACACACATGCCCCATGCAAACACATGCTTACATTCAAACATTCAAACACTGCTCAGTGCTAAAACAACTCTGCAAGGATGGGCAAATGGTAGATTCCCAGCTGGCAAAGCATTGTGGGTAGACTTGTACAATAGACAAAAGTTGTACAACAGACGGGGCTCTGCTCAAAAACATTCTTGAACTGCGCTAATAGGTTATTTTATATAATTTTGCATAATTAATGATAGTGTTTTATTTTACCTAAAATTGTGTATGTTCTGCTTTATGAAAAGGAATCATGCACTACATAGGGATATTTTGCTAGACACCAATAATTCAATAGAGATTGGAGCAAGTATACCAACACCCTCAAAATGGGCATAACCCATAAATAGTGAACTGACTTAAAAAAAAGAACAATGAGGGGTGTGGAAATGGAGTATATGCTTCAAGATTATCCACTTCAGAAAGATTAGTAGGACGTAAATATTTGGTAAATACATTCCAAGAGTTAAATAAAACTTGACCTTTCTTAGTATAGATAACAATAAAAAAAATATATACAAGCAAATAAAAAAAAATTAGGTACACACAGAACCAAGAACTTAATGTGAAAAAATATCCTTGATGTTGCTGCAATGTGATATACACTGCCTGTATAATAGAATAATAAACAAAGTAGCAATGAAAAGAGACAGAGCAGTGATAAAGTGAAGGAAAGTTTCACTTAATTAATTAGCAAGAGTATACACTGTACAGACTGGAGCTCACAGTCTGGCCTAACACTCTGACAGCTGCAAACCAGCAATCTTGGTAAACTAAACTAATTTGGTGCTATACCTATACAAGGGAAGGGGGAAGGGGGAAATACCTATACTGGCTGCTTGTGCCTTCAAGGGCAGCGCCAATCTATAATCCTGAAATAGCAAACTGGGCATTACTTTTACAAGGTACCTAGCAGCTGTGGAGAGAAAAAACCTGCATCGGAAGAAACGTTAAAAATCTAAAGTATAATACCAAAAAATCAACTTCCCAATCAGATTAAAGAACAGATTGGATAGCTGGTCTGATAACCATTAAACCTACACCAGCTTTGGGAAGATAGTTAGAGTCCCTGATGTATGTTTCACCAGTGGAGGCCATCGGAGGGAAACCAATCATTGGTCCACCCGATTTAAATTGGAGAAATTGTCATCCGATTCGCTTGAAGAGAAGTGTGCTGTAATTTCCCAAGTAAAATAGTGCTATTAACCCATGGTCATCCTTATTGGGATGTATCATGCACTCAAGTATAGTAATGAAAAAAAATGAATATATTATATATATATATATATATTTGTGCTCGGAATTTAAATACATAATGGATAGTAACTGTGAGCAAAGTTGGTTGTGGTGTGCCGAAACCAACGTACGAGTGGGCCTGTAAATAAAAGAGGGCCCACCAAGGAGAATGTAATTATAACAGGGTGTAGGTGGGTGGGGACAATCAGCTGAACGGCAGAGGTGAGTAGGGGCTGGGAGTTTAAGTAGGGGACTTACTCCTCCCACAAATTCAGGCCTCCACAAGTTCAGGCCTTTTAACTTGTGCTCGGAATTTAAATACGTAATGGATAGTAACTGTGAGCAAAGTTGGTTGTGGTGTGCCGAAACCAACGTACGAGTGGGCCTGTAAATAAAAGAGGGCAAAAAAGATAAATTCGAGAAATACACACTTTATTGCATTTTTTACAAGACCAAGTTCCTGAAAGCTTGGCAAAGCTCTTTCTCCGGTTGTGGAATATATGCAGTATATATGGAGGATTTCCACCGCCCCAGTCTCTTGATGATATGGACCGGTGTGTTAGTGCTAGAGGCTGCAGAGGCGGCTCCTATACGGAAGGAGTGCCCGGAGAATGCAGTCGGGTTGTGTCCGAGCTTAGATAATAGAGTTCTGATATGAACCATCAATTTTTTCTGTAGTTAACGGGTGCCCTTGTAGTGTTAAGAGCGGAGAGTCCGGTAGGTGACCGTGCAGAGTTGACCGTAGGTGGTCTAGTACTTTTACCGGACACCAGGCATTATCAGTAGGGAAGAGAGGAATTATAGTAGGGTGTAGTGACCGGTTAGTTTTAGTTGTAGGGATCGAAAGTAGGTAATGATCCTCTATTTTAGTGAGATGTGATATTTTAAGGCTTAGCTTGATATCTCCTTGACAAATTACGGTGAACTCTCTAGGTCTGAGAAAACCGTAGAAAGCGAGATATATGGCAGATTTGATCACCGTATTAGTGCCGATGTCGAATGGGGCTGTTTCAAGGAGATTGCTAAGTGACCTGAAGATAGGCCCATCTATAGGTAATCTAATGGAAGTGAGTGGAGGTGAAACCTTTGATATGCCTTTCAAAACCTTTTTGATGGGGTATGAAGACAGGAAAGGAGTGTTGTTAGGAAAATAGGTGAGGCTGTGGTGCTGGACCCCCGTGAGATAAAGTTTAATGGTGTTGTGAGATAGTTTAAGGTGTAGGTGGCAAAAAGAGGCAAAAGCCACCATGGTTTGAATAGAGAAGTCACCTTGTAAACCGAATTCTGCAGTGAATTTATTAAATATATTAAGTGCCCTATTGTAAGTGATAGCCGTGTTTGGTGATAATGCTTGATGAGTGAGTGCTCTAGCGTGGTTCAAGAGTGTGCTTAAAGGACCACTCTAGGCACCCAGACCACTTCAGCTTAATGAAGTGGTCTGGGTGCCAGGTCCAGCTAGGGTTAACTAATTGTTTTATAAACATAGCAGTTTCAGAGAAACTGCTATGTTTCTCAATTAGTTAAGCCTTCCCCCTAATTCTCTAGTGGCTGTCTCACTGACAGCCGCTAGAGGCGCTTGCGTGATTCTCACTGTGAAAATCACAGTGAGAGCACGCAAGCGTCCATAGGAAAGCATTATGAATGCTTTCCTATGTGACCGGCTGAATGCGCGCGCAGCTCTTGCCGCGCGTGCGCATTCAGCCGACGGGGAGGAACGGAGGCGGAGAGGAGGAGGAGAGCTCCCCGCTCAGCGCTGGAAAAAGGTAAGTTTTTACCCCTTTCCCCTTTCCAGAGCCGGGCGGGAGTGGGTCCCTGAGGGTGGGGGCACCCTCAGGGCACTCTAGTGCCAGGAAAACAAGTATGCTTTCCTGGCACTAGAGTGGTCCTTTAACCCCTTAAGGACACATGACATGTGTGACATGTCATGATTCCATTTTATTCCAGAAGTTTGGTCCTTAAGGGGTTAATCCAGGATTAGTTCGTGGAACCGTGGTGTCCTGGATGGTTGTAGGTGAGCCCTAGGGAGTGCCTGAGAGAATGCCTGAAATTGAGAACGAGAAAGAGCGTCACCGGCCGTGTTGTGAATACCCGGGATGTGAAAACAAACTAAGTGAAACTGGCCGGATGCTGCCAACCAGGTCAGCTTGCGAATCAGCTGCATGATGGTCAGGGAAGATGATCGCCCTTTGTTAACAATTTCGCAAGCTGCCGAGTTATCTGAGTAGCATTTGACTGCCTTGCCAGACCAGAGATGACCCCAGGTGCGTGCGGCCGCCACAATGGGATAAATTTCAAACAGTGCTGAGGTCTCTCTGAATCCTGGCAAGGCATCCGTATCAGTGGGCCAATGGCCCCTGAACCAGTGGTTCCCGAAAATGGCTGCAAAACCGGTATTGGCTGCTGCGTCTGTGTGGATGATGGGTGAAGAGGTGGAGAGAGGGGGGATAAACATGGAGATTCCATTCCAGTCTTTCAAAAACTTCCCCCACATAGCTAAGTCAGCCTTGGCGTGGTGGTCCAAAGAAACTGTGCCAGAGTTTCACACGTCCTTCCCGTCTAGGATATCTTTCTTGATAGAGTCAGGGACGGAGTGTGCTGGTGACTCAAATGGTGTAATGGCTGTGCCTGGTGCTGTGGGGGGGGGGGGTATGGGAGGGCATGTTGGTAAGTCGGGTGCAGCCGTGATAGGGACTGGGACTACCGTGATAGGGGCTGGGACTACCGTGGTAGTACCTGGGGAGGAGATGGCGCTCTCCACCTTAGATAGCCTGTTATTGAGGGTCTGTAGATTGGCCAAGATCTCTGCCAGGGTATCCTGGTTGGACGTGCTGTAGCTAGGTGGTTGTCCTTGAGAGCTAGTGCCTGGCCTAGGCTCGGGGGCTTGGTGGGTCAGTAGCCTATAAAGTTCCGCTTTTCTGGCTGTGGCTGGAAAGGGGATTCCCCGGAGCCTAAGTTCGGCCGTAATTTTGGGAATAGTCCATGCTCTCAAGGACGTGGGGGTTGAAAGGGTGAGTGAATCGCCTGGAGACTCGGGTCTGGTTGGCGTGAACGGTATATCTTCTGTCAGTTCTTCGGTTGGCATTGGTTCTTGGGACATTCTAAAAAGGAATTATTATGTGAAGTTATATTAGTAAGGGAGTAAGGAAGTTGGGGGGGTGTGGGGGGTGGAGTAAATGGAAGAACTGGACTGTAATGCTAGATGCCGAAGCAAAGAGTTTAACTGTTGACTGTTTGGGTAGGTGAGGCCCTGCTAATGCCAAGTGGCGGTGAGAGGCTCTACCTAGGATTTGGCTTATGACGTAGTTGCCACAGACGTGGTGGCGGGATGTTGGCCTCTCGGTGACAGTAAAGAGATCAAAACGTGTGGCCGTGACAGGTGAGGCCCTGACTAAAGCCCTATAGTAGGGCATGCGAGGCTTCTAACTATGATTTGGGCGTGGGGCCGTACCTCCGTGTTGAGGTGGGGTGAGGATGGAAGGCTCTCGCGAGATTTACACTGGGAGCTGACCGAGGTGCTGAACGGACGGCGTGGAGGAGGAGAGAGCTGACAGGAGCTGCAGGACAGGTAAGTTACAGCTCTGCCAGCCCCCCCTTCCCCCCACTGAACTACCAATGCTGGACCACCAGGGAAGGAGAGCCCCACTCCCTGCCATGTATCAAGCAGGGAGGGGGGACGAAAAAATAATAATTAGTAATAATAAAAAAAATATATAATAATTCAATAATAAATACAAAAATAATAATTAAATTAAATAAATAAAAATAATAATAAATAATAATAAAACAAAAATTAAAATAATAAAAAAAATTGCCCACCCCCCACCAAGGCTCTGCACCACACACACACACACACACTGCATTCATACACACACACTGCACTCATACACACACACTGCACTCATACACACACTGCACTCATACACACACTGCACTCATACACACACTGCACTCATACACACACTGCACTCATACACACACTGCATTCATACACACGCTGCATTCATACACACGCTGCATTCATACACGCTGCACTCATACACATGCTGCACTCGTACACACACACTGCATTCATACACTCACACTGCATTCATACACTCACACTGCATTCATACACTCACACTGCATTCATTATACACACACTGTAAATAAATATTCAATTAATATATTTTTTTTAGGATCTAATTTTATTTAGAAATTTACCAGTAGCTGCTGCATTTCTCACCCTAGTCTTATACTCGAGTCAATAAGTTTTCCCAGTTTTTTGGGGTAAAATTAGGGGCCTCGGCTTATATTCGGGTCGGCTTATACTCGAGTATATACGGTAATTATCACAGACAGAGGAATACAGTTTTATAAAACATATCACAGGGACCCCAAAACATGCAATAACCCCATAAAAAGAATATCCTTGGAACAGGGGTATCTGGTTGAACCACATATCCAAAATTCACCCAAATCCATTCAGTAGTTTGGAAGATACAGTTTAATGCAGATTCCGCAGAACATATACAGGCTATATGAAAAATAATGACTGTATAATGTGTCCCCTGTTGTATAGTTTAAAACGACTGCACAATGTCTTTGTGCACCCAATACCGGCGAGATGGCACCGTGTAGAAAAGTCACAACAGTGTCTGTGAGTTAAAATGGCCGCCATCCATTGTTCTCACCATGTGTCTCTGATACATGAAATGGTGACCACCCAGTAACTCCACAGTATGTCCCCAGATGGTTCTTAAAGGGCCAGTAGCAGCATAATACAATACAACATGCCCAAATAAGTTCCTAGAAGGGCAATACATCCCAGGGCCATAGTCGCAGGGCAAGAGGCTGGCAAGCAGTCCGCTCCAGGCACAAGTGGCGGGGCTGGTTCCGCCACAGACCCCCTCTACAAACCCCTGCTCCCCCCACAAGTACCTGCCCGCTCTCTACAAATCCTTGCTCCACCCACAAGTACCTGCCCCCTTTCTACAAACCCTGGTCACACCCCACAGGTACCTGCCCCCCTCTCTACATACCCTTGCTCCCCCCCTACAAACCCCTACCCCCCATAAACCCCCACTCCTCCCACAAACCCCCGTCTAATCTCTTACAGTTGTATAAAAAAAAAAATCAAGCAGATTCACAGTTCATGACAGACATGATTGGCTGCTAAGTGTACTGCCACGGCGGAGCTGCCCGAACTCAGTGTCTGAGGCTCATACCAGATGGAATACGTTGGCTGCGCTCTCCGCCTCCACCACGTGAGTAAGTAGTGCTGCTCGGCCAAGGCTTGATAGCTCCCCGCTAAGAACTAAAACTGATAGAATGATTTGCTAGCGGAGTAGAGATGTTAAGATTGCTGACTGAGCATATATGTTGTAAGTTGCGTCTGTGTAGTTGATGAATGGTCTTACCAATATACTGTAATCCTGATGTATAGGTAATGAGATATACTATACGTCTAGATCCACAACTGATAAAGTTTTTTATCAGATGTTTCTCATTCGTCACTGTGCTCACCACTTATTTAGTAGGTTTGATATGTTTGCATGCCTTGCATCTGCCACACTGGTAGATGCCTTTTGTATTTGATGTATATTGTGTTCTAGGAGGTTATATATGGCTATGCAATAGGTGGTCCCTTAAAGGACCACTATAATCACCCAGACCACTTCAGCTCAATGAAGTGATCTGGGTGCCAGGTCCCTCTAGGGTTAACCCTGCCTGCTGTAAACATAGAAGTTTCAGAGAAATCTCATTGAGCCGCTAGAGGCGCTTCCTAATGAACATGCTTTCCTATGGACTGACTGAAGTGTTTAACCCCTTCCTCAAACTTCAGCCCGGCGGGAGTGGGACCCTGAGGGTGGGGGCACCCTCAGGGCACTATAGTGCCAGGAAAATGAGTTTGTTTTCCTGGCACTTTAGTGGTCCTTTAAGTTCTTATGTCTACTTGCGGTGGTGCCTGTGAATTCTGTAAGATTTTCTGAAATGTCCTTGTTGTACTTGATTTTATGCACCAGCTCCCAGAGCTGGTCAAAGGTACCCATGCAGCGTATTGTTTGTTTTGAGGACTTGGGCCTTGATGTTCTTAAACTTGTCGCCCTGTCCATGATCATCACTTTCTGAAATGCTCTTTTGAACACTCTATTGGGGTATCCCTTTTGTTTGAACCTAACTCTGAGCTCATTTGCTTTCCAGGAGAAAAATTCATCATTGGAACATGTTACAGAGATCCCCCCTGTCGAAAACATACAGATACTATTGTTTCACTTTGATACTTTGTTTTATGCGAACCCATTCTACCAGTCATTCGTATGTACGAATGACTGACCACTCAGCCCTTGGCGTGTGCCGCCAGTTAACCTCGTTGACCTGGAAACCGCCGAAAGAACTAATGAACAGCTGACCACCCCGGTACAGGAGTGTGCTGACGATTAACCGCCCAGGAGTTGCGGTGTGTGGTTAACCGCAACCTAATTGACCATCATCAGGGTGGTCGCCGTTCGTGCCTAATGGCCCGAACGGAATACCGAACCTCACACGAAAGAACTGTCAAACGACGACCACCTAGACCTTGGCATGTGTCACCAATTAAGCTGTGGTTTCTGCGGTTAACCACAAGCTAAGTACCTATTCCCAGGTGGTCGCCATTCTATGCCGAACATGAGGCGGCGGCCATCTTTTTGTCATCGAGTGTCCAGCGGGACCTGGGAGTAACATTTCTGGAACTATAATCGGTGGATAATTTACACAAATCCTGCTGAGGTGCCGGTTGTCTCATCCGTTCGCACCAAAACCATACGAACTAACTATAATGATGTGACTCTCATACACCATTTGTGAGATCTGAGCGCAATTCGTATATCTAGTGCACTCAGATCTGAGCTAGCCAACGAATGGTTGAATGGGCTGTTTTCATGATAAAATATAAAAGTTATGTATTTTTATGTTATTTTCCAGTGTGCAATAAAACTTGATATTTTCATGCGCTTGGAGATAATTAGGTTAGTGTAACCATTGAAACCAATTATCTCTAAGCTGGGAGGGAGCATTTTCAAAGGATACATTGTACTCTCATTGGTTGGGACATTGCATTGTCCAGTGTACCATCAGGTCCAGAGGGGTTGTCCTTTGGCCTGACAAGCTGCATAAATTGCCATGCATGAGTGCCATTAAAGTCAGTTCGTTTTACCCTCAACTCGCAGCCTTGACTCGTGTTGTAGGGAAAGGTGTATTCTAGCTGTGCTATAGCTAGTGGGATGTTCTACATTCCAGGAATTACTACTGTATGCAGATTTGAGCGGTTTTCCCTCTCTCCCTTCCCTCCTGGAGGCAACCGTAACAGAACAGTTGCGCCTAGCCCTCAAATTCTGGCCAAATGGAATTCCAGCCTTTAGTCTGTATGGATAATGGCTGTACCAATGGTGCAAACTGTAGGGGTGGTGTGGAGTAGAGGTGGGTTTTCTGAAGAGCTCAATTTCAATAGTTCCATAAAATATGATCTTATTGGTTAAGTCCAGAAATTCCAATTTATCTGTATCTATGACATGATTCAATTTATGGCCAATTTAATTATTATTGAGGTCTTGTACCATTTCCTTAAACGTATTATCCGGGCCCAAGCAGAACAAAAGTACATCATCGATGTATCTGAACCCAATAAGATATTTATTTTTTAATTCAATGTTTTGCTTTAAGAGGGTCTGCTCCCACTAACCAAGGTACAGGTTGGCATAGCTAGGGGCACAGGCCGTACCCATCATGGTGCCCCTGCACTGACGGTAGTTCTTACCACAAAATACAAAAAATGATGGGTCAAGCTGAATTCCAACAATGTAAGTATAAACCTTTATGTATCTGTAGAATATTTTGAGGTCTTGTTAAGGAAGTATTCTGTTGCCTCTAATCCTTTGTCATGTGGAATATTATTATAAAGTGACACTATGTCAAGACTGGCTAGCTGACAGTAGGGGGGCATTACCAAGTTTGCAAGCATCAAAAGAGTGTGCTTGGTATCCTGGAGGTCGGATTCAAATTTTATTACAAATGGATAAAACAGCCATTCAAGGTATTTACTTTCTCTCTCTTTCAGGGACCCATTGCCAGAGAATATGGGTCTGTCTGGTGGTTGTGAAGGATGTTTATTTATTTTTTGGTAGACAGTAAAAAGTGGCTACAGTGGGCATATGGTGTGGTAAAATATATTTATATTAATCCTTTGTAAAAATCACATTCTCAACTGCCGGAGAAAGACTTGTTTTCAATTTAAGATATAATGCATAGTTGGATCCCCTTCAAGAATTTGGTACTGGGTATTGTCATTAAGATGATCAAGGCACATCAAAGTATATTGTTCAATGTCCCTCCCCCCATTGAAATAAAATAAGAAGAAATAAATAATAAAAAAAAATTAATAATAAAAAAAAAGGGGTATAAGGACCATTATGGGAGGGGGGGGGGTATAAGGACCACTATGAGAGGGGGGGTATAAGGACCACTATGGGAGGGTGGGGGTGGGTTAAGGACCACTATGGGAGGGAGGGGGGTATAAGGACCACTATGGGAGGGAGGGGGGGATAAGGACCACTATGGGAGGGAGGGGGGGATAAGGACCACTATGGGAGGGAGGGGGGGGATAAGGACCACTATGGGAGGGAGGGGGGGATAAGGACCACTATGGGAGGGAGGGGGGGATAAGGACCACTATGGAGGGAGGGGGGTATAAGGACCACTATGGGAGGGAGGGTGGTATAAGGACCACTATGGGAGGGAGGGGGGGATAAGGACCACTATGGGAGGGAGGGGGGTATAAGGACCACTATGGGGGGGGGTATAAGGACCACTATGGGAGGGTGGGGGTGGGTTAAGGACCACTATGGGAGGGAGGGGGGTATAAGGACCACTATGGGAGGGAGGGGGGGATAAGGACCACTATGGGAGGGAGGGGGGGATAAGGACCACTATGGGAGGGAGGGGGGATAAGGACCACTATGGGAGGGAGGGGGGATAAGGACCACTATGGGAGGGAGGGGGGGTTAAGGACCACTATGGGAGGGAGGGGGTGGGATAAGGACCACTATGGGAGGGAGGGGGGTATAAGGACCACTATGGGAGGGAGGGGGGGTATATGGACCACTATGGGAGGGATGGGGGGGGATAAGGAACACTATGGGAGGGAGAAGGGGGATAAGGACCACTATGAGAGGGAGGGGTGGGATAAGGACCACTATGGGAGGGGAGGGGGAAGTAAGGACCACTAGGGGAGGGGAGGGTAAGGACCACTAGGGGAGGGGTGAGTCAGGACCACTGGGGGAGGGGGTGAAGGAACACGGGGGTGGGGAGGTAAGGACCACTGAGGGAGGAGGAGGGGAAGTCAGGACATATGGGGGGGAGGGGGCAGCAAAAAATTTTTTGCCTACGGCGGCAAATATCCTTGCACCTGCCCTGCACACACTGCATTCATACACACACACACTGCATTCATGCACACACACACACTGCACTCATACACACACACACACTGCACTCATACACACACACTGCACTCATACACACACGCTGCACTCATACACACACGCTGCACTCATACACACACGCTGCACTCATACACACACGCTGCACTCATACACACACACTGCACTCATACACACACACTGCACTCATACACACACACTGCACTCATACACACACACTGCACTCATACACACACACTGCACTCATACACACACACTGCACTCATTATACACACACTGTAAATAAATATTCAATTAATATATTTTTTTTAGGATCTAATTTTATTTAGAAATTTACCAGTAGCTGCTGCATTTCCCACCCTAGTCTTATACTCGAGTCAATAAGTTTTCCCAGTTTTTTGGGATAAAATTAGGGGCCTCGGCTTATATTCGGGTCGGCTTATACTCGAGTATATACGGTACTTGATTTTTTACACCATATTTTTAATTGCTATAATTGCTGAACGATAATGTATGTGACACTTGTGCACTTGATTTTTGTTTTTTAACTATTTTTATGCTTTATTGGTATGCATTATTAACATGTGATTAATATGATATGTGATTGATTATCTATGTCTTGATATACACAATGTAATTGTTAAATGGATTACCCTTTATATAGGATATCAATACAGCTTGACAAAGGCCCTGTTGTATGCTTTGATTCTGCTCCAATAAATCTGCTCACTGGACTTAACTTGAGTGCCTGGAACAAAATTACTTTACTACATCGTCTACAGTCTCATTGTCATACCGATCGTATAAGAGATCAAGGTACTCTTTGTGTGTACAAACCTTTGCCCAAACCTAGGGTCTTAAAGATATGACCGAAGCAAATCACAATTAAAACAACCAGAATGTCCTGTCAAACATACCATTTATTTTTTTTCTTTTCCAAGCAGCACACCCCAAATCAGATCAACTCTCTAATATAAGAGGTTAATTGGTTTAACCAAACCAATTTGAAACCTGAAAATACACTCACATAATACAAGCGGGTAAAATACTTTGCATAAAAGATGACGCAAAACAACAAAAACTCATTATTCTATGTATTTAAGAAACACATTTCATAAAAAATAACAAAGTGGCGAAATTTGGTCTCCATGATTATCCAATCTAATATCATGCAATCTACACATCCAATGACAGACAAGGCGGTCAACATGACCGGACATGATGGTTTTACCAATCTTTACTGCAAAATATTTCCCCCAATTGTGGTACCCAAGTTAGAAAAGGTTAATCATATCATCAAAACTGGAAGTATGTACACAAAAATGCTAACCGCACATGTTGTGCCCCTCCCTATGTTGGGCAAAACTCCTAACCATTATTGATCACAGGCATAAACATTTTAGCCAAAATATACACCACAAGACTAGCCTCCTTCCTCCATGAAATAGCCCATGAGGACTATGTTTGGTTTGTTAGAGGCAGACAGGGAACAGGTCATATGAGGACTTGACTTGTTCTATAGACCTCAGACTGCATGGGGGTAGGAGCTCTAGTGTATTTCTCTCCTTAGACACTGCAAAATCTTTTGACAAACTTCACTGGCCCTTCCTCCTCGCAGTCCTGAAAAATATTCAACTTTGCACCTCAGTTCCTTTCCGTAATTTCAGCTCTATGTTCAAATCCAACATCCCGTGTCAAAAATGCTGGTTTTATGTCAAATCTATTTCACATTTTGTGAGGATATTCATGGGGTAATAAATATTAAAATAATATTTTATAAAAATTATAAAAAATAATTATTTTTATTATTACATAAAAATTATGTTTTGGCACTGTTTCCCTTTGATTTTAGGTGAAGAGTTGCCCACTCTTAACTCTTATAAACCATGGAATATGTTTATTAACCCCTTAAGGACCAAACTTCTGGAATAAAAGGGAATCATGACGTGTCACACACGTCATGTGTCCTTAAGGGGTTAAAGGACAATAATCAAAACCGATTATAAAAAATATAATTTATTGTGATAAATAATTATATTAATAAAATGTAATATGCATGACAATCAGTAAATATTTAGGTATAACAATAGTATAAAACAAAATTATGGCATCAATAACCACAACAAAGAATTTCTAAATCACTTGTCTTAAGGTGAGGAGATAGTTAGTCCACATTGGAAATTATCCACCAGTATGTTCAGCATACTTAGCAATTATTAGTACAGATCTCAATACATAAATAACCAATATCATTTCCAAAGGAGTTACATGCAACATTACAGATAATTCCTCTATAAATTAACCAACAATTATTTTTTCCATAGATACATACTAATGTTACAGGGAACTTTCAATGTACTGCTTAAGAATTCCACTACACAGAATGTAACAGAGCTTTTTACACAGCGCAGCTTAAAGTCATAAATTCTAGATGCTAACCGGCAATTAGAATGAGTACACCGAAAATTAACTCACTCCCTGCTGGCTACAGTTCTGACAGAGTAAACACTTAAGCATTGCAAACCAAATATACAATGTTTAATCGCACAAATAGTCAACTTAACTATTCATTGCCATCAAATAGCCAAAAGAAAAATCCCAAGTCTTTAAAATTGCTTTGCTGCAGCTAATGAACTTTACCTTGATATGTTAAAGCTAAGTCAATATCTCTAGATAATAGCTTGATATGCGGAACTTGGCAAATTACCAGTAAATATATTATTATTTTATCCCAGCTGCAGTATGGAATATGGAATTATATATTTCTCACCTAAAATTTGATTTCAAAAAGTTTTGAAATGTGATCAGCATTATCCAGGAATATTACTGATTTTAGAAAAAATGTAATCAATTAAATTAAACCAGCATATTTACCAGTTTTCTTATTAGAATATTCGTTAGGTAGTCTGGAGATTTAATGCAATGGATGGTGAATGCAAGTAATAGTGTTTAGATACAGAGAAATTTAGTAGGAGGATAGCAGTTCTGTAAAATTTCAAAAGTCCAGAGTTTATCTGGCTAACAAAGAAATCTCAAAGTTCCAGAATTCAGTTGAGAAGATCAGGGTGGTATTTCCAGGAGTGTATGTAAGGGTGTGTCCAGAAGTGTGTTCCTTTATGAAAGTTTTCTTTTGTGTTCCCTCGGTTTGATGATGATTTGATGATCTGATCCCCCAAAGGTGTTGTGTTCTCACTCTTAAAGAACTTCTTATCACTAATTATTTACCACCAATTTAAAGTGACTAACGGGATTAGGTGGGTGTACCTTATTTGATTTGATAAATTGATTTGCAGAGAAGGTGTTTGCTATTTCCACAGAACTACAGATACCATATGTATGGTGTTTAATCTTGTCACATTACAAGTTTAAGTTCATTAAAGGAATTAATTATGTTTGCATATCATATATTAACTCATCTTTCTCTTTTTCTAGAGATTAATTGCACCTTTAGTTATGTTTTTTGAGCCTTTAGGGATTTTTTTAAATGTATCAGGATGTTTCCGATTAAGATAGCTGTGTAATATTCACTGAGCATGTGCGGACTGCCCTTGGAACGCACGTGGAACGCACGTGGAACGCATGTGGAACGCGGAAGTGAAAGAAAACGCCTACTTCCGGTTCCGGTGTTTGAAAAAAACGCGCTCGTTTTCTGGACACCGAAATGCCGAAAATAGAATCAGCTGGATGACACCATCCCTGGACCAATGGAGAGCAGCCCAGAGGACACCCCCACACTTAGGACCAATGGGACATTGGGATTAGCCCTATTTATAGTGATTATTGTTAGGGTGAGTAGGATGTGTATATTTTTTTACAATCTGCAATATTGCTGTTGATTTCTTTTATTGTGCGGTCCCTGATGAAGTTCCTGTGTTGAACGAAACGCGTTGGACCTATTGCTGCACTTTTATATTTTATCTTTATGGTGTTGTATCACCTTTTAAAGAGAATAAAATTAGGAATATTTTCTACTACTACTCACCTGGAGTCCTGTGTCCCATTGGCTGCTCGACATTATCAAAAGATACCAGCATCCCCCCATATTTCCTGGGGAGGCACCTTGAATGCTCTTTTATCTCTACTATCTCGTGAGTGCATCCATTTAAGCGCACATTTTCACTGTATATACTGTATCACACTATTGTTTTTTCTTTATATGTTCCCCCCATAGACTGTACAGCCGTATCCCATTTCTGTTTGTGGTTCTATACTTCAAGTATCACATTAGATGACCACGCAATCTCTGATTTACTTATGTGGGGAGTTTTTCTCACCTCTTGGAACGGGCGAGCCATGTTTATACCACCCCACTCTGACACTTCACCTACACTGTGGACAGATGCTGCAGCAAACACAGGTTTTGCAGCCATCTGGGGAGATCTATGGCTTTGGGGACCATGGCCGACCGAGGTCAAATCACTACCCAAATTTACAGAGACCTCAGCTTTATTTGAACTGTACCCAATTGTGGCGGCAGTCATTGCCTGGGGACCACATTGGTTCGGTCACACGGTTAGGTGCTACTCGGATAATATGGCTACATGCCATATTGTCAATAAAGGCCGGTCAGCATCCTTGGTAATTATGAGACTCCTAAGACGACTCACATGGGTAGCAGCCACCTGTCAATTCTTTATCACATGTATTCACGTTCCGGGGTGCACAAACACCGGTGCTGATCACTTGTCTCGATTTCGTTTTCAGGATTTCTTCATGACACTACCCACCGCCTCTAGACTGGCAACTCCTGCCCCACTTTTCCAAGACATGATAATGGATCAAAAGCTTTGTTAGATCACGCACGTCACATTTCTCACCTCGCACTTTCAGTAAACACTAGAAACACATACGATAGGGCTTTTCACGTATTCAAGAAATTCATCACTGAATTCCACATCCACTACATGTTCACGTTAGAATCATTATTGTGTTTCACTTCCTTTTGCCACATCAACCTTAAACTATAATTTAACACTATAAAACTGTACCTTACTGGCATTCAACACCACATGCTTATCCAACAACCCAACGCTGCAGGTTTCCTGTCCTCAAATCAAATTAAGACAGTACTTAAAGGCATTAAAAATTGGACGCATATGTCCCCTCACAAAGACTACCCATAGACAACAACATATTCCATTCACTAATCAATTTATTAGATTCTGCTCCTTTCGAGCCCATAACTAATACCGTAATAAAGACTGCTATATATCTAGCCTTTTATGGGTTCCTCTGACCCAACGAATTCACGACTAAGACCATTACAACCCCCGACTACCTAAGAACTATGGACTTGCAAAAACATAATGACCACTACCTACTAAATTTAAAACAATCAAAAACCAGCTCCATAGGTCATACTATTAAAATCCTCTTGTATCCTACTCATAATAAATGGTGCCCTGTACAAGTTTTTGACGCTTATCTTCTTTCACTCCACAAACAACCTTTACAACCTTTGCTCGAACTGCACGGTAACATTCTGACTACAACAAAGTTTATACTTTATGTACGTCTACTATTGACTAGGCTCGGCCTAAAACCCAATCATTTCTCAGGTCATTCTTTCCGAATCGGGGCAGCATCTACAGCATCTGCTAATCACATACCCACGCACATTATCAAGACAATGGGACGCTGGAAATCCTCAGCTTACACACTCTACATACCTAATCCCATTAAAGAATTAAGACAAGCTTTTTGTGACTTATCTAAATAAAGAAAGAAGTTGGTTACCGTATTACATCTTATGGTATTTTATTTTTGCCCACTTTTATTACAGGCCTACTGCTTTGTCGGTTCCGGCACACCACAACCGACTGGTTCCAACTCGTTGATGTTATGGTTATTATATGCTAGATTTCTGTATACGGCTATATTGCCCCGACTACAAATTTGAAGGCGTGGCCTGTAGTTGTGGGAGGGGCTTGAATTCCCTTCAAAATGGCTGCCAATCCACTCCCACCTTACTGTTGCTGGTCTGGCGAGTCACCCCACCCACCACTCCCTCTATTCATAAACACCCTCTAAGGTTTAATAATTATGAGATCTATTCATTAGGGTTCTCTTTATAATTATATTCAAATTATTCACGTAGGTATTTATATATAATTACACGATTAGTATATATGTAGTGTAGATTGGATTAGCCGTATTAGTCAGTAGACAAGATGCCAAAATACCAGAGTGTGTGTGTATATATATATATATATATATATATATATATATATATATAAATATATATATATATATATATATATATATATATATATATATGTATATATATATATATATATATATATATATATATATATATAAAACCAGATTGCTGCACTCACCTTAACATGCATAAATTAGGTGCTAAAATGCATATAAGTGTATATATATAGTAACAAAATACCTATTTTGCAGGTAGGATTTTGTCACAGATCTTACGGTAACCACAGCCTTCTAGGGTAATCAAAGTCCAGGACACATCCAGCTCAGTTTTTCTGATTTATTTGGTGCAAAATATACAGGTGCTTCAAAATTAAATAAACTTACTAAACACAGTAATCACTATCTGGAATTGGGTGGCTTTCCCACTTACCAATTTACAATAACAAAATATAGCTGCAAGACATGCCATTCCTCTGGTTCATGCTCCCTCACTCTGCAGTAGGCTGATCCATTCTTTTAAAAGCCTGCCAGCTAATTGACCAGCTACAGGTGAGTATCAATTAGTTCACATCTCTGGAACTTCTAAGGTATATACACAAGTCCTGGTCTGGCTGTAACATAGCAACTAGTGCTATTGGAGCACTGTCCCACCCTGCTCTCCAAATGCTCCAACCTTACCATGGTTTACAGAGTACCAGCAATGCATCTTACAAACCTAACATCTCTCCCTGGAACATTTAATTGAAAAACCTCAGGCTGCTGTTTAGTAAAGCAGGACTAATATATCTTCCCTCAACAACCATTCCACATTTTCTCTCACAATATATATATATAGTATTCTCATCCCTCTTGTTCTAAACTTCTAAACACGTTGGTTCTAAGTGTAAGATATGCCTTATCTCTAATCACTGTATGGCCAGGCAATAAACAGAGTGAGTAAGAATAAAAATGGGTCTGTGTCTTTCTACATTTTGTTACCAAATGGAGTCACATCTGCTAAGTAGTTACTTTAAAGTAGTATTTAATTTCAATCTTATCCACAAAATGTCTGACAATATCAAATGGTACCAGACAAGGCTATCCACTCTTATCTCTCTTTTATGTCTTGGCCCTTGCACCTCTTCCATCTCTTTTCAATGATAACCAAAATGTACATGGTATAAATTGACAAGGCAGAATACAAACTTATCGTTTTCACTGATGATATTCTATTGAGTCTACAGTAACCACATATTTCACTTCTGTCACAATATAGTAAATGCTCATATTACAAACGTAATGCCAGCAAAACACAAGCAATGAGTGCACATGAATCGAAATCAGAACCCCTTATTTTAAAGCATAGTTTTACATTACATTATTGGTTATAGTCTTTAACCAATCCACCAGTGATCTCTAATAGTGAACTATCTAATACTACTCATAGATATTAAAAGCCAGCTCCAAGGATGGAAAGAGAAATACATCTCTTGGTCAGGCAGATTTGCGGTAAACCAAAATGATTATCTTTCACAAAATCCAATATTTAGTTAGGACACCCATAAGACTTTCTATTTCATTTGGGCTGGTACAAGACCCAGATCAGTGGTCTTTACTATTTATAGGCTTTTTGCTTCAGGAGGCATGGGTATACCCAACTTAAAAGCCTATCACCAGGTAACTTTACTTAGCTTGCTAATATCAGCATTTCATTAAAGTAAAACACTCCACTATGGCCAAATAGAATCCGGAAATACAGAAGGCCAAGCCATAACTTCTCTGGTGTGGATACCTAAAATAATGCAACCTAAATTTACCAATATGCTCCCCACCACCGCTCTAACACTGTGGATGTGGGATTCATACCAATATAAACATGAGTGTAGCAGAGTTGGAATTCTAAGAAACAAGATCTCTGCTCGAATCCTCTGGAGCAGGAAGAAAAAAACGTTCAGTGGTTATAGCCCATACCCCCATTAACTGGATGACACACAGTTCTGGGAGTCAAGTGATTTTTATTAGACCACACATGGCTTTTTATGTACTGCCCCATAGAACAGGTTTTCTGAAGCAATTTTACAGGGGTTTTTCACAAGAGTCTCTTGAGCTGGAAAAAATGATAACTCAATTATCTCTCAGTTACAGGATATAACAGAAAATATTACAAACAACCCAACAAACATAATAAAACATTACAGGAACCCCAAAATTCTTATATCCCCTAATATCCTGTGTCTGCGCACCCAACATTTCCGAAAAGCGCTCAGATTGGCTTGGTGGAATGGGATCGCTATTTGGGAGAAGTTTTGACGGGACAGTCACGAGGTGATGCTCCATAAGAGTCCCAGAGAATCCAGGGCTATGTCCGGTCTCTGTTCGAGAGTTTCTGTACGAACACAGACAAATGCTTCCCCTGGCTCTTGGGTTGCGAATGCTCCCCCCAGTCGGTAGATCCTATCTCCCAAATGTGGTTCATCTAGTTGGTTGGGAAAGGGAAAGGTTTGCGAGCGCGTGTAGCCAAGATGAGTTCCACACCCTCGACGACCAAGTACCGCTGCCTGCATTCGGGAGACAAAATGCCCACCATGTACCCGACCATGTGCATTTGATTATACAAATGGGAGCCACCCAGGGAAAGCACTAAAGTCAATTCTTTCTGTGGTTAACAGCCAGAGTGGTCTGTGCTATGAGTCAATTCAAGAGAAGGACCACACAAGTTCTATTCGGTCCACGAACAGGGGAATATGGGATTGTTTGGGAAAATTACAAACATGTGTTCGGGCAGCCCAGAAATGATGCCAGGCCTGCCACAATGAGCACTCTGAAAAGATTTCACCTGCATTACCATCACTGACATCACTCATGCCAGACTTTAGACATAAACCATGGCACAGATCCAACATAACTACTATATACTAAATAATACAGGGTCAAAACGTTCTAAAAAAATTGTTATTAAAGCCAAATTTATCCTTTAGTTTTTCAAAGGACAATAATGAGCTATTCATAAAGAAATCAGCTAAATTTAGAATTTGATGTTAATGCCAATGTTCCAAATTAAATTTTGGAATATAACATTTTAAATGGATAATGGCATTGTGTTCGGGACCAGCCAGAGGTTTAAATAAAATATTTGATCACTTTAACCCCTTAAGGACACATGACATGTGTGCCATGTCATGATTCCCTTTTATTCCAGAATTTTGGTCCTTAAGGGGTTAAATAAAATAGTCCAAGCTTTGACAGAAGTGTTTGTGGTGGAGAACATCTCAGCCTGCTTGGGTCTTTTAGAATGTTTATCCAATTTAGCCCCCTCCATTTCTAAACATTTTGGACGGTGAGACAACATATTAAGTTTTAGTGCTGCTGCAGCATTGGAGGCATGATAATATTTAAGAAAGTCTGGTATTCCCATGCCATCGTGACTTTTAGGGTTTTGTGGAACTGAAAACTTTATATACTCATTTTGTTACACTAAATACATTTGATCATTGTTGATTGTATTAACTTTAAAAAGGATTTCGGAAAAGGTCAGGGGAATAGCTCTTAGATAATAAAGAGAATGCTCATTTAGACCGAGGTCAGCCTTCCCAATCAGGATAATTCTAATTTCCTCCAATTATTCTTTTTTTTTTCTCTAATTCAGGCCATGCTTTTTTAAGAAATAAGTGGGTGCATTTTGTTTAGATTTTTGCTCAGTTATATCCCCAAATAATTCAAATGTGAGTCTCTCCAGTTACAGTTACATTGCAATTTCAATTCATCCAGATTGTACCATGGAATATGAACTGGTAGAGCTTGCGTCTTACCTGAGTTGAGCTTATAAAACAATGCTTCCCTGAACTCTCCCAGGATATTATGTAAAGGACCTGTAGAGTGTTTAGGATCTGACAAAGATAGGATGATGTCGTTCAAAAAATGTCCCATTTTATGTTTCATTCCCTATTGTAATGCCTTTAATTTTGTTGGAGCTTCTAATTAATGCAGCTAATGGTTCAATGCTAAAGCAAATAGGACAGGGGATAATGGGCATCCTTGGCTGGTCCCATTTGTCAAAGGTGAAACCTGTAGCGAACACTTTAGCTGTCGGGTTAGAATACAATGCAAAGACATCATTAATGAAGGATTCAGGAATGTTAAATTTAAACAGTGGTTTATTTTACGTACCCCCAATTAACTCTATTGAAGGCCTTCTCCGCATCCAAAAAAAGAGCAGAGAAGGCATCCGAATTGATTTAATGTGATGTAATATGTTTAGAAAATCATCTAGTGTTATAGAATTCAGCATTTTAGTTATGAAGAAAGGTTAAAAAAATTTAATTTCTTTAGTTTGTAAGAACGGCGCCTCATATTGGGGGCTAGTACAAACTGTTACGGGACCTCTCTTACGGTAACCCGAACGGTTACCTCCTGTTAGTTCCTTTCCTTCAGCCAATCAGGAACTCTTGCATGATTAGCCCTGGAAGCTCTTAGTCCTTACAAGGACTTTTCCCCCTTGCATCCCCTGCAAGCTGGAACAGCAGACACAGGGGTTAAATCTTCCTTCCCTCCAATAAAAGGACGACACACAGTTTTGGAGGTTTAAGCACTGACTTCTGCCAGTCTTTATTCAACACAAGCTTCTTTTATGCACAGATCTCCATTCCACACAATACACTTCCCTTAGTCGCAGGCAGGAGAGGAGGGGGCTGGGTTACAGATAGTCATCTCCCGCCCTGGGAGATACCAAACTGTACACAGGGATACACATTAAACCATATTACATTCAGGGGGGATTACACTTTGGGGCTCTGCGCCCCAGAAGGTAAGTCTTTACAGGGTTGAAATCTACATTGCTAGATAGCCCCAGGTCCCATCTGGGATCCCTGCAAAAAGTGGGGTGATCGGATGTACAGAGCCTGAGATATCAGCATCGAAAGTCTGGGGCTTAAGGCTCTGTACATCCCTGAAATTAGTTGCATGGCATTGCTTGGTTTAGTCCGGTGAATTCAAACTTCGTGCCTAAACCAAGCAACAACCAATCAGCTGAAAGGGCGCAAAGTAAAGTTTCGCCACCCAATCCGAAGAAAGGGTTCGAAACTCAGCTGCACCAACCGGTGCTCGGAGAGTAGAGGGGTTTCGCTGCCTAATCAGGGAAAAGGGCACGAAACCCCATTTGAACAGGTGCTTCGTCTCTGATTGGTCGCCCGCTCTCTGCGTCGACCAATCAGCACATACTCTTGCTAACCAACCAGGAGAATGGCGCGAACTCAGTTTAAGTAGGAGGTTCTTCTCCCATTGGTTGGAATGGACTTCCATGTGGCCAGCAGGACTCTGCGGCCATTAGACTGACTCACAGCTCCAGAGAGTCCTTGCTGGTGCGCGTCCCTCTCTCCGGTGGATATCCCCACGAAGGTAAACAGCAATTGAATAAATACATGCAAAAACATAATATACAGGGAGATAATTTCTATTTAGTGGGGCAATAGCTTCTTGATACATAGAGATATCTGATTGCCATTTTAGGGTCAAAAAGGATTTCTTTTCTAGTATGTTGCAAAATTGGAAGCACTTCAGACTGTGTTTTTTACCTTCATTTGGGTCAACAGCAAAAACGATTGTGAGAAAGGCTGAACATGATGGATGCAAGTCTCTTTTCAGCTATGTAACTATGCAACTATGTAACCTATCACATCCTTCTTGCTACCTTAACTGTAATTGGTAGGAATTGGTGGATAGCATGGGGAAAATGGGATTCCTATATAAACAAATATCATATTGTATCATATCCTACAGCTGTGCTCATATTTCACTTGCCTCTGTATTTACTTTTATACTGTTATATAACAGTGCATGCAAGAAGAACTACTGTGTATAGGTGATGCTGGACACAAAAAAGATAAACGAATATCCTGAGGATTGATTCTCTCTGGTTACAACTGACAACCCCCTTCCCATTATATCTCCCTTTCCTTCTGTTTAATACCATAAAAATGTTTACACACTGTCTGTTTAACTTACATACTGTTACAAATGTCAAGTATCCATAGACAATCTTTCGTGACATGATATATCTGTATAATTAAGTTGTATACCAATACTTGCAAGATATAACTGTCAAACTTTGATGTGTCCTATTTCTAACATGTACATACTATAATCTTATGCAAGGTAAAGAATCATACATTCAATTTTTATCTGTGAATGGTGGTCCTAGGATTCAGTTAAAATGAAGGGAGAAACACCCCTTTTTGCTATCAAATAGGTTTAAGCTAATTTTATCACACCATTTAGACTCAGGCAATGACATAATAGACCAAATTACATTCCTTTTACACTATATCTATTATATAAATACAATAATGTATTATATTACTATTAAGTTAAATATTTACCTTGTGTTTATAGTTAAATTCGGCTGTATCCGTTTTATGATTACTGACATGTATTATGTGCAAGGCAAGTACCATGGCACGCACAGCATAAAACACAGGATAAGGCTGCGGATCTAATTCAAATCTCACCATATCATTTAAACCTTCATTTCCTGTGCAATTCTTTAGTCTTTTTCTATAAATAACATCGTATATGTGTTTTTTCTCATGGTTCGGAATGTTACAGTCAAGAAAAAATATCACCATATAGTCTAGTAATGGATCATTTTTACGATTCATTAGGTTAGCATTATTCATATATGACTCCATCTCTGGAATGGAATCTATTGCAGGAAAAAAATGCAAACTGCCTTCAACTAGTGGTCTGAAATTAGAAAACAGAAAAGCATAGTGCCATGCCATTTTAATAAATAGGGTTATATTTTGCAAATGTGATAATGATTGAAACAACAATAACGCACAATACTGAGAGCATGATCCACATGTTATTAGAACCTGAGATGTTGATTTTTCAATAATACTCATGCCAGTGTATTCCCCCTCATCAGGTTTATCAGGTAGTATTATAGTATACTCAATGCAGATCCCAAGACTGGTGAACTCTTGGCTTAGCTCTCGGAGTTCCCTCTCTCCACTTTCATCATCTGATGTGATTATTCCAACCCAGTTCCATCCAAAATATTTCAGTACTTTCACAATAGCTGCATGATGAGTCCGATCATCGTGAACCGTCCGGTAGAAGTATGGATACAGTGACCTGTCACCAAGCTGCGTATTAGTCGCTCCATAGCTGATCTAGATGGGTTAATAACAAAATCACATTTATCGCAACAAATGGTTTGGAAAACAAATAGAAAACAATAATATCTTAGAATAATAGCATGTGCAAATCATGACACATAAAATGTCAAAGGAAAGAAACGATTCCCTTATTTTACAGATATAAAGTATACTGATATGTTAACATTTTTGTGAGGAAAAATAGATGTCTTGTTGCTGTTACATGGACTGGTCAAAAATATGTGATTACCCCTTTCAAATGGCAGATTTCATTATTTTAGTCACCCTCGTAGAATACAGATAAATTAAATCAAATCATAGACCTCTCTATCTATCAACATATTGTTTGAAATGTCCAACAAAACATTTAGGATTTTATTCATTAAACATTACATTTTGTCCGGTTAAATTCAGTTAAAATGAATGTTATTTCACCTGACTGCCAAATTCTCAGTTTTGTTTTATATTTTCCCATAACATTCTGACCAAATGAAGACCACCTGGCTGGATTTGTTCACACCCAAATCCTTTATAAATAGGGTTATTTACTAAAGTGAAAATGTCAAGGTGATGTTTACAAAGTGACTCATTGGGTAATTGAATACATCCAAAAGGATGCAGATTCACAAACAGTTTGTTACGGTACACCCAGGTATAAGAGGGGTTAATACTGCTGAAGATGTTCCCTTTCCGAATAGAGAAGCAGCTAACGAAAGCTACAATTAGCCGAACAGGAACAATACAAAATCCTTCACGAACCAAACAGCCGAACGAGTAAACCATACGAATCCAATACCCCCAAGTACGAGACCAAGCTCCGTATTGAGGGTTAAGCAGAGATCTGTTTAATCTGGGTACCTGCCCAGTATTTATGCGGTATTCCACCAGGTGGACACTCCCCTAGGGGACCTGGTGGAAAACTGGGACAAATATAATACAGTAGCCAATAGAAACACTTTGGCTATAAACACTCCCCTTTTCCTGTACAGAACCCTCCTCTCTATCCTGGAGATAATTGGGGAGTAACTCAATTATCTCCCAGAATAAAGGCTAAACTCCATTTTACATGTGGTGGAGAAAATACATAAAATTATATAACATTACAATAACTGAAGAAAATATATGGGTTCAACATATCCTCAGATAGCTTGGATCTGAGCGCACATTATTACCGAATGGCGCTCAGATCCCATACACATAGTCCAATCGCCATGGAGCCAAAGTTGTACACATAGTCTTTCGGTATGCGAATAGGCTCCATGGGATAGCTATCTGAGGTGAGTCCATTCGTGAATTAAAACTACCGAACAGGATGGCGTTCGTATACAGAATCCACCGTAGGGGGAGGTTGGTGGCTACAGCGGCATTCGTGTAATTCAGTGTCCGTTTTTAGTTCCATAAGATTCTCGACGAACACCACTGGGCATTCGTATGTCCAAGATGGCTGCCACCTCGTGTTCGGCATACAAATGACGACCACCCAGCCTACCCTTATCAATTAGAACGTGTCTGCGGTTAACCACAACAATCTATTGAGGCCAAGAGGTTAACCAGCAGCACACTTCCATGCTGGGTGGCTGGTCTTCGGCAGTTCATACGGTAGTTAGGGAAATAAACGAACGGGGTGTACGGACAGGCAACTTACCAAAAAAACAGACGAATCAAGGAGGAATAAAAGTATTTTAAAGACAGATGGGTCTGTCACACTGTTATTTACATGCGTTTTGCCTGCAGGAAGCCAGTGTCACATTGCAAAATATTTAAGGTAGTCGGTCGCTAGGCCTCCTCCCCCCCCTGTGTAATTTGATCCCTTATTTTAATAATATTTTTAGGCAAATTACTATAAATCTGGTTATTCTTATTTTTACCCTACTTAGGAGCAAACAACTGGCATGATAAGAAGGGGAAGGGAAGCTGCAGTACTAATAATAAAAGCTACAAAAACAGATTATATGGAAAATCTGAGAATGGGCAGAAGCTTAGAGAAACCTGGTTTCAGTTAATCCAAGTTCAGGACTAGTGTTGTCGCGAACCCAAAATTTTCGGTTCGCGAACGGCGAACGCGAACTTCCGCAAATGTACGCGAACCGGTGAACCGCGCGAACCGCCATTGACTTCAATGGGCAGGCAAATTTTAAAACCAACAGGGACTCTTTCTGGCCACAAAAGTGATGGAAAAGTTCTTTCAAGGGGACTAACACCTGGACTGTGGCATGCCGGAGGGGGATCCATGGCAAAACTCCCATGGAAAATTACACAGTTGATGCAGAGTCTGGTTTTAATCCATAAAGGGCAGAAATCACCTAACATTGACACCTGTCCTCAAAGCCCCTGATACACACCGACACAGAGCAGAATAGAGACTGTTCCCCATCCTCAGAGACCATGATACACACTGACACAGAGCAGAATAGAGACCGGGGGTCTAGTAGCGTGGACACCCAGCACAGGTCGTTCTCCTTCAGCCTTTTTATACGAGGGTCCCTCAACAGGCACGACAGCATGAAAGACCCTATTTGCACAAGGTTGGATGCCGAGCTACTCATTTCCCGTTCCTCTTTCTCACACAGAGCAGAATAGGGACTGTTCCCCCTACATAGGGTCACTTGGCAGATATGGATTGACACCTGTCCTCAAAGCCCCTGATACACACTGACAAAGAGCATAATAGAGACTGTTCCCCCTACATAGGGTCACTTGGCAGGTATGGATTGACACCTGTCCTCAAAGCCCCTGATACACACTGACACAGAGCAGAATAGAGACTGTTCCCCGTCCACAAAGACCATGATACACACTGACACAGAGCAGAATAGAGACTGTTCCCCGTCCACAGAGACCATGATACACACCGACACAGAGCAGAATAGAGACTGTTCCCGCTACATAGGGTCACTTGGCAGGTATGGATTGACACCTGTCCTCAAAGCCCATGATACACACTGACACAGAGCAGAATAGAGACTGTTCCCCGTCCACAAAGACACACTGACACAGAGCAGAATAGAGACTGTTCCCCGTCCACAGAGACCATGATACACACTGACACAGAGCAAATAGAGACTGTTCCCCCTACATAGGGTCACTTGGCAGATATGGATTGACACCTGTCCTCAAAGCCCATGATACACACTGACACAGAGCAGAATAGAGACTGTTCCCCGTCCACAAAGACCATGATACACACTGACACAGAGCAGGATAGAGACTGTTCCCCGTCCACAGAGACCATGATACACACTGACACAGAGCAGAATAGAGGCTGTTACCCCTACATAGGGTCACTTGGCAGGTATGGATTGACACCTGTCCTCAAAGCCCATGATACACACTGACACAGAGCAGAATATAGACTGTTCCCCCTACATAGGGTCACTTGGCAGATATGGATTGACACCTGTCCTCAACACCCCTGATACACACTGACACAGAGCAGAATAGAGACTGTTCCCCGTCCTCAGAGACCATGATACACACTGACACAGAGCAGAATAGAGACTGTTACCCCTACATAGGGTCACTTGGCAGGTATGGATTGACACCTGTCCTCAAAGCCCATGATACACACTGACACAGAGCAGAATATAGACTGTTCCCCCTACATAGGGTCACTTGGCAGATATGGATTGACACCTGTCCTCAGCACCCCTGATACACACTGACACAGAGCAGAATAGAGACTGTTCCCCGTCCTCAGAGACCATGATACACACTGACACAGAGCAGAATAGGGACTGTTCCTCCTACATAGGGTCACTTGGCAGGTATGGATTAACACCTGTCCTCAGGGACCCTGATACACACTGGGGGGAGCTACTGTCCTCCCCAACCCCTGCGCGGTGGGTGGTGTCCATAAATCACAATGGGGGGGCCTACTTTTCTCCTCCCCGGCCCCCATCCCTGCGCAGTGGGTGGGGGGCATAAATCACAATGGGACGGACCTACTGATAGGAGTGGAGTATTGTTCATATCAGTTTAATACCTTCCGTGTCTCCTATCAGTGGACGTGTATATGGCAGCCATTTTAGGAACCGCACACCTGGGACCCGAGCAAGGTCACCTCATTCAAGCTGCTCTCGTTCCTTGATGAGCCAGCTGCCCGTGAGTTAACATGTCCCGTGGAGAAGCACTCTGTCCTGTAAAGCCTCACCACAAAAAATTTAAATAAATAACAGCACTCGGAGTGGTGAGTTTAGTAAATGTTCATATCAGTTTAATACCTTCCGCGTCTCCTATCAGTGGACATGTATATGGCAGCCATTTTAGGAACCGCACACCTGGGACACGAGCAAGGTCACCTCTTTCAACAGGCGACATGATTTGGCCCTGTAAAACTATCCTGGATATTCTCTACAATTTCTATGGATATGGCAGTGATTTCTGTAACAGGGAGATGGAAGAAGATGCTTGGTCGGTCCTCTTACTTGAAATTTGGGGCACTGCGCGAGCAAGCTAATGTGCCACCAGATAGGAGTGGTGAGTTTAGTAAATGTTCATATCAGTTTAATACCTTCCGCGTCTCCTATCAGTGGACATGTATATGGCAGCCATTTTAGGAACCGCACACCTGGGACCCGAGCAAGGTCACCTCTTTCAACAGGCGACATGATTTGGCCCTGTAAAACTCTCCTGGATATTATGTACAATTTCTATGGATATGGCAGTGATTTCTGTAACAGGGAGATGGAAGAAGATGCTTGGTCGGTCCTCTTACTTGAAATTTGGGGCACTGCGCGGGCAAGCTAATGTGCCACCAGATAGGAGTGGTGAGTTTAGTATTGTTCTGATCAGTTTAATACCTTCCGCGTCTCCTATCAGTGGACGTGTATATGGCAGCGATTTTTAATTGTGGAATCACCTCCCCTTTTTAGGCCAAGGTGGGAAGATGCTTAGACCACTGGTATATTGGTGCCATCTTGGAGGATTTTTTTTTGTTTTGGTTTTTGAAGCCACAGTGCTGCACCAGTGGGCCTAAAAATTAGGCATGTACACATGACTGAAAAATTTGGTATTGTTGCAGCCGCTGCTGTAAAAGCGGCCAGAAAAATTGATGTTTGTTTCACAGGCAGAAAGTGCCCTAAAACATGGCGGATTGAACCCTAGTTGGTGGCGGATAAGTCACGCAAGTTAAACGTCATTCAGAGCTAAAGTACAGCAGCGTGTGGACCATTTTTAGCCCAAGGCAGCTCATCTCATCAGGCCTTTTTTAATCGAATGTATCGCCCAGTGTCAGTCCCTTCGGGATCCATCCCTCATTCATCTTAATAAAGGTGAGGTAATCTAGACTTTTTTGACCTAGGCGACTTCTCTTCTCAGTGACAATACCTCCTGCTGCACTGAAGGTCCTTTCTGACAGGACACTTGAAGCGGGGCAGGCCAGAAGTTCTATCGCAAATTGGAATAGCTCAGGCCACAAGTCAAGCCTGCACACCCAGTAGTCAAGGGGTTCATCGCTCCTCAGAGTGTCGATATCTGCAGTTAAGGCGAGGCAGTCTGCTACCTGTCGGTCGAGTCGCTCTCTGAGGGTGGATCCCGAAGGGCTGTGGCGATGCGTAGGACTTAAAAAGGTCCGCATGTCCTCCATCAACACACTGACTGGCTGCTATTAGCTTACACTGGAAACCTTTTTTCTTTGTAAAAGCACGCTATAGAGACACCAGATATGATTGGCAATCTGCTCTGGAACAGTTCTGCAGAGCACACACTGTAGGCCTGACAGAGCCGCTTGAAGGACACTGACTGGCTGCTATTAGCTTACACTGGAAACCTTTTTTCTTTGTAAAAGCACGCTATAGAGACACCAGATATGAGTGGCAACTTTCAAAGTACACTGGCAAGGGTCTGCAAGGCACACGCTGAAGGCCTGAAACACCCGCTTTAAGGACACTGACTGCTATTAGCTTACACTGGAAAACTTTTATTCTTTGTAAAAGCACGCTACATAGACACCAGATATAAGTGGCAACTGTCAAAGTCCACTGGCAGGGGTCTGTAGGGCACACGCTGAAGGCCTGAAACACCCGCTTTAAGGACACTGACTGGCTGCTATTAGCTTACACTGGAAACCTTTTTTCTTTGTAAAAGCACGCTATAGAGACACCAGATATGATTGGCAATCTGCACTGGAACAGTTCTGCAGAGCACACACTGTAGGCCTGACAGAGTCGCTTGAAGGACACTGACTGGCTGCTATTAGTTTACACTGGAAACCTTTTTTCTTTGTAAAAGCACGCTATAGAGATACCAGATATGATTGGCAATCTGCACTGGAACAGTTCTGCAGAGCACACACTGTAGGCCTGACAGAGCCGCTTGAAGGACACTGACTGGCTGCTATTAGCTTACACTGGAAACCTTTTTTCTTTGTAAAAGCATGCTATAGAGATACCAGATATGATTGGCAATCTGCACTGGAACAGTTCTGCAGAGCACACACTGTAGGCCTGACAGAGCCGCTTGAAGGACACTGACTGGCTGCTATTAGCTTACACTGGAAACCTTTTTTCTTTGTAAAAGCACGCTATAGAGACACCAGATATGATTGGCAATCTGCACTGTAACAGTTCTGCAGAGCACACACTGTAGGCCTGACAGAGCCGCTTGAAGGACACTGACTGGCTGCTATTAGCTTACACTGGAAACCTTTTTTCTTTGTAAAAGCACGCTATAGAGATACCAGATATGATTGGCAATCTGCACTGGAACAGTTCTGCAGAGCACACACTGTAGGCCTGACAGAGCCGCTTGAAGGACACTGACTAGCTGCTATTAGCTTACACTGGAAACCTTTTTTCTTTGTAAAAGCACGCTATAGAGATACCAGATATGATTGGCAATCTGCACTGGAACAGTTCTGCAGAGCACACACTGTAGGCCTGACAGAGCCGCTTGAAGGACACTGACTGGCTGCTATTAGCTTACACTGGAAATCTTTTTTCTTTGTAAAAACACGCTATAGAGATACCAGATATGATTGGCAATCTGCACTGTAACAGTTCTGCAGAGCACACACTGTAGGCCTGACAGAGCCGCTTGAAGGACACTGACTGGCTGCTATTAGCTTACACTGGAAACCTTTTTTCTTTGTAAAAGCACGCTATAGAGACACCAGATATGATTGGCAATCTGCACTGGAACAGTTCTGCAGAGCACACACTGTAGGCCTGACAGAGCCGCTTGAAGGACACTGACTGGCTGCTATTAGCTTACACTGGAAACCTTTTTTCTTTGTAAAAGCACGCTATAGAGACACCAGATATGAGTGGCAACTGTCAAAGTACGCTGGCACAGGTCTGCAGAGCACACGCTGAAGGAGGCCTGACACCCAGACTCTTGCAGACAACTAAATGCTCTTCTATTACAGTGAAAAAAAAATATTTTTTTTAAATCTAAAGCTTAAGCTATTGTAAAAACAGATATGAGTGGTGGCACTGGGCAAGAGGGCACAGTATCCACTGTGAACCTCACACAGAAGCTGGCAGGCAGGCAACTGCTCTTCTATTACAGTGGAAAAAAAAATTTGATTTTAAAAGCACGCTATAGAGACACCAGATTTGAGTGGCAACTGTCAAAGTACGCTGGCACAGGTCTGCAGTGCACACGCTGAAGGAGGCCTGACACCAAGACGCTTGCAGACAACTAACTGCTCTTCTATTACAGTGAAAACAAATATTTTTTTTTTAATCTAAAGCTTAAGCTATTGTAAAAACAGATATGAGTGGTGGCACTGACTGTGCAAATGGGCAAGTCATCCAGCCTGACACAGAAGCTGGCAGGCAGGCAACTTCTCTTCTATTACAGTGAAAAAATATATATTTTTTTTAATTTAAAGCTTAAGCTATTGTAAAAACAGATATGAGTGCTGGCACTGACTGTCAAATGGGCAAGGCATCCAGCCTGACACAGAAGCTGGCAGGCAGGCAACTGCTCTTCTATTACAGTGAAAAAATATATATATTTTTTTTAAATCTAAAGCTTAACCTATTGTAAAAACAGATATGAGTGGTGGCACTGGGCAAGTGGGCACAGTATCCAATGTGAACCTCACACAGAAGCTGGCAGGCAGGCACCTGCAATTACATTACACAGAAAAAAAAAAAAAAAAAGCAGCCTGATGTTCTAGCCCTCAAAAGGGCTTTTTGGGGTGCTGTCCTTACAGCAGAGATCAGATGAGTCCTTCAGGATTGTAGTGGACACTGAATACCCTAGCCTAGCTATCAATTTCCCTATCTAATCAGCAGCAGCTAAACTTTCCCTCCTCTCACTAAGCATGCAGCTTCAGAATGAATCGAAAATGGATGCTGGGAGGGAGGTTGGAGGGTGTGGAAGGGAGGGAGTGCTGCTGATTGGCTGGAATGTGTCTGCTGACCGAGAGGCACAGGGTCAAAGTTTGCCCAATGATGACGAATAGGGGGCGGATCGAACTGCGCATGTGTCCGTCCGCCGTGGCGAACGCGAACACGCTAAGTTCGCCAGGAACTGTTCGCCGGCGGACAGTTCGGTACATCACTATTCAGGACGTTTGTCCATGCTCACTTTTGCCATTACAAAGAGAAACTATACCATTCGCATATCAGACTCATTCCATCCATAATCGCCGTTCAGATTTAAAATGCTGGAAAGTTCTCACAGCAACCCCAGACGATCATTTTGCCTTTTTTGGGCCTCGTCAGAGAGGTGCAGCTAATACCCTTCTAGGCACAGTGAGCACATGGTCCACATCTGGATTGCCATTTTCACTTAGGTAGAGACCAAGCAAATGCATTATATAAGGAACAGAGAATATGATAACTGTGAGAGCGGGCAAAAACTTAAAGAAACTCAGTAGCATGCCCTTTGAGTTGTCCATGCTCAAGTCTCAAAAATGTTTTTGCTCACTTGTGCCATTACAAAGAGAACCTATACCATCTGCATATCAGACTGATCCCACCCATAAGGGCAGTCCAGAACCAAAAGGTCATCAAATTCTGTCTGCAAATGATGCAAAAAGATGCAAAACCCCCGGGCCATTTCAGTGATGTCTTGCTGATAACCCTCTAGACAAAGGTCCACATATGGATCACGAGGTCCACATCTGGATCACCCTTTTAGCTTAGACAGAGCTCAAGCAAATACATTGAACAAAAATTGAAGATTATGCTAGCGTTAGTGTACTTATAATCTTAATTTTAGTAATGACAGGAGGCGAGTATTTTGCATTAACTCTCTTTACTAACTCACATAGCAGTAAAGAAAAGGTGAAAACATTAACCAATCAAAAGAAAGTAGGAGGTATAGTATTCACAGTAATGAGGCTCCTCCCCCTCTTTCGAGAGCGACATCAAATACAATAAAAGTTTTAAAAGGAGAACGGATAAAGTCTTGCAACATGCACCAACGGGTGACTTTTCAAATACGAAGTCCTAGGGTGATCCAAACATGCACCAACAGATGACTTGTCCAATTGCGAAGTTCTGGTTTCTGAAGGAAGGTCCAAACATGTCCATCCTGAGTGTAAGCAGTAATGTCTTGAGGTTATGCTGAAAGAGAGTGTGGAAGAGGTTAGGAACCGGTCTGGCAACTGTTTGCAGTAATGTAATAAACCCAGCACAAACTCTAACGAAAATGTACCTAGTCTAATTATGACAACCAACAGTAACGAAGCTGTAGTTAAATAAGGTACACGTATTATATATACCAGGTAGTACACGTCTTATATATACCAGGTAGAAAAATATGAAGGGAAATATAGAGTATAGGTATACTTACATGAGATTTCATCCCTCGAGGGTGCGGAGGGTGGGAAAATACTCGCCTCCTGTCATTACTAAAATTAAGATTATAAGTACACTAACGCTAGCATAATCTTCAATTTTACCACATGACAGGAGGCTTCATATTTTGCATTTTTAACGCTGATGAAGGAGAGACGTGGCTGCCCCCGAGTTTGGGCGAAAATAGAAGGTCCGAAAGGTCGCTTCGCGTGACCAGTCCGCGGCTCGTAGGATGTCTGTCAGTGATGCTCCCGCGGAGAAAGCCGACGAGGCCGCCGCTCCGCGAACTGAGTGGGCACCGAAGGTGTCTTCTACACCTGCTAGAGACAGGATCCATCGAACCCATCTGGCGAGGGTGGTAGTAGAGACGGGAACGTGAGGTCTAACATAAGACACCAAAAGTTGTCCCGACGATGAAACCCGAAGGAGGGAAGTGACCTGGACATAACGACGCAGAGCAGAGACCACGCAAAGCAGCGGTTCGGTAGGAAAAAAGGGGTAGAAAACCGACGATGAGTCCGATTTAGTACGACGAGACACTTGGAAGGTAACTCCCTCTGGGGAGACCGAAAAGGCGTCGACATCGAAAGCCCGCACGTCCGAAACTCTGCGGAACGATACCAGACAAAGTAGGAGTGTTAGTTTGGCCGACAGTTGTCGGAGTGAGAGTCTGTCGTTATCTGGCCAGTCTCGCAGAAACTGTAGGACGACTTCCACGTCCCATAACCGAGTGTACTTGGGTCTGGGGGGCCTTTGAAGTCTGATGCCCCTGAGGAGGCGGCATACCAGAGGGTGTTTCCCGACGGGTGAACCCAGGACCGGAACGTGAGCCGCTGAGATCGCGGAGCGCACGACGTTGAGGGATCGGTAAGACCTGCCCGCGGAGTATAGGTGGGAGAGAAAATTCAAGATGGCCGTTACAGGTGCCGTAAAGGGATCAAAGTTCCGTTCACTGCACCAAGTGGACCAGGAATTCCATGCTGCGAGATAGCATCGTCTGGTTCCTGGTGCCCACGAATCCCATAAGAGGTCTCTAGCTGTCTGCGATAAGTCCTCGGTCTGCCAGGCACCCCTGAAAGAGTCCAGGCTACTAGAGAGAGGCGGTCTTCCAGAATGAGAGGATGGGGGTTCCCTCTCGGGTCTGTGAGGAGTGTCCGGTAGGACGGTATGAGGAGAGGGTCCCTGTAGGATGAAGCTAGAAGGTCCGGGAACCATGGTTGGCTCGGCCATAGGGGAGTGATGAGGAGCAGAGACCCGCGTTGCGTCTTTAAGTATTGTATCGTCCTTGCCACCATGGCAAATGGGGGAAAGGCGTAAGCGCCCCTGGGTGGCCATGGTTGGAGAAAGGCGTCTACTGCTTTGCTCTCCGGGTCTGGTAGCCAGCTGAAGTACTCGTCCGTCTGCCTGTTGTTCCGAGATGCGAAGAGGTCCAGGTGGAGGGGGCCTCTCCTGACCAAGAGGCGATGGAAGATTGTAGGATCCAGTCTCCAGTCGCTGCTGTCCCGCCAATGGCGAGAGAACCAGTCCGCTGTCAGGTTCGTTTCGCCCGGGAGATATTCTGCCATGAGGGAGATTTTCCGGGGAAGGCAAAACTCGAATATTTCTTTCGTAATCTCTGAAAGGAGTCTGGATCGGGCCCCTCCTAGTCTGTTGATGTAACGGACCGCTGACACATTGTCCATCCGGAGGAGGATGCAGCAGTTGGTCCGGTTTCTCGCTAGGCTGCGAATTGCAAACGACCCCGCTAGAAGTTCTAGGCAGTTGATGTGAAGTTTGAGTTCTTGGGAGGTCCAAGTGCCTCCCGTCGAGCTGCCTTCGCAGGTGGCGCCCCATCCCCAGAGGCTGGCGTCTGATTCCAGGACCATGTCGGGCGTGTTTCCGAAGATGGCTCGGCCATTCCACGCTTCCATGCTGTCCAGCCACCATCCCAATTCTTCTTTGACTTCCTCCGTCACCGGAACCGTTTGGTCGTACGAGGGGTTCTGGCGGAGAAAGGAAGCCTTCAAGCGCTGCATCGCTCTGTAGTGGAGTGGACCCGGGAATATCGCCTGGATGGATGCGGATAGCAAGCCCACGATCCGAGCCAGGTTGCGGAGTGGAATGGAGTGGCTGCGAATGGCTCTGCGTATTTCCTTCTTGATGGCTGTGATCTTTGAGGTTGGGAGCCGTAGAGTGCTGGTCTTGGAATCTATCTCGAAGCCCAGGAATTGTATCTTCTGGGCTGGGGATACTTCCGATTTTTGAAAGTTCACCACGAAACCTAGGGACGTGAGGAGTCGGGTGGTATATTGTGTGTGTTGCGTTAGACTGTACCTGTCTGAGGAAAACAGTAGCAGGTCGTCCAGGTAAATAATGCACCGAATTCCTTGAGTGCGTAGTCGAGACACTACTGGCTTCAGGAGTTTGGTGAAGCACCACGGTGCTGAGCTGAGGCCGAAGGGGAGGCATGTAAACTGCCAGGGGCGGCCTTGCCATCGGAATCTGAGGAACTGTCGGCAGGATGTGTGGACGGGTACCGATAGGTAGGCGTCCTTGAGGTCCAGTCTTGTGAACCAGTCCCCTTCTTGGAGCAGATCTCTTAGGAGATGGATGCCTTCCATCTTGAAATGTCTGTATGTTACGAAAGCATTGAGCTTCCTTAGGTTTATGACCGGCCGTAAGTCTCCAGATTTCTTTTTCACTAGGAAAATGTTGCTGAAGAAGCCGTTTTGGTCGTGAGCGGGTTCTATCGCTCCTTTGGCCCTGAGTTCCCGTAGTTCGCCATCGATTAGAAGGCGATCTTCTTTGGAGCACTGAATGGGGTACGGAGGGGCGGTCTGGGACGGGGTTTCCACAAAATCTATGATGTAGCCTTGGACCGTCTGGAGGATCCATGCGTCCGTGGAGATGGCTGTCCAGTTCTGAAAAGACAGAGCGATACGACCTGCAGTATACGGGGTTAGTGGACATTGAGGCATAATGATGCTTACCTGTGGGGAAGCGTGCTCTGCCACGGCTACGAGGTCCTCTGCCTCTGTCTGCTCCACGGGTGTAGGAGAAGGGCTGCCTGAAACCCACTTCCGGGTAGAAGGGTTGGGGTCTGTGTGAGCGGGGGCCAGAGGGCCAAAAACGGCTGGCTGCTCGGCCCCTGTAGCGGCCAGCCCGTCCAAAAACACCCCGATTGGGGTAGCCCCTGAATACTCGCTTCATTGAAGTTTGAGCCTTATTGAGCGAGGTGAAAATGTTTACGTGCTTATTAAGCTCTTTGAGGAAGGCTTCCCCAAACAATTTGCCCTGTGCAAGCGGTCCCAACTCCTTGGTGCCCAATTCCACCAGCTTTCCGTCAATACGGAGCAGCGCTGCTTTTCGCCTCTCAGAGGAGAGGGCTACGTTGGTGTTGCCAACAAAACAAAAGCACCTCTGTGCCCATTCTCTTATATCATGTGCCCACTCTTTAACCATACTGGCATCAAATTCGTCAGCCCTTGTAAAAGCATCGTCCGCCAAAAACATGATGCGGGAAAGTGGGCCAATAGAGTCTAGGAGTTTGTCTTGAACTCCGTGAAAGCCCTTCTCCACTCCTCTCCTGGGGTCGCGACCACCCCTAGACATGAATGTGTTCATGACCTGGTCGAATTCGGGGGTTTGGGCCACGTTGTCGGGGAGGGAAGGGCGAGGGCATTCCGAACGTAGTCGGTTGCGCACCGTTTTGTCCAGGGGTTTGCGGAGCCAACGGTGCATAAATTTGGAAAGATGGTCGGGGGGGGTCCAGTCCCCCGAACGCGGGTGCCGTATGTTGCGGGGATCGAATAGGCGTTGCCCCGTGGGGTCCAGAATGGCTTCCCCTTCTTCTTGGCCCGGTGTGGGGTCGTCCGGCAGTTGGATGTCGTCCAAAAAGGTGCCTTTTAGGAGACCCGTATGGGATCCCGTGTCCGAACCCCAGTCGTTATCTGGATCGGAATCTGCGGCCTGCCACTCATCTAACACAGCCATGGAGCGTGTTTGTTCTTCCCCCTCGTCTGAGGAGTAATGGGCGGGGGTGGGTGGTGCTGGCCTGTGGCGTTTGGCAGGTGCCTTGCCTTTGCCCAGGTTATCATTCCTTTCCTTGCCCTTCCAGTGGCGTTTGCTGGGCCGAGAGTCGGCCTGGGCATGGGATTCTGAAGCCTCAGAATCATAGTCATGGGCTTGGGCTGTTGTGACTTTTTTAGTCTGATCGGCAGTCGCCGTCATAACCCTGGATAATGCTTTCTCCATAGAGGCGGAGATGGCTTCCGCAATCATGGTTTGGAAGTCTGCAGGGTTTTGAGGTGTATCCATGGTAATGGGAGTTGGGCCGCTATAATAGCTTGAGGTACAGAAAAAGTTGGGCTAGGGGTCTGTCCCAGATAGTGATAAAAAGGAGGGGGGTACCTGCAGTACCCAGTTAACCCCAGCAGGGTAGGTATAGGTATATATATATATAAACCGTGAAAGGTAAAAAAGGCAAAACCCCAGCAGGGTGAGTATGACTATTCTGGTAGTAAAAAGTACCAGTTTCCCCAGCAGGGAATATTGGGATTTTCTTCTGGGCCACACCCAGGTATAAATGTTCAAATATATATAGGTGGCACGAAATCCACCTGATAGCAGCGGTATTAAATATAGGGCTTCACCCTGAAGGTGTGCAAAAGCACCAGTAGGCAGTAAGTATTTTCGATTATGGGGCCACACCCCAAGCACAGGTAAATAATTTGACTGACCTGGGGACCCCTGCCTGGTTGTGTCCGGTTACTGTGTGTACGGGCGCCGGAATGAGAAGACCGCAAAGCTCCCAAGATGGCGGCCGTGGATCTCGCGAGGCGCGAGATCCAAGATGGCCGCCGGAGGAGCGGGAAAACGGTTTCCCGCCGTGCGGCTACAGTGAAAACGGCTGTGAAGCCGTGTGAAGGAAAAGGGGGGGTTGGAGGGTGAGCGTTACCCTCAGGGAAGTGAGAGACAGTCGGTCCGACGGCGGAGAAGCCGGCGGGCCGAGAGGTGAAGAAAAGAAGAGAGACCCTGTGAAGAAAAACAGGGAGGGGGAAAAGACTCCCCCAAGAGCGAAACCCCAAGGGGGCAGATGAAATAAAGGTAGAAAACAACAATAGTAGCATATATAAAACTACATATATAAGATAAAATACAGTATAATATAAAAATTACATATACAATAGTGAAAAAAGGGAAGAGCCAAAAACTCTGACCTGTCTGCTGATGGAGCAGTAAAGAAAGAGGGGGAGGAGCCTCATTACTGTGAATACTATACCTCCTACTTTCTTTTGATTGGTTAATGTTTTCACCTTTTCTTTACTGCTATGTGAGTTAGTAAAGAGAGTTAATGCAAAATATGAAGCCTCCTGTCATGTGGTAAAATTGATATTTTGAGAAGTCAGTTCAATCACTTCTTTCCAGCACAGTGGCCGTGCAGGGGAACAGCCCCTTTGATCTCCAAGCATGCGAGACTCGCTCTTGGGACCTGTTTTTGCCAGGACAGGAGCCCAAAACATGGTACTGTCCTGGTAAAAATTAAGACCGTTGTTTCCTGGTTGCTGATCACCTGTACTAATAGGAAACCGAAATGCCATCTATTGGTTTAAACCTTTCAGTTATAAACATTGTATATACAATTTGCATCGATATCTGGTTTTAAATTATGCTCCTCAACTCCAACTCCTTCTGACAGAGTTGTATTTTATTATGTTGCATTGTTTCCTACCTGCTTCCTCATACAGTTGTGTTTTCTATAATATTTTAAATGTAGTTGTAAAGATAATTATCGGGAGTAGTCAGATGGATTAAAACATGCCCCACACCTCCCTGCATGTGACTTACACAGCCTTCCTAAACACTTCCTGTAAAGAGTCATCTAATGTAATACATTACCTTTACTTCAAATGCTGTCTAATTTAGAATTTCTTATCTTCTTCTTTGGTAATAGTTATGTAGGCCATACAGGAGTCTCCTATATGTAATTACGGTTAAATTTACAGAACAGGAGATACAAAGTTTAAGTTACATCTGATTGAAAATGTAACCATTTTGTTTTTTATGCAGGCTGTGTCAGTCACAGTCGGGAGAGGTGTGGCTAGGGCTGCATAAACAGAAAAAAAACTGATTTAACCCCTGAATGACAGTTGATTGATCAGTGAGACTGCAGAGGCATGATCTATACATAATAACTGCCTCATTAAGCTAAAGTTATTTTGGTCACTATAGTGTCCCTTTAAGTGTTTTTGTAAAGATGATTATCAGGAGTACTCAGATGGATTACTTGTCAGAGATATTGTGGGTTTGAAATCAAATGTATACTGTAAAGTCACTCCTTACAGATGTGACTCCATTTAGCCTGGTAGTAAGAGAAAGTAGAAGACACAGACACATTTTTTTCTTTCTTGCTCTATTCACTGCCTGGTCATAAAACTGTGGAATGTAACTAGTAAACACTGACCAGGGATAATTATCATCTTACAGGGTGTGACAAACAAAGTGCATGGGTCAGGGAAACTAAGCGCTAATCTTAAATCGGTAAGGGAACACCCGGGGGTGGTTCGGGAGAAGTTGCGTAGGGAGGTACAATTGGGAAGGATGGCGGGGACGTTTTCGGGACCGCCTTTGGCGGATTTGAGGGTGTCCCCTTTGGGGGTAGTCCCCAAAAAGGAAGTGGGTAAGTTCTGTTTGATTCATCACCTGTTGCACCCAAAAGGGGCCTCAGTGAATGATGACATTGATGCAGATCTATGCTCTATGTCTCCTATACATCATTCAACAAAGCAGTCGAGCGGGGCATGGGGCGTTGATAGTGAAGGTTGACGTGGAAGCAGCCTTCTGGCTGCTTCCCATCCATCCGGAGTGTCATCACTTGCTGGGTTGCCATTTTGAAGGGGGATTTTTCATGGACCTATGTCTACCTATGGGCTGTTCCATATCGTGTGCCTACTTCGAGAACTTCAGTACGTTTCTCGAATGGGTGGTACACAAGGTGTCAGGCGGGGGTGCGGTGGTGCACTTCTTGGATGACTTCCTGTGCATCGGCCCAAGGGGCTCGGATTGGTGCGGGCAGATCTTGAAGGTATTCCAATGGATAGCACGTTCATTCGGGGTGCCCTTAGCGGAAGACAAGACGGTGGGCCCCACCACTTGCCTTAGTTTTCTAGGTTTAGAAATCGACACGGACGTAGGGGAGTGCAGATTGCCCAGGGACAAACTGATTAGCCTACGGCAATTGGTGGACTCGGTCAAGAGTGCAAGAAAGGTGACATTACGGGGGTTACAGTCCTTGGTAGGGAGCCTTAACTTCGCTTGTAGGGTCATCCCCATGGGGAGGGTTTTTTGCAGGCGGTTGGTCCAAGCGACGAGCGGGGTGCGGCTACCGTCCCATTATATTCGGGTGTCAGCGGATATGAAAGAGGACTTGGGGGTGTGGGACCGGTTCTTACGCTGTTTTAACGGGAGGGTGTTTTTTCGCGAGCCAGCCATGTCATCAGAGGTGCTGGGCCTGTTCACGGACGCGTCAAGCAGCATTGGTTTCGGGGCATACCTGGCGGGCAAATGGTGTGCGGAGGGGTGGCCAAAGTCTTGGAAGACGAGCCCGCTGATCAGAAATTTAGCGTTCTTGGAATTCTTCCCAGTTGTGGTGGCAGTGGCGTTATGGGGTCCAGCGCTAGCGAATAAGAGAGTGGTGTTTTACTCCGACAACATGGCAGTGGTGCAGGCCATCAACAACATGTCTGCATCCTCACCACCGGTAGTGCGCCTATTGCGGCAGTTAGTACTTCTCTGTATGTCTTTCAACATAGTGTTTAGAGCTAAGCTCATCCTGGAGTTTACGAATGTAGTGGCTGATGCACTGTCTCGTTTACAGTGGGACCGCTTTCGGGAGGCAGCACCAGACGCACAAGTACAGGGGCAAGCATGCCCGGTCGAGATGTGGCAGTTCGGGACATCTTGCTTGGGGAGTACATAAGGAAATCGTTGGCGCTGAGCACTTGGACCTCGTACGTGAAGGTTTGGAAGACTTGGGATGAAACGGTGGTTCAGGTAGGGGGGGATCCCTCGGCGGGTCTAAGGTTGGACATTCTGTTATGGATACTCTGCCGAAACAGGCATCGCCAGTCATGGTAGACAGACACATGTCCGCGTTGGCCTTCTTGTTTAAGTTCAACGGGTGGGAAGACATCACAAAACATTTCCTAGTACGGCAGGCGGTGCGGGGATTCCGTAAGGGGAAGACGTCGGTGGATACGAGGTGACCTGTGTCGTTCACGTTGTTGCAAAGGTTAGTAGGGGCGTTGCCAGAAATTTGTCATTCTTTGTTCGAGGTGGCGTTGTTTGCGGGGGCTTTCGTAATGGCATTTTTGGGGGCTTTCAGGATTGGGGAGCTAGTCAGTGCGAACAAGGCCGGGTCAGGCGGTTTGCAGCTCATGGACGTTGAGGTAGGTGACGACAGAGTGCGGATCAGGCTGGGCCGCTCGAAGACGGACATTTTTGGTAAGGGTTGCACGGTGGTGTTGTTCGAGCTGCCGGGATCCGGGGTGTGCCCGGTGGGGCTGGGCGTGGGATACTTGGCACTACGCCCGGCCGGTATGGGATGTTTTTTCAGGCATACGGACGGCACGGCGCTGTCGCGATTTCAGTTCATCAGGGTTTTTCGCTTGGGCCTACAGAGGCTGGGCCTGGAGCCCAAGCAGTTCGGAACGCATTCATTTAGGATTGGGGCAGCAACGGAAGCGGCGCGTCTGGGACTAGGGGATGCTCCTACATCAGGCCTGACATGTTGGTCTGAATTGGGGGAGGAAGGTGGCGGGGGTGAAGTATGTAGGGGCTTCTACCAAGTCACTGACATTTGTTTCCTTACAGGTTGGAAGGTGTGGCTAATCGGCCACTCGTTTGTTTACTCGGCGCAGAAGAGGGCCGCAGTTAGAAGAAATGGAACGCAGCTGGGCTTTCCTCTGGATCAGGCTGTTCTATCATGGTTTGGTTTCTCTGGGTTTAGTTGACAAAGTTTGAGTAGTGTGTTTTTTAGAAAAATTGCAGGGGGGACAGCCCCGGATGTGTTAGTGGTTCACGGCGGGGGGAACGACCTGGGTCTGATCCCCCAATGGGAACTTGTTGGGAGAATGAAAAGAGACATGGATAGGCTGCTGGTTCATGGCGTGGTGGTGGTTTGGTCCAAAATGGTGCCTCATTTTACGTGGAGACACGCCAGGAACCCAGCTGCAATGGCTCGATGCAGGAGTAAGGTCAATAGGACCATGGCGGTTTTTGTTAGGCGTTTGGGCGGGGTCGTGGTAAGGCGTGGGTGCCAGGTCCTAGCTGGACCTGGCACCCAGACCACTTCATTAAGCTGAAGTGGTCTGGGTGCCTAAAATGGTCCTTTAAGGTTTAAATTAGCACCTGCCGAATAACGACAGTGCACATGTCATGGAGCCCATGGAACAACGGAGTGGGAGGAGTGGGCCTTGACAGGGCCAGAGAGTGGACAGGTGTAATGTGGTTAGGGGTTGGTTTATGTTAATACAGTAGGGGGGGAGGAGTATGGTTAGTTTAAATAACGGCCATCTTAGAGAGTGGCCATTTTAATTTGAGCCTCACTTACCTGTTAATTTTCTCTCCCACCCTCCCTAAGGTTGAAGTGTTTCCCGTTTGGTCACAGCGGCGGGAACAGGGCGTGGTAAAGTCGGAATTTTGGTGGAGTGGAAGTGGATAGGCCAAGGTCTAGGCTGGAGTAGGCCGGATGGAAATAAGGTTGGTAGGTTCTAGCTCTAGGGGTGTAGGGGTGTCTGGGGCACACCCCTACAGTTAACTTATAGAGCTGGGGCCTCTTTGGTAGGCCGTGTGTTACAAGTTAAATGTTAGATTTGGATGTTAAATTATTGTTCAGGTGGTAGGGTCATTGTCAGGGGTATTGTGCGGGGGGAGAATAACATAATGTCATTTTGACAATGACCCTAAATATGTTAATTTATTTATATATATATATATATATATAAGATTTAATAAAGCTGTGGACTTTATACTCCAACAGTATAAATGGTGTCTGTGTCTCATTTAAGTTAAGGTTTAAATTAGCACCTGCCGAATAATGACGGTGCACATGTCAAGTGTTTCGCGATCTCTGGCCAATCAGAGCTATGCTGTGTTATATCGCGAGACACTGCACAGTCTGCAGCACACACCTGGCAGAGCTGCAGACTGTGCTGGCTCTCTACCTCTCAGGGCAGATTGGAGAGACAGCCCACCAGACCACCAGGGATCAAAGATCAAAGGGAAAAAAAGTTAAGGTATTTTTTTAATTACAATCCCCTACCTTACTGTCACCCCACCCCACTGTGTCACCCCCTCCCTCCCTCAGTCACTTTGCCACCCCCTCCCTTACTGTGCTACCCCCTTCCTTACTGTGTCACCACCTCCCTCAGTCACTGGTGGCAGAGTAACTGAGGGAGGGAGGAGGTGACACTATACAGACACACAATGCATTTACTACACACTGCATGCAATCCACAGACACTGCAGCCACTGCATAAATACACACTCTACATCCACTACACAGAAACTGCATTCACTACACACACTACATAACATAATGGATGTGGGAGTTTTTCGCTTTGTTGAGGATGCGGGGGGGGGGGGGGGGGGCAGAATTTCATCCTTTGATCCAGGCAGCACAATGCCTTGGGCCAGCGCTGATAATGACATGACTCAACTTGAGTGTATCCGTACAAACTCAGAATTTGTGCCATCGGGATGGTTGTGACTGAGAGTAGATCTCCAATAAAACCAGCTAGTTTGTCCTGTTTCCAGCAGGAATAATTTGGAATTCCCCTCTTCTCTCCAGACAATATTTTGAAGATATTTTGTATAGATTTTACAGCTTTTCCACAAACATCAAACACATAGTAACCCAGAGTGATATTGGGTAAAATATTTGGGCTGTTGTTAACCAAATCAATAGCAAAGAAAAAAGCCAGTATCTTCCGGTATTCTGCAGGTTGAAGACTGTGGGATTAAGTTATATTGTTCTGTGTTAATTAACTTATTTGTTATTTTTATTTAACTTATTTTTATTCATATTTTACAGTTTGCATATCTCAGAAGCTTCACCATAAAACAAAAACAGCAACTCTGCATAACTTTCATATTTAACAGATTAACTAAGACACTTGTACATGGAAAAGAAGTTACATTTATGGTTTATAAAACACAAAATTACTACTACGAGGTGTCAGACCTTTATTAAAGCAAAGATTATCCTCTAAACACGTCATGCACCAAATAACATAAACCATGCAGAAACACCAGTTTAAGACAAGCAAATCCCATATGTGCGAGATTTATTAACCAGTATCTCACATAATGGCACATATACATTTTTTAATTCCACTGCCAATGCAAAGCAGTATTATTTGAACTGTATACAGAATGACGAATCACGCAAAATAGTGCATACGCTGACACTTTAAACACGTAGGGCTTGCATGCTTGTCTGCACTTTGTGAGAGCTATCTGGTTGATTTTACTTATTCATTTTGTTTATATATTTTTGTTTATTTTATTTCATTGCTTTTTGCTTTTGGCCATTCTGGGAGTGAGAGGAATGGTTATCAGGACCCCATATACTTATCTAACCCTTACCTACAAGGCCCTAACCAACATACATTTGTTCCCTGATTCATAGATATGCCCCTTCTCGGTCTCTCCGCTCTGCCGGTGACCTTCTCCTGTCCGCTGTTCGCACCCTTACTGGTAACTCGCTCTTGCAGGACTTCTCGAGGGTGGCTCCATTCTTTTGGAACAGCCTGCCTACCTCCATCACACTCTCCCCTAGTCTTCAATTGTTTAAGAAGTCCCTCAAAATACATCTGTTCAGAAATGCTTATGGACTCCCAGAGTAACTTAGTGTAATTACTCTTGCTACTTCTATCTTTCTAATAGCCCAACATCCTGTGGCATATCCTTTTCTGCAACACCCACTACCTCTTTCTCTGGCCCAAGTTATCATTCACCTCTTTCTTTCAAGCTTCTGCCTTATAGTACGAAGGTTAGGAGAGTAGTGGTAAGTTATTGATGAGAGAGGAGCTGAGAGCTGTGCAGCAAGATGGACATATACAACGTGTTGAAGAATGGAAGAGAGAGCTTGATATAGATAACGCTATAGGCAGCTCTCTGATACTTTCCATGGCACCAACTGTAAGTAGGAAAACCAGGGATCAAGATTGGTCCCAGGTAAGCCACGGGGATAGGGGAATAAATATTATCTAGCTTTTTAAATTACATAGATAACATTGTTATGCTTGGTCCTTAAATGCTCCTTTAAACACAGCAGCCTCTATAAACATATTACGCCACTAATAGCACTTTCTGCACACACTACACTGCAAGCAGAGCCATTTCAAGACACACAACACCACAGTTAGTCTACCTGACATATGCAAAGCTACGAAAAGCATCCCCCCACGTGCATGGAACCTCACAAGAAGGATTTCTACAAACTCACGCACACACACCACTACAGGGAGTCTACCACACACATGCAACTATACAAGCAGCTTTTTAAAGCAGAAGCAGTCTCCCTATACATAAACATAAAACTTAATCTCCCTTTTTTTTTGTCCTCTGGAATTCCATGTATGCAGTCCCCAGAGACAAACTACCAGCAAACACAGTACAAGCATGTCATTAAATTAGCTTTCCCTGCACCAAAGAGTTACAGGGCATTGCTCCAATGCAAAAGCTCTTCAGTAGGGCTCTGCACATGTGCGGATCTGGAGGGGCATCACACTGACATGTCTACATGTCATGAATAACCCACAAACAGAGAACACTGTGAAAAGTGCAAGAGACAATAAAAAGTGACAGACTGGAAAGAATAAGTAGAAAAAAGTAGGCAGTGATAGAGATTGCAAATGGAGGATACAATAGAGGAAGAGTTGTTGAGAGAAAAAGTGTATAAACAGTTTCACTTAGAGAGAGGAATGGAGGCGATGGAGAAACGTAAAGTAAAAACAGGGATAAACAGACACATAGACTGTGGGGTTTATTTATTCAGACAATGCCGCCCTTAAGGAATTATCCCTTAATGCCACATAGTACACCCAGCCATCCACCACCCACTGTGCCGCTTTGTGGTTAACTAGAGCAACAATCCGCAATGATCCCAGTCGGGAGGGACTGCTTGAAAGTCCAGGCAGTCCACTTGCAGCAATTTGTGTTTAGCTGTAATTTTCCTCTCTCTCATTTACGGTTCCCATACAAGTTATATAATGTTTTATTTCAGGAAAAGAAGGGCTTTCTTTACATACCATTATGTGTCATATATTGTATTTAAAAAAAAAAAAAAAAATATGGTGAAAAATTGAAAAAAAAAACATGTTTTTGGACTTTTACTTGAAAAATCTTTTACTTATCTACAAAAGCTAATGAAAAAAACTGCTCAATAGATTCAAAATGTTGTCCCGAGTTTAAAAAAACCCTGTGTTTACATGCTTTATTGCTTTTTTTTTGCAAGTTATAGGCCTATAAATGCAAGTAGGAAATTGTTGTTTCAATATATATATATTTTAAAGTTATCAATAGTGACATTGTAACACCGTTTTCTGTCATAAATCCCCGAATCACACCTCACATGTACATATTTTTTTAACCCCTTAAGGACACATGACATGTGTGACATGTCATGATTCCCTTTTATTCCAGAAGTTTGGTCCTTAAGGGGTTAAAGTAGACAACCCAGGGTATTCAAAATGGGGTATGTCCAGTCTTTTTTAGTAGCCACCTAGTCACAAACACTGCCCAAAGTTAGCATTTATATTTGTTTGTGTGTTAAAAATGCTGAAAATGCTAACTTTGGCCAGTGTTTGTGACTAAGTGGCTACTAAAAAAGGCTGAACATACCCCATTTGCAATACCTTGGGTTGTCTTCTTTTGCAAATGGTATGCCATCATGGGGCTAATTCCCATTCCTTGGCTACCATACGCTCTCAAAGACAACCTAACCAATATCACAAATTTCAATAAAAAAAAAAGTAAAATCAAGCCTTATATTTGACCCTGTAACTTTCACAAACACTATAAAACCTCTACATGTGGGGTACTGTTATACTCAGGAGACATCGCTGAACACAAATATTAGTGTATCAGAACAGTAAAATGTATCACAGCAATAATATCATCAGTGAAAGTGCTGTTTGTGTGTGAAAAATGCAAAAAAATCACTTTCACTGACAATATCATCGCTGTGATATGTTTTACAGTTTTGAAACACTAATATTTGTGTTCAGCGAAGTCTCCCGAGTAAAACAGTACCCCCATGTACAGATTTTAGGGTGTCATAGAAAGTTACAGGGTTAAACACAGTGCTAGCAAATTAAATTATCTGGACTTTCGGCCTGGGTTGGCAGGCAGGTCCCTCAAATTGCAATCAATAAAATTACTTAATTAGGTCAAAATATTACATAAATACGCACGAAGAATTTTAATATATATGCATATTTATATATTTGACGTCTACGTGTATATTTATGAAATTATTTATGTCATTATGTATATTGATATATGGATATTTCGTATTATTTTTATTTATTTATTTATACATAGATATATATATCATTACATTCTAAGTGTATTTTGATATAAATATATATATATATCAATATCAAAATACTGTTAGAATAACATTGCATATATATATATAATTTTTTTGTAATTATTAAAAATTATTTTTACTTTTTGTTATTTATTTTTATTAACATATTATTTATAATTTATAATTGTAGCGGACTGGACCCTGCACCAGAGTCTTCCCCAGTTTCCTGGAGGGGACTGCTTGCTCGCCTCCTGCCCAGTGATTATGGTCTCGGGAAGATGGGACCCGTTAAAGAACTGCATTTGGACATTTTGTACTTTATTGTACTGTGCTGGCCTTTTAACAACAGTGAAGGGAAATACTGAAACTTTTGGGACACTTCCTCTTCCCCTCCTCCGGATCCATTGTTCTCTACCAGGGTGTTGCCCCAGGGACACTGCCAGACTCTTGTGAAACTGGTTTGGGCCGGAAAGCCATGCTTGCAAGTGAAAACAAAGGACTTCGACCTAACCATTAAACCCCTGAACCTATTCAAGTGAATTTTGGATATGTTTGTCCCCAAGTTATACTGGTTAAAATAATATAAGGGCAGTACTATGTTTTGTGGATTGTGAATAAAAGAGGCTGTATGTGCCAGTACAGGGAGTTCCTGTTTTAACCCTCAAAGTGAAGTGTCGTCTCATTATTGGACGAAGGATTTATTGTATGCTGTTCCAGTTTGACTGCTAGGAGAGTAAGCCTATTCGTATGGTTCTTATTCAACTGTCTACTGCATTCATATGCTAGAGAGGATTCCTATGCTTCTCAGATTCTGTGGTTGTGGTGTCTGCTGCAGTGCTTGAAGTCCTCAGGAGTGCTAGGAGCATCCATCAACGGAAGGTACCCGGTCAGGGTGCCAGGTGATCCGTTACATTGGTGGCAAGCGGTGGGATGGCGTCCTAGTGCGAGGTAAAGCAGCTCAGAGACACCGTTCGTGGATTTACAAAGTGAGGGTAACTACAAAGGAACCAACTTCGGCAGAGCAAGCATGGCGCCTGGCTACACTCGGGAGCGTTTTGAAAAAAAGGTTGCCTGGCGGCTGGCTTTCTTTGGACCCAACCCCGCTGAGGAATACGTGCAGTTCATGAGGAAAGTAACGGTAGAGTTCCTGCAGTGCCTAGCAGATTTGAACAAAAAGGGAGCTGAAGGTGTCGTCCCTTCTCCCCAGCGGCAGTGTGTATCCTAGGGAGCTGAAGGTGTCGTCCTTCCTCCCCAGCGGCAGTGTGTGTGCCAGGGAGCAGAAGGTGCCGTCCTTCCTCCCCAGTGGCAGTGTGTACCCCAGGGAGCAGAAGGTGCCGTCCTTCCTCCCCAGCGGCAGTGTGTGTTACAGGGAGCTGAAGGTGCCGTCCTTCCTCCCCAGTGGCAGTGTGTGCTACAGGGAGCTGAAGGTGCCGTCCTTCCTTCCCAGCGGCAGTATGTATCCCAGGGAGCTGAAGGTGCCGTCCTTCCTCCCCAGCGGCAGTGTGTGTTACAGGGAGCTGAAGGTGCCGTCCTTCCTCCCCAGCGGCAGTGTGTGCTACAGGGAGCTGAAGGTGCCGTCCTTCCTCCCCAGCGGCAGTATGTATCCCAGGGAGCTGAAGGTGCCGTCCTTCCTCCCCAGCGGCAGTGTGTGTTACAGGGAGCTGAAGGTGCCGTCCTTGCTCCCCAGTGGCAGTGTGTGTTACAGGGGGCTGAAGGTGCCGTCCTTGCTCCCCAGCGGCAGTGTGTGTTACAGGGGGCTGAAGGTGCCATCCTTCCTCCCCAGCGGCAGTGTGTACCCCAGGGAGCAGAAGGTGCCGTCCTTCCTCCCCAGCGGCAGTGTGTGCTACAGGGAGCTGAAGGTGCCGTCCTTCCTTCCCAGCGGCAGTATGTATCCCAGGGAGCTGAAGGTGCCGTCCTTCCTCCCCAGCGGCAGTGTGTGTTACAGGGAGCTGAAGGTGCCGTCCTTGCTCCCCAGTGGCAGTGTGTGTTACAGGGGGCTGAAGGTGCCGTCCTTGCTCCCCAGCGGCAGTGTGTGTTACAGGGAGCTGAAGGTGCTGTCCTTCCTCCCTAGCGACAGAGTGTGTTACAGGGAGCTGAAGGTGCCATCCTTCCTCCCCAGCAGCAGGACAATATATTGAAAGGGGAGACAGCTGGTCCCCCTCTTCACCAGCAGGCAAGTATGGAAGGGTCTGGAGAAAATTGGCTGGCCGAAATAAGGCAGCGATTGGCCCAGTATGGGGATGATGTACCCATGGAGACACGCCGGGTGATCTGGACCCAGGTCATGGCCGAGCGAAACACAAGGCTGGACCGAGAATTCCAGCGGGCGAAAGAGAGAGAGCATCAGGGAGAGGAGCTTGTTACCCCCTCTCCCCAGTGGCAGTCTATGGTTCAGGGAGAGGAGCTTGTTACCCCCTCTCCCCAGCAGAAGCATAGCCCATCAAGGGGAGACACTAAACCCCTCACCAGCGCAGATGGGACCGTGGTCTCTGCGCCCAAGCTACAGGGAGTACGGTGGATCAGTCCTGCTCCCCAGCGGCAGAATATTTTACCGGGAGGGGAGAGTGTCGTTCCCCCTCCCCAGCGGCAGCCTAGCCCACCAAGGGGAGACACTAAGCCCCTCACCAGCGCAGATGGGACCGTAGTCTCTGCGCCCAAGCTACAGGGAGTACGGAGGGTCAGCCCTGCTCCCCAGCGGCTGGAAGTGTGTAAGGGAGAGGAGTTTGTTACTCCCTCTCCCCAGCGGCAGCCTAGCCCACCAAGGGGAGACACTAAGCCCCTCACCAGTGCAGATGGGACCGTGGTCTCTGAGCCCAAGCTACAGGGAGTACGGAGGGTCAGCCCTGCTCCCCAGCGGCTGGAAGTGTGTAAGGGAGAGGAGTTTGCTACCTCCTCTCCCCAGCAGCAGCATAAACCACCAAGGGGAGACACTAAGCCCCTCACCAGCGCAGATGGGACAGTGGTCTCTGCGCCCAGGCTACAGGGAGTACAGACGGTCAGTCCTGCTCCCCAGCGGCAGAATATTTTACCGGGAGGGGAGAGTCTCGTTCCCCCTCCCCAGCGGCAGCCTAGCCCACCAAGGGGAGACACTAAGCCCCTCACCAGCGCAGATGGGACCGTGGTCTCTGCGCCCAAGCTACAGGGAGTACGGAGGGTCAGCCCGGCTCCCCAGCGGCTGTAAGAGTAAAAACGAAGAGGAGTTTGTTACCCCATCTCCCCAGCGGCAGCCTGGCCCAGCAAGGGGAGACAGTAAACCCCACAACAGGGCAGATGGGACCGTAGTCTCAGCACCTGCACCACTGGAGATATGGACAGTCTGTCCTGGTCCCCAAAACCAGGACAATGTATTGGAAGAGGAGGCAGTGTGTTTTCCCCTACTACAAGAAAGGACGTCGCAGGGAGAGGAGCCGGTTACCCCTTCTCCCCAGCAACCGCTTTGTCCAACCAGGAGAGAGAGCACCCTGGTTACGTTTCCACCAGACTATGGATTTCCAACTGGGCACATGTTGCAGGAGAACACTGGGACAGCTATAAAGGGTGAGAAAGGCCGGCCGACTATCAGAGCCCCAGACCGATTGAAGGTCTGGAGTCTGGATACTCTCTTTGGTAAAGGGGAGAAATGTAGCGGACTGGACCCTGCACCAGAGTCTTCCCCAGTTTCCTGGAGGGGACTGCTTGCTCGCCTACTGCCCAGTGATTATGGTCCCGAGAAGATGGGACCCGTTAAAGAACTGCATTTGGACATATTGTACTTTATTGTACTGTGCTGGCCTTTTAACAACAGTGAAGGGAAATACTGAAACTTTTGGGACACTTCCTCTTCCCTTCCCCCGGATCCATTGTTCTCCAGCAGGGTGTTGTCCCAGGGACACTGCAAGACTCTTGTGAAACTGGTTTGGGCCGGAAAGCCATGCTTGCAAGTGAAAACAAAGGACTTTGACCTAACCATTAAACCCCTGAACCTATTCAAGTGAATTTTGGATATGTTTGTCCCCAAGTTATACTGGTTTAAATAATAAAAGTTTTATGCATGTACGATGTTAACTCACAAAGTTATAAAAATGTACAAAAAGTAACTTTTCAGCTTGGAGATAATTGAGTAGATACAGTAATTGACTCAATTATCTCCTAAGCAGAGGGGACGAATATGCTGGGTGTGTTTCTATTGTCCCATTGTGTCTGATTGGCTGCTGTACTTGCATTGTATGTGTTGTAATGCGTTTATTGGTTGTTCTGCAAAACCCTGTGGGCAGTACTATGTTTTGTGGATTGTGAATAAAAGAGGCCGTATGTGCCAGTACAGGGAGTTCCTGTTTTAACCCTCAAAGTGAAGTGTCGTCTCATTATTGGGGGGAAGGATTTATTGTATGCTGTTCCAGTTTGACTGCTAGGAGAGTAAGCCTATTCGTATGGTTCCTATTCAACTGTCTACAGCATTCATATGCTAGAAAGGATTCCTATGCTTCTCAGATTCGGTGGTTGTGGTGTCTGCTGCAGTGCTTGAAGTCCTCAGGAGCGCTAGGAGCATCCATCAACGGAAGGTACCCGCTCAGGGTGCCAGGTGATCCGTTACAATAATAATATATATACCATATATATAGTTATTATATATATACATGTGTAATTTAAATATAAGTGTATTTTTATATTAATATACGTATATATAAATATAAAAATACACTTAGTATGACATTATATACATGATATATATACATATATTATATATAGATATAATACATGTATATATATCATATATATATATATATACATATTATTATTTTGTTACACTGATTACTTTATTTTGTAACTTTATTTGTGATTTTCCACTTGCAGGGAGACTGCCTGTCAGCACAGACAGTCCCCCTGCAGGCAGATACACAGACACCTATTGTGGTCATGTGATCGAGTGATCACGTGGCCATGGGGTCTTGATCTGCCGAGGGGAGACTGCCCGGGCAGACAGGCAGTCCCCCTGGACCGGGAGGAGCGGTGATCGCCGCCGGGGGACCGACGGCGATCAGGTAAGTAGCCCCAGGGGATTTTTCCGATGACGGTCCTGAACCGTCATCGGTCCTTAAAGGGTTAAAGTGCTAATGAATTAAAAAGTGTGTATGGTTATGTATTGGTTATGGGCAATGATAAATGTTCTATTATTGTGTTCCCATTCATGTGCAATAACTTATGATACCTATAGGGGGTGTAGTGAGCTATGTGACATTAAGAGCAAGAAGATGGCTGCTGCATATTTAATGAGACATGTGCTTTAGGGAGGAAGTGACCTATAAGTGGCCTAGTGAGCACTGTGACGTCGAGTGAATAAAGATGGCTGCCGCATAGTCAATGAGACATGTGCTTTTGGAAGGTATTGAGAACTCTTAAGTCACTTCCTTTCACAAATGACCACATGTAGTATCCGCCTCCTAGAGATGACCATTAGGTATTGGTTATGTTACCTCTGTGGGTGGATACTAGATGGGAGGTTATTCAAGGGGTTACCAGAAACTAGAGAGCAGTTTCATGACTGGGTCGGAAGAAGCCAGGTGTCTTTAGAGGTGCCCATGTAAATCCATTTAACATGTGGCAAGGAACTCACCTCATTGTTCTGTGTGTTATGCTGATTCAATTATCCTGTGTAAGCTGCTGAATCTCCATGAATAGAGCTAAGTAGATTTCTTACCTGAATGTATTGTTTATAGCAGTGTGTGTTTTTAAAGTTTGCTTGATTTTTTTGTGTGCTTGATAATTGTATTCCCAGTAAAGTTTTGTTTATACTTTCATCAAAACTTTTCCTCTTGTCTGTTCATTCAAGATATTCACTAATATTTATGTGATTGACCAGTATACCTTTTATTATTTTATTTGTGGTATTAGTTCATATTTATGAAATTCAGAACGTTATAAATATAAAGAAATTACTTAATTTACCATTACAGGTTACCAAAGTGTGTTTATATGTTTATTGGACCCTTCAAGGTTAATCAAACTACTACGTAATCAAAGTGTTGCCATCTTACAAAATGTATTAAAATGTTACCATATTACAAAGTGTATCATGCTTATTTATTTATAATTAAAGTGCATCTGTTCTCATTCAACCACTTCAAAATGTATCCATGCCCTAGATCAGTGTTTCCCAACCCAGTCCTCAAGGCACACCTACCAGTCCAGGATTTAAGGATTACCCAGTTTTGTCTAAGGTGTTATTTCTTTTTTTTCTAAAAACACCTTAGACAAAACTGGGTAATCCTTAAATCCTGGACTGGTAAGTGTGCCTTGAGGACTGGGTTGGGAAACACTGCCCTAGATATCCTTTGTCTAACCCTTGAATAATGGATCTCCGTCTCAGTGTTACAAAAACCAGCGCCACAAAACTTTTTAGAAATTCTGTGAAAAGATAATAAAAAATGATATATTAAAAATAGTTATAGATATAATTAAAAACAACACTATTAAGAGAAGTGGGGACAAGTCATATTCAGTATTAAGTCCTTTTGGGTTAAGAGTATCAAGTTATTTTATCTAGTACGCCTCCCTCATTAGTAGTTTTTTCTTCCTATCACCTCTCCTGATTGTATCTGGAATATGGTCAATTAGTTGGAATTTTAGTTGGAATATGGTCAGTTAGTTGGGAAAAGTGATTGATAAAATATCTCTTACCCGTGTGTGGATGGTAGAATGTTCTACCTTGGATCATAGCACGGCAAGCTACACAATTAATACAAGCGAATTTACCCTTCTTGTTAGTTTTAACTCCAGTTAAAGGGACCCAGCTTTCAAAAGTTTATCTTGTTTTGAGGGGGCCTCCTGAATGATAATATGGGCGTTCTGACAATTCCTTTATAGTTGGGTACCTTTTAGAGTTGAGCGGACACCTGGATGTTCGGGTCTGGCAGGTTCGGCCGAACTTCGAAAAAAAGTTCGGGTTTGTGATCGAACTTGACCCGAACTTAACCCCGAACCCGAAATCCATTGAAGTCAATGGGGACCCGAAATTTTGGCCACAAAAATGCCTCTAAAAAAGTCCTGGAAAGGGCTAGAATGTTGCAAAATAGGGGTAAGAGTAGGGCAAGTGCCCTGCAAACAAATGTGGACAGGGAAATCACTTAAAATAACATACAAATTAAAAATACAGCTGAGCCATAAAATAGCAATAGATGGAATCTTTGATTTTAGCTTTGGAAGAACATAAATCAAAATCTAAAGCATGGCTGTCAGGAGGATCACCAGAATTATCCATTTGAGAGAGGGTTGGAGTGCAAGGTATTCTCTTTCATTGTTCACACTAAGCTCAACTTAGGAGGAGAAGGTAGCCAACACTGTTTTTTATATATATATTTTTTATTTTAAGTGGGGTAGCCCCCAAAATATTAGGACATATAAAAAAGAAACATTTGCACCCTGCTGTGCTGGTGCCTCTGTGCGACCAGCGCCTCTTCCTCCAAACTGCAAACGTCACTCGCATGACCTTGATTCCATGTGGGGTCTAGGACCTCATCATCCTCCACATCATCTTCCACCCACTCCTCAACCCTGCCCTCTTTTCCGGTCTGCACACTGCAGAAAGCCACAGCGGTTGGCACCTGTGTTTTTCCAGCATGTAAAGTCTGCAAAGGACGTATGGAAATTGTTTTAGAATTGTATCCAGACAACAGTTTTCCCTATAAACTGACCTCTCAGTTTGACTTGTGAGGGTATTGCCCCAGAATTACAATATTGTTTAAGTACCTCTTAGCTATTGATAACTGGTTTAAATATAGCAGCTTGTTATCTGGTAGATTCTAGTGTAGAAAATATCAATCAGTTTTCTATCACTTAGATCTGTTTAACAAGTGTTGTAGGTGTAAAACAATATTACAAATGACCGATGTTGTAAATTCGAATCAAAGTTCCATTTGCCAAAAAAAATTATTGCCCATCTTCTGTGGGTTATTGCATTTTTAAGATGTAGGCATATTGTATCACACTAGCCATGCACAGGTAGATTGTCTGGCACGTTGTTTTGGTGTTTGGTTTTAACTTTGTAGTTGTGTCTTTACACAATATAGAAATGTATATTGATGCTTCTGTATATGAAGCGATCACAATAACACTTATTTTTCACTTAAAAAAAAAAATCAGGCTAAACAAAAATTGGTAATTAACAATATGACATCTGAAAAGCACATGAAAGGATGCTGTATGAGTTAAAAAAAAAAAAAAAGAACACACTACATGAAGGTCCTGTTCTCTAGAGTGTGTAGTCATGAAGGTAACCAGTAAAACTTTGTTTTTACAGCCACTTGTTGGCCCATACATATTTTAAAACGTGTTTAATTTTGTTATAGCATGACTTGTAGTTTTGTTTTTAACTTGTCTATAACACATATTTTTGTATGACAGTGTGTTTTTTCATTGATTATTGAATTTTAATGGTCTAAGATAATTAACATGTCAACAGGAAAACGTTACCTAAATGATTTGTCTCAGTCCTGCCTTCTATACTACCTGCACCATAGGCAACATTTATTTGTCTTTAGACTTTCTTGAGAAGCGGTAACTAGCCAGTGTTGACCACATACACCAGATATTAAGTGCACACCCCAAATGTTATATTAAGCACCAAAACAATTAGAATTTTTAAAACTGCGATGTAACCACAGTATTTGACGGTTCTATTTGACTCTCAGATATGAAGAGCACACCCCAAAATGTAATATTTAGCAGATTAGCAGCAAAACAATTCTAATGTTTACAACTGCGCTGTAAGCGCACTATTAGACACTTCTATTTGACTCTCAGTTATGTAGAGCAGGCCCAAAAATTTACTATTTAGCAGAGTAGCAGCAAAACAATGTTGTGCCTAATCATTAAATTCATGAAACACCAATATCCAAAAAGTAATAATCAATACCTAATAAGGTTTATAGCGATATTGGCGGGCACACAACCCAGTTCGGATAGAGTACATTGAGTTATAGGAAAGATAAATCACACAAAGACCAAGTTGAATATAAGAATTCACACTACACTTTATTATCCACAAAGGGATCTAAACAAAGTAAGTTTTACTCTCATTTAAGTAGTTGCATGCATTTACTTCAAACAGCTTAGTATCTAGATATATCAGCTTAAGTATACATCACCATTAGAGAAGCTTGGTTGTCTCCTTGCCACACATGACTGGGGAGAACTCAGGCAGTCACTCGGAGAGACCCTCTCTTCTGGGAACAGCAGAAACCAGTAACACACGTCCGCATTACAGGTGGGTAGTTCTCCAAGTGAGCGCAAGATTCCCTTAGTCTTATATACCTGTCTTCAAGGACAGACAGTAGTTCCTTATCAGTGCAGCCCAGCAAAAGACCTTGATACAAGCAGCTGGATGGACCTGGCAGTTGGCCAGACTGTTCAGGACCACCAGAACTTATGCCAAGTCTTGTGCGGTTAATTATCGCTTATCTACAAGCTTTCTTTGTACTGTTCTAGAGATGGCAACATAAGTTTTTGATGGCAACATAAGTTTCTCAAACTGCTGAAATGCTGTGTCTGCTTATAGTGCTGTGTCAGCTTAGCAAACAGGTGTAGTGCTGTGTCAGCTCTTAACAGCTGTGGCATAAGGCCTTCAAGCCTGCATCTAGTAATTGTGGCCTTCAAGCCTGCATCTAGTAATATGTGCTATGTGTGCTTATATGCTTACTGGTGCCATCTTAACTATCTATAAATGTTTGAGTTGCTCAATAGTGATCAATTAATCATACTTAATTAATATGGAATATTATTATAACAAACAATTAGAATGTTTACAACTGCGCTGTAAGCACAGTATTAGACGCTTCTATTTGACTCTCAGATATGAAGAGCCCACCCAAAATGTACTATTTAGCAGATTAGCACCCAGAAAATAAGAATGTTTCAAACTGCGCTGAGGGCGCACTATTTGACGCTTCTATTTGACTCTCAGATATGAAGTGCACCCCACTAATTTTCTAGTTTGCAGAATTCTTTCCTAAGCTTTCTCTCACAGCGGCAGCATCCTCTCCCTACACTAATAAGAGCTCATGTGCGTGCGGCGCTACATGACTCCAGCTTATATATAGAGGCTAGGTCACATGCTGCACTGGTCCATCAAAAAACATAATGTTCTGTCAGTATATGCCAATGCTTATAAATAATCTTCTTGATTTTAGCCAAATGTATACTGAACTGGCACACAAATAATAATAGAATAAACACATATACACTTTGGTAACCATAAGCACGTTTTAATTCATTTGCACTTTAAGAATTAATTTGCACTGTAAGTATTGATTTTTTTATTTGGCTTACCCACCCAGATACACGTCAATTATGCCCACAGTGGCACTATATGCTGTGACAAAACTCACTATTTTGCCTGTGTCCAAGATATCCCCCTACTAAGTTCAGTACAAGGTTCCCGAACCCCATTCATGGTTTCCCCATTCAGGAGCTACAAACTCCTGAACACCGACCACCCCCTGGCTCATTAAACATCAAAGAAACCATAGACTTACATGCTCTCTTGTATAACCGAACGCCATGTGCTGGAGAAAACAACGGCCATCTTGTCGCACGAACACAGGCAGCGGGACCTCGTCATAGAGTGGGTTATGGATAAAAATAACCCAACTATCTGTTCAAGGGAAACCAGATTGTAAATTTGAGCGCTCTGAGAATGAATCAGACACCAGACACCAGCATTTGTGCATCAAAAAAAGCTTCTGCTTTTTAATGGGCAAACATACAAGATTATATAGTAAATAGCTTTGTGACTTGCGCGACAAAAACAGGATGCTTAAAGGCACCTTGTACCATAAAAGGAATTTACAGAAACATATTTCAACGGTTATATATAAAAAACATGAAGTTACTTGGGACATAAGAAGGGGGGCTGAGGATGACAGCTGCAATAGTCTCCTCAGAAGCCACAGAATGTTACAAGAAAAAAGAGATTGTGCTTACGTGTCAGGCACTAACACTAGGGTAAAATTCAAAGCATATCATGATCCCAGTTAGCCAATTTTAAAGCAGACTGGTCATCCAGTCATCTGTAGCTTGAGCCTTGGTTCAGGTATAATCCGCCACAATTCCCCTCTTTTGAACCCAGGGCTCATCAGCAGTCTGAGGCATGTCTAGGTGTGCTAAATCACACCTGTGGGTCGTTTATTAAATCTTCTCCACGGTTTCCTCAGACAGGGCGTGCCAGGGATCCCCAGAGGGTAAGTTCTTTGGTTACATAGTGATGTAGGAATCAAAGGCAGGGAAGAGAATGCTTTCATGTTTGAGGATCAGCTGGTATTACTAATTTAGAGTGGCTGGCGTGTATCCAAGTTGGTTCTCCTATAAGCTTATCTGAAGTGGCAGTGGTTAACAGTACTTGGAAGGGACTATCAAATCTTGGTTCGAGTCCTTTCCTCACGTGCCTCTTTATCACAAACCCATTTACCAGGCTGTAGTTTGTGGGTTGCAGAATCAGAGTCTGGATCTGAAATGGAATTAAACACTTGTTTATGCACCTGCCCTAACTTCTTATGGAGGGCCTGAACATAGGAGGTCATGTTACTATGTTGTAAATGGAGTGTCTGGGGGAAATAGAGTCCTCTCTTTAGGGCACAACCAAACAGAATTTCAAAGGGAGACTTGGCTTCTAGGACGGGGGGTGAATCTCATAGAGAAGAGCGCTAGGGGAAGACATTCGGTCCAGGGTTTCCCTGTCTCTTGCATGGCTTTGGCAATTTTATTTTTCAAAGAGCCATTTGCTCTTTCTACTTTCCCACTACTCTGGGGGTGGTAGGGAGTGTGGAAAGCCTGGCTGATCCCTAGTGCTTTCATTATTTCTTGCATTATCTCCCCATTGAACTGGCTACCTCTGTCACTTTCAATCACTTGAGGTACCCCATATCTACATACTAGTTCCTTCAGAAGTTTACTTGCTGTGACTTTTGTTGTGGCTTTCGACACTGGGTAGGCCTCAGGCCAACCTGAAAAGAGATCAATGCACACCAACACATATTCATAAACTCCTACCTTAGGAAGTTGAATAAAGTCTATCTGCAGTCTCTGAAACGGGTAAAGTGTCCGGGTTTATTTCTAGCACAAATCATGCAAGCCTGTGTGTGTTTCGCTGCTACAACGGTAAACCCAGGCGCCAACCAGTGGGTGTTTACTATACAGTTCATGTTCATTTTGGACAAATGGGTTGGTCCATGGGTCATCTGGGCCATCATAGGGTATAGAACTCGTGGTAAACATAGTTTTACCTTTTCTCCACATCTTGTCATCATCAGGTTCTGCATCTTGTTTCCTCCAGAGATCTTGTTCTTCTTTGCTTGCTTGCTTCTGCAGGTTCAACAACATATTGTAGTCAACAGTCTCACCAGCAAGGACAACCTGTAGGAAGGTATTACCTGAGAGTGTGGAAGGATGAAGTTGGATTTCTGCTTGATTGGCAGCTTCATCTGCTTTGTGGTTTCCTCTTGTAATTTCATCTGTGATTTTCACGTGAGCTGCCACCTTGATGATGCCTACTTGAGTGGGTAGCAGGATAGCGTCCATAAGTGCACTCACAGCTTCAGAGTTCTTGATTGGAGTTCCTGCTGAGGTGAGAAAATTACAAGCATGCCATATAGGCCCAAAATCATGGACTATACCTGTAACGGCACCCCCAGGCATAAATGGGTTAAACCGCCGTTTAGTAGATCTTCCAGAGACACAGCTACTGCAGAACCCCAAACTCCCGAACAGGATACCAAGTAGCACTCCAAACTTCCAAACTGGAACCTCACTAATAGCTGCTAGCAGCTGAACAGGAAAAGCACCCAAGCGGCTTACACTCCTGGCAATCAGTCTCTAACAGCATACAGTAAATCCCCCCAAGAACGAGACAAAGCTCCGTGTTGAGGGTCAAGCAGTGAACAGACACATATATACACTTATATATACACATTAGTACCACCCACAGGGTTTTGGAAAACAACCAATAAACACGTTCAATACACTCAGACACTCCCACACAAAATCCTCCCTTCTGCCTGTGATACAATTACCTTACACAATGGGTAATGTAATTATCACAGAGAATTACAGTTTTTCCACATTATTCATAACTTTAAAAGTATGCATCACATTTACATATAATAACATTTTCAGAATCAGCATACTCCAAATACAAACATACATCAAAATCATACAAATTGGTCCAGTGGTTCAAAAGATAGATCGTAGTCCTTTGTGACCAAATGAAGCATGGCTTTTCTGCCCAAAACCAGTTCCACAGAGTCTTCTATCCTGGAGATAATTGGGAAGTAATCCAATTATCTCCAAGGACAGAGGCAAAACTCCATTAAGCACATGACAGTAAAACGACAGTAAAATACAATAAAATACACAAGGTTACATTTATTACATAAAATACAGACATGCAAAATATCCCCAGATAGTGTAGGTCTGAGCACACGTTATTACTGAATGGCGCACAGACCACACACATACAGTTCAATTGCCATGGAGCAAAAGTCTTTCCCATAGTCTTTCATTATACAAATGGGCTCCATGGCATAGCTATCTGGGGTATCACTGCTCAAACAGGGCAAGCACCGAATGACCCGGCTTTCATGTCTTTGCAGGGGAAAATCAAGCGTTTCAACATGGGGCCATAGTCTAAAGACAGTAGACGGGCAACCAGGCTCCTCCAATGCACAGTGGCGAGATTGGTCTCGTCACAATACCAAAGGCATAGTGAGAGTTTGTGTAAATATTAGCTGTCTTACCAGAGGCCAGATTGCATGCTTCAGTGAGTGCCTTCAGCTCAGCCTCCTGTGCACGGCAGTGAGGGGCGAGTGGTTCAGCTTTACAGCATATCCAGTGTGGAAATTGCCTTTCTTATCAGCATATCTGGAGCCATTTACAGAAAACTCAAAGTCTAGATTAGACAATGTAGACTCAATTACATGTGAAAAACCTGCTGTCTCTTGTGTCATTATTGTTGCACAATAATGGGGTAGCTGGGCTACAGCTAACTCGCCTGGTGACAGGAAATTTACAAAAAGATCAGAATCACCACTCCCCTCTTTTAAATCCAAGGGAAGCAATTTAGATGGATTTAACACCATGCACCTTTTCAAAGTTACGTTTGGATGGAATGAGGAGAGCACACTGCATCCTGAGATGCCTTGCAGTATGTATCTGTTTCGTCTGAACTTGTGATAGAAAACTGTTAATGTCATGCGGGGTGTAAATGGTGACAGGATTGTCTAAGAAAATGTTGGTGTCTTTGTCCAGTAGGGCAGTAACAGCAGCTACTGCTCTTACATGGGAAGGGGCACTTCTGGCAACAGTGTCCAACCTGGTGGAGTAATAGGCAATGGGTCTCTGCTTCCCACCGTGGTCCTGCGTATGGACAGCTGTTGCATAACCAGCCTGCTCGGTGCAAAATAGCGTGAAGGGCTTTCTGTAATCTGGGAGACCCAGTGCCGAGACTGAGGTGACAAGCAACTTAAGAGTGTAAAAGGCTTCCTCTGCTTCAGAAGTTAAATGAAAGGGTTCACAGGTAAGGCAATCATACAAGGGCTGCATCTAGATTGCTGCAGAGTGAAGCCATGGGTAACAATAGGAGACTAGACCCAGGAATGTCCGTAGCTGGGCTAGGCTGCGAGGAGGGCTAATCTTTTGAACTGCATGTTTCCTGTCTTGTGTGAGATGCTTTGTACCATGGGAAATACAATGTCCTAAACAGATAACAGTGGGAACACATGCCTGTAGTTTGGCCTTGGTAGCCTTGCACAGCCTTGTACAGGTAGCTTGCGTTAGAAATTATAGTAGAGACAGGGTGTGCTCTGTACATGATTTCTGATCTGGGCAACATAACAACAAATCATTAACATATTGTAATAACATAACATCAGTGAGCGTGACGAGAGATGTGAGCGTGCACGCACCGTAAGGAGGAGCTTGTGGGGGGACGCGAGGCTGGAAGAAAGGATGCCACGAGGGAATGGCGTCCGGGCAGAACAACAGGACTCGGACTGACCGAACCCGATACGCATGCTGAAGCTGAACGCTGAACTTTCTCAGAGTTACACTGCGTTAGTTGGAAGCGTTTACTGAGTTGGCAGGGTCGATGACTCGAACTACAAATATGCAAGTATTCAAAGTATTCAAAGTCCGTTCGAAATATATGGGGGCACATAAGTAAAGTGTGTTCGCTCAATAATGACTCAGATGGCGTTTAGTATTTCTTTTTTCTTTCTCCTCAATGCAACCTGCCTGATTTTGTGAACTACTCGTTCAACAGTGATTCAGATGTCGTTTATTATTTCTTTTTTTTTCTTTTTCTCTTAATGCAACCTGCCGGATTCTGTGAACTGCTTGCACTCACAGAAGGTTGCAAGAATAATATTCAGACATATACGCAAAGCTGAATAATAACACTTGAGAAGCAAAGTCTCATAATACCCGGACGGCCCCCGATATACAAGCATTAATTCAATTAATATAAGCTTGTCTGAACGGAGGCACAAAAGGGGATTTTAACAGCTCCCCAAAAAAGGGGTGTTTAGCAGACTATAAATATTTAAGCTATATTGGCGGACAAAAAAAAAAAAAAAGAACCATCACAGAAATTGCAATAGTAATAAGCTTTAAATCTAGAATGGGCTAAAAAAAAAAAAACAAAAGACCATTGGAAGCTGATGAATGGAAGGAGATAAGAGATTTTTCCTCTTTTTTATTATTAGGACCATTTGTATGGGGACATCTTATGGTTCATAACGGAATAATAAATATAAAATAACTACAATATTCAGCGGAAAGAGAAGAGGGGAAGAGAGAAAGGAAAAGAAGAAAGGGAAGGAAGAGACATAATAAAAAGTCAACAGCAAGAAGAGCTATAAGAGATATAAGTGGCTTTATCTCTAGAGGTCCGATATCTGTAGAAAAAAAAAAAAGAAAAGGGAGGAAGAAAATAAAGAAAAGAAAGAGGAAGGAAAGAGAAAGGGAAAAAGAAAAGGGAATAGTAAAGAAGAAGTATGGCTATGCCAAGGATACCAAAAAAAAACCAAGGAGACCAAAAAAGATAAAGTAAATGAAAAATTTCCAACTAATTTTTTTTCTCCTCAAAGCAAACAAGGAGGAGAAATGTCCTTCTCAGATGAATCCCTACCTGAAGATAAAAGAAGCTCTATAACTAACTTTCAAGATTTGATAAAAATTAGTCTTGGCAGTCAAACTGAAATCTTTAAAAAGGAGCTGGAGAATAGCACGATCCAAATGACAAAGAGTATGGAAGAAATTAACAAAAGGATAATTAAAGTAGAAGAAATGCAAGAACAAGTAGCCAACCATTGTAAAACAATTAAAGAGGAACAAAATAAGATGAAATTGGAATTGGAGAAATTGGAAGATCGATTAAATATGATGGAAGAAAAAGTGAGAGCTAAAAACTTTAGGATAAAGAATATTCCAGAAATAATTACCCAGGACAAAATTAAAGACTATTTAAACGAGCTGTTCCTAAATCTGAATCTACAAGATAAAGACATGGCTACAAATATGGAAAACATTTACAGAATTAAAAAACCTCAAGAAATTCAAAACTCCGCCCCTAGAGACTTGATAGTCTCCTTCCATTCACTGATCTTCAAGCAACAATTAATCCAAGCCATGCGAAATAAAAAATTTCCAGAAGATGATAAATTTAAGGACATTCTAATCTATCAAGATCTTTCTAAAGCTGTAAGAATGGAGAGAAAGAACTACTTCGATGCACTGAAACCACTCAAAGAAAGGAAAATAGCTTACGGATGGGGCCCAGGCAAAGCCATTACAATACATTGGAATGATAGGAAGAAAGTTTTCCTAAACCCAAAAGAACTACAAGAATGGACGACTTACTCCTTGAGATAAGAGTTTAAAGAGAAGGAGGAGAGGAGGGGGAAGAAAGGTTTTTTTTTTTGTTTTTCTTCTATTCTCTCTCTCTCTGACTAGCAGAGAGGAGCAAAGAATGTAATATAATGGGCAATCTGAAGATGTATATTTAATGCAATTTGATGGTGGGCAACTGATAAATTGACTTAGGATATGGCAAAGTAATTATTTTTGTGATAAACACACGTTACGTACATGGTAATTTATGAACATGGTGAGGTAGGAAAGTAATAGTAAAAATAGGAGGTAATTTAGAATAATGATAAAGATGAGTAAAAGTACCACTTAGTATAATAGTATGGAGACAAGGAATGTGGGTGGATTGGTATGAAATGTATATATGGAGGAGAGATTTCACTGATTTAGAATGTGGGGTATAATTAAGCACTAAGAAGTAGTAGGATTAAAAGGTTAATGATAGAAATTGTTTAGAACATTGGTGAATATTAATTTTGGAAAACTGTTGATATTTTTGGAAAGGATAAGTTGACCGGATAATATATGGTTAATATAGCACAACACATTTAAGCTTGAACACCATGAGTCAAATAATAGATAATGATGGCCAAAAGGAGGAAAATTTAATTCAGCACAATAATGAGACACTGATTATGGTTAAACTTAAACAAGATATGGAGATAAGACCTCACGGATATATAATAAGATGTATAATTAAGCACCAAGTGGCAATTAGATCAAAAGGTTAATAATAGAAAGCGTTTAGAATATTGAGGAATATTTATTTTAGGTAAAGAGACGATATCTTTTGAAAAGCAGGAGATGTTTGGAATATACAGGATGTTATTGCACATTAGACTCTAGAAAGAATACTATGGAGGGTCGATCCATAAGAGAAATTAATTAAAATAAATAAATATATATATATTTTTTTTTTTCTCTGTCTCTTTTCTTTTCTTTTTTGTTCCCTCCCTCCTTCCCATTTTCCTTCTCCTGGGCTTCCTTCCTCCTTTTTCCCCCTCAGTTTTAGATACAATATATCTGGGAGATAAGGAGAGATGAGGGGGGAAGGGGGGGAAGACAGGGGGAGGACGGCAGAGGGGAGGGAACAGATAATAATAACTTCAGCCTCGTAAGCCCTCCTTGCGAGTTACCACTTTAGGGTCTGACTCAGACCTTAGCCCTAGATATCTCATGAGAGATTCTCTAGGATTACAGATTGAAGAGACGGTTTTATATATACTGTCATATCATCATGTAAGAATGTGTGTGTAGCGGAGAGCTGATTTCTCGCAGCTATTCTCCACTTTAGATCCAAGGAAGGCTCAGGAACAAGTCATTAGTAAATCCACAGCAGAGTTTCCAGCAGGTAAAACGGTACAGCAATATCCCCACAGCACTCCCAATAACTGGACGACACACAGTTTCAGGAGTAGAACTGACAATCGTTTATTCCAAGGTTTCTTATAAAGCCTGCTCCCATGCAAGGGAGGGAACTACAGCAATTATGACAGTAACCAATACCATTCTTGTTACCTCCCACACATCTCCTCCCCTCAGAGTGAGTCATAATCCCCTTAAGTTGTACAGTAGTTTACCCCAAACTTGGATGTACCTCTAAACCATCATATATCTTTAATATCAGGGTACCGCTGGGTAGCCCTGATCTGGGTGAATATAATATCCAAAATTCACCCAGATCGGACCAGGGGTTCGGCAGTTACCGGCAAGTGAAGTTTGACCGACCGCACACGAGTTGGTATCCGAAAAGGGTTCCATGAGAATGGGCCCTGCGGTCGGTCTCCGTTCGGTAGTTAAAATAGACATTTACAATTGCCATCCACATTTACATTCACCTAGATAGTGATTCCCTCATTCGGTACTTTATTACCACCGAATGGGGATTCGTTATGTCTCTCCGTTCGGCAGTTACGGAGCTCTGGAGGTCTCAGCGGTGTTTGGTTGTCTGAGTGTCCGATTTGAGTTCCAGGCACTCGACGACCAAACACCGCTGGGATTTTCATGCGTAAGATGGCCGCCGCCACGTGTACGCATGCCGAATGGCGGCCACCCAGATACAATGTTAATGCCGGTTAACTTGCGGTTTGGAAAGAATGTGAACCTTAATTGCTGGCACACTTCTCTCCGGGGTGGCCCCTCCGTTCGGTAGTTTCCATAAGTATATAGTACGGATGGAAACTACCGAATAACATATAATTCACATAATAAACAGACGAACAGCAATTTCAACATAGAGAAAAATTATACGAACACAGTCACACAGGCATTTTGCAGGACAGGCTTACTGCATTCCGCTACACTGCTCCCCCTTGCCCACAAGCCGGCATACACAGTCTGATCCCACACGGATCGGCTTGGGGATGACCGGGGTGCTCACGGATCATTTCTCCAGATCAGTTTGTCGCGACAACCCGTCGGCGTTTCCATTTTGCTTACCCGGGCGGTATTGAATGTTAAAGTCAAAAGGCTGTAGCGCCAAACTCCAGCGCAGCAGCCTGGCATTGTCCCCAGCCACCCGGTTCAGCCAGACTAACGGGTTGTGATCCGTGAGCAGCGAAAAAGCCTGTCCATACAAATAGGGTTGCAATTTCTTCAAGGCCCACACCACAGCCAGGCATTCCTTCTCGATGGCGGCGTAGCTTACTTCCCGGGGTAAAAGTTTGCGACTGATGTAAGCCACGGGATGTTCTCCGCCATCGGCCCCGACTTGGCTTAATACTGCCCCCAATCCAAACATAGAAGCGTCTGTGTGGACAAGAAAACGTTTAGTTGGATTGGGAGCGGCCAAGACAGGGGCATTAACAAGTGCATCTTTCAAGTTTTGGAATGCCTGCTCACACTCCGGGGTCCAGGTTACTTGGCGGGGAAGGTTTTTACGGGTCAGGTCAGTGAGGGGTTTGGCCAGGGCACTATAATTGGGGACAAACTTCCGATAATACCCTGCTGTCCCTAAGAAGGCTAACACCTGGGTTTTAGTCGTCGGGGTAGGCCACTGGGATACCGCCTCTACTTTGGCGGGTTCCGGCTTCTGCTTACCACAGCCCACTCGGTGGCCCAGGTACTGTACCTCGGCCATCCCGATACTACATTTAGCTGGCTTTAGGGTCAAACCAGCCTCCCTGATCCTGTCTAGGACCGCTCCTATATGGGCCAAGTGTTCCTGCCAGGTATCGCTAAATATGGCAATATCATCGAGATATGCGCAGGTATAGTCTTGGAACCCATCTAGGAGACGGTCCACCATCCGCTGGAAGGTAGCTGGCGCGTTTTTCATCCCAAACGGCATGACCTTAAATTGGTACAGGCCGAATGGGGTGACAAAGGCGGACTTGGGGATGGCGTCCGGGGCCAGGGGAATCTGCCAATACCCTTTGCACAGATCAATCGTGGTAAGGTATTGCCCCCTGGCCATCCGGTCTAGTAACTCATCGATCCTAGGCATCGGGTATGCGTCGGATACGGTCTTCTCATTCAGTCTCCTGTAGTCCACGCAAAAGCGGGTCGTGCCGTCCCGCTTTGGTACGAGGACCACTGGAGATGCCCAGGGACTATCTGAGGGCTCAATCACTCCTAACTGTATCATCTCCTCAATTTCTTTGCGCATATTCTCCCGGACCGCTTCAGGGATGCGGTACGGGGTCTGGCGCATGGGGAGTTGACCTGGGGTGTCTACTCGGTGGGTAGCCAGAGGGGTGTATCCAGGTACATTAGAAAAGGTTTCCTGCTTTTCCTGCAGTAGCTGTTGTACCTCGATACGCTCCTGTGGGCTCAACCGATCCCCCAATACAACTGCTCCTAAATCCCCAGCCAGCTGTCCGTCTTCTAACAGATCGGGGAGGGGTAGGCTGTCGCTCTCTTCAGAGGTGGGGGCGCAGATCGCTGTCACCTCCTCTGAACGTTCCTGGTAAGGTTTCAGCATGTTCACATGGATCATGCGTCGCCCCCCATTCCCTGCGCAGTGGCCAATTATATACGTGGTGTCACATCGTTGTTCTACCACTCTATAAGGACCTTGCCAGGCGGCCTGTAGCTTATCGTGTCGAACAGGTTTTAAAATTAAAACTTTCTGTCCGACCTGAAAGCTGCGGTCCCTGGCGCCTCTATCGTACCAGGTGCGCTGCCGCGTCTGAGCTGCCTGTAGGTTTTCCTTTACCGTCTTGGTGAGTGCTTCCAGGCGATCTCGGAGGGCCAACACATATGGTACAATAGGGGTACCGTCCACGCTACGGTCTCCTTCCCAGTGTTCTCTAATCAAGTCTAGGGGTCCCCTTACTCTCCTCCCGAATAGCAGTTCAAAAGGGGAAAATCCTGTAGATTCCTGCGGCACTTCCCTGTAAGCAAACAGTAAGTGCGGCAGGAATTTTTCCCAGTCTCGGTGAGTCTCTGCGAAGGTTCGGAGCATCTGCTTTAAGGTGCCATTGAACCGTTCGCAGAGCCCATTAGTCTGGGGGTGGTACGGAGCACTAATTATAGGCTTAATTTTACAGAACTTCCAGAGTTGTTGGGTAACCTCTGCCGTGAACTGAGTGCCCTGATCCGAGATGATCTCCCTGGGTAGCCCCATCCGGGAGAAAACCTGCATCAGCGCCTCAGCCACCGTCTCTGCATGTATATTAGTTAAAGCTACCGCCTCGGGGTAGCGCGTGGCATAGTCCACTACAGTCAGGATGTATCGTTTGCCCGAGGGGCTGGGTTTCCGGAAGGGACCTACAATATCTACGGCAACCCTATGAAAGGGTTCCTCAATTATGGGTAGGGGGTGCAGCTTCGCCTTATGCTTATCCCCCCTCTTTCCCACCCTCTGGCACGTGTCGCAGGTATTACAGTACCTGCGTACCTCCTGGCTAATCCCTGGCCAAAAGAAACTCTGGGTCAATCGATATCTGGTACGGCTGACCCCCAAATGTCCGGATAGCGGAATATCGTGCGCTATCCGGAGTAATTCGGTTCGGTACCTCTGAGGTACCACCAGCTGTCTTGTGGTAATGGGGTCTGACCCGTCTATTTGTTTACTTGATTCCCGGTATAATAACTGTCGGTCCCATACAAATCTTTCCCCCTCCGCCCCCGGTTGGATAGAGGTGACCTTGTCTCGGTATACCTGTAAGGTGGGGTCAGTGACTACCTCGGCTACAAACTCGTCAGGAGGGGCCCAAGGGATACAGTCTAGGGAAGGGGAGGAATCTCTTACCTGGACCTCCGGCAGTGCGTTGTTTTGTTGGGTGCGGGCCTGTTGCCTGGTGACTACTGGGTGTGCTTCTTCAGTAGGTTGTGGTTCAAATGCGGAGGTGAGTTTGCCCAGGTCATTCCCCAGGACCACCTCAGCAGGTAATTGCGGCATTAGTCCCACTTCCACATTCCCGTACCCCGCACCCCAATGCAAATGTACCCTGGCTGTGTCTAGCCGATACACGGCTCCCCCTGCAACCCTGACAGCCACAGTCTTATTCAGTTTAGCCTTATCTGGAACCAAATGGCTTTGCACCAGGGTGATGGTGGCTCCTGAGTCTCTGAGCCCCTGCATAGGCTTCCCTTCCAGATATACGGTTTGCCTATGGTGCTGGCGGTTATCCGCCTGTGCCTGTAAGGGGTTGGCCTCATGCAGCACTTCCCACTGTTCCACAGTCGTGACTGGAACGGTAGAGCTGTAGGGAAGTGGTACCTCATCCTGGTAATGATGTGCTGCTGCTCTCGGTGGTGGTGGTGGGGGCCCTGGTCGGATCCAGGTGTTGCGTTCCCTGGACTGCGGACAATCTCGTTGGTAATGTCCCCACCTCTGGCATCGGTGGCATTGCACAGAAGCAGGTGTGCGGTATCTCGGCTGCGCTGCGGCTGGTGCTGGTGGAGGAAGGGATCTTGGTGGGGGTTGAGGGTTAGGAGAAAATGAATTTACCCCCAGTGGCCGCATGGCCGGTTTGTTACCCACTGTCTTGGTTTGTCTGCGAGCATCCATAAAGTCATCTGCCTTTTTGGCAGCCTCGGTGAGGGTGGTGGGGTTACGGTCCCTCACCCATTCCTGCAGTTCTGAGGATATCCCCTCATAAAACTGCTCCAACAGCAGCATTTGTAATAAGTCCTCCATGGACCTCGCTTTACTCGACTGCATCCACCCAAGGGCTGCCCTTTCTAGTCGGCAAGCCCACTCCGCATGTGAATCTTTGTCCACCTTTTTCAGTTCCCTGAAACGTCTCCGGTATGCCTCTGCTGTTATTGCATACCGGGCCAAGATAATCTCTTTCACCCGGTTATAGTTCCTAATTTCCACATCTGGTACAGTGCGGTAGGCTTCCGCTGCCCTTCCTGACAGCCGTCCCGCTAATATGGGTACCCACTCTTCCCTTGGTATGTTATGCAGTGTACATAGTCTCTCAAAGTCCTGTAGGAAGGCATCTATATCCTCCTCTGCTTCCACATACGTTTTAAAAGCTTGGTAGGGAATTTTGGGCTTACCCTCTTGTGCTATAGCTCCTGCGGTACCTCTTTCTGGTGTTTGTGGTCTCCTGTTTCTCTTTACAAATTCCTGCACCTCTGTCATGGTTTTAGAGATGATCTCTGTGGGTGGGTTTTCCCCATAGAAGGCCAGTCTGTATTGTAATTGCCTTTGGAACTCCTCCTGTTCTGTTTCAGGTCTTTGTTCCGTGGCCTGGACCTCCTCTGCTCTGTATTCTGCCATTACTTCGGTGATAAGCGTTGCTTTGGATTTGCTGCTGGCAGAAACACCTTTTGCTTCCAGAAGATCTTTCAAGGTGGTTCTTTTTAGCGTAGAAAGGTCAATCTCCATTAATCCTTGTTCCTCTGTGAGTCTGGATCCCAGCGCTGCCAACCAATGTAGCGGAGAGCTGATTTCTCGCAGCTATTCTCCACTTTAGATCCAAGGAAGGCTCAGGAACAAGTCATTAGTAAATCCACAGCAGAGTTTCCAGCAGGTAAAACGGTACAGCAATATCCCCACAGCACTCCCAATAACTGGACGACACACAGTTTCAGGAGTAGAACTGACAATCGTTTATTCCAAGGTTTCTTATAAAGCCTGCTCCCATGCAAGGGAGGGAACTACAGCAATTATGACAGTAACCAATACCATTCTTGTTACCTCCCACACATCTCCTCCCCTCAGAGTGAGTCATAATCCCCTTAAGTTGTACAGTAGTTTACCCCAAACTTGGATGTACCTCTAAACCATCATATATCTTTAATATCAGGGTACCGCTGGGTAGCCCTGATCTGGGTGAATATAATATCCAAAATTCACCCAGATCGGACCAGGGGTTCGGCAGTTACCGGCAAGTGAAGTTTGACCGACCGCACACGAGTTGGTATCCGAAAAGGGTTCCATGAGAATGGGCCCTGCGGTCGGTCTCCGTTCGGTAGTTAAAATAGACATTTACAATTGCCATCCACATTTACATTCACCTAGATAGTGATTCCCTCATTCGGTACTTTATTACCACCGAATGGGGATTCGTTATGTCTCTCCGTTCGGCAGTTACGGAGCTCTGGAGGTCTCAGCGGTGTTTGGTTGTCTGAGTGTCCGATTTGAGTTCCAGGCACTCGACGACCAAACACCGCTGGGATTTTCATGCGTAAGATGGCCGCCGCCACGTGTACGCATGCCGAATGGCGGCCACCCAGATACAATGTTAATGCCGGTTAACTTGCGGTTTGGAAAGAATGTGAACCTTAATTGCTGGCACACTTCTCTCCGGGGTGGCCCCTCCGTTCGGTAGTTTCCATAAGTATATAGTACGGATGGAAACTACCGAATAACATATAATTCACATAATAAACAGACGAACAGCAATTTCAACATAGAGAAAAATTATACGAACACAGTCACACAGGCATTTTGCAGGACAGGCTTACTGCATTCCGCTACAGTGTGTTTATGGGTTTCTCTGTATTATGAGAACTCAGATGTGTGTGAATGATGTGGGAAGGATGACAGCTCAGAAAGGAGTTACTTGATATGAGAAAATAACATGAAGTGTATTTCACTTAATGTACAGGGGCTTAACACCCCATATAAAAGAATTATGATGAAGGAACTACTCAAGAAAAAACATAGATCTGGCGATGTTGCAGGAGACACATTGGAATACAGAAGATAGGAGGTGGGCATATGAAGGGTATGAGATAATTTCACAAGCGTCCTTGAATAAAAAAAAGAAAAGAGGAGTAGCTATAATTCTATCGAAAAAAAATAACAAAGAAATAATATATGAGGAAATAGATAAAGAAGGAAGATTTCAAATATTAATACAGGGAGTGCAGAATTATTAGGCAAATGAGTATTTTGACCACATCATCCTCTTTATGCATGTTGTCTTACTCCAAGCTGTATAGGCTCGAAAGCCTACTACCAATTAAGCATATTAGGTGATGTGCATCTCTGTAATGAGAAGGGGTGTGGTCTAATGACATCAACACCAAATATCAGGTGTGCATAATTATTAGGCAACTTCCTTTCCTTTGGCAAAATGGGTCAAAAGAAGGACTTGACAGGCTCAGAAGAGTCAAAAATAGTGAGATATCTTGCAGAGGGATTCAGCACTCTTAAAATTGCAAAGCTTCTGAAGCGTGATCATCGAACAATCAAGCGTTTCATTCAAAATAGTCAACAGGGTCGCAAGAAGCGTGCGGAAAAACCAAGGCGCAAAATAACTGCCCATGAACTGAGAAAAGTCAAGCGTGCAGCTGCCAAGATGCCACTTGCCCCCAGTTTGGCCATATTTCAGAGCTGCAACATCACTGGAGTGCCCAAAAGCACAAGGTGTGCAATACTCAGAGACATGGCCAAGGTAAGAAAGGCTGAAAGACGACCACCACTGAACATGACACACAAGCTGAAACGTCAAGACTGGGCCAAGAAATATCTCAAGACTGATTTTTCTAAGGTTTTAAGGACTGATGAAATGAGAGTGAGTCTTGATGGGCCAAATGGATGGGCCCGTGGCTGGATTGGTAAAGGGCAGAGAGCTCCAGTCCGACTCAGACGCCAGCAAGGTGGAGGTGGAGTACTGGTTTGGGCTGGTATCATCAAAGATGAGCTTGTGGGGCCTTTTCGGGTTGAGGATGGAGTCAAGCTCAACTCCCAGTCCTACTGCCAGTTTCTGGAAGACACCTTCTTCAAGCAGTGGTACAGGAAGAAGTCTGCATCCTTCAAGAAAAACATGATTTTCATGCAGGACAATGCTCCATCACACGCGTCCAAGTACTCCACAGCGTGGCTGGCAAGAAAGGGTATAAAAGAAGAAAATCTAATGACATGGCCTCCTTGTTCACCTGATCTGAAACCCATTGAGAACCTGTGGTCCATCATCAAATGTGAGATTTACAAGGAGGGAAAACAGTACACCTCTCTGAACAGTGTCTGGGAGGCTGTGGTTGCTTCTGCACGCAATGTTGATGGTGAACAGATCAAAACACTGACAGAATCCATGGATGGCAGGCTTTTGAGTGTCCTTGCAAAGAAAGGTGGCTATATTGGTCAGTGATTTGTTTTTGTTTTGTTTTTGAATGTCAGAAATGTATATTTGTGAATGTTGAGATGTTATATTGGTTTCACTGGTAAAAATAAATTATTGAAATGGGTATATATTTGTTTTTTGTTAAGTTGCCTAATAATTATGCACAGTAATAGTCACCTGCACACACAGATATCCCCCTAAAATAGCTAAAACTAAAAACAAACTAAAAACTACTTCCAAAAATATTCAGCTTTGATATTAATGAGTTTTTTGGGTTCATTGAGAACATGGTTGTTGTTCAATAATAAAATTAATCCTCAAAAATTGGAAGAGAAGATATACACTCTGGTCAATGTATATCTCCCGAATATACTCCCAACTAAATACTTCAAAATGATAATGGGAAAAGTTGATAAGATTAAAGTGGGACTCTTAGTAGTCTCGGGAGATTTTAATTGTATAATGGATCCCGTCCTAGATAAAAAAATCAGAAATAGTAAACCAATATCCAAGCATCTGATAAAGCAAGCCAGAATATTGAGAAATATATTATTAGAACATAATCTATTAGATATATGGAGGGTATATAATCCAGAAAAAAAGAGAATATACACATACATCAAAAGTTCATTCCTCTCTTGCAAGAATAGACTTTATATTAGGAGAAGCAAATCTAGTAGAACAAACAATAAACATTAGAATAGAAGAAAATATATGGTCAGATCATAGCTATATTGTCTTCAATATAAAAACAGAAATTAAAAAAAGACCTAACACGACATGGCGGCTAGATGATTATATTTTGAATAATACAAATGATCAAGAACAAATAAGACAATTAATTACATTGTACTTCAGAGAGAATTGTTCAGAAGAACTCTCAGTAGCCACATTATGGTGCGCTTTTCACCCCTTAAGGACCAAACTTCTGGAATAAAAGGGAATCATGACATGTCACACATGTCATGTGTCCTTAAGGGGTTAAAGCCGTCGTTCGGGGGTATCTGATTAAATTAAAAAATAAGATCCAGAGAGAAAAAGGTCTGAGCAGGGAAAGACTTTATATTGAATATTATCAATTAGGAAGGAAAAATACAAGTGTACTAAATATAGAGTCCTCTAAACAACTATCAGAGCTTAGTGAAAAAAGAAAGAAGGAAACCGCGCCCTTATTTTGATACGAACATAAGTACTCAAATCCTTATGGTCGTATAATGGTATACTCAAATCCTTATGGTCATATAATAATATACCTCAAAAAAAGAGAGAACTATACAAAATAATAGTGTAACCCTGTAAATATTTAGAAAGCAATAGAAAAAATATAAGGTAGTACACTCACATATAGCAGAGCTAAATACAGAGCTCTGCTGTTTTAGCGCGTAGACGGAATGATCCCCGTCCTAGGATAAATATGAGGTAGTCCACGTCTTGATGGTCTCAAACAGAGAAAACAGACAGGAAGATCCACATAGTGTAGTAGATACTAATATAAAAATGGGTGATAAATGAATAGAAAATATCGTACTCACATTTACTAGAGCGTACCTCGCTCTAGTTAATAGCGCATAGGTGGTATAATCCCCACCAAGGAATAAAGATGTAAACCAGGAGCAAAATTTAGTGGAAATCTCAGAGTAAAAAAGTTAAAATTATAACTATTTATTATACATATAAATCAGTAAAAAACAATATATATAAAATACTCAATGAGAAAGTCCATAAAAAAAATCCACTTTACGCGTTTCACCTATAGAGGCTTCTTCAGAAGTGTGGGTAGAGTCCTGGTAATGTCCAAATATATATACAATGCAATAAGGATAATTGACTTCATGTGGTGAAGAAATTCATTCACTTACTGTATCCTGATTTTGCGCGCGCTGCCAAACCAGAAGTGACGCGGCGCCATATTATCCAATAGTAGGCTTGAGGAAGTATGCTGTTCTAACCACCGGTGGAACGCACGCGTCATACCGGAAATGACGCGGCGTGACCGGACGGTGGTAATCTGTGCGTTCCAGCGTGGAACGCATGCTGTAAACGGACCGGTCGTGGGGCCATAACAACACTCCATGTGTCGGACGGAAACAAAGTCCTCACCCATGCTACAGCAGATTCGATACAAGTGTCCATATTAGGGGAAATAAATAGTATATTAATTAAGTAGTTCGGCATACAATATGCATAATACAAAAATGAGCTGTGAATAAAATAATCATGCAATATGATGGTAATAAAGTGCAATAAAGGAATACAGAAATAAGACACATTAGTGGTGTCTAAATGTAAGAACAAATATATGAGGGAAAGACAAAGAGGTTTAAAACAAGAAAAACTGGACCATTTTGGGTAAATAAAAAGCATACATATTCACATCTTCAATAATATGTACATATAAAGGGTACATAAAATGCATATATAATGTGAGTACAGTCACAATAAATAACTCCACTTTGCAATCAGAATATATATATATATATATATATATATATAGACATAAGTATCTATTTGCATAATACATATGGGAGGTAAAAAAATAATATATGTATATATATATAGTTGACGTGTAAACCACATAAAAGATAAGTGATCATAATAGGTAGAGGAGTATAAATTTAATAGAAATATGAATAAGAAATAAAAGAGAATAAAAAATACATCTAAAAGGGAAGAAAGGGGGGACCAGTGGTATAAATAAATAACAGTAATCTAAAAACAAATGTATACAGACTATATGCATGTATGCATATATATACATATATATATAAAGAGGGATATAAAAAAGGGGGAATGGGAATAAGAAATTGATACTTATAAAAGAAGAAAAAAATGGGAATAGAGGCAGCAGCTGATTAATAATAAAATGGAAATCCATGGAACGGGCATAAAGAATCTTGTAAAAAATTAAAAAGATCAAAATCTATTTTTAATCCGTTCGGATGTAGTGTATCAATTTAGAATACCCATTCCATCTCCTTTTGACCTATTTTTTTTAATAAAGTCGCCTCTTCTCCAATGGCTTTTTACTGTAGCAATTCCCATAAATACAAGAAATTTGGGGTCGCTATTGTGCTTGCAAAAGTGAGCAGACACTGAATGTTTCTCATATTTCTTTTCGATATTTCTACAGTGTTCTGCTATACGTATTTTTAATGGTCTAATAGTACGACCAATGTATTGGAGGCCACACGGGCATTCCAACAAATAGATTACATTTTTGCTTTCACAGGTAATAATCTCTTTAATATTATAGATCTTATTATTGTTATTTGATTTAAAAGTGGACCTTCTTTTTTCTGTTGGTCTTGTTTTTTTGCAAGCTATGCAATTATTGCATTTAAAAAAGCCATTGGCAAGGGGTAAAAAGTTCTTCATGTGTTTACCTCCTATTTGGTCTTTGGTGTAATTATTCGTCAGATGCATTTTTAAATTCGGAGCACCTCTGAATACAATACGTGGTTTATTAGGAATTATACTTTTTAAAATGGGGTCTTCTTTCAGGAGGTGCCAATGCTTGTTCATTATCCTTTTTAGATGTTTATTTTTATCATTATAGTCCAATACTATAGGTAGATTGACTTGGTTTTGTTGATGGGGTTTTGTTTTATGTATAAGCTCTTTTTGATTAATCTCCAGTGTTTGCTGTATGGTAGACTCTATTTGCTCCTTATTGTAACCTTTATTTGTTAGACAATTTTTAATCTTATTCGCCTGTTCTAAAAAAACTTTATTATCCGAACAATTTCTCCTGAGTCTAGTGATTTGGCTCTTTGGGATGCTATTGAGCCAAACTTTATTGTGGCAACTTTTTGTATTAATATAGTTGTTAACATGAACGTCTTTGAAGTGGGTTTTAGTGTGAATAACATCATTTTCGATATAAATATTAAGATCCAGATATGTGATCTCTTTGTCATTTATTTCTGAAGTTAAAATAATACCCTCTTGATTAGAATTTAAAAACTGGATAAAATCGTGTGCTTCCTTTATGGTACCCTTCCAAATAAAAATAAGATCATCTATGTATCTAGAGTAAGATACCAGATTCGACGTCCAGCCATGCCCGCTCCAAATTAATCTATCTTCCCACTCGGCCATAAAGAGGTTGGCATAGCTGGGCGCGAATCTAGTACCCATGGCCGTTCCTCTGTTTTGTAAGTAAAAAGAGTCTTTGAACCAGAAGTAATTATTATTAAGAATCAGATTAATACCCTCAATTAAAAAGTTGATTTTAAAAATTTAAAAATGCATCTGACGAATAATTACACCAAAGACCAAATAGGAGGTAAACACATGAAGAACTTTTTACCCCTTGCCAATGGCTTTTTTAAATGCAATAATTGCATAGCTTGCAAAAAAACAAGACCAACAGAAAAAAGAAGGTCCACTTTTAAATCAAATAACAATAATAAGATCTATAATATTAAAGAGATTATTACCTGTGAAAGCAAAAATGTCATCTATTTGTTGGAATGCCCGTGTGGCCTCCAATACATTGGTCGTACTATTAGACCATTAAAAATACGTATAGCAGAACACTGTAGAAATATCGAAAAGAAATATGAGAAACATTCAGTGTCTGCTCACTTTTGCAAGCACAATAGCGACCCCAAATTTCTTGTATTTATGGGAATTGCTACAGTAAAAAGCCATTGGAGAGGAGGCGACTTTATTAAAAAAAATAGGCCAAAAGGAGATGGAATGGGTATTCAAAATTGATACACTACATCCGAACGGATTAAAAATAGATTTTGATCTTTTTAATTTTTTTATAAAATTCTTTATGCCCGTTCCATGGATTTCCATTTTATTATTAATCAGCTGCTGCCTCTATTCCCATTTTTTTCTTCTTTTATAAGTATCAATTTCTTATTCCCATTCCCCCTTTTTTATATCCCTCTTTTATATATATATATATATGTATATATATGCATACATGCATATAGTCTGTATACATTTGTTTTTAGATTACAATTATTTATTTATACCACTGGTCCCCCTTTTCTTCCCTTTTAGATGTATTTTTTATTCTCTTTTATTTCTTATTCATATTTCTATTAAATTTATACTCCTCAATCCTATTATGATCACTTATCTTTTATGTGGTTTACACGTCAACTATATATATATACATATATTATTTTTTTACCTCCCATATGTATTATGCAAATAGATACTTATGTCTATATATATATATATATATATATATATATATATTCTGATTGCAAAGTGGAGTTATTTATTGTGACTGTACTCACATTATATATGCATTTTATGTGCCCTTTATATGTACATATTATTGAAGATGTGAATATGTATGCTTTTTATTTACCCAAAATGGTCCAGTTTTTCTTGTTTTAAACCTCTTTGTCTTTCCCTCATATATTTGTTCTTACATTTAGACACCACTAATGTGTCTTATTTCTGTATTCCTTTATTGCACTTTATTACCATCATATTGCATGATTATTTTATTCACAGCTCATTTTTGTATTATGCATATTGTATGCCGAACTACTGAATTAATATACTATTTATTTCCCCTAATATGGACACTTGTATCGAATCTGCTGTAGCATGGGTGAGGACTTTGTTTCCGTCCGACACATGGAGTGTTGTTATGGCCCCACGACCGGTCCGTTTACAGCATGCGTTCCACGCTGGAACGCACAGATTACCAACGTCCGGTCACGCCGCGTCATTTCCGGTATGACGCGTGCGTTCCACCGGTGGTTAGAACAGCATACTTCCTCAAGCCTACTATTGGATAATATGGCGCCGCGTCACTTCCGGTTTGGCAGCGCGCGCGAAATCAGGATACAGTAAGTGAATGAATTTCTTCACCACATGAAGTCAATTATCCTTATTGCATTGTATATATATTTGGACATTACCAGGACTCTATCCACACTTCTGAAGAAGCCTCTATAGGTGAAACGCGTAAAGTGGATTTTTTTATGGACTTTCTCATTGAGTATTTTATATATATTGTTTTTTACTGATTTATATGTATAATAAATAGTTATAATTTTAACTTTTTTACTCTGAGATTTCCACTATATTTTGCTCCTGGATTACATCTTTATTCCTTGGTGGGGATTATACCACCTATGCGCTATTAACTAGAGCGAGGTACGCTCTAGTAAATGTGAGTACGATATTTTCTATTCATTTATCACCCATATTTATATTAGTATCTACTACACTATGTGGATCTTCCTGTCTGTTTTCTCTGTTTGAGACCATCAAGACGTGGACTACCTCATATTTATCCTAGGACGGGGATCATTCCGTCTACGCGCTAAAACAGCAGAGCTCTGTATTTAGCTCTGCTATATGTGAGTGTACTACCTTATATTTTTTCTATTGCTTTCTAAATATTTACAGGGTTACACTATTATTTTGTATATTTCTCTCTTTTTTTTTAGGTATATTATTATATGACCATAAGGATTTGAGTATACCATTATACGACCATAAGGATTTGAGTACGTATGTTCGCATCAAAATAAGGGCGCGGTTTCCTTCTTTCTTTTTTCACTATTGTTTATCATAAGGTGGGGAATCCTTGTGTTGGTCACTGCTGCCCATTCTACATCACTTATACTACTATAGTGAGCGCCTATACTCTGTTTGTCTTGTAACTATCAGAGCTTAGAATGAAGATAGAAAAAATAGAAAGGGAAAGAAAAGAAAAAAAACTAGATCTAATGAAAGCAAACTTCTATTATGAAAATAATAAGATTAATAAATGGCTAACTAGAAATAAAAATACTTATTGTTTACACATTGATTACTAGTAACTAAGTTAAGATGACATAGATTCACTTTTTTTTTTCTCTTATATATTATTACTATTTCGGGGCAGAATGATATATATATTATTACCTCTTTCTGGACATACCTACTTAGTGTCTAAATTAAAGACACAGTAAGGACTGAATTTCTAAATAAAAATACACAGTCCTTGTGCTAAAAAAGGAGGATTTCCTCCAATGATTTTAAATTTATGTTTTGTTTGTTGGCATGTATATGTTTTTGCAGCAGTAGAGAAAGATAAAGGTGATTACCGAGTGGAAATAGATGCAGAGAAGTTAATGAAAATAGCATGATTAAAATGCTCACACTCAATGTTCAGGGAATGAACACTATAGCAAAAAGAGCTCTATTGTACAAATATCTGAGTGAACAACAATTGAACCTAATATTTTTACAAGAAACCCATTGGAGACAAATAGATAAACAGAATTGGGGAGGTAAAAGATTTCCACTTATAATTCAAGCCTCCAATAAAGATAAAAAAAAATGTGGGGTAGCTGTAGTATTTGGAGAAAAAAATAAGGTCGAAATTATTCACCAGATACAAGACATTAAGGGTAGATATTTGATAATAATATGCAAAATTGATTCCATACTTTTTACATTATGTAACATATATCTCCCAAATTATTCACCAGTTTCTTATTTAAAAAAATATTGGAAAAAGTAGATGAAGTAAAAGCGGGAAAGTTAATACTAGCAGGGGATTTTAATGCTGTACTAGATCCTCAGATTGATAAAAAACTAATGAAAGGAAAAAATCTAAACCAAATGGTTATAAAACAAGCCAAAGCTTTTAAAAAAATTAAAAATGAGTACAATTTATTTGATATTTGGAGAATTTACAATCCCAACGAGAGAGATTATACGCATTTGTCTAAAGTTCATTTTTCTTATTCAAGATTGGATATGATTTGGGTAGATCCAAGTATTATTGATATGACTAAAAAAACAAAGATTGATGAAATAGTTTGGACAGATCACAATGGGGTCTCCTGTGAAATAGCCTTCAGCACACCTAAAAGAGAAGCCTATACTTGGCGTTTAAGAGATAATTTGTTTTGCTATGAGCTAAACAAAACCTATATAGAAAATAATATAAAAAACTACTTTAAAGAAAATATTTCAGAAAATATCGATCCATCCACTTTGTGGTGTGCTTTCAAGGCTGTTATAAGAGGCCACTTTATCAAGTTACAAAGTCAATTAGATAAAAAGATTACTCTGTCGTATCTATATACCGAATTAAGAAATATGACTTGTATTAATAAACAATATCCAACTCCTGAAACTTATGAGAAAATATCAGAACTAAAAGAAAACATAAAGCAAAAATTAATAGACAGGACAGTTAAAAACATGGATAGATTAAAACTCAAATACTATTCCAAGGGTAACCGAGCTGATAAGATGCTATCGCAAAAACTCAGGAAACAAAAAGGACAGAATAAAGTAGAAAAAATAATACAGAATGAAAAAGTAGCAATCACTCCTAGAGAAATTGGAAAATGTTTTAATTAATACTACGGCAATTTATATAATATACCTCAAATTAACACAGATGAGGATATTAAAAATTATTTAAAAACCATAAAGAAGTTTCAATTACCACCCACCGATAGGGAACTTCTAAATAAGTCTATAACCATGGAGGAGACCATGAAAGCTATAAATGACTTAGAAAGGTCTAAAACACCAGGCCCTGATGGGTTCAGCAATTTATTTTATAAAACATTTAAAGATCTATTATGTCCATACTTGACCTTGGCTTTTAATACAGCAGCAAATAGAGGATCTCTACCAGCAGAGATGCTCAAGGCTAATATTTTACCAATTCTAAAAAATGATAAAAACCCCACCGACATTAAAAACTACCGTCCAATATCTTTAATAGATGTAGACACTAAGTTATATGCCTCGATCTTGGCCACTAGAATAAAAAACTTCTTCCATTAATTATTCACAAAGATCAAATAGGATATGTCCCAGGCAGAAATTCCTATACAAGCATAAGGAAAATCATTAACATTTTGGACGATGCAAATAGAAATAAGGTTCCAGTTCTGACTGTCGATTGATGCTGAAAAAGCATTCGACAGATTCAGCTGGAAATATTTATCAGCCGTCGTATCACACTATGGACTGGAAGGTTGTATTAAGAAGGCTATTATGGCCTTATATGTAAATCCAGTTGCACGTACCATTGGTCCTAATATTGTTGCCCCATGGTTCCAACTTAGAAATGGTACAAGGCAGGGATGCCCCCTTTGCCATTACTCTATTTGCTGACTATAGAACCATTGGCTGAAAATATCAGAAATAATAAGAACATTAATGGCTATAAAATAATGGCTGAAGATCAAAAAATTAGTCTATACGCTGACGATATTTTAATTACTGTTACAAATCCTAAAAGTTCCTTAGAACATACAATGCAGGAAATAGACCGATACAGTTTCGTATCTAATTATAAGCTAAATGCAAATAAATCCCTGTTCCTAGATATCAATCTCAATAAAAAAATGCAACAAGAGATTAAAAACAGATATGACTTTAGTTGGGTCAAAGAAAGCATGAACTACTTGGGAATTAAAATAGTCAGAGAGATAAACAAGACCATGGAAATACATTTTTTAACATTATTATTGGAGCTTAATAAATGGTTAAAAGATCGTAGAAATTTAGAAATCACTTTCTGGGGACGAATAAATGTCATTAATTCATATGTCATACCAAAGTGGAACTACATGTTTCAAATGTTACCCCTCCATATTCCAATTCATTGGCTTCAATTAATACAAAGAAGTTTTACTCAATACATTTGGAAAGGTAAAAAGCCAAGATTAAAACAATCAATACTAGTACAAAAATTACATAAGGGCGGACTTTCTTACCCATTCATAATAAATAATTTTAAAGCAGCTACTATTCTGCATGTTTATAGAATGCAAATTGAAGAAAATAAAGAAGAGGGGTGGTACAAAATGGAAATGAAGGCGGGAGATGTTCCTAGCTTAGATTGTTTAATTTGGAATATAAATAAAACGCCTAAAAAAAAAAAAAAAAAAGAGTATCCTAATACTATCCTGACCCAATTACTGGAAAATTGGCCTAGGATTAAAAAAGCATTGAATATAGAAAAAAAAATTCCAAGTTATTTAGAGTTAAATACTGTAGAAAATCAAGTAGAGGATTTAAATCTGAATAACTGGAAAAAATCAGGGATAATAAGTCTAGACCATTTACTGACAGAAGGGTTAATCAAAACTTTTGCTCAAATAACATGCACTTATAATCTTCCATCTAGAGAGATGTTTAATTTTTTAAGACTTAAAAGTTATATGAATACACACCTTATAACACCAAAGACTAATTTGAGTAATTTGATTGATCTATTATTCACCTCAAAAAAATTAATAAACCACTCTCTAAAGCTCTAATATTAACTAAATCAATGGTTAAGAACACAAATCCTACTGCGATACAGGCCTGGAAAAAATATCTAAATATTGATATTAGTATGAAAGAATGGGGCTCCTCAATGATGGAGGTTAAGAAGAACATACACTCATTAAATTTGTTAGAAACACACTTTAAAGTTTTAAATAGATGGTACTTAGTACCAGCAAAATTGAACAAAATATATCCTCTAACTAATCCTATCTGCTGGAGGTGTAACAACACCACAGGAAACTTTAGACATATTTGGTGGGATTGCCACAAATTAAAAAATCTGTGGTCGAAAACACAGCATTTCATATCCAAAAGTCTAAAACATCGAGTTGAAAATTTCCCCAGAGGTAGTTTTATTACATTTGAATTGGCCATGTATGACGCAGGAAATAAAAGTAACTCTTATACATCTCTTTTTGGCTGTCAAAATAGTAATTGCGAGATGGTGGAAAAAAGATACAGAAATCCCCTGGAAAAAAGTCAAAAATAAACTCGAGTTTCAGATTAAAATGGAGTTAATGCTTAACAAACAAAAAGTGAGCAACAAGGTATCTGTTTGGCTAAAATGTATTGAGCTAATTGATGTAAGAAATATTGCTGATTAGTCAAAAGTGGATTAATTCCATGAACATTGAAAAAATTTGGAAAGGGGGAAAGAGTAAGAGAAACAAGGAATGTTTCCACTCTACTTAGGCTCTGGTTTCTTTCTTTTTCACTCTGCTGCTATGTTGTCTTTTGTCATATTGTAAACCTGTATTGTTGTATTGTATTGTTTAAAATGATTGAAAAGAACTAAAATTTAAAATAAAAAGTAAAGATTCAAAAAAAAAAAAGAATGGGGCAATATGTTGACACAAGTCAAAAAAAATATTCATAATACGATTCTATTTGAGACACACTATAAAATCTGCTATCGGTGGTATTTGATACCTAGCAGACTAAATAGAATCGATCAAAGGGAGTCCAGCCAATGCTGGAGATGCGGGGCAGAAGCTGGTAGTTTTACACATATATGGTGGAACTGCAAAATAATAAAACAAATATGGGTGGAAGTCTTTAGAAAATTGTATATCTGGGATAAAATTTGGATAGAACAATCCCCAATCACTGCTCTACTTCACTTACACTGGCCTGATCTTTGTCAATACCAACAATATTTAGTAAACCATGCTTTTGTAGCAGTAAAAATATTAATAGCCAGAAAATGGAAAAATACCTCAACAATTGAGTATAAAAATTGGGAAAACCAACTGGTCTTACAGCTTAAAAACGAGATAACATTATTTAGAACTAAGGAGAATTTACGAAAATATGAAATGAGTAAAAAATGTTTACAATTGGTAGAAAGGAACCAGTAGCTCCCATAGATTACACTCTAGGGCTTTATCATACTGAATTGTTAAATACACATACATAATCAAAGTAACATTTCTTTGTTGTTTTCCTATCCCACTGTGTTTTTGTTTTCGTTTATGTACGATGTTTAAAAGTATGTATAAATGGGAATTTGTATGTTATGTACTAAGAATTATATCGATATTTTTATACAAGATATTTGTATGTTATATGTTAAAAATCAAATAAAGAAATTTTAAGAACAAAAAAAAAAAAAAAATAACATAACATCATCTGCCCTTTGCCAAGCTTCTAGAATTTGGGCCATTGCCTTGCTGTACATGGTAGGTGAATTTTGTGCACCCTGGGGTAATACAGTCCATGTGTATTGTTTGTGTTTATGTGTAAATGCAAAAAGGAATTGACTGTCTGAGTGCAAGGGAACAGAAAAGAATGCACTTGCCAAGTCAATGACAGTAAACACCTTGGAATCTGTGACAACAGTGTATGAGGGTTGGGAACATTGTGGGCAATTAGTTTGGTCATGGCATTAATCGCCCTTAAATCATGATCCATACAAAAACACAGGTTTTCCTTTCTCCTGTTTCTTTTTAATGGGGTACAGGTGGGCATTACAAGTGGAGGTGGTTGGGACAATTACTCCTGCCTTCAGTAGCTCTTGAACAGATTGGGAGATGGCATCCTCCTGTGCTGGGCTGAGGGGTACTGTTTCTGGCAGGGAGGGGTGGCTACTGGCAGGAGATTCACTTTGACTGGGGGCACAGAGAGTCTGCCTGTGTCTGTCTTCTGTCTTGCCCATAGAGAGTCGGGGATTGAGGTCAAGTCAATGGTAAGTTATGTCACAGCATTGGGCAAAGTGAGGGTCGCTAGTAAATTGGCAATGGGTTTCAAGTGGTTGTCCTTTAGGGGCAAGTAAAGTGATACCTCTCCAGGTGGACTAAACTGAATGTTGACATTAATAGCAGATAAAACATCACTGCCTAGCAAATTAACAGGGGCATTAGGGCTGACAAGCAATCTGGTAACAAGAGAAGTAGAGTTATGTAATTTAAGCTTGATCTGGTGAGTAAGAGGGATGTCTGCAGGGGTTCGACCTATGCCCACACATAATAACACATCATCAGATTTATCATTGGGAAAGATATATTTCTCCTGCACAACAGACCAGATTGCCCCAGTGTCTAGCAGAAAAGGGACTATTCGATCACTTGGTAATGTAACATTAACAGTAGGTGGGGGTCTAGCTACGTCAGGAATAGTTAAAGCATGCAGGGACACTGGGTTGTCAATTTCCTATTGGGGTGGGGGGGGTGGAAACTGAGTGTCATCAGAGTTGTCAGAATTGTTCTGCTGTTTCCTATTTTTAGGAGGACATTTACAGTTGCGCTTAAGATGTCTTTTTCTCCCACGATTCCAACATTCAACCTGTCTCCTTTCTGTACTTGATCTGGGGGCAGTCAATGCCGTAAGGGGTGTTGTTCTTTCCCTATTATTAAGGTTGGTTTCTACTCCCATAGCCACTTTAACTTAATCACTGTAACTAAGGCTTCTCCATTCTGGTCTAGCATTCTGGAGTTCTGTTCTTATAGGAGCATGGAGACCATCCATGAAACAATAAATTAACAATCTAGTGGATGTTACTTCAGTTTCATTATAGCCCAGTGACTCCCAAGCTATTTGCAGTCTGACAAAGAATTTTTCAGCAGACTTATCTTTCTCCTGTGTAATATCTCCTAGCTTGTGAGCCAGTTCTTCGGTTTTTATTTTAGCCCAATCTTTAAGGGCAGTTACATAAGATTTACAGTGGATGCAGGGACTTAAGATCTGATTTTCTCTTTAGCAGACAATTTATGTACTGTTCCTTCCTTACCTGGGTAAGGGGGTGGATATTCAGGTTCCCTTTTGGGATCCTTTTGGTTGCAGGACCCTAAGGGTCCAAAACATTGGTAATATGGTATTCCATTTCCCAGTAGTTTCCCTACAACCACATCTAGTTAATTCAACCACTGTATCATGCCATTTCTGAGCAACTTCTATTAAGTCAGTATCTTATAGCCATCCTCTATAATTTGCCATAAATTATTTCCATATCTGGGGGTCAAGGGTGTCTTCTGAGGGCATGCCAACTTTCTTAAGTAATTTCTTTATTTTCATAGTAGCTCCTTGTCCTTTATGATGTTTGACTATAGTTAGAGCTGTAAATTCCTCCTTGGTACTTTGTGAGTTACCCATCTCTAACACCTGTAAGGGGTAATTACATCCTTAACCAAGACAAGATTATAAAAACAGTGTTTAAACAGTAGAATTTTCACAGTCTTTGTCTTCTTACTCTAAACACAGATAAGAGATCTGCCTTGGAGGATTCTGACTCTAACTATAAAACAAATGACAAGGCAGACAAACTTGAGCCCAACAGACATATTCCACTATCCCAAGCTTTCAAGATTCCAAGATTTATTTCACAAGACATTTTACCTGAACATACTAAACCACAGAAAACTAATGTTAAGGAGGTGACCACTGCTAAACCGTGAACTGTATTGAGTGTATGAACTGTGCTGAGTGTACTTGCTTATGTTCCCCACGTATTTTTGATTTCTTGTGTGTTTTACCTACTCCTCGAACAGGGACCACCGCAATACCCCATTTAGAATGTTTAGTTAGAATACTCACACCTCGTTAGAATGTTCACACCTCACCTAGCCAATCAGTGGCACCCATGCCTGACATCAATCTGCACTTCCTGATATTCTGTTTCAGAAGCCGAATACCATTGAGCAACCTGGAGATCTGGAGCTGGGGGAAGCCTTTGGGGTTAAATCATTTGAGAGCGGTAAAACCCCTTAAAGGAAAGAGAGCGCCCAGGGGCCTCCTGGCATCATCACATTTTCATTAAGATGCCGTTGTTATGGTGAAGAGAATGTTTGTTTACTTTGCTTAAAGGAACACTGCTGTCTGGAAGCTGGGAAGATGTGAGGTTTAATCACTTCCTTTTATCACTGGGAGGATCGGGGGATCAGCCAACTATTGCTGCTGGCCTAATTCGGGGACTCAATGGGCCGTATGTTTGAAAGCCCTGTTATAAAGGGAGTAGCACATTTTAGTATAGTGATTAGCACACATTAATTTCCTTACAAAGTTATGGTGAAATTAATGCAAATGATCATCTATTTAAGACTTTAATCTATACTAATATCGATTATATTTCGAATGCTTTTTTGTAACATAACCTCTTTGCTATGTTAATTTTGTTTCAAATTGATGGAGGTCTAAAACCTCTGTTTTTTTGTTGCTTAGCCCTGCGTTTTCTTTTTTAATGCACCTTTTTTTTTTTTTCATTTTCTGTGCTTAGTAGATAGCTCCCTTATTTGTTGTTCTTACAAATAGCAATCCTACCTGAAAGATCAAAATTAAGAAAAAATGTTTACACTAGAAATGTCAATTTAAAGTTATTTTTAACCACAAGTCTCCAGCAAATCACACAAAATTATTCAAATAAAAGCATGTATGAATTATTTTATTCTTTACGCTGGTTTACCCACACACTAATATATCAAACTGATTGAGGTTTACAGTCGTTTTTTTAAAGCTGAGAAACCTGTATTGTTGGGAAGAGAATTTAGTTGACATATTTTTTATTCAAGCAATTATATTTAGCTATTTTACAAAAAGTGTTTAGATTAGAGAATATGTTTAAGTTTGAAGTTCTATTTATTAAAAAAATAATTAAATATTAAATTTGCAAAACATAGACCAAAACACTCGGCTCAGTTGGATATACATTCCATTCAAATATGTTTTTTATTTCAACCATGATTCTGTGTACAGTCAATAGCCCCCATTTCTAATATTACGAAAATATACAATAAAAAGAAGTGTAACAGGTAAGATACAAGTTTATGCTTCTTATAATTCCTGTAAACTACAGAGGAAAATATGAGTCAAACCAGTCTGTGTATAGAAATAGATCTACTTACCGTGTACACATTCTATAACCAGGAACAATGTCATTTTCATATGCAGTTCTTATATTCATATTCACAGTAAAGAGTCCTCCAATAATGATGTCCCCTTCTTTATAATATTCATATTCAATTAAATACACTATGTTTCTTTGAATGCATGGATTTTTTTGTTTCTGAGTGTTAAATGCTCCAACAATTATACACAGGATGATCAGACATAAAATTGCTGGATGTTGCTCCATCACAGACCCTGTCCTTCTCGGTCCTGTGAAGCTGTGCTCGCTCTCTATGTATCTGTGTTCAGGCTCTCTCTGTAACAAACTATGGAGCTGCAGCTTATATTGTAATCCATAGTCTATATTCATACATTCAGATTTACACAAGTGACTATAATTCCCAAGCACCATAGAAATAAAAATCCATTGCACAAATAAACATTGAGATATATATATATATTAACATTGGTTACTTAAAACGTTTTTCATTTTAAAATTATGTTCTCAAGGACAGAATCCCAAGATATATGTTTAGAAGACATTAACACTTTAACTGCTCAAACAAGGCGAATCATTTCCAAAGGAAATATGTTGAGGAGAAAATTCAGTCACAATTCAACTCAAAGGGGACAATTAAAATAAAGTTTGTTCAATTTTTGTTGAAACTGCTCATAGGTGATCACCAGACCTCTACTGCCATGCACTTATAGCTCTATCTAGGTCGCAACATGCCCCAAGTACTTGGGGACACTCAATGAGAGACCATACAACAGAGTCAGTTCAGAAAATGTCCAATGTTTATTAAACAGAACAAAGCTTATAAGGCAAACACAATAAAAGGGAGTTCTAGAGGGAGTTTCATTAATTACCAATCAAATATTGACATCTATTAACTAGCAGCACTGACAGATTTGCAAGTAGCATGGTAAAGGCATGAAACAAATCACAGCTATCAAACTTATCTAGGGGCATGTAAAAGGTGAGATCTCTAATAAAGGGGGTGTACGGATAAGTGTGTACAGCGCTAAGTTAAGTGACATCCTTGCAATGTACAAGTCTGTTAGTCTTATGAATCTTAACATGTATAGCTTAGAGGAGAAACGAGAAGGGGGGATATGATAAAAACATTTAAATACATGAAGGGAATCAACACAGTAAAGGAGGAGACTATATTTAAAAGAAGAAAAACTACCACAACAAGAGAACATAGTCTTAAATTAGAGGGGCAAAGGTTTACAAATAATATCAGGGAGTATTACTTTACTGAGAGGGTAGTGGATGCATGGAATAGCCTTCCAGTTGAAGGGGTAGAGGTTAACACAGTGAACGAATTTAAGCATGCGTGGGATAGGCATAAGGCTATCCTAACTATAAGATAAGGCCAGGGACTAATAAAAATATTTAGAAAATTGGGCAGACTAGATGCATCCACTGCCCTCTAAGTAAAGTAATACTTCCTGATATTATTTTTAAACATTTGCCCCTCTAATATAAGTCTATGTCCTCTTGTTGTGGTAGTTTTTCTTCTTTTAAATATAGTCTCCTCCTTTACGGTGTGGATTCCCTTTATGTATTTAAATGTTTCTATCATATCCCCCCCTGTCTCGTCTTTCCTCCAAGCTATACATGTTAAGATCCTTTAACCTTTCCTGGTAAGTTTTATCCTGCAATCCATGAACCAGTTTAGTAGCCCTTCTCTGAACTCTCTCTAAGGTATCAATATCCTTCTGAAGATACGGTCTCCAGTACTGCGTACAATACTCCAAGTGAAGTCTCACCAGTGTTCTGTACAATGGCATGAGTACTTCCCTCTTTCTGCTGCTAATACCTCTCCCTATATAACCAAGCATTCTGCTAGCATTTCCTGCTACTCTATTACATTCTCTGCCTACCGTTAAGTCATCTGAAATAATTACTCCTAAATCCCTTTCCTCAGATGTTGAGGTTAGGACTCTTTTAAATATTTTGTACTCTGTCCTTATCTACATTAAATGTCAGCTGCCACAGCTCTGACCATTTCTCTAGTTTACCTAAATCATTTGCCATTTGGCTTATCCCTCCGCGAACATCAACCCTGTTACATATCTTAGTATCATCAGCAAAAAGACAAACCTTACCATCAAGACCTTCTGCAATATCACTAATAAAAATATTAAAGAGAATGGGTCCAAGTACAGATCCCTGATGTATCCCACTGGTAACAAGAGTACGCTTCGAATATACTCCATTGACTACAACCGTCTGTTGCCTGTCACGCACCCACTGCCTTAACCATTCAACATTCAAATGGGGCCAACATTAAAACCAGGGCTTTTAAGGATCTGACTACCCCTTGTATTTATCCTTCCCAGCAACACCCCACAATTATCTTTTCTTTCTCTGTATTTTTGGTGTCAAGATCAGACTCCTTTGGGGTTGAGCACGCCTGCTCCACTCAGGGTGCCTCTTTGGAAATGATGACAGGAACAGTCCCTACAAATGTAAGTAAATATTACAGTGAGCATATTTATATTCTATGCTAAAATTGGAGCACCCACTGATATTAGGTTACTATAAAGAAATAGTGGACTTAACAGAGTATGGCCATATAGCTTGAACAAATGCTTATATTTATTTGCTAAGATTGGTGATTTTAAAGTCAATGTCATGCCGAACCTATCTTACTCCAATTGCTTCCTCTTCTCTCCCCCTCTCAGGATCTGTTGTTCTTTTCTTTCTATCTGATCTAGTTTTCTTTAAAACATAAGACAAAATAGTTCCTACTTTGTTTTTTTCCTATGCTTGCCCAGCTTTGACCCAGGGGAGGAGCTAAATTCACTCCATTTCCTGTGGTCAAAGCAATTTCCCACAATTCTTACCTTCCTCCTATTGCTTCGTTCGGGTTCAAACACCAGCGAAACTACCGAATTTAATCCTAACTTTGTCATGTTTTTGTATACAAGAACCAAATGATGCAAGACAGCACTTCCAAAATTATTGGATTATTCCTAAGGTGCCATCATACTGGGATGGCTAAATCCCCAACATCATAGTAGAAATGCAACAATGTCCAGGCACATAGAGTTCATCCAAATGCAGATTTCTATTGAGGATGGAATGGCAATGTTTCAGGTCTACATTTGAGCCTTCCTCAAGCCATAGCTATCTGTCATAAGCATGTTATGACGGTAGTCACCATCACTGGGGATGAAAGACAGACACTATGTGTGGGTCCCAAGTTTCCACTTGTGTTTTGGCACCCTGTGCCCAGTATTGGTGCACGGTATGTTGAATGTATTAATCTGCTGATGAAAAGTGTGTCCAGGGCTATAATCACAGTAGCCTGGTCCAGGGTGGAAAAGGCCCTCAGTGATCCCAGTCAAGCCTTGGCTACAAGGAAGCAGACTTGGCGGAGGTACTCGGTCGGAGTACTGGAGCTCCGTCATACATGTTTTACAATGAAATATGTACTTTTAACTATAAAGTAGTTGTTCTACGATTTTGAAGCACTTTATTGACCAGTAATGCTATATTTGATTAACAGCACTTTATTTGTTTACTAGCACTTCATTAAGGTCTATAAAAAACTCTACATATATTATTAAAGTTATTTTATATATCATGATTTGTGATCTAAATGTTTAAGATTTTTTATTATTGAATTTTTCAGAGATTATGTATCATAGAGGTGTGATTGTAGTACATGTATGGTACTTTGTGATGCAACTTTAGTATAGTGACAAGTCATTATAACAGTATGAATTGCACCCGCAAGACATATATCGTCCATTATTTGCTCCATTCTTTTGGGTGTTTTAATTTATGGGCATGTTTGATAAATGTACATAGTTTCGACTTGTCACGTTGGATCTATCACTTTGGTGCCTCCATGTAAACAAAGATCTATTCAATAGTTTTTCCTGAGGTATAGAAATTATGATTTAATATAAAATTGTAAGCTAAGCTATGGTAAGTACATTGTTACAACTGAACATTTTTAATTATTTTTTATTTATTTCATTACGATCCTGATTGGAAAGTGAGTGAGACGTGGTTGTGCATTTGACATGGCTTCCTCTGTCTGATGATCTTCCTCTGTCTGATGATCTACCTCTGTCTGATGATGTACATCTGTGGCATTTCTCATGATTGTAAGTAAATGTATTCTTTGGTATATATAAGTTTTTATTTGGGAGATGTCAATGGCTAGAACAAAAGATAGAGAGACAAAATGTTGCCACTGTTTTCTCCATAAAAGTCTGCGTTTTGAGTAAGTTCTTGAGTTTTTACAATATTTATGTAAGATGACAAATAATACATTATATTTTTGTCTGTGAATGGTGGTCTGCAGGCCTAATGGCACACAATTAATAGTTATTCATTACAATGAATGTGGGAAATGCCACTTTATGATCTACAATAAATTTAAGTCAACGTTACCTCGCCATTTAGACTCAGGCCATGAAAGAATAGTCCAAGTTACATATCTGTTACAGTAGAGCTAATATATAAATAACATTACCTGCAGCATAAACCAGATATTTACCTTGTGTTTATACTCAAATATGTCTTCATTCATTTTGTGATTACTGACACGCATTATGTGCAAGGCAAGTACCATGGCACGGACAGCATGAAACACAGGATAAGGCTGCGGATCCATTGCAAATGTCATTATATCACTTAAACATTCATTTCCTGTGCAGTTAGTTAGTGTTTCTCCATAAATAAAGTCATATCTGTGGTTATTCTCATAGTTTGGAATGTTACATTTCAAATAGAATTTCACAATTCCTTTTAGTATTGGATCATTTTTGCGATTCAGTAGGTTAGCATTTTTTATAACTGACTCCATCTCTGGTAAGAATTCTGTTGCAGGAAAAAAATGCAAACTGCCTTCAAGTAGTGGTCTGAAATTATCAAACAGAAAAGCATAGTGCCATGCCATTTTAAGGAACAGGGTTATATTTTGAAAATGTGATAATCCGTGAAACAACAAAATAGCACAATACCGAGAGCATGATCCACATGTTATTAGAATCTGAGAGGTGGATTTTTCAATAATATCCATGCCTGTGAATATCCCTTTATCAGTTTTATCAGGTAGTTGTAGAGTATACTCAATGCAGATCCCGTGACTGGTGAGCTATTGGCTTAGCACCTGGAGTTCTCATAGAAACATTAACCATAGCAGTGGAGCTTAGTGGTATCCAATTCATGTCAGACCAGAGTTATTTGCTCTTTAACAGGTAGAGTAGAAGAACAAAAAGTAGATTAACCCTTCCAAGCTGTGTTACCCTGTCAGTATAGGTAATTTGCTAGGCTGAGGTGCGTTAGTGATTAGTTATACAAACTATAAATCATTGATGGGCGCTAACAAGCTAGACAGGCTCAATTACTTGCTTCATTTACACAGAATGAAAGATATATCCTAGACATGTTGGACTTTCTATATATGTAGAAGTGTTAGACATCTTGCTGATTGGAGTCGCTTATATTGTACCTCTGGGAGGATTATCATTATGGTACTTTATCACATCAGTAGTAGGTCATATAGTGTAGAGAGCGATGAGAGAAAAGAAATGAAAATCATAATACAAAAAAGAAAACTTGACGCATGTCATTCAAAAAACACATATATTGCTTCTGTTTTTATCAAATAGGGGGTATTCTCAGAGGTCGCAACTTTGCCACATAGCGATTCCAGCCAATTCTGCTAAGTGGCAAAGCTTCTACCTCGTCTGAGTAAGTGTTACTCCAGAGCAGGATGCCTCATTGGCCCCAGGCCTGCATGAGGGCCAGCATCTCTTTACCACAAACTTGGATTCGTTGAGGGACCAACTCTATTCCCTTCAGGGGGAGAGCAAAGGAGTTGAGAGGCGGTCTCGGCTGGTTATGGATGCTCTTCTGCCCGAGTGGACAATGCCTGGAGGTCTTGCCTTGGGTGACCCCCTTGGGGAGTGGTCATGCGGTTGTGACAGCTTTGTTTTAGATCTTGCGCTCTCAGGAGACTTCACCATACGTGGCTGCTCCTTTCTTCGATTTCCTTTCCGCGGTACAGACTTGTGCGTTATTGTGTCCATTTTATGGGCTTCTATCTTCAGCCTGAAGTTCTGGAAGATCTTATCTAGCCGCCATATGGAGTTAGCAGTGGAGTTGCTAAATGCCCTCTTGGTTGCATTCAAGCCTTGTGCACGCGGCGTCCACCATCTTGGGACGTTATTGTGTGATGCGATATCTGCTCTTGTTAGCTCGGATTATCACCGGGTAAGCAGCACTACCAGCAGGAGCTCATGTGATGCATGTCTTGCCAGTTTGCAGTCCAAGCTCTGCCCCCGGGTGCCACCATTTTAAGCATCACTGCACATATTAAGGAGCTTATTTTATATGGCTCTATTCAATGTGAGTGTATGCATAATACATTGTTTTAGTTATATTTTGGGGTTGCTACCATTTACACTATTGTTTCTTAATGTTTTTATTTACATGTCTTGCTGTTGCTACCCCTTATTGGAGTATTTGGTTAATTATAAGAAATTATTTTACATACATGGCACTCCACTTCTATGTTATACGTTTGTGCACTTGTAACATTTTAACCATAAATTGTTGTTTGGTAAGGGCAAAATATTTGTTAATATACCAGAATGCATGAACCTAACTGAGGTATTCTATGTATGATTAAAATAGGCAAAATTTGCCTTAGTAGTGAAATTCGGCAAATTCGAATGAGGACTGAATACAGACTGAACTGCGAATGCCAATGTAGCGGGCCCTGGGTAACCCGGCTGGTTACATCCGCTATTAATGTATTAAAAGAGACATTTTTCCCCAGTAACTGGACGACACACAGTTCCAGGGGTACAACGTTTGATAATCTTTATTAGGACACACAGCTTTTTATGCACAAACCCCCACAGGGGGTCTCCATCCAACACAACACAATCCCAGGCAGGATTGTGCCTGCCCTGATTAGTCGCCGGTACCTCGCAGAAACCAATCAGTGCTCCCTCTTGCCGACAAACCAGGAGAATGGCATGAACCCAGTTTGAATGGGTGCTCCTTCTCCCATTGGTCGGCACGGACTTCCACGCAGCCATCGGGACCCTGCGGCCGTTAGACCGACTCACAGGCCCAGGGATTCCCTGCTGGCTCGCGTCCATCTCTCCGGTGGATATCCCCACGCAGGTACCCAATGGAGAGAACCCTTGTGGTCTGCCGTTTTCACACCTCATTAGCGAGTTGTGAACCTTCTAACCACACGTTCTAAATGGAGTATCGGGGTGATCTGTCGCACAGGGTTCTGTGCACCGGAGCGACCTCGCGTGGTTGAAGCTTGCAGTCTGCGGTTTTCACACCTCGCTAGCTTTATTATCCCACATACTGTGCAATATTGCTTTATTATCCCACATACTGAGAGATATTGCTCTATTATCCCACATACTGTGCGATATTGCTTTATTATCCCACATACTGTGCGATATTGCTCTATTATCCCACATACTGTGCGATATTGCTCTATTATCCCACATACTGTGCGATATTGCTCTATTACACCACATACTGTGCGATATTGCTCTATTATCCCACATACTGTGCAATATTGCTCTATTATCCCACATACTGTGCGATATTGCTCTATTACACCACATACTGTGCAATATTGCTTTATTATCCCACATACTGAGAGATATTGCTCTATTATGCCACATACTGTGCGATATTGCTTTATTATCCCACATACTTTATGATATTCCTCTGTTATCCCACATACTGTGCAATATTGCTCTATTATCCCACATACTGTGCGATATTGCTCTATTACACCACATACTGTGCAATATTGCTCTATTATACCACATACTGTGCGATATTGCTCTATTATCCCACATACTGTGCAATATTGCTTTATTATCCCACATACTGAGAGATATTGCTCTATTATACCACATACTGTACGATATTGCTCTATTATCCCACATACTGTACGATATTGCTTTATTATCCCACATACTGTGCAATATTGCTCTATTATCCCACATACTGTGCGATATTGCTTTATTATCCCACATACTGAGAGATATTGCTCTATTATCCCACATACTGTGTGATATTGCTCTATTATTCCACATACTGTATGATATTGCTCTGTTATCCCACATACTGTGTGATATTGCTCTATAGTGATGTCGCGAACACGAAATTTTCGGTTCGCGAACGGCGAACGGGAACTTCCACAAACGTTTGCGAACCGGCGAACCGTGCGAACCGCCATTGACTTCAATGGGCAGGCAAATTTTAAAACCCACAGGGACTCTTTCTGGCCACAAAAGTGATGGAAAAGTTGTTTCAAGGGGACTAACACCTGGACTGTGGCATGCCAGAGGGGGATCCATGGCAAAACTCCCATGGAAAATTACACAGTTGATGCAGAGTCTGGTTTTAATCCATAAAGGGCATAAATCACCTAACATTCCTAAATCACAATGGATATGGATTGACACCTGACATATGACATATTGACACCTTGACATATGGATTGACACCTGTCCTCAGAGACCCTGATACACACTGACACAGAGCAGAATAGAGACTGTTCCCCCTACATAGGGTCACTTGGCAGATATGGACTGACACCTATCCTAAGGATCCCTGATACACACAGACACAGAGCAGAATAGGGACTGTTCCCCCTACATAGGGTCACTTGGCAGATATGGATTGACACCTGTCCTCAGAGACCATGATACACACTGAAACAGAGCAGGATAGAGACTGTTCCCCCTACATAGGGTCACTTGGCAGGTATGGATTGACACCTGTCCTCAGAGACCCTGATACACACTGACACAGAGCAGAATAGAGACTGTTCCCCCTACATAGGGTCACTTGGCAGATATGGATTGACATCTATCCTAAGGATCCCTGAAACACACTGACACAGAGCAGAATAGAGACCGTTCCCCCTACATAGGGTCACTTGGCAGATATGGATTGACACCTATCCTAATGATCCCTGATACACACTGACACAGAGCAGAATAGAGACTGTCCCCCCTACATAGGGTCACTTGGCAGATATGGACTGACACCTATCCTAAGGATCCCTGATACACACTGACACAGAGCAGAATAGGGACTGTTCCCCCTACATAGGGTCACTTGGCAGATATGGATTGACACCTGTCCTCAGAGACCATGATACACACTGAAACAGAGCGGGATAGAGACTGTTCCCCCTACATAGGGTCACTTGGCAGGTGTGGATTGACACCTGTCCTCAGAGACCCTGATAAACACTGACACAGAGCAGAATAGAGACTGTTCCCCCTACATAGGGTCACTTGGCAGATATGGATTGACACCTATCCTAAGGATCCCTGATACACACTGACACAGAGCAGAATAGGGACTGTTACCCCTACATAGGGTCACTTGGCAGATATGGATTGACACCTATCCTAAGGATCCCTGAAACACACTGACACAGAGCAGAATAGAGACTGTTCCCCCTACATAGGGTCACTTAGCTGATATGGCGTGGTCATGGGAGGATGACTTTCCTCTTCCCCTGTTAGATTCCCGTTGTGCTGTGACATCACCCTTATACGCTGTGTAAAGCATACTTTTTAATTTATTTTGCAAATGCTGCAATCCTTTCCGACTTGTAATTCGGTAACATTTCCGCCACTGTCTGCTTATACTGGGGGTCTAGTAGCGTGGACACCCAGTACAGGTCGTTCTCCTTCAGCCTTTTTATACGAGAGTCCCTCAACAGGCACGACAGCATGAAAGACCCTATTTGCACAAGGTTGGATGCCGAGCTACTCATTTTCCGTTCCTCCTCCTCACACAGAGCAAAATAGGGACTTTTCCCCCTACATAGGGTCACTTTGCAGATATGGATTGACACGTGTCCTCAGGGACCCTGATACACACTGACACAGAGCAGAATAGGTCGGAATTTGTGGACCACCATCTCCAAAAATATGCACAAGAAGCACCCTCTTATCTAAAAGACACTGCTCATGTCCTAAGAATTATGGAGAATGTAACCTGGGAACCTGACTATGTCTGGGTGACCATAGACATCACGTCACTATATACAATAATAAAACACAACAAAGGTTTGGTGGCAGTAGAACGAGTCATGGAAAGAGATGAAAACATATCACCAAATTTTCAAAATTTTATTTTAAATAGTATCCACTACATCCTTAAACATAATTATGTTTTCTTCGATGAATCGTTTTACCTCCAAACCACTGGTACAGCCATGGGGACCAGGTTCGCCCCCAGCTATGCAAACATATATATGCGGGATTGGGAATCCAACCACATATGGAGTGGGCATGGCTGGGCAGCGAACCTGGTCCTATGGAAACGCTTTATTGATGACATAATATTGATTTGGCGAGGCTCACAGGAAGATTTATTATTGTTTATCAATTACATCCACCAAAATGACTATGGTTTAAAATTCACATATGAAATAAATGCCACTACTATCAACTTCTTTGATCTAAATCTTTTCATAGAAAATAATCAGATCCAATCAAAATGCTTTTTTAAAAAAAACAGATGGTAACAGTTTCATTCATAGAAAAAGTTGCCATAAAGACAAATGGTTGGAAACCATAAAAAAAGTCAGCTAATACGAGTGAGAAGAAACTGCACAAAATATTCAGATTATAGGGAACAAGCCAAACACTTAAAAAACAAATTTGTGGCAAAGAAATACGAAACAACACTGCAAGATAAAGAAATTAAAGAAATAGGAAAAACGAATAGAAGAGACCTGATAGCATCTAACCCCAAAAGACATTCCAAGGATAATTATAATTTATCTTTCACTACCCAATACAATACACAACACTGGAAAATAAAAAAGATTCTCAATAAGCACTGGAACATTTTGCGTCAGGACCCCATTTTTGGTAAAATGTTACCAAAAAAAACGCCAGTTATCTTCAGGAGAACAAAAAATCTAAAAAACGTATTAGCACCTAGTTATGCTTTAAAAATTCCACGCAAGAGTACGAATTTGAACATTAGTGGTTTTAATCCTTGTAACTCTTGTAAAGCCTGCAAAAATCAAAAATGTGTGCAAAGGAGACAATTTATGAGCTCCACCACAAAAGAGAGATTTAAAATAAAATCCAACATAAATTGTAACACAAGAAATGTGGTATACATGCTACAATGTCCTTGCGGGAAACAATACGTGGGGAGAACACGTAGAAAGCTAAAAGAGAGAATCCTAGAACATCAAAATAACATCAGAAAAAATTCAATGAAACATATAGTACCACTACACTGCAATTCTTGCAATAAATTTGATTGGCGAAGGTTTACCTTTTTGGGCATAGAACATGTGGACCCATATTGGAGAGGAGGGAATTTGACCAAAAAGCTCTCCCAGAGAGAGACTTTTTGGATCAATAAATTAAAAACACTTCAACCCCTCGGTTTAAATTTAGATATTGATTTGTGGAGTTTCTTTGAAGACTAATTTAATCACTTGTTTCACACTCTGTTTTTTTGTGGAGTGTTTGTGAATTATTGCACTTCTCTCTCATTCAAAAAATTAGGATATTTAATTCTTTTTTTCATTCTCATATTTTTCTCTATATTTTTTTCTAATTTGATTATAATTTTTATTTTTATTTTTAACTTTATTTTTATTTTTATTTTTATTTTTATTTCATTTTTATTTTTATTTTTATTCATTTTTTTATTTATATTTTATTTCCTTTTTTAATTTTCATTTTAATTTTTATTTTTTATTTATATATATTTTTTTCATATAATTTTTCCTCTTTATTTATTCCAATTGTATTTTTTCTCTTTTTTACCATTTACATTTTTGTGTCCATTTTTCTATGCCCATATTTCTTTTTATAAATATATATAATTTGATTTAAAGTCAAATATTCATCTTTAAGGAGAAAGAGACAAAAGTGCAATATAAATGGGTTTCACTCACTATGTCAAGATTTACATATACTTGTATAATGTTTATTGAATTGTAATAATAGAAGATGTTAATACATATTACCACCTATGCACCTTGTGAAAATTCCTTTTCCATACATGTTGTATAGATTGTGTTAATGGGATGTATAAGATGAATATGTAAAAACGTGTGTTCAGTGGAATTCGCTTTATAAATGGGATATATTAACACATGTCTATTATCACAGATCATATTGCGAATATACAATCATTTTGATCTGATTTTACTTTAATTTGCTATTGTAGTGCCATCCAGAGAATTATTTTAAATTGCTATTCCCTCCCCTCCCCCGTTTTATCCATGCTTTGAGTAAATGTATTAGAACAATGATGATAGATCAGCGACCGCGACCCACTTCCGGGTCTGTGGAACGCAAGGTGGAATACACGCGACACACGTGATGATGTCATCCGGTTCCGGATCCGTCCAAAACGGAAATCGAACAGCTGAAAGATCTTCAACATTTAATGGGGATGTATATAAAAGGACTGAGGGAGGGTTAGTTTTTATTGCTGTTACTGTTATCCTTACTGCACTTTACTTCACCAAGTCCCTGAGGAAGTCCAGCCTAGAGGACGAAACGCGTAGGACGCTTTATGGTGACATGCTGTTTATTTGATACTTGAATGGAAGTTATTAAATTATATTTTTTATTACACTCTGGAAGTGCACTACATTTTTGTATATATTTTTATCTTTGAGATATATACACCTATTCGTTGATGAATATGTGAGAAAGGACAACAGACTAGACACTGAAAGAAAAGATACCACTCAAGGCTCTTTTTATTCTACAAATCTGTGAGTGACCAATTGTGATTTCATATTAGTGCCAGTCCCCACGCAGTTATACGCTATGTTTTTTTTTTATTTGCATTTAGCAGATTGTCCCCTATTCTATTTCGTATATACCATTGAAGACAGGAGGAAGTCTTCGGGGCTTCACCTAGACACTTCACCCAAATACAGGGGAAGTCTTGGTTTGCTTTATATAATATATTTCTTTTCACTGGGGTTGTGTTCACATATACTGTTGTTTTAGTTTGCACAGAGCAGAATAGGGACTGTTCCCCCTACATAGGGTCACTTGGCAGATATGGACTGACACCTATCCTAAGGATCCCTGATACACACTGACACAGAGCAGAATAGGAACTGTTCCCCCTACATAGGGTCACTTGGCAGATATGGATTGAAACCTGTCCTCAGGGACCCTGATACACACTGACACAGACCAGACTAGGGACTGTTCCCCCTACATAGGGTCACTTGGCAGGTATGGATTGACACCTGCCCTCAGGGACCCTGATACACACTGACACAGAGCAGAATAGGGACTGTTCCTCCTACATAGGGTCACTAGGCAGATATGGATTGACACCTGTCCTCAGAGACCATGATACACACTGAAACAGAGCAGGATAGAGACTGTTCCCCCTACATAGGGTCACTTGGCAGGTATGGATTGACACCTGTCCTCAGAGACCATGATACACACTGACACAGAGCAGAATAGAGACTGTTCCCCTACATAGGGTCACTTGGCAGATATGGATTGACACCTATCCTAATGATCCCTGATACACACTGACACAGAGCAGAATAGAGACTGTTCCCCCTACATAGGGTCACTTGGAAGATATGGACTCACACCTATCCTAAGGATCCCTGATACACACTGACACAGAGCAGAATAGGGACTGTTCCCCCTACATAGGGTCAATTGGCAGATATGGATTGACACCTATCCTAAGGATCCCTGAAACACACTGACACAGAGCAGAATAGAGACTGTTCCCCCTACATAGGGTCACTTGGCAGATATGGCGTGGTCGTGGGAGGAGGAGGATGACTTTCACCTCTTCCCCTGTTAGATTCCCGTTGTGCTGTGACATCACCCTTATACGCTGTGTAAAGTATACTTTTTAATTTATTTTGCAAATGCTGCATCCTTTCCGACTTGTAATTCGGTAACATTTCAGCCACTGTCTGCTTATACCGGGGGTCTAGTAGCGTGGACACTAGGGACTGATCCCTGATACACACTGACACAGAGCAGAATAGGGACTGTTCCCCCTACATAGGGTCACTTGGCAGATATGGATTGACACCTGTCCTCGGAGACCCTGATACACACTGACACAGAGCAGAATAGAGACTTGTTGCAAAAACACTAGTTCTAATTGTGTACCTTTAATTACTTGGGAACAGCATTTCAACCTTTGAACTGGCACTTCGAATACCGTCGAAGTGCCGAAGCCGTCGAAGTCACCGAGGTAGTCGAAGCGGCCGCCATTACAGTCGAACACGTGGCGGCGGCCATTTTAATACAGTCGAATGCGGTCAGCGGTAACCTGTACCTTTCCCGATCCTTCGACACCACAGCGGAGACTAAGTCCCGGCCGAACATTCGAAACAACCGTCGAAGGGAACTTTGTCGTCTTTTTTATGGGAATAGATCACCACACGACTAGCGACCGCCGCGGAAGTTTTAACCGCATTTACTTCGACACTTCGACAAAAGCCGAAGTGCGTTCGAATATTCGAACACCGGCTTCGGATGTAACTTTACCGATTTTCCGGCTAAACATCGACCGACCACACAGCCTGAATCTGTGGAACTGTTTCTGGGCTTGCAAACAGGCGTGCGGTCGGTCCAAAGAGACTTTTTAATATCTCTGGAACTACTGGACGGATTCCCACGAAATTTGAGTATGTTGTTCCACAATTTATGTTGTTCACAAAAATATAAGTTTTATTAATGTACTAGATAAAATGAGAAAGTTATAAAAATGTATAAAAGTGTATAAGTTTTAGCTTGGAGATAATTGAGTAGATACAGTAGGAAACTCAATTATCTCCCAAGCAGAGGGGAGGGCACCAGGGGGCTGTACTATTCTGTTATTGGTTATTTTATACCTCCCCATGGGAGGGGTCTGTTTGTACCTGACTGTAATAAAAAGCAGGCTGGGTGTTCCAGACCTCAGTTCTTACTTGACCCTCAAATCGCAGCCTCGACTCGTTTTTTGGGCAGAAAGGTATCCTAGCTATGCTATAGCTAGTGGGATTATTCTACACTTACAGGACTCATATGGAATACTATGGAAAGCAGCTCTCCCCTCTTCAGCAACTAGGAATCCAGACTACTAAGCGGTCCAGCTCTCAGCAAGCCTAAGGGTAACCGTAACAAGACTGATCCCCCTACATAGGGTCACTTGGCAGATATGGATTGACACCTATCCTAAGGATCCCTGAAACACACTGACACAGAGCAGAATAGAGACTGTTCCCCCTACATAGGGTCACTTGGCAGATATGGATTGACACCTGTACTCAGAGACCATGATACACACTGACACAGAGCAGAATAGAGACTGTTCCCCCTACATAGGGTCACTTGGCAGATATGGATTGACACCTATCCTAATGATCCCTGATACACACTGACACAGAGCAGAATAGAGACTGTTCCTCCTACATAGGGTCACTTGGCAGATATGGATTGACCCCTATCATAAGGATTCCTGATACACATTGACACAGAGCAGAATAGAGACTGTTCCCCCTACATAGGGTCACTTGGCAGATATGGATTGACACCTATCCTAAGGATCCCTGATACACACTGACACAGAGCAGAATAGAGACTGTTCCCCCTACATAGGGTCACTTGGCAGATATGGATTGACACCTATCCTAATGATCCCTGATACACACTGACACAGAGCAGAATAGAGACTGTTCCCTCTACATAGGGTCACTTGGCAGATATGGACTGACACATATCCTAAGGATCCCTGATACACACTGACACAGACCAGAATAGGGACTGTTCCCCCTACATAGGGTCACTTGGCAGATATGGATTGACACCTGTCCTCAGAGACCATGATACACATTGAAACAGAGCAGGATAGAGACTGTTCCCCCTACATAGGGTCACTTGGCAGGTATGGATTGACACCTGTCCTCAGAGACCCTGATACACACTGACACAGAGAAGAATAGAGACTGTTCCCCCTACATAGGGTCACTTGGCAGATATGGATTGACACCTATCCTAATGATCGCTGATACACACTGACACAGAGCAGAATAGAGACTGTTCCTCCTACATAGGGTCACTTGGCAGATATGGATTGACCCCTATCATAAGGATTCCTGATACACATTGACACAGAGCAGAATAGAGACTGTTCCCCCTACATAGGGTCACTTGGCAGATATGGATTGACACCTATCCTAAGGATCCCTGATACACACTGACACAGAGCAGAATAGAGACTGTTCCCCCTACATAGGGTCACTTGGCAGATATGGATTGACACCTATCCTAATGATCCCTGATACACAGTGACACAGAGCAGAATAGAGACTGTTCCCTCTACATAGGGTCACTTGGCAGATATGGACTGACACATATCCTAAGGATCCCTGATACACACTGACACAGACCAGAATAGGGACTGTTCCCCCTACATAGGGTCACTTGGCAGATATGGATTGACACCTGTCCTCAGAGACCATGATACACATTGAAACAGAGCAGGATAGAGACTGTTCCCTCTACATAGGGTCACTTGGCAGGTATGGATTGACACCTGTCCTCAGAGACCCTGATACACACTGACACAGAGAAGAATAGAGACTGTTCCCCCTACATAGGGTCACTTGGCAGATATGGATTGACACCTATCCTAAGGATCCCTAAAACACACTGACACAAAGCAGAATAGAGACTGTTCCCCTACATAGGGTCACTTGGCAGATATGGATTGAAACCTATCCTAAGGATCCCTGATACACACTGACACAGAGCAGAATAGGGACTGTTACCCCTACATAGGGTTACTTGGCAGATATGGATTGACACCTATCCTAAGGATCCCTGAAACACACTGACAAAGAGCAGAATAGAGACTGTTCCCCCTACATAGGGTCACTTGGCAGATATGGCGTGGTCGTGGGAGGAGGAGGATGACTTTCACCTCTTCCCCTGTTAGATTCCCGTTGTGCTGTGACATCACCCTTATATGCTGTGTAAAGTATACTTTTTAATTTATTTTGCAAATGCTGCATCCTTTCCGACTTGTAATTCGGTAACATTTCAGCCACTGTCTGCTTATACCGGGGGTCTAGTAGCGTGGACACTAGGGACTGATCCCTGATACACACTGACACAGAGGAGAATAGGGACTGTTCCCCCTACATACGGTCACTTGGCAGATATGGATTGACACCTGTCCTCAGAGACCATGATACACACTGAAACAGAGCAGGATAGGGACTGTTCCCCCTACATAGGGTCACTTTGCAGATATGGATTGACACCTATCCTAAGGATCCCTGATACACACTGACACAGAGCAGAATAGGGACTGTTCCCCCTACATAGGGTCACTTGGCAGATATAGATTGACACCTGTCCTCAGAGACCATGATACACACTGAAACAGAGCAGGATAGGGACTGTTCCCCCTACATAGGGTCACTTTGCATATATGGATTGACACATATCCTAAGGATCCCTGATACACACTGACACAGAGCAGAATAGGGACTGTTCCCCCTACATAGGGTCACTTGGCAGATATGGATTGGCACCTATCATAAGGATCCCTGATACACACTGACACAGAGCAGAATAGGGACTGTTCCCCCTACATAGGGTCACTTGGCAGATATGGATTGACACCTATCCTAAGGATCCCTGATAGACACTGACACAGAGCAGAAGAGAGACTGTTCCCCCTACATAGGGTCACTTGGCAGATATGGATTGACACCTATCCTAATGATCCCTGATACACACTGACACAGAGCAGAATAGAGACTGTTCCCCCTACATAGGGTCACTTAGCAGATATGGATTGACACCTGTCCTCAGAGACCATGATACACATTGACACAGAGCAGAATAGGGACTGTTCCTCCTACATAGGGTCACTTGGCAGATATGGATTGACACCTATCCTAAGGATCCCCGATACACACTGTCACAGAGCAGAATAGAGACTGTTCCCCCTACATAGGGTCACTTGGCAGATATGGATTGACACCTGTCCTCAAAGCCCCTGATACACACAGACACAGAGCAGAATAGAGACTGTTCCCCCTACATAGGGTCACTTTGCAGATATGGATTGACACCTGTCCTCAGAGCCCCTGATACACACTGACACAGAGCAGAATAGGGATGTGGAATAGTACCTGGGGAGCTGGGGGGGTGCCGTTGATGTGGAGCAAGACGCAGCAGCAGAAGAGGACTCAGCCGAGGAGGTTACGGAAGAGGATGGAGTAGGAGGAGTAGAGGAGGTGGCAGCAGGCCTGCCTGCAAGTCGTGGCGGTGTCACCAACTCCTCTGCAGAGCCACGCATTCCATGCTTGGCAGCCGTCAGCAGGTTTACCCAATGCACAGTGTAGGTGCTATACCTGCTCTGACCATGCTTTGCAGACCAGGTATCAGTGGTCAGATGGACCCTTGCCCCAACACTGTGTGCCAGACATGCCATTACTTCCTTTTGCACAATCGAGTACAGGTTGGGGATTGCCTTTTTTGAAAAGAAATTTCGGCCGGGTACCTTCCACTGCGGTGTCCCAATAGCTACAAATTTTTTGAATGCCTTGTATGGTAAAAGCTGGCGGGCTAGGGGGGGCTTGTCCTAACTACTGAAGCGAGAAGTCGCCATGCATACACCAGGCATACCGTACGCAACATTCAGGAGGCAGAGGGAATCCTGGGGCAACTGGGTCTCCCCCCGGACTCGCTACTCACATCGAAGCCTCCAACAAACTCCACGCTCCCTCCATATTGGGGCAACGCCGAGGCTCCAACATTTGTCCCTAGAAACTTAGCCGGGACATCATGTGCAACTTGAATGGAAAACGGGACTAACAGGTCAACCCTGCTTACGGAGACTCACAGGTCATTGATTGTGTCAAGAGGAGGGGAACAACTTCAAAAATAGATTCCTGGCAAATTCTTAAAAAAAACGTGCAAACATGAATCCTGAAAGTACAGAAAGACAAAAACACAAGAAGAATTTTTTGAAGACGACAAATAGCTGTGTGATATAATGTAAAAACATTTTATTCACCAGATAAAAAGAAAACAACCGACTTAATACAGTTTTTTACAACTTTGCTAGTTTTGCATTGAATTTTTTAGCCACTACTTCCTTTAGATATTGCACTGAATATAGCAAACTCTGTAGTATGTTACTTTTAGTTGCCATAAAAGCTAAATAATAGTTGTAACAGATCCTTACCAGTCTCCTGACATCTGTATAATAATCAAAGGAAATTGTATTGTATATCCTATGTTCGTTCCATTTTCACCGTTCGTATGGGTCCGCACGAATCCACTGTGTAAAGTATAGGTGGCCGCCATTTCGGGACTTTGCACGTGTTCGCGGCCATCTTGTGCACGAACAGCGGTGTTTGCCAGCCACCGTCTGGAACTAAAAACGGCTACGCAAACAGGCGAACACCGCTGAGACCTCCATAACACCAGGGATTTGTGCCAGAGCTACCGAACGCCCTGCTGTTCGGTAGACAGGCTTAACAGACTATGGGGATTATAGCGACCACCGAGATTCGACTGGATGGCACGAATTTCATCCCTTTTCACCGTACGAATGGGGCCTGACCGAAAGGCCAAAACTTATAGAACTATTTTCGGCTAGTTGGTCTGTGCGGTCGGTCAAAACTTTGGAACCGTATAACTCCCGAATCATTTGTCCGAATAGACTTAATTTTGGATATATTGTTCCCCTGGAAAAGGGCTATCTGGGGATACCGGACTTAAAGCTGTACCCCCTATTTTTGGGGTACATCCAGAACTGGGGGAAAATACTGTACACGTTAATTATGTTAACTGTTTATCTGAGGGGAGGGGATGTGTGGGCTGTAACCTGTACATGATTGGTGATTTAATGCCTCCCCCTGGGTGTGTACTTTTTGTCTGTAACTGTAATAAAAAGCAGGCTGGATATTCCAGACCTCAGTTCTTCTTGACCCTTCAAAACGTAGCCTCGTCTCGTTCTTGGAAGGGGATTATTTGGGAATATTACTCTGCTCTGTTTTAGCTGAACCTGACTCTCTCTCTGGATATCGTGGATGGGATTTTACCAGCTTTACTTCTCCACAGCAGCTTGCAGGGAAAAGGACGTCTCCAATGGCAGATACCCTCTCTCTACCTGGGTAGCCGTTACATTGGTGGCAGCGGTGGGATGGTCCTTTTATCCAAGGAGCAAGTGCTGAATGGAGTCTCAGTATGCCAAGCTGAAAAGACCCACACTGAAAGATATATTGGAGAGTCGTGGTAGGAGTGCCAGTAACAGACCACGGAGAGAGCTGATAGCTGGCCTACTTTTGCTGGACGAAATGGATAGGTCCATGGAGGTAACGGAACCTATTGCACAGGTCAGCGAGGACGATGTACTTACTGCCATTGTACAGCAGAGATTAGCCTTGTATTCAGAAACATCCACGGAACTAATAAACCAGCTGTTCCGGGACACAAAGATGGAGATTGAAACTAAGAGGAGACAAGAAACAGAACTGGTACTAGCTAGACAAGCCATCACATATGCAGTGTCTACTCCTCCACCCGCTGCTACAGGGAGAAAAATACCGTTTACTGCATTTAAATCGTTTGTAGAAAGTGAGGAAGAAATAGATGGATACTTGGCTGACTTTGAGAGGCAGTGCTCACTACACCAGGTACGGCCAGACCAATGGGTCACTATTTTGTCTGGAAAATTGTTGGGCAAAGCCAACAAAGCCTTTCGGGCTCTTGCTCAGGAGGATATTTTACAGTATCAGCAAGTTAAAGAGGCGCTGCTAACCTGATATGCCGTAACCCCAGAAACCTACCGCCGCCGCTTCCGGGAGTCCAAGAAAAGGGCTGTGGACTCCCACATGGAATGGGCTAGTAAGTTACAGCGGGTGGCATCACACTGGTACTGCAGCTATTCATATTAGAACATTTTTCCAAGGTTTATCTGCAGACTTACAAGATTGGGTGAGGGACCGGCGACCCAAGGATTTAAGTGAGGCAGCTCGGCTGGCGGACAAGTACGCTGAGTCCAGGAAAGTGAGCCAGAGCACCCCCAGGCCAGCCAACAAAATAGAACCACGTACCACACATGCCACCCGTCACCCGGAGTTCCGTGCTCCCATACCCCCAGGGCCAACTTGCCCTCAAGGGTCCAACAACTACCCCCGGGACTCGTCTAGGATAACTTGTCACCGATGCAACAACCCTGGGCATATCGCAAAGTACTGCCCGCTGGGGTCGGCCGCTAATAACTGGAGGCGCACCTCACCCACCGCAGAGAACAACAATCCCCGTACCTCTGCTGCACACTGTTTCGAAACCGAGGTGGGCCCAGAGGAATGCTTGGGCATCCTGGATGAGGCGGATCCAATACAAGCCGCATCCCCAGATAATCGTCAGCACCATCGGCAAGAGGTACGAGTGAATGGACAACTAGCGCAAGGCCTGAGAGATACTGGAGCTACCATTACCTTGATGCAACGACATTTGGTAAGACCGGAGCATCTGTCCAAACACACAGTTGCTGTCCGTGTCGCAGGAGGAGCTGTATTCCGTTTACCCACTGCCCGGGTACACTTGGACTGGGGAGTCGGGTCAGGAAACACCACTGTGGGCATCATGGACAATCTGCCCGCTGAAGTCGTATTGGGCAACGATATTGGCCCCCTGACTTCAGTCTACTTACCCACCACTGATGCAGCTTGCCCCGTGACCACCCGAGCTCAGAGCAAGCTGGCGGATGAACCCACAACAGGACGGGAGACCCCGGTAAGCCAAACGCAGACACGTAGGGCACACATAAGAGAGAAACCTGTAGCTTGGGACACCCCAGAAGAGTTTGGGAGGGAAACTAGAGAGGACCCAACCCTCCAGAGATACCGTGAGATAGCTGCCAGTGGGGGAGATGAACAGGAAAGTTTTGTGTGGGAAAATTACAAATTATACCGATTGACTGTAAGTAGAAAAAGAGGCTGTGCCCCTTCACAGAAGCGCCAACTAGTGGTACCCAGAAAGTACTGGTTGGAGCTCCTCCGAATTGGCTATGATATTAGTCTAGCAGGACATTTGGGGGGTAACCGCACCGCCTATCGAATCACCCAGACTTACTTCTGGCCGGGGATCTCAAAGGATGTACGGCGCTACTGCAGTACATGCGACATATGCCAGCGGGTAGGGAAAAGAGGGGATCACCCTAAAGCTCGACTGTCACCGATGCCCGTGATCGAGGAACCAGTGCTCTAGTGGGGATATTCACCAGAGTGGGATTCCCGCGAGAAATATTGTCTGACAGAGGGACTCAATTTACCGCAGATCTAACCCAACAGTTATGGAAGGTCTGCGGTATTCAGAACCTCCTCAGCTCGCCATACCACCCCCAGACTAACGGTCTCTGTGAACGCTTTAATGGTACCCTGAAGCAGTTGCTAAGGACCTTTACAGCGGAATACAGAGACTGGGAGCGATTCTTGCCACACCTCTTGTTTGCATACCAAGAGGTACCGCAGGAATCCACTGGGTTCTCTCCGTTCGAGCTGCTCTACGGAAGAAGGGTTTGAGGTCCCCTCGACCTCATCCGGGAGCACTGGGAAGGTGAGATGGAACACGAGAGGGTCCCCATTGTGCCATATGTTCTGGAGATGCGGGATCGCATGGAGCAGTTGGCTCGGATGGCATGGGACCATCTCCATGTGGCCCAGGGTCGACAGAAACACTGGTACGATCGGGGCACCCGACAGAGAACATTCCAGGTGGGACAGACCTCTTTGCAGGGCCCTTACAAAGTAGTAGTGCAGGTCTGCGACACTACTTATGTGATTGCCAGCAACAAGGACAAATGAATTCAGAAAACTTTTCATGTTAACCTCCTAAAGGAGGCCAGAGGATATTGCAGCTATATGCATTCCCGCTACAGAGGACCCCGATAACCTACCTATCCCAGACCTTTTAGCACCCAGAGAATCCCCCAGAGAATCCCCTAGCTTACTGGACACCATCCAACTAGGGGAGCGACTAACCGCCGCAGAAAAGGGCCAGCTTAGACAGTTAATAAGAGAAAAGAGACTCACATTCTCCCAGGAACCAGGATACACCATGCTAGCAACCCACCATGTAGAAACTCCCGGACAAACCCCTCTGAGGCAGACCCCTTACAGAATCCCTGAGGCCGTCAAGGAGGGAATGAAAAAGGAAGTACAGGAGATGTTGAGGTTAGGAGTCATAGAGCCATCTGACAGCCCCTGGGCCTCGCCAGTAGTCCTAGTACCCAAAAAGGACGGAGCTACCAGATTTTGTGTGGACTATAGGCGACTCAATGACCGTACAGTGACAGATGCGTACCCCATGCCCAGAGTAGATGAGCTATTAGACCGCATTGCCAGGGGGCGATATCTGACCACCATTGACTTATGCAAAGGATATTGGCAGATTCACCTGGCCAAGGAGGCTATCCCCAAGTCGGCATTCGTCACCCCATTTGGCTTGTACCAATTCAGGGTCATGCCATTTGTGATGAAGAACGCCCCAGCTACCTTTCAGCGCTTGGTAGATAGGCTCCTTGATGGCTTCCAGGATTTCACCTGGATGACATTGCGATCTATAGCGAAACATGGGGGGAACACTTGAGACATGTAGAGGCTGTACTGGATCAGATTCGAGCAGCAGGCTTGACTCTGAAGCCAGAAAAATGTAACTTCGGCATGGACGAAGTCCAGTATTTGGGTCACAGGGTAGGTTGTGGGAAACAGCGCCCAGAACCCGCTATGGTTGAGGCTGTAGCCAACTGGCCCACACCCCACACCAAGACTCAGGTACTGGCATTCTTAGGGACGGCAGGATATTACAGGAAATTTGTCCCTGACTATAGCGCCATCGCCAAACCCCTGACAGACTTAACTAAAAAGAACTTACCTAGGGTAGTCCTGTGGTCTCCCGCCTGTGAAACAGGCCTTGAAAAATGCTCTGATCCACGCACCAGTTCTATCTGCCCCCGTCCCTAACAAAAGATTTGTCGTCCATACAGATGCATCCATGTATGGACTGGGGGCAGTTCTGAGCCAGATCGGAGAGGATGGAGGAGAACACCCTGTCGCGTATCTCAGCAGAAAACTGTTGCCCAGAGAAGTGAGTTACGCGGCAGTGGAAAAAGAATGTTTAGCCCTAGTCTGGGCCCTAAAGAAACTGACACCCTATTTGTATGGGCAGTAATTTACTTTGATTACAGACCATAATCCCCTGGTGTGGCTGAACCGAGCAGCTGGAGACAATGGACGCTTGCTGCGATGGAGTCTCGCACTACAACCTTATAATTTTTCCATTCAGTATTGCCCTGGCCGGTTCAATGGAAACGCAGACGGACTGTCCAGGCAAACGGAACTTTTACCCTAGCAGCAGACCGGACAGCCCCAAGTTGACCCGAAAAGGATCAATCCGGGTCTGCCGGAGTGTTCCACAAAAGGGGAGCAGTGTAACAGATCCTTACCAGTCTCCTGACATCTGTTTAATAATCAAAGGAAATTGTATTGTATATCCTCTGTTCGTTCCATTTCCACCGTTCGTATGGGTCCGCACAAATCCACTGTGTAAAGTATAGGTGGCCGCCATTTCGTGACTTTGCACTTGTTCGCGGCCATCTTGTGCACGAACAGCGGTGTTTGCCAGCCACCGTCTGGAACTAAAAACGGCTACGCAAACAGGCGAACACCGTTGAGACCTCCATAACACCAGGGATTCGTGCCAGAGCTACCGAACGCCCTGCTGTTCGGTAGACAGACTTAACAGACTATGGGGATTATAGCGACCACCGAGATTCGACTGGATGGCACGAATTTCATCCCTTTTCACCGTACGAACGGGGACCGACCGCAAGGCCAAAATATTGGAACCGTATAACACCCGAACCATTTGTCCGAATAGACTTAATTTTGGATATATTGTTCCCCTGGACAAGGGCTATCTGGGGATACCGGACTTAAAGCTGTACCCCCTGTTTTTGGGGTACATCCAGAACTGGGGGAAAATACTGTACACGTTAATTATGTTAACTGTTTATCTGAGGAGAGGGGATGTGTGGGCTGTAACCTGTACATGATTGGTGATTTAATGCCTCCTGGGTGTGTACTTTTTGTCTGTAACTGTAATAAAAAGCAGGCTGGATATTCCAGACCTCAGTTCTTCTTGACCCTTCAAAATGTAGCCTCGTCTCGTTCTTGGAAGGGGATTATTTGAGAATATTACTCTGATCTGTTTCAGCTGAACCTGACTCTCTCTCTGGATATCGTGGATGGGATTTTACCAGCTTTACTTCTCCACAGCAGCTTGCAGGGAAAAGGACGTCTCCAACGGCAGATACCCTCTCTCTACCTGGGTAGCCGTTACAATAGTCCTCTCTGTCTCCCCATCTGAACTTTCGTCCTGTTCTTCTTCTTGCCGAGCGGGCACCCACGTGACATCCATGGACGCATCTTCATCATCAACCGCTTCACTTGTATCTGACAACTCAGCAAAGGAAGCAGCAGCGGGTACAACATCATCATCATCACACCGTACGTCCATGTGTGTAATGCTGCCTGCCTGAGACATAGACCAGATATGAGTGGCACTGTGCAGTGGCAGAGGATGGCAGAGTACACGCTGTAGGCCTGACACACCCGCTTGAAGACAACTAACTGCTATTCAATCTATAACAGTGTTTTTAAAGGCACGCTATTGTGACACCAGATATGAGTGGCAAAGTGGACTGGCAGAGGTTTGCAGAGTACACGCTGAAGGCCTGACACTCGCTTGAAGGACACTGACTGCTATTAGCTTACAGTGAAAAACTTTTATTGTTTTTAAAGGCACGCTATAGTCACACCAGATATGAGTGGCAAAGTGCACTTGCTGAGGTTGGCAGAGTACACGCTGAAGGCCTGACACCCGCTTGAAGACAACTAACTGCTATTCAATCTATAACAGTGAAAAAAAATTGTTTTTAAATGTCAAGCTTAACCTATTGTGACACCAGATATGAGTGGTGGCACTGGGCAAGTGGGCACAGTATCCACTATGAGCCTGACACAGAAGCTGGCAGACAACTAACTGCTATTCAATCTATTAATGTCAGGGCTCCGCAGCTGTGAGGGGAAGCTGCAATCCTCTCGCAGCACTCACCCTCGGTCCGTCGCCGCCCGCGGTCCCCCCTCCCCTTACCGGTCAGCGAGCGGTGACAAGGGGAGAGGACGCCGCTCGCGTCCTCCTCTCCTCCTCCCAGCGGCAGCATGTCTAACGCTGCACGCTGGGAGCCGGCACGGATATCTGAACGTCGGGGTCACTCACGTGACCCGGCGTTAAAGCTACAGCGCAACAATCACAGTGGGGGGTATAGATATCCCCCACGTGTGATTGTTAATTCTGATTGGAAGTTATCCAATCAGAATTAAGATAAGGATATAAATACTTACCTTTCCTGTCTCTCAGTGCCCTGTTGTGGTCTTTGCTTGCTAGTATTGATACTGAACTTGTGTTTTCTGGTTACGTACTCTCTGGCTTGTTAATCTGACTTTGTAACTTTCTCCTTCCCTTTGACCTCGGCTTGTTTCTCGTTATTCTGTCTTCTGGTTCCCCTTACTCGGTTTGTCTCCTGACTATTCTGTGTGTTCTTAGCCCGGCCACTCTAAGGTCCGGTACTGCACCTTTTCTGTGTGTGTGTGTGTTAGCGTGTTGGGTTCCCCGAATCGTGACAATTACAGTGAAAAAAGGTTTTTGTTTTTAAAGGAACGCTATTGTCACACCAGATATGAGTGGCAAAGTGGACTGGCAGAGGTTGGCTGAGTACTTGCTGAAGGCCTGACACTCGCTTGAAGGACACTGACTGCTATTAGCTTACAGTGAAAAACTTTTTTTCTTTTTAAAGGCACGCTATAGTCACACCAGATATGAGTGGCAAAGTGCACTTGCTAAGGTTGGCAGAGTACACGCTGAAGGCCTGACACCCATTCGCTTGCAGACAACTGACTGCTATTAGCTTACAGTGAAAAACGTTTTTTCTTTTTAAAGGCACGCTATAGTCACACCAGATATGAGTGGCAAAGTACACTTGCTGAGGTTGGCAGAGCACACGCTGAAGGCCTGACACTCGCTTGAAGGACACTGACTGTTATTAGCTTACAGTGAAAAACTTTTTTTGTTTTTAAAGGCACGCTATAGTCACACCAGATATGAGTGGCAAAGTGCACTTGCTAAGGTTGGCAGAGTACACGCTGAAGGCCTGACACCCATTCGCTTGCAGACAACTAACTGCTATTAGCTTACAGTGAAAAAACTTTTTTTCTTTTTAAAGGCACGCTATAGTCACACCAGATATGAAGCTGGCAGACAACTAACTGCTATTCAATCTATTACAGTGAAAAGATCGGTATAGATTGATTTAGTAAATAATGCTACAGATCGGTATAGATTGATTTATTAAATAATGCTACAGATCGGTATAGATTGATTTATTAAATAATGCTACAGATCGGTATAGATTGCTTTATTAAATAATGCTACAGATCGGTATAGATTGATTTATTAAATAATGCTACAGATCGGTATAGATTGATTTATAAAATAATGCTACAGATCGGTATAGATTGATTTATTAAATAATGCTACAGATCGGTATAGATTGATTTATTAAATAATGCTACAGGTCGGTATAGATTGCTTTATTAAATAATGCTACAGATCGGTATAGATTGATTTAGTAAATAATGCTACAGATCGGTATAGATTGATTTATTAAATAATGCTACAGATCGGTATAGATTGATTTATTAAATAATGCTACAGATCGGTATAGATTGCTTTATTAAATAATGCTACAGATCGGTATAGATTGATTTATTAAATAATGCTACAGATCGGTATAGATTGCTTTATTAAATAATGCTACAGATCGGTATAGATTGATTTATTAAATAATGCTACAGATCGGTATAGATTGATTTATTAAATAATGCTACAGATCGGTATAGATTGCTTTATTAAATAATGCTACAGATCGGTATAGATTGATTTATTAAATAATGCTACAGATCGGTATAGATTGATTTATTAAATAATGCTACAGATCGGTATAGATTGATTTATTAAATAATGCTACAGATCGGTATAGATTGCTTTATTAAATAATGCTACAGATCGGTACAGATTGATTTATTAAATAATGCTACAGATCGGAATAGATTGATTTAGTAAATAATGCTACAGATCGGTATAGATTGATTTATTAAATAATGCTACAGGTCGGTATAGATTGATTTATTAAATAATGCTACAGATCGGTATAGATTGCTTTATTAAATAATGCTACAGATCGGTATAGATTGATTTATTAAATAATGCTACAGATCGGTATAGATTGATTTATTAAATAATGCTACAGATCGGTATAGATTGCTTTATTAAATAATGCTACAGATCGGTACAGATTGATTTATTAAATAATGCTACAGATCGGTATAGATTGATTTATTAAATAATGCTACGGATCGGTATAGATTGATTTATTAAATAATGCTACAGATCGGTATAGATTGATTTATTAAATAATGCTACAGATCGATATAGATTGCTTTATTAAATAATGCTACAGATCGGTATAGATTGATTTATTAAATAATGCTACTGATCGGTATAGATTGCTTTATTAAATAATGCTACAGATCGGTATAGATTGATTTATTAAATAATGCTACAGATCGATATAGATTGCTTTATTAAATAATGCTACAGATCGGTATAGATTGATTTATTAAATAATGCTACAGATCGGTATAGATTGCTTTATTAAATAATGCTACAGATCGGTATAGATTGCTTTATTAAATAATGCTACAGATCGGTATAGATTGCTTTATTAAATAATGCTACAGATCGGTATAGATTGATTTAATAAATAATGCTACATATCGGTATAGATTGCTTTATTAAATAATGCTACAGATCGGTATAGATTGATTTATTAAATAATGCTACAAATCGGTATAGATTGCTTTATTAAATAATGCTACAGATCGGTATAGATTGATTTATTAAATAATGCTACAGATCGGTATAGATTGATTTATTAAATAATGCTACAGATCGGTATAGATTGCTTTATTAAATAATGCTACAGATCGGTATAGATTGCTTTATTAAATAATGCTACAGATCGGTATAGATTGCTTTATTAAATAATGCTACAGATCGGTATAGATTGATTTATTAAATAATGCTACAGATCGGTATAGATTGATTTATTAAATAATGCTACAGATCGGTATAGATTGATTTATTAAATAATGCTACAGATCGGTATAGATTGATTTATTATATAATGCTACAGATCGGTATAGATTGATTTATTAAATAATGCTACAGATCGGAATAGATTGATTTATTAAATAATTCTACAGATCGGAATAGATTGATTTATTAAATAATGCTACAGATCGGTATAGATTGCTTTATTAAATAATGCTACAGATCGGTATAGATTGATTTATTAAATAATGCTACAGGTCGGTATAGATTGCTTTATTAAATAATGCTACAGATCGGTATAGATTGATTTATTAAATAATGCTACAGATCGGAATAGATTGATTTATTAAATAATTCTACACATCGGAATAGATTGATTTATTAAATAATGCTACAGATCGGTATAGATTGATTTATTAAATAATGCTACAGATCGGTATAGATTGATTTATTAAATAATGCTACAGATCGGTATAGATTGCTTTATTAAATAATGCTACAGATCGGTATAGATTGATTTATTAAATAATGCTACAGATCGGTATAGATTGCTTTATTAAATAATGCTACAGATCGGAATAGATTGATTTATTAAATAATGCTACACATCGGTATAGATTGCTTTATTAAATAATGCTACAGATCGGTATAGATTGATTTATTAAATAATGCTACAGATCGGTATAGATTGATTTATTAAATAATGCTACAGGTCGGTATAGATTGATTTATTAAATAATGCTACAGATCGGTATAGATTGCTTTATTAAATAATGCTACAGATCGGTATAGATTGATTTATTAAATAATGCTACAGATCGTAATAGATTGATTTATTAAATAATTCTACAGATCGGAATAGATTGATTTATTAAATAATGCTACAGATCGGTATAGATTGCTTTATTAAATAATGCTACAGATCGGTATAGATTGCTTTATTAAATAATGCTACAAATCGGTATAGATTGCTTTATTAAATAATGCTACAGATCGGTATAGATTGATTTATTAAATAATGCTACAGATCGGTATAGATTGCTTTATTAAATAATGCTACAGATCGGTATAGATTGATTTATTAAATAATGCTACAGATCGGTATAGATTGATTTATTAAATAATGCTACAGATCGGTATAGATTGATTTATTAAATAATGCTAAAGATCGGTATAGATTGCTTTATTAAATAATGCTACAGGTCGGTATAGATTGATTTATTAAATAATGCTACAGATCGGTATAGATTGATTTATTAAATAATGCTAAAGATCGGTATAGATTGATTTATTAAATAATGCTACAGATCGGTATAGATTGCTTTATTAAATAATGCTACAGATCGGTATAGATTGCTTTATTAAATAATGCTACAGATCGGTATAGATTGCTTTATTAAATAATGCTACAGATCGGTATAGATTGCTTTATTAAATAATGCTACAGATCGGTATAGATTGATTTATTAAATAATGCTACAGATCGGTATAGATTGATTTATTAAATAATGCTACAGATCGGTATAGATTGCTTTATTAAATAATGCTGATAACATGACTTGTGAATAGATACGAAACACTGTAACATTAATTAATTTCTTCAAATAGTTTTCATTCAGTGTAAAGAGCTTCACGTTGGCCGTGATGAACAGACGGTTAACAGCAAAGTTCAGTCTCCATTCCCTGAGGGAAAGCGGTGAAGCTTTGATATTTTCTCCGCTATAGGAACGTACATGGTTATTTTCTTCATGTGATTTCTCTGTGAGCATTACTCCAATGATCTCATGGTCCGTGCTCTGTAATTACGGCTTCCCCGAGAGCCGTGGTTATTGATAGATGTACATGTGTAACCTTGGGACAGGTGCGGGAGGAGGGACGGGAGGCTGATCAGGACTAGAATCTAATAGAATTAATAGAATGAACCGTATGACTCAATGAAATCCACAGGAGACAGTCTGCTACAATTCAGCAAAAAAAAAAAAAAAAAAGCAGAGACAGGCAGAGTGATGACAGTTTGCAAAGAGAATTTTCTTTATTTTTTTTATTTATTATTATAATTTATTTGCATTTAAAATCTTTACAAATGTTCACTATGTATGAAATATCATAAATAATAATAATAATAATAATAATAATAATAATAAGGCAGTTAACTTCTTTAGTACTGGGGCAATTGTACAAGTCCTGAATCAAAACAAAACCTAGAATTTGAGTTATATGTCTGTTCAATTAATCTCTTTCATATTGAGCACTCCCACACTTATTATATATCATTTTGTTCAGAAGAAACAGGACTTACATTTCACATCAAATATTTATATATGAAACAGTTTAATAATAATAAAAACTCAAAAATTTTGGGAAATTAAGAAATTATATTTTCCAAGTTCTGCATTTTTTTTATTTTTTATCAATCTTTATTTTATTGAGGTGTAAAGTTGGAAGGGTAAAATTAATAAAGTAATAAAATAAAGCTGGAACCACGTTTGTTAACAATACGATTAGTGTGAAAGCAAAATGCTAGTTGCTAAAACATGCTAGTGCAGTTAAACTATTGTGTAATTGTGTGCTTAAAGACATATAAAGCTGCTGTGCCTTGACTGTGTGTAGGTATAGAGAGACAAGTTCTGCATTTTATATATTCGTGAAATAAAACACACATATTTGTGTGCACAAGCACGATGAGGCCCCCCATGTACAGGTTTTATGGTGTTTTGGAAAGTTACTCGATCAAATAATGTAGCCCCATGTAGCTAAAGAGCAGCTTAGCAGAAAAGGTCCTTAACAGGGGTTAGGAGGCGGGCATAGGAGGAAGTAAGCAAGGATTGGAGTTATGGGTAAGTGGGTTTGGCTATTTAAATAGGCAGCCATTTTAGAACAATCACTTTTAATTCCTACCTGGTCGAGTTTGTCTGTTGATGCAGGGCCATGGACGACGTGGAGAGGCTGATGGAGGGGATCCGGTCGGCGGCTCGAGGTCGGGGAGCGGACTGGCTGCAGACACAACTCAGACCAGGCCTGGCGATGGCGGCAGAACAGGGGAGCAGCGGAGGACGTCCAGTGCAGGCAAGGAGGCCACCAAGGAGGCTGAGCCCAGGCGTGGGGCCTGGTGAGGACGACCCTGGAGACTGCGTGGCGGAAGCCGCTGCCGTGGCCTCGGAGAAACGCTAATCGACAGGTGGCTGCCCAGAATGGAGACGGTACGGCTCCCAGGTCAACGGGGCCGGAGCCGGGAGGACATGTGGCAGGCCCCTGGAATGGCAGGCGAGTACAAGGTGCTCCGGTAGGAGCCTCCTACGGCGAGCAGCATGAGGAGAGAGCTTTGCTCGGAAACAGTGGGCGGGGGGGTGATAGTGGGGAGCAGACTGGCACCTACAGGGTCACAGGTAGAGAGGTGGGGGGCAGTGGGAGAGGCGCAAGTCAGCTCAGGGGCTGCTGGGGGGGGGCAGCGTCTGTAGAGAAGTAGTGGGAAAGGGGGGTCTAGTGGGGGGGTGGGTCCACCTCTGGTAGTAGGGGCAGGTCTGCTCACTTGGGGCAGTCAGGATCGCATAGGAAGTGGCTGAGAGAGCGATAGCTGGGCAGGAGGGTCTGGTAGAGCAGGGTTATGATAGCCGGGGGCCCGCTCAGGTGGGGGTTGGGGCTCATCCCTAGAATGTGAGCAGCTAGTGGGGCGCGGCCCTAGGGGGGGGTCCGGCTCCGGGTCTAGCAGCGTTAGCCAGTCTCCAGTTAGTCTCAAACTGGAGGTGAAGGAAAAGATCTGGAAAGATGACTTCTGTGAGACCCCCTTCTACCTTTGGAAGATTTTATCGACCTCAAAGAGGAAGATAGGAAAGATGAAAAAAAAGAGAAGGAGTGGAAACGGAAGCGGTATCGGAAGATACCAAAGTCTTTCGGTAATTGGTTAAGGGCGTTTTGCGTTCTGGCCGGCTGAAATCGGTGGCGGAGTTCCCGGGAGTGTTGCGGGAGAAACTGAGTAAGAAGGTACTGTTGGGCAGGATGGCGGGCCCATTTTCGGTACCACCGTGGGAGGGCCTAAGGGTTTCCCCTCTCGGGGTGGTCCCCAAGAAGGAGCCGGGGAAGTTTAGGCTTATTCGCCACCTCTCCTATCAGGGGCGGACTGACCGGTCGGGCACTCTGGACGTGGTCCGAGGGCCCAGCCGGCAGGGGGGCCCGCCGCTGCCGTGCACATAACATAATGTGCATGGACTTCAAAATAATTTTGCAGGCGATCGGGGGGCGGGCTTGGCGCAGCAATATTTACCTCTATAGGAGGAGGAGGGGCCCAGTCCTGTACGTGGAGGTGCGTCGACATCACTACGTGACACGATGACGTCGACGGGCGCTGCCTGCATGGGACCGGAAGCCGTGCTGTGCGGAAGGATTCTAAGTGGGGTCGGCCCTCTTTAGATCCACCAGCCAGCCAGCCAGCAAGCAAGCAATGCCAGCTCACAGGTCAGCAAGGCCCCCAGCCCACAGTCAGCCAGCCGGTCACAGGCCCCAGCCAGCCACAGGCCCCAGCCAGCCACAGGCCCCCCAGCCACAAGCCCCCAGCCAGCCACAGGCTAGCCAGCCACAGGCCCCAGCCACAGGCCACAGCCAGCCACAGGCCCCCAGCCACAGGCCACCGGCCAGCAACAGGCCAGCCAGCCACAGGCCAGCAAACCACAGGCCCCAGCCAGCCACAGGCCAGCCAGCCACAGGCCCTAGCTAGCCACAGGCCCTCAGCAACAGGCCCCAGCCAGCCACAGGCCCCAGCCAGCCACAGGCCCCAGCCAGCCACAGGCCCAAGCCAGCCACAGGCCAGCCAGCCACAGGCCAGCCAGCCAGTTACAGGCCCCAGCCAGCCACAGGCCCCCAGCCAGCCACAGGCCCCCAGCCACAGGCCAGCCAGTCACAGACCCCAGCCACAGGCCCCAGCCAGCCACAGGCCCTAGCCGCAGGCCAGCCAGCCATAGGCCCCAGCCACAGGCCAGCCAGCCACAGGCCCCATCCACAGGCCAGCCAGCCACAGGCCCCATCCACAGGCCAGCTGGCCACAGGCCACAGCCAGCCACAGGCCAGCCAGCAACAGGCCCCCAGACAGCCCCAGGCCCCAGCCACAGGCCAGCCACAGGCCAGCCAGCCACAAGCCATTCAGCCAGCCACAAGCCAGTCAGCCAGCCACAGGCCAGTCAGCCACAGGCCAGTCAGACAGCCACAGGCCAGCCAGGCCGTCAGCCAGCCACAGGCCAGCCAGTCCACCAGCAAGCCCACAGGCCAGTCAGAGGCCCCAGCCACAGGCCAGCCAGCCCACAGGTGCCAGGCCACCAGCAAGCCCACAGGCCAGCCAGCCCCAGACAGCCCAAGGCCCCCAGTCAGGCCCACAGGCCAGCCAGTCAGGCCCACAGGTGCCAGGCCACCAGCAGCCGGCCAGCAGCCGGCCAGCCACAGGCCAGTCAGCCACAGGCCAGCAGCCGGCCAGTCAGCCACGGCACCATTTTTTGCATTTGCTAATTATATTGCATTTGTTTAAAACTTATTGCACTTTTGTTCCTTGTGTCTAAAGATTGTGTAGGGTGTGGCTGGAGGCGGGGCATGGAGGCAAGGGTGGGGCTTGCTGCGGAGCATGGGTGGGGCCTGTAAGGGGGCCATTGATTTATTTTGCCCGGGGGCCCTGAGGGTTCTCAGTCCGCCCCTGTCTTCTATCCAAAAGGTGCGTCGGTGAATGACGATATTGACAGGGATTTGTGCTCAGTCTCTTATGCATTATTCGACCAGGCACTCGAGCTGGTAAAAAGGGCCAGACGCGGGGCGCTGATGGCTAAGGTGGATATCGAGGCCGCGTTTCGGCTGCTTCCGGTCCACCTGGCTTACCTTAACTGCTGGGGTGCTTCTTCGAGGGGGGATATTTTGTGGACTTATGCCTCCCAATGGGATGTTCCATCTCGTGCGCCTACTTTGAGAAATTCAGTTCCTTTCTCGAATGGGAGGTGCGGGTCGAGGCGGGGAGCAGAGCAGTGGTGCACTACCTAGATGACGTTTTCTGCGTAGGGCCGGCTGACTTCCCCACGTGCCTGCACATGCTTAGAACCATCGAATGGGAAGCTGGCCACTTCGGGGTTCCGCTGGAGGAGGATAAAACTGAGGGCCCAACGGCTTGCCTTAGTTTTCTGGGGCTGGAAATAGATTCGGTACTCGGGGAGTGTCGGCTACCGGTAGCGATGCTGGATGGGCTGCACGGTGCAGTGGCCACAGTGGCGCAGGCACGCAAAGTCACCCTGCGGAAATTGCAATCACTGGTAGGGATGCTGAACTTTGCATGCCGAGTGATCCCAATGGGTAGGGTATTCAGCCGCAGTCTGTCAGCTGCAACGGCGGGGGTGCGGTCCCCGCACCACTTCATTTGGGTGTCGGCGTCCATGTGGGCCGACTTGCAGGTATGTGATACCTGCTTGCGGGATTTCAATGGGACAGTGTTTTTCCGGCAGGAGGGTGTGTCGGCAGCAGAGTTGGAGCTGTTCGTGTATCGGGTAGCGTGGGTTTCGGGGCCTACTTTGGGGGGAGATGGTGTGCGGAGAGGCGGCTGGAGGAATGGGGGAGTCCCCTCATGCGTAACCTGGCTTTCCTGGAATTATTCCCGTTGGTCATTGTGATGGCACTGTGGGGTGAAGGGCTGCGGGATCAGAAGGTGTTTTTTTCACAGACAATATGTCCGTGGTGCACGCAGTCAATAATCAGTCTGTGCCGTCAAAGCTGGTGATTAGGCTGCTGCGGCGCTTCGTTTTTATGTTTATGTCTCTTAACGTAGTATTTTGCACGCGTCATGTGCCCGGGTACTTGAATGAAGTGGCTGACGCTTTATCTCGTTTTCAGTGATCCCTAATTTTGGATGGTGGCCCGGAGGCGGTGGAAACGGGCCAGACGTGCCCGGACGAGATATGGAGGCTAGGAGCGTCTTGCTTGGGGGATTTGTTAAGGCTTCACTGGCGCCTGCCACCTGGGCCACTTACAGTAAGGTCTGGGGTTCATGGGAACATTCGTTGAAAGGGCTGGATCGAGTGTTAGTGGGGGAATCGCTCCTTGACGCTTTTCTGTGGTTCGCCTTTCAACTACTGGCAGGGGGGGCGTCCCCGGCGGTGGTTGACAGGTCCATGGCAGCAATGGCATTCTGGTTTAATCTACACGGGAAGGAGGATCTGACTAAGACCGTCGTCATTAGGCAAGCGCTTAAGGGGTATCGGAGGGGCCATAGACTTCCCGACACCAGGCGCCCGGTGTCGTTACGGGTGTTGGGGGACTTGATGTGGATCTTGCCAGAGATTTGTTTTGACCGGTTCGAGGCGTAGCTGTTTCGGCCCGCATTTCTCCTGGCCTTTTTCGGAGCATTCCGGATTGGGGAGTTGGTGAGTGCCACACGGGCGGCATCAGGGGGTCTGCAGGTTTCGGGTTCTGGAAGGAAAGTTGGTGGTACACCTGGCCAAATCCAAGACAGACGTGAAAGGGGTGGGCCGGGATGTGACATTGGGGGCCTGCCTAACTCCGCTCTGTGCCCAGTGGCCGCGGTGGCGGAGTATTTGGCCCAGAGGCCAGTGGGTGGGGGTCTTTATTGGTACACGCGGACGGGTCCTCCCTTTCTCGGTTTTAATTCACCAAGGTTTTTCGGTCAGGCATGGGGAAACTGGGATTACAGGCGGATAGCTTCGGGACACATTCCTTCCGCATTGGGGCGGCCACGGAGGCCACACGCCTGGGTCTGAGGGATGATTTAGTGAAATGGATTGGGAGATGGGAGTCTGTGAGGTTCCATTCATATGTGCGTTTGGGCTTATTGGATTAATAAGATGGGCCGTTGGGGATCGGGGGTGTCTTACAGTTTGTTTTATGTCTTCCCCAGGCCATGTCGCATGGATCGTGGGCCATTCCTTTGTCGTCTGGGCCGAAAGGAGGGCTGCAGCTCGAGCTCAGGGCCAGCAGCTGGGCTTTCCGAGGGTCCAGCTGGCAGTGCGATGGTTTGGGTACAGGGGAGGTGTGGCTGAACCAGCCTTGCCACTGGGCATTGGAGAAGACTGATTGCCAGCCTCCTGCCATGTGACTATGGCCCCTGGGATGTATTGCCTGCTCTCCTGTACTGCTGAGGTTTGCTACCAACTAGGTGGATTTGGCTATGGAGCTTGTCTAGTGCCCTCTGTTGGTAGCAACAGCAATATGCACTACTTGAATAGCAAGACTTGTTCATTTGCATATTCGGGCAGATTTGCATATTGCTAATTCTGCAGGCATGTGAGATATTTTCTGTTAATTATTCTCTCCCCCACCTCTTTGAAAATATGCCATTGTGTTATAATAAGTCACTGTATGTTGCCTGCTATGATTTGACTGTTTGTAATTTTATTGAGTTTTCACAGCAATGTTAATGTAATGACCATATGGGCTAGTCCCAGGGAAAATTACGTTTTAGACAGTTCTTCTTCACCCTCAATCTAGAGTCCTGTCTCATATTAGGGGAATTGCTATATCACTACAAGGGATTGCTATGCTCTGCATTCTCCCTTGGATAATCACTTCTAAGCTCTTTTAAGAGCTTGTTCCTGTCTTGCTCTCGGAAGGAGTCTACGCTGGTTATGGTGTCGGCTGGAGTGCTTGGAGCCTTCTGTAAGCGCTAGGAGCATCCTTCAATGGAGGTACCCAGTCGGGGTGTCAGGTGATCCGTTACAGGAGGTTGCTGGGGTGAAGTCTGCGGGGCGGTTTTCCGGATGGTGGCCGGGTCTGCTGGTCCTCCATGCCAGAGGCAATGACTTGGGCCTCACACCGCAGCGTCGGTTGGTGAAGTGGATGAAGCAGGACCTCAACAAACTCAGACCGCACATCTGTCGGAGTTCATAGATCCTCATCTGCAGAAATATGCACAGGAGGCACCCTCAATATGCACAGGACTCCTTCCACATTCTTTAAATTATGGAAAATGTCAAATGGGAGAAGGATTTAATATGGGTAACAATAGATGTAACTTCATTGTATACAGTAATCAAACAAAATGGGGGTAAAGGCAGTAGAAAAAATTATCAAAGACATATTGGTTTCTAATGATTTAAGGAGATTTTTAATTGATGGCATAATTTTTATTTTAAATCACAATTACTTTATATTTTATGGTACATTTTATTTACAACAAACAGGCACTACCATTGGTACCAGGTTTGCCCCCAGCAATGCCAACATATGCATTAGAGACTGGGAAGCCAGCTCCATGTGGAGGGGGCATTGCTGGGTAGCAAACCTGGTCCTCTGGAGACGTTTTATAGATGATATTATTTTAATTTGGAAAGGAACATAAAGTGAATTGATGAAGTTTTTAGATTTTAGCAATATTAACAATTATGGTTTCAAATTCACACACTTCATTTTTTGGATATCACCTTTTATTTAGAAAGTCAAAGAATTCAATCTAAGTGTTATTTTAAAGAAACAAAAGGCAACAGTTATTTATACATAAAAAAAGTTGTCACAAGAAAGACTGGCTAGATTCTATTCCTAAAAGCCGGTTTGTTCGTGTCCGAAGAAATTGCTCAAATTATCTAGCTTATCAACATCAGGCAAAACATTTGTGTAATAAACTTTTATTAAAAAAAAATATGAGGGGGCGTGGCCTGACTGCAGAGGGGGGGGGGGCGTGGCCTGACTGCAGAGCTGGGGGGACGCTAGCCTCTGCAGCTCCTTCTGAATGTTGGAGACAAAAGCAGATTTTCGCTCAAAAAAAAAAAAGCAATTACTCAACACAAGAAGGCCACCAGGCAACTGATGGCAAAGAGGTGATCATGATGACACCACCCAAGCAACACTCGGAGCAGAGTTCACACAAAACTCCCACAGGGCCTACAGGCAGGCGCAGGGGAGGCGGACGCTCTCTTGCTGCCATGACACGCCGAGACCCTGAATCCGGACCCGCTTTCCCCCCCCCCCCTGGACCGGCGGGGGTTATCCCGGTCTACCCCCGCACAATCCACCAAACAAAACAGTGGGATCGCTACAACAACACGGAACCCCGAGCTTAAGTCGAGCGAGGCCTACAAAATGGCGGATGCCCTCCATGCTGCCAGCCTATGCAGAGCATGGAAAGAAACGGAACGGCGGCTGAACACAATCTTTGCCTCCTTTTGGGAGAAATTGGAAGCCCACATGCAACCAACAATACCAGCCACTCAGTCCAACAACCTGCCACAGAAACACAGGTGGCCCAGAGTAACAAAGCCATAACCCACCCTAATGGAACACCCGGGAGAGGCCGAAACAAGCAAGGGACCACATGGCGGGAGCCCAGCTGAGAGCAGCGACAGACCAAGGCTGGCTTTTGAGGCCCGGATGGCCCCTAAGAGAAAAAAACAAAACCACCTCTCCTGTGTGCTGAGATACGGCACACATCCTGGCGTGAAGCACCTGGGGAAACGACGGGGTAAGAGGCTCAGGGCGGAGACAACACCAGGCAGGCACCCCCGAAGATGGAGCAACCCAAGTCTGAACTTGGGGGCACACCTAGCATGGAAAGCCGCAAAGAGGATTTTGGGCACCCCACCAAGCTCACGTCCTCACAGTCTTGGGACTCTGCCCCACCTCACCTACAAGGCACCGAGCTGGATGCAACAATATGCATGATGGAACCGCACTCAGCCCGAGCAGGGAGTCGGCTGACCGAAAACCGGTGATGAGACTCTATATCAGGCACAGTGTCTGCTGCATATTTCCTAACTCAAGTTAAATAACCCTAGGCGTTTAATATAGGCCACAGTGATCTTTGCAAGGGGGGATCGTGGGGAGGGGGTACTACTATTATTTTCATTTGATTGCTTAAATGTCAACTGAACTTATATTCAGATAATACGTTAAAACTTTAGAAAAGCTTGGCAACTAAGACGCTCAACTATAGCCTGCGCTCAAAGTTAATCTTATGTGCTACCCATTATTAGCTTATACTCAACAAGGCTTAACTTGCACAACATCGTGGCACCAGACTTCTACCTGACAGGTACACTTCATTTTATCGACTCACAACCGATCCTACAACCCTGAGAGACTCCTGGGGGAGTAATATGACAAGTACATTACTAGAGCCTTATGGTTGCTGTTTTTGTTCTTTAGTTTATCTGAATCTAGCTTATTACATTTCTCTACACCTTATTCTAGTAAGTCTGTAAGCATGTCATTACACCTTTTAGTCATATTGTATAGTCAGTACATAATGCTTTTTTTGATTACTTACCAATTCTCTTCATCTACTGATATATTTTGCCTGCATGAGTTTAACATCAGAAAGGTGTGATATTTAACTTTGCAACATATCACCTATTATTTATAAAACTGTGCTGTCAATCTGCATGCCACATTGATTTGTTCTACCGTTTGTTCTAACTGAGCTTGTCGATGTGATTGTGGCATCGTAAGCTCATCTGTTATTCTTTGCACAGCAAAAATAAAAAATATAAAAAACAAAAACAAAAAAAAAAGAGAAGAATACCTTGTAGAGAGAAGCCCAAACAATTAAAAATATAAACGGGATTTAATAAGTAAAAAAAAGACAAGGAATGCAATAACGATTTTAAACATTATTTCATAACTCAATACAATATACAACATCAAGAAATAAGGACCATTTTGAACAAACGCTGGAAAATATTATTAAGAGATCCAGTGTTGGGTAAACTTTTCCCTGGAAAGGCACCTGTGATCTTTAGAAAAGCAAAAAAATGTAAAAGTGTTTTGGCACCAAGTGATGCACTTAAATATGCACAAAAAAAGCACCTTAACCCCTTAACGACGAGTGACGGACGAGGTCCGTCACTCAGGGGAATGCGTTAATGACGAGTGACGGACCTCGTGGGGTTAATGGTGCTCCGGTCTGCCTCTGCATTAGAGGCAGACCGGGAGCACCGGATCGGGCTGTCAGAGTACATGTGCCCGCTCTGACAGCATGTCTGAGCGGGCACATGTGCTCTCTATACTCACCTCCGCCTCCCTGCACTTCCTGGTTCTGTGTGAAGTGCAGGGGGACGGATCTTCAGTGATCCTGCCCCCTGGTGGAAAAAAAAATTAGTAAAATTAAAATCCCCCCCCCCTTTACCCATTTTAATAAAAAATTAACCCCTTCCCTGCCAATTGATCACTGACTACAGTGATCAATTGGCAGGGATTACATTTTACTAAGATCTGATTTTTTTTTTAACCCCAGGGGTTCAATTTATTTTATTAATTAATTTAAATATTTTAAAATTATAAATTTAGCTAGCTGGGGAGGGTGGAAGTTAGTGGGGAATTGGGGGATTTAGTATTACGCTAACTAGGGGTTAACGTTAAAAAAAGTTTAAAAATAAGCTTTAAAAAGTTAAAAAATTAAGTTAAAAAAAAGTTTTAGTAACATTTAAGTAAAAAATTTAAAAAAATAAACCCTTTACCCAGTCCAAATAAAAATTAACCCCTTCCCTGCCAGTCGATCACTGCCTACAGTGATCAAAATACAGATCACAGTATTATACTGTTCTAATTTTTTTTTTTTAACCCCTGACGATTAACTTTTATTTATTTTTTAACCCTCAGGGGTTAAATGTATTTAATTAACTAATTTAAATATTGTATAATTAAATATTTTGCTAGCTGGGGTGGGTGGGAGTTATGGGAAAATGGGGAATTTACTGTTAGTGCTGCTTACTGCTAGTTAGGGGTTAACGTAAAAAAAAAGCTTAGAAAAATGTTAAACCTGTAAAAAAAGTTTTACGAAAGTTTAGGAAACTTTAAAAAAATGAATAATCAAAACAAAAGTTTAAAAAATAGTTTTAAAAAGTAAAAAAAGTTTTAAAAAGTAAAAAAATACATTTAATAACGCTCATTACCACTACACCTGGTACAAGCTAGCGGAAAAATGATCCCACGCTAAGGTTCAAAATATGCCTTTTGAAATACCCTGGGATGTCTTCTTTAAGAAATGGTATGGCTTTATGGGGTATTTGGTTTATATAGCCTGGTAAAATACTCTAAAATGGGATGTGACGAAGTGCCCTTCGCCACTTTGTCCTGGAGAGGCCTGCTTGCCTGCCTCCTCCCCTGCGACTATGGTCCTGGACTATATTGCACTGTAAACCCTGTATTCAGGCATATGGGCTTGTATTAGACTGTCTTTTTCCCTTTATCTATGCTGTAGGTTTGGACTGCTAATATAACCTAACAGCCAGGGGATTTAGGCGAATATATTGCATGAGAATACCATTACTGGAGAATACAGCCGTTCGTATGATTTCATGCGAATTCTTTGTGCTCTGAATAGGTGGCCGCCATTTCGGGACTTTTCCACGTGTTCGCGGCCATCTTGCGTGCGAACAGCGGTGTTTGCCTGTGAACGCATGGAACTGAAATCGGAAGCACAAACAGGCGAATACCGCTAAGACCTCCAGACATCCAGAACTACGTACGGAAACTACCGAACGACCGGCCGTTCGGTAGTTATACTTAACTTAGTATGGGGATTCTAGCGATCACAAAGATGCGAATGGATGGCAAGAATTTCGTCTATTTTACCGTGCGAACGGAGACCGACCGCAAGGCCAAAACTCATGGAACTATTTTCGGCTAGTTGGTCTGTGCGGTCGGTCAAAACTTTGGAGCTCTGTATCTCCCGAACCATCCATCCGAATGGGCTGATTTTTGGACAGACTGTTCCCCTGAACAAGGGCTATTTGGGGATACCAGATTTAAAGCTGTACCCCCTGTTTTTGGGGTACAGCCAGAACTTGGGTAAAATAATGTATGTTTTAATTGGGTTATGTGTTTATCTGAGGGGAGGAGACGTGGGGGTGTTACCATGCATGTGATTGGTCAAATTCATCCTCCCCCTGGGAGTGTCCTGTATGTACCTGATCCTAATAAAAAGCAGGCTGGGTGTTCCAGTCCTCAGACCTCTTCTGACCCTCAATACGTAGCCTTGTCTCGTTATTGGAGGGAACTGCTATATCACACTGGGGATTGCTATGCACTGCATATTCCCCTGAGCTCTTAATCACTTAGCTCTTGTAAGAGCTTGTTCCGGATACGCTCTCCAGGAGGAGAGATCTTCCCCACACGTTCCTGAATGCTGAAGGTTCATTCCAGGGTGGACGGAAGACGGCGCGGCTCCAGTTAAGCTACGGCGGTTGTGGAGCCTGCGGTGGTTGTGGTGTCGTCTGCAGTGCTTGGAGTCCTCTGAGAGCGCTAGGAGCATCCATCAACGGAGGGTACTCGGTCGGGGTACACGGAGCTCCGTTACATTGGTGGCAGCGGTGGGATGGCGTCCTAGTGCGAGGAGAAGCAGCTCAGAGACACTGGTAACGTTTGGAGTTACAATTGAGGGCAACGCTAGCCATTGGGCAGCGCCCCTGGCTACAACAGGATGGCTTCCCTAGGGCGAGGAACAGCATCCTGGGAACACCCAGCAAAACTGGACTATTGGTATAGTCACGTACAGTTTGACGCTATGCTGAAGCGGCGGTTGGCTGTCTACGGGCCCCTTCTAACCGAGGAAATGGTACCAAGAATAAGGAGAGAACTGGCGGAGTATCTGCAGATGGAAGCAGAATATCGGGCAGTGAGGGCAAAGTATTCCGTCCCTGCGCCCCAACAACAGCGTGAGTTACAGGGGGCCGAAGGGGCCGTCCTTTCCCCCCAGCAGCCGTGTGTCCTACAGAGAGCAGAGACAGTTGGTCCCTCTCTACAGCAACAGGACCATGGTAAGGGAGTGGAGACAGGTGGTCTCCCTCTCCAGCGGCAGTGTGTACCCCAGGGGGCCGAAGGTGCCGTCCTTCCCCCCCAGCAGCAGTATGTCCTACAGAGAGCAGAGACAGTTGGTCCCTCTCTACAGCAACAGGACCATGGTAAGGGAGTGGAGACAGGCGGTCTCCCTCTCCAGCGGCAGTGTGTACCCCAGGGGGCCGAAGGTGCCGTCCTTCCCCCCCAGCAGCAGTGTGTCCTACAGAGAGCAGAGACAGTTGGTCCCTCTCTACAGCAACAGGACAATGGTAAGGGAGTGGAGACAGGCGGTCTCCCTCTCCAGCGGCAGCCTGTGTTTCCGGGAAAGGAGCACAGCACCCCCTCTCCCCAGCGGCAGCTTCCCCCAACAAGGGGAGACACCAATCCTCCAGACGGCGCAGATGGGACCGTGGTCTCTGTGCCTGACCTACAGGGATGCTGGACAGCCTTTCCAGATCCCCAACTACCCTCACCGGGACACCCAGAGGAGGGGGTAAGTACAAATTCCCCTCCCCAGCTAACTCCTAGCGTGGCACCAGGGTTAACGGAGGCGATGCTAACCCCTCCTGACGTCCATGTTCCCTTGACTACTGAGCCGGACTGTGGTCTCCGTACCCCAGCGGAAGAGCTGGCAGCTGGACAGAGCGCAGTTGGCCTCTGCCCTTCAAGTACCCTCGGCATGTGGCCTCATTTCCACAGCCAAATACCCAGGTGCAGTAACTGTGTGTTGTGGGTGGGCTGTTCCTGTACTTTGATGTTGTGGGGGGGCCACTCGGACATCTGTTTATTGTGGGTTGGTGGATCGACTAACGGAGGCACTGACCGACAGAAGGTCAGGTGCCTGGTTAGTCTTCCCCCCAAAGGGGAGATGTGTGACGAAGTGCCCTTCGCCACTTTGTCCTGGAGAGGCCTGCTTGCCTGCCTCCTCCCCTGCGACTATGGTCCTGGACTATATTGCACTGTAAACCCTGTATTCAGGCATATGGGCTTGTATTAGACTGTCTTTTTCCCTTTATCTATGCTGTAGGTTTGGACTGCTAATATAACCTAACAGCCAGGGGATTTAGGCGAATATATTGCATGAGAATACCATTACTGGAGAATACAGCCGTTCGTATGATTTCATGCGAATTCTTTGTGCTCTGAATAGGTGGCCGCCATTTCGGGACTTTTCCACGTGTTCGCGGCCATCTTGCGTGCGAACAGCGGTGTTTGCCTGTGAACGCATGGAACTGAAATCGGAAGCACAAACAGGCGAATACCGCTAAGACCTCCAGACATCCAGAACTACGTACGGAAACTACCGAACGACCGGCCGTTCGGTAGTTATACTTAACTTAGTATGGGGATTCTAGCGATCACAAAGATGCGAATGGATGGCAAGAATTTCGTCTATTTTACCGTGCGAACGGAGACCGACCGCAAGGCCAAAACTCATGGAACTATTTTCGGCTAGTTGGTCTGTGCGGTCGGTCAAAACTTTGGAGCTCTGTATCTCCCGAACCATCCATCCGAATGGGCTGATTTTTGGACAGACTGTTCCCCTGAACAAGGGCTATTTGGGGATACCAGATTTAAAGCTGTACCCCCTGTTTTTGGGGTACAGCCAGAACTTGGGTAAAATAATGTATGTTTTAATTGGGTTATGTGTTTATCTGAGGGGAGGAGACGTGGGGGTGTTACCATGCATGTGATTGGTCAAATTCATCCTCCCCCTGGGAGTGTCCTGTATGTACCTGATCCTAATAAAAAGCAGGCTGGGTGTTCCAGTCCTCAGACCTCTTCTGACCCTCAATACGTAGCCTTGTCTCGTTATTGGAGGGAACTGCTATATCACACTGGGGATTGCTATGCACTGCATATTCCCCTGAGCTCTTAATCACTTAGCTCTTGTAAGAGCTTGTTCCGGATACGCTCTCCAGGAGGAGAGATCTTCCCCACACGTTCCTGAATGCTGAAGGTTCATTCCAGGGTGGACGGAAGACGGCGCGGCTCCAGTTAAGCTACGGCGGTTGTGGAGCCTGCGGTGGTTGTGGTGTCGTCTGCAGTGCTTGGAGTCCTCTGAGAGCGCTAGGAGCATCCATCAACGGAGGGTACTCGGTCGGGGTACACGGAGCTCCGTTACATTGGTGGCAGCGGTGGGATGGCGTCCTAGTGCGAGGAGAAGCAGCTCAGAGACACTGGTAACGTTTGGAGTTACAATTGAGGGCAACGCTAGCCATTGGGCAGCGCCCCTGGCTACAACAGGATGGCTTCCCTAGGGCGAGGAACAGCATCCTGGGAACACCCAGCAAAACTGGACTATTGGTATAGTCACGTACAGTTTGACGCTATGCTGAAGCGGCGGTTGGCTGTCTACGGGCCCCTTCTAACCGAGGAAATGGTACCAAGAATAAGGAGAGAACTGGCGGAGTATCTGCAGATGGAAGCAGAATATCGGGCAGTGAGGGCAAAGTATTCCGTCCCTGCGCCCCAACAACAGCGTGAGTTACAGGGGGCCGAAGGGGCCGTCCTTTCCCCCCAGCAGCCGTGTGTCCTACAGAGAGCAGAGACAGTTGGTCCCTCTCTACAGCAACAGGACCATGGTAAGGGAGTGGAGACAGGTGGTCTCCCTCTCCAGCGGCAGTGTGTACCCCAGGGGGCCGAAGGTGCCGTCCTTCCCCCCCAGCAGCAGTATGTCCTACAGAGAGCAGAGACAGTTGGTCCCTCTCTACAGCAACAGGACCATGGTAAGGGAGTGGAGACAGGCGGTCTCCCTCTCCAGCGGCAGTGTGTACCCCAGGGGGCCGAAGGTGCCGTCCTTCCCCCCCAGCAGCAGTGTGTCCTACAGAGAGCAGAGACAGTTGGTCCCTCTCTACAGCAACAGGACAATGGTAAGGGAGTGGAGACAGGCGGTCTCCCTCTCCAGCGGCAGCCTGTGTTTCCGGGAAAGGAGCACAGCACCCCCTCTCCCCAGCGGCAGCTTCCCCCAACAAGGGGAGACACCAATCCTCCAGACGGCGCAGATGGGACCGTGGTCTCTGTGCCTGACCTACAGGGATGCTGGACAGCCTTTCCAGATCCCCAACTACCCTCACCGGGACACCCAGAGGAGGGGGTAAGTACAAATTCCCCTCCCCAGCTAACTCCTAGCGTGGCACCAGGGTTAACGGAGGCGATGCTAACCCCTCCTGACGTCCATGTTCCCTTGACTACTGAGCCGGACTGTGGTCTCCGTACCCCAGCGGAAGAGCTGGCAGCTGGACAGAGCGCAGTTGGCCTCTGCCCTTCAAGTACCCTCGGCATGTGGCCTCATTTCCACAGCCAAATACCCAGGTGCAGTAACTGTGTGTTGTGGGTGGGCTGTTCCTGTACTTTGATGTTGTGGGGGGGCCACTCGGACATCTGTTTATTGTGGGTTGGTGGATCGACTAACGGAGGCACTGACCGACAGAAGGTCAGGTGCCTGGTTAGTCTTCCCCCCAAAGGGGAGATGTGTGACGAAGTGCCCTTCGCCACTTTGTCCTGGAGAGGCCTGCTTGCCTGCCTCCTCCCCTGCGACTATGGTCCTGGACTATATTGCACTGTAAACCCTGTATTCAGGCATATGGGCTTGTATTAGACTGTCTTTTTCCCTTTATCTATGCTGTAGGTTTGGACTGCTAATATAACCTAACAGCCAGGGGATTTAGGCGAATATATTGCATGAGAATACCATTACTGGAGAATACAGCCGTTCGTATGATTTCATGCGAATTCTTTGTGCTCTGAATAGGTGGCCGCCATTTCGGGACTTTTCCACGTGTTCGCGGCCATCTTGCGTGCGAACAGCGGTGTTTGCCTGTGAACGCATGGAACTGAAATCGGAAGCACAAACAGGCGAATACCGCTAAGACCTCCAGACATCCAGAACTACGTACGGAAACTACCGAACGACCGGCCGTTCGGTAGTTATACTTAACTTAGTATGGGGATTCTAGCGATCACAAAGATGCGAATGGATGGCAAGAATTTCGTCTATTTTACCGTGCGAACGGAGACCGACCGCAAGGCCAAAACTCATGGAACTATTTTCGGCTAGTTGGTCTGTGCGGTCGGTCAAAACTTTGGAGCTCTGTATCTCCCGAACCATCCATCCGAATGGGCTGATTTTTGGACAGACTGTTCCCCTGAACAAGGGCTATTTGGGGATACCAGATTTAAAGCTGTACCCCCTGTTTTTGGGGTACAGCCAGAACTTGGGTAAAATAATGTATGTTTTAATTGGGTTATGTGTTTATCTGAGGGGAGGAGACGTGGGGGTGTTACCATGCATGTGATTGGTCAAATTCATCCTCCCCCTGGGAGTGTCCTGTATGTACCTGATCCTAATAAAAAGCAGGCTGGGTGTTCCAGTCCTCAGACCTCTTCTGACCCTCAATACGTAGCCTTGTCTCGTTATTGGAGGGAACTGCTATATCACACTGGGGATTGCTATGCACTGCATATTCCCCTGAGCTCTTAATCACTTAGCTCTTGTAAGAGCTTGTTCCGGATACGCTCTCCAGGAGGAGAGATCTTCCCCACACGTTCCTGAATGCTGAAGGTTCATTCCAGGGTGGACGGAAGACGGCGCGGCTCCAGTTAAGCTACGGCGGTTGTGGAGCCTGCGGTGGTTGTGGTGTCGTCTGCAGTGCTTGGAGTCCTCTGAGAGCGCTAGGAGCATCCATCAACGGAGGGTACTCGGTCGGGGTACACGGAGCTCCGTTACATTGGTGGCAGCGGTGGGATGGCGTCCTAGTGCGAGGAGAAGCAGCTCAGAGACACTGGTAACGTTTGGAGTTACAATTGAGGGCAACGCTAGCCATTGGGCAGCGCCCCTGGCTACAACAGGATGGCTTCCCTAGGGCGAGGAACAGCATCCTGGGAACACCCAGCAAAACTGGACTATTGGTATAGTCACGTACAGTTTGACGCTATGCTGAAGCGGCGGTTGGCTGTCTACGGGCCCCTTCTAACCGAGGAAATGGTACCAAGAATAAGGAGAGAACTGGCGGAGTATCTGCAGATGGAAGCAGAATATCGGGCAGTGAGGGCAAAGTATTCCGTCCCTGCGCCCCAACAACAGCGTGAGTTACAGGGGGCCGAAGGGGCCGTCCTTTCCCCCCAGCAGCCGTGTGTCCTACAGAGAGCAGAGACAGTTGGTCCCTCTCTACAGCAACAGGACCATGGTAAGGGAGTGGAGACAGGTGGTCTCCCTCTCCAGCGGCAGTGTGTACCCCAGGGGGCCGAAGGTGCCGTCCTTCCCCCCCAGCAGCAGTATGTCCTACAGAGAGCAGAGACAGTTGGTCCCTCTCTACAGCAACAGGACCATGGTAAGGGAGTGGAGACAGGCGGTCTCCCTCTCCAGCGGCAGTGTGTACCCCAGGGGGCCGAAGGTGCCGTCCTTCCCCCCCAGCAGCAGTGTGTCCTACAGAGAGCAGAGACAGTTGGTCCCTCTCTACAGCAACAGGACAATGGTAAGGGAGTGGAGACAGGCGGTCTCCCTCTCCAGCGGCAGCCTGTGTTTCCGGGAAAGGAGCACAGCACCCCCTCTCCCCAGCGGCAGCTTCCCCCAACAAGGGGAGACACCAATCCTCCAGACGGCGCAGATGGGACCGTGGTCTCTGTGCCTGACCTACAGGGATGCTGGACAGCCTTTCCAGATCCCCAACTACCCTCACCGGGACACCCAGAGGAGGGGGTAAGTACAAATTCCCCTCCCCAGCTAACTCCTAGCGTGGCACCAGGGTTAACGGAGGCGATGCTAACCCCTCCTGACGTCCATGTTCCCTTGACTACTGAGCCGGACTGTGGTCTCCGTACCCCAGCGGAAGAGCTGGCAGCTGGACAGAGCGCAGTTGGCCTCTGCCCTTCAAGTACCCTCGGCATGTGGCCTCATTTCCACAGCCAAATACCCAGGTGCAGTAACTGTGTGTTGTGGGTGGGCTGTTCCTGTACTTTGATGTTGTGGGGGGGCCACTCGGACATCTGTTTATTGTGGGTTGGTGGATCGACTAACGGAGGCACTGACCGACAGAAGGTCAGGTGCCTGGTTAGTCTTCCCCCCAAAGGGGAGATGTGTGACGAAGTGCCCTTCGCCACTTTGTCCTGGAGAGGCCTGCTTGCCTGCCTCCTCCCCTGCGACTATGGTCCTGGACTATATTGCACTGTAAACCCTGTATTCAGGCATATGGGCTTGTATTAGACTGTCTTTTTCCCTTTATCTATGCTGTAGGTTTGGACTGCTAATATAACCTAACAGCCAGGGGATTTAGGCGAATATATTGCATGAGAATACCATTACTGGAGAATACAGCCGTTCGTATGATTTCATGCGAATTCTTTGTGCTCTGAATAGGTGGCCGCCATTTCGGGACTTTTCCACGTGTTCGCGGCCATCTTGCGTGCGAACAGCGGTGTTTGCCTGTGAACGCATGGAACTGAAATCGGAAGCACAAACAGGCGAATACCGCTAAGACCTCCAGACATCCAGAACTACGTACGGAAACTACCGAACGACCGGCCGTTCGGTAGTTATACTTAACTTAGTATGGGGATTCTAGCGATCACAAAGATGCGAATGGATGGCAAGAATTTCGTCTATTTTACCGTGCGAACGGAGACCGACCGCAAGGCCAAAACTCATGGAACTATTTTCGGCTAGTTGGTCTGTGCGGTCGGTCAAAACTTTGGAGCTCTGTATCTCCCGAACCATCCATCCGAATGGGCTGATTTTTGGACAGACTGTTCCCCTGAACAAGGGCTATTTGGGGATACCAGATTTAAAGCTGTACCCCCTGTTTTTGGGGTACAGCCAGAACTTGGGTAAAATAATGTATGTTTTAATTGGGTTATGTGTTTATCTGAGGGGAGGAGACGTGGGGGTGTTACCATGCATGTGATTGGTCAAATTCATCCTCCCCCTGGGAGTGTCCTGTATGTACCTGATCCTAATAAAAAGCAGGCTGGGTGTTCCAGTCCTCAGACCTCTTCTGACCCTCAATACGTAGCCTTGTCTCGTTATTGGAGGGAACTGCTATATCACACTGGGGATTGCTATGCACTGCATATTCCCCTGAGCTCTTAATCACTTAGCTCTTGTAAGAGCTTGTTCCGGATACGCTCTCCAGGAGGAGAGATCTTCCCCACACGTTCCTGAATGCTGAAGGTTCATTCCAGGGTGGACGGAAGACGGCGCGGCTCCAGTTAAGCTACGGCGGTTGTGGAGCCTGCGGTGGTTGTGGTGTCGTCTGCAGTGCTTGGAGTCCTCTGAGAGCGCTAGGAGCATCCATCAACGGAGGGTACTCGGTCGGGGTACACGGAGCTCCGTTACATTGGTGGCAGCGGTGGGATGGCGTCCTAGTGCGAGGAGAAGCAGCTCAGAGACACTGGTAACGTTTGGAGTTACAATTGAGGGCAACGCTAGCCATTGGGCAGCGCCCCTGGCTACAACAGGATGGCTTCCCTAGGGCGAGGAACAGCATCCTGGGAACACCCAGCAAAACTGGACTATTGGTATAGTCACGTACAGTTTGACGCTATGCTGAAGCGGCGGTTGGCTGTCTACGGGCCCCTTCTAACCGAGGAAATGGTACCAAGAATAAGGAGAGAACTGGCGGAGTATCTGCAGATGGAAGCAGAATATCGGGCAGTGAGGGCAAAGTATTCCGTCCCTGCGCCCCAACAACAGCGTGAGTTACAGGGGGCCGAAGGGGCCGTCCTTTCCCCCCAGCAGCCGTGTGTCCTACAGAGAGCAGAGACAGTTGGTCCCTCTCTACAGCAACAGGACCATGGTAAGGGAGTGGAGACAGGTGGTCTCCCTCTCCAGCGGCAGTGTGTACCCCAGGGGGCCGAAGGTGCCGTCCTTCCCCCCCAGCAGCAGTATGTCCTACAGAGAGCAGAGACAGTTGGTCCCTCTCTACAGCAACAGGACCATGGTAAGGGAGTGGAGACAGGCGGTCTCCCTCTCCAGCGGCAGTGTGTACCCCAGGGGGCCGAAGGTGCCGTCCTTCCCCCCCAGCAGCAGTGTGTCCTACAGAGAGCAGAGACAGTTGGTCCCTCTCTACAGCAACAGGACAATGGTAAGGGAGTGGAGACAGGCGGTCTCCCTCTCCAGCGGCAGCCTGTGTTTCCGGGAAAGGAGCACAGCACCCCCTCTCCCCAGCGGCAGCTTCCCCCAACAAGGGGAGACACCAATCCTCCAGACGGCGCAGATGGGACCGTGGTCTCTGTGCCTGACCTACAGGGATGCTGGACAGCCTTTCCAGATCCCCAACTACCCTCACCGGGACACCCAGAGGAGGGGGTAAGTACAAATTCCCCTCCCCAGCTAACTCCTAGCGTGGCACCAGGGTTAACGGAGGCGATGCTAACCCCTCCTGACGTCCATGTTCCCTTGACTACTGAGCCGGACTGTGGTCTCCGTACCCCAGCGGAAGAGCTGGCAGCTGGACAGAGCGCAGTTGGCCTCTGCCCTTCAAGTACCCTCGGCATGTGGCCTCATTTCCACAGCCAAATACCCAGGTGCAGTAACTGTGTGTTGTGGGTGGGCTGTTCCTGTACTTTGATGTTGTGGGGGGGCCACTCGGACATCTGTTTATTGTGGGTTGGTGGATCGACTAACGGAGGCACTGACCGACAGAAGGTCAGGTGCCTGGTTAGTCTTCCCCCCAAAGGGGAGATGTGTGACGAAGTGCCCTTCGCCACTTTGTCCTGGAGAGGCCTGCTTGCCTGCCTCCTCCCCTGCGACTATGGTCCTGGACTATATTGCACTGTAAACCCTGTATTCAGGCATATGGGCTTGTATTAGACTGTCTTTTTCCCTTTATCTATGCTGTAGGTTTGGACTGCTAATATAACCTAACAGCCAGGGGATTTAGGCGAATATATTGCATGAGAATACCATTACTGGAGAATACAGCCGTTCGTATGATTTCATGCGAATTCTTTGTGCTCTGAATAGGTGGCCGCCATTTCGGGACTTTTCCACGTGTTCGCGGCCATCTTGCGTGCGAACAGCGGTGTTTGCCTGTGAACGCATGGAACTGAAATCGGAAGCACAAACAGGCGAATACCGCTAAGACCTCCAGACATCCAGAACTACGTACGGAAACTACCGAACGACCGGCCGTTCGGTAGTTATACTTAACTTAGTATGGGGATTCTAGCGATCACAAAGATGCGAATGGATGGCAAGAATTTCGTCTATTTTACCGTGCGAACGGAGACCGACCGCAAGGCCAAAACTCATGGAACTATTTTCGGCTAGTTGGTCTGTGCGGTCGGTCAAAACTTTGGAGCTCTGTATCTCCCGAACCATCCATCCGAATGGGCTGATTTTTGGACAGACTGTTCCCCTGAACAAGGGCTATTTGGGGATACCAGATTTAAAGCTGTACCCCCTGTTTTTGGGGTACAGCCAGAACTTGGGTAAAATAATGTATGTTTTAATTGGGTTATGTGTTTATCTGAGGGGAGGAGACGTGGGGGTGTTACCATGCATGTGATTGGTCAAATTCATCCTCCCCCTGGGAGTGTCCTGTATGTACCTGATCCTAATAAAAAGCAGGCTGGGTGTTCCAGTCCTCAGACCTCTTCTGACCCTCAATACGTAGCCTTGTCTCGTTATTGGAGGGAACTGCTATATCACACTGGGGATTGCTATGCACTGCATATTCCCCTGAGCTCTTAATCACTTAGCTCTTGTAAGAGCTTGTTCCGGATACGCTCTCCAGGAGGAGAGATCTTCCCCACACGTTCCTGAATGCTGAAGGTTCATTCCAGGGTGGACGGAAGACGGCGCGGCTCCAGTTAAGCTACGGCGGTTGTGGAGCCTGCGGTGGTTGTGGTGTCGTCTGCAGTGCTTGGAGTCCTCTGAGAGCGCTAGGAGCATCCATCAACGGAGGGTACTCGGTCGGGGTACACGGAGCTCCGTTACATTGGTGGCAGCGGTGGGATGGCGTCCTAGTGCGAGGAGAAGCAGCTCAGAGACACTGGTAACGTTTGGAGTTACAATTGAGGGCAACGCTAGCCATTGGGCAGCGCCCCTGGCTACAACAGGATGGCTTCCCTAGGGCGAGGAACAGCATCCTGGGAACACCCAGCAAAACTGGACTATTGGTATAGTCACGTACAGTTTGACGCTATGCTGAAGCGGCGGTTGGCTGTCTACGGGCCCCTTCTAACCGAGGAAATGGTACCAAGAATAAGGAGAGAACTGGCGGAGTATCTGCAGATGGAAGCAGAATATCGGGCAGTGAGGGCAAAGTATTCCGTCCCTGCGCCCCAACAACAGCGTGAGTTACAGGGGGCCGAAGGGGCCGTCCTTTCCCCCCAGCAGCCGTGTGTCCTACAGAGAGCAGAGACAGTTGGTCCCTCTCTACAGCAACAGGACCATGGTAAGGGAGTGGAGACAGGTGGTCTCCCTCTCCAGCGGCAGTGTGTACCCCAGGGGGCCGAAGGTGCCGTCCTTCCCCCCCAGCAGCAGTATGTCCTACAGAGAGCAGAGACAGTTGGTCCCTCTCTACAGCAACAGGACCATGGTAAGGGAGTGGAGACAGGCGGTCTCCCTCTCCAGCGGCAGTGTGTACCCCAGGGGGCCGAAGGTGCCGTCCTTCCCCCCCAGCAGCAGTGTGTCCTACAGAGAGCAGAGACAGTTGGTCCCTCTCTACAGCAACAGGACAATGGTAAGGGAGTGGAGACAGGCGGTCTCCCTCTCCAGCGGCAGCCTGTGTTTCCGGGAAAGGAGCACAGCACCCCCTCTCCCCAGCGGCAGCTTCCCCCAACAAGGGGAGACACCAATCCTCCAGACGGCGCAGATGGGACCGTGGTCTCTGTGCCTGACCTACAGGGATGCTGGACAGCCTTTCCAGATCCCCAACTACCCTCACCGGGACACCCAGAGGAGGGGGTAAGTACAAATTCCCCTCCCCAGCTAACTCCTAGCGTGGCACCAGGGTTAACGGAGGTGATGCTAACCCCTCCTGACGTCCATGTTCCCTTGACTACTGAGCCGGACTGTGGTCTCCGTACCCCAGCGGAAGAGCTGGCAGCTGGACAGAGCGCAGTTGGCCTCTGCCCTTCAAGTACCCTCGGCATGTGGCCTCATTTCCACAGCCAAATACCCAGGTGCAGTAACTGTGTGTTGTGGGTGGGCTGTTCCTGTACTTTGATGTTGTGGGGGGGCCACTCGGACATCTGTTTATTGTGGGTTGGTGGATCGACTAACGGAGGCACTGACCGACAGAAGGTCAGGTGCCTGGTTAGTCTTCCCCCCAAAGGGGAGATGTGTGACGAAGTGCCCTTCGCCACTTTGTCCTGGAGAGGCCTGCTTGCCTGCCTCCTCCCCTGCGACTATGGTCCTGGACTATATTGCACTGTAAACCCTGTATTCAGGCATATGGGCTTGTATTAGACTGTCTTTTTCCCTTTATCTATGCTGTAGGTTTGGACTGCTAATATAACCTAACAGCCAGGGGATTTAGGCGAATATATTGCATGAGAATACCATTACTGGAGAATACAGCCGTTCGTATGATTTCATGCGAATTCTTTGTGCTCTGAATAGGTGGCCGCCATTTCGGGACTTTTCCACGTGTTCGCGGCCATCTTGCGTGCGAACAGCGGTGTTTGCCTGTGAACGCATGGAACTGAAATCGGAAGCACAAACAGGCGAATACCGCTAAGACCTCCAGACATCCAGAACTACGTACGGAAACTACCGAACGACCGGCCGTTCGGTAGTTATACTTAACTTAGTATGGGGATTCTAGCGATCACAAAGATGCGAATGGATGGCAAGAATTTCGTCTATTTTACCGTGCGAACGGAGACCGACCGCAAGGCCAAAACTCATGGAACTATTTTCGGCTAGTTGGTCTGTGCGGTCGGTCAAAACTTTGGAGCTCTGTATCTCCCGAACCATCCATCCGAATGGGCTGATTTTTGGACAGACTGTTCCCCTGAACAAGGGCTATTTGGGGATACCAGATTTAAAGCTGTACCCCCTGTTTTTGGGGTACAGCCAGAACTTGGGTAAAATAATGTATGTTTTAATTGGGTTATGTGTTTATCTGAGGGGAGGAGACGTGGGGGTGTTACCATGCATGTGATTGGTCAAATTCATCCTCCCCCTGGGAGTGTCCTGTATGTACCTGATCCTAATAAAAAGCAGGCTGGGTGTTCCAGTCCTCAGACCTCTTCTGACCCTCAATACGTAGCCTTGTCTCGTTATTGGAGGGAACTGCTATATCACACTGGGGATTGCTATGCACTGCATATTCCCCTGAGCTCTTAATCACTTAGCTCTTGTAAGAGCTTGTTCCGGATACGCTCTCCAGGAGGAGAGATCTTCCCCACACGTTCCTGAATGCTGAAGGTTCATTCCAGGGTGGACGGAAGACGGCGCGGCTCCAGTTAAGCTACGGCGGTTGTGGAGCCTGCGGTGGTTGTGGTGTCGTCTGCAGTGCTTGGAGTCCTCTGAGAGCGCTAGGAGCATCCATCAACGGAGGGTACTCGGTCGGGGTACACGGAGCTCCGTTACATGGGACATGGGCACAGCGTAAAAATTTAAAGTTTGAAAAAAAATGGATTGGTTGTGTCCCAAATGTGCCCCTCCGATGTCCACATATACCTGGCAAAGGTACATACGGGGGTATTTTTGTACTCAGCAGACATAGCTGAGCAACATATGAAGTATTATACAGTGGTAGTACACATAAGGTTTGCAAAATATACTGTGCAAACTCACTTTGTGTGCCAAAAAGGCAGAAAAAAGGCTTATTACCACTACACCTGGTACAAGCTAGCGGAAAAATGATCCCATGCTAAGGTTCAAAATATGCCTTTTGAAATACCCTGGGATGTCTTCTTTAAGAAATGGTATGGCTTTATGGGGTATTTGGATTATATAGCCTGGTAAAATACTCTAAAATGGGACATGGGCACAGCGTAAAAATTCAAAATTTGAAAAAAAATGGAATGGCTGTGTCCCAAATGTGCCCCTCCGATGTCCACATATACCTGGCAAAGGTACATACGGGGGTATTTTTGTACTCAGCAGACATAGCTGAGCAAAATATGAAGTATTATACAGTGGTAGTACACATATGGTTTGCAAAATATACTGTGCAAACTCACTTTGTGTGTCAAAAAGGCAGAAAAAAACGCTTATAACCGCTACACCTGGTACACGCTAGCGGAAAAATGATCCCACGCTAAGGTTCAAAATATGCCTTTTGAAATACCCTGGGATGTCTTCTTTAAGAAATGGTATGGCTTTATGGGGTATTTGGTTTATATAGCCTGGTAAAATACTCTAAAATGGGACATGGGCACAGCGTAAAAATTTAAAGTTTGAAAAAAAATGGAATGGTTGTGTCCCAAATGTGCCCCTCCGATGTCCACATATACCTGGCAAAGGTACATACGGGGGTATTTTTGTACTCAGCAGACATAGCTGAGCAACATATGAAGTATTATACAGTGGTAGTACACATAAGGTTTGCAAAATATACTGTGCAAACTCACTTTGTGTGCCAAAAAGGCAGAAAAAAGGCTTATTACCACTACACCTGGTACAAGCTAGCGGAAAAATGATCCCATGCTAAGGTTCAAAATATGCCTTTTGAAATACCCTGGGATGTCTTCTTTAAGAAATGGTATGGCTTTATGGGGTATTTGGATTATATAGCCTGGTAAAATACTCTAAAATGGGACATGGGCACAGCGTAAAAATTCAAAATTTGAAAAAAAATGGAATGGCTGTGTCCCAAATGTGCCCCTCCGATGTCCACATATACCTGGCAAAGGTACATACGGGGGTATTTTTGTACTCAGCAGACATAGCTGAGCAAAATATGAAGTATTATACAGTGGTAGTACACATATGGTTTGCAAAATATACTGTGCAAACTCACTTTGTGTGTCAAAAAGGCAGAAAAAAACGCTTATAACCGCTACACCTGGTACACGCTAGCGGAAAAATGATCCCACGCTAAGGTTCAAAATATGCCTTTTGAAATACCCTGGGGTATCTACTTTAAGAAATGGTAGGCCTTTGTGGGGTAGTTTGAATTTAAAACCTGCAAAGATGCTTGGAAATTGCACATAGGCCCGGCGTTAAAATTCAAAGTTCGGTCAAAACTGATATGGCTTGGTCTCCTATATGGCACTGTAGCTTCACAAAATAGTGCCATAGACATACAATGGGGGTGTCCTTTTACTCAGAAGACTTAGCTGAGCATAATTTGGGGGGTTTGAACTTAGTGGCACACATGAAATATACAAAATGCCCAGCAAAAATGCAATCCGTATGTAAAAAATGCACAAAATTATTTTTTACCACATACTTTGGCATGTAATGGTAAAAAAATGGGGGCATGTTAAGGCACAATATGCACCTTATGAGATACCCTGGAGTGTCTTCTTTTACAAATGGTAGGCCTTTGTGGGGTGTTTTGAACAGTCAAACTGTTATAATACCCCAAATGGAAGCATAGGCTCATTAAATCCGTCTCTCAAAATTCTACTGTGAATACTGAAAAGGACAGGTCTCCTGTATGGCACTGTAGCTTCACGAAATAGTGCCATAGACATACAATGGGGGTGTCCTTTTACTCAGAAGACTTAGCTGAGCATAATTTGGGGGGTTTGAACTTAGTGGCACACATGAAATATACAAAATGCCCAGCAAAAATGCAATCCGTATGTAAAAAATGCACAAAATTATTTTTTACCACATACTTTGGCATGTAATGGTAAAAAAATGGGGGCATGTTAAGGCACAATATGCACCTTATGAGATACCCTGGAGTGTCTTCTTTTACAAATGGTAGGCCTTTGTGGGGTGTTTTGAACAGTCAAACTGTTATAATACCCCAAATGGAAGCATAGGCTCATTAAATCCGTCTCTCAAAATTCTACTGTGAATACTGAAAAGGACAGGTCTCCTGTATGGCACTGTAGCTTCACGAAATAGTGCCATAGACATACAATGGGGGTGTCCTTTTACTCAGAAGACTTAGCTGAGCATAATTTGGGGGGTTTGAACTTAGTGGCACACATGAAATATACAAAATGCCCAGCAAAAATGCAATCCGTATGTAAAATATGCACAAAATTATTTTTTACCACATACTTTGGCATGTAATGGTAAAAAAATGGGGGCATGTTAAGGCACAATATGCACCTTATGAGATACCCTGGAGTGTCTACTTTTACAAATGGTAGGCCTTTGTGGGGTTTTTTTGAACAGTCAAACTACTATAATACCCCAAATGGAAGCATAGGCTCATTAAATCCGTCTCTCAAAATTCTACTGTGAATACTGAAAAGGACAGGTCTCCTATATGGCACTGTAGCTTCACAAAATAGGGCCAAAGACATACAATGGGGGTACCGTTGTACTCAGCAGAAGTAACTGAACACATAATAAAACTTTGTACAGGAATAGCACACACCAACTTTACAAAATACACATGAGAAGTTCTTTGTTATAAGTTTGTGTGCGAAAACCACCAAAAAACAAAATTTTACTCCAATATTTAGCAGAGGTTGGCGGTAAAATGGCTACGTAGAAAGTGTCAAAACAACCTTAGGTAAATAGCCTGTGATGTCTACTTTATATAAATATGTACTTTTGTGTGGCAATTTTGTTTTCTTTTATGGCTATTAGGCTTACAAGACAAACATACCAAATTCTAAAATCGCTCCACATTAAAATTTTATTTTACTCCTTGTGCTTTGTGACCTGTAACTACCAAAAAAAACTTAAAATCCCAGACACATTATATATTCTGTAATTCAGAACAACTAAATGAATTTATTTTTAATTACTTTCCTTAACCTGCACTAATTATGTACACATTATTATTGCAAAAACTGTAAAAAAAACACACAAAAAATCATTTTTTTGCATATTTCTGTATTTTTTTTATAATAAATAAGCATTTATATATATATGTGTTACATCAAATTAAAGCCCTTTCTGTCCTTTAAAAAACGGTATATAATATGTGCAATAAATTAGTAAAATGCAAATTGCAGTTGAACGCAAATAGCAAAAAATGCAAAAAATGCCGTTGTCATTAAGTGAAAGACAAGCTTCTGAAGCTCTGTCCTTAAGGGGTTAAGGAAAGAAAATAAAGGTTTAAATTCCTAAATAAGTGTAAAGTATGTAGAACACAAAGGTTTTTAAATGTAAAACAATTTCAAAGTACAATAACAAAAAAATAATTTTTTTATAAAATCTAATATCAATTGTGAAACCAAAAATGTGATTTATCTGCTCCACTGCCCATGTGGTAAACAGTATGTAGGCAGAATCTGTAGAAAATTAAAGGAACATATTTTAGAACACCAAAATAACATTAGCATTTAAAAAAAAAAAAAACACAGTCCCCAAAATTTAATTGGAAGGACTTTTTTTACATAGGTTTAAAACAAGTGGAAAATGTCTGGAGGGGAGCCAATTTAATTTAAAAAACTAGCACAGCGAGATACTTATTGGATAAACACCTTCAAGACTCTACAACCAGGGATAATCCAAGAAGAAAAAACTCACAGGCACTCCAACTTCAAGCCGCAGGCAGATTTATTATGACAGAATGCAACGCAACGTTTCGACCGGAAAGGTCTTTTTCAAGCCAGCTTGAAAAAGACCTTTCCGGTCGAAACGTTGCGTTGCATTCTGTCATAATAAATCTGCCTGCGGCTTGAAGTTGGAGTGCCTGTGAGTTTTTTCTTCTTGGATTATTGTACTGGGATTGCTGGTCCTGCTCTGGAGCACCCTTGGCCGTTGGGACTGAGTGCGGTTCTCATTACTTACTCTACAACCAGGGAGACTAAATGTAGACATCTTTGGTGTTCTTAAGATTGATTATAATATACAGAAATTCCATGTGGCGTGTTTTGTTTGGACAATTCTCAACCATGGGACTGTTTCAGGAAAAATGATTCAAAGAACCAAATTGGTCAAGAGAACATTATTTTATAATGATTGTTTCTCATTTTGCAATATTCTAAATTCATGAAAAAAGGGAGCAGATTAAATTTTAATTTGAAAAAAGGGACTTTAAAAAAATAAATAAATACAGGAAAAAGTGAGTGGGAAATTAACAAGCTCGAATCAAAACTATAAATATTAGTGACATGTGATGTTCAGTCACTATACACAATCATTCCTCATAAAGAGTTATGCCTAGCAGTTTACTGTAATTGAGCAAAGTAAAGTAAAGCTAAAGTAAAGGATTAGTTAAATTAAAAACAAAAGAAAGAATGTATGTAGAAGAGGATAAAGGTCTAGCTGACTGCCTCAATTAATATTTTTGTTCAGTATTTACAGATGAAAATGAAGGAAAGGGGCCTCAGTTAGGAAAAAGGACAAATGAGTCATTTATTACACGTGAGTTTACAGAGGAAGAGGTTCTATTTCAACTGTCAAAAGTAAAGACAAATAAGTCAATGGGACCTGATGGAATACACCCAGAGTTATTAAAAGAGCTTAGTGGTGTACTAGCAAAACCATTAACAGAATTATTTAACCAATCAATGTTAACAGGAGATTGGAAGTTAGTGAATGTTGTGCCCATTCATAAGAACGGTAGTAGGGAGGAGTCGGGCAACTATAGGCCAGTAAGCCTTACTTCAGTAGTGGGGAAAGTAATGGAAACCATGTGAAAGGATCAGATTGGTGAATATCTAAAAACACATGGATTTCAAGATCAGAGACAACATGGGTTTACTTCAGGGAGATTATGCCAAACTAATCTTATTGATTTTTTTTGATTGGGTAACTAAAATAATAGATCAGGGTGGTGCAATAGACATTGCTTACCTAGATTTCAGTAAGGCTTTTGACACTGTTGCACATAGAAGGCTTATCAATAAACTGTACTTGACCCATTCTCTTTAATTTTTTTATTAGTGATATTGCAGAAGGTCTTAATGGTAAGGTATGTATTTTTGCTGATGATACTAAGATATGAAACAGGGTTGATGTTCCAGGAACATGAAACAGGGTTGATGTTCCAGGAGGGATAACTAGAAAAATGGTCAGAGTTGTGGCAACTGACATTTAATGTGGATAAGTGCAAGATAATGCATCTTGGACTAGAAACCCAAGGGCAGAGTACAGAATATTTGATAGAGTCCTAACCTTAACATCTGAGGAAAGGGATTTAGGGGTGATTATTTATGATGACTTAAAGCTAAGCAGACAATGTAATAGAGCAGTATAAGTGATAGGATATTTTAGGGATTCTGCTGGTGTACCTAGAATAGAGGATAAAACATAGTGCAAATATTGTTTGATACTCAAAGATAATGTACTGATATATATGCACTCACAAATTCCAAAATGGTTTAGCGTTTAAAAGGTGCCTCCCCACGATATAGATGGGGGGTATCAATCAGTGTCCCTCCTCGAGTGGTAGCCAATGGGGTATCAGGGTCAGCAAGATGATCCAAACAAACTCCGACCAAAAGAATCCTTCCAAGGCAATTTATTCACTCATAAAATCAGGAGGTGTACAAAATAAATAAAAACAAATATAAAATAGAACAGGTCACCGGTGGGGGGGTTACAAGATTGGGCCTATTGCTCCTTCGCTAGCTTGGTCTCACAGGTTGGGCCTAACGTGGTCCATAGTGTGTAGCGTCTGGTGAGGTTGGGTGAGTGACTAGTCATAGCGTGGGAGTTGTGAGTATAGTGTGATTGCTAAGGTATTGGTCAGATTTCGTGTGTTGTGTCTAGCTACCAGGTATGTCAAAAGAGTGTAGCGGTGGGAAAGTCATTCCCCACGCGGGGGTAGATGGTGTATCACCCTCTGGGTATGTCTCTCAGGGTGGAGCTGCTGCTGCAGGGTCCTGCGCTTTCCGTGCTTGTCTGGGTGCAAACTCTGTTACGTCGGCTGGGTTCAGTTGCGACAGGTCTAGCCGTCCCTGGCGTGGAGGTGGCAATATGCCCAGTGTGAGAAGCAGTGAGCCGATTTCGTGGGTGCTGCGGACTCTGTGTGTGATCCCACCGTGGGAGAAGATCACCATTCTTGGAGTTCCCCGCTTGTATGGCATGTCTTTATTCCTTAGGTGCTGTAGGCTCGGTTGCATTTCCTTTCTCCAGGCAAGGGTGTTTCTGGTAATGTCCGAGAAGATGGACAGAGTCGATCCTTCAAAGGGTAGGGGGGTTTTTCCCCGGAGCGCCATGAGGGTCATTGCCTTGTGCTGGAGCGATTCTCACAATAAGATCCATGGATGCAGTCGCAGGGGCTCTGTTCGATTTCGGCAGCCGGAACATACCGTCTAGCTGCACAGCCTTCGCCTGTTTGGGCGGCGTTATGGTGGTCAGAAGGCGTCTAATAAAGTGTGGCGCCTCTGTAGATCCCACTGAGTCAGGTATTCCTCTGATCTTCAGGTTGTATCGCCTGCGCTGGTCCTCCAAGGCATCCAGTCTGTCTGTGGAGGCTTTTTGATTGCGCTGGAGGTCGGCCACTTGTTGTTCGACTGCCGTCAGCCGTGTATCTTGGGCGCAAGAGAGTTTCTCCAGCTCGTTGGCCTTAGTGGCTACTGCGTCTATGGCTGTTTTGTATTGGGCCATGTCGGCCGCGATATTCTTCCTTAACTCGCTCAGCATATGCTGGAGCAGGTCCGGCGTTACCGGCTCTCCCGATTTTGATGGAGCCTTAGTGGGTTCCGACACAGTGTTAGGAGTGGCTCCTGTGTCCAAGTCGGCTGTGAAGTCGTCCGAGGAGTAGGAGTATAGGTCGTCTGCCGTCGCCATTTTGTCCCATGCGGCCTTGTTCGTGCCCCGGAGCAATTCTGCGATATCTCGGCTTGTGGGGGCTTTGTCTACCCTCGTTTTCTTAGTTTTTTTGCCCATGATGATTCTGGGTATCGCTGGCAAGCGGGTTGTTTCAATTTGGGGGTTCTTCTCCACCTTTTATAGGCCAATTCCTCTGGTTGAGATACGGAGCTCAAGAGTATGCGACCGACCAGTTCCCTAGCTGGCTCCGCCCCCCGCTTTTCCTATATTTTAAATGCCTTTCGTTGTAGTGGTTTGGCACTGCCTGGATGGGTCTTGTGGTGTAACTACTCCTGCTACCTCGGCAGGTGCAAAGTGAACTTGAGGTCATTTTGTAAATTTCTAAAAGTGTTCTAAAATACTATGGTGGTTGGAATGTTTTCAAATGCCTTACACCGTAGTGGTTTTACCCTGCCTGGCTGATCCTTGCAGTGTGTATGTGTAGTATCACCACAGACACAGTTGACATAGGCTGAGAGGGCACTGTTTTCTCCACAGTGAAGGATAGGCACTCACGCTACACACTGGATACTTAGGAAAGTTTTGTGTAGGTCAGCTGAAATTTAATTGGACACTGTAACGGACCGTTTAGCTCACAAGGAGATAAAACCGTTTAGGCGATAATCCCCTTCCAGATAGACAAGCAGCTACTGCAATCACCAATCTCCCGAACTGCAAACTACACAAATTCACCAACTCCCGAACAGGAAATACACGAACCCTGGAAGCAGCCGAACAGGAAAAGGCCTACGAACAGCTTACACTCCTGGCAATCGGCATACAGTCAAATTCCCCCCAAGAATGAGACGACACTTCACTTTCAGGGTTAAGCAGCAACAACCGTTTATTAACACAACTGGCTTATAAAGGATTCTCCCATGCAAGGGAGGGATTTACAGTCATTACCCGATGCACCAATCACGCATGAATTACCTCCCACACATCTCCTCCCCTCAGCATGACACATAACCCCTTAATCATGTACATTATTTCCCCACTTTCTGGATGTACCCCAAATACCTAGAGTACACTCCTAAATAGGGGATCCCCTGATAGCCCTGATCTGGGTGGGCAACATACTCAAAGATCACCCAGATCGGACCAGGGGTTCGGGAGTTATGGAGGTTTAAAGTTTTGACCGACCGCACAGGCAAAGTGACCGAAAATAGTTCCATGAGGTTTGGCCTTGCGGTCGGTCTCTGTTAACGTATTAAAAAGTCCCGAATGGCTGCGGGGCCTGGCTGCCAAGCGGGAAAGACGCACAGCTCCATTGCTCCTGACCACAGCGACATATTCGGGGACAAAACCCCCCAAAATCGGAACAAATCACGGCAGAGAAGGCATGATGCAGGCAGGGGAAACCCGGGGGTATCCAATGACCCCAAAAGCGAGACACACACCCCTCGGGAACCCTCAAAAGCCACTGTGGCCTACCCGAGACCGCACTGGGGAGAGGCGGCCGCTCTCCTTGGCAGCAAAGGCACACACAGACCTCTCGGCATGCTTGCCTCCTATCCCCCCCCCCTATGGACCGGAGGGGGTTATCCCGGTCCCCCCTGAACAATGGGGGCAGCTCAGCTAAGCCACACTGCAAGACCAAACCTGTAACACAGAGGGGCGACCCGGAATACGTTGCCTCCAAGATGGCGGTGGACTGGGAGGCCTCCCACATCGCAGCGGATACAGAGCTCCGACTGGCCGCAATCTTTGACACTTTTTGGGAGAAGCTGGAGGTTATTTGCGACCTCCCTACCCAGTGACCAACTCAAAAGGCAAGCTACTAAGCTCAGACCGGGTAGCTGCTCAGCGGAAAACAACCGCGTCCATAAGCTCCATGTGCCTGGAAGGCCTGCGCCGCAGGGGCGCCATCCCGGAGAAACACCCAGGGAGACCCATTACCAGCAAAGGCATCCTGAAACCAACCCACAGAGTCAAGAAAGTGACTAAGACAGACCACGCAGGCCCCACACACCGACAAGCACTGGCCAGCAACAGACCCAGCAGGAACATAGCGACACCTGATCGGCAACGGAAGAGGCGAGAAACGAGGCCCAAAAAGGCGGTAACATCAAACCAGTACAACAAAGGTACACAATCACGGAAGGGGGAACCTCCCGAGCACAAGCAGCGCCCGAAAACAAGACACGCCTGGGTACCTAACCGGGACCGTGAAATGCCTCCGGCAGGAGTCGGCTGACCGGGACACTTATCACTGCAGATGAGATAATTGTGTATACCTCATACTGCCCCCATCAGTGACTGGTGACTATGGCCTATTGTTTCTATAAGTTTTTTTTTTGTTGTTTTTTTTTTTTTTTTCAGCGAATCTTATTCCAGCGTGTTAAATGCTAGCTGTAGTGGTAATTATAACTCAGTAATCCATACATCAGGCTACACAGTACGATACCATTGCTACAACACCCTACTTTTAACTTCACACATACCTAAAGAATAGCGAGGAGATATACCCACTTTTCAAAGAGCTAGTTAACGAAGCAATTGTTTAATAATTTACCATATAGCCAACGCAACACTAGCACTGAAGCGATGTAACTAACTTTAACCTACTGCTAATCAATGCATGCTTATTGTCTACCCATAACGTTTAATACCAGAATTGTTAATGCCTAGATTATTTTCACAATATATATTATAAGCCAACACTGTTAAGATATCAAAAGCGTTGCCAACGCATCGACCTAGCCTAAATTACTCATATAGCTACCTATATAAGCGACTGTTTCTACTAGTTGTTATTATTATAAAATGTGCTTGTCTATCTTGTGCCCCGCACGTTAAGCGTGGAAAAGCTGGAGGAATGCTCTTGGGGCACCTCTTACCTGCCTGTGATATATATATGCACAACAAAAATAAAGGATTAAAAAAAAAAAAAGTCCCGAATGGCTTGCCATCCATGGGTTTCCTTGTGTTTGTTAGACTCCCCATGTAAACATTAGTCTTTCTACCGAACGGCGGCCCGTTCGGTAGTTGCGGCACAAATCCACGGAAGTCTGGAGGTCTCAGCGGTGTTTGCCTAGTCGAGTGTCCGATTTTAGTTCCAGACACTCGACGGCATAACACCGCTGTTCGAGAGTTTAACCCCTTAAGGACACATGACATGTGTGACATGTCACAATTCCCTTTTATTCAAGAAGTTTGGTCCTTAAGGGGTTAAGATGGCCGCCGCCACGTGTTCGTTCGACGAAAAAAGGCCTCCCAGCATTCGTCAATTAAGCTGCGGTTAACTGCAGCTGCTGGGTGGTCAATTGACGGCACACTCCAGTCCCCAGGTGGTCCTTAGATCGGTACTTTGTTCGGTAGATTGAATCTACCGAACACCCCGGCAGAAAGGCACGAATAAGCCTTTCTGCAGGGAAAATAAAGGTTTGAACTGCAGGGCCATAGTCTAAAGGGAGCAGGCGAGCAACCAGGCTTCTCCAGTGTACAGTGGCGAGGTTGGTTTCGCCACAGACACTCTTACTTTAACATTATTTCTAAATGTAAAATATTCTAAAATCTGGCTTTTTTTTCCATGCAAATTAGCTTTCAGAATATTTTGCATGGGCAATATTAATCAATTCCAAAATGCCCTATGAACAACTTTTCATTAATCCAAACTAAAACATTTTCTTGTCAAATTGATTTGGCACAAGTCTACTAGGCCCCCTTATGTTGATTCATGATTCGTTTCGGTCCGAATATGAATTGGGACAAATTTTGGGCAATTCGGACATTCTGGTACTTCCGAATGTCCAAATTGCCAAGGTCCTGAAGTTCTGAAAATACAGAATTTCCGAAGTTCCGAAGCACAGTATTGCCTAAGTACTAATATACTTACCCAGTGGAAGAAGAAGAATGTTACACTGTATACAAGTTTAAATAAAAAGTATACAAACATAGCCAGGATTCAGCTGTAAGCATTTGCAACACTTACATTTTATATGAATGTATGTTACTTGATTGTTGTAAGTTACTTAGCCTGTCAATGTAATGACATGAATGAATACGTAGACAGCTCCCTAATTCCCATGGTATTAGGGAGCTATCTACTAAAAGGCTGAAAGACCTAAATTGGTCTTTCAGCCAAATTTACTAATACTAAGTAAAGAGTACTAATTAGGGGGGGACCTAATGTAAGCCCCCCTGGCCCCCACCCCTGAGCGGTTGGTGGGGGCCCTAAATTAGAATGAGGGGGGGAACCTAATGTCCTCCCCCCTGGCCCCCACCCCCTGAGCGGTGGGTGGGGGCCCTAAATGCTAATTAGGGAGGGGGACCTAATGTCCTCCCCCCTGGCCCCCACACCTGTGCAGCGGGTGGGGGCCCTAAATAAAAATTTAACCCCCCCTCCCCCAGGTGACTAGGGGTCCCCAAACCCCTAGTCACCTCCTCCCCCAAAAAATCAACCCCTACCTACCCCCCTCACCCTAAAAATAATGAGGGGGACCATTTAACTAAGTACCTGCAAAAAAAAAATCCATTTAATTTTTTATTTAGGGTCCCCACCCGCTGCTCAGGGGTGGGGGCCAAGGGGTAGGACATTAGGTCCCCCCATAATTAGTATTTAGGGCCCCCACCCACCACTCAAGGGTGGGGCCTATGGGGAGGACAAATAGGTCCCCCCCATTATTTTACTTTAGGGCCCCCACCCGCCACTCAGGGGTGGGGGCTGGGGGTGGAGGCAATAGGTCACCCCCTTATTCTAATTTAGGGCCCCCACCCGCCGCTCAGGGGTGGGGGCCAGGGTGGCAATAGGCCCCCCTTTAGTTTAAAAGTGGGGGACCCTTTTAAAAAAATATAATAATACTAATTTTAACAGTGAGCAGCCACAGGCTAAAAACTGCCATTCAGTGTATTTGGTTCCAAATAAAGCTACAAAAATGGAGTCTTGGGTCTGGGTTTTACTACTTCCCACACCTGCAACTCCTGTATTGCTTTCTATTAAAGTCTGAGATAGCTCATCTGGCAATTTAATGTGGAACGTCCCAATATTGCGCCGTCTGACTACTTTTTGGTGTCAGACATCATATTTAATTTTTTTTCTTCTTGAAGTAGATTAATACTTAGCCAATATCTTTGCAATTGTATTTCAAATTTAGGAAAAAATTAGGATTCATATTTGGAATTTTTTTACATAACATTTTATTTATTTATAAAATATTTTACCGGGAAAGATACATTGAGATTTCTCTCGTTTTCAAGTATGTCCTGGGTCCATAAACATTGCATTGATAAAATAAAATACAAAATCAATATTAATACTGTCACATCCTGCTCTGTTCTGCGGAGATGTCTGACCTTGGCTTCTGGTATCCAGTACTCTTTTTACAATTCTTGTTTAGTTTTTCTTGGTTTTTCTGGTTTAAAATTCCATGTCTGGTTTTCTTTATGGTGCTTTTTCTGGGTTCATTCCTGTATTCCGTTCCTGGAATTCCCAGTCTCTTGGATTCCTTTAAATGTTTAATTTTTGTTGCCACACCCATTCCTTTCCCATATATTTTGTTTCAGTTGGTTCCTGCAGGCAGTTGCTCCAAGTCCTCTGCCCTTTCTTGCAGGTAAGTGCTGTGTGTGTTTTATTATTGTTTATTTAGTCATGCATATCTAGGTAGATAGGAACCCACCGTAATTGGAGTACTTTGACGCAGTGGTGGGCTGCATCCATCTTGGCCATTTATGTTGGTCTAAATCTCCAATGTTTATTGCACATATTAGTACTTAGTTATGTCTCCTCTTGTTTTGCCTTGCATCTCTGGTCTTGTTTTATTTTGACTTGTATTCCCAGTTCATGTACAGTCCTGTCCTGCCCTGTTCATGTTTCCCTCATGTCTTGTGTGCATGTTCTGGGTTCTGCTTTTTGTCCTGCTCGGTTCTGGGTTCTTCTAGTCTTGTCTTGTTTTATTTTTTGGTGCCTGTTCTAGTCTTGCCTTGTTTCTGTACTGGATACATGTCTGATGCAGAGCCCCCCTATCCAATTACTGGGAGGTCTGCATATTTTCATCTGGCACCTGGGATCCGCAGTAGCTGCATCAGGGCCCTGGTATGTGGCCACACAAAAGCTGGTGCTCAACACCAAGGAGCGTGTTGTTGCCCAGCACCAGGCCCTGCTAGTCCATTTCCACACAGTGACTCCTAATATCAAGATCAGACATGCTGGGTCCTGGTCATCGGTCCGCCTCTCCTGACAAATACACAATATATACAAAATTTAACATAGAGCAGGTAGGAAATATATAATCAACCATATCACGTGCATTCTGATTTGAGGTATTCAGAGAGGGATCTCTTAAAGGACTTTAGGCTTGGGGAAGATTTGAAAGTGTGCAGGAGGTCGTTCCATAATTGCGGTGCTATGTAGGAAAAGGAGGATCTGGCCACTTTCTTTTTGTATTGAGGTTGACTAAAGAAAGTGCTGGTACTGGATTGGAGGTTATAGGAGGTGGGAACAGCCGATTACAGCATTTTTCTCAGGTAGGGTGGGAGCTTCCCAGAAAAGATCTTAAACACAAGGCTGGAAAGATGAAGGTTGCGTCTGGATTCCAGCGACAGCCAGTTTAGTTCTTTTAGCATGTCACAATGGTGGGTTCTGTAATTAAATTGTATCACAAATTGACAGAACGAGTTATACAATGTATTGAGTTTATTAATGTTGGATTAAGGTGCAGGTGCATATACTACATCCCCATAATCAATGATTGGCATCAGCATTTGCTGTACAATCTTTTCCTTTACTGTAGGGCTTAGGCAGGATTTGTTTCTGTACAGTGCACCTAGTTTTGGATAAAGTTTAGATGCAAGTTTTTCTATGTGGAGGCCAAAAGATAGATTGGGGTCTAACAACAAACCCAAGTATTTGAAAGAGTGGATTGCGGTCAGTGTGCTATTTGAATTGGTTTTGATGGCTAGGTGGGAATTGTGTAATTTGTGTAACTTAGGTACTGTCCCAAAGATCATTGTGACAGTTTTGTCAGTGTTTAGGAAGAGTTTGTTTTTTGCGATCCACTTTTCCACCTCTGTAAACTGGTCTTGGAGCACAGCCTCAAGCTTTGGTAGATCGGATATGCTTGCATAGATTACTGTGTCGTCTACGTACATGTGTACATTTGAGAAGTTGCAGACATTAGGCAGATCATTTAAAAATAATATAAATAGTTGGGGGTCGAGAATTAAACCTTGGGCAACACCACACGTGACTGGGAGAGGGAGAGAGTTGGTGTCAGAAATGGACACATATTGTAAGCGATCTGATACATATGATAGAAACCAGGTTATCGGACGATTACCAATACCTGAGTTTTTGAGTGTGTGAAATAGAATGTCGTGGTCTACTTTGTCGAAGGCCTTTGCAAAATCTAGGAAAATAGCTGTAGTTAGGTCTCCTTGTTCCATGCCATTTTGGATGTCAATGCAAACTTTTAAGAGGGCGGTTGTAGGGGAGTGCGTGGCAAACCTAGCCACTTTAAGACTTACTGTATACCATCAGAAGGTTGTCTGTAAAAGCCGCTGGAATTCTGTGTGTAAATGTATGCCTGTAATTTTGTACTATAGAGCATTCGTATGCTAGCGTTTCACGAACAGTGACTTTACATCCTGTTCGTGAAATGAATAAAGTACGGAACGGGAGCCCCCACACAGAGGGTCGTGTGGCTCCCATTAACCGATTGCAACATTGTAGCAATCGGCGGTTAATTGCTTTCCTGGGTGGCCGTCGTTCAGCTACCGACCACGCGGCGGTCGCCCATCTTGGATCCTTTGTTAGCCCAGCGGTGTTTGGTCGTCGATCACCTGGAACTAAAATCGGCTACTCAACGGCGTGAACACTGCTGGACTTCCAGGCCGTTCGGGAGCTCCGGTCTTTCAGTAATGTGTTCCCCAATCGGTGTTCGGTACTTTTAGGAGAATGTGATATAAACTATGTTTTTGTGCGCCGTTCAGTTATTTATGCTGGGATCTGAGCAGTACTCGCACGAAGTATTCAAGGGCCTTTAGATTTAATTAAGGAGCACTGGGAGGGGGAAAGTAGTACAGATGGGATACCCATTGTACCATATGTGCTGGAGTTCAGGGACCGCTTGGAGACACTAACCCAGACCGTACGGGTAAACCTCCAGGCGGCTCAACAACGCCAGCGCCGATGGTATGATAGGGGAGCCAGGGACCGCAGCTTTCAAGTGGGACAGAAAGTTTTGATTTTAAAACCTGTTCATAATGACAAGCTGCAGGCCATCTGGCAAGGCCCATACCAGGTGGTGGAACAGAGATGTGACACCACCTATGTCATTGGCCTCTGCTCAGGGACAGGGAAGAGACGCATGCTCCACGTGAATATGCTCAAACCCTACCATGAGAGGATAGAGGACGTGGCGGCGATATGCGCCTCAGCCTATGAGGATCAGGAGAATCTTCCGCTACCTGACTTATTAGAGCGGGAAGATCAGGCAGAGCCATCCACAGGTGTTCAGCTGGGGGAGCGGCTAAGCCCCCAGGAGCGTGCCCAGGTACAGGAGTTAATCGCGGCTAAGGGAGCCACTTTCTCCAATCTACCAGGGTACACTCCGCTAGTCACTCACTGAGTCGAGACCCCAGGACAGCTACCTATGCGGCAGACCCCATATTGTATCCCTGAAGCAGTCATATGTGGAAGGAAATTGAGGAAATGTTGCAGTTAGGGGTTATTGAACATTCCGATAGCCCCTGGGCATCGCCAGTAGTGCTGGTACCCAAGAAGGATGGCACAACACGCTTTTGTGTAGACTACCGGAGGCTAAATGACAAAAAAGTGACTGATGCCTACCCGATGCCCCGGATAGACGAGCTGCTAGACAAGATGGCATGAGGCCAGTACCTCACTACAATAGATTTATGCAAAGGGTTCTGGCAGATTCTACTAGCCGAGGATGCCATCCCCAAGTCGGCGTTTGTCACCCCGTTTGGCCTGTACCAGTTTCGAGTCATGCCATTCGGGATGAAAAACGCTCCGGCTACCGTTCAACGGATGGTGGATCAGCTACTGGATGGGTTCCAGGAGTATGAATGCATACCTGGATGATATCGCCATATACAGCCAGACCTGGTCAGACCACCTGCGACATATTGGAGCAGTCATTGACCGTGTTGGAGAGGCAGGGTTGACGCTGAAGCCCAACAAGTGTCACATAGGGATGGCAGAGGTGCAGTACCTGGAGCACCGGGTAGGGAGTGGACAGCAATAGCCCGAACCAGCCAAAATTAAAGCAGTAGCTAAGTGGCCTACCCCCCGGACAAAAACCCAAGTGCTAGCCTTCCTGGGTACTGCAGGGTACTACCGAAAATTCGTACCCAAGTATAGTGCCATGGCCAAACCCCTGACTGACTTGACCTGCAAAAACCTTCCTCGACAGGTCATCTGGGCCCCAGAGTGTGATCAGGCATTCCAGCAACTCAAGACTGTTCTAACCAATGTACCTGTACTTGCTGCTCCTGATCCAACTAAACGATTTCTTGTCCACACAGACGCTTCAATGTTTGGATTGGGAGCAGTGCTGAGCCAAATTGGAGCAGATGGTGGAGAACATCCCGTAGCTTACCTAAGCCGGAAGTTATTGCCCCGAGAAGTAAGCTATGCCGCCATTGAGAAAGAATGCCTGGCCGTGGTGTGGGCCCTCAAAAAGTTACAGCCTTATTTATATGGAAACCTTTTTCCTTACTCACAGATCACAACCCGTTGGTGTGGCTGAACCGTGTGGCTGGGGACAATGCCAGGCTGCTGCGCTGGAGCCTTTTGACTTTACTATTCATTACCGCCCAGGGAAGCAAAACGGTAACGCCGATGGGTTGTCTAGACAAACTGACCTTGAGAAGTAATCTGTGAGTACTCCTCCGGACATCCCCAAGCCGATCCGTTGGGATCAGACTGTGTATGCCAGCTTGGTTCTGGGGGAGCATTGTGGAAAACCTAGCTACTTTAAGACTTACTGTATACCATCAGAAGGTTGTCTGTAAAAGCCGCTGGAATTCTGTGTGTAAATGTATGCCTGTAATTTTGCACTATAGAGCATTCGTATGCTAGCGGACGAAATCCTGTTCGTGAAACGAATAAAGTACCGAACGGGAGCCCACACACAGAGGGTCGTGTGGTTCCCATTAGCTGCTTGCAACATTGTAGCAATCGGCAGTTAATTGCTTTCCTGGGTGGCCGTCATTCAGCTACCGACCACGCGGCGGTCGGCCATCTTCGATCCTTTGTTAGCCCAGCAGTGTTTGGTCGTCGAGCGCCTGGAACTAAAATCGGCTACTCGATGGCGCGAATACTGCTAGACTTCCAGGCCGTTTGGGAGCTCCGGTCTTTCAGTAATGTGTTCCCCAATCGGTGTTCGGTACTTTTAGGAGAAGGTGATATAAACTATGTTTTCGTGCGCCGTTTGGTTATTTATGCCGGGATCTGAGCGGTACTCGCACAAAGTATGCGCTCAGACCCCAGCTATCTACCGAACGGTCATTTATTATAATCACACAAATAATGCTAAAGTTATGGATTTTTATGTTAAAACCCGGTTCTGCTGTACGGAGGGATAATCCACTTAATAGGATATTCTAGTGGGAGTATCCCTCTCGTACAGCAGTGCATGGTGGGAGAAATGCTCTGTATTTTCAGTTCCCCATGTAGTCCTTTACTGTAATACCCCTGTAATGTGACTAAGGAAACCCCGTGCATGGGAAACCACTTAAATACTGGAGCTTGTGAATAAAAACCTAAGTTGACTCCCAGAACTGTGTTTCGTCCGGTTACTGGGGGATTTGGGATATTGCCTTCTTTTCCAGCACTTTACTTTGGACTACTTTCCTTACAAGCGGAGATCTTGGGATTTAATATTGCAGCTCCGCTACAGAGTGATTCTGGTGAAAGCCCGATCTATCAGGGGTCAGATAGTTTGATTGTTGGTAATACTCACATAGTTGCACATGGACACATTTTTCTAGGATTTTTGACTATACTGGGAGCAATGATATTGGGCGATAGTTAGAAACCAAAGTAATGTCAACACTTTTATGGATAGGTCTTCCGTAGTTTGGGTATGTATCCTGACACACTGAACTTCAACATTTAAAATGTATCCTAAAGCATTCTGGATAAATCCAGAGCTTAAATGATTTATCAAATATTAAATTAGTTTCATTTTGTAGATTTATATCTTCTTTTTCTCTGCTTGAAAATAAAACAAGCCATGTGAATTGTCACCTCTGAATTAACCCTGATCTGTGACTGGATTTTCACCTCAGCACGTTTCCTTTGGAAATGATTAAGTTAAAGTGTTAATATCTTCTAAAGATGTATCCCAGAAGCCTGTTCCTCAGAATATAATTTTACAATGCAAAACATTTAAAATAACTCAAATTTTAAGAAATTAAAAGCATATCAAAGTTCATTTGTGAAGCAGATTTTTATATATATGGTGCTTGGGAATAGTAATTCACTTGTGTAAATCTGAATGTATGTATATAGACTATGCATTGGTATATTAGCTACAGCTCCATGGTTTGTTATAGAGAGAGCCTGAACACAGATACACAGAGAGCAAGCACAGCTTCCGAGGACCGAGAAGGACAGAATGTCTCTGATGGAGCAACGTCCAGTGATTTTTAACTTGATCTTTTTTTGTGTAATTCTTGGAGCATTTAACTTTCAGAGCCCAAAAAATCCATGTTTTACAAGGACATTCGAATATGTAACTGATTATGAATATTATAAAGAAGGGGACATCATCATTGGAGGACTCTTTACTGTGCACATGGTTGTGAGAGTTGGACTTATAGAACATAAAAAGAATCGCTTTCCTTTATATAAAATGTGTTTACTGTAAGTATATCTATTTCTGCGCTCAGAATTTCTTGATATTTTCTTCTGTAGTTAACAGAAATTACAGTAAACATGAAATTAAATCTTAGCTGTTACCCTGCTTTGTATAGTTCTCTAAGACAATAACGGAGTCTATTCACTGTACTGAAATTTTTTGTTGAAATAACAATAAAAATTCAAACATATTGAACTCAGGTACCCACCACCGTTTTGGGTTTTGCTTTGCAAATTTAGATTTCATTGTTTTAATAAATAAAACATAAACTAATAATCTTCTCAAATCTAATCACTTTTTTTGTGAAATAGAAACATAGTTTTTTTTATAAAAAATATGTTTAGTGAATTCTCTTTCCAACAATACATTTATGAAAAAATTACAGTAAACCAGAATCTGTTTTATTTGCTGGTGTTTGTATAGACCAGTGTAAAGGATACAATGATGTATTCATGCATTTATTTTAACAACTCTGTGTGATTTACTAGAGACTTGTGGTTAAAATAAATTTTAATTGACATTTATATATTTCCTTCAAAATCTCAATATTATGATATATGCTGGTGTTAATCAGTGTGAGTCTGCATCAATAACTATTCCATTAATGTGAGTTTTCATACAAATAGCACCATACATATGCTGAATACAATCAACAACTTAGAAAGAGTTCTAAAACCCAGCTAATGGCATCATAACTGTGTTCACACATTCTGTAATGGAAAGGTTCAGGAGTGGAGGGTTTTGATAAGTGGGCAGAGGAGATAGGAGCCGGTGTTTGCAGTGCTATTAGGTGATTGGAGGAGAGTGTCACTGAAAGAACATATTTTACATTTGTCTATATACAGTGTTAGTATATAAACCATTTATATCTTTTTATTGCAGCAGTGTATAGAAACAAAGTGGAATATACCTAGACCTATAGAAATAAAAGAAAGAATACGCTCATAGGGGATTAACGTAAAAACACAGGTGCCCCTTATGTTTATGTCACACTCACAGAATTTATGTGGTTTTCAGGCACATCAAATTGATGGATTTCCCCAAATTCCTCAGAGTTAGAATGGTGGGTTGGACATGTAAAAGATAAGAAGTAACATAGTATAGCACTGTTATAAAATAAAATATCGGCTTTAATGGTTGCACTTACAATATAACAGTTGTAAAAAGGCCCATCAAAACAATTCTGTTTCTCCCATGAGTATGGAGCCAAACGTCCTTGTAGAAATGTTAGGCAGGCATGAATGAGACGCCACGAATGAGATCCGGAACTCCATATATGGAGTGTATGAACGAACTGACACTCAGCTGTTTGGAATTGAATGATCAGACCAAATACCGGCGGGAAGACTTATAAAGGGAGACTGAAGCCCCCAGAAAGATTGAAGCACTCCTGAGGAAGTCTGGTGATCCAGACGAAACGCATAGAGACTTATATTGATTGCCAATTTTATTATTTTACTTTTGTGTACCTGTCATGCCTGCCTAACATTTCTACAAGGACGTTTGGCTCCATACTCATGGGAGAAACAGAATTGTTTTGATGGGCCTTTTTACAACTGTTATATTGTAAGTGCAACCATTAAAGCCGATATTTTATTTTATAACAATGCTATACTATGTTACTTCTTATCTTTTACATGTCCAACCCACCATTCTAACTCTGAGGAATTTGGGGAAATCCATCAATTTGATGTGCCTGAAAACCACATAAATTCTGTGAGTGTGACATAAACATAAGGGGCACCTGTGTTTTTACGTTAATCCCCTATGAGCGTATTCTTTCTTTTATTTCTATAGGTCTAGGTATATTCTACGTTGTTTCTATAAATTGTGAGGATTAAGAGGAATCCTTTTGTTTTACCTGACCAAAAAGGAAGTAACTATCCTTTTTTATTTATTTTCTCACTGCACCTGGGTGGTCTGAATTTGTATTTGTGTATTGCAGCAGTGTGTCTGAGTGAGTGTTAGAATGGTGGGTAAGAGCGAAAGATGGTGATTGCCTGGGGGACTGAGTTTGAGTGATTGAGGATGAGTTGCAGGTAGAATGGCAGAGAGAGCAGGGCCAGAGCAGGGCCAGGGCAGGGGTGTGTGGACAGGAAAGTACTGGATAGAGAGGCATGAATCGTGGTAGGACTGTGTTTAAAAAGGAAGAGGAATAGAGGCGAGATTGTGAGTGGCTTGTGAGCCCTGTGACCTTCATTGCACTGACATTGACACTCCTAAAGCAGGACCCATTTGCTCAACTTGTTAATCAAGGCACTCTTGCTTAAAATCTTGCCCTGGTGCACACAATTACTTTTTATGAAAGTGATCTCTTTAGGACAGAGAAGAAGTGTCCAGAAAGCTGTAAGAGGAAAGCCTACCAGAAAAGTGCAGAGACATTGCTTGAGGAGCCCTAAGCCCTAATTCTCTATGTATATTAAGAAGGTGGTCACGTCCCTCTCACTGCTGTTATCACACTCACGGTTCTACTGAAACCTGGCAAGGGGTCACTGTGACCTGTAGTGCCATCATGCTGGGACAGTATACATTCCTGGAAATTCAATGTCCTGTGTGCTGCTCCCTCCCCTCTTGCTCTCTATGTCCCAAGCAGAGCTAGGCTGCAGTTCCTGCATTATTAAAATATGGTTCCCCAATGTTGAATATCATTAAACATTGAAGTGTCTGTACACATTTTTTGTTATAATCAAATGTTATTTTATCATGTTTTGTGTAAATTTCGCATTTGCTGCAATGCCCATCCTTATTATAGTTAACATGGGATATGATCTACGAGATGGAATATGTAATTCAGTAAGTTGACACGCAGTGACAAGGCACTTGTAAATGGTAGCATAGAGGTACATGTGTTTCTTCATGAAATTGCCCATTACTGTGACATATCACTGTGGCGGAACCGCTGCCTGTTCCTGAATTGCTGTACTATATTCTGTGTGATTCCACGTTATTTCGTATGACTGTGCCTGCTCCCCATTCGGGAGATCCTAAACAAAGGGAATATATTCACCTTCCAAACGGGGACCACCCCAGCAACTCATTTAGAATGTTGGTTTAGAACATTCGCACCTCTTAATGAGGTGTCAAAACCACAAACCGGTGCGTGCCTCCCCTGGGTGGCGGCCCATTCGTTATACGAACACCATTCAGGGTGAACATTCACGGATTGCTTCCCACCTCATTTGGTTTCCGAGCGAGGACCTCCGCAGTGCCCCTTGGATTGTTGACACTAATCAATTAGAATGTTGGCAACTTGCAACACAAGTGTGAAACCGCAAGGGAAGTAATCAATGAGTGCTCCCCTGCGTGGCCACCGTTCGTATAGAGGGACGGCGGCCAGGGGGAGCATTCATGTCCTGAAAGAAGACGCTTCCTTTTCACCCTGGGACCCCGCAAACTGAGACTGTTTGTGGCGGTTATCGTTCTGGGGGTCCCTGAGATTGGTGGCGACACTCTTTGGGGACAATGGCAGTTTGGCGGGCTTTCTGTAACTGGGAGTCCAGGAGGCGGGAAGCTTTCTCGCTCAGGGGCTCCCAGGTGCAGAGGCTCATGGGATGAAGACCCCTTTTGTCACTGGAGGTGGGAAACCCTGAGGATGGGTGACAGGAACAGAGGACAAAGGGACTGGAGTTCTGTCTCCGTCAGGAGACCCTTGGGCGGGGAAGGGCCCTGGGAGTGGACACTGAGTGGTGGGAACAGGGGAAAATGGGACTGGGGTTCTGGATCCATTATACAACCCCTGGGAGGGGGAGGACCCTGGGAGGGAACATTGTCTTTATGTGTGATCCACCCCTTGCATGTGGAAAAGTATAAAGCCGAACATGGCCAATAAAGTTGTTGTTGTACCCCCAGGACTGTGTGTCGTCCAGTTACTGGGTGGGAAATGGATCTTTCTGTATTATAACTGACTTTCTTGTAGGGAAGGATGTGGCTGAACAGGGACAACCAGCCGTGTTGCAAGCAAACCCGCTACAATCACAATCTGTTATATTCAATATAGTGTGAATTTTGCTAATCTGATTGAGAAATAGAATTGTATTGAACTATGCTTTCCTAGATATGTTTGTAACTTCATTGCTTTTTAATGTTTTATTAAGAACCAAAAACTCTGTGCATTATGTGACTTAATTTCCTCCTTTTTTCAAGAAATTTTAAAAGCACATGAATATGTTTTATATCATTATTTAGTAAAAACTAATTATTAATAATAAAAATAGTAATACTAATGGTATTTTTACATATGGCTGCCTGAATTTGAGTGATGCCACCTAGGATGAGTGGTGCCAGGTGGGCAATGGCTGAGTGTGAGTAGAGCCATCTGGATTGGCGTGAATGGTGTCAGGAGGGCTGTGGCTTAGTTTGAATGGTGTCAGGCTGGAAAGTTGAGTGTGAGTGATGATAGGTTGGCTATAAGTGGTGCTTGAGAATTAGTAGTGGAATTAGTGGTGGAATTAGTTAGGTTGCTAGGCGGTCTGGTATTGCAGAAAATTATTGTTGATTGCATGGCTTTCTAGCATTGTCAGCTTGTGAAAGGATTGAGGATGGATTAAGCAGGTAGAGGATGATATGGCTGTCTGCCATTGCCTGACACACACTGAAAGGGTTGAAAATTGAATGATTGTCTTACATTGCCTGGCAGTGAAAGGGTAGAGGATGGTAATACTGGTTGCCTTGCCGACAGTGATTGTGTGTTTGTTTGTTCGTGTGTGGCTGTGTGTCTAAGTGTAGGTATGTCCTCTTTACCATCCTCTACAGTTTTTTCAGTGGAGAATATAAGATGCCAAACTTGGGGAATGAGAGAATATTCTTGAGCATAGTGTAAGCGGGAACATATAGAAGTGTAATAGGGCGCATGAGGTAGTATAGGTGGGTGCACTTAGTGGCATAAGGATATACTGATGAGGCATAAGAGGAAACACTAGGTGGCATATGAGGGATAACTGGGGGACGATGACACACTGAGAGGGTATAGGCAAGAACACTAGAGATGATAAAAAGGGCAAACTGGGGGGGAGGGTAGGAGGGGGAATTGGGAAGTATATGATGGCACATGGGAGGAAATAAGGCACACTAGCGATTGCGCAGTAGGGCACATGGAAGGGTAAAGGAGGACACACAGGAAAAAGTACAAGGAGGTACTCTGGGGATGGTTTACTTGGGAGGGTAAAGGAGGCCACACTGGTACAGGTATAGGGAGGTATTCTGGGAATGGTTATAAAAACAGGGAGGTAATAAGAGGGAACACTGAGGAGGGTATAGGAAAGCATGTCATGGATGTATTAAGATGACACTGAGAGGGTTTAAGAGGGCACACTTTGGACGTTATAGGAGGTAATTTAAGGGCACTCTTGGAAGATATCGAAGGGCATACTAAGTTGGTCTAAATGACTACTCTGTGGGTATAACAGGACCCATTGGTGGTATAACAAGACATACTGGGGGGAAGATTACACACTGGAGGCTAAAACAGGTGCCCTGTGGGGGTGGGGGGTAAATGAGGGCACATGTATCAAGGATACAGGACAGCATACTTTTATGGAGGGAATTACAAGCAGACTGAGGAAGTTATAACAGGGAACAAGTAGGTAATCACAACATTTCATATGAAAGCACTTATCAAAAGATACAGCTCCATGAACACATAATCTATTTACAGAGCACCAGAGATGACAAAAAAGATGGGTCAAGTGTTGCATTGTATAGTAGGGAAAAAAACACTTAACACCATTGTTAACATTTGCCATAAGTCTTTAAGGGTTCAACACGTATGTATGAATGAAATTCATCAAATAATATGAAACACCAAAACCACTGAGCCTATAAGTAAAAACAAATTGACCACCTTAACTAAAATAAGACTTACCATACAAGTCTATTTTCTTTCTTTCTGGGTGTCTGAGGGTTCTGTACAAAATCTTAGCGGTTCCTAGAACTGCATTCTTCTGGACAGCAATTTAGCCCTTTTATTTTCACCTTTGCGGTATCTACCATCTCCACTTAGACAAGCAGCCCATATTCTGGCCTGATATTTTGGTACTCAATCCCAGCAACTTGGTTGTGCCTCTCAGTATGTTTCGCTGCTATCATCTTGCACCCAGTTACTATGTGCTGGATAGTCTCGGTTACCTCCAGGCTAGCTGGAAGCTGGACCGCTTGGATAGTCTGGTTCCCTGGTGTAGAGAGAGAGAAGAGCCGCTCCGGTGAACATACCCTGAGAATCCTGTAAATGTGAAGTAATCCCACTAGGTATGATACAGCTAGGATACCCTTTTCCCCACAAAACGAGTCGAGGCTGCGATTTGAGGGTCAAGAATGAACTGGCTTTAATGGCATGCAGGCATGGCAATTTATGCAAGTCCCCAGGTCCAGGGACAGCCTCCTCTGGACCTGATGGGATACAGGGACAATACAATGGTTTGACCAATGGCATTACAATGTATCATTTAAAATAGTGACCGCCAAGCATGGAGATAATGAGTCCAACGGTTATACAATCTAATTATCTCCAAGCGCCCAAAATACCACATTTTATTTTTACATGTAAAACAACATAAAAATAAATAACTTTTAAATTTTTATAGAAATATATCCCATTCAACTATTTGTTTGATAGCTCAGATCTGAGTGCACCAGGTATACGAATTGCGCTCAGATCTCCCGAATAGAATAGACGGTTTCTGCCATACAAAGTTTTGTTTGTTACTTTTGTCCCAACCCGGGATGGCGGTCATGTTTTAAGGTCAGTTAATAGACAGCGGTCTCTTGACCTAAACTCATGGAGCGAGTGGCAGCCAAGTATTTCAACAAACCCTGCTCTTATAATGGTTGTCTCAGCCGTTCGGGAAACGAACAGAGACCGCCTGGAAGGGGGGTACTTAACCTGCGGTTAACTGCAAAACCATCGTTCTAATTGAGGCCACACGCCAGGATGTAGGTGGTCCTCGTCCGTGAGTCTTTCGGTAGTTTTTAGTTCGGGAAATTGTACACGGACGTGGATGCCCTGGGACCGTCAATTAGGCTGTGGTTAACCGCAGACTGACGCTTCCTTGATGCTTAATTAGAGGCACGCTTCGCTCGTAGGGTGGTCGGTTGTTCGGGTGTTTGAAAGGTGACAAGGGTTAAGTGGCGGCACACGCCAGGGGCCGGGTGGTCCGTCGTTTGTATATACGAATGAGTAGGGATAACTGTTCGGGGATTAGGCTACAAAGTTAAAATACCGAAACAGGGTTCCTTGTGGAAACAAAAAGGAGCAATATTGGAACAGTCTGCAGAGCTCTTGTAACAGCCTCGATACACAGTCTGCACCTCAAGTCCTGTCAGACCCCACTTCTATTGATCTGGTGCTGTGTCTGTTCCTGTGCTGCTAGAATTAGTGCCTTAGTGCTGTCTTTAAGTCCTGCATTTTTCAACCACTGGTAGGATTTTGTAATGCGAGCCATGGAGAGGTTTATCTTGCCTTTTCTGCATCCCCTATCTGTTGTTGTCTCAGGCATTTCCTTAGTAGTTCATCTTTGGGAACCATCTTTGTGATTTACTAGTGGATGATCTGTGTTTCATCCAGGACACTCATCCTTGACTCATCCTTGACACTCATCTGGCCCAGATCTCCTTCTTTCCAATAGCTTAACCGTCTCTGAGTGCTGGATTTTTTTATAGAATGCTCCATTCATAATGAGTAGTTTCTGGGTCTTGACATCCATGGTGACCAGCTCTTTTCTTGGCAAGGTTAATATTCCTGTTGGGTAACTGATGACTGATAAGGCATATGTGTTGATGACTTGAATCATGTTCTTGCCATTGAGCTGGGACTTTAAGATATTGCCTCTTCCTCATGGATTTCATGTGTTTGTGGTACCTTCAGGTACTTACAGCTGTTCTATACATCTCTTATTTGGCCTTTTCCAACTTTTTGCTTTCATCCGGCCACACTTCTCTAGTCTGAGTGACATTCCTATGTCCTGGCTGTACATCCTAGTTAGGTGGATCAGTAAGTCAATATCCCGCTCACGCTTGACATACAGGTTGATGTTGTCCATGTAGAGTAGGTGGTTAATGGTAGCTCCACTCTTGAACCTGTATCTGTATCCACTCTTCATGATGATCTAGCTATGGGGTTGAGGCCTATAGAGAACAGCATTGGAAATAGTGTATCACCTTGGTATATGCCACATTTGATGTTCACTTGTGTTATTGTCCTGGCATTGGCTTCTAGAGTTGTTTTCCACTTGCCAATAGTGTTCTTGAGCGCATAGAGCTAAGTCCCCTAAGCATGCAAGAGTTCCTGATTGGCTGAAGGAAGGGAACTAACGGGAGGTAACTAGTCAAGGTTAACCGGGAAGGGACGTCTCGTAACACTGGGGTTGACCAACTCTTTGTCAGGGTACCTGTGGTCTCTACCTCCAAAAGAGGTAGAGACTTAGCTGTTCCACCATCCAGACGGTCTGATGACTCCCTTCCCCGCGGTCTATCCGGTCATGCAAGGCCGGCCGCGAGGGAGTGACTGCCTTTTACACCATCTAGGCAGGAAGTCATCATCAGGACACTCCCCCGGATCGACCTGTCAGTCAATTGCTGCAGGACCAATCAGGACGTCTCGGAGGTGTGGTTACTGCTCTGAACAGGGTATTTAACAGAGCTTCCTTCATTAGCTCATTGCCCTGTCGTGGTTCTAGCTTGTTCTAGTCACTCAGTGCTTGTGTATTCTATTATCCCTTTTGGTTTTGACCCGGCTTGTTTACCTTACTCTGCTTATCTCTGTTACCCTTGATTCGGCTTGTCTCTCGCTTACCTGTCTTCTGTTACCCTCGACCTCGGCTTGTCTTTGACCATTCTATACGGTACTACTTACGTTAGTCCGGCCATTCTAAGGTCCGGTATACGTATCTGGCTACTGTTTGTACTCTGCGTGTTGGATCCCTGTCCCGATCCTGACATTACGACAGGGCCAATGGATCCTGCAAGTACAAACAGTCAGCTGGCTTCTCCTGATCCTAGGTTTGAAGCCATGGATCACAGAATGGATCAGATGGCGCTTGCGCTACAGGCTCTATTATCTCATGCCAATAACCCACCAGAGGAGATACGTAATACCCCTGTTTCTCCTGTCAGTTTAGGTCTAGAGGTTGCCACAGTGGGTGCTTCTTCTCGCATTACCCCCCCAGTACGCTATGGTGGGGCTCCTGAGAAGTGTCGTGGTTTTTTAAACCAAATTAGTATCCACTTTGAATTGCAACCCCGCTCTTATCCTACAGATAGGGCAAAGGTAGGATTTGTTATCACCCTACTTATTGAGAAAGCTCTGAGATGGGCCAACCCACTATGGGAGAACGATAACCCATTAGTGTATAACTATAACGCATTTGTATCTGCTTTTAGAAGAACATTTGATCCTCCAGGTAGAAAGGTTAATGCAGCCAGATTACTGTTGCGCCTGAGACAGGAGAACCGAACACTGGTGGATTATGCACTAGAGTTCAGGTCTCTGGCGTCAGAAGTCAAGTGGAATGAGCAGGCGTATATGGATGTATTTTTGAATGGCCTATCTGAAGTAATCCTTGATGAGGTTGCTACCAGAGAACTCCCTGAGAATTTAGAAGATTTAATTTCGTTCATCTCTCGTATAGATGAACGTTTAAGAGAGAGACAGAACACTCGAGAGAGGAACCGGAGACCTTCTTTTAGGTTAGCCCCCGCTTTTCCAAGTCCTGACTCCACGGTATCTTTGCTTCCTGAACCTATGCAGATAGGTTATACCCGCCTCTCTGAGGAGGAAAGACAGTACAGGAGAAGAGAGGGTTTGTGTATGTATTGTGGAGCCAAGGGTCATTTACTCTCGAACTGTCCTAACCGTCCGGGAAACGCTCGCACCTAAGTCTCTCTAGAGGACAAGCCTTGGGTGTTTCTATTTTGTCCTCTACTCCTAATTATAAAGATCACAGGCTTCTGCTACCAGTTTCCTTAACTTGGGAGAAGGAAGTAGTAAGGGCTATGGCATTGATAGATTCCGGTGCTGCTGAGAATTTTATCGACCAAGCCTTTGCTATTAAGAACAATTTCCCATCCCAGCTAAGGGAGACACCCTTGGCCGTTGAGGCCATAGATGGTAGACCACTACTAGACCCTGTTATCTTTCGTGAGACCATACCCATTAGTTTAAATGTTGGTATCCTACACGTGGAGAATTTATCTCTTTTGCTCATTTCATCCCCTTCCGTTCCCATAGTTCTGGGGTACCCATGGTTGAAGAAACATAACCCTATTATCGATTGGGAGTTAGGGGAGATACTCTCGTGGGGCCAGGGTTGCCAGGATAGGTGTTTATGCAAGGTTTCTCCATTAGCTAATGTTAACATACCTGAGACTCCTATTCAGTCCACAGAAAGACAGATACCAGACCTTTACCTAGACTTAAAGGCAGTATTTGACAAGAAGAATGCCGATTCTTTGCCGCCACACAGGCCATTTGATTGTAAAATTAAGCTCCTACCTGGGACTATGCCTCCGAGGGGCCATGTATATCCTTTGTCTGTTCAGGAAAACTTGGTTCTAGAGGAGTATATTCGGGAGAACTTAGAAAAGGGATTCATTAGGAGGTCTTCTTCCCCGGCCGGGGCTGGGTTCTTTTTCGTTAAGAAAAAGGATGGCACGCTAAGACCTTGTATCGATTACCGAGGCTTGAATAAAATAACTGTCAGAAATGCCTATCCTATTCCACTTATTACCGAGTTATTTGATCGTCTTAAGGGCTCCAAAATCTTCACCAAGTTAGATCTCAGAGGGGCATATAATTTGGTGAGAGTCCAGCAGGGACACGAGTGGATGACGGCGTTCAATACTCGGTACGGTCACTATGAATACACAGTTATGCCGTTTGGACTTTGCAATGCTCCTGCAGTATTTCAGGATCTGATTAATGAGGTACTTAGGGAGTTTCAACATGATTGTGTCATTGTCTACCTAGACGACATACTGATACACTCTAGGGAGATTGAAACTCACCATAGACAGGTCAGAGCGGTATTACAGAAACTTCTGCAACATGGTCTATACTGTAAATTGGAAAAATGTAGCTTTGATCAGTCTCAGATAGATTTTCTTGGTTACGTGATTTCTGGGGAAGGTTTTAAGATGGACCCTGACAAACTCCAGTCTATTTTAGATTGGCCATTACCTAAGGGACTCAAGGCTATTCAGAGGTTTATTGGTTTCTCCAATTATTATAGGCGCTTCATTAAGGGTTACTCGTCTATTATTGCGCCCATTACCAATATGACCAAACAGGGGGCAGAAACTAAGACGTGGTCTCCTGAAGCTCTCGCTGCTTTCAAGAGGCTCAAAGAACTTTTTGCTTCTGCTCCAATATTAGTCCATCCTGATACGACTTTGCCGTTTCTACTCGAGGTCGATGCCTCTGAGACAGGAGTAGGTGCGGTTCTGTCACAAAGATTAGCGGTAGATAAACCATTACACCCGTGTGGTTTTTTTTCCAGGAAACTTTCTGGGGCTGAGAGCAGATATGACATCGGAGACAGGGAACTGTTAGCAGTCATTAAAGCCTTAAAGGAGTGGAGACATTTGTTGGAGGGGACCCTACACCCTATTACGATTTTGACAGACCACAAAAACTTGTCATATATTGGGGAGGCTAAGCGCTTATCCTCTAGACAAGCTCGTTGGTCCTTATTCCTGACTCACTTCAATTATGTACTGACTTACAGACCTGGTTCTAAAAACTCTAAAGCCGATGCATTATCTCGCCAATATGAACCTTCTACTGTACCTGAACCAGTTCTTTCTTCTATAGTTCCGAAGTGCAATATCATTGCTAATACGAATCTCAGGATTTATTCTCCATTACTGGCCGAGATCATTAAGTTGCAACATCTCGCACCTAAACAGACCCCTGCGGGTCGTCATTTCGTTCCTCCTGCTTTTCAACTGGAACTTTTACAGTGTTTACATAATAGCAAGATGGCGGGACATCCTGGTATTCGCAAAACTTACGCCTTGATCTCTAAGGACTTCTGGTGGTCTACTTTACGGAGGGATGTTGAGGAGTTCATCGCTGTATGTGAAGTTTGTACTAAAACCAAACAACCCCATACGCTTCCATGTGGACTCCTGCAACCCTTGGAGGTTCCAGAGAAACCATGGTCCTGTTTGGCCATGGACTTTATTGTCGATCTACCTATCTCTAAAAGACAGACTGTTATCCTCACCGTGGTTGACAGGTTTTCTAGGATGGCACACTTCATTCCCCTGCCTAAACTTCCGTCTTCTCCCGAATTGGCGGAGATATTCGCCAAGGAGATTTTTCGCCTACATGGGATACCCTCTCAAATTGTATCGGACAGAGGCTCCCAATTTGTTTCCCGCTTTTGGAGGTCCTTCTGCTCTCAACTTGGTATTAAATTAAACTTTTCTTCTGCCTATCATCCTCAGTCTAACGGAGCTGCTGAACGTACCAACCAGAAAATTGAACAATATTTACGATGCTTTGTTTCTGAACACCAGGATGATTGGGTCGGTTTGATTCCTTGGGCGGAGTTTGCACACAACAATCTCGTTTGCGATTCTACTCATTCAAGCCCCTTCTTCATGAATTATGGTTTTCATCCGTCTATTCTTCCTTCGGATTCTCCTTCCCAGGGGGTGCCGTCGGTTGATGTTCATGTTGCCAATTTGAGGAAGTTGTGGGATCAAACTCGACAAATCCTTGTGCACAACTCTATGTTGGTCAAGAAACACGCTGATAAACGTAGAAGGGCGGCTCCGGTCTTTGTTCCAGGTGATAGGGTATGGCTGAGCACGAGGAACATCCGTTTAAAAGTGCCCTCCATGAAGTTCGCTCCTCGGTATATTGGACCCTACAGGGTGCTGACCCGTATCAATCCGGTTGCGTATCGTTTAGCTCTTCCTAATACCTTACGCATTCCGAACTCGTTTCACGTTTCATTGCTGAAACCACTCATATGTAACAGATTTTCCTCCACAATAGCCCCTCCTCGCTCCGTTCAGGTGGAGGGTCAGGAGGAGTATGAGGTCAACTCTATTATTGATTCTCGAATCTCCCGGGGGAGAGTACAATATCTGGCTGATTGGAAGGGATATGGTCCTGAGGAGAGGAGTTGGGTACCTCAGGAGGATGTTCATGCTCCCCGTCTCCGCAGGGCGTATCACTCTCGCTTCCCATCTCGTCCCGGTTCATTCCGCCCGGTGGGCGTATCTGAGAGGGGGGGTACTGTCAGGGTACCTGTGGTCTCTACCTCCAAAAGAGGTAGAGACTTAGCTGTTCCACCATCCAGACGGTCTGATGACTCCCTTCCCCGCGGTCTATCCGGTCATGCAAGGCCGGCCGCGAGGGAGTGACTGCCTTTTACACCATCTAGGCAGGAAGTCATCATCAGGACACTCCCCCGGATCGACCTGTCAGTCAATTGCTGCAGGACCAATCAGGACGTCTCGGAGGTGTGGTTACTGCTCTGAACAGGGTATTTAACAGAGCTTCCTTCATTAGCTCATTGCCCTGTCGTGGTTCTAGCTTGTTCTAGTCACTCAGTGCTTGTGTATTCTATTATCCCTTTTGGTTTTGACCCGGCTTGTTTACCTTACTCTGCTTATCTCTGTTACCCTTGATTCGGCTTGTCTCTCGCTTACCTGTCTTCTGTTACCCTCGACCTCGGCTTGTCTTTGACCATTCTATACGGTACTACTTACGTTAGTCCGGCCATTCTAAGGTCCGGTATACGTATCTGGCTACTGTTTGTACTCTGCGTGTTGGATCCCTGTCCCGATCCTGACACTCTTCATGTGGGCTACTCGCTGTTGGATATCTCCCTCTGTGATGGTGACTGGTTCCTGTTCTGGGAGCATGCAGTGGTCTGCTTTCAGGTCTAGTAGCCACTGTTCCTTGGTTTTATATGATATTCTTTCTAACAAAAGGTTCTTCCACTCCTGGTTCAGCCTATGCTCTAGGTTGGTCTTGGGGGGACATGTAGTTACCCTACAGGTGTGCATACACCTTGTATGATTCTTTCGTAAACAGGGCTTTTATTCTCTTAGCATCTGCTTCTCTGGTGTACCTGCACGGTCTGGTTGAGAGTGCTGTCACCATTTACTTAGATGTTTTTTAAGAGTCTCTTATATGGGAATACCTTTGTATTTTATCAGTAGCCAGGATTTATCCTTGACCTTTCCAACTCTCTGAAGTTGATCTAGCTTACTAACTTCCTTACGTAATGCCTTAAACTTGTCTTCCAGTCTTAGTCTCCGTGGTAAGCATTGTTTCAGCCTAATCTTGTACTAAAGCATTTGAAGGACCACTAATACAGTGGAATATATGAGCTTGTGGTCACTGTGATGGTGTTTGGTATTGTGGACAGTGTCTGCCCCGTCTTGCCCACCTTAAAGAGAGTAAAAACTTTATTCCAGCACTGGCCCCGTCCCGATTTGTCTCAGAAATGATAATCTCAGCCAATCCAATGCTTTTCTAAGGAGGCAGGGAGAGGGCAGAGCCAAGCGCCACCCCGGCAAATCAGAGATGCATCTCTATGGGGAAAATTCTGCATCTCTATGCAGATCATTGAGATGCTGAGCGTCAGTGTTGCACGATGAGAAGGGGTCAGAGGAACACTTTAGAGTTAGGAATACAGCTTTGTGTTGTTTTAACCACTGCTAGCATACTTTCTGGTGGCAGTTTTTCAGTGATCTTTGGCAAGCTTCCAATAAATATTGTGCAAGAGCGCTTTTTAAAGTGCAAGTGAGTTTCAACTAGATTTATTTAAAAAAAACAACATAATATAGCTTCTTCCACACTTTCATGTTTACTTCCATAGACAATGGAGTTCTGAGAATTTAGTGTAAAAGAGTGATATCACTTCTAAAAAAGACATAACTAAGTACTATTCTTATTTCGTTAGAATTTCTGTATATACAGAAAAAATGGGGCTGTATCCGAACGCAGATTAAGATGGCTGCTTGAGCTCTGAGCTCTGCACCATGAGCTAGACAATTGATTAAACATTGGCGATCCTGAGGAGAAATTTTGTTTTACCATCACAATGTCACACTCTAAGCCAAGAAGGCGAACAGACAAAGCGGACAAAATTATTTTTTTTCACCCAAAATAGGCCTGCGACACCGCTGCTGAGCGATCTGGGCCTACAAGAAGGCACCGGCAGCTCTGGAGGTAGCAGCCCTCACTCAGAGATAAAAGCGACCACATTGTAATTCACCACTGTTTCTTGTTCCCTAGTAGTAAAGATACTCTGTACCAAGTACCGAACCAAGGCTTGCATGTATATACTTTTGTTTTATTTTTTTTGTTCTGTTTATACTCCCTCACCCAACAATCTTGTCCACTTCTATATGGTCCAGCAATTCCTCAGATACACAATTGGCTCCCTTATGGGGTCCTCTTATGTTACTGGGAGGCAGTACGTAAGACATAGAGATGTCATGTAAATCTACTACACAACAATACTGCCTTGTCTTCCCACACAGACCTCAGACAGTGCACACATTCTTACCAATGTGTCACATTAGCATCTACCCTATATCGCCACACTGAAGATCTATTCCCACAACGTACGTGGGCTTAACATGCCCCATAAACAGCATATGGTCCTAAACAAAGCTAGAGGCACTCAGGTGATGTTATGTGCATTCAGGAGACACACTTTCCTAAATTACGCATACCCCAATTTGGAATGAATTACTTCCCAACACAATACCATTCAGCCTATGTTAAAACATCTGGGGGTGTTTATATCTACAGAAACAAATTAGTTGCTTTTGAATTGTTACAGAAAATTTCAGACGCACAAGGTAGATACCTTATTTTTATTTGCTTTCTGAACAATGTTATGTATACTCTGGTGAATGTGTATGCTCCAAATGAAAACCAATGCAATGTTATGCACAGTGTATTGACTAGGGTGGCGACTGCACAACAGGGAACCACCATTATATGCGGGGATATAAACCGTGTGATGGACCCTAACTTGGATACATCCACACCAAAAGGTACAAAACAATCCAACCCCAATGCAAAGCAATGACCAAACTGTTGTTACAATTTAATCTATATGATAGCTGGCGCTCTATGCATTCTAATAACAGATGCTATTCTTATTATTCACAAATGAACAAGTCATACTCAAGGATAGACGTGATTCTTTTGCAGGATCCTTCCTTGAATCAAATCTTAGGCTGCGACTTGGGTATTATTGCATAGTCTGACCATTCCCCGGTCACACTAACACTAAAGATGACTTTAAATTTCGAGTTTGTACCCCGTGGAGACTTAATACCATGCTACTAACTAATGGTAAATTTAGCACTGAACTGGAGTCAGAACTCTCGTAGTACTTCACAGCAAATGACATACAGGACCAGCATATCTCATTCGCGTGGTTAGCTCATAAGGCTATCCTACGTGGGATATTCACTCAGAACATCCTTCATTAAAAAACAATCTCAAACCAAAATACTTACAACCTCAGAACATTAAGAGACCTCACAGCCTTTCAATATCTCGATCCAACCGCAACCAAAGCGGTACAAATTGCACAAACCCAAAAATAAATCAATGATTTCCACTTATCCCGCAAAACTTTCAATTTGCACAAACAGAAAGTAAAACAATACGCCATGGGAAACAAAGCTGGGTCGATGCTAGCCAGTAGACTAATTTACACTTACACCCAATCCAAAACAGCTTATCTGCTGACAGACAAGGGTAAAAAGATCATAAAACCCCAGGACATATGCAATACTTGTGCACAGTTTTACAGTAAACTGTACAATTTAAAAGAAGACACCGAGGTTCACCAGCCTACTCGCGAGGAAATCTCCCACTTTCTAGCACAAGTGACTCTCACTAGCCTAACCCTGAAAAATATTATTATGTACTTTAAATGTATTTAATGTGTTGATATAAATATTATAAGTTTTATTCAGATTGCTTCCAGAACACTGAAATTGAGAAGCCATACCTTGGCCTATAGAGTATTACAGACTTTCATTGTATAGGAATGGAGATCACATCTGGTTCACTTTAAGAGTGATGTTGAAGGGCTTGTTTATAGTAACCTTTGACCTAGCCTTGAAAGCCTGAATTCCTTTGAAGACTCACATTTCTACAGGCAATTATTCATTACATCATGTATATAGAAGTTCTTTGTCTCACATATCTTGCCGCCAAATATAACGTATGACTTTAATCATAGATTTCAAATGATGCTAAGTAACTCCCCTTTTTCTAAGATAGCCACTTATTTTAAAGTAAGGCAATCTTATGTATACTCCCCTTTGTAACTGAATTTTAAACCCATAAAAGTAATTGTAGTTTAGAATTCGTGGCCAATACCTTTAACATCAAAAATGGATAACATCTAGAAAATTGCTCTGTATTGGACAAAGATTGTTAAAGACATATGTTATTACCAGATGGATGATAATTGTTATGTTTGAATAAACATAAGTTAAACTGCAAGATACTTGATTCGATTGTTAATAAAACTGATATGTGACAAACAAAGATTTCACGGAATGCCAATTTCCTACAAACCCATGACCAAAGTTGACAATTACTAGAACCCATTACCCAACCTAAAGTAGAGTGTGTACCCCCCAGCTAGCAAGGCCAGCCACAGAAACACAATCACTCCCTAACGAAATGCAAGCCAATGTAGTCACATTGCCCAAACCAGGCAAATCCCCACCAAAATGTGCCAACTTTCGGCCCATATCATTACTAAATTCTGATGTTAAAATTATGGTAAAAATATATGCTAACAGGTTGACCACCATTCTCCTTGTCATTGTACACTCAGACCAGGTCGGATTCATTTGAGGGAGACAAGGAGCTGACAGCACCTGCAGGGTACTCATACTCTTACATAGCATGCATAGATTAACCAAGAACAATTTTCTGTTGTCCGCATTAACCCCTTAAGGACTGAGCCAAATGTACACGTTGTGAACAAAACGAAACGTAAACAAAACCTGGCATTTGCGCTACATGTCTGTCCAACAGTAATTCACCTCTTTCATATTAAATGCACCCACACTTATTATATATAATTTTATTCTGGGGAAACAGGGCTTTTATTTAATATCAAATATTTAGCTATGAAACATAATTTAATATGAAAAAAATGGGAGAAAACAAGAAATGTTGTTACTTTTTTAGTTCTACATGACATTTTAACTGTCAATGTCATAATACTGTTTGCTTTTACTGCAATAAAATACACATATTGGTATTCAACAAAGTCTCACGTGTAAAACAGTACCCCTATGTACAGGTTTTATGGTGTTTTGGGAAGTTACATTTGAAATCGAAATTCGCCAGATTGGTTACGTTGCCTTTGAGATTGTATAGTAGGCCAGGAATGAAATTTACACCCATAATGGCATACCATTTGCAATAGTAGACAACCCAAGGTATTGCAAATGGGGTATGTCCAGTCTTTTTAGTAGCAATTTGGTCACAAACACTGGCCAAAGTTAGCGTTAATATTTGTTTGTGTGTGAAAAATGCAAAAAATGCCAATTTTGGCGTTTACTTGTCTACGTGGGGGCGCGGTGTTTGTGCACATGCGCAGTCACATGGGGAGAACGCTGGGCTTAATGCTACACACCTGGGGTAAGTCACTTTTCTATGATTATTATGGGTATATATTTAAGTTTGTTTTATTCTGCAATTGTCACTTTGTCCTGAGGAAGGTCCCTGTGCGGACCGAAACGTTGATTTGTTTATTAGATGAAATAAATATTTTTTTGCATTGGAAGACCGTGAGTGCAGCCCATGCTTTTGTTATGTGTATATTAATATCACAATACAGTTAGAACGAAATAACACACATCTATATATTTTTTAATTATTTATTTTTTATTATTTTGTATTTTTATTTTTTAACGTATTTAAATTTTTTTATATTATATATAAATATATATATATATCAATAACTATATATATTTAATCAGTATCAGTCTACGTGTAATTTGATATTAATATATATATATATATATATATATATATATATATATATATATATATAAATAGTAAAATACACCTAGACAGTGTATGTGTGTGTATGTATATGTGTATATATATATATATATATATATATATATATATACTTAGATTATATATATATATATATGGTCTAAGTATATATTATTTTTTTTTACACTGATTAACTTTATTTGATTTGATTTCCAGCCAGCAGGGGGACTAACTGTCATCAAATGTGTCATTTCTACACATTTGGTGGAGATGTGCTACCATACAAACCTCTTGGCAGGATGTCATTTCACTTATCTATCAACATACCAGTATTAAGATGTTTTTTGTTTATTTGCGACATATGTTTTTCAACAATTTATTGTGTTGTTTGGATGGTACGTCAGCCGCACAGACCATCTCCATGTCACCCCTTCCAGCTCATGGGTGGGCTGCGAGCATCTTTGGTCCACTTGTATATGGGTTACACTGACAACACACAGTATTATGCAGGGACTGCACCAAAACCTGTGGGCCTTCTAATAAGGTACATCACTCACCTCCCACTACTCACTGAAAATGAAGGGACTCCTTGCCATCAATGCACAACACATGATAGGGAGTGCGGCAGACATGAATGCCCACTAGGCACCACATTAGACACTAAGACGCCGAGACCATCCCATACTGAGCTGGTCCTCCATGTCTGGGGAGCTCCCGTGGCAGCACTCACCCACCCCCCCCAAGTTCAGAGATACTCACTCCATGCCTAGCACAATAACACCCTGAGCTCAGACGTGAGTAATGGGATTAACACTTGCACTATACATCAACTTCAGTTTATATGTATTAGTGGTTAATTGTTATTTTTGTAGACTTTATGGTCCAGGGACCCTGCCTGTTATCGCCACCACTGCATGCCTCATGGCTGTGATCGGGGCACCATATCTTTCACATGTGTTGACACTTATTGTTATGCATTCTTTTACTTTAGCCTCTCTCATTTAATTAAAATTTGATGTACAGTGTTGATCAAGTGAGTTGGTCTTATCTACCACACTAACTCTTTATTCGACAAAGCTACCCTTTACCTAAACCTTACCTGAGGTGGTTTGTAGATTTACTCACTAGAGCAAGTTATTAATATCCTATTACTACCTACAAGTCTAGCCTACTCTGTGTGTCGGTTGATACCGCTATGTTCTTTGTAATGACTGTGACGAAGTGCCCTTCGCCACTTTGCTCTGGAGAGGCCTGCTTGCCTGCCTCCTCCCCTGCGACTATGGCCCTGGACTATATTGCCCTGTAAAACTTACATTTGGGGGTGGTGAAACCGACCTCGCCACGTGTCCTTGGCGGGGGCTGATTGCCCGCCTCTTGCCTTTGGACTATGGACCAGACTTTATGGGAATGTGATACCCCAGATAGCTATACCATGGAGCCTATTCATATAATGAAAGACTATGGGAAAGACTTTAGCTCCATGGCAATTGTACTGTGTGAATAGGATCTGCGCGCTATTCGGTAGTTTTGTGTGCTCAGATCCCAGCTATCTGGGGATATGTGAAATGTCTGTGTGTTATGGATAAAAAGTAACTTTCTGTATTTTAAAGTGTTTTATGTCTTTCTGTAACCATGTGGTTAATGGAGTCTGCTTCTAGCCCTGGATAATTGGATTACTTTCCTCTTTGTCTCCAGGATAGAGGCCTATGTAAAACCTGTCTAAACCGGTTTGCCATGCGGCTAGTAAGGGACAAAAGATACTTTTAGTAACTTTTGAACCCCTGGTCGGATTCATGCCATTTTTTAATATGTTGTTCCCCGGAATGGATTGATTGTGGATATGTATTTTTATGTGAATGTGATGTACGGTTTTAAAGTTATAGCACATGTATAAAAACTGTAGTTTTCCTGGCTGTAATAATTATGTTAACTGGTTATCTGAGGGGAGGGAACCTGTGGGTTGCAACCGTTATGCTATTGGCTATTTTACCCCTCCCCTGTGGGCGGTCTTATATGTGTAAGATGGAAATAAAGGCAGACTGGGTGTGCTAGCACCTCAGATCATCTTGTACCTTCATGAAGTTTCGGCTCATGTTTGGGGGATTGGAGAACTACACTCTGGGGATTGCTATAATCACTATACTCCCCAGGGTATAATCGCTGAGCTGTGCTAAGAGCTTGTTCCTGTTCCTGCTTTCTAGAATTCGGAGAGGTCCACCTACTGGAAGCTGGACCCTGGTCTTGGGTCCAGAGTGGGTGGAGTCGGTTAGACCCCAACCAAGCTGCGGCGGTTCGTGGGGTCTGCAGTGGTTATGGTGTCAGGCAGAGTGCTTGGAGACCTCGGAAAGCACTAGGAGCATCCGTCAGCGGAGGGTACCCGGTCGGGGTGCCAGCGGTTCCGTTACAGTGGTGGCAGCGGTGGGATGGCGTCCTAGTGCGAGGAGAAGCAGCTCGGAGACACAGTTCGTTTGGAATTGCAATTTGAGGGCAACGCTAGTATTCGTACAGCGCCCCTATTCACAGCAAACATGACTTATCGCTTTGAGGGCAAGGCTTACAGGAAGGAGGTAGAGGTCGGGGTGCCAGCGGTTCCGTTACAATGACGTATCTGTTTTGTTCTTGTAACTTAATTTTAAAATTAGGCTGTTATATCTCCGAGTATAGGCATTATGTATACGACTGTAATATTGATTTATGACTATTGCTATAATTCCCTTTCTTCCTTCTATACCTATACCTCTCAATGCCTCAATAAAAGAAAGATTGATAAAAAAAATTATATATAATAAGCATGTGTGTACCTAATAAAAAAAAGTGGAAATTTATGGGTGAACAATTATATAGCAACAATTCCAGGGTTACTCTGTAAATTTACGGTCAGTAATTCCAAATTGATTCAAAGTAAATGTCCCATTCTAATGCCATCATAGCTGAACTAGAACTGACTAGGATAATATTTCAAGTTCAACTATTTTAGCCTAAAAAGATTATTTTGCCCTCCCTCACTGCTACCACTGGGATTGGGGTAGGTAGCAATTTATTGTGACGGGCAGTCTAGTTGGAATCCCACATAGAATCCCATTCTGCCCCCCCCCCCCAACCCCAGTAACTGGATGACACACAGTTCCAGGGGTACAAAAACAACTTTATTGGCCACACTCGGCTTTATGCTTTTTCCCCATGCAAGTGGTGGACAACACACAAGGACATTGTCCCCTCCCTGCATCTTCCCACTCCCAGAGGTCCTAGCGCGGGACAGGAACTCTGGTCCCTTTGTCCCTTGTTCCCGCCACCCAAATACAGGTCTTCCCACTTCTGGTGACAGAGGGTCTTCTTCCCCGGGGGACAAAGCGCGGGAGAGGGGGGTCATTGTCCCTTTGTCAAGCTTGATAAAGGCCATTTCATTGTAAAGAGCCGTTAAATGAGTGGCTATTTCTTTTTTCATAATCTTATTAAAAAAAATTACTGTATCAATCCAGGCCAGGGATTCTAAATAATCTCTCTCTCTCTCCACTTCGTTGGAAGTAAACTCATAATTTAATAGGTTAAGATCGGAGGTGGGTATTTTGGGGATTTCTGTATCAGATAAATATTTATTGATTTTGAAATTATCAGAACATACACCAAGGTTATATAACTTACTATAAAATTTGTTAAATATTTTACCTATTTTTTCAGGAGAGGAATATAGAATTTCTTTATCTAACAATTTATTTACTCTGTTAACCATATTGTGTTTCTTTAATTTTTTTGTTAGATTTTTATTTGCTCTATTACCCTGATAGTAAGTATTTAATCTTAGTTTATTAATGTTTTTTTTTCACCTTTTCTTCTATTTTAATATTGATTTTATTTTGTAGTTCTGAGAGCATCTGCATATGCTGGGTAGATGGCTGTGCTTTATTTAATTTAGACACTTTGTAAACTTGAATATTTAAATCAATTAGGTCTTTATCTCTTGTTTTTTTAATTTGTTTTTCTATTTTAATTAAATAACCTCACATTACTGTTTTGTAGGTAGCCCACAATGTAGAATCTTGTATTTCGGGATTTGAATTTTGTAAACAAAAAAAAACTAGATAGATTAATTATGGTCTCTTGATTTTCCCTTAGTTTAAAGAGGGAGTCATCTATTCTCCAAGTAATAAAGCCCTTAGGAACAGATTGTCCTAATTCTATTAATATAAGACTGTGATCTGTCCAAGTATTGTCTATAATTTGAATTTTTGTGATATAATTTAGTGTATTAGCATTAACTAGACATAGATCGATTCTTGAATAAGAGTTATGCACTTTAGATAAATGCGTAAAGTCACAGGTTTCAGGTTGCATAACCCGCCAAGCGTCATATAAATCGTAAATATCACATATGTTAGTTAATTTCTCATATTGTTTATTAATTTGATTTTCCAATTTCAACTGAAATTGTGTTCGTTTATCCATTATAGGGTCAAAAACACAATTGAAATCGCCCATAATTATCAAGGTGCCTTTGACAATTTTGTCTACTCTGCTCATGATTTTTGAAAATAAAAAGTCGGGTTAACATTAGGTAAATAAATATTAACTAAAGTGTATATTTTTTTCTTCAACATTACAAATCATTATAAGAAATCTGCCAAACAGGTCGCAATCCTGATATATTACTTCGTGCTTTAGATTAGAATCGAATATAATTGCAACACCACATCTTTTTTCGTTACTAAGGGATGCCTGATAAACATATTTGTTTTTATTACCACCCCAGTTTTGTGACTTTGCTCCTGTCCAGTGAGTTTCTTGAATAAACCCCACTTGAATGGAATTGGTTAATAAAGAATCATATAACATCCTGAATTCAAGCCTTGTGCATTTATAGACATATATCTTAACATTTAGTATTAGACATTTCTAGTAAATTACTTATTCGAAATTTCACCACTGAACCAACTATAATAACCAACCTTGAACTGACCACTCCACATATTTTACCAGAAGTACAATCATACGACAAAAACAATACAGAATGAAATATAAAAATTTCATCAACATTAAACAATAAATTTACCCAAGTACTAAAAGTCATGAGTTCCCCAATCTTCTCATTTAGTGGAAGATATAGCGATATCTGTGATATTTTCACAGAAGGAGGGGATTAAGTCAAGGTCACCTGGAGATTAGTGTGACATAGATTAATTGAAGGGAAAAAATGGGAGAGAATAAAACAAAAAATACATATATTTCTTTGATTTACCTATTAAACTCTAAAACCTGTGGCTGTGTGCAATAAGTTATTTAATCCAAACTCATCTATATTGATAAACTTTTTTTTTTTTTATATATATATTTTTTTTTTTCTTAGTTTTCTGGTCAACTTAATAAACTTAATAGTATACATTTTGCTTTTTCTTTAGTGATTTATAAGATATAAAGTGTTACCCTTTATTATATTTTGTGTTTTAGCTTCTTACATCCCCATTGTAGTTAGAGAGGAAAAAAAAAAAAAAAGCCAGTCACCTATCTCTTACTTGATAATACACTGCTCAAAAAAATAAAGGGAACACAAAAATAACACATCCTAGATCTGAATGAATTAAATATTCTTCTGAAATACTTTGTTCTTTACATAGTTGAATGTGCTGACAACAAAATCACACAAAAATTAAAAAATAGAAATCAAATTTTTCAACCCATGGAGGTCTGGATTTGTTGTGGAAAAAACGCACTACAGGCTGATCCAACTTTGATGTAATGTCCTTAAAACAAGTCAAAATGAGGCTCAGTAGTGTGTGTGGCCTCCACGTGCCTGTATGACCTCCCTACAACACCTGTGCATGCGCCTGATGAGGTGGCGGATGGTCTCCTAAGGGATCTCCTCCCAGACCTGGACTAAAGCATCTGCCAACTCCTGGACAGTCTGTGGTGCAACGTAACGTTGGTGGATGGAGCGAGACATAATGTCCCAAAAGTGCTCAATTGGCTTCAGGTCTGGAGAACGGGTGGGCCACTCCAGCCACATGAGGTCTAGCATTGTCTTGCATTAGGAGGAACCCAGGGCCAACCGCACCAGCATATGGTCTCACAAGGGGTCTGAGGATCTCATCTCGGTACCTAATGGCAGTCAGGCTACCTCTGGCAAGCACATGGAGGGCTGTGCGGCCCCCTAAAGAAATGCCACCCCACACCATTACTGACCCACTGCCAAACCGGTCATGCTGGAGGATGTTGCAGGCAGCAGAACGTTCTCCATGGCGTCTCCAGACTCTGTCACGTCTGTCACATGTGCTCAGTGTGAACCTGCTTTCATCTGTGAAGAGCACAGGGCGCCAGTGGCTTTGCCAATCTTGGTGTTCTCTGGCAAATGCCAAACGTCCTGCAAAGTGTTGGACTGTAAGCACAACCCCACACCTGTGGATGTCGGGCCATCATACCACCCTCATGGAGTCTGTTTCTGACCGTTTGAGCAGACACATGCACATTTGTGGCCTGCTGGAGGTCATTTTGCAGAGCTCTGGCAGTGCTCCTCCTGTTCCTTCTTGCACAAAGACGAAGGTAGCGGTCCTGCTGCTGGGTTGTTGCCCTCCTACGGCCTCCTCCACATCTCCGGATGTACTGGCCTGTCTCCTGGTAGCGCCTCCATGCTCTGGACACTACGCTGACAGACACAGCAAACCTTCTTGCCACAGCTTGCATTAATGTGCCATCCTGGATGAGCTGCACTACCTGAGCCACTTGTGTGGGTTGTAGACTCCGTCTCATGCTACCACTACAGTGAAAGCCCCACCAGCATTCAAAAGTGACCAAAACATCAGCCAGGAAGCATAGGAACTGAGAAGTGGTCTGTGGTCACCACCTGCCGAACCACTCCTTTATTGGGGGGGGTGTTGCTAATTGCCTATAATTTCCACCTGTTGACTATCCCATTTGCACAACAGCATGTGAAATTGATTGTCACTCAGTGTTGCTTCCTAAGTGGACAGTTTGATTTCACAGAAGTGTGATTGACTTGGAGTTACATTGTGTTTAGGTGTTCCCTTTATTTTTTTTTGAGCAGTGTATAAATGTAAAAGTGGACAGCAAATACAGTGTTTTATTATTAAACTATTTTTCGTTTTGTGTCTTTAAGTTTTACGTTTTCTTTACCAATATTTGGTCAGTAATAAAGTGTTATATTATATTATAAAAGTGCACTTATATATTATTTTTTGTCAAATGTAATATATTCAGTTGTGCAACTATGACTTAGTTATTAGTGAAATGCATTCCAAGCAATATCCAATATTAAGTAGCAATAACATTATTTGAATCCATTAAATCATAATTTCTATACATTTTTCTTCTCCCTCACCATCCTGCTGTTGTTAGTTAGTTAGTTACATAGCTGAAAGGAGACTTGCGTCCATCAAGTTCAGCCTTCCTCACATTTGTTTTTTGCTGTTGATCCAAAAGAAGGCAAACAAACCCAGTTTTTTGAAGCACAAATTTTGCAACAAGCTAGGAAAAAAATTCCTTCTTGACCCCAGAATGGCAGTCAGATTTCTCCTTGGATCAAGCAGTTATTACCCTACATTGAAAGTTTATATACTTGAATATTCTCTTCTTGCAAGTATGCGTCTAGTAGCTGTTTGAACATCTGTATGGACTCTGATAAAACCACTTCTTCAGGCAGAGAATTCCACATCCTTATTGTTCTTACAGTAAAAAAACCTTTCCTTTCGCCTTAGACAAAATCTTCTTTCTTCCAGTCTAAACGCATGACCTCGTGTCCTATGTAAGTCCAGTTTGTGAATAGATTTCCACACAATGGTTTATATTGGCCCCGAATATATTTGTAGAATTTTATCATATCCCCTCTCAGGCGACGTTTTTCTAAACTAAATAGGTTTAAATGTGTTAACCTTTCTTCATAGCTGATATGTTCCATTCCTTTTATTAATTTTGTAGCCTGCCTCTGCACTTTTTCTAGTGCCATAATATCCTTCTTTAGAACAGGTGCCCAAAATTACACAGCATATTCAATATGTGGTCTTACCAGTGATTTATAAAGAGGCAAAATTATATTCTCGTCCCGAGAATGAATGCCCTTTTTTCATGCATGACAATACCTTACTGGCCTTGGCCACTGCGGATTGACATTGCACATTGTTGCATAGTTTGTTGTCTATAACAATTCCCAAGTCCTTTTCGTGTGTTGTTATCCCTAATTCGCTTCCATTAAGGGTATACGTTGCTTGTGTATTCTTTACGCCGAAGTGCATAACTTTGCATTTTTCAACATTACATTTCATCTGCCATTTGAGTGCCCAGTCCCCCAGTCTATCTAAATCCCTCTGCAGCAAAGTAATATCTTGCTTACATTGTATTATTTTACAGAGTTTTGTGTCATCTGCAAACACTGAAACATGACTTTCAATGCTGTCTTCAAGATCATTTATAAACATGTTAAATAGAAAGGGTCCCAGAACAGACCCCTGAGGGACACCACTTGCCACCTCTGTCCAGCTTGAAAATTTACCATTAATTACAACTCTTTGTACTCTGTTTTTAAGCCAATGTTCTACCCAAGAACAAGCATTTTCATTTAGACCAATTTCCTTGAGTTTGAACACTAATCTATTGTGTGGAACTGTATCCAAATAGATCACATCCACTGCAACACCCTGATCTATACTTCTACTTACTTTTTCATAGAACGCAATCAAGTTAGTTTGACATGAGCTGTGCTTCATAAAACTTTTTCCTGGTCTTCATTAACTAACACCCCGTTTCAGTTTTTAGTGTACCTACATTTTAATTTTTTGTTTTTTTAGAATTTATGTACTTTTTTCATTTTGAAGTTTAGCAAATATAATCGCCTTTTTGCACGCATTATTTGCTTCCTTATATCTTTTATAAGAGCTGATTTGTCCGATTTAAATGCCCTTTTTTTTTTTTTTTAATCTCTTTTTACTTCTCTACTAAGCCGCATTGGTTTTAATTTGTTTCTTTTATATTTATTTCCCAATGGTACATACTGAGAAATGTACCTTTCTAATATTTGTTGGAAGATGATCCATTTATCCTCAGTGTTCTTTTCACTAAAGAGTTTATGCCAGTCAATATATTGTAAAGCTGCCCTTAACTTATTGAAATTGGCCTTTTTAAAATTATATGTTTTAGTATACCCCATGTGCTTTTGTTTTTTTGAGTTTATTTTAAAGGACACTGTATTGTGATCTCTATTTCCCAAGTGCTCACCTACTTGAATGTTGGTCAAATGATCAACGTTGTTTGTTAAAACCAGGTCCAGACAAGCGTCCTTTCTAGTTGGTGCTTGTAAAGTTGTGACATGAAGGTGTAATTTAACAAGTTTAAAAACCTAATTTTTTTCTTTCCTTTTCTCCTTTCCCCTTTCCTTCTCTTTTTCCCTTTTTCTTCCTTTCTTTTTTCCTTTTTTTTTTCCCTGATGGATTGTCCTTTCATAACTTTAATTAATACGAAGTATTCAAATTAAGGATTTATTAACCAGCCAGTTCTATCTGGGTGATTGAAAGTCTCCGATATACCATCTGTTTGAATAATCATCTTGGCTGGAAAGCTCCATCGGAATCTCATGTTATGTTTTTTAAGAATATTAATTTGTTTTTTAAGAATATTAATTTCTTTTGCAAACATTCTTCTTTTGTATCTGGTATTGTAGGATACATCTGGTAATGCTATAATATTAGAATATAGCCCTTCTTTTATGATTCCTTCCCTGCTAGCTTTTAGTACCTTGTCTTTAAATTCGTAAGAATGGAAGCAGACGATTATATCTCTGGGAGCTACTGAAGCAACATTTGTTGGTTTATTTAGCCTGTGATATCTATCAATTTTATCGTCATGACCATTTAAAGTAAGACCCGGTGCTATAAAATAATCTTGGAGCAATGTACGCAAGTCTTCTTGTTTTCCTGTATCTTTAAAATTGCTAAATCCTAAATTTTTTCTTCAAGGTCATCAATTTTATTCTCAAGGATAGTAATTCCTGTTGACATTTTTTTTTTGCGTCTTTATTTAATCTGGAAATCTGCATATTCCATTTTTTCTTCCATAATTTAAAATTTATTCGCTAATCTTGCTATATCGCTTTTAATTTCTTGCCTTATTTCCAGGGAATTTTATGTCATTTATTTTTTGATTTCCTCTAGTATGGATTGTAGGCCTGCATTAAGTACTTTAATTGTAACTTCTTGTTTGTCTTTACTCTTTTCTAAAAGAGAGAGGTCTGTGTTTGATAAAGATTCCCAAGTGATTTATCATTTGACTCTTTGGATTTCGGAGAAAAGTATAATGAAAGATTTTTATCATGTTTAAATTCTTTTTTGTCTTTTTTAGCTTAGTTGATTTCTGTTCTTGCTCTTTCTGGCAGCCATGTTAATTACAAGTCGGAGTTTAAAGCGTATGTACCAGTGGAAATACTTTATCAGTTGTTAAAAATTAATTTCTTTGATTTATACAAAAACAAAAAAATAAAATAAAAATAACTCTGCAATAATATATATACATCTGCCAAAAAACCAAAGGAAAGAAAAAAAAAAGTCTTCTCTGGTTTTAGCAATGCAGAGGTCCGTCAGCGCACATAGCTCAGGTTTCCAAGGGGTCTGTGCGAACTTTTACTCCAAGAAAGGATACCCTCCAGAACTCTGAAGCTTAGGTTTTTCTTTGTGAGGGGGGTATAAATTCGTTGGTCTACAATTTTCTTTTAGAAGGTCGTGAGAAACTTCAGTCAGTCATTAAAGACTCTGCTCATAATTTTCTCTGAGTCTGGGCATGTGTCTCTAGAACCTCGTACAGCCGGTTGTTCCTGGCATCAGTGGTGAGAATATACCTCGTAGCCTCAGCAGACCCCTTGGATAATAGCCGGTCGAGGGCAACAGAATTAGCGGTTTAACCACGGAGTGGAGAGCGTCTCATACCTCTCTTCACGGCGCCTTTACGTTGTTATGGGAAAATGCAAATATTACACGTTTTAGAAGGAAATGTATTTCTTAAACTGTGCATACCTAAGGTATAAATAGGTGTACTTTTAAAATGTTAAAGAACAGAGGAGAGACTTGGAGACAGACGCTGCTCCATCTTAAAATGACAGAGAGGTTGACATGATGACATGTTCAGGAGGGTATGTTAACCTAGTAATGATATTTGCAAGCATTTAGTTTAATCTCTAAACTCTGCTATATGGATTTGATATGTCTAGATTTATATTTTTATATAATAAATATCTAAAAGACAAAACGTATTGCTTCCAAGACAATCCTTATTTTATATTGTAGTCTCAATTATTTATACATGTTAAATACAGGATCTCTTACTAACTATATAAAATTATGGCTAAGATAGCTGTATGGTTAGCCCTACTAAGTTCTATGCTTTAAGACGTTATAGTGGTAAATAAGGGAACCGGCTGCGGTTACGTACGTGCGGTTGGTACGTCGACCCACACTCCCTCTCCCACCTATTTTGAGATTTTTAACTATATTTAAAAAACATCAATTTTAGCCATTTAGAAAATATCTCCAATTCAATATAGGTTTGTATTTCTTCTTTTATTTCACTTTTTTGTCACGCTTTTTTATTGCATGTTTAATACCAATCATGTTTTTAATCTCATTTGCTTTTGGGGTATGTGTAATATAGTTATAAATATTAATATATGCACACTTTTTTATTTCTATATTTATTGATACTGCCTATTTTTCTCTCTTCTGTTTCCCTGCCCAAACTACACATTCTAATTTGCCTCATCAAAAATGGCCGCCGGAGTACTTCCGGCCATTTTTTTAATATATATGATACCATGCTTTATGGACTTGAGTGACTAAAGGTATAGAGCTATTAGAACGCATTCTCCCGGAAGCTAGTACACCCTGGGAGGTCCCTCAGGGTGTAGTAAGATGGTGCGAAAGCTACGACCGACATCTAGCCAAAACCGGAAGTGAGGTGACACGACTAAAGTGGGCGGGCATATTATGAATTTTCCACGCTAAATTTTGGAATTTAAGAGGAGACCGAAGGACACTATCAATATGCACCTGATGAAGGCGTCCAACCGAAACGCGTTGTGTTTTATCTAAGAAGATTCCTTGCATGCAATTTGCTGTGCTTTGATATGTAAGAATTTTTATTGATTTCTGGAATAAATGTTTGAATTTTACTTCTAACCCCTACTCATTATTTCTCACTATATGACCATTGGGAGAGAGCAGAGAAGCTGAGTAAGTATACCTTCACATCCTACCTATGCTTGTTTACTTGAGCCAGTTTTCTATACAGGCTCATGAAAATGTGAGTAGGATGCAACTATTTTATTAATATTTTAATAACAGTGTGGACACTATACAGACTACATTGCCCTATGTGAGCTATTTTGTCTTATAGAATTTCCTCTGGATAAAGTGTATCTAAATGGTATGTATAAACTCTAACTAGGGGCGTGGCTTGGATGCCGACCAGGATGGACGCGTAAGCTTCGAGCTCCGCTCCACCGGTCCCTACAAAGCCCTTTTAATCAGCAAAAACTGCTCCTAATGGGAAGGAATCGCAGGGGGGACCCTCCGAGAACCCCAAGGGGACCCCAGACACAACAACCGGTGGGCCCGATGGACGATTTCGTCCACTCTCCAGCGGACTCACACAAGGAAACCGGAGGCCCCAAAATGGCGTCTGCCTCCTCCACGCCAGGAGCGCCGTCTACCTCCACTCTGGACAGAGTCATGGACGAAATCCGCGCCCTAGCAGCCAACATGGTTACCAAAGCAGACCTGCTGATTCAGACCACGACCATCCAGGACGCCCTGCGAGCTGAAATAGCCGGCATCAGAACAGAAGTAACGGCACAAGGTACCCGCGTGCAGGGCCTGGAGCGCTCCCATGAGGCCCTTAACGATAGACTGACCGCCACAGATACAGCAGTGGCCCGTCAGGGCAATATGCTCCTACAACTGCGGAGAACGACGGAGGACCTGGACAACCGCGGGCGCCGCTGCAACATACGGGTACGCGGCCTGCTAGAAGCAGAAGGCGAGGAACGAGTTGAGGCCGAGCTGACGGCCCTGTTCCGCCTGATTTTACCCGACACCAACACCATGGAGATCAGGTATGACAGGGCACACAGGGCACTCAGGCCCCGCTCCTTAGAGGACAGCCCAAGGGACATCATCTGCTGCTTACACTCATTTGCCGTCAAGGATGCCATCATGAAAGCGGCTAGATCCCAACACACATGGGAATACAAGGGGGCTCATGTATCTTTATTCAATGATTTGTCCCCAATGACCCTGGAGGCTAGGAGAGCACTAAGACCCATCACCACACTCCTCAGAGAACGCAACATTGCGTACAAATGGGGCTTCCCATTCGCCCTCATGGCGAGACACCAGAATGGGTGGATAGCGATTCACTGGCCGGAAGAGATCCCCAAGTTCCTGGAGGATCTCGGCCTACCGCATGTGACTGTACCGGACTGGGTGTTGGGTCCGCTGGAGGCGGGCCCGAGACCACCACGAGCTTCACGTCGACGCAGGGGTCGGTCCCCACTGGAATTACCCCACCACCGCCGAGAAGAAAGAGGGGGACAGGACTAAGGACAACCAGCGATAACGTTGTCCCACCGGGTGGTTCCCGCCCCACACACCCTGGAACGACCCCTACCCCGTAATGTCACAAGGCCCACTAACCCAGAGCTGCGTACCTCACTGATGCCTGTACGGAGCCGCAACACGACATTGGACTACCGTTATTAAGAGTTCTGACTTGCCCGAACCCTGCCACAAATACGCCGCTGGTGCCCCCGGCTGGGTGCTGGAAAATCCGTCTCCCCGGAACTGTGGACTTGTCTGGCAATGACCCCATCCCACACGATGCATCGATGACCCCGCTTTTCATGTCCCTCTGCGGCCCCAGAAACACAAACCCTCCATCCAGAAGCATTTGAAAGGGCCCAAGGGTTCAACCATGTTGGGGTGGGAGGGGACGGGGGTAGTGGGGGTTCATGGATTGCCTGGTCCCTGCTCAGATGTTATTACTATTACCCTCCTCTCCACCGTTGACACATGGGACGCTGCTACGCATGAAACAACATTCAACACTGTTGCTTTAACAGTCCTGTGAGACATTTTCAGCAGCTGGACCCAGAGACTATCCACAACTGCTAAGTACCCACAAATACCATATTATCGTGTACATGTTTTGCTAATCTGTCTCTTTATATGTCTATCTGTTCATCATAACTACTGCTGTTGACATGCACCTCCTACTCTCTGAATGGGGATGTCAGATTGGGTACAGAACTGGACACCAGGACCATTAACACTGGTTTAAGGGCAGGGGGGTACAGACAACTTGATCACTGCTATAGATTCTGCAGGGAGTGACCTGCGTACAGTGGGTGCCACGGGACGGACACATGGAACCCACCCATGTACAGCCCCCAGCGAGAATCACATATATCTCGGGACTAGGATAAAACACTCGCAACTCACAGTTAACCCACACCTTCAACACCTATATAGACAAAGGGCTACACTCACTACTGGCACACAACACTGGGCGGGCTACAGGGGCAACGGCTACGGGGGTCAACCCGGGGGGTGGGGAATTGGAATAACTACCTGGAGGGTGGCTTCTACGGACGGGGCGGGTAAGGGATGCTACCGGTTGACATTGGTGTTGTTGTTATTGCTACTATTGTAACTGCATATACTTACGATGTTTGAAATGCTATGATATTGTTTGATTCCCCCTAGGATAACCTTACCCACGACTACACACTAGGGCAGGGTACTGGACGGAGCGTATAGAACTGGAACCAGACTTATCTATAACACCCAGATCACACAAATCCTGGATTGAAATCCAACCACCGCTCTACACTACCACTGGCGCAAAATCCCCAGAGGAGTCCCAGGTTTTTCACCCACCGATCAGGCCATCGGGGGGACACCTGGCCACTCCTGCTGCGGCGCAAGTGACTCTCCTCTTCTAGGAGATCGCGGGGTACCTTCACCCCCGCTGGGGACGCTCCCCTGAGGGCGAGCACATCTGACTCGCCCTTATTTTATCCCACCCTAATTTTTCCCTTATACTCCCTCCCCTCCCCCACTCCACTACACCTCACTGCGTACATCCCCCACATTCCCCCCCATATACACCCGCACATATCTACTTTCGCCCACAATATCCCTGGTGGCGGCTGCACACATCCTAGCCAAGCAAAGATAACTGGCAGAGACACTCCCACGAGAACCGGCCACACACCAAGACACGAGGGATCCTTGTCCCCCTAACTGTACTCAGAACTAAACTAGACACATAAGACGGTACGCCTCATAGTCACATACCTGACACCACTAACTGGCATTGCTTTCCCGACTGCCCGTCTCACCCGGACCCTCCATTTGAGGACCGAACAAGGGGCCACGAAGGCACTATGGCATACAGCCGTGCACCCCTGTCCGTCATGACCCTCAATTGCAGAGGACTGAATATACCGGAACGCCGCTCCCACCTTTTACGATCCCTGCGACAAAAACACATTTCGATAGCAATGTTACAGGAGACCCACTTCAAGGAGAACGCGGCTCCCAAACTTAGGAGCACCCACTACCCGGTGAGCTATTGTAACAACCACCCGTCGGCTCGCCGTGCGGGGGTCGCAATCTTACTTGCTGCGAACTTGGGCTTTCAGGAGCTGGATAGAATGGCTGACGAAAACGGACGCTACCTCTTTCTGAAAGGTACAATAGCCGACAGGCTATACACCCTTGCAACCATATATGCCCCCAACTCGAAACAAATGCAATTCCTACGTGGGACACTGGACAAGCTCCACGGATTCTCGGAAGGGGCGTTAATAGTGGGGGGAGATTTTAATGCTCCCCTAGATCCTCTCATGGACTCCTCTACTGGCCACAGTTGCCTATCTCAAGCCCGCATCAGGACCATCCGCAAATCTTTGGATAAATTGACATTGGTAGACTGCTGGAGAACGACCCATCCCTCCGTCAAAGACTATACACACTATTCGGTGATACACAACCGATACTCCCGAATAGACTACATATTCGTCAAACAAGAAGGACTCTCCCGTCTACGGTCGGCCAACATAGAACCGGCCACATGGTCAGATCATGGTTCGGTCCGGGTGGAATTGGAATCTCCACTATTTAAGCCAGCAACTTGGACATGGCGTCTGAACGAATCCCTACTCCAAGACGTTGGTGTGAGAGGGGAAATCTCACGGGCATTAGAAACTTATTTCACCGAAAACGGAACGGATGAGATGTCCCCGGTAACGGTGTGGGAAGCTCACAAGAGTGTGATTCGTGGTACTCTAATCAGTATCGCAACGCGAAAACGGAAAGACCTGACCAACGCGATGGCAGAAGCGTACAAATCCATCACACGCCTAGAAATGCAACATAAACACTCCCAGCTATCCGCGACCTACGATGCACTGACAGAAGCCAGGCAAAATTTGCAGACCCTACTCACACAAAGATACCACCGATCGCTCCAGAGATCCAAATCATTCTTCTATACCCATGCGAATAAAGGTGGAAAGCTCCTCGCACACCTTTTGAAAGGAGACACACCCCGCACCCAGGTGAGAAAGTTACGGCTAGCAAACGGCAACACATCCCCGTACCCAGAAGAAATAGCGAATGAATTCCGGGAATATTACAATGCTCTTTATAACCTTCGCACCTCGGAGAGTTCGACACGCAGACGAGAATCATCGACGCTCACCAGAGCATACCTGGAGAGTAACGTGCGAAAACGGCTGAACCCTGAGGCAGCAGCCACACTAGATGAGCCGATTACTACAGAAGACCTGGCTGCAGCACTGAAGAGCACGAAAACCGGACGAGCACCAGGTCCGGATGGATTCTCCACGGGGTATTATAAACACTTCGCCGTGACACTCTTGCCCTGGCTAATGAAGGCGGTCAACAAAGTCGCGGACGGAGGCAGCTTCGGCACGGAATCCCTGACGACGACAATCACAGTCTTGCTTAAACCCGGCAAAGACCCGGAACAATGCGGCAGTTATCGTCCGATTTCCCTACTGAATGTAGACACAAAACTCCTGACGAAAGTACTGGCAACCAGACTCCAAAGGACACTACCGAGCCTGGTCCACGCGGACCAAACAGGGTTCATCCCAGGCCGGGAAGCGCGAGACAGCACGTTACGTCTATTTTCCATTCAACACCATGCGCAGAAACTTCGGAAGCAGCTCCTTCTGCTGTCTACGGACGCCGAGAAGGCATTTGACCGGGTCAACTGGGACTACATGTTTCATACACTTCGATATTTGGGCATTGGTCAGAGGACCATGACGTGGATCACGGCCTTATACAGTAAGCCGAGAGCGGCAGTTAGGGTCAATGGTGCACTGACGGCTAGCTTCGGTATCGCAAATGGGACCAGACAGGGCTGCCCCCTGTCACTGCTTCTGTTTGCACTCGCATTGGAACCACTCCTACAGGCGATTCGGGACTGTCCAGACATCCATGGCTACACCTGGCAGGGCACGGAACATAAGGTGGCCGCCTACGCGGACGACCTTTTGTTCTTTATCTCACAACCTCGAATCACATTGCCGTGTGTGCTCTCGGAGATGGACAGGTTCGGCCGAATATCGGGGTTCAAACTCAATCTGGCGAAATGCGAAACACTAAACATCACCATTCCCACGGCGGAATACTCAGCCCTCAGTTCACTATTCCCATTCCGGTGGTGCACAGAAGCGATGAAATACCTGGGCATCTGGGTCACCACGGACCACCGGGACATATACCCGCGCAATTTTACGAAACTACTGTCGAGCATTGAAACCGACTTAAAGAAATGGTCCCATCCATACATCTCGTGGCACGGCAGGATAGCGGTCCTTAAAATGAATATTCTGACAAGGATCCTATACCTGTTCCAGACTATACCGATAACCCTACCGGCCAAATTCTTTTCGTCCCTAAAATCAGCGGTTATCAAATATGTATGGAGAGGGGAGAGGTCCAGGATACGCCACGACATTCTATGCATGCCTAGACACAGGGGGGGCTTAGCACTTCCCGACTTCAGAAAATATCACCAGGCAGCTACGTTACAGAGGATCCTGGAGTGGCATGAAACTGAGACGACCAAACAATGGGTGCTCCTGGACCGAGAAGGCAGGGACACCAACCTGAAAGCGGCAATCTGGAAGAGGCGAACGACGAGAACCAACAGAAATGTAGATAGCGATCCAATCACACAAACCCTCCTCACATGGGAGACCCTCAGGGAGGCGACACAAATATCCCCTACCCCCAGCCCCTTGTTACCAATCGCTCATAACCCCGACATAGGTGGCGGACTGCCGCCAAACGCCTGGTTCTTCCTGGGCGAAGCGGACTACATCCCAATCTATAAAGTTACTAGGAACGGCAACCTGAGATCCTTGGATTCATTACTAGACGCACGGCCGCGCTCACATATGGCGGTCTTTCGTTACATGCAGCTAAAGCACTACTATGACGCAATCCCACACAGAGATAAGCTTCACAGAGACCTAACCTGGCACGAGAAGTTATGCTCTCAGGGCACCCCATTGGAAAATGCTATTTCGAAACTCTACCAACATCTACTAAACGGCCCCGAACTGGAAAATAACACCTTTAAACGACACTGGGAACAAGCCATGAACAAGACCTTTACACCGACACAATGGGACAAGGCCTTGATATGGCAGCATAAAAGCTCCTCTAGTTCCCACTACCAGGAGGTAAATTATAAATTACTCTCCATGTGGTACCGCACACCGGTGTTACTACACAGGATTTTCCACACTACACCACCAACATGCTGGAGATGCCAAGAGGATAGGGGAACCATGCAACACCTATGGTGGGATTGTGGACATATTGTTCCCTACTGGGACCGAACTAAATCCGACATCCAACTAATCCTGGGAGATGACCTTGACTGGTCGGAAGAATTAGCTTTATTACACATCTCCTCCCAGCCGGTGTCTACCTACAAGAAGTCTATTCTACGCCACCTACTCAACGCAGCCAAATCGCTCATACCAGTATATTGGAAGAAAACAAGCATACCCACACGGGAAGAATGGATCCGCAGAGTCGAGGATATCAGATCAGCCGAAGCTCTAAAGGCGGAATTGACAGGCAGGGAGACACAATTTGCTGAAGCCTGGTCACCGTGGTATACCTACCGTGCACGACCATAGGAGAGATACGGGATGCAGACGGGCCGTGGGACAGTAACACGTCCACAACACCCACGATACACACAATACACCCCGAGACCACTGTATCACACCCACTCAAGCAGACTGAGACGCTAACATACCGCATATATGACGCAAACGATCGAGAGACGAACACGCCCCTACCGACTGGACGAGCACATAAGCCTATACCCCCTACAATGACTTCCCTAGACCTCATTTAACCACGGCCACGGGAAAACTCCTAGAGATAGAGCCCACACCCCCGCAGGGAACACAACGAAGGGCACCCCGCACGGACACCACCGGGGAACCTACACCACCGATGGGACGACTTTGCGATAAGGCCTTGGGATGTGTGCAGCCACCCTGAGGTTCCACAACATACACACACCAGACTTCTACGTCACCTCTTCCCGAAACGCCATGAACAAGTTAGGTCCACGATCACACCGAACCAAGCAATTGATAGGCATACCTCTCCACTCTTCACCCCCGTCATGCTGCAACACGACCACAGAAACCTAGTTAGTACTTCTACCTGGATACCGACCACCCTTCCCGGCCATATAACTACTACCGAACTAGATCCTGTACTAGGCCCCCTACACTTATCCACCTATGCCCACTTCTGGGTGGGAGACGCAACCGTCCTAAGAGCGAAACCAATACATAATGGAATGTAGCGAGATCGGAGGACACTGATCACCCAGCGACCTCGATCCACACGGATCGCCTCCCCCCCCCCCACTACTTCCCCCTGTCCCTACACAAACACCTAACAACACCCCAACAATACTCACCCCTCCACACGATCTCTAGGTAGATCACCCTTCTTCTTTAAAATTGACCTGCACGACATACCTTCACAGACGACGGTCTGGGAACCCACTGTGACCAATGAACCTCACCTGATCAATACCTATGGCCGCTATTATGCCTACCTCACCCTAAAACACTCGGACGCTCCTGGTCTCAAAACATGTTGACGCTCAGACCCTTTGAGCTGCACCCTATAGAACAGGAACAATTTTCGCAATGTTATTGATACGTAACGCTGCTATAGAACAAAACTTCGTTTACACCTGTACGTACCCATGTTATCTGTAAAACTGTTAACCTACTGCGTTTTTCACCAAATGTTCCTCGGGGGCCTGCGTGCTCACCATTATCCCTGCTTTTCTATTAATAAAATCTTGATTTTCAAAAAAAAAAAAAAAAATAAACTCTAACTACTGCACTTTTTTGAACACTGTGCACAATCCTCTTGTCACTATTTACTATACAGAGCGCTAACCTCCATTTTTTGCCTTGTTTTTAATTGAAGGTCACTCATTGTCCAGCAGAGGAGTCGTAATATGACTGGTTTTTATTTTGAAATCATATAGACGTTGATTAAATTGTAATAAGTTACAAATCAGTCAATTAACACAGAACAATATAACTTAATCCCACAGTCTACAACCTGCAGAATACAGAAAGATACTGGCTTTTTTATTTGCTGTTGATCTGTTTACCAAAACCCCAACAATTTTACCCAATATCACACTGGGTTACTATGTATTTGACTCTTGTGGAAAAGCTGAAAGATCTGTAAAAAATATCTTCCAAATACTGTCTGGGAAGAATAGGGAAGTCCCAAATTATTCCTGCTGGAAACAGGACAAACTAGCTGGATTTATTGGAGATCTACTGTCAGTCACAACCATCCCGATGGCACAAATTCTGAGTTCGTACGGATACACTCAAGTAAGTTATGTCAAGTATTTATGGGGTTTGGATTGTGGAAACACAATGTAAAAGGTATATGGTTTGATCTTGCACGCATGTATATATTAATTGGCAAAGAATATTGTGTTATAAAAATCTCAATCAAATGTTAAGAGACAAGGAAATTCCAAACTCAATTGTCCCCAAATTGGCTGCTTAGCATGACATCACCCTTTGTAATACAGATGACATCACACATTCAGTTGTTTGCATCATAAAGTAAATACCTAGTGGCATCACATAAGACATTGACAATGGTATCACTAATTACACCATCCATGACTTTACTTTATAGATAAACCACAAATAGAAACATCTATACAGCATTATGCAGAAATGTATATGATTTTCATTTTTTTTTAAAACAATGTTGTGGAGAGTTTGTTCCTTATGCTGTGTCATACCTCCTCTTGACTCTGGGTGCACTGCTGCTCTTCCCTCAGTTGACACATACATCCTCCTTATTCGATGCCGCGTTCTGGCATTTGGCTAAGGAGTGTGCATGCTGACCTCATGACGTGAAACACTTGGTTCCATCCTGTTTTAAAGTACTTTAAAGGAGGTATTCCAAAAACAGTAGGCCAATTTTCCCAACCACTAGCGTGTGTATTTAACCCCTTAAGGACACATGACATGTGTGACATGTCATGATTCCCTTTTATTCCAGAAGTTTGGTCCTTAAGGGGTTAAGTAGTTCTCTGACATCCATTCCTTGATCTGTCGTGATCATAATAGCCCACGGGTGTGCTGTGACGAGACCAATCTCGCCACATTGCATTGGAGGAGCCTGGTTGCCCGCCTGCTGCCTTTGGATTATGGACCGTCAGCTAAAGGGTTAATTTTACTGTGCAGAAGGATTTATTTCTCCCTTTCTGCACAGCCGTTCGGTAGATGCTATCTACCGAACAAACAGCCGTTTTTCAGCCTCCCCAGAGCCGTGGGAAGCTGGCCGGCACTGTTAATGGGCCACCCAGAAGCTGGCGTGTGCCCTCCATCTACCTCCCTGAAGCCGCGGTTAACCGCGGCTTAACAAGCGTGTGCCGGCAATTGACCACCCAGTAGCTGCGGTTAACCGCAGCTTAATTGATTGTTACTGGGTGGCCGTGGTTACACTTAGCGGCCGCTAGATGGCGGTGTTCTGGAGCTCCCCGGGCAGCCAGCGCTTTTCTGCCCGGCTTCCCTGCACCAAACCCGGACACTATTACGTGCAGGCACCGCTGAACCTCCAGCCCCTGGTTCTTATTCGTGTAGATTTAACCGAATACATGTAAATTCGGTAGTTTGCATATGTGAATGTTAACCCAGATAGCTATGCCATGGAGCCAATTCGTGTAATTAAAGACTCTGGCTCCATGGCAATTAAACTGTATTCGTGTGGTCTGAGTGTCATTCACCTAATAATGTGCACTCAGACCTGAGCTATCTGGGGATATGTTACATGTCTGTGTTTTATGTTTAAAATGTGTCTTTATGTATTTTAAAGTGATAGTCTGTTTTGTGTCCCCACGTGTGTAATGGAGTTTTGCCTTTGTCCTGGGAGATAATTGAATTACTTCTCCAGGGCAGAGGGGAGGAAGCCAGGATGCATTGTGGGAATGTTTTACTTCTGTTTGTCCTGAAATGCTAAATGTCTGTCCGTTGTTACAGTCTTCCATCTGGTCCCCTAGGGGAGTGTCCACCAGGTGGGAGACCTGCATAAATACAGGGGCAGGTAGCCCTCAATAAACAGACCACTGCTTAACCCTCAACACGGAGCCTTGTCTCGTTCTTGGGGGGATTCACTGTATGCTGATAGGGACTGACTGCCAGGAGTGTAAGCCGTTTGGGAGCTTTTCCTGTTCGTCTGCTAGCAGCTATTCGTGAGGTTCCAGTTCAGGAGTTTGGAGTGCTACCTTATTCACTTATATGCAGTTCGGGAGTTTGGTGCATTCACTTATATCCAATTCGTGAGAAAGGGGCATATCGCCTAAACAGATTTTAACCCCTTGTCTGCTGAAACGGTCCGTAACAATTGGTGGCAAGCGGCGGGATCATTCCTACAGCCAGAAGGACAGCTACAGAACACCATTTCTTTGGATTTACAAGTTGAGGGAAACGCATGTCCCAGTACAGCGACCCTGACAGCACCAGGATGGAACCAGCAGTGTTATACAAGGAGGAGGACCTGGATGGCCGGGATGCATTAAGGAAAGGCATCTGGTACCAGGCCCTGGATAATGTACAATACAGCACCAGGATGGAACCAGCAGTGTTATACAAGGAGGAGGACCTGGATGGCCGGGATGCATTAAGGAAAGGCATCTGGTACCAGGCCCTGGATAATGTACAATACAAGCGGGGTGAGAGTCATGCCCCAGAATGTCGAACTCTCATGCTCTTCACCCTCCCACCCTGAAACCAGTCTACCAGGAAAGGTGTGACCCACTCCCTGAATATACATACCCAGCCAGGCTGCTCATCCTTCAGGAGAGCCCCAAAGTTCCTTTTCAGGAAGTTGTTAGTTAAAAAGACGATGGGGTTGACCATGGCCAGACCCCCGTCTTTTCTGGCCAGGTAAGTGACCTCTCTTTTGATGAGGTTCAGCCTGTTCCCCCACAACATGCGGAAGAACAGTGCAAACATCCGAGCGTGGAGGGACCTGGGCAAAAGGAAGATATTACTGACGTAGCCGAATACGGTCAGAACATAGGTTTTGATCAAGTTCACCCGTTCTCTGAACGTCAGTTTCCACCTGTGGCTCTCCTCCACCTTGCTGGACGCTATGGCAAGCCGTTCGGTCCAGTTCCTGAGAGCCAGATCCCCTGGTCCGAACACCACCCCCAAGATCTTAATTCCAGGCTGGGCCCTCGGGAAACCGTCTGGAAGAGGGAACTGGTCCCCCTCCTTCCCGCACCAGAAAACTACGCTCTTGTCCCTGTTGACACGAGAGGCTGAAGCGTCAGAATACGCTAGGATTAAATCATCCACCTCCGTGGCCTCCCGAGTATCGGAGACCACTATGGAGATGTCATCAGCGTAGGCAACAACCCGTAAAGGCCTCTCCGGAGCCCTAGCCACTCCCTGTAACGTGCTCGCCTCGACCCTTCGGATGAAGGGATCGATTGCAAACACATACAAGAGTGGGCTGAGAGGACAGCCTTGCCAGACCCCGGATCGGATCCTAAACGTCCTGCCCCTCCACCCGTTCACAAGAGCGAAGCTTTCGGCCCCTCTGTACAAGGTGATTATCCAATTGATGAATTTTCCCGGCAAGCCATACTTCCGCAAGACTGACCACAGATAACGGTGATCTACCCGATCAAAAGCTTTGGACTGATCAAGTGCCAGAAGGTATATCCCGCTTTCTCCAGCCCTGCACTTCTCGAGGGCTTCCCTGACTTTGAAAACGGCATCAAAGACAGTTCTGCCCCCGATTGAACAGTACTGGGAGGTGGATAGGACACGCCTCGCTAGGCCCTGCACTCGTTTCATCAAAATCTTTGCCAGGACCTTCCTGTCGACATTTAACAGGGATATGGGGCGCCAGTTCCCCACATCCGCTGTGTCGAGCACGTTCGGCTTGGACAGCAAGATCAGGGCAGAAGTCCTCATCGAGGGTGGCAATAATCCTTGAGCCAAGCTCTCATTAAACACCTCGGTCAGATGAGGGACCAAGAGGTCGCAGAACGGTAAAACTCAGCCGTCAGACCATCAGGACCTGGCGACTTACACTTGTTCTGCTGTTGGATACTCTCTGTGACCTCTTCTATGGTGATCTCGCTGACCAACTCGGCAAAAGAGAGGTCGCTATGCTCAGGGAGCGTGAGCTCGCTTAAGAAGTCATCCACCCTTCTACCGTGGGAGGTTCCCACCTCGCTACATTGGGGGCTGCCCTTTCCAAGGAGCTCAATATAGTAGTCGCGGACCACCTTCAGAATCCCGCGAGGAGACTCCTCGAGGGTCCCGTCGGTGCCCCGCAGACTAGGGATGGACTTGGTACCTTCCTTCCGCTTGCAGCTAAGATAAGGATCGGGCGAGCGGTACGGCCCATGATCCCTCTCTTTTACAAGGGAGGCGTACCTGTCATACTGATAACTCCTCATCAGGTCTTTAACCGCCGCAATGTCCTCGGGGTCACCTCCCTGCGAGATCAGGATGTCTAACCTCCCAAGCAGGCCCAGATACATCTTGTACCTGGAGGACTGCATGTTTCGGGCGAGATTGCGAAACAGCCGTTGAGTTCTGGCCTTCACCATCTCCCACCACTCAGACTTCGTTTGGCCTAAGTCGGCCAATGTCATCTGATCATGAAAGAATTCCATGAAGGCTTGCTGAACTCTCTGTTCCACCAGGAGGTCTGAATTTAGCCGCCAGATCCCCCTACCCTTAGGTGGGGTACTATGGACGTTCAACTCGCAAGACAAAATGTGATGATCGGAGAACTCCACCGGTGTAAGCACGGGTGCCGCCACCAGGAAATTCACCTTAAAGAAAAACCTATCTATCCTACTCTGACAGCTACCTCTGTGATAAGTGTACCCACCCGTGGGATTGGGAGTGTGATGAAGGTACACATCGACCAATCCAGCCTGACTAACCATCTTATTTAAAAAATAGGAGTCATACCCCAGCCTCTGAGTGGCGTCTCTCCTGTCTTGAGGCCTAGTTATGGTGTTAAAGTCACCGCCAAACAGGATTTGCTGGGATGTATAAAGGTAAGGCTCTATCTCAATAAACAGGCGCTTCCTCTCCCACTTAGATTGGGGGCCATAGATGTTAATTATCCTGAAAGGTTGCCTGCCCAGTGAGACATCTAAAACCACACACCTTCCTTTTTGCAACTCAATAACCCTGTTGATGCTAACATCAACGTCCTTAAATAGGATGGCGATTCCCCCATATCTCTCTGTGGCTAGAGAGAAGTAGGAGGGCCCCCATCTCCAGTCCCGCTTTGCAGCGTGCAGGGCCGCAAGGGTTTCCAGCCGGGTCTCCTGTACCAAGATGACATTGTACGGAGCCCGGCTGAGGTGGTCGTAAACCAAATAGCGGGCCCTGCTGGACTTAATGCTGTTTACATTCACCGTAGCCACAGAGAGTACAGGAAAAGTCGCCATAAGGGCATTAAGTATAAGGAGACTTTCCCTTCCTTCTGCGATACCCCTCCTCCTCCGTGTCAGAACCGAGGAACCTCTTCACTGAGACTCCGGGATACAGTGGCCCGTCGTCTCTCAGAAGCACCTCCTGTCCCACCTCAACCTCTGCCACCACCTCGGGGAGGTTCGCCATCTCCTCCTCGAACTCACAGTCGGCCCAGCTGGAGGACAGTGCCTCGTACCTGTTAGATACGGGCACCGGGGCCTCCTGCAAGCCCGAAGAGGAGGATGACGCCCTTGCCATACCACCCTTATAAGTGGCGTCTACCCCTTTCGGGGGTTTCGCCGCAGGGGGTATGGCGGTCTTCCGGGGTGAGGGCAGTGTCGAGGTCTTGGAGGGGGGGGGTTCTTACCTTTCACTGTGCTCCACTCAAGGGACTGTGCATCTAGGGAACATGCATCTGGGGACTTCTCAGTGGGGGTAACCTTCACCGTGGAGAGTTTAGGAGGGGGGGGCCTAGGGGGAGGGGGCCTAGGGAGAGCCATAATGGCTGTGGAGGTAGTGCTTTCTCTACGTATACTTTTCGTGAGGGGACGTGAACTTGCTGCCTTCCCAGGGTCCTGAGATGGTGCAGAGACCGAGGGGAGGATGGGCTGTTGCTGGGGCAGGGAAACCCCTGTGCCAAAGATGGGCACCGTAGTTGAACTCGCTACCTGAACCCCTAACCCAGCAGAGTCCATCTCCACCGGCTCCTGACTCCAGATGGACTCGATATTGTGCTGGGCTTCGGGGCAGGTGCGGTACGTGTGACCCATCTCTGAACATAGATGACACCGGATCTCCCTGCAGCTGTCCCGGAGGTGCCCCACAGCGCCGCACATAGTGCATTTGAGGACCGTACAGGCATTGCTGTAATGCCTGTACGATCCGCACTTGTGGCATACCCTGGGCTGACCAGGGTAAAAACAGGATACCCGGTCAGCCCCGATAAAAAAACTATTAGGCATATGCTGTGTGACACCTCGAATCTCTCGCAGCAACACTGAAACAGTCCATCCGCCTGTCCAAATCCCATCCTCATCTAAAATCTTAACTGGTGAGGATTTAACATCCCCAAACCTCTTAGTCCAAACAAGGATGTCTGCTATGGGGATGGATTCATTTCTCACCAGGAAGATGACCTTCTTAAGACCCTGGCGAGAAATGGCCACAGCGGTGAATCCTGCCCACTTTGTACCTTGTGCAGACCTGGCCGCTTCCCACCCAGCCCAGAAGCGATCCAGGAGCTGCGACGTCATAAAGGAGACGTCGAACTCCCGGGTGCCCGAGGCATGGATGAGCGCGTACAGGTCCACGGGCGCAAATCCCATATCCTTTAGCCGGGTCACCAGCCACCGTCTGTCAGGCACCTGGGTCTCACCCCCACAGACGAGCCGTACCACGTTCCTCCTGTTCCCAAAGGAAACCTGAGGACGCGTAGCAGGCCCGTCCGCAGATAGGCGAGGTGGCCCAGATGCCCAAGCATTGGGCGCACCGGGACCCGCCGTCTGGGAATGATTCGGGCGGACTCCCCTCGCTGAACCAGAGGCCTCGGTCACACCAGAACCCTGGGTGACAACCTGGGAGTGCCTAAGGGGAACCCGTGTACCTGCTTGTGCGTCTAAACTATTTATAACCGCGGCACCCTTTGTTAGGGTGCCTGTGCCCGTGCTCGTGCCCGCCACCTGTGTACCAACTAACCCCAGTGAACCAGGGGCAGGGGCAACATAACCTGAGGTGGGGGCAACATAACCAGGGGCAGGGGAAACAATACCAGGGGCAATAGTACTGGGGGCGGGGGCAACATAACCAGAGGCAGGGGCAACAACACCAGAGGCAGGGGCAACAACACCAGGGGCAATAGTACCGGGGGCAGGGGCAACAACACCAGGGGCAGGGGCAACAACACCAGAGGCAGGGGCAACAACACCAGAGGCAGGGGCAACAACACCAGGGGCAATAGTACCGGGGGCAGGGGCAACAACACCAGGGGCAGGGGCAACAACACCAGGGGCAGGGGCAACAACACCAGGGGCAGGGGCAACAACACCAGGGGCAGGGACAACAACACCAGGGGCAGGGGCAACAACACCAGGGGCAGGGGCAACAACACCAGGGGCAGGGGCAACAACACCAGGGGCAGGGACAACAACACCAGGGGCAGGGGCAACATCACCAGGGGCAGGGGCAACATCACCAGGGGCAGGGGCAACATCACCAGGGGCAGGGGCAACATCACCAGGGGCAGGGGCAACATCACCAGGGGCAGGGGCAACATCACCAGGGGCAGGGGCAACATCATTAATACAAACAGGCTGGCTGTGGACCTTTTTACTAAGGTCAATGGGTCCCATCATTACATTTACAGTTACATCCATACTCCCATCATCCTCAGCCATTCCCAAACCACCAGTGGAGTCAAACACAATGTTAGTCATACTTTTCTTACCTCCACTGGCGGTTTCCTCAGTATGGACTGCTGGCTGAGGATGATGGGAGTTTCCTGCAGTCCTGTCTTCCATAGCGCCAGCGGCACCCGCGGCACCGGTACCCGCGGCAACAGGGGCACCAGGAACAACAGGGGGACCAGTTACACATGCAGACATAAGGGGAACACATAGGGAAGCAGGGGGAACAGACTGGAAGACAAACTTGGACACATCCAGGGAAACAGACTGGGAGACAAACAGGGGAGGAGACTTGCTGGCAGGGGAGAGCAGTGGAGCTTGCTCCAAGGGAACAGAGGGAAAAGGAGGGCCACTACTCAGAAATGTTTGGTGCTGCACAGCCCCAGCAGCTGCAGCAACCTTCATGGAAGGTCCAACAGTGCCGCTATTCCCCCCACAGGGACGCCCCGCTTCAGGAGCAACCACGGTCCAGCGACACCGTCTTTCCCCCCAACAGGCCGCATAGCGCCGGGAACTGCGGCAGCACCTTTCATGGAGCAGCCATCTACACCCTGCTCCAGACTGTTCCATCCAGTGCCATCCTGCCCAGCAGCCGCCTGAGGACAGGAGGCAGAGGTACCAGCCACCCCAGGGGACGCAACCACACGGAGAGGAAGGTCAGAGGGAAGGCAGGTAAGGGAGGGAGTGGAAAGGGAGTAAGGGAAGGGCCCCTCCATGGGATCACCGGTACACGCCATAGTACCGGCGGGGATGGTCTCCCTGTCACCATGGAGGGCGGCGGGGGGCCCAGATACTTCCACAGAGGCAGGTTGTGCAGGTTTCTGGGGCATACAGGTTTGCCACCTGTAGGGTTAGTATCCCTGGCCCCAGGCTTCTGCAAGGCCTGAACATCATCATTGTACATATACTCAGTATTTGAGCACTCACCCTCCCTGGGGGACCCCCACTCCCCTTTTCCATGCACCAAGCTTCCTGGACATCCCCCCCGCCAGTTCCTCCAACAGGGAGACCTGGTTCCGGACTTGCCGGGAGAGGGCCTGGTGTTCAGTCCAGGACAGGCCCCTGGTATCTGCCTTACCTTCCCCAAAGGCCAGCTCAGCCTGCAGCTCGTCCAGCCTGACCTTCCATCCCCAGGCTGGGGAGGAAGGCCCGAGGGCCATGCTGCCTAGGCCCAGGCAGAGCCCCCTGCTGCAGTAGTCCTTAGCCCAGTAATTGAGCTCAAAAAACGGATACAAACACACTCAGAGTTCCTGGGAACACCCAGAGCAGGCAAGCACAGCTCCACTCCCCAGCAGCAGTAGCGAAACTCCTCCCACCCCAGTGGGAGGAGAGACAGTAAGCCCCACACCTGTGCAGATGGGACCGTGGTCTCTGCACTTACCACACAGGGGGTAGGGATGGTCGGTCCTACCCCCCCACGACAGGGCTGTTTAGCCAAAGGGGAGAGAGTCGGTCGCCCCCTCCGGCAGCAGAGCCGTGCAGGTGAGACAGTCAGTCTCCAGCAACCAGGCTCCAACCATACTACTCCGGTGGTAGTACTGGCACCAGGACAGAGTACCGCTGGTCTCTGCCCACTCAGCAACCCACCAAGGCAGCCTACCAGTCCCCCACACAGGCGTGGTGAGGCACCTGGACATGGACAAGTTTCTCCTCTACCCAGGTGTAGTAACCATTTATTGTGGGTGGGCTGTACTGTTTTTTCTGTTTTGTGGGTGGGCTGCTGGACTAACAAGGGCACTGACCGGCAGGAGGTCAGGTACCCTGTTAGTCTGTTTGGAAAAGGGGAGAGATGTGATGAGACCAATCTCGCCACATTGCATTGGAAAGGCCTGGTTGCCCGCCTGCTGCCTTTGGATTATGGACCGGCAGCTAAAGGGTTAATTTTACTGTGCAGAAGGATTTATTTCTCCCTTTCTGCACAGCCGTTCGGTAGATGCTATCTACCGAACAAACAGCCGTTTTTCAGCCTCCCCAGAGCCGTGGGAAGCCGTACAGCACTGTTAATGGGCCACCCAGAAGCTGGCGTGTGCCCTCCATCTACCTCCCTGAAGCCGTGGTTAACCGCGGCTTAACAAGCGTGTGCCGGCAATTGACCACCCAGTAGCTGCGGTTAACCGCAGCTTAATTGATTGTTACTGGGTGGCCGCGGTTACACTTAGCGGCCGCTAGATGGCGGTGTTCTGGAGCTCCCCGGGCAGCCAGCGCGTTTCTGCCCGGCTTCCCTGCACCAAACCCGGACACTATTACGTGCAGGCACCGCTGAACCTCCAGCCCCTGGTTCTTATTCGTGTAGATTAACCCAATACATGTAAATTCGGTAGTTTGTATATGTGAATGTTAACCCAGATAGCTATGCCATGGAGCCAATTTGTGTAATTAAAGACTCTGGCTCCATGGCAATTAAACTGTATTCGTGTGGTCTGAGTGTCATTCACCTAATAATGTGCACTCAGACCTGAGCTATCTGGGGATATGTTACATGTCTGCGTTTTATGTTTAAAATGTGTCTTTATGTATTTTAAAGTGATAGTCTGTTTTGTGTCCCCACGTGTGTAATGGAGTTTTGCCTTTGTCCTGGGAGATAATGGAATTACTTTTCCAGGGCAGAGGGGAGGAAGCCAGGATGCATTGTGGGGATGTTTTACTTCTGTTTGTCCTGAAATGCTAAATGTCTGTCCCTTGTTACAGTCTTCCATCTGGTCCCCTAGGGGAGTGTCCACCAGGTGGGAGACCTGCATAAATACAGGGGCAGATAGCCCTCAATAAACAGACCACTGCTTGACCCTCAACACGGAGCCTTGTCTCATTCTTGGGGGGATTCACTGTATGCTGATAGGGACTGACTGCCAGGAGTGTAAGCCGCTTGGGAGCTTTTCCTGTTCGTCTGCTAGCAGCTATTCGTGAGGTTCCAGTTCGGGAGTTTGGAGTGCTACCTTATTCCCTTGTATGCAGTTCGGGAGTTTGGTGCATTCACTTATATCCAATTTGTGATTGGTGATTCTACAGTAGCTGTGCCTGTCTCTCAGAAAGGGGCATATCGCTTAAACGGATTTTAACCCCTTGTCTGCTGAAACGGTCCGTAACATGTGCTATAATATTTAGTGTGTCTTTCTGATTTAACTTGGCTCTGTTATTTTGACTTTTCTTACCTCTGGAATCTCTGACCATGACTTTGTGTACTTTATTATCCTACCTTCTCCTATCCTTGACCTGTCTCTGGTTATCCTTGTTCTATAATTAGGACTACATTCTTTGATCCTTACTTTAAGCCACTCTAAGGTTCGGTAATATGTACTTTATCTTTTTATTAATTACCTCTAACTTGCATGTTGTGGTAGTACCTTGAAATGTTGTATATGGTATTAGTTTTGTTTTAATTGATTATGTTAAATGTGGTCTGATAGGATAATGAAGGGGTGACTTTGACAGAGATGTGTAAGAGGGTGAGGAGGAAGCTATGTGTCAGAGTGAAGCTTTGGGTTTTGGATGAAAATGATGAGAAAGGGTGAGATTGTATTCAGATCCAGAGAGGTGCACCAGGGCAAATAAACTCCTCGAGCTGGTTGCTAGACAACAACCTGTCACGGATAAATATATATAACCCAAGTACACAGAGTATATTCTCAGTAATTAGGGATATAACCTGTTCTTAGAGATGGCTAGGCTTCTGGTAAAAATAGAATTAAAAAAAAGTCAAGACTAGTGTGAATTAAGGGGCACCAGAAATCAAATTAATGGAAAGACAAATCCAGGTCAGATGAACGAGAACACAGACTGGCCAAGTGGAGTCGGGTCAGTAACAGTAATTAAAAAAGAATAAACGCGCTATTAGTTTAAGGAGAAACTACAGCAGGGAAATGTGTACTTGGTAGACTGTTGTTTGTATAACGTGGGAGAGTTATTGGAACAACCACACACCCCCCCCTCCCCACCCCCCAAAACATGAGGGGTCAGTGTAACTGTGTATAACAGTTGCTCAAGAAATGAAAATACAGGCTAGCGTGTGGCACATAAAAAGGTGTGTGGAAACATTGCCAGTATCAGAGAGGCTGGAGGAAGCAGTAGAAATTTGAAAAACTATGGTCTGCTGGATCGGAGCGCCTTGTGATCAGCAGACCGGCAGGGTAGGAGGAGGACACCTTACAATAATCTCTTGGGCTCTTGGATAAAAAGTTTGCCCTTTGTAGTGGGCTACAGTGGGCATATGATGAGTTGCCAGGACCAAGTTGGTATTATTGCTTAGTAACCAAAAAGTGGGTAGCATTTAACAAAACAAAAAGAATCAGTTGTGAGTGTGAAAATAATCTGCAATCACATAAAGTGACAAAATAATCAGAAAACCAAAACCAAGTGTTGCGCTTAAATTATACTTAACGTCCATAGATCAAAGAAAATCTGAAAAAAATTAAAAACACTATCTAGTGCAGATTATCCTTTTATAATACACAGTGCTTCATGTACACATATGAGGGTTACACTCACATTTACCAGAGCCATATCAACCCTTACTCTGGGTAAGAAAGGCTACACTTGAGAGAGAATAACTCCCCCCAATGCTCAGACTTGAAGAATTTAATTCCCAAAAGATGACACTCTTAGTATGGAATAGCTGCAGGGATGACAGAACCAGGAAACCACAATTGCATATATAACAACGAATTGTATTCTGTGTAAAACAATTAAAACTGCTTACTCAAAGCATTGGTGGGTTATACCATATAGTAATCCCACAAAAAAGCTAAACTGCTGCATAAAATGCCAACTTGCATGTAACTTCCGAGTTTCGTCAAGATGCCAGGTTCCTGCGCCACCTCCCAATGACGTATCTTGTGACGCGTTTCTCCCACCTCTTTTGCTCTGGGCTTCCTCAGACAATGTCATGGTGCTTCCCACCTCCTTATAAATATGGCAACTCTGCCCATTCCAGTCTCTGATTGGTCAAAAGTTCATAATGGCAGCTGCAGTCATTTCAAACTCATAGAGAATCATCAACAAAACAAAGTGTCAGTGCAATACTTGAAAACCTAATTTAGGTGATCACTCTCAATCTGAAGTAAAACACTTATAAATGCGGATTCATGGAAATACTTCCAAGAGCAATAAAATAAAATACAATAAAACAGACCAGCATAAGTGTAGTACTCAAATAATCATAAAAAGTCTTGCTATGGGGTCCAATAAATCTTGGGTGATGATCTTTTACAGGGTTAAGATTAGTCTTGCAGCTATGTCACAGCATCTGTAGGTACATTGTTGCACTGTGGGCTTTTAACCTTGAAATGATACAAAAAGACCTATCATAGCGTAATACTGCAATTTAATCAAGTTAACATACAAAACCCTTCCCCCAAATTAAAGACCCTTACATCAGCAAGTTGGTACTCGTTTCCAAGACACCATGATATAAACTTTAAAATACACAGAGGCTTGGCAGCCGTTACCATCAGTGCACACTCCCACCAGATCTCAGCGCTGATAAAATGAATATTCAAACGGAGAGGAGGCTGTGGCTGGCAAACAATGCTGACAGTTAGACGTGCATCCACCTCTGGCAGCAGGAAGCTGTTCACACTTCGACGCGTTTCGCCCACAATACCAGGCTTTCTCAAGATAGTGTAACAGTTCATTGGGGCATGCTTTTAAATGCTCCTGTCTAATTAATTAGTAAAACATCTGTTTTAGATTCATTCTGAAGCTGCATTCTTAGATAGAGGAGGGAAAGTGTAGCTGCTGCTCATTTGATAGGGAAATGTATAGCTAGGCTAGTGTATTCAGTGTCCACTACAGTCCTGAAGGACTCATCTGATTTCTGCTGTAAGGACAGCACCCCAAAAAGCCCGTTTTAGGAAATTTGTTTTTCACTGTAATAGATTAATTAGCAGTTAGTTGTCTGCAGGCGTCTGTGTGTCAGGCCAACAGCGTGTACTCTGCCAGTGTCCACAGTGCCACTCATATCTGGTGGCACAATAGCGTGCATTTAAAAACCCACAAACTTTTTTTTACTGTAATAGATTGAATAGCAGTTAGTTGTCTGCAAGCGTCTGTGTGTCAGGCTCACAGTGGATACTGTGCCCACTTGCCCAGTGCCACCACTCATATCTGGTGTCACAATAGCTTGCATTTAAAAACAAGAAAAAAAAATTCACTGTAATAGATTAATTAGCAGTTAGTTGTCAGCAAGCGTCTGTGTGACAGGCCAACAGCGTGTACTCTGCCAGTATGTTTTTTTGTGTAATCGAATTGCAGTTGCCTGCCTGCCTACCTACCAGCTTCTGTGTCAGGCTCACAGTGGATACTGTGCCCACTTGCCCAGTGCCACCACTCATATCTGGTGTCACTGTAGCTTGCATTTAAAAACAAAATATTTTTTTTCACTGTAATAGATTAATTAGCAGTTAGTTGTCAGCAAGCATCTGTGTGTCAGGCCAACAGCGTGTACTCTGCCAGTGTGCACAGTGCCACTCATATCTGGTGGCACAATAGCGTGCATTTAAAAACCCCAAAACTTTTTTTCACTGTAATAGATTGAATAGCAGTTAGTTGTCTTCAAGCGTCTGTGTGTCAGGCTCACAGTGGATACTGTGCCCACTTGCCCAGTGCCACCACTCATATCTGGTGTCACAATAGCTTGCATTTAAAACCCTCCAAAAAATGTTTTTCACTGTAATAGATTAATTAGCAGTTAGTTGTCAGCAAGCGTCTGTGTGTCAGGCCAACAGCGTGTACTCTGCCAGTGTGCACAGTGCCACTCATATCTGGTGTCACAATAGCGTGCATTTAAAAACCCACAAACTTTTTTTTACTGTAATAGATTGAATAGCAGTTAGTTGTCTTCAAGTGTCTGTGTGTCAGGCTCACAGTGGATAATGTGCCCACTTGCCCAGTGCCATCACTCATATCTGGTGTCACAATAGCTTGTATTTAAAAACAAAAACATTTTTTTCACTGTAATAGATTAATTAGCAGGTAGTTGTCTGCAAGCGTCTGTGTGTCAGGCCAACAGCGTGTACTCTGCCAGTGTGCACAGTGCCACTCATATCTGGTGGCACAATAGCTTGCATTTAAAACCAAAAACATTTTTTCACTGTTATAGATTGAATAGCAGTTAGTTGTCTGCGAACGGGTGTGTCAGGCCTACAGCGTGTACTCTGCCAACCTCTGCCACTGCACAGTGCCACTCATATCTGGTCTCACAGTAGCTTGCATGCATAGTACCACTAATCCCCAAAAAAATGACAGGCAGAGGCAGGCCACCCCGCAGGGGCCATCGTGGTCGTGGTGCTGTGATTCCCTTTGGCCCTAGAATAATGCCCAGTTTTCAGAGGCCACGTACCCTGAACTTGAAAAGTTCTGAGGACATAGTTGACTGGCTAACACAGGACACCCAATCTTCTACAGCTTCCGCTCGGAACCTTGATGCACCATCCTCCTCCAGCTTAGCTTCGGGCACCTCTCAAGATACCACTCACCCGCCTGCCGCCACCACCAACACTAGCACCACAGCCGCTTCATTTGGTATGTCAGAGGAGTTATTTACACATCCATTTGAAGAAATGAGTGATGCGCAACCATTATTGCCAGAGGATGTAGATAACAGGGATATGTCTCAGGCAGGCAGCATTACACACATGGACGTACGGTGTGATGATGATGATGATGTTGTACCCGCTGCTGCTTCCTTTGCTGAGTTGTCAGATACAAGTGAAGCGGTTGATGATGACGATGCGTCCATGGATGTCACGTGGGTGCCCGCTTGGCAAGAAGAAGAATAGGGCGAAAGTTCAGATGGGGAGACAGAGAGAAGGAGGAGGAGACCAGTTGGAAGCAGGGGGAGGTCGTCGCAAGGAGCTAGTGGCACAGTCAGACAGCATGCATCGGCACCCGGGGTCAGCCCGACAGCACGCCAATCAACGCATGCTGTTGCCACCACCAGAATGCCGTCATTGCAGAGCTCAGCAGTGTGGAATTTTTTTTGGGTGTCTGCCTCTGACAACAGCGATGCCATTTGCAACCTGTGCCAAAAGAAACTGAGTCGTGGGAAGTCCAACACCCACCTAGGTGCAACTGCTTTGCGTAGGCACATGATCTCACATCACAAACGCCTATGGGATCAACACATGAGTACAAGCAGCACACAAACTCAAAGCCGCCATCCTCCTACTGGTCCAGCATCTTCAGCCACGTCAACCACTGCTGTCCTCCTTGCCCCCTCTCAACCATCCGCCACTCCGTCTCTCGCCTTGAGCAGTTCCCGCTCATCTGCCCACAGTCAGGTGTCTGTCAAGGACATGTTTGAGCGTAAGAAGCCAATGTCAGAAAGTCACCCCCTTGCCCAGCGTCTGACAGCTGGCTTGTCTGAACTATTAGCCCGCCAGCTTTTACCATACAAGCTGGTGGAGTCTGAGGCGTTCAAAAAATTTGTAGCTATTGGGACACAGCAGTGGAAGGTACCCGGACGAAATTTCTTTTCACAAAAGGCAATCCCCAACCTGTACTCTATTGTGCAAAAGGAAGTAATGGCATGTCTGGCACACAGTGATGGGGCAAGGGTCCGTCTGACCACTGATACCTGGTCTGCAAAGCATGGTCAGGGCAGGTATTTCACCTACACTGCGCATTGGGTAAACCTGCTGACGGCTGCCAAGCATGGAATGCGTGGCTCTGCAGAGGAGTTGGTGACACTGCCACGACTTGCTGCCACCTCCTCTACTCCTCCTACTCCATCCTCTTCCATAACCTCCTCGGCTGAGTCCTCTTCTGCTGCTGCATCTTGCTCCACATCAACGGCACCCCCCCAGCTCCCCAGGTACTATTCCACATCCCGGATATGGCAGTGTCACGCCGTCTTGGGTTTGACTTGCTTGAAAGCAGAGAGTCACACCGGACAAGCACTCCTGTCTGCCCTGAACGCACAGGTGGAAAAGTGGCTGACTCCGCAGCAACTTGATATCTGCAAAGTGGTTTGTGACAACGGAAAAAATTTGTTGGCGGCATTGAAGTTGGGCAAGTTCACACATGTGCCGTGCATGGCACATGTGTGTAATCTGATCGGACAACGCATTTTGCATAAGTACAAAGGCTTACAGGACGTCCTGAAGCAGGCCAGGAAGGTGTGTGGCCATTTCAGGTGTTCCTACACGGCCATGGCGCACTTTGCAGATATCCAGCGGCGAAACAACATGCCAGTGAGGCGCTTGATTTGCGACAGCCCGACACGTTGGAATTCAACACTCCTAATGTTCGACCGCCTGCTCCAACAAGAAAAATACGTTAATTAATATTTGTATGACCGGGGTGCTAGGACAGCCTATTGGGAGCTGGGATTTTTTTTGTCACGTTACTGGAAGCTCATGCGCAATGCCTGTAGGCTCATGCGTCCTTTTGAGGAGGTGACAAACCTAGTCAGTCGCACCGACGGCACCATCAGCGACATCATACCATTTGTTTTCTTCCTGGAGCGTGCCCTGCGAAGAGTGCTGAATCAGGCCGTAGATGAGCGTGAAGAGGAAGAGGAAGAGTTGTGGTCACCATCACCACCAGAAACAGCCTTATCAGCATCGCTTGCTGGACCTGCGGATATAGCAAAAATGGTGAAAGGAAGAAAGAAATCTAGACATATAGACATATGGTTTCTTTATATTAAAGGAGAAATTGAGGAGTCATCACTAAGGAGTATTCCCTGGTAGATTAATAGAGTAGAGTAATATATCAACATGGATTCTTGTCTAAAATATTTAAAAACATACCAAATATATATGTGTTATGTGAATATCAAAATTGTAATAAAGATTCCTGCTGAAAAGCATCAAATCTTATATATCTTAAAAAAAGTAACTCGAATATAAGTAAAGATAAAAAAAATGGACCAAAACAACTTTGTTTCTTTTCAGACATGGCTCACTGCAAGTGTTAAGAAACTCCACCATGGGCGTCATATATAGAAGCTAATTATATAATATTTACAAGTTCAAGATCTACATTCATTCCTGACGGAGCCAATGTTTTCAATCTATAGATCCAGGACATTTCCTGATAGATCAGTTTTTTTTGCTAATTCTCCTCCTCTCCAGGGAATATTGACCTTCTCAATACCACAAAATTCTAAACACCCTGGATCACTGGCATGATGTTCCATAAAATGCCTAGATACTGAATGTTTACAAATTTCCTTTTAATATTATAAATGTGCTCATTAAGTCTTGTTTTTAACATCCTCTTGGTTTGTCCTACATACTGTAACCCACATGGGCAGCTTAAAAGGTAAACAACTTGCTTCGAGTTGCAAGTAATGCATTCTTTAATATTAAAAGATTGTTTGGTAACTGTGGATTGAAAGTCAGTGACTTTTTTATTGTAGGGAGGACCTGTCACTTTACATATGCTGCAATTCCCACATTTGTAGAAGCCTTTTTCTGAATTAAGAAAATGTTTTTGAGGTTTAGGTGGTCTAAAGCTATGTACCAATTGACTTTTTTATGGTCGGTGCTCCCCTAAATATAATTCTAGGGTGAACCGGTAAAAAAGTAGCCAAAGTGGGAGCTTTCTTAAGAAGATGCCAATGTTTCGTGATGCACTTCTTAAGGAATTGCGATTGACTACTGTAATTAAAAATTATAGGACAATTAAAACTGTCGTCCTGTAGTCTATCTCTCTTAGTTGGATTCAGGAGCATGTGTCTCTCTATATTGTCAACCCTTATGATAGATTGTTGTAGGAGCTCTGGCTCATATTCCATTTCTAGAAATTGAGTCTTAACCTTTTCCAGTTGTGTTTTTTTTTGTATATTTCAGGGTCTGAACAGTTTTTCTTTATGCGTTGGAACTGTCCATATGGTGAGATGGTGCAATAAAGCTCACCTTATTCAGAGCCTCATCAACCCTTGACTATGAGGCAGAAGGGCATAATGTCAATTTGTGGGGTGACAATCCCCAAAATGTGGGGGGGAATATATTTTTTTTTTTGTAAATTGTATTAGATAAAAACTTTTTAATGCTCATACATCAAATGCATTATACAAGAATGCTAAATTAAAGCTTATAGTTTTCCTTTACCAGCGCCTGCTTTTGCAGGAAGATGAATCTATTTAGACAATCTTGGATATTGTATGTGCTATAGTTTGCGCAAGCTAAAATTATATATAAACTTTTAGAATACATAATTTGGTTGTAAATAGAAACAAAACATTACCTTTATGTTTCTTTCGTTTTATTAAAGCAAATGTAGCATGAAATATGATTTTATTATTAACCCATCTAGATCAGCTACGGAGCGACTGACACCCAGCTTAGTGACAGAACACTTTATCCATACCTCTTCCGGACGGTTCAAGATGATCGGACTCATCATGCAGCTATTGTGAAACTGATTAAATATTTTGGATGGAACTGGGTTGGAATAATCACATCAGTGGGTGAAAGTGGAGAGAGGGAACATAGAGAGCTCAGCCAAGAGCTCACCCGTCACGGGATCTGCATTGAGTATACTGTAACAATGCCTGATAATGAAGATAAAGGGATATTCACAGGCATGGATATTATTAAAATCTCAACCTCTCAGGTTCTAATAACATGTGGATCATGCTCTCCCTATTGTGCTCATATTTTAAATAAATCATTATCAATTTTGCAAAATATCACAATGTTCATTAAAATAACATGGCATTACTCCTTTCTTAATCATCATCCCAGAGAACTACTTGAAGGCAGTTTGTATTTTTCTCACACAAAAGGATACATTCCAGACATGGAATCATATATGAATAATGCTAACCTACTGAATCGCAACAATGATCCATTGCTAGCAGAAATATTCAATCTTTATGATATATGTAGCATTCCAAACCATGAGATACATGGCTTAACTAATGGAAAGATACTAAAGAACTGCACAGGAAATGAAGTTTTGAATGATATAATGAGATTTAATATGGATATGCAACCTTATTCAGTATTTTTTGCTGTGTATGCCATGGTACTTGCTTTGAACAGAATGCATTTCAGATATCACAAAATAAATACGGACAAATTTGAATATAGACACAAGGTAAATATTTAATGGAGGTTGTATCTAATTAGTAGAAACATTATTTATATTATATAAGAGATATAATGCCATAGGAATGTAAGTTGGCCTGAGTCTAAATAGTGGCTAAATAATTGGCTTTAACATATTTTATAGTGATCACTTGGACTCAGATGCGGACCATTTGGTCAATTAAGTGTACATTGGTTAATCACTTTGAATTAGTGTTAATGTAGTTTATGGTCAAAACATTGCTGTTACTTCATGCACTGAATCTTCTATAAATCTATTAACGTATTGCCCTTGAGTGTCCCGATAATTACCAGATTTGACTAATTTCATGACGTAAAGTCATGATTTTATTAAGAACACAGAGGCGAGTATTATGCTTGATCTCTTTCTTTTTAATCCTCAGCAGCAAATATTGTATGTAGGCATGAACGTAGGATTTCCATGTTCCCGGAGCCCAAGCTCCCGCCGGAAGGTCAATAGTGGAACATCTGGGATGAATCTGAGTCCCCGGAGAGGAGCCCCTGTAATAGCAGGGAATGATTCCCCGTTGGAACCCAGCAAGATGTCTGGTGAGGTTGGAAGTAATCTCGGGTAATCCATGGACATTTCCATGAGTCTAGGGAACCATGGTTAAGCCATCCAGAATGAGATGGTAGCGTCTGAGATGTAGAAGCGTCCGCGCTATCAAGGAGAAAGGGGGAAAAGCATAATGCCGAGTGTCCGGCCACTGTTGAAGGAATGCATCTGATGCCAAAGCCTCCGGATCCGGTCTCCAGCTGAAGAATTTTGGTAGTTGGGAGTTCAATCGTGATGTGAAGAGGTCGATCTCCAGAGGGCCCCAGAGTGACTGGAGTCGCAGGAAAATGGCACGATTCAGTCGCCAGTCGCTGGCATCCCGTATGTATCTGGAATTCCAATCCGCCACTATGTTGGACATCCCGGGGATGTATTCCGCCTGTACTGAGATATTGTTATTGTAGCGGAGAGCTGATATCCCACAGCTATTCTCCACTTGAGATCCCAGTGAGGCTCAGGAACAAGGCAATAGTAAATCCACAAGCAGAGTTCAGTTCCCTGAAGCGCCTCCGGTATGCCTCTGGTGTAATTGCATACCGGGCCAGGATAACCTCTTTTACACAGCTATAGTTTCTGATTTCAATGTCTTGTATAGTACGGTAGGCTTCAGCTGCCCTCCCTGATAGCCGTCCCGTCAATATGGGTACCCAATCTTCCCTTTGTATGTTATGCAGCGTACACAGTCTTTCAAAGTCTTGGAGGAAGGCATCTATATCCTCCTCCGCTTCTACATACATTTTAAACGCTTGGTAGGTGATTTTGGGCTTACCCTCTTGTGCCATAGCTACTGCTGGACTTCTTTCTGGCGTTTGCGGTCTCCTTTGGCGCATTACAAATTCCTGTACCTCCGTCATGGTTTTGGAGATAATTTCTGTTGGTGGGTTTTCCCCATAAAATGCCAGCCTGAACTGTACTTGTCTTTGGAACTCCTCTTGTTCTGTTTCATTCCTTTGTTCAGTGACCAGAACCTCCTCTGCTCGGTATTCTGCCATCACTTCAGCGATGAGTGTTGCCTTTGATTTGCTGCTGGCTGGAACACCTTTCACTTCCAGAAGGTCTTTCAATGTGGATCGCTTTAGTGTAGAAAAGTCAATCTCCATTAATCCTTGTTCCTCTGTGAGTCTGGATCCCACCGCTGCCACCAATGTAGCGGAGAGCTGATATCCCACAGCTATTCTCCACTTGAGATCCCAGTGAGGCTTAGGAACAAGGCAATAGTAAATCCACAAGCAGAGTTTCCAGCAGGTAAAATAAGACAGCAGTATCCCAACAGCAATCCCAATAACTGGACGACACACAGTTTCAGGAGCAGAACTGACCAGCTTTATTCCAGGGTGCCTTATAAAGCATGCTCCCATGCAAGGGTGGGATTTACATCAATTAGGACAGTAATCAATACTGTACATGTTACCTCCCACACATCTCCTCCCCTCTGGGTGACTCATAATCCCCTTAACTTACACAGTGTTTTACCCCAAACATGGATGTACCCCTAAACCAACACATAACATGAATATTAGGGTACCGCTAGGTAGCCTGATCTGGGTGAACAATATATCCAAAATTCACCAAGATCGGACCAGGGGTTCGGTAGTTAGGTGGAGGGTGAAGTTTGACCGACCGCACACGAGGTGGTATCCGAAAAGGGTTCCATGTGTTTGGGCCCTGCGGTCGGTCTCCGTTCGGCAGTAAAAACATACAGTTATATTAGCCATCCATACTCCAATTCGCCTGTATATTGGTTCCCTTGTTCGGTACTTTGTTTCTACCGAATGGGGATTCGTTAAAACTCTCCGTTCGGTAGTTAAGGAGCTCTGGAGGTCTCAGCGGTGTTCGGTTGTTTGAGTGTCCGATTTGAGTTCCAGACACTCGACGACCAAACACCGCTGAGATTTTCATGCGTAAGATGGCCGCCGCCACGTGTACGCATACCGAATGGCGGCCACCCAGATACATCCATAACAAGCTTGTTAACCTGCGGTTAGAGAGAACTGTGAACCTTAATAGCTGACACACTTCTCTCTGGGGTGGTCCACCGGTTCGGTAGTTTTTTATATACGCATAGTGTACGGATGGAAACTACCGAATAACATACGATTAATACATAGAATTATAACAATGTGAAAATTAACATAGGCATGACATACTGAACACAGTCACATAGGCATACTACAGGACAGGCTTACTGTATTCCGCTACAGTGATCTAGGCAGAAGTGCCAGAAGTCCTTTGCTAGATCTGCCAACACCACGGACTTCATGCCCCTAAGATGGTTGATGTAGCGGACCACTGACACATTGTCCATACGTAGAAAAAATGGAACAGTTGATTGAGATCAAAACAAGCTAGTAAATTAGGTGGACAGCGCTGAGAATTATTATAATAAAATCATACATACAAAGGTAGCAGCAGATTTTGCAATTATGTTTCTTACTCTAAAAAAAAAAAAAAGGAAATAAAAGTACAATGATAGTGAATAATATGGTGATAAAGATATATTCCAAAGGGGCACTCACGTTTTCCAGAGCTTAAAAAGCTCTATTTTAGGAGATTAAGGATTGCTTACATGGACTGGATTTATTTATAGTTCTTTTTACTATATAGTTCACTTTTAAATTGTTTTATTCATGCTGTTTATTAATAAAGATTCTGTTTTAATACCCAGTCACTCTCGAGCTCCTTATACTCTCACCATCACTCTGCTGTTCCGGATCTACATATATCCCAAGGTGGGGATTGTTCCACCTCAAACCCCATACGCTAGAGCAGGTCATTGCTCTAGTAAATGTAAGTAGGTCTAATATTATTTACTTATCCTACTTTTACATACGTACTGTACATCCTTATTTTTTTCATATGATGAACCACACTACCTTGGGAATCTGATACCAGCAAAAAGAAATCCTTAGACGGGGATTGTTCCGTCCAGGCTCCTAAAATAGAGATTTTAAGCTCTGGAAAACGTGAGTGCCCCTTTGGAATATATCTTTATCACCATATTATTCATAACATACTGCACTATCATCTGCTGCTACCTTTGTATGTATGATTTTATTATAATAATTCTTAGCGCTGTCCACCTAATTTACTAGCTTGTTTTGTTCTATTGTTCACAAGGTAAAAGGAACTCCTTGTTGGTGAATAGCTGCTTTATTGGATAAAGAGCACATCACTTTTTTTACTATCTTTATATTTTGACACATGGTCCATTGGGAACCACTCTGTAGATCTCGGATACTGTAGGGCATCCAGGTCAAAAAGTGGTTCGCTCTGCTGGTCAAGGAGGGTGGAGTCCTCCACACCATGCTTATCGTCATTCCCGGACATGGATAGGGAGCCGTGATTGGGGAATAGTGTGCCCGAATTGTAAGAGTCCTCGTCATCGGACTCGCTCACTGCCTCCTCCTGTTCCAAGTCTGACTCGGATTATTCCATTAGGGATTTTGCCCTCTTCCAACTCCTCACTGATTTTGCCCGGTGGGTGGCTCTTTGCTGTGGTGCAACCACATCATCTTTGACAGGACATTCCCTGTCTGACTGTACAATTTTGGAGGCTTCCTCGTCTATGTTGAGACTTTTTTTGGTGGTTTTTGCGCCCACCGGTATGCACCGGTTTGTGCTCCGTGGGGTTAGGAGCAATGTGGGTTGAGGTCCGCGGGGTGGACATGAGGGCATGACTAATGGAGTGGGACAGAGTGTCCGACATGGCTCCCATTGCTGAATAAATGGCTTGGGTTACTGACTTAGCCATAGTGGCATCCAGGAGTGAATTAAGCTCCTCTGAATTCGATTGCTCCTGAGCTGTCTCGTCAGTGGTATTCAGGCCAGAAGGTCTGAGAATAACCTGGGGTGTAGGGTGTCTATTGACACTAACGGGAGCATCGTTAGAGGCTGTCCCCAAATCCTTTTGTAACTGCATAGTCAAATAGAAGTTGCCCAGAAAGCACCCACATTAATTATAGTAACAGCAAATAAATTGGGACAGATAGGAGATGGGGGGAACCCGAATCTCTAATAGTGTAGGGTAGGAGTAATTACAAATGTCAAGCACTGTTTTGGTATCAAACCCAATACATACAAACTTAGCAATATGAAAAAGGCAAGCTCACCAAGTGTTCCCTCAGGAATGGCTCCTGGGGAGCACCGGTGAGCTGACCAGCAACTATGCTGACCAATCAGCACACAACCGCCCCCAAAACAACAGAAAAGTCTGGGAAACAAAACGCGGCAAAATGCCAATCACAATATGGCGGCTGCGATGCGCACTTGTGCACATGTTCATTTTTTTTTATTTATTGAATATTCAGTGTTAGCAGGCATATCCACCTGTAGCGGTTACCCCGATGAGTAGAGGGGTTTCTACTGCCAGAGAGCGTCCTTCTCCCGAGTGTGAGGGATATTACAACATTCCAGGTAGTCTTCCAAGTAGAGAAACTCTTCCAAGAGCTAGTAGTGATAGCTTTATAGCAAGACTCTAGATTGAGGGTAAAGTAAGATCTGAATTTTAATGGAGGCACACTGGCCTTTTATGCAGAATTCCCAACAAGGGTGACACCCAGGTGGATCTTGTTAGCCACAGGGACACAAGGACACAAGGACACAAGCTAATAAAAACAGGGTTTTTCATTGAGACACTCCCATACAGAAAACACAATCCCTCCCCTCTGCTTAGGAGATAATTGAGTTAATTACTGTATCAACTCAATTATCTCCAAACGAAAAATACAAGTTTTTCCACATTTTTGAAAACACCCCAAAAAACATACATCTCCTGATAGCCCCGATCTGGGGGAGCAACATACTTAAAAATAACCCATATCGGTTCAGGGGTTCAAAAGTTAGCTGGAAGTCTCTTTTTGACCGACCGCACACATGGTTTCATGCCAAAAATAATTCTAGAGGATCAGGCTGTGTGGCCGGTCTATTTTGAACAGTCTAAGTAATGTTCAAATAGTCGAACTGAACCGTTTGTGCACATTGGTAGTGAGTATAGTTGGTTCGGTAGATTGTGTTTACTGAACGGTGCTCCATTCGTGCAATTCCTTTCGAATCTAATGGGGAGTGGAAGTCCCAGCGGTGTTCGTGCCGCAGAGTGTCTGATTTTAGTTCCATACATTCAACGACAAAACACCACTGGCCGCATTCGTATTCCAAGATGGCCACCGCCATGTGTTCATGCATACGAACGCCGACCACCCAGTCGACCGCTTAGAATGTTAGGGTATTTGTGGTTATAGAGGTGTTAAGAATGTCAATGAGGTTAAAAAGTGCCACACTCCAGGTGTAAGTGGTCAGTCGTTCGGTAGTTCTTTCGGTATTCGAACGGCCAATGATAAAATAAGGCGGGCTGTATTCCATTCGAACGGGTAGACGAACAAAATGTATAAAAAATTTAATTCAAGGACAGAGGGTCTGTCACACCACCCTTGTGCTGTAATATGAAATCCAGTCAAATTTGAATTAAAAAATTGTCCTGAAAACTGTTGATAATTATCTCCTGTTATCAGACAATAGAATTATTCACATGGTCCATATAACATTTTACATTTAAGAATATTTGGCTATAAGCTTCAGTATGTGTAAAGGAAAATATTATTTGAATCCTTTGAACAAAAAATATCATTATACCATACATGCATTTTAGTTTTTGATGATATGTTCTAATAGTCATGAAAATTTGGCATCTTTTAATCTTTCACATATTTAACCGTTTCTCCCCCCCCCCCCCCCACCAACCCCAAGCTCCACCATTATTTAAATATGCTAAACTGGTTTAATATTAGAGGAGAATTACCATATAAATATAACCTAACATGTGCTGTGTATGAATACAATAATAACACTGTTTCATGGCTTGATGTGGGATCATTTGATCCATCCCTCCCTGATGATCAGCAGCTTACTATTGAAAAGGAAATAAAGTGGAAACATGGTAAGGTAAGCGATTTATATAAAACGTTATTAATTATAGAAACATATGATGGCATGGTCAGTTATTTGTTAATTGAGAGGGACTTGAAGGTCTCAAGCGTTGTTCATCGTGCTGTGGGACTTCGATGGATCTGGAGTTGCTTTAATGTGTAATGTAAAAAAGCAAACAGAGGACAGAGGGAAATGAAGCTTATATATAAATAAAACACTTTATTTAGAATGATAAAAAAAATAAACATATAGAAATACATTAGAATAAATACATGTCTACATACTCCTAAAAAATAGAGTATAAAAAAAGAATCAAAATAATATAAAATCCATCTCAAAAGGAGTGTATATTGAGTTATAGAAGTGGGCTAAAGTCCTGCAATATTCATCCAGCTCCTTATGTGCATATACCGTATATACTCGAGTATAAGCTGACCCGAATATAAGTCGAGGCCCCTAATTTTACCCCCAAAAACTGGGAAAACGTATTGACTCGAGTATAAGACTAGGGTGGGAAATGCAGCAGCTACTGGTAAATTTCTAAATAAAATTAGATCCTAAAAAAATTATATTAATTGAATATTTATTTACAGTGTGTGTGTATATGAATGCAGTGTGTGTGCATATGAGTGCAGTGTGTGTATGAGTGCAGTGTGTGTGTATGAATGCAGTGTGTGTGTGTATGAGTGCAGTGTGTGTGTGTATGAGTGCAGTGTGTGTTTGAATGCAGTGTGTATGAGTGCAGTGTGTGTGTATGAATGCAGTGTGTGTATGAGTGCAGTGTGTGTATGACTGCAGTGTGTGTATGACTGCAGTGTGTGTATGAGTGCAGTGTGTATGAGTGCAGTGTGTATGTATGAATGCAGTGTGTGTATGAGTGCAGTGTGTATATGACTGCAGTGTGTGTGTGTGAGTGCAGTGTGTGTGTGAGTGCAGTGTGTATGTATGAATGCAGAGTGTGTGTATGAGTGCAGTGTGTGTATGAGTGCAGTGTGTGCAGTGTGTATGTATGAGTGCAGTGTGTGTGTATGAATGCAGTGTGTGTATGAGTGCAGTGTGTGTATGTATGAATGCAGTGTGTGTGTATGAGTGCAGTGTGTGTGTATGAATGCAGTGTGTGTGTATGAATGCAGTGTGTGTGAATGAGTGCAGTGTGTGTGTGTGAATGCAGTGTGTGTGTGTGTGTATGAGTGCAGTGTGTGTGTGTGTGTGATGCAGAGTGTGATGCAGAGCCTTGGTGGGGGGTGGGCATTTTTAATATTTTATTTATTATTATTATTTTAGTTTTTTTTTGTTATATTATTATTTATTTATATTATTATTTTTATTATTATTTTTTATTATTATTATTATTTTCGTCCCCCCTCCCTGCTTGATACATGGCAGGGAGGGGGGCTCTCCTTCCCTGGTGGTCCAGTGGCATTGGCAGTTCATTGGGGGGGGCTGGCAGAGAGCACTTACCTCTCCTGCAGCTCCTCTCAGCTCCCTTCTCCTCCGCGCCGGTCCGTGCAGCTCTTCTGTCAGCTCACACTGTAAGTCTCGCGAGAGCCGCACTATAACCCCGCGGCTCTCGCGAGACTTACACTGGGAGCTGACAGAGGTGCTGAACGGACCGCCGCGGAGGAGGAGAGAGCTGACAGGAGCTGCAGGAGAGGTAAGTAACCGCACACAGCCCCCCAGTCTGTATTATGGCAATGTAAATTGCCATAATACTGACAGTGACTCGAGTTTAAGCCGAGTTGGGGTTTTTCAGCACAAAAAAAAAACGGCTTATACTCGAGTATATACGGTAGTTAGTGAGAATCTCAGGGATCCCTTAAGACTCTGTAAGGTAAGCTTGAAATATGTGTCCCAGGTGTCCTCCTGTGTATCACAATATTGCTTACTTTACTGTACTTGGTATGGATTCTGTTAGGTGTGCTTGTCCCTTCGCTTCAGCGTCTCTCCGATTTGCACGCATGTAAAGTAACCAGAGGATCGTGATACGGGCACTCAGATGGCCCAAGGACGTGATGCTACTGGTGTATCCTCGCTCCTACATGTTTCGTGAGCCGTGCTCTCACTTCCTCAGGGAGAAAATGTTGAAGACCACATGAATGGAGCTTAACAAACATTCAAATCATTATGTCCTCACCATCAGTCACACTAAAACCAACCAATCAGGACCACCTACAGAGATAAATTACTATCCCACGGCCAACAAATGGTGCCCGGTGGTAATACTAGATTAGTATGTAGTATCACTTGCTGACATAAATCCTAACCAGGCCCTATTCACAATACAGGGCAAACTACTCACCACAGCCAAGTTCATTTCATATATCATAACTCTCTTAACTAGGCTGGGACTCAACCCCAATGCCTTTACAGGACACTCATTCAGAATAGGGGCAGCCTCCGTCGCATCAAGACAAAACGTCCCAGCTCACATCATTAAAAGACTAGGACGCAGGGGGGCGGAGCTCAACCACCAGCCTGAACGGACGCCACGCATGCAAGCTCCTCCAAGCGACAGAACAAAACCCCTAAATAAACCCAAAACAAAAAACCCAGACGGACCCCAAACCCGCCAGTCACGTCCCCCAATACCCCCCGAGGCGATAGATGCCTTTTTTTCAACTAAAGGCCCAACCCGGACGAAAACAGAAAACCAGGGCCTACCCCACGTTGTCCCTGCCAAGCCTGGAAGCACTCCTCCGGCAACGGGCGAACGACTACTCTCCCCAGGCACCATCGGAGGCCTCACCCTACACGCCAGCGATGGGTCTCCGCTCGCAAAAGACGGCAGCAGTGGAGCACAGAGACATCGGAACGATGTTCCAGAGGCCCATGCAGCTCCAATCCACACCCGCGTAGTCCGCACGGCAGGCCACTGATACAAGGCCTGACGCTCACACTAACCCACATGAACAAGCAGTGGCGGAGGGGCTGATGGACACTCACCTGCAGCCATCAGAAGCTCCCACGGACACCACACCAACGACCAGGCAAGATCTAAAGGTA